>NW_027273870.1:20216250-21497500 GCF_046630095.1 Trachinotus anak | reverse complement strand
GTGTCTCCATCCTCTGCTTTTATCCCTCCCAGTGTAGCTTTCCCCACTGTATGAAGCTGCATAATTCCTCTGTTTATCTGGCTTCATGTTGCCCAGTAGACTGAGGTGTGACAGTTGTACTTTCCCCACCAACACACACACACAGACTCACACAAACACGCAGCACTCCTTAAGTTTCTCAGCTCGTTTCTGCCTCCTGCTCTTCTCCTTTGCACTGCCTTGGAGTTCAGACAGCTCTGCCTCTGTGCTCAGTCAAGCCTCGCAGCCCCAGGGACCAACTGAATGAAGGGGAGATGGGTGAAAGGATGAGAAACAGAAAGACAATCAGAGAGCAAAAGAAAGAGGAGGAGAGTGTGTAAGAGAAGAAGAACATCGTTTGCCATCCTTGTTCTCCTTTCATCTCAGAGAGCGGAATAGCAGCAGGGAGAGGATGAAGGGAGGGGGTGGGCCAATCTTTATTATATCTGTTTTATTCATGTTGTTGACACGTGTGTGAAATCAGTGTATGACCACTGGACCGTGGCAGACTGCAGTGTCTGGAAAAGGGCAAGCAGCGCTGCGCAGCCCCCCCCAAATCAACCCCCACCCACCAATTCTGCTCTCAAAATCATTTGTATTCTGTGTTTCTTTTCTTTGCATCCTAATGTTTTCTGACTGTCACAGTCGGTTCAGACCTTCATGCGTGTCTGCACCGTTCGCCACCTTGCTTGGTTTCTCTTTTCCTTCTGTTGTGTTTCCTCTTTATTGTTTGAGCTTTCTCTCTCTCTCTGTTTGTCTCTCACTCTGTCTCTCTTTCTCACCCTCCACATATCTCTTATCCCCCTCTTATGTCACATTGGTGGTTGTCTCTTATAGAAACAGGTCATCTGAGAAGCCTCCAGTGACATTGAGATGCCAAATTGCCATGAACGTGTGTGTGTGTCACACACTGTCATCATCCCCAGCACAACAGAGGCCACACAGAATTTATGTTCCCTGCTGCCAGAGCCATTCTGACCCCAGGGACTTTCTTATCATAAACTCTAACCTCAACCTGACATCAAACGCCGACCCCCGAGATAACATTGTAGTCACGATAAGCACACACTAGATCAGACTGCAAGTGTTGTAACTCTTCTATTTTTTTTTTTTTTTTTATTCCTCTGCCTTTTTGTATACCCAAGTTCTGCACACTGTCTCATATTTGCCCCCAAAAATGCACTTGTCCTACATATAGAGAGATGTAGGATGAATATAATTGGTCAGTCGGGTCATTCAGTTCAACATAAGGCAAAAGCATCTTCATTCTTGTTGTTGTACAGCTTTTAATGAAGCACAGCGAACAATTAAAAGAATTGTTAACCTTCTAACCATACATCAGGTAGTCTGCATTTACATGGCGACAGAAATAGTGAGGATTTATTGAGCTTTCCCTGTACCTTTGTGCTATAACCTACCACTCACAGCCAGATCAGCTAATGGTGTATTGATTTCACCATACGGGCCCCATATGTTTATCCCCCAGGCCCTCCACACTATTTTCACTGTTTAAATAGGACATTATACATAAACACTCCTTTCAAAAGGCTCTTTTGATTTATGACGCAAAGCCCCAGTGATGCTCAGATCGTTGGTAAGCTATTATACTTCATCACCAGTGACCCATTATTGTTTTAAAAGCAAAGTAGCACTTGGTAATGTTCTTATAATAGTCCTCAGGAAGATCCTTCTTGTTCCATAAGGCAGCATTTCTCTCTGGATATACACTCCCATTGTGTTCTCAAACTGAGGACAATTTAGAGAGGACCAAGTGAACTTCTTCAGTAAATTCAATACAGAGGACATGTCGGATAGTTTGACACATGCAGCATTATGGTATACATAATCTCAATGATTGGTTTAATGTTTCTGTGATACACTGTGGGGTCCTGAAGCAGATTTAGCTTTGTAGTAAATGGACTAATGACTCAATTTTTTAATTCTGTGCATGCAATATGTGTCGTATCACAGTCATAATACAGTATAGTTCTAACCATCAATCTGATCCTAAATTGTGTGCAAAATGTGTTTATTTGTTTAGGGATACGCAGCACTTTTCCCTAAACTCTATTACGTGCACATTAGCTTTAGTCTCTGTAGCTTTAAAATGGCTCTGAAACACCATCTCCTATAGATGAAGAACTGATAGCGACTAATTCAAGATTAATTCTCTGATGTTTACCTTCTTGAAATGGCAGCACAATTTCACTCTGAAGCTTACTCTCTAGTCTAATTAAGACTATGAGATTGGTTCATTTATCTGAGAGCTCATCAGAGCACTATTCTTTGCCACAACATATTAGGCCAATCTCTGGTGGGGCAGCAGCAGGCGTTCCATCAACACACTGCCAGCCGCTCTGCTCTGATGTACGGTGCCGTCACCACCGCGCTGTTGTAGCTACTGTAAGCTGAGAGCGCTAGCGTCACAGTAATTTACAGCAGTAAACAATGCAGTGCACGCGCAAACCAACAGCTCCCACATGCACTCACCCACAATTCTCTCTCTCTCTCTCTCCCCCTCTCTCTGTCACTGTGGCACTTTCAGTCTTTTTTTTATTTTATATGCCTCCTCTCCCTTTTCTTTTTTTAATGAGCCGACTGTTATTAGGGCTATAAATCAGACCAATGGGTGTGATGTATAATTCACAGTGTGTACTCACCCACCCCCAGTGGCCCTGAGGAAGCCCACAGTGCATCACTGTCAGCACAGAGCTGCACAGTGTGGTGGCACAGGGCATTTCGCGGTGTAAATCCGCACACACTCAGGAACACTATTTACAAAATAACATAAAATATGCACACACTAAACAGTAAAAGCAACCAATTTTGTACAACCCTTTGGTGCATCACTCCCACTACACACAAACACACGTACACAAACATGCCCCATTACACTCGCACAAAACAGTAGCCATATCACAGATCAATATCAAAGCCAGGCCCTGGATGAGTCTTGTTGTGACAGGCACCCTATGATATGAAAGAGATCCAATTGATCCACGTCCTACTAGGCCCTCGTCCTCAAAAGGCCATCATTCCATTAGCATTGATCTGCTGTGTGTGTGTGTGTGTGTGTGTGTGTGTGTGTGTGTGTGAGAGAGAGGAGAGAGAGAGAGAGAGAGAGAGAGAGAGAGATGAAGGGGGGTTTGAGGGAATGAGGCACAGCCAGCAGAAGACTAATAAAAATTGAACTGGCCTGAAAGTGATTTCTATAAATGAGTATTTAAATAATAGCCGAGTAGCACAGGGTTATTGGTTTTTGGAGAGTGATGGAAAATTAATGCAACTTAACCATTTTTCTAGACTACAAATAGGGCTGGTGGCCAGTGTATTAGTAACAGATTAATAAAAGTAGAAATTAAAGGAATCCACAGCCTTGCTATTGATATTCCTGGTGGACACTCTTTCATTGGAGCACATTAGTTTTCTCTGACAGATTATAGCTGCAGGGGCTCTGTTTCACAGCCTATAAAAAGCACTCTGTGGGAGAGGATTGATCTCTGTCTGAAGGGAAACATCATCTAATATTCATTTGAGATTGCACAAAGGTTACTAGCTTCATTTGCCTTGCAACTGTTATGCTGCAAAGAGTGGTCCCTGAATATATTCACAGTACAATTCAGCACTGCTTTGTCTTTGCTATCACACTCGTTTTTGTCATTTCTTGTCTTTATCTCTGCTTTCATGTCAAGCGGCAGTTCAAGAAAGTTGCAGGTTATTTTTCATTTTTTGACATATTTGAAAATATATCTTATGTTTATGTTTTTCTATAGCCTGTTGGTGCTCTGAATCCCAAGAGGGCGGCATTCTTTTCAGACCGATATGAGTCCTGGGAGGATGATCAGGTGCCAAAGTTCCACTATGGCACCCACTACTCCACCTCCAGCTTCACACTGATGTGGCTGCTACGTATGGTAAGTGCAGCGTTTATAAATAGATACACGCAATTTTAAAATTCAGTATAGTGTGCAACATTTGTTAGTTGTTGCTTTTATTGTAGTGTTATAAAATGAAATGTATGCATATGTGTATCCCATGATTTCCTCTTCAACTAATAGATAATACAGCTTATGCACACAAAGGCCTCACTTACAACTGAGTGTTAGAAGTATAGTTATGCACAGCAGTATGTATATTCAAGACATTAGTAAAACAATTTTAATAGATTTTTAATTTTTTTCATCACTTGCTTTGATTCACTCTTAATGAGGCCTTTGATTCCTTCAACCGAATGTATTTGTATCAAACTGAGAGTATATGTATGCTAAATACTGCATCACATGCATATTGTTCCTCATTTATTGTTGCATATAATTTATGACAGTGTATGTTGTTTCCATATAATAATACAACAACAAAAACAATGCAAATTCTCCAGAATCACAGGTATTATGTGTGATTTGATGTGTTTTTAGGAGCATGTGTGGTGTACCTTGTGCACTGGAGTGCTCACTTTCGGTACCTTTGAATGGATGCCATCAATCTTTCCATACTGCACTCAGGGGAAAGGGAGGTTACTAAGTTTCTCCAATGTGCCGTTTTCTGCTGTTATTGTCCCAGTAGCTCACTGTCTCAGTGACTCCCAGTGGAGTTACCTCATTGATCCTTGCACATCATTAGAAGGCTTATTCTAAAGCCACTTTACCAGAAACACTCATTTACAACTCTCACTTAAAGATCAAACTTAACATCAGAGAGTAACTGAAAACTGTTTGTACAGTAATCGCTGCTCTTTCTCTGTATTGTTGTGACATTTTACAGTGCACATAATCTTTTTCTGTTGTTTCAAAGGCACAATGAGATACAATGTGGTTAACCTCCTGGACATTTTTTTTGTTACAAATGAGCCTTACGTCATTCCAGGCTGAACTTAATTAGCTATATACAACATTAGTCTGTAGCTGTGGCCCAGCATATTGTGTCCGTGTCACTTGGGGGCTATTGCGTCAGAGAGACGGCTATTGATCTGTTCTAACAAGATTATACATGATTAGAAATGCATCAGTAACATGAGTGTATTGGCTTTAGTAGCTCACTGGGATTATTGTTATTTCACTTGTTCATCTTTGAATTTCAGTTTGTTCGAGGCTGTGTAAAAACAGTCCATTTGGTTCAGATCTGTTGATATAGTGTTTTTCTGAACAGGAAGCTGAACTGACTTTTATTGCACAACAAAGGATTCTTTTTTTTTTTTGCTAATCAACAGGAACCCTTCACCACATTCTTCCTAAACTTCCAAGGAGGAAAGTTTGATCATGCTGACCGCACCTTCTCATCAGTGTCCCGCGCCTGGAGGAACTGCCAGAGAGACACATCTGATGTGAAGGTAATGTGCACACACACACACACACGTGATGTGAAAATTCTTTCTGAAAAAAGTTACCTTCTTTCCTTTTAAAATGGTTGACTTGTAAGATGGTTAGAAGTTAGAAGAGATAAAGGGCTGAGCATTGCAGGAGAATAAATCCCCATCCAGCATCCTTACAGACAAAGAAGAAAAGGTTTCAAAAAGTCCAGTCACTACCAATCATTGTCCTTTTGCAATGAAAGCTTCCTGGTCTTCTGATCAAAGCGTTAAACTAATCCTCATCTGTCCCAGCCGTCTGTCTCAGATTCAACCAGCTATAACCTGGACTTGAATCCCTGCCCATTGGGCCCCCAAACTCTGAGCTATTGGAGCTGTTGGATCTGCCCTGCAACAGCACAGGTCATTCTCATACTGAAGGCCTTCGAACTCCCAGTGCACACTTTAACTGCTCTCCTAAAACATTTACGACTACAGTCAGACATTCTCTGTCAAAGCTCGGTTTTGCTTGGTCTCCTGGCACTCGGTCACTAGATGGGGGTAACAGTGGTGGTGTTGGGGGTTTTGACGCTTGATTGCGTTTACCACCCCCCTCACATCCCACCGATAAAACATATGGATTGTGTTACTGCGTAGCTGGCCAATGCTTGATTGCGAAAGCCCAACAAGAGCCCTCGTTTGCTCTCTCGGTCTAGACCTGTCATTGTGGATCAAACTGTGAGAGCTCAACTTCAGATCAAAACAAAGGGGAAATCTGGACCACATCACTTTGTTTCCATGTTCAGTTTGGATTTTTAACATATTTTGAATGAAAGTCCATCGACTTTATCCACTTGGACGCACACATTCATGTTCTAGCTAAAGAGGAATTAGGGCCTAGATGTATCAATTTAGTATGCTAAGTACACCATTTAGCTTTAGCACTGGAGTCATTGATAGAGACTCTGTCGCTGCCAGAGGGCAAAAAGCCCCAGTGTTTTCATACCTCACTGGTAAAGACGGGGTGATAATAGGTTACAACACCCAGATTCAATGTGTCTCTAGCCTGGGTGACGCTAGCATGACCTCCATTCCCCAATCCCTGACCCCGTGCCTCAGCCCAAAGGCATTGGGGGGGGGGGGGTTTAGAAGTAGCAACAGTGGAAGTGTAGTAGGGGAGCCCAGGGGCCAGAGCCCCTTCCAGTGACCCATGACAGGACAGGATTGGGGATCAGAGGGGCTGGCCTCTGACCAGGCCAGAGCAAAGGGGCCACTGCACATAATGGTCCGTGCAAGGCAGGCTTGAGTATTGGGGAGCAAAGCTCTTAACGTTTTGTTTGGGGTGTGTGTGTGTGTGTGTGTGTGTGTGTGTGTGTGTGTGTGTGTGTGTGTGTGTGTGTGTGTCCGTCCTGCCACCTCCTGGTCAAATTTACAGCTGGCAGCAGCCAGTGAACCTGGGTGAGCTGGAGGCCTCGTTAAGCGTTTGACCTTTAGTTTTAGGTCAGGTTTTGTGGAGTGAAGAGATTTCAGAAGTGAGGAAGTGCTGTGTTGTTTTAAACTTGTGTGTTTGCTTGCTCATTTGATTGGATGTTTTCACCCCATTGATGAGAGGCAGATGTATTATCCAGGTAATCTGATAAGAGAGACCTATAATTGTTTGAGTAACTCGTTTTTGTATTTTTACAGATCACGTTGCATATGAGTTTCTGCGTAAAAATTAGCTTAAACCTGCTACTGAGCCTCAAGTTTTAGCATGGGGTGTTTAAATGCTGCCATGGTGTCAGCAGTGTGGCTGGCCTGACGGGCTAAAGCGTGTCAGCTTGATGTCGACATTAGTCTGCTCATCTCTGATGTCAGACTGTCAGCATGCTTGTATCGCTCTGTCCCTCTTGAGAGGACCAGTCAGCACTTGTGGTCACACAGGCTTTGTTCACAGATAAGAAGACTAACATCAAATCCCATGACAAAATACTGTCCATTGATCATTTAGTCTATTTTGACTAATGATACCATGTAATCCATTTTGGTATTAGGATTAGACTGAAAATTATTACATAGACAAACCTTGAGTCTGAGGGTACTTTCCCATTCAAGTGACCCCACTGGATGTTCATGTCTGTACACAAATGACCCCTGGTAAAGTGTAAGATTAAAGCCATCCTTTGTGTTGTAAAGTACATGTGAAGACATTGGGGAGAACAGCTTCTTATTAACTTGTCAACAATTTACAAACTCTGTATACATTTAGCGCACTACTTTCCTTTTGTCACTTATAGAGCTGAGAACCTCTGCTTCATCCCGGTGTCTTGTAGTCGTTGAGACAAACCCACAACAATAACACTATAGTTTACTCCTGGAGGACAGTATGGATTCATCTACGTGTTTTTAAGCTCAAACTCAATCTTAATGTTTATGCTCATTGTGGCAAGTTCTGCTTGGTTAAGAATCACGAATGGCTAAACATATGGTGTTACATCTCCTGTCATAACTACATTTCTTGTTGCTATCTTGCAATTTGAAAATACTCTGTGTTGTTTGAGGCAACCAAATAAAATCATCATAGTTAGGAAAGAATTTGGTTGACTGTTGGATTTTTTTTCTCTGTTGTTGTGGAAGATTAGCGTGGGGGCTGCTTACATATAAAGAAAGTTAATGCATTGGAATAGAGGAAAACCACAGCCGAGAGCATGCTCAGAGGTTTTTGACATCTTCTAGTGGCTAAACACAAAGACAAGCAGTCAGAGATATAATTTTTTACAGTAACAATTGTACAGTTTAGAAAAATCTTACATTTAAATATTCATATCTACCATTTGACCATCTGACCCCTTAACTAGCCCTGGCTGGTGGGCTCTCTGAGCTCTCTGTTGTCATCTTACCCACAGTTAAGCCTGAGTCAGCTCTTTGGAAGAACTGAATTGTTGCACTATTTTAAAAAATGTGTAATAAACCAGAGTTTAAGTTTAAATATGTTACTATGCTTTGTCCATGCAGGAGCTGATCCCAGAGTTCTACTACCTCCCCGAGATGTTTGTCAATGCCAACAGTTACAACCTGGGAGTGATGGAAGATGGCACCGTGGTCTCTGATGTGGAGCTGCCACCCTGGGCCAAGAGCCCTGAGGAGTTTGTTCGAATCAATCGCCTGGTAAGAACTGAAACACATGCTTGTGTAAAGAGCAGATGGATCACCCAAGTTCAAAACACTGAACGTCCCCATCAAAAAGTAAATCCGACACTCTACATGGATCAATAAAGTGTTAATTTTTTTTGTATAGTCATGATGCACATGATTTTTGACTTGATGCCACATAAACATTCACATTTTGTGTCTGTCTTATATATCACAGAACTGAGACTGACCAAAATCCTGTCAGAGGTTTCTGCCTCTCCTTGCAGTAGCTTAGCTGCAAATGCTAATTCAAAGAGACAGTGTTATTTCCTGGCTGTCTCACAGTTCTTCCTGTTGCCTGCGCCTCCCGCTTCTCTGACATGCCCCGGCTCTCACATTGCTGTGTTGACCAAGTGATCCAACATCACCTCACCTCCTATCCCTTTCCACCTCACCATCTCTCTCTCTCTGCTCTCGCTCTGTCCACACGCATCTGCCGCATATTCATGTGTGTGTTTGCAAATGTGTTTGTGCGCAGAGAAATGATGCAGTATCTTGTTTCTTATCTCCCCTTCCCGCCCTCTCAGCCCAAAGCAGAAATATTCTGTGTATGTGCGTGTCGGATGTTGTCAGACTTGCTGCTGCTGTCATATTTTCATTGTAGATGTTCTCTTCCATACACACACACACGCGCGCGCCTGAGAAACTGAGGTAACTCTTTGGATCAGATTACCATGCTCTGCTCTAGAAGGTCAAAAAGCACCAGATTGGTTTCCTGTTTCTGTTGTTTCCTGCTGGAATAGCTTGTTATCAGTACTTTTTGTCCTTCAACTTCAAATACTTGTTGACTTTATATAGTTTAGTTTATAGAGTTTTACTGAAAGGACAGGTCGTCGTGTAAAAAAAATTTTGTTTATAAAGGACCTGATAAACGGAGTAAAACTAATCAAGAAAATTAAGAATACAAAAAACCCAAGCCTCAGATTGAAGTGTAATGCAAATTAATGTGTCTGTCTTATTGCTGCTCTCCCTGTTTGATTTTTGGATTCTTTCACAGGCCACATTCCCTTTCAGCAATTTTTTTTTTGGATTAAAAAGCAGATGTAGTTTCCTGTGCAATGTGTGCACCCACAGTAGTAATGGGTGCTGATGAGGCTGGGTGTGCTCTGTGACCTGCGTAGTCTTGTGGTGGGCTCTGTTAACCAGCCTGCTGATATGACCAGGCCCCTGTCATTAATCACACACTTCTCTCTCTTTGGCTGTCAGCATGGTCTGGGCCGAGGTGGATGTATTGGGGGAAAGCTTTTCATGGTGGTGGCGAGCTGTTTTGCAGTGTCCTACGCAGTCAGAGTACTGAGGAGGAATACACTTGTTGAGTTTTTTTTAGCATCATCTTGCAAAGAAACTTTTGTCTGTAGTCATGTAGTGCTGAAACAGCTGATTAATTGTTGATTAATTTGTTTTAAAAAAATGCCAACACATGTTGCGTACATCTTCTCTATACATCATCTCTGGTTTGTGTCAGATTGAATACCTTTATGTTTTAGACTGTAGATCAGTCAATTTGAAGATTTTAACTTTGGCTTCAGAACTTGTGATGAGCATTTGGGCATTTAAAAGACTTTTTGCTTATTCTGGAAAAATGAGCCTATTAGTTTGTAAAATAATTGATACAACAATGATCATTAATAATAAAAATAATAATTTAAATAAGTTGCTGCATTCCTTGTAATTTTGTTTTTTTTCCCCACCATTTTACTTTGTAGTAATAATTTCCATCTTAAATACTGCTCTCCTGAGTAAATTTTGTTTGAAATGCAGAGGTGGAACACACCCACTTTAAAAACACACCTCATTTGGATAATATTATTGTAAAGACTAAAGGGGAATATGTAAATTAATGTGCTTTGTGCTCCTGTGGCTTTTCATTGCCAGTTTAACTGCACCAGTCTCATCTACCTCTGCTCCTTCAATTTCCTCCACTCCTTTCCTTTGTGTCCAATTTAGTACTGCAGAGGCAATTTAGACTTATCCAAACAGCCTATACTCTTGCACAGCTGCCTGCTAGTTACTGTATTCAGGCTGATAAAATTTCAGTTTGCGGTTTCTTTCTCTACTGTGTGCAAATTGAGGTATCGATCCAGCATTGCAGCTGAGCCCAGCAGGCAGGTGTAGGCGCACAGACAAGCTCAGTAGAGCAGGAGCTTTTTGAGGCTTCATAAGGGGACTGACAACATGAATATCTGCTTCATAGACACACTTTAAGTTTCAACATTGCTTGGCCACGATCTCCTATCACCTCAAGTGGTGGTAGATAGTAAGATTATTCCATCACATGGCAGATTGATCTGTTCTTGGAAGCTGTTGGTGTAAATTGAAAAGGATGATCGCACATTATTTCTATATTTTTATGTAGTGTTTATTTGACAAGCAAAACAACAGCATTTGGATTAAGTCTTATACTTGTTTAGATCAGTTAAGTTGCTTTATCTGTACATGATCATAATTTATTTTTAAATCAAACATTTAATCAATTAGTCAATTGAGAGAAAATTAATCTGCAACTATTTTGACAATCAACTCATAGTTTTAGTAATTTTTCAAGCGAATCATCACGAATGTGATGATTTGCAGCCTCTACCAAATATCTGTAGATTTTGAGATGTTGGTTAAATAAAACAAGCAATGTGAATTCATCAGCTTGGGCTGTTGGAAATTATAGCTGACAATTTAAACTATTTTCTGACGTTTTATAGACACAATGATTAATGAAATATTTGTAGATTAATTGATACTGAAAATAACTGCAACCCTCATCTTGTGTAATTTCACCATTTTAAGAGACCCAGCCTTACAGATCATATGAAGGCGGAATGGGAAAGACAGGGTGAAGGAGGGTGGACAGGAAGAATAAAGGAGGGAATGGGCCGAGGACAAGGTAGAGGGAGGGATGTGTGGGTGGACAGGTCTCTGGTCGTGACAGATAGCTGGCATTAGAGGGTGTCAGCTGGCAACTGTGGTACTGTTGGGAGAGAGATGAGCATGGTGGAGAGGAGAGAGGAAGAGTGAAGGAGTTAATGGGCTGTTTGGCTCTCTTTAGCTTGTCTACTGCTAATGGCCTCGCAACACAAGGATAGACAGCAGGAGAGAACACGCAAACACACGCAGATGCACACATGGTATAAATACACACACACGCCTGCTGTCTCCACTCTGGTTATGAGCCCTAGATGATTAACAGCTAATTAGAGCCCAATCTGGAAAGGCCATTAAAAGCCTCTCACAGTAAAGGATTGCGCTGCTGTGCATAACGGCAGCTTGTTTTTGTTGTTGGGAGTGAGAGTCGTAAAAAAAAAAAAAAAAAAAAAAAAAAAAATTCTATGAGAAGATATACACATTACATCAAACTATAGCCTGGTTTTTGTTGCTCTGCTATTTGAAGAGTCATAGTTCATCACTAATGTTTAGTAAAATTTTAGTAAAATTGTGTGGCAACAGATTAACTACTACTTACACAACAGTGAAGGCTCAAAGACTCCAGTTTGAAATGATGGGTTTGAGGTGCTGGAGGATGGTTGGATTTTAGACAGACTCACTGGAGACGAAGCACCTCAGCGCCTTAAGCCAAGCATGCACCTTCACCACACTGAAGTGCCTACAGTATACTTAAACGTTTGCTTGTAAAGGCACACTCCCTTTTCCTTGGTCCATCACACACACCCACACACATATACAGGCTAAGACACTGGGGTCTCAAGGCGGCATGCCGCAGAGATCAGGGGCTGCTTGTTGTTTTTACCAGGAGGTCGAAGGAGAGGTTAAGAACTTGATCCCTCCTCCACCAGATAACTACATGTCTCTGGGCACTGTCAGTCTCTCTGACATTCCGCTATATATGACCACATCTCACTTCTCTGCTCTGCTAACCATTAGCACGATAGCAGGTGATGATAATGTGTGTATGCTTGTGTATTTGTGCGCACATCAGTGTTTACCTGTGCTGCCATGTGTCCAGGCTTCACTGGAGATACTGATATAGAGCAGCCTAAACCACAGTCTGCTGTAATAGCCACCTCCTACCATGAACAGTCTTATGGTAGACTGAGCTAAAAAACATGTACTTTAGAGGCTGTGATTTACACATTAAAGAACTTTACACAAAGCCTTAAAATTACACTGCTTAAACATAGATGACACAAGAATGCAAATATTCAATTTTATATTTGTTTTGGGTTTTTTTTTTTTTTTTTTTTTGGCATTTTACGCCTTTATTAGAGAGGATAGTGCAGAGTTACAGGAAATGAGGGGAAAATAATGGGAATGACATGCAGCAAAGAGTTGGGCCGGTTGGGAGCCGAACTGGCAACTTGCAACTTGGTCACCCTTGTTAGATATTTTTAAAATTTTAATTCATTTGAAATATAACACCAAGAATGAAAGGTAATAAAATATATATGGTTCTGGATCATTAGTTGACCAATATGATTGTGTACTATCACATAAGTTAAATTTTTAAAATGTATTTTTCTGTTTTTTTTAAAAACAAGTAACCAACACTGATTTGTACAATCGATACTTATAATAATGACTGCCCATTCATTTTAAAATGTTTTTTTTTTTTCCCAGAGAGGTGGGTTGCAATCACCATCTAACCTATTTTAGCTCTGCAGGGTCCATTTGCTGCTCCATGTTCACATGTTTGGTTCCTTTCAGTCATCTGTGCTCTTGTAGCGCTGCTGACAGACCTGCAAACCACACACATGGGACAGATGGGCAGCACATTACTTTTGGCCTTTTTCCCCTTATAAAGCATCTGCTCACTCAAAGCAGTGACAGAGACATCAGCTAAACTGCCCTCACAGAAGGAGCGAGAGACTTTCCTCTTGTTGAATGGGCAAACCCAACTGAGTGATGGGTCAGAAGCTGATACTGAGAAGGTCAACCACATATCATCGCCACATGTGGTAAACCCTCACTGTAAGTTCCCAAAATATCGCTGCTCAATGGACATAAGACACTAAAGTTATCTGTATGAGTCTTTAAAAGCTCAATCTTTTCAGCATTTGCCTACCCAGTGCATTATTAGATAATAGCTTCTTTAGAAGAGTAACTTGATATTAGAGTTTAGAGGTTTGTCCAAACTGCAGTAAGAGCTTGCCATCTGTATTTTGTCATCTAGTGATATTAACTGAGGCTGCATCTTTACTATTCCTTCCTTACAACATTTGAAAAGGATCCACTGACTTGAAGGACCTACCCCCAGAATATACATTTGTGGGATTGCGGGCAGCCATTTCTTGCAGACATGGTACCACAAGCCACAGTATGCAAAATGCTCATCAATAGACATTGGTGATCAGTCAACATGTGACTGGTTAGGGAACTTCTAAACTTCTAAAAGCCTGTTAGCTTGTTAGTTCTCAGGAGATGGGAGACCCAATGAGCAACACAATGATTTAATGGAATGCACAAATGTAATTATAGTCAGCTCTCTTTGTGCCTTAATAATGGGGCGGTAATATTGTAAGCCTATTAATTCACATAGTTGGTGATTCTTTTCTGCATTTGGCAGCTTTTAGCTTGGATTATTGTTAACTTCTTTGTATTTGTCTAGTGTCATAATTTGCTCTTAATGTTTAATATACGTTGCACTGCTGCCACTAAACTTGTCCATGTCATTGACCATATGCTGCAAACACTGCCCCTTTTATGTGAACACGCTCATGGCTGGATTGGGGAAACCTGAGTTGACTTACCAAGTTGATAACCAGCGATGTGTGACCATTTAGCATCACTGCAGTTGTTAAGCTTAGTGAAGCAAGACTGCGAAAAGATATCGCGGGTATGTTGAACTTGCATGGTAGTAGGCCTCAGTGTGTGCATGTGTTGTCTTCTGCCCTCTAGTGGTCAGAAATTTCCAGATGCAGCTTTAATTAAAACAAAAATTCTTTCTGAATTCAACCGATAATTTCTGCTCAGCTCTATGATGGTGATCTGTTGCATAGAGCCTCACATTTGTCCTCACAGCTGTTGTCGTCGTAATCACCACAGTCATCTCGGCTGCAGAGGTAAACATCTACATGGCTGCTCAGTGTTAACAGACAAATGTCATATTAATATGAGCCAAATCACCTTTACCCCCCCAGACCTCATATACTCACACTATCACCCTCTTTGAAAGTCCTTCTCTGAGGTTTGTCACATTAATATGCTGACAGCTCCTCACACTATGTCATCATGGCAGGCACGTCCATTATTGCACCAGGTTATGATCAAGTGATGGTATGAGGGTATTTTTTCCAACTGATAAGATATTTTACAAGACTGAGTATTGTGGCCAATGGTCAAAACATTTAAAGATAATTCGTGTCATTATGCAGCGTTGTCCAGGGGATCTGTTTGTGAAATGTGAAGGAGAGCGGGGTACAGAGGATGAAGGCGTGACTCACATTTTTTCCCACAAGACGCGTAGCGTAGCCAGACATGATAGCTCCCCAACTCAGACCACCAGCTACACAAAGTCAAAGATCATCTCTGTTTACATTCACCTCTCATCTGCACCGTGCTCTCTGATCAGCCACCAGCTGGGACGCACGTAATACCGTTCCCACCAGCCTCCACGTCGTATTCTCACAGGATCCCCACAGGAATTCGTGTATGAGCTGAGGTAAACCACTGCAGGGACCAGTCGCTAACCACTAAGATACACTTACGCACTTGTGAATGACTGAGTGAGTGAAAATCTTAACATCGTCTAGCCCAGCGTGGCCTCATGTAACAGAACACACTTTACCATGTTAGCCTAGTGCTAATCTATTCCCCTGGTGTCTCCACTGAAATCCTTGTTGGTGGATGGGAACTAGCACGTGGGGCAGTGGGGAGGTTATCTGGCTAATGTCAGGCAGCGCTCACTGTAGGAGTATTGTCATGCATAAGGGTAGACATGTTTACTGTGTGCTCAGTGTTTTACGAGCTGTCCCCCCTTCTTCCCTGCCTCCCCCTCTTCCCTGTCCATCTCCCCCTCCTCGTCTTCATCCTCCTCTTCAATGACGTAATGGAGGAGGCCGATGAGAGCCTGAGAAATGGGATGATCTACTGCTGCTGACACACTCACTCACTAATGTTGTCCTTCTCCCTTTTCCTGCACTCCTCCACGCTCTCATTTTACTTCTGCCAAAGTCTACTGAGATGCGTTTTTGCAACATACACTGTTTTCACACCCCTTCACTCCAGCACTCCGTCAATCTTTGCCTCCAAAACTCCTGGACATCTGTGCTTATATCTTGGCTTCCTTTGAAAGAACAGTTGTCTTTGCCCTCTGCCCCATTCCAAGCTAATGAGACCAAGAAAGAACAGAAATATGTACATTTTTAAATTTATTTTCAAGTTGACATAGAAATAATCAATCGCAGACACAGATGATGCATAACTCTCTGTCAAAAGGCCTGTAACTAAAGGCCTTTTGAAATGATTATCACAACATAAGTGAGGATGTTTGTAGCTATGCTAGTGGCAAGGATGGCAATGTCAGCCAGTCTACTGCTTTGCTCCAGACAGAAATATCTCAGCAGCTATTAGATAGATGCCATAAAATTTGTATCCTCGATAGCATAAAGTCTCAGCTCAGATGTACATTGTGTTTAGTGCAAATAAACAAGGTAGCTCTCTAAATTAAGACTTTGAGCATGATAAACATTGTACCTTCTAAAAATCTGCCTGTTTGTGTTTTTATTGTGAGTATTTTAGCATGCTGTTGTTTGCATTTAGCTCAAAGCATCACTGTGCCTAAGTCTAGCCTAACAGAGCAGCAAGTGTTAATTCAATATTTTTTAATTTCAACAATAGGCATATTTAGAACTATTAAATTGTCAGTTTATATTATTATGTTATTCTGAAATTCATTGAATAATAATATTGAATTATTGCCTAGCCTTTTTAAAGATCATAAGCACATATGCATGCACACACACACACACACACACACACACACACACACACACACACACACACACACACACACACACACACACACACACACACTAACAAGCTGTAGCTCCACATAACCCAAAACCTTTATAACCTCTGCTTGAAGGCTAACTACACTCAAGCTGATCAGCAGAGTCATTCATCCTAATCATCTCCACTCTGTGTTGAAAGCCCCCACACCTTCAGACAGGCCCAGAGACAATTCACTCTTCCAGCCAACTCTGTAATCATCTGAGACAACAATGCTCTTCTCAACAGCTATCTAAATATTCCCTCATTCAGCAGGCCCTTCTTCAGCAATCCTGTGTTCAATCAGCTCCGACTGTTGACTTAGCTTTTGCTCCTATTGTGGAAGTGTCTCACAGCACTGGTGATGTATTTGCTAGCTTGTTAGCCTTTTCATAGTACGAGTGGACAGATGGCTAGATTCTCTGCAGGTGCTTGTTAACAGTTGTTGAGATAATAGCAGACAATTATGAAATTGTAGCTTTCTTGTTTTAGTTGTTTTCACTTGATTCTTGTCAGTTGAAATATTTTATTCCAAATATTTAAGTATTTTTAGATTAAAATCGGTTCCAGACACCTAACATCTCTTTATACAGATTATTATTCATTATGCTGCATCGTATTGTTTGCCATTATTCTGCATTAATTAAATACTGAAATGAAAAAATGACAAATAGAGTATCATTGCCTCCTGACTTTGAGTCAGGACCATCTGCTTCACCCATTTACTTCTCAATCAGTATTGTTTACTCCATTGTCTGTGCTGTAAATTGGACCACTTAGTGGATTCTCACAGTCCACACCACGCCATTTGTCTGACTGAGACAAGAACCCACCATGACATGTTTGTTTTGGGAGATACTTTCCCAATCACTGCTCATTCTGCTTGTTTTCACCCCATAACATGATATTGTTGCTTTTCAAGTGGGCAAGGGATAATAAGAAAGATGGGATCAGGGAGTGGGAGAGAGTTGAGGTTAGAGTTTCAGGTTCCACTTGCCAGTGAGTGCCTCTGTTGACCCATAGCCAGAACTCTCACGGTTGTGACCTATCTAATTAGCAGAGCAGGAAGGAGGGGGGAACTGAGGTAACACACAACCCATCTGGGGTTCTCTTAGTGTGTGTGAATATGAGAATAAAGGAAATGGTTTGTTAGCTGCGCGGCTGCTCTAAGGCTCTCATTCCTTACGTCACCCATTGCTTTTTTCTTTTTCCTCTTCCACGTTTGGGGCCCCCTCTCTCCTGGCTGGCTACAGGCTCCCTCTGCCTGCTTCAAAATGACACTCGGCTTCTCATTTACAGCGAGCTAATAAGCCCTTTAATCAGAGTGCTTGTCAACCTCAGGGCAAGCAACTCCAGAGGAGTTGATCCAAAGGATCAGATGACTGGAAGAAAGAACAGGAGGGGAAAAAAGGAGTAGCACTAAGAGTGAGAGAATCTGTGAGAGGGAAAATAAAAGGGGGCTGTTGAACTTGGAGGAAGAATAGAGACAAAACAAGAGAGATGAGAATAGACTGGCTTTTGCTAAGGATGATGATGTTTGAAACATGCAGATCTGATGGGATTAATAATTTGATTAAATAAATTGCACAATTAGAATATAATATGACTAAACAAACCTTGTTTAACTACTGCTTTATGATCATTTTGTTCAACATGTGTGATGTTTCACTGCCACACAGGCTGAATGTGGTTTTCAGGATGTTTTGATCAGCTCGTTCTTAAACAGTCGTTTTACTATATACAGACCTGACAAGTGTTTGCTTTATTCATCCGAAATCAATGCAAAAGAAAACAGTCTGCTGCTGACAACACTCTGCATGCAACATGTGCATTCGATTACACATCCTCACCGTCAGTGACACACGCGCGGGCACATGCACAGACGCTCGCATCACTCTTTGCATGCAAATGATTGGATTGATTTGTTAAGTGACATTTTAACTTCCTTACAGACAGCTCTCCATAAGTCCTTAAAAGGGTTTTTTTTTAGGGCCAGTGAGGGTTGGAGGAAAGTGTTCAGTGTCACCTCGTTAAGGCCAAAGTGAAATCCAGCTCAATCCAGACCATAAAGCTAACCGCAAACCACAGCGAGGCACACAAACGTCACCGATAGGCCCAGTGCAGCCCTGCAGACCTGTGGCAGGGACAGAAACTTTTACTTTTGAGCAGAAAAAGATCATCACCAGAAGTGAGGTGAAAAGAAAAAGTGATGGAAATAAAATACAACCCACTTGCAAGGAGCAAAAGCTTTCGGAGGTGAGGCTGACGACTCACCAGTCAGTTGAGAGCAGACATTCTAGTTTTTTTTCCCGAGGACTCAGAGTAAGCCTTGTTTAATGTCCACCAGCTGGTTAATTGCAATCAGACTCCAGTCTGATGTCTCAAATATGGATAGCATGTTTTTAAGTCCTCCGCCATGAGTATATCTCTTTTAAAGAGTAACATATTGACAGACACATAGTCAAACTGTCATTCTTTTTGAGTGTTTTCGTTTGTGTGTGTTTTTTCAGGCTTTTTCTTCACACTCCCATCGCAGATGTTTGAGAGAGGAGAAAATTTAAGTAATCTGAAACTTGCACACAGACAAGTTGTGTTCATTACGATACATTTTCATTAGAATTCACATCACAGCCTGGAAAACTGGCATACAGGCAAAATAAGCATGAAATTTAATAAGAGAAAATAATGATTATACATTTGAATACTTTGTGGCTTTGATGGGGGAAAAGCTGATTACAGTAAATCATTCCTTTTTTCTACATAGGAGAATATTCCAAATTATTGTTGCCATTGGAAACAAGTCACTGTACACAAGAAAGGGGGAACCCCCTATGCTTCAAAGGTGTACTTTATCAAATCTGTAACAATAGAAATGTGGGATTCCAGTGACTTCTACCCCCTATCAGCATTTACATAAAGGCATGCTAAATTATTCATTAATTATCAGAGAGTCCCCTGTGGATGGGGATGACACACACACTGGCTGCTAATTGGCCCATCAATAACCCTGCCTGGTTCTCCTGAAGTGGCACCAGATCCCACCTCAGGAATCTGCTATCTGCTCCAACCTTCTGCTCAACCATTTCCACAGTGTGGCACTACATGAGGACACATTTCCACACCTGCTCACCTGGCACATCATTGATGGGTTATCAGAACACGCCCATCCTCTGTACTTTACTTCTGTTTCTTGTTCAACAAGTAACTTCTTCTTGATAGAAGATGGAAATTTGATCTCACTGTTGACTTCATCATAACTTCCGCACTCATGTTATTGAGATTATATTAGTATGTTGTCTGAATTTATTCACATACTATCATGTGGTACTGTAAGCTAACAAACATTCATATAAATTATAAGGCCGGTACATTCTATATTTTTGTTAGCATGAAAAGAGTAAAACCATCAGTGTGTCTGTCTCAGTACTTCAATTCTTCTTCCCTGTCTATGGCACTCAGCCTCAGTGCCTGGTTTTCCCCCCTGAAGATTTAAATCTTTTTTAAGACTCAAATATACAATTTTATTAAAAAAAAAAAAAAAAAAGCATTGTAGTTTTCAGCACACAAGTCACACAAGACTCAAATAGGAGTAAATTGTGCATTTGTTTGGGACTATTATCAGCTGCAAATTTGTTATGTTAGTGTTTACAGCAGCAGGACAGTGACCAAATTAACTACACTGCCCTTGTTCAGCATAATGAAGGAACCAGTGCAACATGTATGGCACAGAGGAATAAGCTATATCAGGGTCTGGCTACGCAGACTACACAGGGCTTTTTTTTTTTTTCATAAATCATAGAATACCACTAGAGTTATCTTTTATCCCTGTTATTTTCTTTAGGGAACTCAATTTCCAGAATCTTTCTCTCTAAAGAGTGAACTTCTGACATGAAGCCTGTGGTCTAGACTAAGGTTGAGAATAAAGCTGTTGTTTTACTTACATCCTAATCTGACTGTTGTCAGAGTGGCGACATTCTGCTGTTTTGAAAGAGCTTTGAAGAGACAGGATCAAGGCACTTCACTGTATCCCCACAGGCAGAGGAAGGTATTCTTTGAATCTCTGAGATTTAGTCCACTGAGGTTAAATTCCTAAACCTAGACTGCTGAGTCTTTTGTCAGACAAATACAATAATACACAGCTCTATATGGAGGCTTCAGAAAGGATTCAGAACACTAGACTTTTTATACATTTTACTGTGTTGTAGATTTAATTGTAAATCGGTGATATTGCCCTTTTTGCCCACAATAACCCATAACGACAAGTTGAGAACATGGCTTTAAATTCTTTCACAAGTTTATTAAAAATCTAAAACGAATCGACTTCCAGTGCCAACGCAGCACAAACACATGCACACTCACTTATTCCATCTCTCTCCCTCTCCAAATGGTACATGCAAGTCATTTCCATAAAGGCAGGCCTCTGGAGAGGGAGGTGCAATAACATGGCTGTCTTTGTTTCCCCATGCTGATTGACAGTAGATTGCAGTGCACATTAAATGCCCATCAGGCCCAGCTTTAGTTTTAGAAACAGGGGAGCAGGGCCTGTCAAAGGTCAATCCTAGCGCATAATGAACTGATCTTTCTCTCTCTCTCTCTCTCTCTCTCTCTCTCTCTCTCTCTCTCTCTCTCTCTCTCACTCACTCTCTCTCTCACTCTCTCTCTCTCACTCACTCACTCAGTCACTTGCACAAACACACACACACACACACACACACACATTCACAGTTGAACCGCCTGGCTGCTATTAAAGTGAGTTTGAATAAAGAGGGTTTCCCTGGCTTATAATGTAACATTAATAAAAAGGATTGCCCTGTGACACGAGCCTTTAAACACACGAACATACTGTGACTATACTGATGCCAGAGGGACAGACAGACATGGAGTCTAGACTGTCTTACACTCTAGGGGTGTTCTGTTTTATTTTAATGCTAATGGTTAGTTTTCCTTTGTTTTAGCATTTCCCCATAGTTCAGCCCTTAACAGAAAATGTCATTAAGTGAGTCACACAAAGTGGAAGAGAACAGACAAATCTCTTTCCATCTGCTAATTTTGTTGGGTCTACAGCTCTCAGAACAGTGCTTGTGTTTAAGTGGGGCATTGTCCAAAATACCAATGTGTGTAATAACCATAAAAATACAGTTCACGTGGATTAGTTTTACATCTATGACAAAGGTTTATACAAAACTGTCCTATTAACAGCAGGCCTAGGGAATGCTTGGACTATTTTGATAATCATTACTGTGATATCTTCTTTTGAGAAATACCAACAGGGCCTGAATTAAAAGAAGATGAAATTCTCACATTTAAAAAGTTGCCTAAACACAAGCAGTTGTACAAGATCTTTGCCTAAATAGATCTGCATGAAGATGGAAACATTTTAATTAAAACCATGAACAGTTTGACCAAAGAATAAGTAAAGAACACTATGAATCTCACCAGACATTCTGTTCCCATTTCTTGATGCATATTTCTATGTGTTTGCACTGACTCTATAACAGAACTTTATTTTGATTGACAATGTTTCAGTCCTAGTTTGATCTTGGTTTGGACAGGTCAGGATATATATAGATGCTTACCATATCCATATGTATATCAGTAGGCTGATATCTGTAGTATATCAGTAGGCTGATGGACTCCATGATGACAGGTGTGGTTAGCAATCCAACCCACCTCAGGTAATAAACATCTCATATAAATAAACTCCTTCTACATGGTGCGATATTGTTGGTAGTAAAAATGTACTTATATGTGATATTCACCCTTCATTAATGGTATTTTTAGTTTTTAACATACAATGAACCTAAAAAACATTTAAATCTTTGTCTCCACACAGTATTTCAGTCAGTGCTCAAGTTGCAGTGAAAACCTCATCATACTGCACACAGTCTCCTCTTTATGCCCGTGCCCCCCCCCAGTTGAAAGTTGTAATTAAGAGAAAGGGGAGGAATCTGATGCAGAATGAGCTGTCAGAAAGTCGCATTTAAATGAGGGATGCGTTGGTCTCTGCAGTAAAAATTTAAATTATATAAATTGCCATTTAAGTGTAGCACAGGCTAATGTTTTGTCACAAATTAATGTGACACAAGGCAGCAATGACAATCAAGGGCTGCCTCATTCTAATTTGGTCGTGTTTAGAGGGCTTTTGTGAGCCGACAGCTTTACACAAATTAACACAATTGCCTGTTTTTATGAGGAAACCATAAATGTTTTTTCCCTCCTTTGCGGGCTAATGAGGAGAGAAAACGGCTTGTACCTCAGCGTTATGGTGGTGCAGAGACGTCTGCACAAGAGCAACATGGTGCTTTTATCCGCCCACAACCAACAGAGAAAAGAACAAAGACAGAAGCTGAAATGGCTCCCTAATGAACAACAAGAGTTCTCTAATGTTTTGATGCTCCCATATGATCAGATATGGATTTACTGTGCTTTTTGCTCGTTATAAAAATCATTGGCAGATTGTGTCACAGGAACAATTAGCAGGGAAGTCTGCTTTCTCTGAGGAGTTCAGACATTAGTGATAAATGCTGTTCAGTAATGGGATGAGGAACATGTTCGGGGAGTAACATTTGGTTAGAGTATGGTGTGTAAATGGCGTGCATCTGTTGACATTGACAATACTCCTAATCCTCTGTCCTCTCCTCCATTTACAGGCTCTGGAGAGCGAGTTTGTGTCCTGCCAGCTCCACCAGTGGATCGATCTGATCTTTGGCTACAAGCAGCAGGGACCTGAAGCCACCAGAGCCCTAAATGTGTTCTATTACCTGACCTATGAAGGCGCAGTCAACCTCAGCTCCATCAACGACCCCATGCTCAGAGAGGTGAGGCTGCTATGTGATATAACACATGTATAAACGCACACACACACACACATTTTAATGCACATTCATGCACTGCCTGGCTGATTTAACTCACTTGGCAGATCTTGCTGAGTAAGGGGAAAATACCATATTACCGTAAGTACACTTGAGTATTAGCACTCTCAAATGGATGCTTAATCTTGCTATATTATAAAAGCATCTGTCCATTCTCTGCATCTGTATTTCAAGTTGATTTTTGATGCCATTAGCCATGTTAAATTGTTTGTAGAATGGCATGAGAGAGCTAAGCTAACAATCTACTGGCAGGTATTGCTGAGCTAAGTCTTTCCCCTGTGTGATATCCCTGAAAGCACTCCACCAAGTGTTCCACTTTAACGCCTTAAAACCTCCTCCTTGGCTTTCATTCATTATTCATCCCCCTCACTTTGAACTGCTGCACACACGAGCTGCGCTGGCCTGCCCGACAGCAAATACACAAAACACAGGGCTGAAAAGAAAAACACAGCTAGCTTGCCCACAGCCAAACACCAGCCTGACAACTTCACCAATCTGCTGTAAAAGGCAGCGAGCCAGCAGCAGACCAATTGACCATGCTGAAGTTGTGGTAGCTAAAAATGGCGCATATCCTGTTCAAGTCAGCAAATAGTCACAGGGCATTGTACTGGGTTTCTTTTAAGATAATTTCAGTCAAGTAAACTGGATTCTTGTCTGGTTAAGAAAACTGTTAATTTACCAAGGTAAGAGCTGCGTTTTGGAAACATTGTTCCAACAAAGTCTTATGTGAAGGCAAGAAAGATAAGCGGTCACACATGTTGTAAGCTTGCCGACACTTCAGCCAGATTATTGAAAAATCTTTAATTAGAGGTAGAAAACAACAAGACAAGGTCAAATCTTTGCATATGGCTGCACTGTGTACGGTCAATGATTGAGAACATAGTTGAAAACTGTTGAGAAACCACTGTAAACAGCTGGTGTCATTGTGTCGTATTTGCATTCTGCCTGATGTGAGCCAGTTTTAGCCCTTTATCTGTTTGCTTCTCTTAGTCAGACAGTCACGGACATCTGCTTTTATAGTGCCCCGTTGTTGTGGTCCAGCTGAAAAGAGACTTTTTAAAGCCTGTTTGATGGGCTCTTGCCCCATTTGACTTTGTTGTAGCAATATTGCTGCATTCCCTTATGTTAGCAATTAATGTGGTGAGAACAATGTTATTATTACCAGTAGGGCAAAATGGACAAAACAATGAAAACAAGTTGTAATAAATCAGAATTACCCTTTAAGCTAAGGTCCCCATAGCTTTGAGGTATAAATGGAACTGAAATCAGTGTCTATCAAACGGCTGAAATGCGTTTTGCCTCCACTGTTCTGCTGCCCTTCATGCTCAGTGACTGGAGCATCACGGGCACCAGGGCTAGTTCCTTGATTTATCACCTCATTCACCCTAATTCCCATCCAGATGTGCTTTGGCCTTTAGCTTTACACACACAAACACATACGCACACACATGCAGATTCATTACCAGGGTGCAGCGGTCATTTCCACACTCAGTCCGAGCCCATTACCCACTCTGCTGGTCAACACACACACTCACACGCACACACGCGCACACACACACACACGCACACAGACACACACACGCACACAGACACACACACACACATTCACTGTTTCTGCCCTGCAGTTCCAGTGACCATGGGACTGATAAATCCACATACATACAGAACACCATCAGAGGCAGGTGCATGTGGTTTGACAGCACCTCCTCCCTCCCTGCTTGTAGATTTTGTACACGTGCATCCTTTGGAAATATTTGCCTGTAGTTTTGATGCTATCTATAGCATTTTCGATAAATCTTTAGTGAAGTAGTTTTTGACATTTGTATAATTGCGTGGGAAGACTAGTTGCAAATCTAATAGTTTCACCTTACATATCATATGAATGAAGTAGCAATGTTTGTTACAATCCATAAAGGTGCAAAAAGAGAGAGTTTGTTGTTTTCTCCTTCCACTCCCCCTCTGATGCTGTGAGTCCAGTCTGCTGGATTTCACCGTCTGTCTGAGCACTTTAATTAGTTAAATAAACCTAAGCAGTGTTATCCCTGTGAGCTAAGCCAAAGCTCTCCTTCAACTGTGTTTGTGCGGAAGGAAGCATGCCCTGACTGTGCAGAAGGTGGAAACAGAGTTCCAGGCCTGGGCCTTGTCATGGCCTCGAGCTGGGGCTGGCTGAGGGCTGCAGGAGCTTTGAGACTGAGGGCTTTGGGTTTGAAGGTGTCCCCAGAGTCTGTCATTACTGAGTGACAACTGTTTCAGCCTGAGCTGTGGTCTGGGCCAGGCTAGGCCACATTAGGACAGGCCCCGGGGCTGTTCAATGTCAGGGGGATGGGTCACAGACGTGTGTTTGGTGTGTGTGTGTGTGTTTTTGGGTCGGAAAAGGTAGTAGATTTGGGCAGAGGGTTCTGTATTCCTTGTTGGCTGATTCCCTATACCTGCCACGCTGTTTTGCAACTGCTAACCCCCGCCCACTGCAACCAACCTCACACACACACAAAAACACACAGACTCCAGAGATTTGTATGGATTGTACCTTGATATGTTTGTACGTACACATTATATGTATACATGCATTCACTGGTATGTGTATACCTTTGTATATTTATGTGTGCTCATCAGCATAAATGCACATGGCTGTGTGTTTATGTGTGCATTTGTGCTCTGGGAGTGAGTTTGGAATATTTCAGCACAGATTAGGGAATGCTGTGGAGACCACTGCTGTGTTTTTCAAAACCATGATTACTTCCTGTCCTGCCTCCGCCGCAAGTCAAGAGAACTGTGTGTGTGCAGATGCATTTATGTGTTCGTGTGTGCAGCCTTGTGCATGGCATGCATGGACATCTGTGTTGCTTCTCGGTGTATAAAGAGAAACACACCCTGTGTTGCCTTCTCTTCGTTGTACAGGGCTTCCCCTCTTTCACATGTGATTATGGAAAATCCCGCAGCCTCTTACACCAGTAACAAAACACAGAGCCCCGTCTGAATTGTATAGTGTGTGCGTAATTCGGCAGAAGACGGGAAATATACCCACGCGAGTGAACCTGCTTTGACACTCAGCCAAAGTCACTCACCAAACACACGGCCCACTGGTTTATTTTCTTTGGACAAAATGCCTTTCGCTGCATTTAATATTTTTTTCAAAGAATTGACATATGCAGACTCTACCGCGACGCTGTTTGTCAGAAATACAAGGCCATTGTAGTTATTCTTTTTGTTCTGTTCACAGTCAGTGTTGTTGGGTCAATTTGCATAAAAACAGCATGTTTTACATGGAGATCCATCTTGTCAAGTGGCTGAGTAAATCAAAGGGCAGGCTGAGACATCTGAGCCGAGGGCGTCTCAGCCATTTAAATGTATAGAATATAGAAAACCTTCATCAGACATGGGCCAGCGCACCCAAAAGAGATTGGCCTTGTGGATGGCCCTTCATATAATCACCTGAGCATTGCATTGGCATATAGGGAGAGGACATGCTGACCTAGAGTCAACCACTTGCCAACGTTCCACAGCCTCATAAATGTCAGAGCTGAACTTAATGAAGATAGGTTGAGTGGCTTTGAGGAGCCTCTTCTACACATTAGCTTAAGCAAAATGCTCGGCTCTGCGGGCAGAGGAGAGGGGAGGCACTTTGACCTTGAATGATACACTGATGTCCTTTCACTAACAGACCAACTGTGGATGAGATGGTACGATTGTTTGTCATGATCAGTGACAGAGATCATGTGCTGTTCTGATCTTTGATATTACTGTGTGAAAAGAAAGTGTTACAGACTATTGTTGACATACATACATTATACAATACTTTTTACTCATGCTATATCATGGTAAGCAAACCTAATCCTTATCATGTATCATGTCTGAGTTTATCATGTGCCTCTATTCTTTAGACATATTAGGACTAGTGGTGCCTTTACACTCTCCTACACAGTGGAGGATTTCAGCTTATTGTTCTGTCAAAAAGAGAGAAAGATTAATGCAGGTAAAAAAAAGGAGAATCAAGAGAAAAGTGCAAAACGTGGAGAATGAAATAAATATCCAACAGAGTAGGTGACAAGAGAACAATAGAAGTGAACAATCTCCTTGGTCTTAATCTATATGTATGATTCTTGACCCTACAGAATCTGACAATACCTTGTAATAGACAGTTGCGATCTCTCCTTCTCCATGCCTCTCTGGTTAGTTTCAGACAATGGCAATGAGCAGACTAACTTCCCAACCTTTTTTCTCATGGAAATACCATATGCAGGCCTCAACTATGAGCTCATTCTCACAGGCTTCGCCAAGTCAGGCTCAAACGTCTCAGCCTACACACACAAGCTGTCACTCCCACACAGCCAGTCACAGTGCACACCAACACACTGACAGGTCTGTCATAATTTTGTGTTGGCCCTTTTCTCTCTGCTGGTCCCTTTTATAAACCACCTATCATACTGTATCTGTTTCACACAATGATGATTTTCTCACTATCTGCTTAATTTCTGCTTAACGTTGTTGTACAAACCTCTGTTGGCCCTTTCTTATATTTAGTTGTTGTCTGTATTTTGTGTTTTTAAGACTTTTTTTGGTAATATCTTAACAATTTGCAAAGGCTTTTATCTTTGCGCCTGCACATGCCCAAATTTTCTTTTGTAGATTTTTTAAATCAAATTTTGAATATTTTAAATGCTGCCTTTTATTCTCTGCCTAGATTTAGTTGGATTTGGAAGTTAAGGTTCTTCTTTCCTAAGTCACATTTAGTTAAAGCAAAGAAAAAAATGTTGGTTAATCAACAAAACATTTCTGTCCACAATTGTGGTGATCTTTTTATTATCATTTATCAGGCAAAAATATCAAACATTTCCTGGTTCTTTTTTGTGAAATAGATGGATTTGCTTCTTTTCTCTGATGCTCTATCTGAATCTATCTGAATTCTTTAAAGAAAACAACCAATTGTTTTGCCATCAAAAATAATAGTACGAGAGTGTAGAGTAGTGGGATATATTTCCTGAGCCCTGTACATCCATACACTGCTGTGGGTGTGTTCCATCCCGTGCTGGTTGGCCTGACAGTGAGCTGTGTGATGATGTCCAGAGGCTGCTCGGCCGGCGTCTGCTTTGACATTTATGGTCCTATACCTCTTCATTAACACCACCTAACCAGCCAACAAGCCCGCCTGTCCCAGCCCTCCTCTGTCTGTATGTGGCTGTGGAGGATAAATTGTGTGTGTGTGTGTGTGTGTGTGTGTGTGTCCAACAGTAAAAAAGTATGTGTACATGTATAAGGGTATGCATGTGTGCTCTACATTGTGTTTTTGGTGCATCTCTGTTTTCTTTTTGTTTAAACACAACGTTGTTAGGTTGGTGTAGCATTTATCATGTAGTTAAATATATGATAGGATAGAATGTGATCATGTTAATAGACTGAGTCTTTGTTTTGTCTTTTTTTTACATAAACACATGTCTGAGTTACAATGATGCAAGAAAAATCAAAATGAAATAAAAAGGCTAAACTCTTGTTTTCTTCTTCCTCCCTTTTCTCCCTCAGGCTGTGGAGTCTCAAATCAGGAGTTTTGGACAGACCCCCTGCCAGTTGCTCATTGAGCCACACCCACCCAGAAGCTCAGCCATGCAAGTGGTGAGTGAGGCACACACAAACATGCAAACAGATATTCTCAGCAACACACACACCACTGTGCTCCAGTCTGAAAATACTATGATGGATCAGTAGCCATCAGAGCTATAGTATCAGCTCCCGTGCTGCCTGTTTAATGCTGTCTCTGATTCCCGGGCTGTCCTGATGTTGGCACTCTGCTTCACATAAGTCTCAATATTTTGGCTCATTCTTTTCATCCCTCATGTGCCTCCTGTCCTCTCTTTCCCCATCTACAATTGTGGGAAAATAAAGTCTGGAGTTTGAAAGCATCTCCTCTCTCATCATTAGTGAGGTGTGTGTGAAAGGGAAAGATCACAAGCATTTGTGTGCACGTGTGTTTAGTAAAAGGTTTGCGGGAAAGGCACAGCTCCTGGCAGGAAACCTGGGTCTGAGCCAGATTTTCAACCTGAGCTGGAAGCAGAGGAGATCAGCGAAGGAGAGCAATGAGCAGCAGTCCTGAAGGCACGGCTTTTTAAGGGCCAAGGGGTGCAGTCAGTGTGCCTGCTTGTGATGGACCTAGGCCCCATGAGTCCCTATTAGTGTGGTGTCCCTGTGGCGCTGACAGCTGGCTGTAGACCACCACCCAGCGCACACATGTACACACAGGCACAAACTCAGACTGGTCCTTTGAATCTGCCTCACTTACTTTATGGACAAATTCCTATGAAATGTTTTTATTTTTACTCCACCACATATAGATTTCAAACATAATATTCAGACGCCATAATTCAGACACATTTCAAACCCTCCATTTTCCTTCAGAACACCCTGTTCTCTTTGCTTTTACATGTTCTTGCTCTTTACTTTCTCTCCATCCTCTCGCATGTGTGTGTGTTGTCAGAGTGTCGGCATCTGCCCATGCTGGTGGTAATGATACTGTCAGTGTGTCTGGTTAGCTGTCAGACGCACCGGATTTACTCAGCTCTGTTCCTGATGTTAAACACTGATGTTCCTCTTCTTTACACGCAAGGAGGAAAATGGCTCCGTGTTAGAGCTGCTTAGTACAAACACTCTATATAAGCTCCTGTCTAACCAGAGGAAACAATCTGATAGGTCAATGAAATCACTGTTTTTTGTTAGGACTGTTTTGTAGTTGGTCTCTCCTTCTGTGTATAAGTAAAGAACTGAAATGTAATGCAATGTATATTATCTTTATGAGTATGTATACTTTTTGTATATATTGATAAAACTTAGAAACAACAAATGAGTCAACAACAATTTTGATAATCAGTTAATCATTAAAGTCGTGTATTAAGAACAAAAGGCCAATGTTTCTCTGCTTTCAGGTTCTCAAATGTTTGAATTTGAATATAATTGTAATTTGAATGTCTGGCATTTTCGAATCAAAATAAGGAGCCTTCTGTTTTTTTCAGTATTTTCTGACCATTTTTAAGCCCAAATGATAGATTAATAGTAAAAATAATCATCAAATTATTCGTCAAATTAAATAATAATGAATATAAAGCTGAAGCAGTTTGGTCGTCCTGTTTTTCCTGCAGTCTCTTGCCTTTTCTGTTCAAACTTCATCACAAGCTCTTTTTCCTAGCTTCTCTGGGCTGCTTAAATGCTGCTAACCTGCTCAAGCTTCCTAACTTTCTGTCTTTCCTTCTCTTTCCTCCCTCTCCCTCTGTTTTTTTTCCTCGCTAACACCGACTGTGGCTGCGTCCCTCTGCGTCTTTTTCCTTTCACTCTTTGTCCGCCGCTCCACATATCCCCCGGGGGCCTGAACAGTATCTTCTCCTGCAGACCCCGCTGATGTTTACGGAGCAGATGCAGCAGGATGTTATCATGGTGTTGAAGTTCCCATCAAACTCTCCTGTGACCCACGTAGCCGCCAACACCCAGCCAGGTCTAACGTCCCCTGCCATCATCACTGTCACCGCCAACCGCCTCTTTTCCGTCAACAAATGGCACGGCTTGACAGGTGAGACGTTTATGTCCATGCACACATACTGTATATCCGGGTGGTTTCCCATCCCATTGTTTTTGCGCTATAAAAAATGTGAAAGTGTGATTCTGTTGTATTTTATTCAGGTGAATATAATCTTATGGTACCATAGAATTATTTTCATACTTCCTGTTCATCTCTCTCCTCCGCACTTAGTGGTTTCTAATTAATCGGAGGATTGACCCGTCTTGTCTCTATGGGATGGACGTTGATTTGGGAGACAGTTGACTTTGTCTACTGGATAGCAGTATCAAATGTGACACATGCAGCAGCCAGCATTAGGTCTCACGTCCACCTCCATACATCAGCCGCTCACTTCACCAAACCTTATTTACTCAACATCCATCCTACCCTGGAGGAAACATTAAATTTGATATCTGTGAATTTATTCAGATGAAGACTGATTGGTTTGTAGTAGAATACAACCTCATCCATGCACATCACACACCAGACAGATTAACCTAAATTGTTCAGTGAGCTGGCATTGTAAATAAATATTTTTCATTTTGGTGAAGAGAAAAATTGAAATATGTGCAGATCCAAACTTCTTTTCAGGTGCAGGACAGGGAAGACATTTAAATCAACAATTAAAATGAAAAGATATTCAAACTTTGTACATGAGCTTATTGAAAGCAGCACAGTGCTGCAGACATGATTCACATTTTATGTTTTAGAGTAGATGTAGCTAAAATACATAGAGTTCCATTAAATTAAAATAGTACATCAGTGTTTATGCTGTGCTGTGAAATCTAAATCATTAAACTAGTGCAGAAATAATCAATAATAGGTTGACAGGAAATTAATCAACAGTTTTGGTAAGATGACATGTTTAGGTCAACTTCCCAAATGTTAGAATTACCCTCTGCCTCGTGTATATTTTTGTAAATATGAATGCCTTTGGGTTTTGGACTGTTGATCAGACAAAACAAGCCCTGAGCACTTAGAAATTGTGAAAACCATTTTCTGAAATTGTATAGACTGAAAAGATAATCAATTAATCAGAAAAATAATCAGAGTAATCCATAATGAATACAATGGTTAATTTCAGGCATACAGAAAAAAATCAAGCTGTTGATAGATGAAAATAACAATAGAAATAAATTGCAGCCCTACATCAAATTATTTATTGCCAAGGGGCTGAAAGAAATGCTGTTTTATGTCCTGCTTTGTGACTTGCATATTTTAACTCACAGTTAGCATAAGGAACCATTGTCTCTCTGGCATTGGTAGCTTTTTGACATAATTGATGTCTAATTCGTGGCAGAACTCCTGGGCCAGTTGGTGACACTGACTTTATGGTTATAATTTTCAGTGTGTTGTAATGAACCGAAACCCCGCGTCTACTTCACAAGGCCACACGATTACAATATTAATCCAGTCTGTCTTCTTCTCTGTCAGGTCATCAGAGCTCAACGGTGCAGGACCAGCAGTACCAACTTCCTGTGGAAATTGACCCACTGATAGGTATGCTGTCATTAATGACTGTACAGTAAAAGAATCCACACACACACATGCGTATTCTTTCCATAGTGTGAGCTTATATATGCATGGGATGATTTTTTTGTGTGGATTTATGTCTGATTCCTGCTGGCATCTTGGTGACTCATGGCAGTCTGCAGAGCTGTGTCCCTGGACAGTAGATTAGAGTTGTTTCTCAGCCTCTGCCCCAGTTCACTCCTCATGATATAGCCCCTGCTCTCACACTAAACCATTTGCATGCAAATTGGAATGCAATGAGCTGTAGCCTAGGCCGGCATTTCATCATCAACTCCCCCTCTTTCTCCCTCTCCATCGTCCCCTCCCTCCCTCCCTTTCTGCATCCTCTTTGGTTTAATTTGAGCGGAGGGAAAGGACGCGTGTCAGTGGAAATGAATATGAATGTGGTAATAATGTGTGATTGAGAATGCACGGCGGACGGCTGTCAGGACAATATGGGCGCCTCTCATCCTTCACGACTTGTTGATGAGCAGGAGAAGAGTGCCGAGCCGCAGTGATGTATGGGATGCACTGGTGGAGCAGGGAGAGAGCAGCCACTTCTATCTGCTCCCGCCTCCGCCTGCGACGCTTTCCTGCAGCCTCTCGCGGTCTCACGCACATCTGTGGAGAGGGCTGTTCTTTTTCTGTGAATGTTGTGGTCACTCTCTGTCTCACCAGACCATTTCTACACACATTTTTTTTTTTTTAACACTTGACTACTGAAAGTAACCAGGCTTTATTCTCAAATATTAATCTTTATTTGCACGTACAGTATTTCTCTCGGCTCCTCTACACAGGCAGAATAAAGAAATCTTTTATCTGTGCATCAGGAGTTATACATTCAGAGCATGTTTTATAAAAGTATTACAGGGGGTGTATGCTGTTATTGAATACACACTTCAGCCTCATTCTGTCCTTTAAATCATTAACATTTTTTGTTTTGTTTTATCATTCGAAACTGTTGTTTTCTCTCGCCTTACACTAAAGCATAGATAAAGCACTAAATAATAGATTTTAGTGTTTGTGTGGGAGCGTGTGAGTGTTTTGGGGGCAGTCGAGGGGATTTTGTGCTTGTCAGTAATATATTTACACTGTTTGCATTCCAGGAGGAGTCTGAGCTAAACACAGTAAATTGAGGATGAGTGCTGAGCCAACTGTGGCTTTGGGGAATGTTAAAAATGGGCTGAAATATTAGTTGTAGCAGGTATACTGGACTTTCTCAGTTCCCGTCCTAAACAAGCTTCCTCGACACCTGTTCTTCAGCGCTTTTGACCCCACCAAATAAGAAATACTTCACAATGGACATATCTCTCTAGAAAAGAAAAAAGATACCACTTACGGAAGAGAGAATGTCAGTAAATTTGCTTTCTAACTAACCATTGGATAAATCACACAAGCAGGATGAATTGGCAGTGTGTGCTCTGACTTGAGTGGTGCACATATTTTGTGAAGACTATGCACACTCTCTGACTCTTAGAATCTCACGAAAGATGTGACCTCCTGTAAATTTACTCTCCAGGATTTTTTTGTATCACAAATCTTTGCACCCTGCAGTGAAATTGAAATGAATTTGCATCAGAGCATGAGCCCTTTGAAAATAGCTGACGAGTAAACAGTAAATTGTTTGTTGAATTATAGATTTAATACTTTTCTGTCTATTTTCAACATGCAGTCTTTTATCTGCTTAATTATTATTTTTTTTGCTCCCCTCCTCTCCAGCCAGTAACATGGGCGGTCATCGTCGTCAGATCTCAGACCTGCTGGACCAGAGCATTCAGATCAGCTCGCAGTGTTTCATCATCACAGCTGACAACCGCTTCATCCTTCTGTGTGGCTTCTGGGACAAGAGCTTCCGGGTCTACTCCACTGACACAGGTACTGTTTATCCATAACGATGTCGTCCCATCAGGTTTCATATGGTCAGAAAAATCACAAAGAAACTGCTTCCCTCATCTTTGTCCTAAACAGACATCAGCTTAGCCTTCTATTTCCATCCATCACCATAATATAATTTCTCTTCTATTTACCATATGACATGAAACACTCACTACACTATATGTCTTTGTGTCTCAACAAAAACCTTGAATGCATTTGTCAAAACATAATGCCTGTGATGCTACATTTTTAGGTTGGAATAGAAACTATATATATATATATATATGAAGGTTCACAGCCTGATAGCTCGTAGTGAAACATTTATTATGAATTTAGGAATACATGTAGCCACATGCCAGGAATAATGAAACTTGATGATTTGGTTAATAATGGCATGAACCCCATAAACTGTTGTAAATTTTAATTCTTGCAGTGTTGAAACTGCATGATGGCTTGAATCCGATTCTACATTCATGCTACCTAAAGCATGAACTCTGTCTGGTTTTATCTTGTGCCACTCTCAGGCCCTGATGTCAACTCTGAACATCAGCTGTCTCATAAGCTCATAAGCAGATTGCCTTGAAATATGAGGAACACATTAAAAGGATGAACCTTTCTAAAGTTAATGAAGCTCCGTGGGCTTTCCTCTAGCACCATCCTCAGGACACACTTCCTCTTCTGCTGAGCCCCACTAGTGCGGTTCTAAGAAAGACAAAAAGAAAAAAATCATTTTTATGTTTGTCTAACACTCTCGTATTATGTTAAGTAATGTACATTGCAGCTGTTGGCAGCCTTTAGAATTGAAGTATTTCAGATCCTCAGTTCAATAAACAGTACAGTGTCCAGTCTCTGCTGTTGCTCTGTTTTACGCTACTGTGCTGCACTGGACTGTAGCTGTCCCAGTGCAATTGTTAAAAATTTACACAATTACTTGCTGCAGAAAGGCTCTCTTTATTTTCTCTTTATTTTGCCAGTTAAAGGCATGTGTGCTGTCAACACATCATTGTAGCTACATATAAAGTCAGCTGCTCAGTTTAACAGTTGAACTGCTTCATTTCTGTCAGATACTTTCAACTGTAGCACTGAACTCCGTTTTCAGGCTTGAAGCCATTGTGTCAAGTTATTGTTTTGATTTAGTGAAGACCAAGTGTTAACCTCAATATACCCAATGTATGTTTGGATATTGTTTACCTTAATGTTCGTGCAATTTGAATATACTGTACAGTCTTTCACAGTGGTGTTGTGTGTCTGTTAGTCGCATACACACAGATGAATGCAGACATTTTACACACACACACGCGCACACACGCGCACACACACACACACACACACACACACACACACACACACACAGACACAGACACAGCATCAGGTCAGGGGTCCTAAATGAAACTGTCTGAAGCTTCATCTCTGTACCCGGCTTCTCAACTCTTCTCTCCGGCCCCATTCAGAATCCTACACACATCTATACAACAAACCCTGATTCAATTTCTGCAGGCTAGGCCCTCCCTGTCTTTTAATGTAGGAGGGAGGGAAGGAGGGATGTGAGCACGGAGATAGCTCTATTGTGTGACTGCCACCGGGGTGTACGACTGGAACGTGAACACAGTTTAATCGCACACGCTCAACAGCTGCCACCACAGTCCCTAAAGCCCCCAGGTTAAAGAACTGAGGGATTTTATCAATTACAAGACTTGATTGGTACACGTGCACGAAACACATAGCCTTATACACATGCGTGCACACACATCCAATTTAATTTGTCTGTGTGCATGCAAGTGTGTGAGCAGATGAGTGTTCAATATGAGATTCATGGTAGCCATTATTGCTGCAGCCATCATTACTTCTTTTCAGTGTTTATAAAGATGTCAAACATTTCACATCTTTGATGTCTCTGTTCTTCTTTGGAAGTTTAGTCAATGACCCGCCCAGTTTCATCGTAATACTCATTTTTTCAGTGAGATATAGCTCAATTATCCAATGGACAGTGATTTTGACTCGCAGACAGAAATGTCATGTGTTGCAAACTGTTCACTGTTTAACTGCAGAGGTCACACTATGAGGAGCGTAATGAGTATTAGACAGTTAGACAGTGGAGCTGTGGTCTGGAAATCTGACAGCAATTAGCCTCTTTATATATACATATGGAGCGCACTGCATGTGCATGGACACACACATACTCACACACTCGTACACACAGAGTTGGAACAAATATTTATTCTTGTCTGGGAATTAGTAGAAGTCTGATCTTGTCGTACAACTAGCCAAGCAGACAGATGATCAACAAACACATGGTGTGGGATTCAAAAGAATGACATCTAACAACACATTTCCAATTTATTAATTTATTTAGTAATGAAAGCACAATATGTGAGAACATATATATATATATATATATATATATATATATATATATATATATATATATATATTGTATTAATGAACAAATGAATATATACTTAAGATCATTTGTGTGTTTTTGCAGGCAAACTGACTCAGATAGTGTTTGGCCATCGTGACGTGGTGACGTGTCTGGCTCGCTCTGAGTCGTACATTGGAGGAGACTGCTACGTCCTTTCAGGCTCTAGAGATGCCACCCTGCTGCTCTGGTACTGGAACGGAAAGCACAGCAGCATTGGGGAGAGCCCAGGCAGTAAGTATAAGTACACTGGCAAACCTGCCCTACATGTGAGGGTACACACACACACACACACACACACACACACCCGGGTATTCTCTGAGTGCTCACTCTCCCAGACAGATCTGACTCTGTGATTTACGGCCTCTTTCTGTAAAGTAACAACTAGTTTCATCTGACCAGGCCAGGCCTCCTGCATACAGATTGGATTTCGCGGTACTGTCGCACCAGGAACAGCTTTCGATAATGTGTTTGAGATTGTGTGTGTGCGTGAGTGAGCGAGAGAGAGAGACAGAGAGAGACAGAGAGAGAGAGGGAGAGGGAGAGGGAGAGGGAATCTGTCTTTAATGTGAGTGAAAGTGAGAGCCACTTAGAGATGTTAAATGTGATGTTGGGGGTCGCCGGCCAGCACGAGAAAGTTCACCACCATCTGAGGGCCATGGGGTCACGCTAGTCGATAAAAGTGAAAAATGTCACGGGCCTCCCTTATGTTACCATAACATATGGCATTAGCCATGATCAAAGCATCACACACACATTGCTCAGTACTCAGCCTCCTCTGTGCTAATTTGGTCAGCTTAGATCAGCGTACATGTTGTTAAGTGATCCATTACAAATGGGCTGAAATTTATGACAAATTGTGATTTGGTTAATAAGCCGCACTGGTTTTTGATTTGTGGGACAGAGTGTAGACGATCGTTTGTCACTTACCTCATGTACACTGATGTGGGATGTTGAAACTTTTCTTATTCCCACGAGTTAATTGATAAGAATTTCCAAACTTTTTTCCAAGAAAGAATAAATATTTTAGTGAGTTGATAAATAGGGATGAACATAAACCACATTCTCATTCTCTGCTCCCATTTTGTATTATTTATTTCTATTTGAACACTTTATTTTACTCAACAGAGAACATAACAAGTATAACAACTTAATAAAAAGTATGAGCTTTGTAGTGAAGGATAGGCCACAGATTTTATTTTAGTCGCCGTTTTCAGCAACACTGCGCCTGTTTCACAGCTTTGTTGTTGTCACAGTCACAGCCTACAAGTTGTTTACTGAATTTGACTTGATGTTGTGAGGTTACACTAAAGTTTAGATTAACTGACTCAGATAATGAGTATAACAATTTAACTACATATTTGAAGGAACAGACTGTGTTTGGATTGATTTATGTAATTGTTATCTGGCTAAAGGGGATCTGTGTGTGTGTGTGTGTGTGTGTGTGTGTGTGTGTGTGTGTGTGTGTGTGTGTGTGTGTGTGTGTGTGTGTGTACCCATGCACGTGTTGTACATGTTCTTGCAATGTGTGTGTTAGTCTAACCTCAGTTGGCTCAGTGCAGTTACCGCGCTGTAGCTAGAGGAGCAGACAAAGCAGTCGTCATCCCAACCTCTCACCGCCACAATGTGATGCTCCATTGCCTCAGACCACAGGAGGCTCTTCCAGACATGAGGCTCTGCCGTACTCACACACTCACACACTCAGCCTCACATGTACTCACAAAATGCATACAGACTTTTCTTTATTCCTCTTCCAAAAAATGAAACACTTTCAAGCTTAAGTCTCCTCATACATTTGTATGGGAGCACATGCATGCACACAAACACACACACACGCATTCCTTTTCATGCATAATCTTCTGTGAATATCCCACACACTTCATAAGCTTGACACAAATGCCTCTGAATGGCTGATATGCACATGTACACGCTGACCCCACACTCGTGAAATAACGTTTTCACAGACACCACTGCCATCTGCTGGTCACTGCTGAGATGACACTTGTTAGTGATACCAGTTGTTGTTTTAAATGCACTGAACACTGTGAAGTGATGAAGAGGAACATTTTCTTTAGTTCTTAAAGCACCAGCACTATTTATATAGAAATTTGTTCCATCATAAATGTTGTAAATAGAACATGTAGCAGTATATATACACATACTATATACAGTATATACACACCATCATCATGTATTTATGTATCTCAAACGTCTAAACACACACACACACACACACACACACACACACACACTCTCACTCAGGCTTGTGGTTCAATAACACGTTGGAGTCAGTGTAACTGAATTCACTGAGGTTATGCTGTTGACAACTTTGAGCAACAAAGGTCATAAATGACACTTACTGACAAATGATCCAAAATAGTTGTGGCTTTTAGCACCCAATTTAGTACCCAACTTTATACACACACACACACACACGCACACACACACACCTGCCTTGTTCACACTTGGCCAGACAGTTGAAACCCTCCTCAGTGTCCCAGCTCAAGTCATGCATAGGTATAATACTGTAATCAGATGCAGCCCTAATTCAAAACAAATGGCAGGTAGAGGCTCAAAAGGTTAAAAGATACAACCATATATCAGCTTTATTGATCGTCTCTCAACAAAATCCAACATCATTCTTAAATCCACAGGCTTGTAGGGCCTAACTTAGCCTTGCCGACCTGGTTTGACCAGTGTTTGTGCTGCTGGCGTGTATTTTTGAAGAGGACTGCACAGCTCAACGTGAGGAGTTTAAAACAGCGCACTAGCATGAAAACAGATGAGGTCATTATTTGTACACAGTAGGTTTTTTTTGTTTGTTTTGCTTTTTGATTTGGATTATTAATAACTTTAGTATGAATATCCCATTTCAGTGTTAACATGGATTATTTGAATGTCTTGTATTAATAAGATCAATTTCCAAACATGTTATTTTTTTCAACCACAATCAAGCTATTGATTTAAGAATCCCTGTGTAACTTGTAATATTTTAATTGGAATTATGTGTGGATTCAGTTATTTTACTAATTGGAAACACTGATGCGGTCTTAACATGTGACAGGAGTTTCACTTGCCCTCCAGTTTGCCTTTTTACAAGGGTTCAGTGAGCAGTTTGTTCTATATAGAGTCTTTCAGCTAAATCTAATTAAGGCTTAACAGTAGCTCTGGCCTTTGTGAAAAAGTATCTGCCTTATTAGTGAACCTGTATTGAGTTTTGTGTCATAAAATTGAATTAAAGAGAGAAAGTGCATTAACAAACTGTAAACCATATTTGACACTACTACACTATGTCAAAAAGTTTTGTATATTGCTTCGTTTTATTGTAGGAAATGAAATGTAATTAACTTTATTACTTAAATTATATTTCCTTAAAGCCACTTGGGTTTAGTATAGAAATATTTGTGGAGAAAAAGTGTCATTAAGCATTTAAACATGAATGATGTACTGAGTGTCACTGCTGTTCCTCTTTCTGAACTTGACCGCTAGCAGAAGAAGATGGGGTCACTAAAGACAAGGGCCCCTCCCTGAGCAATAAACCCCCAATGAACTCCAGGCTTCACTCCACACAGACACACACACACAGCTCTGCTGACATGCACAGTTCCTCTGTTTTCATACTATAATAGAATGAAAAGTTTGGAAACTGCATCTGTCGGCCGTTGATCCATCTACATTTGTTTTGAAAAATTGCAGTAATGCAGAAAAGTCCAAACTCCATGCAAGTGTGCATTTGTGTGTAATTGTGTGTCCATGTGCATACAGATGGGGTTGGAGAAGGCGATTTTGTTTTGTCGCTCACCCTGACAGCTCAAACCAAAACAAAATCACACAAACTTCATGACTTGGACCATAATGTGCTCTCGCTCCCTCTGGCTCGGTTTCTCTGTCTAATGCAGAAACATCTGGATCCAGTGAAGGCGGTCATGGGGAGAGGGTTTTAAAGATAGGGAGAGGCGGTGGGTGACAAGTGCTGGAAAGGGAGAGTGAATGAGGGGAGAAAAGCAAGAATACAGATGCTACCATGAAAAAAGAAAATATAAAACAAATACCCCCTGAGCTGAACAAATGAATGAGCCTTTGGTTTTTGTGGTGAATCTCATACATCATTGTGTTTTAACATGGCTGTACTTAATGCTTTTTACATGGCTGAATTGCCTTTATGCTTTCATTTTATTTTGAACTGTATTAGTCAGCACTACAATGTAAAGAATTGATTAATGAGGATTTTTTTTTTGCTTTGTCCTCCCTCTAGTGACCAAAAGTGGTCATACACTTTTTTTGTGTTGCTGTTCTTGGTGGACTCAGACCTGTTTTGTTTGTATTTCCCCAGCAGAGTTTACCACACCACGGGCCATCTTAACTGGCCACGACTGTGAGGTGACATGTGCAAGTGTATGTGCCGAGCTGGGTCTTGTCATCAGTGGCTGCAAAGGTGAGATTGTGTGTTTGCCTGAGTAAATGCATCCATTATCTAAATTTATTTGAACAAGAAAAAGACTCACCAGCGTGACTGCCTCAGTGCAAACTGAGCTTTTCTAACTTCTCTTATTATTTCTCATCTGTTTGCAGAGGGTCCTTGTCTGATCCATTCCATGAATGGGGACCTGCTGCGGACCCTGGAGGTCCCAGAGCGCTTCACGCGGCCCCGCCTCATCCAGTCGTCCACTGAGGGACACTGCGTGATCTATTACGACAAGGGACAGTTTTGTCTCTTCAGTGTCAATGGAAAACTGCTGGGACACATGGAAATAGAAGACAACATCAAGGTGAGGAAATGTAATTCTGCATGAGCATACATGGGAAAGTGCCTGTGCACATGTGCGTCTGCACCACATCAGTGTAGAAAGTCCTCTCACTGATTAATGCCTTTCTTATGTTTTGAGATCTGAGCAAGGTGAAGGTCGGCTTGCCTCAGGGCAAACTATGGTTTCACATCTCTTTTATTCCCTTTCATAAGCATACTCCAGAGGAAATGGTCCTTTTGATCCAGAGCTCTGTTGTCAGGTCAAATTGCGTCGGCAGCATTGGTAGAGAACATTCCAAAGAAGTGGTCAGCTCTGGACACCAACACCATTAACTACCCTCCAGCGCAGGACGACACATTCCCCATTTCCCACATTTCCTCCCTCGTGGCTAGAGTGACACAAGATAGCAGCTACTGCCTTTGGTTTCCCGACCCGTTGTTTCCGGTTTGGCCTGGGAATTGTAGGCTAGCTCTGACAGACAGCCACACGCCTGTTTCCTATTAAGAAACCTCTCTCATGTCCAGGCCCCTAACCTACCAACCAGCCTGCTCCTACATGAAGCCACACATGCAATGTAGTATAGTAAAAACACAAATATAGCTTGTACAGGATGTGACAAATACTGACTGAGTGTACTGTGATTAGTATGTGATCTGCAGAGCATGTCATTGTTTCCAGAAATTAATTATGTTTTAGATACTTGCAGAGGTTTGTATTTTTCCCAGAGTTCCATGTAAAGATGTGAGGCTGTGACCTGGGAGCTGTTCGGGCCACTGCCAGCCTTGTCATCTCTCCTCTGCTGCTGTAAATTCCAGCCATGTCAAATGGCATTAGGGAAATCCTAACATCTTTGAGTGAGGCTGTTAGAGTCTCAGACCCCTCCTGCCTCACCCCCCTTAGCTCCACCCCCCTGGTCTGAAACTCCAGCAGTATTTAGTGCATTCATGTACATACCAGAATCAATCTTCTTAGCCCTCGGAGCCTCAGCACAGTATGACTCCTCGATAAATAAGTGTTTGTTCTGGCCTGCAGCATCCACTCAGAAAGAGACAGTAAAGCTGAGAAAGAGAGAATGTACGCGCTGTGAATTTATAAGGGTCTGAAGTCAGAGGTTAGATGACAGGCTAACGGACGGCATCCTAGTCTAATAGCAGAATCAAATGACAGGAGCCATACTGAATGGATTACAGTCTTTTAAGTGCTAGTATAACTCAAGCAGTGTAACCATTCCAGGGTTTTTTTCCCTGCCTGCGCCCATGTTACAGGGGGATTAACAGCACCATAAATTAAACTTTTTACCTTCCTGAGTCTCAGAATCCACCCACTGTTCCCTGAAAGAAGTAGGAAATATGGGCTTCAAAAGTGCATGTGTTTCTGCTGCAGTCATTTTTTAGTCATCTGAGCCCGGGTAGCCATCTTAGCTCCCACAGAGCCATTGGCCATCTTGTTTGACCGCCCAGTGGCAAAGGACTGATTTATAATGTCTGTCTGCAGCCTCCTACCTGGCCGGGCTGACATGTCTGCCAGCTCTCCGGCCTCCTGCTGGGCTGCAGTAAGGTCATGGACTCTGTTAGTGGATACATAAAGTACATTAATACAACACAGTACCTAGTAAATACTTCTCATAGTTGTTTGTTTTTTTTTTTTGTTACTGTTATTGTGCAATACAGCATCTGTTCATGGAGGGTGGTGCCAAGAAACAAACAGCTGTGACTGATTATTTATCAATTAAAGAAATTTAAAGCAGCAGTAATAAATATTTTTATATTAACAATGGATTAAAGTTCTACATGGCGTTTTAGGTTCTATCAGCACATTGTTTTGGTTTTTATGGTCTGCAACTTAACCGTTTTGCTTCAACCTCATTTCCAGCAGCATGAGGCAGTTTTCATTTCAACATCTCTAATAAACTGGTATCAGGAGGCAGAGGCAGTTAGAGTAGCTGGTGAACACATCTGAGCATATGACGGCTACAGAGCCAGATATTCTCCCCCATGAGTTATTTGAGATCAAAGCAGAGCTAAGAGGAGAGTGAATATTTGACTTGTATTCATCTTGTGGCCAAAACATGACTCCAAATAAAGGCTAATATTGCTGCTGGTTATGTATATACACAACTGCTAACTTGTAGGCCATAACATGAAGGAGCTAATATGTCAATGTTATGTTTCTGCCTCCTGCTGCCCCCAGGTGGGCAAAAATCCCAACAACGCGGCTTTAAATCCAGTTTTTCAATAATAGGTATCCATTTTATTGCAGGGATAATGAATCACAGTTTTCTCATGCGTTCATATACACTGCAATTCAGTCCAAGTGCATTGATCATGATTGGCTGAATGGAGCATTATCTTTATCGTTGTTGTCAGATTACCTCTTAATGTTGATACACAAGACAATTACTGTAAACACAAAGCAGACCACACCACACAAATCAAAACAGCACTGCACTCAGTCATGCTCCATTCCCAGCCATCTTGGATGATGATCTAACGTGGCGATTAGTCCTCCCGCCAGTGAGTGCATCATTGTGTGCCCATTTTGTAAGCGCCTGTCTGTGTGAGTGCCTTCACATGCGAGTTTGTGCCCATCTGAAGTGCGTGCATCATGGGAATGAGAAACAGATCTCATTTAATTCAGTGGTAGGAAGTTCCACAAAGTGTTTTTTATACAAAACATTTGCCTAATTTAGGCTGCACTTTTTCTATGTCCAGTCCAGTGTGTGCTGCTCTTGAAGGGTTATTTATGTTTTCCTTAGACAAGTTCCTGAAAATGAAGTGAAGTTGAAGTTTCATTTTCCCATTTAATATGAGCTTGATTCAACACATATGCTACTGATGATTGAAGTGTCTCTTGCTAAATCATTGCAGAGCGGCTACAGCTGAAAGATGGCCGACTTTGGTGTCATAAAACCACAAACGAGAAAAGCTCTAAATTAGTGTCATTTGCTGCTTTTAGAACTCACATTCTGCCTCGTCATTTCATCAGCTATGGTTACTTGCTGATTGATGCTCCTGACTGTTTAAGTTTCAGCTTCCACTATGCACTGTGCACATAATAGACTCCAACACACAACTTGATTTGTGTACGTCTAATTCCCGGGGGACCCATTCAGCTGTTACAGTTTGCAGGAAAAGCAGATGAGACGAGTAAATCTCCGAGCCTCGCTGTGGGGAGCCATCTTTGTTGCAAGTCAGTGTCTGTGTACAGAAAGCCCTTAAGGATAGCGCCACTGACCTGGGATATTTTGTTGGATCACATGACCTCACAGTTCGAGCTTTACTTTGACAGAAGAGATAAACTGGTCCCAGATCACCAGTCTTATTCGGAGACAATTTATGCTTGTGGTTCCAGATTGAATAGCTTTGCTGCTCTTTCTGTTTTGTTTTTTTCGTTTTCTTTTCAGCAGTGAAGGGCAGTTAACAGATGATCAAGTAAGTCAGACAGTGCAGCTTCCAGTGAACAGTATGCTTTACCACTGGAAAACTATGACCAATTCCAAACTCTTATATAATGTAAAAGTTGTCATGCATGTGACTTGCGAGAATCAAAGAATAAAAAGGAAGTTAAATAGATAATAATGACATTTTTCGCTCTTTTTCTTTGCCAGGCCATGCTTCTCAGTCGTGATGGTCAGTATCTGCTGACAGGAGGAGATGGAGGTGTCGTATCTGTCTGGCAGGTGCACAATCTCAAGCAGCTCTTCACCTACCCTGGCTGTGATGCAGGAATCCGCTCCATGGCCATGTCGCATGACCAAAGGTAACAAGCACACACATAAACACTTGCACACATAAAAAAGTGTCAGTGACTGTAACCAGTGGTGAAAGAAGTACTCAGATCTTTCATCTGTGATAAATGTAGCGACAGTGCCACAATAAAAATGATTGATGAATGATTACAATAACAGTCCTGCATTCTTAAACTATGGAACACTATGTGCTTAAAGCAAGACTGTTTACAGTAACTTCTGAAACATTAAATGATACATTTTTACTCTTATACTTTACTACTTTACTCTTTATAAAACTCACCCTTGCTCAATGCAATACACTTGCTTGATGCTTATATTTCAATTGTAGCAAACTTTAGATAGTTTGGACACACTTTTGACTGTATATCCTACTTTATGGAATGATAAGAAGTTTTGAATGTATTTTTTTTAACTAGTAACTATAAATGTCAAATAAATATAGCGGAGTAAAAAGTATACTTGCTCTGTCTGAAATGTAGTCAAGAGGAATTATATACTTCAAATACAAGTACAAGCATCTCAGTTAAATTCAAATTCACAACAAAAGAAAATCAAAATACACATGGAAAGCAAACAGAACCTCATGATGTTCCCTCCTCACTCCTCTAAGATGCATCATAACTGGCATGGCATCTGGAAGTATCGTGCTCTTCTACAATGACTTCAACAGGTGGCACCATGAGTACCAGACCAGGTACTGAGGTGACAACAGCTACAACGTGACTGACAAAGCTGGACACTGTTGAAGACCTCTCATCAAAGGCACTATTCTGTCTATCCTGATATCCTGAATGTATCTCACAGAAAAAAGAAAAGAAATCTGTCCTGTTATAGTAAAAGAATCAAACTATTTTTAAAAAGGGGCATTGCTATATTTTGTAGATCAGATAGAAAATTTTCATATAAATCATAGGGTGGGGGTTATGTTACTGTACGGTTAAAAACAAATCTATTTTTAGCTGTAAGAGTCTATTTTCATCTCCTCCAGAAAAGAAAAGAGGGATTTATGGGGAGCTAGTGAAAACCTTTTCTCTTGACTTAAAAATCCAAATATTTGTGTACTTTAGGGTGAGTGATTTTTTTTTTTCTGTAGGTGTGTATGTGGGGAATAATTATTAAGCTATCATTCACTTTTAACATTTTGCCATTTTGGCAACACAGTCATTAGATATGAAATGTTTGAAAAAATAAATAAATGTATTGGACAGAAGGATAAATGAAGAGGGAATATACATATATATATAAATGTCTATATATATATATACTGTTTAAATGTAGTCTTTCATATTTAAAATTTCCATTCCCTTTGTACCTCTGTGTTTCCTAAGAGATTGCGTTTCTGTGCATGGCTCACTACTCATAAAACACATCAGCGCAGACTTGTCGCGTTATCATTTAATACTTTAAACATCAAAAACACAAAACTTCCCTGCATCAGTGACCTTGGAAATGAGCTTTACACAGAGGATGTCAGGAAAACTATGTCAAGGATGATGCTTCTTTCACCTTTACATTTCTCTCCTAAATGACTGAATAAGCAAACGGTGAAACTGATAAATCTTGATTAATATCTCTGATGGAAAGACTGAGGGTATGAGATCAAAATTTTATGAAATCATGTCATATCATACCTAGTGCCCAAGCCAGCTTAGCATCGTCCTCTTTGAGTCCTGTCTCTAACAGCAAAGTGAGATGTGCAATGAAAGGAAGGACTTGCTGCATTTCAGTCTGAGGTTCTTTCTCTCTTTTTTTCATCACAGCAGTCCAGATCACATGATGAGTGATTATGTCGAGACGTATTTCAGCACTAAAATGGCAATGAGACATATTCCTTTGATCCTCAGTAAAATTTACGTCCAGTTGTATCTTTGATTTTGAGGAAACATTCCTTTGAAGTTTGAGCTTTGGTGTGGTTTGAATCTCCAGTTATATGACAACTACTGTTCTCTATCAACCATTTTTTGCAATCATATTGGAGTGTTTTGTGTGCTGAGTTCTGACAATAAAATGGAATTTTATAACTTGAATTGTGCTTGGTGTTAAATGCGTTTTTCATTAAGAATCACTAAGAGTGCATAGCACCCTCTAGTGGCCAAGCTCCGGTAAGACAAACACACAAACGCATTCATTTCAATTCTTTATTGCATTTTTATTTTTTGCTCTGCTGTTTCAAAATAGTGGGACATTAAAAGCAGCCACTCTATGCCTAATAAAAACAAACCATTACTCCAGTTTGACACAGCTGATCTACTGTTGATCTGTTTTAAAACTGCCTTCATACAAATTTCCCTTTACAAACTGCTATGACACGCTACTTCAACTACATAAGAGAAGCTAAATGACCAACTTGACTGTGTGTGTGTGTGTGAGGGGTTTGTCTTACAGGGAGGCAGTAAAAGGGGGAAATGAGTATTCATGCAGCTGAAAGTCCTGAAGAGGTAAAGAGACAGAGTTAGCCCTACTAACACCAGCTGGGAGAAATGCTGTGGAGTTAAAAACGGGTACAAACAAGGACAAAACAAAACACTTAGAAATTAATTTAAGATGCACAATTATTGGAGTCCATTTTTCAGCCAAGCTGGTTTCGATAAAGGCATAATTAACCTATGAGCCAGTGGTGAGGCACAAACCTGTGGCCTTGAAAACATATTCATTCTTACTGTGTAAATGCAGAAGGAACTGTGTTGACTAGTTTCATGCAGCCCACGGTGTAGTGTCGGCAGTGGGAATCAACTAAAACCAGAATGTGCATCTTGTCAGAGTAGGTTTAAAGTTGCAGCAATAAGCAGTTCAGCTTTGAGGTGTACAGTTCATGAGAAACAGACCTGCAGTTTTCCTCCATGTCTGTTGGATCGACAGTCTTTTCTCTAATGTTCTGTACTACTGTTATGACTTTGAGGGTCATGGCTGCTCAGACGCACACAGGCAAAAAACAAACCTTCAAGTTTCAGGTGGACAGCTAAGTTTCGTCACACTCTATGTACAACTACAGTTCACACCAAACAATACAGGCAATGTGTGGATGAATGTGTCAGTCACAGGGGTTGTACAAAATCTACCAAATGGGTTTTATTTGACCAGATCTTTGAGATACATCTCTCTGAAATATCTCTGTCTGCCTTAATACCAAGGAGGCAGATGGGATTTTATTTGTGGTTCTTACAGCATTAAATATTTACACTAAAAATATTCATCGGCAACATCCAGTTACTCTGTATAATCCACAGACGTCACTGCTGACATTTACATAGGCACCATAAGTACAAATTACTTCTGATATATATTTGTTTCTGTGCATTGTTGTGCATTGAGTATTGGAAATGGTGTTTCTGCTTTAAACTTTTTTTTTTTTTACTCTGTGAGGACCACAAACAAAATTCTCAATAATATCGCATAACCTCTGCAAATGAACCCAAACTAATCTGCATGGTTAGATACTACTTGAGCAGCGGTTTCTAACCTGGGGGCCAAGATCCCTCAAAGGGTCACAGGACAAATCTGATAATTAACATGATAGGAAAGCAGAAAAACTCATTTCTACTACACAAAATTGTTTTTTCAGATTCCTGATGTTTTCTTTTTGAATTAATGAACAAAGTTGCACCTTCAGGCCAATAAAAGTTTGTTTTTAATATAAAACAATTTGAATCTTTGGTTGAAATGGTCACCATGCATCACCAGTTTGTTATAGGAGGCCTTCAGTAGATAAAGCTTTGTTTTGAGGGATCACAAGGCAAAAAGGTTGGGAACAACTGCACAAGAGGCAACAAAAACTTGTCTATTGTTTGTTTCTGTGTTTGTTTTCAACTTGAATATGGACAGCCACCTGTGTCCGTTTAACAGGTCTAATAATCTTTTACAGCTTTTACATGATTACTGCATGATTTTAAAGAGCACAAACAGAATTTCCAAGTAAAGCTGAAGATGTTAAACAGGCAAAGTACTGTCTTGGTGATTGGTGCTGATTGGTTCTTTGGTAGGTATTGCCTTTATTTTGTTCAACCTCTGTACATTATGTTGTGTAGGAGCTTCATAGGAGCAGATTTGTCATTATTAGCAGGATTGCTGTTGCCGGAGAAAATACTGATATTGGTTATTGTTAGCTTAGTGAGATATAACTGTACCAAGGGTTGTGCACTACAGGTAGCTAGGCTAGCAAGTTCAGACGTCTGATATGCTGAAATAGTTGTCTTATGGACAAACTGTCTCTGCTAAAGCAAAAGGATTTGTGTTTAATGAAGATCTATTTACAAAAGAGCCACAGGCAGTCAAAATGGGATAATAAATAAAGGAAAGAATTCACATTAAAGTGATACAGCGATGCATGACTTCCAAAGACAACCACTCAGAACAGTGATATTCAATTCATTCCCTTTCTCCACATCCTCCATTAATAAATACAAACCTATATATACAATCAACAAACTCTTAGAAAATGCCTTCCATCCTGGAAAATGAGTTGGATAAGAATGAGAGAACAAATGTGGACACAGCAGCCACTGGCTCAGTTTACAGCTACTGGAAATGCTTAAGGTGGGTGTTTAATCTCCTCATCCCACGTCTAATGATACATAAGTGAAAAGAAGAGGACTGAGGGGTGAAATTGGCTAGAGAGCCCAGACTTTTAAACCTTCTCCATAAGCTCTTCAGCAGGTAGAGGGCCAGCAGAAGGAGGGCCAGCTGGAGAGGGTGGGGTTGTGGATCTGGGAGGTGTAGAAGGAGGAGAGGGAAACAGGGTTGGGTGGATGGGAGAAGGGGAGGAAGGCTCTTGTTTGGTTGGGGAAGAGAGAGGGAGGAATACGGCAGGTTTGATGGGGGAGTCGGGGCAAGGGGAAGCTTGGTTTGTGGGAGAGGAAGACTGGGGTGTCTCATCTTTGGTAGGAGAAGAGGGGGAAAGAGAAGCTGGTTTGGTGGGAGATGATGGGGATGGACAGGAGACAGGTGTAGAGGGAGTTGTGCAGGTGAAAAAGCCAGGAGGGCCTGAGGGTAAGGGAGCTTCTAGAGATAAGCAGGGAACAGCAGAGGGTGATGTGGGTGATGTTCTTATTTCAGGAGGGGATGCAACTGGCAAAGAGGTGATGGGGAAAGTCTCAGTCGAGGGTGAAGGGGAGAACTGAAGCGAACTTACAGGAGCAGATGGAGGGAGATGAAGCGTAACAGTTAAGGGGTCATTTTCATTCTGGGCTTGAGGGCAGGGAGGGTTAGGGGTGGATGTAGCATCAGGCACTGAAGTCCCTGTGGTCTTGGTGGGTGATGTAAGCTTGGTGGGCTTTGATGCTTTGGTGCTTGACGCTTGTTTGGTTGGAGAAGCTGGTCCTGGCTTTGTTGGTGAGGCTGGTTTGACGGGAAGGGCAGATGGGACTTTGTAGCAAGATGTTTGGGGGCCTGGACAACGACGGGCAGTGAACTGTAGGGCCTCCTTATCTAGAGCTGTGTTCTGGCAAAACAGAAAGACAATCATCAGCTGGATACTTTTGTGCCTCTGAAGTTCAAATAACATCAAATAGGAGAGAGAAAGAGATACTGTGGGTCAATCTATACCGACGACGGAAAACCTCTAATTTAGCCTAAAGTTGTCCAGTGAATAACTGATCAGCTGAACGTTTGCAGATATTAAAAATGCAAACTCTTTAATCATTAACCAATGACCCAGTTTCTATAATTTTTTCTTTGATTTACATGAATAAACATCACACATGATGACACAGTCTAATGGAAATGGACATGAATAGTGAATACTGAAAGATGATTAAACAAGAAGACAGTATGGTTCACACAGTAGACTGACCCCACAAGAAGGCAAATCAGATTAAGTGCTACTCTATGTGCAGAGGAAGGGCAAAGGAGAAAGGAAACGTTTACTTTTTCATTCAGCAGATGCACAGCTGCTGCTTTTGTCCTGAGTAAAGCCAATGATGTGTTCTCACGTGGGACAGAAAACGAGTAAATGTAACGTTCCTCATTTGCCCTTGTGCTGAATCTCAGCGGCAGAACAGATGAGGCGTAGCGTTAAGTGTTAGTACATACCATTGCCTTGGAGCTAATTCAGAGGGACGTAATGCAGGGAGAGGGGAGAAGCAAAAAGGGACAGAGACTATTCTTACTCACAGCTTCACAAAATAAAGTCAACACAACAAGCATGATGGCAAGTGGACAGTTGTTGTTCCAGCTCAGTGCTTATCTGTTATTTCAGATATTTTTAAACATTTTCCAAACCAAGTGACCTTCAGCATTTGAGAAGACTAAGTTGGAACAAACTGTAAGACTTTCTATAAGGGACTACTTCAGGCAGAGACACATGTCAGTGAGTGCTATATTTGAATTATTGTCAACAAAAGTTGTGAGGTTGTAAGGTAGGATTAAATGTGTTTTTGACTGTACTGGTTTTAAAAGATAAGGCAAGTGTTATTCTATCTCTTTCCTACTATCAACAAATCCCATGAAAAGACTAAAACTTACAATGAAATGTTGCCTGTTGGGCACGAGTATGATAGCTTATACTTCTGTGTGATAGAATTGTCCAGAAACTACTAAAAACACATTAGTGAGTCACACTGGGAGACATGTTACTTCATTTCCATGAACACAGGTACTGAAGTTTATCTCACATACACCATCCTGCTGCCATAAATACACAAAATGTATGTTAATCCAGGACTGATAGTCTAAATGCAATGTTTGCTAAAGACTACAGTACCTGTGAAAAAATATTTAAAGAAATGACTGAGCATTTTTAGATATAAAATTATACATTTGTGACCTGTGCTATAAGATTTGTCTTCAGCAGAGACCAGTGGACATGGGGCTGAGCACCACAGACATGGTAGGGTAGTTACAAATTGTGGATTTTGATCTTTTCATGGGATTTTTTTGACAATATGAAAAATCTAGAATACCACCATCCTTCTCCTTTAAAATGTGCTGGGGTATCTTGTATCCAAGGCAATAAGGCCACACTGGTTTGCGTCCATCTCTGCCAATTTGAACTACAGAATAGTGCCAGCACAGTTCCTGATTTTCTCCACAAGGTGGAAGCAGAGTACCATTAACAAGTTACACCAATCGTAGCACCATAGAAATCTATTGAAAAGGCTATTTTGGATGAGATCACTAACAAACAATAATGGCAGAGAGGGAGGCAAATGACACTGCTCTTGCTCTAGCTTGCATTGGCTGGCACTGAAAACATGCTTAAACAACATCAGTGACAATGTGATTAGACAACACATCCTTGAAAACACACCATTATTTTCACATCCCAAGTTGTTGATTGGCACAAATGGAATGAAATGTGACTGAAGGAGCTGAATGAAGAGTATGAAAAGAGTCGTAAGGGTAAATCCAGGACAGAGCGTGTGTTGGGAGAGAGTTAGCGTGGTCCAAATCAGTTGGTTATTGTTACTGCAGCCGAGGGGCAGGGGGCCTGAGAAAGACACAGGAAGGAAGGGAAGGGAGGAAGGGAGAGTAGCAGGGGGGTGGGAGCTGTTTCAGATGTAGGGAAGAGGGAGAAGGGAAGGGCGATGGCTGGGAAGGAAGATGGAAGGCAGCGGGGAGGGGTGAAGTGTGTACCCGGCTTTCAGCTCCAGGCGTCCCCTGTGGTCCTGGGTCGGGTGTGAGGGAGGGGTGAGGAGGAGGGAGGAGGAAGTGGATGGAGAGGAGGAGGAGGAAGGGCCGAGGCCAGGGCCCACGTTTACACCTCAAACTGTCAAATGAAATTTACAACAAAATGAGGCTCTTTGCAGTAAAGAGGGGGATCAAATTAAATTTCTAATCAAAGAAACTTCCCCTTCCCCCCTTTTCCTGCTTTCGTTCAGACAGACAGACTGAAGAGAGTGCACTAGGCTGATGGGTGGTGTGACCTGATGAGATGAGGAGTGGAGGAAGTCAAACTGTACAACAGGAAATGATGCAAATGGGGCTTGAAACAGACAGGATGGAAGGATGTGACTGCTGCAGGAATGACTTCACTGTTTGGTTTTTCCATCATTCCATCTCTAAAATCCTGTCTTACAAGTTCACAGCAGCATAAGTTGCTTATAACTTGTATTTAATGTCGTCTTCAGCGGTGATTGTGGCCAGATATTCTATCCCAGGGATCAAGTAGGTGCAAGACTCATATAAAGTGAATTAGAGGAAGCTCAGTCATCTTTATTTGGGTCAAACATCCGCTGTCACACTGTTAAAGCTTGGAAAAGGCCTGACCTGTTCAAGCCGCTGCATGACCCCGTTAGTGACGACTAAATCCGTGTCAAACCATCAATATTAGAGATTTAAGAGGTCACTGAAAGTTATCATGACCTCATAAAGGTCATACTATCAAAAAGAGTGCTACAGTAAATCTCATAAGATTGAGCAGAGAAATTGGTTGGGAGTGTTTTTGGGTGCTTACCATGATGACTGCCACACCAGCTGTGGTGTTGTTGTGCTTTGGCGCAGTGTTAAAGTGCGTCTGCAGTTTACCTGTGACCTCCATCTTCATGTTGTTCTCCATGACTGCATCGTCCTACATACACACACAAACATGTCCAGTGTACAATGGTTTCCTACACAGAAAACTATCTTAATGCAGAAATCACAAACTTGAGGTTCGGTTTACACATACAGTCCTGCGCAAATGTCTCAGGCACCAAATGTACAGTGAGGATGCTTTCAAAGTCAATCCCTGAATTGTTTTATTTATCAATTAAATTCATACAAAGTGCAGTAAGCAGAAAAAACCCCCAAATCAGATCAATATTTGGTAACTTTCCTTTGCCTTTAAAATGGTTTTTCGAGGTACTTGGCAGGTAGCTAGTCCCAATCATCTTGGAGAACTTGCTACAGTTCTTCTGTCTCAGTGTCTTCATGATGCTGAGATCAGGGATCTGTGGAGGTCATACCATCTGTTGCAGGACTCCTTGTTCTTCTCGACACTGAAGATAGCTCTTTATGACTCTCACTATGAATCCTTTAGTGTAAGTTAAAACAGGAAGACAACAGTCAGCCAGCCTTATCTCGTCATCACACCGAGGCTTCACCTTTCCACCGGGTTCTGTGCATGGGCTTTCCTATCATCCAGTGATCGTCTTAGCTGAGCAACATTTAAACAGCTTTACCTATGTTGTCTCTTTCTGCTGTCACTGCAGTCTACGCTGCTCGCAACCTTGCTCCTCCACCTTCCCACCGCCACCCGTGTCAAGACCCCATCTAGGGCTCCTCCTTCGAAGGGATCTCAGATATATTCAGCTGATATTGATAGGGCTCTAACCCTGTACATCTCTTCAATCGACTGGACCAGTGCAAAGTATTTTCTTATTGTACTTTCTTATCGTGTGACGGATAAGATTCTACACATCTAAAGTGCCTAAAACTTTTGCACAGTATTGTACATGCAAACATACAGACACAATGTTGCGCAATACCGTGACCCATGGGTGGGAGAGGACATCCTGTGCTGTGTATCGAGCCTCGACGTTGACCTGCAGCATCTTTCCGATCAGCTCCTGAAACAGAACACACCACAGTTTAGTACAATACACTTTGTCCCTAACCCATAGTTCATTATTATTGACTTTTGGAGGTATGTGAATATAATGATCATATTGTGCTATTGTTTTGCAAAATTCTGTTATCCATTCCAATAAAACTGCTTCTGTAATTTAAAAACAAATCAATTGGCTACTGATGCTTTGGTGCTGGCTGGGTAATGACCCTTTTTTGCTGAAACAGCAGCCCCTGTGGCCGATAACAACGCTCATTGTACTAAAACAGCAAAATTGTGGGTCATAAAACCAAAACATTGAGCTGAAAAACGTGGAGCAGGGGAAACTGCCGAGCGATAACTGACTCATTAATTTCACATTGCACACACTCCTTTGGTACATTGTTCATACAAAAATATAAATTAGTGCAGCTTTAAGTGTGTGTATTATGTTTTACATGCACTTGGCATATTTCTATACACATTAATATTGGAAAAACTATTGGTTTTAATATTGTGATAATGATTTCAACCTAATAATAGTAATACTATGTGTGAACACCTCACTGAAGGTACTGGAATCACCCAGAGTTGATGCACCTGCTTTCACACGTGTGCTCACAAAGTCATGTAAACACACAGTCTCTGGATAAATATCCTCTCTCACATTCACACCTGCACAGCTCCAGAAGTGCAAGTGGTTTCATGCTGTGGTGTCTATAACTGAGCACTTGTCTGCAGTGACAGGCCACTGTAATAGCAGTGGGTTTAATTAGCAGTTTGGTCTTACATGCTGAGCGTGGGCTGTCACCTTAATACATGACATTAATTTAGTGGGTTGGGAGGGGGTGTCTGTCCTCCAGCAGACAGTAGTCATTAATGGAGCGGGTTCACATGGTGTGTGTTTGTGTGTGTGTGTCTGTCTGTGTGTGTGTTTAAACTATGTAACATTTCAGATCCTTTTTGGACTTGTTACTGACGCTGCTTTCAGTTCAAGGTGAAATGGTTTATTTCCTCATTGGAGTTAGATAATGGTTACGGTTAGAGCACGTTTCGGTTACCCTTCAAAGAAATGACTGGGAGTCAATATAATATCATCTTAAGTGACATTAAACAAATTGTTGGGGTGTGTGCGTGTCAGTGGTCCCAACCTTGGCTGAGTCAGTGATGTTGTCCCAGTAAGGACTGGGAAATTCCAGGCGCCCCAGAAGGATCTGGTCAAACAGGTCCTCTTGCAGGTTACTCTCACTACGTGGAATGACACACACAGACACATGTATTATTCAGCACACATAGCATACAGCTACACTGTACAATAGCCTCATCTGTAACCTCACCTTTCATTATATGTTTATTGTACAGCAGGTAGAAAAACAAATTCCCAAATAATGTGACCTAAAATGATGCATGTCTGACATCTTTATTCAACATTGTATTTATTGTTTGAAATTTATTGTTTTATTAGTAGTGGATAAAGGTTGACGTGGATGAAGTGAATACCTTCTGAAGGGAGGAAAGCCACACAGAAGGATGTAGGTGATGACACCTGCAGCCCAGATATCCACCTTCAGACCATAGCTGTGAAAAGAGACAGGGAGACAGAAAATAACAGCAAACTTAATACCAGCAAACCATTTCCATCTTCCATCATCTCAGTGTTAGAAACACAGTAGCTGACTGACTGGACATAAAAGCAACAAAAAAAAGTACATACTGACATTTTGGAAACACAAGGTTGTCAATCCACTATAATGATGTAGCAGTAAATATACCACACACATGGTTTGTGTTGCTGTATTCACCATTCACCTTTTAATCTCCACACAGCTGATTACAACACAGCGGTGCTGCAGACCCACATTTCTACTCTGCTGTTGTACGTAAAACAAATGTTTCCATTTAAACCAACCCACAGATCAGTAAAAACAGAAAGCCTCACACTTTGCCAAAACATCCGGCTTACCCAGACTCTGCGATGATTTCTGGAGCCACATATGTAGGAGTACCGCATACAGTATACAAGGGTCCCTCCACTTCTGTGGCTAGGCCAAAGTCCCCAAGCTTCAATGACTTGGTGCCATCTGGGTACTCAAACACCTTAAAAAGAGTACATGTTTAGTTGAGGCCCGCTGAGCAGTTGGCTTTGTAGGAAAGCAAAATGTTGTGTGTGTAAATGTATACCAGCAGGTTCTCTGGTTTAATATCTCTGTGGACGATGTTCATGCTGTGCAGGTACTTCAGAGCTCCAGCGAGGTTGTACACCATGATGCTGGCATCTCTCTCTGTGTATTTGGCCGAGGAGGTGATGGCATCAAATAAATCCCCTCCCTGCGCCGACATTAAACACACTGATTACATATCAAAGCCCACACAGAAATGAGGAGTGTGCACTGATACTGACACAGAGTCGGTCAGAGTATTGTACCTTGACAAGCTCCATAACCAGGTACAGTTCAGAGGGAGTGTCCACCTCCTCAATCAGCATGATTATGTTGGGGTGTTTCACTTTTCGCAGCACTGCCACCTCATTCTCGATGAGGTGCTCCTGGAAACACACAACCCACGCAGATAATCCAAGTGAGGCTGATACAGTGCACAGGGTTTACACTGAGCCATTATGCTCATAAAAAAGAAGCTGCTTTGTTGATTGAATGTGAATTGGTGTCAAGGGTGTGTGATTCAGAGTGTGTCATTGTGCGCATGTGAAAGTGTGAAGATAATTTGAGTTAAGCGATAAATAAAACATTACCAACCTAATCTAACTGTGAGGGCTAAGAGGATCAGAGACACACAGGCAATACTGTGCTGTATGTGGGTGTTAATAATGCACAGTGGAACACTGGCAAATGACCGCTTCCTTACATCAGTGTGAGTGTGTGAATGTGTGTGTGTGAGAAGGCAAAATAGAGGAAGAAGAGGATAGAGTGAAACCTTTCCACTGCACTTGGCCTTGTCGATGATCTTCAGTGCAAACTCTTTTCCTGTGGACCTGCACAGAAACACTTCAGTTAGTGCAAACAATAAAAACAGCACTGATGCCACAACACTGTAAATCAAGCATTAACTACAGAGCCTCAGTTACAATGTGCAGGAGCACAGCGAACAAAGCTACTGGAAAGGTCTGTCAGCTGTACAAGCCAAGTTTATACAACGAGCAGAGATGCAGTGCAGAAACAGGCAGGCTCAACAAGAAACTGAGGACACTTGAGGAGTATTTGAACACCAGGCTGAAGATCTGTGTTTCACTGCCATCTCTGCTTAAGAGTTTCACATTTGTTCCACCTCAGACAACACCCAGTGTCACTGCTGGGTCAAAAGTGTGCTCTGTTACAACCATAACCACGGCCAACCTTCCTACATCACTGCAGCAAGCTGAGAATGTAAACCACTGGAGGCCAGCAAAAACAAAGTTTTCAGGGGTTTTTTAGTTACCTGCTAGTTTCTTCTTGCAAATTTAACAATGTTTTGATGAGCATGTCCCTAGTCTGCTTGAAGCTTGTGCTTTACTACCATGCACGTGAGGAGGTACCTGTGTTCACATGAGCATGCAAGTGATGCAGTACACCTTCCTGCCAGTGGGTTCTAACTATTCCACTGATTAAGAAATGTAGCATTGCACCAACCAAAGACAGGAAGAAGAAGACTGCCAGCTGATGTATAGAAGGCTGTACATAAACAATGGGAATCTCTAAATAGTCCAAATATCTTAGCATGGAAGTATATTCTTAACCTTTGGAAACAGTATCATAGCTTTCAACTACACCTCAGTGTCTTAATTCAAGGCAGTAAGAAATGATTAAAAGCAAAATAAGTTATTGAGTGGAGTTTTGAGCTTAAATTGTTTTGGTGACTTTCAGAAAATCTGCTTTTTTAAATGTTTTTTTTTTTTTTTTTTTTTTATACGAGGGAAATGCATTCAATATGTTTACTCAGCCGCATCGGGTATTTTTCAGTACTTTCCAGGAAGGTACATCGGATTATGAGAGCCACATTGACAGGCCTCCTCTCATCATCTCCCCTGTCTGCCTGGGCAGTGTTGACTCAGAGATTAAAAGGCTAATGAAGTGAATTCACCGCTGGGTTTAATCCATGGGATATTTCTGTCTCCACAATGCCTGTCATCAGGACTTAAACACTCTGATGGAGCAGTTACTACACGTGATGCACATCTCATTAAGCAGTGCAACAAGGTACACTGCTGTGCTATCACTGCAGCCAGCTGCCAACTGTGCATTAAACACTTCCAGTCTGATTAAATGTGTTTCACGTACCTCTCCACACACTCCTTGACCACAGCGAAGTTGCCATCTCCAATGACCTTCCCGACTTTGTATTTTTCCAAAATGTTGGAGGCAGGCAGGTAGCGGTTACCATTAACTGCCAAGGAGAGATGAAGGTTAGAGGAGGCAACAGGCCAGCCCTGCTGTTCAACAGAAACAAAGGAGCTTTGGCACAGACTCAACCTGTCCTCAGAATAAATTTAGGGACCACATGCTGTGCCACAAAATAACACACTCACTGGCGTCAACATTTAAAGTGATCTCTACTAGTCCTCTTGCAGCAGTTACAGAGCTGAGCAGCATTCACACACACACAGAGCTGTAAAATTAATTAAGTTTAATATCTGCTCACACAGCAGTGGAATATTTCACACTTATCTTGAACACATGGCTAACTCTTTGCCACTTTTGTTGGGTAAGCAAATTCTGTAATCTGCTGCAAGGGGACAAGACGAGGATCGTTTAAATGTTACTCAATGTCATTGTCAGCCAGAGGAGAGGAGAGGAGAGGAGAGGAGAGGAGAGGAGAGGAGAGGAAAGGAAAGGAAAGGAAAGGAAAGGAAAGGAAAGGAAAGGAAAGGAAAGAGGATGTACCCTCTGGACTCAGTCGATTGCTTTGCTCTTGGTGGTTGTTCAAGGAGCCATTTACATTTGGTAAGGAGATGTGATGTGATGGAGGTATCTGCAGGATGCAGAAAGAAACAAAAATAGAGATGAACGCCTGGCCTAAAGCAAAACAAGAAGACAAATCACCATGGCAACCTTGGGCTTTATAAATGCCCACAAAACATGCTATATATGGGTAAAACATAACTGGTTCATAATGGTGGGTGACTTTTCTTAGTGGCTCCAGCTACAGATCGCCTACTTATCAATAAAAAAAGTTCAAACACTGAGGAGTTGGAATTTGAAATAGCACAATATTTCTTTTATTCTTTAACTAGAAATACAACCTGTGAATATATGGTATGGTGAGATCCTCTGTAAAGCATATGGCTCACAAAAATAACCTGCACATTAATCCTAAAATAAAAATACTATTATTCAAATAGTGAGCTAGGTCTAAAATAAGTTTGCCCCTCTAAAGTGGACAAGGTGTCCGAGCTGCTGGGATAGATCTCCTCCACATCCACTTATCATCACTGCACATCGAAGCGTTATAGCTCTAAATGAATGATGCATTTGTTAAGAGGGTAATTTATGCAGAGCAGTGGCAATTTTGACATCTTATGGCTATATTTTTGAAAGAAGTAGTTCTGTACCTCACTGCGCCATAATGAGCATTACCTTACAGTAAGGATCTATTATTTAGTCTAAAAGCATAGTGCTCTGGATGAAAGTAGAAGGTGTGAGAGTTTCAGGGTCTCTTTTACAACTGGGTACATAAAAAAGCTTTTTCCCCTGATAAAGAACTTCTGCATGTGGCCTCAGTTTACGGATTCTTTCTCATTTAGTTTTTCCAAATAATGCTGCTCTACTAACCCTCTTTATCAGTGCATTTTAAAGTAAATCATAAAAATCTAATATCCTGCCAAATTGATATGGATGGATAAGTCTTTGACTGGGCTTAGAGAGGAGTGGTGGCTCTCTGGAGGAGGTCTGCCAGCTGGCTGGAGCAGTTACACACTCTGTAGTTTGAGACTAACACGCATCTTACAGAAGAACCCATCAATAAATCAGATTAGTATCTCAGACTCGACCTAAGATACATCATAGAGCTGCAACACAGGCTACATGGCTGTCAGTCAGTGACTTGATGACTTGACATAGATTTATTTCATCACTTTGTATTAAGTAGGTCGGCACAATCTTCTGTATCCCCTCCTTTAAAGCCCCACCTTAAAGGAATAGTTTGACATTTTGGGAAACTTGCTTATTCCCTTTCTTACCAAGAGATAGATGAGACGATTGATACCACTCTCATGGTTGTACTGTAGATATAAAGCTGCAGCAAGGAGCCAGTAGAGGCTCTGCCAGGAGAGAACTAGATCTGCCTACCAGCAACTCTTTTTTTGTTTGTTCAATCTGCTCAAAAAGAGTATACTGTAAAAACGACAAGCCATACTTGGTAGATAATGTGTTTGAGCACACCTGTCTGTTGTGGGTGTCTTGTGTGTACAACATCTACTGTATGGCACACACTGTGACATCTGATATACTGTCTTACCTTAAAACTTGGGATGGTTCGGGGGCTGGTGGGAGATGGAGTGGAGGACTTGGTGGACTTCGGAGTTGAGATCTGGCTACTTGACACACCATTTACTGTATGGAGAAAGATAGAGGGATTAGATTTGCAAGAGCAGGGGAAAGAGGCTCTCTGACTGTCAGACTGTGGCAGCCATGGCCAGAGTCATAAACATTCAGCTGGACACAAAGATGAACTGATTGGATTTTGCTGGTCAAAGGTCAAGGTCACTGTGACCTCAGAAAACATGTCAATTCAATACATTTTAGATAATTGCATAAATTTAGCAAAACTCAATTTACTTTAAATGAGTAGACTGGATTTAATACATTTAATTCAATTGAATTAATTTCACTCAATTCAATTTATTTCAGTAACTTTAATTTGATTTATTTGAGTAAATTAATTTCTAATGTACATTTACTTTAATTTAAAATATCTACCTGTTTTAATGTTCTTAAATTAATTTCACAGAAGCATACAACAGCGAGGTATTCTTTTTTTTGTTTGTTTTTTAAGTGTGTTTGGATAAAACTGCTTGCCAGTGAGCCATTGTTTGGGTGATTCATTCTCTCAAGAACAGACTATTTCTGCTTCGCTCTCTCTTGGTTTCTGGCACAAATACAGAGACCTAATGCGTCAAACTTTAACTCATAGTCTCTCTTCATCTGCATAAACCCATATGAGCTGAGGAAAATCATTTCACACTGCCTACAGGCTGTGCCTTTGTACTGCTGTTTTAGAGTTGTACCTGTTTGTCTCACCATAAGGTCATCAATTCTCAACTAACTGTCTTCTGGGTACTAAAAGCACTTTTAAATCAATATTTGGGAAATTAACTGAAAAATAGGACATTACACCTTTAATGTTTTTAAAGTATAGTTTAACTTTGAGCACCCCAGCTGCTACAGATAAAGAGCCATGTGATGTAACTGTTCAGTGAGGGCAGGATTTAATTGGCACAGCTGAAGAGTGAGTCTAATCATCAGTTCATGGCTTTAGATCAGTGGATTCTGCAGCAGCCAGCCCTCAGATTAGACAGATTAGATAGATGTGTCCAGTTCATAGCAGCTCCATGGCTTAGCCAGAGCAAAGGAGAGAAAGAAGGTCAAAAGAAAGGGAATGTCTCTACTTTAAATAACTAGAAAACTTTGAATAGAGGTATAGCTCAGCAGAAGCAACCAGAAGATGCAGACATCACTGAATAAACTAAAAAAACAACTTCAGTTTGGCTGTAATGCTATTTTTAGATGTTCAGTGGAGCTAAAAAATGTTCAGTCTGGTCTGAATAAAAAAAGATTAGGCTGTTACCTAAATTTAAAGGTAATACTGCTAGTTTAAAAAACACTCCAGCTTGTAGGCTGACATGACTTAATTATGGTCGGAAGAATATGATGTGAATGCAGCATAATTAGACTTAGCTCAATTCTCAACAGTTAACATGATGTGCTTGGAGTTAGCATGTCAGCATGTTAATGTTTAGTTAATGATGAACAACAGCATGTAACATTTGGCATGTCATCATGTTAACATGGGTTCAGTGAGCAAGGTGATGCACATTTGGCAAGTTGTGCAATATGCGCTTGTTTTGTATATTAGCCTGTTAGCATTAATCTCAACACTACACTGAGACTAGATGTTTCTTGTCAAGGAGAACTGTTGGGACGGCCGCACATTTTGTCCTGTTGGCAGGTCTGATTAAGCATCATCATTACACAATAAAAAGAGCACAAATCTCTGCACAAAATTTAAATTTGTCAAGATATTTCACTCTGGACCCAGCCACACTGATGACAGTGTGATACTGTTATAGTAGCCAGAGTCAGCATTTATTCACAAGAGAAGAGGAAGACCCTAAAACTGTGAGAAGCTCATTTTACTGAATTACTGTACCTTAATTAGCAGAGTAAATTGATATGGCATGTGTTTGAGAAGGTAACGTGTCTCACACCATCACCAGCCTCACCTGGGGATTTGATTGGAGACTGACTGATGGAGTAGTGGACAGGTCGCCTTGCTGCAGTGTAGGCGAAAAAAAAAAAAATCAAATGTATATAGACATATTCATATTACAACACACTATGGTAGAACTTCCGAGGCAAAACTAAGACTTCTGGCAGTGCCACTTCAGACTGGCAACCTCTCAAATACCTCTTCTTCAAACTTGGCGTAACAGCTTGTAGAACACAAATTACTCAGCATAATGTCACCATCTCTCTATGCAGCACACAAATTGCTGAGTCATTCATCACGGCTGTTGAGGGTTTAGGATGAAGCTACAAAATAAAAGGCTATTACTCAGTCTGTCAACCACTAAACCACTCATGGTGTGACTTTGGCATCAGATAAATGAGATGTATTTAAATATCAGTAAAACACATTTTCACACATATGAAGTAACAATTTGCCAGACTTGACCTTTGTATTCACGAGTAAGCATTTGTTCTTTTATCTACAGTATACAGGAATGTCTCTTAATTTTAACAAGTCTAATACAGACGGTGTCTAGACTGTTTCTAGTTTGTGTGCGTGCACAGTCATGTGTCTGACCTGCACCAGGGGACTTGCTGCGTCGTGCAGGTCCAGGGCTCTTAGCTGTTCGGTTTGGAGTAGCAGAGCGGCTGTACGATGACTTCAGTACTCTGCATTCTGGAGACACAACACGCTCAGGGTCATCATCGCATATATTAACCTTCCTCTATCAACAAACCTTTCTTCACAAAACAGAGTTAAGGTAGCACTATTATTCCCAACGAGCTGCAGTGAGGGGGAATATGGCCCTGGCAGTGTTATTTATGTGGATTGATTTCACGAATGCTGGTCATACTTTAATATGGAGACAGAAATGCAACAAACAACAACAGAAAACATTGTTTAGACAAAACAGGTTAAAAAGGATAGAGAAACAGATTAATTACCTGATACCATGTTCCACATCAACATTTTAAGACTACGTGACTAAAGATGCCCATCCTGAAATGTGTAGGGCTGGGTATTGTTTCAAGATTTTTTGACACTAGTACAATATCAATACCTGACTTTTCTTAACCAATACCAAAACAATACTTAATTATTTTCTGTTCATTCAGGACCCTTTTTAAAAAGACAAAAAGCCAAACTTCAAAAGAGCTGTGTCCAGTTATTGACCACTACTAATGGTATGAAGCAAATATAACTTGTTTACCATAAAAAGGTATTGAGGTAAGATACTAATACCGATTACTCAAATGATTTGTAACATTTGAGGACAGAATATCTGAGAATCAGTTAAAACACGCTTGAGTCCTCACTATCCTCTCTGATGATCTGCAGAGTAGTGCAAAAACCTTTAACCTTAACATATTCTTGAGGGTCCGGGTGAGGAGGAACATAAGCCCACCTGTGTTCCTTGATGTACCTCTTCTGGTCACCGTGATATGACATTCATTTGTTTTGTCTTTTTGCATGATCTCTTACCACAAAATTTTCTTTCCATGGTTCAACAGTAGAGTGTGTACTGGACCTATTTTGCAAGAGGAAGAGCAGCTTCTGTACCTTCAGCAGAGAGCAGAGTGTGCCTTTTCTGTTCTTTCACAAAACCTAATTCTTAAAAGTGGAGCACAAGAGTGTAAGTGGGACGAAATCTCCAGACTAGCTCTGAATACGACCCGTCCACCATCACTCATCCTCAGTAGCAGTTAACACAGCGTGTGTTAGGATATGTCTCCCTGTTCTTAGCTAACCTGACAAAACAACATTAAAATGAAACAGGATGTCAATACTTTAGAGTGTTACTAAAATAACCTCCTCCTTCCTTCCTGAGAGGTTGTCCACTCTTGGCTGAAGTACTGTGGAGTTGTGACAGTGACTGGATCTGCTGGTTTAAAGAGGTCATGTCCTGCCTATGTGCTCTCAAACTTTCAGTGCTTTTTCAGCATGATAAAGGGGAGACACCTAACAGAGGGTGTGCATAGTATAACAACAAATGGACAACACATACGGTACAGAACATGAATGAAGGTGTGGCTTTCAGATAAATACACATGAATAAAATTACACTTGCAACCACTTTTCCTAACCTGACAGCAAGGATGTGTGTGAGAATGTGTAGTGCCAATGCTTTTTTGTTGATGCTAGACCAACAGTCAAATATACTGTAATTTAAAAAAAAAAAAAAAATTACTTTCTACTATCAAAATGATAATAATCTGGATTAAAGTGGTAGGAGAATCATATAACAAATGGGTCATTTATTCATTTTTACACACAGAGATCTCATATCCTGCTGTCAATTTCCGAAAGGAAAAGAGTGTTGCAAGCACTTGTGAGGAGAGCATTGTGGGGAAGGACACTGAGGCTAACACACACAGGCACACACACACCAGGAGACGGATGTTTAGTTAGTCGTAGTCAGGCCTACCAGTCATAAAGGCTGTGGAAGCCTTACCACTGTGATCCAACACAAAGTCGTCCTGGGCATAGCGGTACTTCTCTGGGCCACACGCGATAAACACATCATCGTCCCCAAAGAAGTCCTGCAGGCAGGTAATCTGCAGGAAGGAGGAGAAGAAAAAAAAGCAGAGGTCAAACTGATTCTTCATAAGGGTATAATACTCATTTACCTCTTTTGATATGCAGAGGTGACGGTAAAGGAAGTGATTGGATCCTTTACAAAAGTAGTAATTCAACAATGTAACGCAATGTAAAAAAAAAAAGAGTTCTGCATTATACATTTTATTAACACTTAATTAGGTATGTTGAAGTCCAAGTTCTGTGTCACCTAGTCAGACCTATACCACAGTGCATTTTAAGATACTACAACCGGTGGAGTCATACATTTTACACATAGTGGTCTTAAGGGCACGAGTATGTACAAACACACTGCAATGCAATAAAAATTCCTGCTGAAGGTTTTACTCTCTTCTACAGCTGGTGGCAGTAAAGAGCAAAAACTGAAAAGTAAAGAAGAAGAATAAGCTTGCAAACGTGGATATAAACAACAACAAATCTGCATTTGAGTGGAGCTCACTAACTACTTTATATGCTGTCTTGTAGTTTAACCTATAGAAATGAATAATTTTTAAAAACATATTGTATATTTTGGATGTAAAGCACAGTAACTTGTAACTTCAGCCTTGGAATAAATGTAGTGCAACAAAAAGTACAATATCACAAATGGAATATAATCAAATACAGTGCAAGTGAAAGTTACCGGTTTCTTTCATAAGGCATGGATGATTGAGTTATTTTACATGATCCTACGGGTTGCAGTCATTTCACTGTGCATGTGTCAGCTCTACATGAGTAACTGCTAACAGTGTCTACAATGGCTTCGCTTTGTGCAGGCAACTCATTGAACTAACATCAGTTTCTGATGCATGTGGTACAATGAGGTTGTGACTGCATTTGAGTGAACAGTAGAGAGACACGGAGCATATCAACACTGTGAGGTCAGAACGCCCTGACATTCAGAATATACTGCAGAGTCAATGCAGAATCATAGGAGGAAGGTGGTGCAGTTAGCGTTCGTGCTGCAGGGTCATTTGTCTTGCTCTTTCTATTCTGTCTCACACTGTGATCGTCATTTTCTCTGCAGCTCCCAGCACTTTTTCTTTTTACACCCACCACCCACCCCTCGAGATTGAAAGAAGAGTTTCTTTTAGACTACAGTGAGTTGTGCCTACACACACACGCACGCGCGCACACACACACACACACACACACACACACACACACACACACACACACACACACAGATTATCCTTCTGTTGCTGTAGGTGGACATGTAGGAAGACAAAAAGGGAAAAGATCCGTTCATTATCCAACCCCCCCACCACATGCAAGTGCACCCACACACTGGCAGACATATGTACATGGATGGATGCACGGATACACACACACACACACTTGAAACAAGAGTAAGAGGGGAAGTACAGCATGGCTGAAGATTATGGGCAGATGGATCCTCTCGGGGAGATTTGGGGCTGACACAGTGGGGGTGTGTGTATATGTGTGTGTGTGTGTGTGTGTGTGTGTGTGTGTGTGTGTGTGTGTGTGTGGAGGTTGGATATTAGAAGAACTGGTGGTCCAGAAAAGCTAAATGGCTGCTAAAGAACACAACCTCCACAGTAAAAAAGAAGAGGTGGAGGCTGACAGAAAAGGAAACAGAAGCGGAGGAGGAGTGAGAACACTGACAGCTAAAATTGCTAAATATTAGTATTTAACATCACAAATCATATATATCATTCAGTGTGCTCAACTGCACAGCCATTAATAATAAATAAGACAACTCACATGACACTTCTGCATGTCCTACATTCAGACACCATGAATTAAAAATTAACCGGGATGCAGTATCCATAGCATTCTCATCAATTATCAATTATCACATTAAGGCAATTGTCATGGCCTTAATGTGCCTCTTTTGTTTTCTCTTCGATGCAAACAGATGAGCTTTTTACTCAGCAACAAAGGAAAAGAAACAGTGAATGCAGAAGAGGAGTGCCTACGCAATGTGTGTCTATACGGTGCTGTGGCACATTATCAGAGGTTTGACATAGCTGGAGTGAATGCCATTCTTTAGATGAGCTCTCACTCTGGAACTTGGCAGCTGATTTCTGACACCATAGTGTCGGGGCACGGGTGTTAGAATCACCATGGCAACAGCCCACAGGGAATAGTCCAATGTATGTGTCAGATATGGACGCTGCTGTAGCGCAAGCTATGTCAGTGAGAGACTGTTACATATGGATGTAAAGCAATATTTCTCATTGACCTTAACCCACACACAGCGTTCTCTGGTGTGTGGAAGTTATTGATGACAACACTGTCCTGTGTTTTTCCATCCACTCAGCAGAGTGTGTTGATATGGAGCTTTCTGGACATTTGTTTGAGGACAATGGGAGACAGCAGCACAGCGACAGCAGAGGTGAACACTGTCCCCTGGCTGGGAAAACACTAACTGTGATGAAATCAGCTGTCAGAGGGGCTCAGAGACAGCTTAAAGGAGCAGGTTCAACATTTTGGGAAATATATTTATATGTTTGATGGCAGATGTGAAGATGGATACCACTCTCCTAAAAATTGTCTGACACATATCCCCTGTTAAATGGTAAATTCTCCTTTTTCAGCTTTTGTAAGAATTAAACACACAATATATAATGTGTTTCTTACCCTCTCTCTCTCTTTCTTTCTCTCTCTCCCTCTCTAGCAAACCATAGCACACACATTATTTAAGTTACCTCACATTATTCTACATTGCAATTTGAATCCATGCTTCAACAGGCCTTTGTCAAGTTATCTTGCGGTTGCCCCAGGACATGCTTGTCCCAGCACCCCCTGAGGCAACAGGCTTATCGTGAAGAAAAGAAACTCAGGGCTGTAATATTATTCGCCTAGAAGGCCCCTGGCCATATTTTCATTTACTTTTAGCCCATGCATACACCTCTCTCTCTCTGCAAGGCTAGCACTGCTGTGTCCTGTGATAAAGTACTTTTCAACTGGGCCTGTGACGTTCAGGGGAATGCAGGGAAATGAAGACAAATGGTGCCTGTGTGGACAGGGTTTTTAAGAGGCAACAATGAAAGGAGGTCAAGTGGTTGAGAAATTATGTTCAATGACAAAGGCTGTGAAATGATGGCATTTTAACTTCATTCAGTTTTGAAACTGCACCATTTGGAAAGTGACAGTTTGTTTAAATTAAGAATGAAGGCAAATGTGTGGAGTAATAGTGAAAAAATATATCATTATTCACTTAGACATACATAGTATAGAACCACTATTTAACAGGGTATGTACAGGACAAAATTAAACCATTGCTTAAAACTACAATAACAATTTTTTTTGTCCATTTTAGGGCAGTGAAAATAACACATCACTGACAACGGAGCAACATTATTGGGGGCGTGTTCATAGACACTAAGTGAATATGAAATATATAAAGCTCTGTTTTTTTTATTTCTACCCCATCATGAGGGAAATATCAGGTGCTTTAGCTGTCATCGTGTCACTTTCAGCAGAAAATAGCTTCCTGTTTCTGCCGAAAGTGACGCGATGAGAGTGAACCAAAGCAGTTACGTGGCAGGCTGGAGAGCTAAACCCTGAGCTCTGAGCAGCAGAGGAGAGCTGCAGATTAGAGGTGATAATTCTCTGAAGGTTCATCACTACACCTTACACATGACAGCTGTTGAAGTCCAGTTTTTACTGACGTCTTACCTTGCTGTAGTGTGCAGTCAGACCACTTACACTGAAATCAGCCAACCACCAGTCACATTCAGCAATGATTTGATTCCTCCAGGTTCTGCTGTAGCTGGAGCAGATTGATTTCTCCCTCCACCTCCCCAGTTCCCTGCAATACTAGTATCTCAATATGTGTGTATTTCACATCTCACTGAAAGTTGTCTGTTGCGGTTCAGATTATGGTAAATAACAATTTCAAGAACTGCAGTAAATAGTAAAATCCTGTGATGTTAATGTCTCTATACACAGGGTTTTGCAGATGATGATGTACAATATGTAAAAAAAATAGTGCAAAAAAAGTTCAAAACCTTTGCAGAGGATGATTTGGCGCAGATTAAAGGAGTGTATGAATGTCAGACTGCATTGTCCATGTTTCTCTTTGCTCTTGTCAACCACTGCCAGGATAAACAGCCAATGGCAGTCCATCGCCAGCGCTGTCCTGCTAGGCCCTGTCTCAGCCAATCAGTGAAGTGAACTGTTTGCAGGGTTCTGTATTGGCTGGGTGACGTGTCTTGAGGGTAAACTGAAGTTTGCCCTCCAAGATGCGACCCCCCCACCCCCCCCCCCCCCCCACTCCCCCTCCTCTTGTATGTCTGACTTTCTCTTGCTCTCGCCATCCGTCTGTGCCCTTCATCTTGCCTGCTGTACTTTCTGCCCTGCTTAGCTTGGCAACAGACGAAATACAGGCCAAGGGCTTAAAGTGTGTTAACATATAAAGGTGTGGAGAGGAATCTGTTTGTTAGACCAATTACAAACCTTTACCCAAAACTAACCAAAGGTTTCGGCAAATACAATAAGAGAGGGGTTTTGAATTTAAAGGCATGAAAACAAACCCAAACATCCATCATTTAAAAATATTCACCACATATACTGTATCAATACACTGCATCTAGTTCTAAAGGGGGAAACAGTCTTCACTTGTGCTTCAATAAGGGCTTTGTTCCAAATACAATTGCCACAAAACAGCAGGAGCTGAGTATTTAGGGCAGTGGAAAAGACAGCAAATGGCTGGATAGGAGACACACATGAAAGTGGAGGCTGCCCTTGTGATGGCTGACAGGATGATCACTGTAATCATTAGATATCATCAGCCCCATGTAGCTCCAGACCCCTCATTGCTCCTCATCACCCTGAGCCAAATGAGCAAGAGGCAAATAAGGTGGGTGGAGTCCTGGAGGAAAGACAAAAATAAGAGACAGAGAGATCAAAACCTCTGCACCTTTTGCATTGGAGAAAGTCAGCCCACACACCACTCCTGCTGTTACAGTGGAAAAAACCTTTCATGTCAAACTACATGTGCATCCTTTACCCAGGCTTAGTTACTCCCACTTAGAGCTGTTACTTGAGAACATGCAGATAGCTAGATGCCTATTAAGTTTGTCAGGGTTATGCTTAAGCTAAAGCCAACCAGGTTATTAACTCTGTTTGAACTCTCACTCTCAGATAGAGGCTCCTTCCTGAGATGTTTAATTCCTCTGGATTAGAGCAGTAAATCTCAGGCACGTGGAACAACCAAGACAAGGCGGCGGCGGTGGCGGCAGCGTAAAAAAAAAAGAGCAATGAGAAATCTAAGCCCATCATTAACTCGCCCCTGTGGATTCCCCACATTAGCCACACAAACCATTACCTGCTTAACAATTCATGTTTTTTTTCAATTTATAAAACATTCAACAGTAACCACACAGATGTAAAATAACAAAGAAACCATTACCCACTGAAAGTACTGAAGAAGAAACATGATGAACCAGCAGGTCTTCATACATCAACCTAATACATGAAGGACATTTCATCTGGAGATAGTGAAGGCACTTCAGAGCAAAATAAACATGAATTAATGTGGGCAGTTTCCCTCCATTTGGTGACCACATAAGGGAACTCCAAGGCGGTGCAGCGAACTCTTCCTCACACCAGCCTGTGGCAGGTTGGCCTATCACACATTACACAGCTGTCTGCCTCTCTCTCTCTCCCTCTCCTCCAAGTCACAGTCAGACTCAGAAACAGAGACATCACAGTACCTAACCTCAGGGTGTCTGAATGTACATGAGTGCTGAGCTCTTTATACTCAAACTGAGCTGTGTAAGGAGTGAAGGGAGTGGGAGTAAAAGCCTAAACATGCATACACAACTTTTCTCCCAGATGAGCCTTAGTAGATTACCTTACTCGTTTAGCAAGTGAGTCTTGCAGATTTGCTGAGGCTCAAAGAGATCCACAAGAGATGCATACAATGTTTGTTTTAGTTGCCAATTAACATAATCCTCAGTCTCCAATTAAAAACCAACAAAATTACTGGACTGAAGAGGGCTACTTGGCAATAAATGCACAAAATACAATATTGCAGTTTCAGTAAAAAAAAAAAAAGATCTGCATTAATAAGTCTTAGTGTATCTAGTATCTAATGGTTGTACTACTCAAAGTAAATGATAAATAAAAACTGTCCTAACATCAGCATTAATACCAATAAACCAAGAGTCACACCTGAAGACATTGAAGAGAGGAGACACTGTTTGATGTGCAAATGAAGCTTCACCATCAGTATCAGATACACGCTACAGTTGTCAGGATCGCTTAGATAACTCTCATGATCTGCCCTGTGCAAAAACATTCCTCACATCAATATGCCAAATCTTGCTGAGGCAATCAGGCCTTGCTTGCATGATTAAACTCAAGTAGACAAACGACAGTGTGTGGGCTGGGGTTTGGATGCAGCATAACCATATCATGATGTCAACTCTCCTGTTGGGAGAGTGACAGGCCTGCTGCAAAGAATGGAGAAGAGCCAGGCTTGGACAAACAAAACAAAACAAGCAGTTGAGATCACACAACACACAATGGGTGCCCTCCCCTTCTGTAGCCTCCACACGCTCTGCACAGCCGACAGCCCTGTGCCCCCCCCGACACCCCGGCTCTCTGTCGTCTGCCGGCTTTTTGTTTTCCTGTCTGTCAGTGCAGGGTATCATGCCAGCACTTGTGAAAACAGGCACTTTTGCTTTATAATCACAATGAAGTATGTCTGATTTGCCCACCAAGGCTAAGAGAAAGCATTGATGCAGTGTGTGCTTGTGTGCATGCATGGTTGTGTGTGAAGGCCATCTGCTAGGGCAAGAAAGAGGAGTTCTGGATTTGAAGATTTTTTTTTTTTCCAATGGCCTAACAGCTACCAAGTTATGCCAAGGCTTGATCTTTTTTGATGTGTTCTGATTCCGTCTCTGACTGCCAAGCTTTTATTTTGAAAGTCAACCCAAATTTATTCATATCAAGGAAAGTTAGGAATACAGAATTTCAACTTTTTCTCTCCAGATACTGATTCAAAGTATCAGCTGACACATACTACCTATCTGACACCTTTTCTCTCTTTTAGCCAAAGTTTAACTCCGTATACCTCACGGCATGGAACTCATTTTCATTCAGTTTTGCCCTAGAGAGCCTCACCACACACTGCTGCTAAAGAAAAACAGACACAAAAAGATCAAACACAATAAAATTAAGAAAACATCTTCAACCACACATGTACAGCGTACCACAGCAAATATACAGAGCACTAGACAACACAACCAACTTATGTTTTATTAAGCTGGAGTATGTTGAGCTCTCAGGGCCACCATACTCCAGTGGTAGAACTTAAAGGTGACAATAACAAATATCAATGTTATTAAAAGAGCAATATAGATACAGAACAAACTAAAGCAGTGGCTGGACAGTGCACTGGTGTCAGATGGTGCTGTATGCTAATGACAGCACACAACAATAGGTGGGCACGCAATTTTCATGGCTGTTGACCTAAATGGTGGCGTTTAATCCAGACTTGGCCCTGAAAACAGCTCAAGCCTGACAATCAGATGGAGCCCTTGTGTGGCCTTGCCTCTAGCTAGTCAGAGAGGGAGACAGTGGGACTAATCTCTCTGTAAATGCCAAGTTTCAACGCCCTGCCAGCAAATGACACAATCTCATCGAGCCAACGTGATAACGGGGTGAGAAGAATTCAGACTCCTTGATGAATGTAAACCCTTTAACTGTTGAAACAAGATAACAGAGCAGCACGTCCATGCTAACACATGGCCTGCACGACGGGGGCCAGTTTAGAGTATTGGGGCCATGGGGCAATCATCATTAGGAGCGTGTCATTTTAAGTGATGCCATGATGCATCAGTGTCACATAAACCAACATCCTCCTCCCACTCACACACAACTATGCCCCCAAAAGTCAGCAATCCGGGAACTATGAACTCTAGTTGTTTTCTTTATGACATGTTGGGAATAAAAGGTTTACTCTGTGGTGTTTTATCTTATCACTGCTATGAGTACGTTTACAGTGTATGGTACTGATGTTCCTAGAGGTTCCTTTCAGGAGCACATTGTATTTAATGAAACAGCTTTCTTTTCATGTGAAGGGAAACAGGTCTGTGTCCCACACAAATCTGGGAAGTCCAATACTCTAACTGTTTTTGTTTGTTTGTTTGTTTTTTGTGACAAATATGTTTGAAGACAGAAAGCTGGAACTTACTTCTTTTACAAAAAATAAATCATAAGGAAATTGATGAGCATACTAAATCAAACTGAGCAGCTCTTACCAAGCAAATTTTCACTTCTGCTTTCAGTATGTCACTAAAACTTTGCATTTTATCACCTCAGATGTCTATTTACCCAGTTTGTCTTAGCCTTAAGTTACTTTTTCATGGCTTCACTGATTAGTTTTCTTCTTTTTTTTTTGTTTATTGTATAAATAAACTTGTATTTGACTGAATCAAGTAATTAATGTTGGAAATAAAGTTAGCTTCTTTAAATTTGTAAATTTGTATTTGTTTTGGTAGCTACTTTTAGCAGTTTGCGATTTGGTCTGAACAAGTGTTTTCAAGTGTGTTCTAGGCACAAATGTAAGGGCATTTTGTTGGTAACTAAATAAAGAGTTAAGTTAAAAGTTGTAGAGGAAATGTCTCAGCTGTTACAGTGCATGGTCACAGACAGAGTATTGTCATTATGGATGTTGGTCTGAATTCTTCCATTGCCTATCCATATCTACACGACTGTATAGCCCGTTCTCTGGTGAAAACAAGATGGAGTTTTCCCAGTCTGTCTGCCTGCTGCTGACTCACAGCATGGTGTCACAATCTTTGGGACACGATGACACTGCTGCAGTGCTCAGACCTGTGAGTGACCTTCAGCTTTTGTTGCGCACACTGTATGCATGCAGACGCCCCAATGCGCTTGCCTCTAACAATTTCACTCAAATACACTGACAAGATTGAGTGATCAAGATTGGGAGGTAGAAAAAAAAGGAGATGAAAAATCTAATTCAAGCCATCAGTTAATGTGACTGTAATGAATTTCTTTCATAAACTGACATTTCTTATGTTATACATTATAAATATACACTGTCTCTTCAGTTATTACTAAAGATACAATACATCCAATCAACTACTGCAAGGATGTAAATAAAAAAGAAAACATTACATTTGAGTTGGCTGTTCAATTATTGGTGCCGAGTACAATTTGCTCTCCCATTCCTCAGCTTGCTGTGTGTACTGAAAAGGCCTTTAAAGAATTTCAGAGCGAGACAAGCATTTCAGCCCTTACAGCTCAGCAGTCTAAATGGTCCAGGTCTGTTTCCAGCCCCTGGTTAATGGGCAGACTGGCTGTCATCCTGATAACATCACTGAGTGAAAAGGATTGTGAAAGGCGAACGTTTCAGGATTTTTATGTTTTCTGTGATGCACACTGTTGAGGACAGATGTTTTTTAGAAGGAGAAAAACAAGGTTTGACTTATCTAAACCTTAAGTCAGATCTGTATCTCTATATACCCTGCTTCTGAAAGCAATGCACATGTAGTGCTGTCTTTCCACTTCTCCACTGCTGCTCAAGATGTATAGTATTAGATATATTCAAATTCAGTATGGCAAATAGTAGCACGGCCGCTTGATTTTTATGGTATGGTATGACTTAAATTTGCAAGACTGACACTTATCAAACAAACAATCTTATATTTTATGTTAATGCAGAGAGTTACATGTAGACCTGAGAACAAACATGTAGAGTAAACTGAAGCTACTAAATGTTTGTACAGGAGGCCACATGTAGGTTAGTGGCCTACAACTGTAAACATTTGGCTCTTAAATAGTTTAGACAGCTTTGAAAACTAACCTATCTATCTATCTATCTATCTATCTATCTATCTATCTATCTATCTATCTATCTATCTATCTATCTATCTATCTATCATTATTTTTAAACGTGTTTTAATTTATAAAAAATATAATGAAAAAAATGAAAGTGAAAGAAAATAATGCTGAGCTTCCAAGACTGAGGGACAATCAATAATAATTTACTGAGGATTAATATATTCTTGAATTAACACTTTTCTTTTTCCCCATGTGTTTGCAGTTTTTGCATTCAGGATTGCATGTTACGTAAGATGAAATGTAAGAACTGATTACTCACTCACACCACACACTGAGTATTTATCCATGGAAAAATGGGATTTCCACTTTTTGCTATGTGCCACATCGATCGCTAATGCTTTAATAACAGTACTGCATCCTGGCTGTCTTTCCTCACCTATTATGTGTCAGGGTCACTGAGCGCTGAAGGCTACATTGGGTAAAAGGCAGGAAGAAAGCCTGGACTGGATCCAGTTTTCCCCAAATTGCACTGGTGCGTCAAGAAAGGTCACTAAACAGTCAGTGCATCATCCTCCATTCTCTGCTCAGAGCTTTCGCTAGGGAGAGAGCAAACCCTGAATTTATGTTTCCCTGAGCAGGTCATGTACAGAATGTCCTCCAAAATACATTTTCTAAACTTGTATGGATTATTTAACTGAAAGGAGGGGTGGGGGCAGTCTTGATTTTTTTTTCAAGCATAACCCGACCCACACAGTACAACAGAGAGCTGCAGAAAAAGAAGCTTAGATCTAGGGATGTGTACAACCAGCTACCAAGGTTTCATATGAATCACTAAAAACTGAACCAAAACTAAAGCTCAGTTAACATGGAACATGCTGCAAGTTCCCATATCATTCAATCATCAAAGAGTATTTGACCAAACTTAATGAATTCACTATTTAATTAAACTTCTGTTGGCTGCTCAAGTATAGTGTCAACGATTCATCGCTTACACTTGCTGTCTGTGTTTTATCACATGGGGCTTCTCCTCTTTGTCGATATTTCTATAGTTCCCTTGAGTCATTCCTGAATGATTTCTGCATAAAAAAGAGAATTTAGCAAGTACTGGACTGCTAACTGCCAAATTAATGAATGCATTGATTAAACAATAAAAAATAGGGAGATCTTATTTTCTGCCTGCTCAGTCAGCTTTGAGATGTAAAGTAGGGTTTTCTCCCAAAAGCAGCAGCTGATTCTGCTGGCCCTGATAACCGACATCTACAATTAACATTCAGTCTGAGGAGCAGCTTTGAATTGAGGAAGGAGAGTGGACAGAGATGTATTGTGTAAAGATGCACATCCATGAAAACGTTCACACACAGACACACACACACACACACACACACCTGACAGCTGCACTTTAACCCTCCCTTCCAGTTTATAAGTCTAATTATCTGGTGGTGGCCAGTGCTCTGATGGGGGGGCTTCTGTGCGTGTGTGTGTATGTGTGTGTGTGTATCAGCAGGAGGGGGCTTCAGTGCAGGCCGGGTGGCTGGGACCTGTGATTTGATTTTGGAGGAGCAGATGGCAGACTGCTGCTGGAAGGCATTTGAAGTGTGTGTGTGCGTTTGTATGCATGTTTAAGGGTGTGTGACTGAGTGAGTGAAGAGCTTTACTTTCTAGGAGTGCAAAGTACAGCTTTTTATAGAATCTATGGGGTTTTGTTCAAACTGTTATGCTGACATGTGATGCTCATTTAGAGAACTGCTGACACTGCTAAAATGATATGAACCTTAAACAAAGCAGTGGCACCTAAACCAAAGATGAACACACACTTTTGACAGCAGTGCTGGGGAGTTGTGAACTACATGGAATCAAAGTAGTAGTTTCACACATTTTGCAGTAGCTTGGTATTTCAGCAACACTCATATCTGCATAGTGATTCACGTAGTTACATTAGATTTTGTTTTCCCATTTTTGTTCAGTTAACAACTGAAAGCACAAACAGTCTTGGGCCATAAAAGGAAAGGAATGATTTTTAAGGCGTTCGGTGCTCACACAGCAACAACGTCATCATGGATGAACCTCCCAAATTTCAGCCTGAGGAAGACTCACCATGGCCATTCTTTGGCAATTATAGTATGAAACACCAAAGCTGACATTGTTTGCACTTTGCCATGCATAGTGGAGTATTTTAGATGTTTGGTTTATGTATGTACATATATGTTATTTATGTACTTTTTGCAATTAACTCAACTGAGTGACATTTTTCGCTGGCATGGGACTTTTTTGTCTGTTAAAATTTCAATAATTTCATATCAAAGTTGTTTCAACTACTTTTTTTTTTTTCTCAACCAAACTATGTCTCTCCCTTGGGTAGCTTTGCTGTAGTTCAACTTCTTTCAGTTTAAAGTAATTGGTAGCTTGCAAAACTATGCATTCAAAGTAGCTTCCTCTTTGGTGAGTATAGAGATTTATAAAACTATTATCAAGATGTACCTGATAAACTAGCAGCTGAGTGTGCAAACATTTAAAATGACAGTTCTGGAGGGATCAGACAACAAAACCAGCCTCCATCTATAACAGACATCATGTGGCATCTCTCAAAATTGTGCGAAGCATGGCCATAGTATATCTGCTGCAGCTGCCCAAAGATAGCGCGAGGCAATAGGTATTATAATGAGCCATTAGGATATACAATTTCATTTGTGTTTCATTTTAAACCCAGGAAATGTAACTTAAGAAGTGCGGAAGGAAGATAATTACTTAATTATTTAATTAGAAAATTCTGGTGGGACTGGTGGGAAGGCTTGCTGGATGCAGATCCACCCACACATGAACAGTGGTTATAAATTAAGTTTAGAAATAAAACATTGCCAAAGTATGATTTGTTTGACAATAAATTGTTAAATTATTATTGTAGAAGAGTTTTAGTAAAGAACAGTACTGTAAACTATATAACTAGCTGTAAAAAGTAACCAGCTCTTTGCAGTTGTATGTTCTTATGTGTTAGCTTCATCTGTGTATGTACAATATAAAAACAATAAAGACAGAAGTGAAAAAAGGCATGTCCACAGTTTGACCTGTACATCTGTTTCTGTGCCTCACTCCACAGTGATGTCATTTTCAGCAAACAGTATTTTTTCACTTTGGTGTACCATTCTGTATGGCAGTTATACTCTGGGCTTGGCAAACAAGCTTACCGAAATGTCAGTGTTCATTTAATAGGAACTGACATAAGGAAATGCCCTCCTTCACAAGATACATCTACCACAAGTGAGTGGTTTTATTTATTTAAAGAAAAAAACTGCTTCATTCACTGTACAGTATAAGGACACACATTTATGGGTTAGGTGCATATCGTCAATGTCAAGTGAAAGTAGTTCTTAATTTTGCATTTTTCAGATAAACTGAAGTGCTCTTTTATGGGTTAGTCTCCCACTTTTCAAGCTGAATAAACCATTTAAATATCCAATGATGTCACTGAAATGTATTGTCACAAAGCTGACAACAAAGATATTATTTTCTTCCTGCTCATCAAAAGAAAATGTTTTGGAGGTACATGGTTTTCATAGAACAGCAACAGGACATTATCAGGTGTCTACCTCTGGTCAGAGGATCAGGTTACAAACTTAATGGGTCAAACCTCTGACTTTGGACCTTTAATTCAATTTTTGAGACGGTCCTGCTGAAGCAAGGAGAGTAATGCCTAACTAGCACTTACTATGTACTTACTGCACTAAAGTGTTAGTGATGTCCCTCACTCTGAAGTCACTGTGGATAAAAGTGTCTGCCATATGAATAAATGTGAATGTAAAGACAAGTCTAAAGCAAAAAGTCTTTTTTCCATAGTCATTTAAATATTATGGTAACAACACACTTGCTATCTTCCCAATTTCTGAAAAGAATATTCTCACTGCTGACGAAGTAATTTGCTCCAAAACTGACAAAGTATTTTCTAATAGTGCTTTATGACACAGAATTAAAAACAAACAAACATGTAGATTGCAAATATTTACAACATTTTCACTTTCAAAGAAGGCCTGTTTAGGTTTAATGAAAAACTAGAACATAATTTAATTTCTGAAATGCAACCTAACAACATTACACTGACAATGTCTGTTAACAGCATCAGTTAAGGACAGGATATTGCTGGAAAATTTGTCAATATCAATTACACTCCTAATGCTTTCAATTTGATATATGTAAAACCATACTTCCCTTGTCTATAATGACACATACCTATTCTAAATACAGCATCTGGATATGACTTCCTGCAAAGAAAGGAAGCAACTGGAGCTGTTAACGAGCCAAAAAGGCTTTTGATAACTTGATTTCTTTGCTTACAGTGATTTAGCGAGGATGGACTGCATCCTGTGCTCGCCACACCTCATCTCTGCTGACACAGTTGTCTTGTTAGATACCTGCCTCATATCCATAAATATTAACCTCTAATAGATCATTAAAATGGGTACTGTTGCTCTCATCCAAAAGAAAAATCATCAACTGCTGTAGAGAACTGAGCATTTGGTGACAGCATGTAAGACGAGTAATAAAGGAAATTTACAGAGCGAGACTGATGGATGGATGTATGCGTTATGTTCCAGCAAAGATCAGAAATCAAAAGGATGCTATAAAAAAAAAGACCGCTGTGACTAAAGGCTGATGTGTTTATCATAAAAAATTCTGAATATCTAAAGTAGCTACATGACACACTCAGCATGAGTTGTGTAAGGAGTCATCTGTAATATACGAGTATAATCCTGAAACAGAGTGTAGTACATGTCCCAAACCACTACTAAAATGATTGATTCATGATTTTAAATATGAATAACTAAAAGGAAATGACAGATTCACTACATCAACTCTCACTGAATTCCTTGTGCCACAATTGCTGGTGTTATGTTGGTGGTTGACTTGGCCGGCATCCATCTCCAATCCAATAAAAGCGCATTACAGTTGCCTAAAAGCACAACGGGTCTGAGTTGCTGTGTGGTTTGGGATTTTTCTTAAATGACTTGCCCCTTGCTGCTAAATTTACAATCACCTTAGCAGCTACAAGTGTGAGCAGCGATGAATAATTCTGTGATTTCTACACTCTTCCTCCTGGCCACATGGCACAGCAGTTTTACAGTCTATTTATGGGCAAGACTGAAATTTAGGCACGAATATATCACTTTTACTTTGAAAAACTTTCTGTCACAGCTTTAACTAGTATATTTTATGCATGTAGTGCTCTATGATAAAAAAAAACATTTAATCACTATTTGAGAGCTTTTATTTTCTAAAGGCATCTGTTATTTGGATGGCTTTAGGAGCAGTGTACTGGTTTTAGGTATATTTGTTCAAATGCTTTAAAAAATTTGAAAAAGTTCTGGTTTAAAAGAAGCGGTAGGAAGGCTCTGACAGACACTCCACTGTAACAGCTGCGACGTGCTCAGTTTTGGTCCTGAAGTCCTGAAGACATTATGGCCTTTAACAAACCATACCATACCAGACTCCAGCCAACTGTAGATGCCTGGTTTAAAAAAGGAAGGGTGTGCCGCCACAGTCTAATGTTCTGCTGCAAATGCTTAGTCAAAGTATCAACTGTCAACATTAATAAGTAGCTGGATAGTTAGTAAGACAGCGTGGACACTATGTTACGAGCAATAAACTTATTGTATGTGAGTGCAGCCCGTAAATGCTAATGACACACTCCTGACAGTAATACAGAGTGTGACATGGCTGCTGGTCTGCATGGCTGATCTACATGGAATCTACCGAGAGATGGAAACATCAAGGCTTAATGCCACAGATATTAGACTCAATTAGTCACAGTGGAGATCCCAGCAAAATTCTTGCACGAAGCATCAATATGTGCAGCTGTGGATGATGTATTATTAAGTGATGTTACTTTTTGGTACCAAGTTGCTACACTACATTGGCTCCCTATATCTTTTAGAACTGATTTTAAAGTCCCCCTTACTTGTATACAAAGCTCTTAATGGTGTGGTGCCCTCTTACATCACTGACTGTCTGTGGTTTTATGTCCCTCCACAAGCATTTAGATCATCTACAGCAGGGCTTCTCCATATTCCTAATGTTCCCCCAAAATAAAACTGGGGAAGGGGCCTTCATCCATTATGCGTCTAAAAACCTACCAAGAAATATTAGAGGGGCAGACATATTTAAACGGCTTAAAATATACCCGTTCAATTTAGTTTTTTATTAGCTCTTAGAGTTGTTTAATTAATTTTATTACTTTTTTTAAAAAAAGGGTTTTTATTTTATTTTATTTTATTATTATGATTTTATGATTTTCCTGTTTTAATCTGTCTTTTTTATATTTATCAAATTTTTTGACCAATTCAACCCCTGACCCCTGATTACTTTCGATCCTATGTGTATGAAGCCATATCTCCCCCGCCCAACCCTGCTAATTATAAACAAACTTTTTTGGGGTTCAAACTCTCAATCATGTCACCCATTTGGCCGCACCCCATTCAGTGATGTCACAGCTGGTGTTTTACTTATGACAACTGATGGAAACACCTGCTGTGACACAATGATTGGCATATAGCCAGAGAGGCAACATGCTTTACAAGTTTAAACGCAGAGAGCAGCTGTTTTCTGCCTTTTATGACTCAATGTTTAATAAAAATAGTGAGTTACTTAATTATTGCACTACTTGGCTAAAGGCTTAGAGGATCTTCTGCATCACAATTACATTCCCCAGATGAGCAGTTTTCACAGTCTCAGAGGCACACAACAAGTTCAGGAGCATCCAGCACAGGAAACTTTAAGATAAGTTAATGTAAATAAATACAATGATGTCCTGCACACGGTTATATAATCATTAGAAGCCGTGTTCCTGAGCAGTGCTGGCCCGGCAAAAAGGATGCTGGGCTGGCTCTGTCAGAAGTGATAAGGATCACTATTCTCATGAGTCATTTGTCTGGACTGTCCGGCCCAGAAAGTCTCCGCTCAGCTCACGGGAAAAAAACATCAGCTGCTTCGGTTTTCAGACTCTGATTCTCACTTTCAACCTCTTAGTACTTTTTTGTCACCCCTCACTATTGGAGCTCCATGTAAACTGCAACAATTACTCAGGAAATGCACTTTTTTAGTGGCTCTGTACTAATTTCACTCTGAAAGCCTCACTGGTGTTTCTGTTTTCATTAACATAATAATCAAATGAGGTCATTTTGACAATAATTAACACCTCCCTATCAATAGAATTGTTCATTAAAAAAATACAATTCAATCCCACTGAAAATCAAACAGTGTTTGAGTTCTTAAGTACAAGCAACAAAGCTATAATCAAGTATCCAAAAGTTCTTTCCAGCCAACTGCTTTTTCTGGGTTTTATGAGTAAACACATTATTTGTGTAGTTACAGCTGTGTTTGAAGTGAGGCAGAGCATAAAATACTGCCATCAAATAAACCGCAGAAGTAACCAAAAGACATGAACAATTGATTTTAGTGCAGTCTTTGCAAGTTTAGACTCCAATGAAAGCAAGTTTCATTGGCCACTTCATTGGCATGCCTCTCACAAATACATCCTCTTAATCTGTGGAGTTCTACAAGGCTTTCAATTTCTGTCTTCTGACATTTGTTTCTATCATAAACACATGTTTTCACTGCTAAACTGGCATTAAACAGGAAAATCTATCCTGAAATCCACTGATGCAATTAGCATGACCAGTTTCAAGAAATGTGAAGTGCTAAATGTGGCAGTTTGCATCTAAAAGAAAATAATCCTAAATCATCTTATTTGGTTTTCTTTACATGATTCAGTTGTTTCAGAATGAATTGTAGGCAACCTATCAGGCAATGTGAAGCAAGCTGTCTAAAATGTGGTAACAACCTATTATTCTTACCTAAGCCTTAAAATGTGCAGTCTCTCTCGCATTTGAAAGCTATTGCCTAATAAAATAAATTTACACTACCTTAGACCTCCAGCCTGTCATTAGCCACAAGTCTGTATCATGCCTTTAGTTTTTAAACTGCTGAAAATCATATCCATTTATTGCACTCTTTCAATAAATGGATGCATATGCACTCAAATGTTGTGGCGTAACTTGTAAGGTTTTAAGCTATGATTCTGTGTACAGTAAATACATGATGTAGACCTCTTAACTGCATCTCAGCGCTTCCACAGCCTCACACCATTTAACTCTCACATAACTTTAAATGTAAAGCGACCAGACTTCTTCATTCAAGCTCCTGGGAACATTTTTTTTTTTTTTAATATATATTTGTTTGTTTGTATTGTTTTATAGATTTTTAAATCCCATTACTTTATTTTTACCGTTTTATCTTCCATGTTTGTCATTAGCTGTACTGTAGCTTACTTTAAGTCATCTTACCAATTTGAAGTGAAATAATTCTATGAGATGACTTAAAACCATATAATTAATAATTATTATGTGAGACTTCCCCCAGATGAGGCAACATTAATATAAACCTTTTTGATGAGGGGCACCATGTGACCAAGCTCACCTCATCTCCTAACACCAGGGAAGCTCAGTGAGAATTTCAAATGGAAACATTACAATGGTATATGTGTCCCAGATGGATAGGATTATAGTAAAAACAGTCTCAAGTGGATTAATAGGGTTGGATGAGGTGGGGAGGAAACGATACTGATGGATATGGCAAAAGGCCTGAACTCTAAAGTGTATTCATTAGTGCCTTGTTGAAATAACTGTGGCATGTAATTATGTATGGATGATTAAACAGGGTGTAATTACCTAGACTGCTGACACAGCTGAAGCCTATAAATCACAGCAGTTTTTGGAGATAAAACCATTGGCTAAAAAGCTCAGCCACGCAGTTCCATCTGGTTTTCATATGCACATCGTCTAACCTCAAAACAATGTAGTTAACTCCCTCCAACTGTCATGTTATGTAATCTTAGTCTGAGTTCATGGTTAACAGACTCACCTGCTTGCCCTCCAAAGTGTACAGTCTCCTCACAGCTCCAGAGTCCAACTTGATAGCATCTGTGATGTCAGTGAGCACCTGCTCGAAGGAGTGCGCCGTCTTCTTATTGAGCAGTATCCGAACTGCTTTGCGGGGTTTGACGCCGCTGCGGATGACTGTGACGAGCTTCGGTTTGATGAAGTCCTTGGATTCACGCTGCAGGTCACTCTTCAGCGGAAAGAGAGAGGAGAGGGAGCGCGATGTGCCGGTCTTGCTGCCCACTGACCAGTTGGGGTTGACGTTCTTGGTGTAGTCCACACGTCTGAAGGGTTCGTTGGAGGCGCAGACGTAACTCTCACCTGCAGGAAGAAATAAGTCAGTAGAACACAGAGTCAAAACATGAATATCTCAGAAACCACATCCACATCCAAACAAGAGAAAATATCTAAAATGAAACATTGAAAAAAATCACACACACACACTGCACACACAATGTTTCCGTATCCACCTCACATGTATGAGATGCACCATATAATGCTGCTTCCACATGACATTAGGTGGATAATAAAGAGTTAACATTCTTCAGCTGAAACAAATAGGCACATTGAGAGGCCAGACCAGCGTAACACTGTCCTCTCTCCCTTTTAGCTGTTGAGCTGCCGCACTGGCTTTCCTCCAAAGCAAAGCATTTTGTTTTATCTGCCAGCATTCCATTCGAACTGTTAACACGCAAATGTTTCCCCTTAAGAACAAAGTCATGTGACGAGAACAGGGGCTTGGCCGCTAAATGAAAACCACGGCAGGAATGTCTGGTGATTGTTAGATGAGAAACTTTTATGCCTAAATGCCTCTCTGTTCCACCGTGAGTAAGAGTGGGAAAATGACAGATATTTTCTCTTCAGGCCACATTCATCCCAAAAGTATACAAGTGTTCACGCACAGTCAACGATTTTTCTCAGAGGCAACTTGTGCTCTACGAGACACTGAAGCAAACAACCACTGTCTTTCAGAGAAGATATGTACACAACTAGAGGACAAAGATGACATTTGATGAATTTCTCATTAAAGCTTTCGGCAAAATGAACAGCATGCATAAACTGAGACACTGAAAATGTGTAGCTTGTCAAAATTATGCCCCCCCCTCCCCCTCCAACAGAGTACTGTATTTGCCATGACATTATAACTCATGCCTGTATCAATGCATCAATATAAGACCTTCACAGTGACTGTGTGTGGTACATTAGAGGAACTGCATAGCAATGAGGCTGGGGAGAGCAGACATGACAGTTTAAAGCAGTATGATGTATGATCCTATAATTCTACATGACAGAAATATATTAGTCATCAACTCAAAGAAAAGCTTGTTCACTGTCTTTGGGTAAAAAGTTAATTTAACGGATAAAGAGTCAATCCCATCTATGAAAGTTTGGTTATTGGATATGTGTCAAGACAAATGAATCAAGCCACAGTGTAAGAAGGCCATATGAGACACTGTGTCCCATGATACCTGGTTTTATTAAGCCTGCAATTAACCAAAGGCTAATTAAAAGGCTAGGACACAGCTGAGGGGACTGAGCTATGGCAGAAAACTAAAACAAAATATAACTGGGGCTGTCATTCATCTGTGTGAAAAATTACGGAATACTGAGATGCCCTCAGATGGCGACTGATGACAAGTCTATTCCCTGGAGTGCAAGGATCTCAGGTGCAGCCTCTCGCCGTTGATGTGACGGGTGCCTCAGCCACCCGCCACCGGCTGCTGTCTTCATGTGGACAACAGATGAGGTCAGACTTAACAGAGCTGCCTAACCAGTCCAGCAGCTTTTACTGCGGCGGTCACACAGCTGTCACCAATACAAAATGTAGGCGGTGTCAGTAAATGGCAATCATAAAACAGTGTTAACATGTAGGAAATATAAGACTTATCAAGCAACTCAATGATCTCATGATATTCTCAGCATGTGTGGTGTTTTTTTTTTTTTTTTTGCTGATTTGACCAGTAAGACCAGCACACGGTTGATTTCTCTAGGCAGACATACCATACCATCTTATTCTGTTGCTAAGCAAAAAAATGCCAAGTCGGACAATATTCTGTTTGTTCTTCCATCCAGGAAACTCCTTTTAATTGTTTTTTGGTGATCATATATTAATTATAAAATGTCAAGGTCTAGTGCTACCGAGATGCAAAGGACCACACCTTCATTTATCCATCAAGCATACATTCAGGATGCAGCTCAGTTTAGCCTGGAGCAATACCAAATGAACCCTCGACAAATTAGACATTTAAAAATATTCATGACTGGGTTTCTTTATCCATCAAAGATTATTGAAATCGACATGGTTTAAACTGTCTTTAGGCAATTATGACAACATCTTGGAAAATTCACTGGAATTAAACATTTAAGTAAAAAACACTGAATTCATAAAGACAATAAAAAATTGCTTAAATTGTAGGTGCACATTTAACTGTGACCTTTGATTCAATAAGTCTGATGTAGGAGCAAAGATTATAGCAGTATACAGTAGCTTGTGTCCATCGGTGGCAGCACTGAGAACAATGCTAGAGTAGAGCAGCACTCCAGCCAGTGAGCAAGGAAGACATTATGGGACAACAGGGATTTTACGTGGCTTGTATTGTTCTAACTGGCTGCACTCCATTAGAGAAAGACATGTTTTTCTTACACCCACCTTCCTGATACGCTGCAGAAAAGTTCAGCATGAGTTCATATTTGTGGTATTCTCCTCTTAATGAACTTTATGACCAATGAATCACATTAGAGGAAATTAGAGGGTTTCCTCAATTCGTAAAGGACTGTCATTTGTGATAGGTAATTCCAAATTGTTGCTGAAGATAACAAGATGTCAGCACAGCTATAAAATACACAATATTTCTAATGTTGGAGTCTCGTTTTATCTATAGCCAATTTGAACATCAACATTAAAAGGCTTAATTTTACCATTTGGTCCAAATAAACCCTATGACTTGCAAAGTTTTTGTCAAACTAAGGTTAAGTTCCCTCCTATATCCACACAGTAAACTACAAAGCTTCAGAATCTGCCACCTCTCTGTGTTGTTTTCCACAAGCACAGCAGTTCAAGTTGATTGGTTGGCTCAGTAATCCTGTCCAGCCATATGGGGCACACATGTGAATGGTGCTTGATTGGCTTTCCACACAAAAGAGACCCAGCAGGCCTCAATCAATGGAGGCAGACTGCTGAGCTGTGCAGTAATGTTCCTTCTCTCTTTAGAGGGGAAGGTAGACAAGGACAAGACAACCTGCAGTCTGTCTCATGTTTTAGAGGCTTTGGTGGAAACTAGACTGCCTGCATATATGTTTATGATTTGCATGATCTAACCATGCAAACATCTCAGTTTTCCTTTCTGATGATTTTAGATAGCAGTTGGAACGTCACCATCCCAAATGATCAGATTGAAAGGAATTTAATTTTCTTTTCTTTCTTCTTCTTTTCTTTTCTTTCCTGTCAACATTTTTTAAAAATGGAGAAAAACTGTAAACAGTGGAATGAAAACAATGGAGCCAGTGAGGAAGGACATGTAACATACATTTCTTTGAGGAAAACATACCTCAAGAAGGCACACTTGTGGCTTATTTAACTTAAACATAGATTAAAGGTTTCAACAGTGCTCTGGCAAGTGCAAGGATTTTTGTATGATTTGGGTGAACTGATCCTTTAAAAGCTCAGACAAAATGAGCTGTTGCAGTATGAATTAGGAGGTACAACTCAAAGCCAAGTCAATGCACCAAAAAAAAAAAAAAAAAAAAGCAACTTTTGCTCAAGTTGCCAAACTAGTGATGCTAGAGAATTCAGATCAGGCGCTGGCCTAAATCTTCCCCAGTCTCTCAGGGGATGGGGCATAGGAAATGAGTGTAGCACAGAGACTAAAGTTTTAGGAGGATGTGAGATAAAAATAAACCAGTATGTAAGAACAATGACTGCATCAAGAGGTCAGTGGATCCTGAGTATGTGTGGCTAAGCAGTGACCCCTCATGATGAAAGAGGATTGCAGCCAGGTGACAGTGCAGACAGACACTGTCTGGGCCGAGCATGGAGATTAACTTGTTACTGTGAGGTCACTGTCCCTGCAAGGAGAACAACACAGCCGGAAAGTGAAAGGGTCACTGATTGTTCTCTATTCATGTCTGCAGTGCGCAAGTGTCTCTGACACCGTTTTAAAACTGTTTAGGAACTCCTCTCAGCTCCAAGCTCCTCAGAATGACCAAACTGATCATACAACTGTGACAGCAGGAAGCATTCTTCAGTGGCTGTTATTTCTAACTGAGTATTATCTTTCTCTTTTTTTGCCATTAATCAGTTTCCAAATTATTATTACATTTCTAGTCTTAAAAACCATTAATACACCTCTATACTGCAATGCAATAAACAGGTAGTGGCTGGGGGAGAGAAACTTTCATCTCTCAAGCCCCAAGGGTGAGATCTAGATTTTAACAGCCCTACAACAACACACAGTCATCAAACATTTATTCCCAGACACATGCCCACATAAACCCATCTCACAAATACAAAGACAGTGGGAGAATATGAAAGAGAGAGAACAGCCCAGCTGAGAACAATCTGCAGTGAGCTGGGGTCTGCTGCAGTGAGGAGGGGTCTGCTTGTCTCCATCCATGGCACTGGGTCAAACATGTCAGAGGAGTTATGTCAGTGAGGTAAATTATGTGAATGATGTGAGGGAAGCTGTCAATTATCCTGTAATGTTGATGTGAGATAAATGGATAGATTTATCAGAAGAGCTGACCCCAAAGTGACCTTTTCCCTGACAGTGAACAATTTCTTAATAGACAGCATATATAAATGCACAAGGCAGAGTCAGTTCTTTACATGTGAACATGTTCTGAGTGACCTTTTAAACTTCTGCCATAACTTGCCTGAGGGTATAGCGAATATCTGTATGGACCAATCAGGGAAAATGTAGCTTTAAAAAAAAAATCAATGTATGTGTACATCAATGCACATTAGTCTGTCATCAATACAACCATTTTCTGAGCCTCTTTCATGATTTGTGGTAAGATGAAGAGGTTATTACATCCATCATCACCCTTACCCTCTACTAACTCATCCAGACTGGTGATCTTCCTGCCTCCATCTAACGTGTATAACGTCCGGACTCCTTGCGGAAGGTTGACGTTGTCCGACAGGGACCGTGTGAGCTCCATGAGCAGAGCATCCAGGGACCTGAACCGGTCGTTGGACACGGCATACACCAAGCCTTTAAAATATTTGTCTCCATTGCGATAGAATCGCACTTTTCTAGCCTTCTTCTCGGATGTGAGGGACTGGAGAGTACGTGTGCGGTAGAAACTACAGTGCGCGCTGTGCGCCGGGCTGGGGACCAGACCGTTGCCCCTGGAGCCAGACTGGGACCCGGACACCGAGTTGGTCCTCGGTGTCCGGTGTGGCTTCTCTCGTTCCTCAAAGTGTTCAAATTCAATACTTCTGCTCAGCGACATGTTGCCTGTCACTTTCTCTTCCTGCTTTAAGCGAAATCCCAAACAGAAAAAGCAACTTTTATCCAGAAGGCGCAGAAGGGTCGATGTGTGCGCAGCCGGAGGAGGGAGGATTCACGTGTGCGCCTCCGGTCTCCACAGACACTGTGACCACCGGCGACTTGTTACAAGTCTAAACGCTGAAACACAGCTTCCAAAAATGAGGGGGGGGGGGGGTGAAAAAAAGTGGAGAATAAGTCCACAGAAACGGAATCCCCTCCTGACTGAGCCGATGAATTGATTTCTCTACCTACACAGCAGGAGCAATAATCCAAACGCCAACTCGGGATTATCCGGTTGAAAATGTGTCGAATAATGAGCAGCTGTGTTTGACAGACATTGCAGTGGACTTGTCCTTAGCTGACAAACAACCTAGGGATTTTACGAAACTTCGGCGTACCGCACCAACACCCGCAAACCTCCTCCTTCTCGCCTTCACATCCTGTCTCTGACTGGTCGCTCGCTCAAGCTGTCAAATCAATGGATAATGAGAGAGGCGGAAGCCTTCCCCGCCTCAGGGTCCTAATGCTCCCTATTGTTCTGCTGATGTATTCAGGACCTGAAAACAATGGAGTTTTAACACTCCCTATTCATGACCTCAAATGTGTTCAAACTGTAAAAATAAAACTTTTAGGTTCGAAAATTCTAGGTCACCAAAACTGAAGAAGGCTAATAAATAACATGAAAACCATAAGAGTCACTATACAAATCTATCTATCTATCTGGAGTTAATAGATATCGATGTCAAAATAATAGCAAATATGTGTTAATCCGCCCTCTCTGTGCATGTAGGTGCACAGTAAGCAGCAGGCTAAACTAGATGCTGCCCTTTGAGGTTTTGACTGGAGATGGTTGTGAAACTGTGAAAACTATCAGCTATTGGACGACGCAGGCAACAACAGTGATTACAACTCAGTAAAAGATGAGGTGCCATAAGGACTGGTTTCACCAACGTGTGAAAATGAGTATTTGATCACAGAAAAACGCAATTAATTAGCAAACCACAAGTCAACCATCACACATCAGCTGTACCAGAAACACTTGGACATAACACTCCAACGTGGGTATTTGGTGATTAGATAAAATATGTCTATTCATATTTTCATGGCCATAGTTGTAACAAATTGGTGGATGTAACAATGTGAACTGAAATTACTGGTGGCAGAATATTTGTACTACAAAGATCAGTAAAAAAAAAACTTTCCTATTTTGAGAAATATTGAAGAGATTGTATAAAAATTGCAGGCTTTCTGGTCAGTTAATATTGTTATTATTTTAAATAAATCATTTATTTGTGTTTCATGAACTACCGTGAATTTTCTACCCTAAACTAAAAATCTGCTTTACACTGTTTAAATAGTCAATGGATAAATCAGATGGATTGCACTCATTGTTTAATATGTTTACAAAGCATAGATTCATAAATACACACGATATGAATGCAGCAGGAAGACACATACATACAGAGTTATGTTTGTCCCTTAGGGCAGAATGTCTGTGTGGCAGAGTGCAGCAAGATGGGTGCTCAGTGTCTGCCAAATAGTGAGCTTGGATCATAAGGGACAGTGCCAGTTGTACGCCCTGGTGGATTCCTGGTAGAAACTCACCACTATTCCCCTCCAGGCTCTTACCTTCCTGCATCACCCCCCGGCACAGCACTGACCTAAGCCACACTTTCACCGCAGAATGTCAAAAAAAAAACCCTAACAAAAAACAGGGCAAACGTCGTAATGGACAGACTGGGGATGAGTTAACCCACTTTTCAACTACAGTAGCCTAATTCCTGAAGCCAGTGCGACAGAAACTAATGAATCTTATCTTTGTCAAATTTTATGAGCACTTGTTAGGGACACGCCAGATTTTAAAGGCAGATCAGTAATTTTCTGACAATAGAATATACAGGTGTAGTCTCAAATACAACAAAAGAGTTTGGCTGATAAATGACAACATTTTACTTTCACTATTTATCTTCTCTTAGTTCATTCTTTATTCTTCATTTGGATTCCAATCTGCTACCACAAAGTGTTTGCTAATCTCCTTTGTGTCCTAACAAAAACAGCATATTTTCGAGTGACAGTGGAACAAGAAAAGGCAGAGCAGCCAGGTCTTTTATTTTGGTGGTGGGTGGCCCCTGTTTTTACACTATCATTGATTGTGTATTTGAGAAAGGAAATTAGGTTTTGATTGAATACTAAATAATGTTAGTTACCTTGTATGTCTATTGGCTAAAGTTGAATTTATTTAATAATTATTTATTTACTCACACATTTTCATTCAGAACTGTATTAATACCACCAATGTGTTTTCAGAAACATCTGAGAAATTCCTCAAATCAAAAGCCAGCTGCTGTGGATGTATTGTTTGAGCAGCCTTTGAGGGAGGAAGTTGCTTTGCAGAAACCAAATAGGAGTACTCTTCCCCCGGCAGAGGGAAATCCTGTACAGAATGACAAAGCAGAAAATCCCTCAATGACAAGAATCCCCCCCTCTAAAATAAAACTAACAATCAGGTTGGTGGTAAAGCTTAAGCCTCCTCTTACTGTTTCTTCTGGTACTTTTGGTAAGCTACTAATATAATACACTTTAAGAGGGATTTGGGGAATAATTCTCCTCAGGCATTTGTATAAAAATCATTTAGCAAAACAATCCACTCTTAAGAAAACAATGCCAAGCATGTGATCAGTTGCAAGCTCTGCTGGTTTCAGGCTATAATCGCATGCTATATAAATATACTATTCTTATTTAGAGAAGTGAAAGCACAGTTTTTTTGTTTGTTTTTTTAAATCATTTTTTTCCTGACTTTATAGGCCTTTATTCATCATAAAAAATATAGTAAAAAATCTGGAGGAAGGAGCTTAAGTTGTAAAGGCTGATGACAGGCAAAAGTCTAATTATTTTACTTCACTTTTTCAAAATTCTGACCAACTGCAAGGAATTAAAATCCTTTGGTTGATTTCTCTTCTCTATGAGAGTTCAGCACAACACCCACATCACTGCCTATTGATCCTTTTATTTTACAGGTACAGTGAGAGAGAGACAGGAAAGTTGGGAGGAGAGAGAGAGGGGATGTCATGCAGCAAAGGGCCACGGGTCGGATTCCAACGGTACGCACTCTACCAGGTGAGCCACCGAGGCACCCTGAACGCACAGTTTTTTGACATAAAAAATTCAGAATAATACACTTTCAGATATATCAGTAGCTATATATATCTTAAAATAACTTGCTGGTGTGTAATATGCATCTGGATAGCTGACTTTTTCTCTAAATTCACTGACAGAAGCATGTGCAATTGTACTATTTTCATGGCAACCAGGTGCAACAAAACTCTACAGTTTCAGATTAACGTATCAATACAAATGAGGATATATCTTTGGGGACAAAGGTTAAGAGAGAGTAAGTGGAGTAGCTGAAGGGAGGTCAGTAGTACACAGCGCTCTGAAAGATTTTATGGGTTATGACACATCCCACAGACATCACTGTCTTTGCCACAGTGAATATTTTAAACTCTAGTTTGTCTGTAGATTTTAAAGACAAACACAGAGAAAAAAGGGCTATAGTCAAAATAAAATCTGAACATAAAATTATCATAGGCGTTTACTAGACCAGGAGACAGATTAGCATCTACATTCATGAATGGTTGTTTTGTTTTCATGAAGTCAAAGTAATTTCTAGAGACATTAAAAGAGAGGAAAATAAAAAAAAAATACTCCACCGCCCTCTAGTGTTCACCAGTGAATGAGGGGGATGAGGAATTCTATTCAGTGTTTTGTTTTCATTATAATACACTCAGATTAGTTCTTACTGAATATAAACTGATGTGAGAGCTGTGTGAAAATTTACAACTAAGAGAAGTTCACAGGAGCAAAATTTCTACCTGCTGGTACTGATCAGACAGTGTTTAAGAAAGATGTGATTTGTGAGGAATAATAAAACAGTGCAGACAGAGGAAATGAAAGGCCTCAACCTGGTTACTTCAGCAACAGTGGTATGGTGAGTAAAATTGGACAATATATAATATATAAGCAATACAAGTAATATAATAAAACATCTGAAGGTAGGAGCTTAAGATGTAAAGGCTGATGACAGGAAAAAGTCTAATAATTTTAATTCACTTTTTCAAAATTCTGACCAAGTGCAAGGAATTAAAAACCCTATAGTTGATTTCTCTTCTCTATGAGAGTCCAGTGCGATACCCACATCACTGCCTGTTGATCCTACGCTCCATCTCATTATCACTCGTGAACAAGACCCTGAAATACTGTACTTGAACTTCATCTGTTGGGGCTGGAACTTCAAATTCAAAGACCTCAGACTGACTCTATTCTCAGCTCCTTCACACTTCCAGCAGTTTGCACTGGAAGTCAGAGGCCAATAGAGCCAACACAGCTACATCACTGGTAAAAAAGCACAGATGCAATCCTGAGGTTATCCAGCTGGACACATTCCACTCCTTGGCTCTACCCAGAGATTCAAGGCACAACCTTGCAGAGCTCAATGTCAATGACACAGAATTTAGTCCAGCTTAATAAGGAGTAGATAGCTCATATCAATGACCTAGGGTCTTCATATTTGAGCAGTACACTGTACAAGACACCTTGAAGACACAGCCCAATCCCATCTCTAAGTCCACAAAGCAACTGCACATTGAATTTGACAGTTACCAGTAACCACTGCAGCAATGGAGGCTTTGTATGACCAATTGGGATTCCCTGTGCCAAACACTCCACGGGCCACAGGGAACAGTCCTCTGTCAACTTGTTACCCCCCAAGTACTGAAGTCCCTTCAGAGCACAGCTATGGAGTCCCTAAACAGTACCCTCCCAACCTCACCTACCACAGAGAGGAGGCCCCGGTATGCCTTTTCTCAGCAAGGTTACCTTTTCCTGTAGACATTATTGTTCTCGCAAACTGTCCCCTCATCTGGGACCAGTTTCCCTTTGCCTTTAATAAGATGGCCCTTCCCCTTTAATAAGGTGGCTATTCTCAGATGGGTGCATGGAAACCCACAGGACAAAAACCAATTAGCATTTAATAGTGCCAGGAGTACAATCTCAACAATTCTGTTTTATATCCAAGTGTAAGGAAAAAACAAAGCTCTCCAAATCATTAAAACCCTATCCCCATGAAATTAGATTAAAACTGACAAAATCACCCTTTAAGTTTGACCTTACACTTGGCAGTCTCCCATACAAATAAGGTAAAATTCTAATGCCTCTACTTGTGGTAGGTTTGGAAAGTTTCGGGATTTTGTGAACAGATTCCCCCACCTCTGTTAAACTCTTAATGTCTTGGAATATCAATGGTTTTTTTAGAGGTGGTGTTGGAAAAATGATGAAAAAATATACACAGTATCTGCATGTTAATGACCAATGTCATTAAAAAAAAAACACAACTGTTGCATTAGAAATATTAAATTTGTGGAGTGCAAAATAAGTTACTGGTTCTCTGACTCAGAATGAGTTTACAAAGTGATTTTGAATAAAACTTGAAACAGGATTTCATGCATTTCTCTTAAGGAAATTGCAAAGCAGTGCAACAGCCATAAAGTGGACAAAAAATAATCATCCTCAGCCATGACCCTTGGCAACTTTTACGAGGATAATAAAAGTGGGAGCCACACACTGCCATGGTAATTTCACTGAGTAAATCTCTTGCTATTGGAAAGTAATGTGTTCTCCAGAAAAGAAATGACCAGGATAAACTGTCTGCCTTTATTATTTACCAGGTATCTTGTCCAAAGTAAAAAAAAAAAAAATGCACACAGGAGGGATTCATAAGCCTGGGCATTAGCAACGACGAGGGCATTATAGGTGCCAGACAATGTGGGCCAGCTTTGACTTGGTTAAAAAACGTTCTGAAATGAACCGAGCACTCCTTCCACTACCAAGACAAATTGAATTATAGCAGGTCACTTCAGCTCTTATACAGTTTGGCACCGGTGACTCTGAGGGGCCATGTTTTCTTGCAATGACCCAATTCTCTCACAGTGTGTTAAAGGTAGAGCAGCCGGTATTGCTGCCAGGCCAGCTAGTATGATGCCATAAGTGAGCTGAGGCTACAAGGCCTCAGATGTGAAGAATTGCTGGTTAGGAAGTATTAATCCCTTGTTCAGTTAGAGATTTATGTACGTTGGAATCAGACTGATTTACTGTATTGACTGTTACATGTAGTAGTAGTGGCAGAATCAAACTGTTGGGGAGAAACAAAGACAGGAACTTTATTCTGGAGGGACGTTTTACAGCAGCCAAGCAGTCAAGTCTGCTGTGAAATGGCTTCAGGACATGACTGAGAAACTCTTGGGTGGCCAAGCTAAGAGCAAGATTTTGACCCATAGTCACCCTAAGGCAGAAAATAACTAAGCACCTGCTTGAGGCCTGTCTCCTACCAAAGAGCCATCATACTAGAAAACCAAAGGTGCAAAGTCCACCTTTGTTTGATAATAATTCCAGTATTTGAATGAAATCACTGGAATTCGTACCACTTTTTTAATATTCCCGTGTCCCTTCTTGACTTTCACTTGGTTCAGATTTCACACACAAGAGATGTGCATTTTAAAATGGAATATTTGATATAGATTTTGTGAAATCTCCAAGAGAATCAAATTTTCTCTAGTTCCAAATGTTTCACTATGTCTCTTGTTAGATTTAACTGTGTGGGTGCAGATTTCTGTTTCCACTTTATTGAGATCAGTCTTCGTGCCAATAGGCTGACAAAGGATATGTTGTTTTACTGTTGGAGTCTGTAATTCAAGGCATTTAAGTTAATATGTCTATGAAAAATTGTTGATAAGGTCTGAAAAGTATTTCTCCAATAATTTATATATATATATATATATAATATTTTATATGCTATCCTGAGGCAACTCCAGAATGTATTAGCTAATGATTATGGTGCAAACCCACAGCACTCACATGAAGGATCTATTTCTGGAAATATCTTATTGAGCTTTTGTTTGTTTATGTAAACAATTAATGATCTTAAACTGAGGGAGGCCATGTCTTGCACATACTAAAGAGCTATGAATTATCCTGCCAAGCCCATTTCAAGTTGTCCACTGAGACAAAAGGCCACAGTCACACCACAAAATCCAGGATGGTTATTCACTGTGTTAGAGCACTTATGTTTCTGAGATTTGTTGAATTCGTTAAAATAGACAGAAACTAAATTGAAACAACATACAGGTCTAACACTAGCACCAAGACACATGCATCTAAAAATACATTTAAGAATTGGCAGTAAAAAATACAAGAGACAAAATACAAGGTATTGACAGGTCTCTTTAAAACATCACTTTTCAAGTCTGACCAGAAGATGGGGATCTTACACTTCCTTTACACTGCAGCTGAACTGCTCAGTTCAAATCAGGTGACTTATTTTTCAACTGAAACACGCACCTTACAAATATTTTTCAGGTCAAGAAACGTTAACTCATCCTGTGGTTCTCTAGCTCACCTACTAAGAGTGACTTTACAGGGATGCATCAGCACAATTGGCACCAAATCCTGCATTACCCCATTTACTTCATCAAGTAAATGAAGGTAATGCAAGATTTGGAGGAAGTGCTCAAGTCCTAGCCATATTTCTCCAACAGTGACCTCAGAAGCAATGGGAATAGAAATAAAAAATACATAGAAGGTATTTTTTTAGAAAGCAAATTTGTGTATAGAAGAGGAAGATGGTAGAAAAGGAGAAAGGGGATATAATTCAGTGAGGCGAGGACAATGTGAGTTTTTTCTTGAAAAGGTGAGTTTTCAGACTCCCAAAGAAAGTAAATAACTGGAGAGGAAAAGAAAATCTTTCAACTGCCAGAGAAAAGACCAGGGTGGAGAACAGTTAAGTCTGCAATGGAGCGACAGTACGGCTGGTGAAAAAGTTGAAAATTTACAAAAATTTCATTGAATTAGGTCTTTAAGTTTTTAATAATTGCAATATAGCATCAAGGCATGTATTGCTGATGTTTTGCTGTGCATATCCACCCACATCATAATTCTATCAAACCACCGCACTGCTCTTATGTGTCACTGCACCTTTTGGCCTTGACCCAGCATGAAACACACTTTGCTCATTAAGCAGCACTGACAGCAGAAAGACATATCTCTGATCAATAACATGCTCTGTGCAGGGGCAAAAAGCATCTAGACATTAATAGCACTGTTAATCTGTCAGAGCTAGTACTAGCAGATTACAGTTGGAGAACTCATCATATTGAACAGTCAAAACTAATCGAGTCTGACACATGTCAGAGCGAGGCATTGCTTGGGCCTGATCTCCTCCAAGACGTCCTGCTCCTCCCCAGAGAAATCACTGGCCCTGTGGCCTCACCATTACGAGAAGCTGCATGTACCAATCCATCAAAGGCATAAGTACTGTACACACCAGCAGTGACTGGTGCTGTCATAAAGTATTGGCATATTGGTAAGCATTATTGTGCTTCATGATGGTGCTGAAATGGAGATGAGTGTGAAAATATCTGATGCTAAACTCCTGATATTTTGTCTTTTAATGGAAACCATGGAAGAGAAAGATAAGAGGAAAACATTAGCACCACTTCTAATAAGACACCCTTTACACCAGGCTTATAGGTAGTAAATAAGTAGCTTATCAATGGTTAATAAATAATTTATCATTGCTTTACATATCTGTTTTAAGTCATGATAAAAGTGAGTTTTGGGTTGCCAGGTTGTGAAAAATCTCTTTGCTTGGTGATTTTCCTTTCTATTTAATTATAATGCAGTTACAAATATTAATGACCCATTAATAAACACTCACACATTGCTCTCTTTATAATAAGGCATCATGACTGCAGTTATAAATAGAATATGTATATATTTACAATCCACAGTGATACATTGAGTCATTCTGCAGGTAAAAGAACAGCAAACATGTTTTCTTGGACTTGGCAACCACAGAACTGTTCTTATTAATAGCTGATGTATTAATAAAATGCTTTATTAGCCATCAATAAAGTCACAACTTGTAAATCCTTAATAAAGAATGCTTTATTAGAAAGTGGTATCAAAATGTTTATTATCACTGTCCAGTGAGGACCATGAGTTTTTCAGATAAATTTAAGTGTCCCTTTTTCATACTTCTTAAGCTAAATAAACCATTTAAAAACAAACTGGATTATATGAGACTGCATTATCGTGAAGCACAGCTCATGAACAATTGTTGTTTTAGAAATACACCACAGTGATGGTATGTTTCAGAAGTTAAGGGAAGTATAAGCTATAACTAGTACATTTAACGATGGTTAGAGGACTGTCCCTGTACATACTGATGACTCCATTGCAAGTATTAACTGTGCTGTTACCACCTTCTATTCAACAATTACCAAACATGAACTATGATGCACAGTTACATTGGTCGCTGCATGTCACCACAGATCTGGCATAAAATTCACAGAGATGTGTCAGAAATTAGCATTGTGAGCAGTTGGGCATTGACGGTTGTCTTTCACTGTGAATATCAACCATGGTGCTGGTGAATAAGTCCCTTCTCATGTAATCTTGTCACAAACTCCTACAGAACACAGTGACGTCTCAGACCCAGCCTGCAAGTTCGTGCTCCCATATGAACATGTCCAATGTTGAATATACAGCTATTGGAATGAGAGGACCCTTGTAAACCTTATGATACAGTGGATATTACATGTTGATGAATGAATCATCACAGTGATAATTTACAAATCCACTCACTTTGTGGCGTGCGAGCTTTGATGACACACTGTTAGTGGCTGTCAGTTTTTACAGGCAGCAGCTGACCTGCTAAAATTATTCTCTCTGTCATTTAACAGTTTTAAACTTTTTTTTTTTTTATTAATAAACAAACATGCGAGTATTTATATAATTACAGAGTTAGTGAATTTCTGTATCTTACTGATTTGAGGTCTTCTCTTTATAAGGTCATGGAAGCTCTTCAGATCTGATTTGGGGTCAGTTATGATCAGTCCTAGTTCAGGTTTTTGGAAACATTGTAGTCATTGTAGTTCTGTTTGGATACCTCTATGTGACCTGGCTGGTTGAAAATATTGATGAATACAATGTTATTATCCATTAAGGTGGAAAATGCATTTAGCTCAATGAGACACAAAACATTTAACTTATATCAGAATAAATAGTGACAGAAATGGGTAACACTTAAACCTTGCTTAGTATATAGAGGCAGTATAAAAATATTTACAAAACTATGATATAATGTAACTATAAGCAGATATTAGTGTTTGTGAATTTATTTATCAACAACTATAACTCCTCCTGTGGAAAACCAGAAGAAGAAGCTGGTGTACAAACAGATAATGTATGATAATATAGACTAGTAGAACACCATTTAGTTATACACCATTTATAAAATGTTTTTATAGTGCTTAGAAATGCAAAATGGGGGTAAAATAAGTAAATTCCATAAAATAATATAAATCATACATATTTCTGTAAAATAAACATAAAAAAACAAAAGCCAAAAAGTACCTTTCTTCCAGGCCCACACTATCACCCTGATCCCTGAGAAGATTTTGATATTGTTTTAATGATTATGGAATACATACTGTAGACCAACAGCGCCTGCCTAGAAGAAAAATAAACTTACATATCCACCAGGTTGTAAAACTGTATTTAACTTACTAAGAAAAAAAAAAAAAAAACAAGAAAAAACAAAACAAAAAAAAACAACAACACAGAAATGTAAAATATAGCAGAAGAAATGGTAAAACAGCACCCTCATAAAATAATGATATAAAATAAATAATGTATAATACAAAAAGAGAGCGTTTAAAAAAGAACCCTTGAAAACAGTTAGTATTTTCTAGACCTGCATTTATCCTCACACACAAGATGATTTTAATTTTGTTTAAATGCTGTCACATATGGCTATGGAATACATATACACCCACATTGCATGCATTTTCATTAGCTATTCAACAATAGTTACCGCTGTTCAACAAAACTGCATTACAGTATTTGTTGTAATTTACTGAGCACTGAGCAAACTATGTATAAGAGGTAAAGCATGCAGGGAGAAATACATACATGATGTCTGAGCAAGGAATTGCCTCCGTTAAACCTTTGCTGAGTTTATTGCTACCATAATGTAGCAAGACAGGAAGTTTAATCAATAGATGGCACTGTTTCCCAGGCCTTCGCCCTCAACCTTCCTTCGTACCACTTCACATCTCTCTCTCTCTCTCTCTCTCTATTTTCCCTCCGTTCTCTCCTGGGAGCCTATAGTTGTTCTGTCTAGAACCCACTTCACTAAAATGTTGAATAGACTCTTGGCCCAAGTATATCTGGAGCCATTTCAAGCAGAATCCTCTGGGGAATCAAACATCATTGCACTTATTGTATCAAAAAATAACTGAGGATGGGATCACTGTCGGGATGAGACAGATGGTGCTGGTCACAATATTAGAAATTTATACAATGTTAGAGGCACACGTACTTGGGGAGAAGAAAAATGTCCGTGTGGACAGGTTTCTGGATGTGCATATTCTGTCTTCTTCATTGTTTAAATACACACACACACACACACACACACACACACATACACACACACATACATGCAAACACACACACACACACACACACACCTACAACCCAGACTTAAAAGATTTTTTCTGTTGGGGATACACACCATCACATTCGTGGCAGTCACTGTTGGTAGCGTATTTTGTTTCTTTTAATTACATTCAAAAATATGTTTTAGGGACTAATTTTTGAGCCATGTGGTCCAACCTGAACACACCGTTGGTATATCATGTAAGAGATTTCTGTGTTTTGTCATTGCTCTTCTCACTGGTTTAAAGTGGGCTTGACTTAATTAGAAAAAGGTATGTCTCACAGTTTTGAGGATGTAACAATGTCAGGTGTTTCAATATTAGAATCTGATGACAGTTGTGGGGCTGTCTGCTCATTACCAGACTGCTGTCAGCTGTAATTAAACCACACCCACACAGTCCTTCGAAACAGTTGAGCTTAGTTTTTGATTTTTGACTGTTGAACTCGAATAAGTAATGCCTGAGGATGTTTCTTCCAAACTTTAACTTTGATTGCTAAACATTTAGTCATGAGTATTTAAGGTTATAGAGAAATACTTAAGATTTGAAACCAACTTTTCAAGACCTTTAACTGCCTGCGTTTACAAAATGTGACAAAGTGGCACTCAATGCACACAGGCCCAGGGCAAACAGGTTTAGTGGCAAACTATTCATGAACTTAGGGATATATAATCATAAAAGAGCATTGAATGTACACTAGCATAAACTGAGTGAGAATTTTTTTTTTTTTACGAATTAAAAAAAAAATGCTTTGACTTGTGTGAGCAGCTCTTATGTTTTCAGACAATTTCTAAGCTGTGTATTGCGATAACATAAACACAATCTCTATTGATGCCCCTGAAGATGATCTACCTGCAGATGATTGACTGCTGCTTTGTTGTAAAGACGTCTGGCTTGAAACTTACAGTGAGAGATAAGATTAATTGGAGTGCTGTGCAGTGCTGTTTGATTAATTATAACATTGATCACAGAATGTGAAAGTCTGGAGAGAGAGAACGAGTGAAGCCTGATTGACGAGTCATTGCGATAGCAGGGAAAACCGCCTGAGCTCATGGTATTCTCTCTTAAACCCTGAAGCTCACCAGCTGCTTCTTTTTTCTTTGCCTCAAGTGCACAAACACAATGTGCGTTCAGTGTCCTTTTGTTCCTCGCCGTTTACTTGAAATACAAGAATAACAGGGTTTCAAATAACGTAGCACCCACTTGGTTCACATGGGGCTAGCTTCTTCACGGAAGTTACACCTGGAGCATGAGACAATCACAGCGGTTGCTAGGTAACGGGTCTCCTCTCCTCTGCCGTGAGCTTCCAGAAAACCAAGCTTTGCTCTGTGAATCATTCCCTTTGCTTGATACAGGAGTGAGTATGACAATGAGTGAACCATATACAGTAGATATTCAGTGTTTTTATGTGCATGTGTGTGTGTGTGTGTGTGTGTGTGTGTGTGTGTGTGTGTGTGTGTGTGTGTGTGTGTGTTCTTGAGCTTTTACTATAGGTAGAGTTAAGTGTCAGGATACAAGGCTTTTTCTTAGTGGGTGTTCTGACATTTAACAGTAGGAAAAGCACATAGGTAATAATAATATTAATGGCTGAATTCCATTTAGGTTCTGGCCTTGTGCATGTCAGCACGCCATCACCCTGTCATGCTTTAACTTTCAGATGAATCAACTTCTGTCATTGTTAACTCTGTTGGTGACACCTGTGCTTTTACTGCTTTGACAAGTCAAATTATCTGCTGTGAAAAAGACCAAGCTAAGAAAATCCACCAATAAGAGGACATCTGACCAGTTCTCACTTCTGCAATAGGCGACTCAAATCCCCTTATAAATCTGACATGGAAACAGGTTAGCAGACAGTTGCCTGTTTACTCATCCAGCAGACATAGAGCAACAGTTGAAGTCTTATTTCAGGCCACCTGATGAATTCATTTTATCCCAGCTGTGATCTCCACAAACTCTGCCATTTGGTGCTGGACAGGTAGCATACAGCCACTTCAACACTTTAAACAGCAGCCTGCTGTGGTTGGAATGACACTAATGAGAAACCAAAATACTAAAGCTGCGCGCCTAAAACCAAAACAATAAGCTGAAAGATCCTAAAATGCTCCATGCTGCAGCTGCAGAGTCAGGTGACAGTTAATTCAACTATACAGTTGACACCTTTCACATTACACATAGTCATTTGAATCATTGTTTTCAATCAAATTATTGATTGGTGCATATAAATGACAGATACAGTAGTAAAGAATGCTTTACTGGTAAAGATAAAGGTTGAATCTTTCAGGAAATGAAGGCAGTCAATAGAGGTCCTTAATTTCTGCGATGCGCATATGTGTGTGTAGAAGGATATATAATCTGCAGTAAATCTCTTTGTGATGAGCAGATATTGGCCCTCGTTTTGAGGAGTGCTCTGCTTTGACTAGTCAAATGAATGGTTTATTATGATGGAGACGATAGGACTGAAATCTGCCTGAATGCCTCTCCGGCTCTACTCAATAGTGTCATTTTCCCCTCCTCATCAATTCAAGCCATCTGTTGCTCATTTCATATCTGTCCATTCCAGTTTGGCCCTGGAAACCTGCATGTTTTGAAGTGTTGGGTTGGTGTTAGAAATATTCATTTATCCATTTCAAATGGGGTTTGCCATAATCACGCAATTTTAAAGCAATACCACAATTTCATGAAGTAATGCCACAGAATTAAACATTGCACAAATGGCTGAAATATTACTAACATAACAATTTAAAGGGTTGGTTCCCCAGAATAAGAAAAAGGAAGAAAATATTTTCCCGCTTGCCTTTAGTGGAATCTAGTCATGCAGATAGTTTTGGTTTTGCTTGTCCTGGTTTTGAGATGTTCATTTCCAAGACTTCTGCCGCAACCTTGATACAGTGGAGGTGAGTGGAATTTCATTCATTGTGCTCATAGCATTGAAGAAATTACATTCAGTAACAAATTAATTTGCTACATCTCTTTCCAGAAAGAGCTACCTTAGATAATCTCTATTTTTGGTAGAAAGACCAATAAAAATTGTTCACAGTGAGCTCTGTGGATTATTTGCAGTAACCAGAACATTGTCTCTGGCTTGACATTTGATTACAATTTTTCAAAGCAAGATGTTGCTAAGACCTCTCTCTCTCCCTCCCTTGGTGTCTTATTCCAGATGTTTTAGATCTGGAACTTCATCTTCCTGGTGATTCAACCTCAACCCCTGTCTCTCTTCCCTTCTGTGTGAATGGTGTCACTGAGTTTGACTCTTGCATGTTTATATATTCTGTCCTCTTTCCAGGTTTTCATGGTGGAGAGGAGGTTATGTGTGGTGGCAACTGGACACTGCTCGTCATCCTCCTGGATCCATATTTTTCATACACATTTGCTCTTTATAAGGAAAACCTGTTTTTCATTATTCATGCAATTATCCAATCAGCTTATTATGGGGCAGCAGTGCAATGCATAAAATCATGTAAACACAGGTCGGCAGTGTAGAGTTTTTACTCAGAATGGTGTTAAAAACTAAAAACATCCATTGAGCAGCAGTTCTGCAGACAGACACATCTTGTTGATGAGAGAGGTCAGAGCAGAATGGGCAGACTGGTTGCAGCTGACAGAAAGGCGACGGTAACTCAGATAACCAACTCTTTGTAACTGTGGTGAGCAGAAAAGCATCTCAGAAGCCACAACAGTTCAAAGCTTGTTGTGGACGGGCTGCAGCAGAAGAAGACCACATCAAGTTCCACTCCTGTCAGCTGAGAACAGAAATCCGAGTCCATGGTGAACACAGGCTCGCCACAACTGATGCTGCTGAGGCACACAGATGGTAGGGTCAGAATTTGGCATTGACAGCATGAATCCACAGACCCAACCTGCCTTGTGTCAACAGTCTGGCTGGTGGTGGTGGTGGTGTGATGGTGTGGGGAATGTTTTCTTGGCACATTTTGGGCCCCTTAATACCAATCAATCATGGTTTGATTGCCACGGCCTGTCTGAGTATTGCTGCTGACCACGTGCATCCCTTTATGTCCACAAATTACCATCATCTAATGGCTACTTCCAGCATGATAATGATGATATGTCACAAAGCAAAAGTTGTTTAAAACTGGCTTCCCCAGTCACCAGATCTGAATCTGACAGAACACCTTTGGGATGTGGTAGAACAGCAGACTGGCAGCATGAATGTGCAGCTGACAAATCTGCAGAAATGATGTGATGCAATAATGTCAACATCGAGCAGGGATGTTTCCGACATCTTGTGGAATCCATGCCATGTAGAACTGAGCCTGTTTTGAGAACGAAGGGAGGAACTACACAGCGTTAGTATGGTGTTCCCTGTAAAGTCGTCAGTGAGTGTATGTTTTCAGTCTATCTACAACATTGACATTCTTCTCTTTACATTTCGTTGCCATATTGTTATTTCAGGGATCCTTCCTCTGTTGCTCTTCTTTTTATCCCTGATAAGTCTCTTTTTGTCCCATTCCAGGGTCTAAGGGTGGACGGTGTAGTATGCTGTGCAGATGGTGAAGCCCTTTCAAGTAAATTTGTGATTTGGGTTATGTAAATAAAATGTGACTTGAGCAAGCAAGGAAATATGTTATTTTATAATTTGGGGGAATTGACCCTTTAAGTATTTACCCATGAGGTCCTATGATGTAACTGATTCCTTATGTCATGTCTAACAGATATTTCTTTCCAGTTGCACAGTAGTTGGGGATTAAATGAGGCACATAAGGTGATCTGGAGGACTAGTGCTGATTTATCTTGGACTGGGACACTGTTGTAGTGCTACAGTTTGGCACAGCTGCTCTATAAAATGTTTTGATACCCCCAATAAGAGTTCAGTGTTTTACTGTGATTAAATCCCCCAGGCCTGTTTGCAGTAAAATCTCTCTCTCCCTCTCTGCCCCTCCCACACCCTCACTGTTTGCCTCTCTGCCTCCCTCGTCATTCTCATTCTCTCTCACTCTTTACCTCTAGTGACCTACACACAACGAGATACAGGTCACTGAGTTCGAGCCTGTGTAGTCAGTACAGAAGCCTGGTTAAAATGCTCATAACTGTCTGTAACTGAAGTCACACCAAATAACTGCAATAACTACTTTTTATTTTTATTTTTTATTTTTTTATTTTCTAATGGCAAGTCAGCCTTATTGGATTCATTGTTCACTTCTGCCAATGAGTAGAGGCTATACATAATTGCCTCCATCCTTTATACTTGTACAACTAACAGTTTGATTGGTCCAAAATTTGCCATCAATATTCAAGCATCCAACAACACCAACAGTTTCTGCTGTACACCTATGTGTTCCCACCAGGAAGCAATGAGATGATTTTGGTGACCTCATTAGCTTTCCCTTAATTAACACCACCATCAGGACACACTTTGGCTATCTTGGGGTAACTGTTTTGTCTCCTTTGTAAATGAAACCATGTAGACTCTGCAGGTGTTGGCCAACTGGGGAGACTGGCATCAGCAGAGATCTTCCCTCTCTGAGTGTGTTCTTGTTACAAGGTGGTGACTGAACGGCAGCCCTACAGACAGATGTACAAATCTGAGCAGAAACCTGTTGTATCTCATTTTGTTATGGTTGGAATGGTGCGCACGTAGATCAAGATTTTGATGTCACAGCCACTGGGTATGTTCTGTGCAGAAACACCACTCTTAAATTGTCAAAACGAAAAAAAAACTAAACACATTTGACCCTTTTTTTTGGGACTCATTTTATCTGAACCCATTTCCTTTCGCTCTGTGACTGACTGTTTAGCCCACATATGTCCTTTGACGATGACTGATTGTTAAGCAAATGCCCTAATTGTTTAATTAGGTTGGGGCCAGGGAGCTGTGGCAGCTGTGGCATGATTCATGTATGCTGCATTTTCAGCAGTAGTAATGGGTGGCTGGCAGGCAGGGGGGGGGGGGGGGGGGGGGGGGGGGGGGGGGGTGATGCGGCCTTTGGCAGGAGAGCTGGCATCTGTCACCCATGTCAGCATAATGGGAGTGAGAAAGGCAGTCCAAAAATGCTGCCAGGTAACCCACAGCCTCCATTTTTCACAGCAGGTGAGTTGAAACAGGTTAAATCTGAATTCAGATGACTTTTAAGTAAGTTAGCCAATATTTGTAACTCAGAACGCTGTCTCTGTCTACAAACATGTCTATGCATATTACATAACATACACATAAGATTGACTGTGCATCAAGGTGGAACAGCCCTTTAAATTTTCTAGGTTTTCTCCTCAGCCGCCACTGTAATTCACATAATAGCACATAACATAGTGTTATTACATAAATGAATTACATAAACTGTACCTTTTTGTTTTTCTGACAATCTTGAGTCTAAATGAGCCAACAACAGTAAAAGTCACATGCACTCCCAGAGGACCATGGGCATACTGTGTGTGGCGCTTGTTTAAGTAAATATTAATAGACAGGCAAGAGCACTGGCTTGAATATTTCAAAACAGAGAGGCTGTACAGTGTGACTGAGTCTAGGTCTGTGCGCTGTGGTTAGTGCTGTGCTCTCCACTACAACCACCCCCATGGCAGCGGCACCAAGCAGAGTACAGTACTGTCTTGGCAATCTCAGGCGCTAGTGTTTCCTCTCTGCCAGCTGACTTTCCAAGGGTCATATCACTGTGGGCAGAGTCAAACCAAATTTTGAGGGGCTCGGTATCAATAGTTTCTGTGTCGTTCTCTGTCTGATATTCACCTCCCTTCTGCATGCTGTCGTAGGCAGGCAAACAGGCAAACATTGTCTTCATGCAATGTCTGGATTTGGATAGGCAGTTGTTAAACTAACAGAAATACTGTGGCATCAGCTCTCCAGGAAAAGTTGGCTTCTACAATGGATTAGAGTCACTATAGATTTAGAATGGGGGGAAAAGTGTCTTTGGGCTGTTATCTTGTTAGCTAATTACGACAGCATTAGATGGTAGAATAACACAAGTGAGACAGCAATACTACATTCATGTAAGACAAGGTCAGGTGACTGCCCTTGGCAGTAAACTGACAGTACTGGTTGTTTCTTACAACAGCTTAAATTAACCTGTGTTTATGCTTTGACCGCAACCTTTTCCTCCCTTTAAATGAGTAGCTTTTAAAGCTGTATCAGTTTTTGGGCAGAACTCCACAACAAGCTGAACATTGTACTCATGCAAATGTATTATGGCGTTATAAACTTGGTATGGTGACCGTGTTAGAAAACAATTGCTACCAACGCATCTAGCAGACAGCAGGAGTAACACTAGCATGCCTTTGGAGTCAGCCATTTGATTAATGTAAGTTCAATATACACTGTCTTTTTAGTTCTATTTGGGCCTTCGCCAACTCCTAATTATCTGGATCTTTTTCTAACTAAATGCTTCACTGTGTTCAACTTTGTCACTGAAAGCAGCTGCCTGCTGTGGTCGAAGATGATGCTATTACAGCCCTTTTCTAATGCGCAATAGTGGTTTAACTCGACACAAATTTTGGGGTTTTTTTCCATCGGGAAAAAGTTGTGGTAATGCATGGCACCTGGTTCTTCTTTTTGTTGAGGATACAAGTGAGCCTATGTGCTACCAGAAGGTGACATGAAAATACTGCAGACTACTGGCTGATCAGAGAGAACTGTCAGTACTGCGTCATTGCTGTGTGAGATGGGAAATCTGAACAAACCCACCTTTTTCAAACAGTCTAATGACTGTACTCCACTCACTAAACCAAAGCTTGAACAAAACAATAAGGTACGTCTTCCTCCTACAAATAGCACCACATTAATAAAACGTTCATTAGGGTCATTTTGGAACTCAGTGACAAAAAACCTATTTTGTTAAGTATGAGAACCAATTTGGACTCAGATTCACATTGAGATTCTGTTTAATAGTAGTCTGGAGTTTATCTAAACAAACCTTTGTTTTGTCATATTCAGTGTTTTTCACTAAAACACATCCTTAAGGCCTAACATAAATACTAAATGCATTCCCTACACCATAAAACATCTGCAAAACCTTTTGTGAATGATTTAATAGTTTCATCTTGCATTCTTCTTTTTGTCCTCCATTGTCATTGCTACCTTTTACAGCATATTAACACCACTCACCGTTGATGTAAATTACTGCTCACTGCATTTTGCCAAAATGTCAATGGCGGCATTTTACAAGTTTACAACCAATACAGAACATGCTCAACATTTCCCTATATTCCAAATGCCACAGATAAAATTACAACTGTGTGTCAATACCTATTTAGGATTCTTTATATTTTGCTCATTCACAAAATGGGCTGAGCAAATATTTTGATGTAGATGGGATTTATATTTTTGCTTGTTTAAATTCCACTCTACACTGATTTTCTTGTAGTTGTGCCAGTGAGTTATTGTCTTGGTGTCTGGTGTCAGCATTGTTTCTGAGATGCAAAGCAAATTGAGTTAGAGAGTTTTTATTAGGAAATGTGGTGTTGCTGAATAAAGCTTTATGTTTGACAGACTTATGGTCAGCTTTGTAAAGGTGCTGCCAGAGTTTTATGGCTCTTACTTTGGAGTGTAAAGGAAAGATTTCCACTTCTTGCTTGGAGCAGTTCTATTTAGTCCAAGGACTAATGTGCAGCAGTCCTCCAAAGCCAGCATCTCATCATGAAAGCTGAGATCACATGATTTAGGTTTACTTCAGTGACACTAGATTTGTAGACCTCAACCTTAAAGATTTCTGCTAAATGTCTGTCCAATTTATTAACATGTGCATGATATAAAGCCACCCATACTTCACATCATAAAGCTGTATAGGATGAATCTAGTTAAGTAGGTTAAACCAAATTTACCATTAAATGCTCCAGTGAAACTACCGTAGTCTATAAATCCTAAAATAAAGCTATACCTTTACATGGAAATGACTTTATTTGTTTTACTCAGACATAAAAGTAGCTCACATTAAGGAGGACTCAAAAGTAGAGTCAAATGCAGTCCACCAATCTTTGCTCCTAAAACACTGGATCCTACTCTTCCTATAATACAATACAATAGTTCCTTTTGTTACAGCCTCCTTAACTCATAACCTTCTATGTCTTTCAAACTCCATCACTACAGAGGCAGCACCTGGACTTATTGGTGATGTTGTGCAGGTGACACCTTTTCCTGACTCACCAAAGCTCCTCCAGATCCACAGCAGCTGGTGTAACTGTTTTCACAGGATGTTTCAGGGTTAGTACTTTTAACTTTCAAGAATGTCTCTAAAATTTTCCTTTATTAGAACATGACACTGTAGACTGGGAACACGGCAACTGATATAACACGTGACAAAGGTCTAACATGTGACAAAGGTCTTCACATGAAATCAAACCATCGACATTGTGACTATGGTATAGCAGTAAGTCACCAGGACGCTCCTGTAAATTCACTTTACATTACATTCATTTGGGATTCATAGCTTTTCTGCAACTTACAAAAGATATGTTCAAATCTCTGTAATATGAATAATGCGATTACTTCAACTGCACACAAACATTAACCAGAACCTTCACTGCAATGTTGTTTGAGTTTCTTGACACACTGTGTGGAGGTTTGAGTAAACACTGAGCTGTGGATTCATTGTATGGCCAGCTGCATATTACCACTGTAACCCCCTGAGGGCATGTACATTTACAGCCATACTCTGACATACAGATGGGATATTAGATTGAGGAGAACTGTAGCTGTACTGTTTGTGTTTGTGTCACATTTGAGTTATTTCCTCTGATAGGAAAAACAAATTGAAAAATAGCAGTTATCATTAAGTTGTTTTACTGTAGATGCACCTGATATTTCATGTGTGTGGCATCCATTTTTGACGCTCTATGTGCCACTTCTCTGGTCTGGTAATTTTTCCTGCTTGATAATTAAGACTTTGAATTTGGAAGGTGTCTCAGTGTGAACAGTAATTGTGATTTCTTACAAAGAATTTTTTAGTACAAGACTCATTTCGGAAGTGTCAGGCAATGTCAAGCAAAAATGGCTGTAACACTGGGTCCTGCAAAAAAAAAAAAAAAAAAAAATCAACAAGGGAGGATAATTATTTTCTGGGAAAGTACAGGCAAGCATTTTCTCTCTGCCTCTTGATCAGTCTGTGACATTACATGGCTTATTATCTATAATGTGGTTTCTATATCAGTTCAGAAAGATGCAGACAGCGGCATGATCAAAACACACAAAACAGAGGATCCTGGTATGATACTAACATTGTTAGTGGGAAACTTAAAGTTTTCCAAGAAGCACAATGCGTTCAGTGGCATTTCTGGCATTATATGACACAATTTGCATATCACATCTTTATTCTTACAATAAGATAGATAGAATAAGACATATACTACAGGAAAATGCAGTACTAGAAGACAACAGCACCTTGGAAAACAATATAATGCATGTTGAACACACAGTGACATCAATATAGAGATGAATGACTGATTACTTCTGCTTTAAACAGTGCAGTGCTTATAATAGACCATCTATTCCCCTCTGAGCTGATGCTACCAAACACAGGGGATGAGGCAATAGTGGCTCGCGACCACACCGCACCAGAAATGAAAAGTTTTGCTCTAACAGAGGGGTCGGTGAATGTGGGAGATAGTAAAAACTCCTCTGGTATCCAAAGTATGACTTGGGGTCACGGGAAGCTCATTAACACTGCAAATCCCCTTGATCTTTTCCAATTAACTGTCCCAGCCAGGACGATGTGAGACATGCAATTAACAAAGGCCAGTGGCTGACTCACCCCTTATCCCCCTGTTTCATTACCGGCAAGCCTTGGATCTGAGTCAAATTCAACAGCTGACATATGTGCTTTAACAATCTGAGGGCTGTGAGTTTGATGCATAGCAGGTCTTCTTTCTCTGTACTGTAATTATGGAGATGGCCTCCTATTATCGGTTGAGTGGGTTCAAGGTCTCACACAGACAGTGAGGGGTAACATGCAAGAGTCAATCATGAAACAAGGGGGATAATCAGAGACCTGTGTAACACTTTGGATCTGTATACTGCGCTGCACTCCTGTAGCTTGTTAGTGTTTGATCAAACTTGGTAGTGGTATAACTTGCCCAGATTCATTATTTTTTACAAGACAGGGTTTGTTTTATTCTTGGATTATGTCTGTCCATTAGAAAGACACGGGGATTTCTCTGACTTTCCTATATATGATTTTTTATGTACACACTATTAATGTTGAAGTCAGACGCTGTGCAAATATTATTTGCAGGTTTTCCCAGGAAAACAAACAATAAAATAAAATAATAATACTTTATTTTATGGGTCCTATATTTTTCAGCTAATTCCCTGGAAATTTTCTTCATAGTTTCCAAATAATTAGATGGTATTTAGCTGTTCATTACTACAATATTTCGGAGAAAGACTAACACAATTTGGGAAATGTAGAAAGTGTTCTTTGCAACAATTATTAAGTACTCACTCATTATATTTGAATAAATTATGTCGTATATAAGCATGTGAGTGGGAACACACTTTTGCTGAGGAGTGCTAGATAAGATTTTATTGATACTAATGCCATTATCAGTTCTACTTATTGGTCCGATTCTTCATCGATTCCCTTAACGTTTCCTTATCAGTTTTCTGTGTGAAAACGCAGGCCTTTAAGTAGCTAGTCAGTTAAGTTAATGTTAGCTCCATGAGTTTAAAACACTGTCTTTGGCTGACTCGTCCTGCAGGTTCATTTTAAAATGAGGATCTAAAAGAAACATGAACTCAATGGCTATAGACATGATACTGTTCGAAAGGACCGAGGAGCCTATGACCAGGACATAGCAGATAGATGATTATCCATGTAGAGAAAAGAAAACACGTAACATGAAATAAAGAAACAGTACTGCTCTTTTTTGCAGTGCAAAGTAAGTTAGGCCAAGTATTTCAAGTATGGTAAGGAAAAATGTCCCCTCCTGAGCTGCACTGGGAGCTGTTACTGATCCCACTGATATCCATTAATTCAGCTAAGCTAGGCTAAACTCAATGCTTAACACATCTTTGAACTACAAGTAGAGAAAAAACACTCTTCTAAAAAAGGAAGGAGAGGAGGGATGAAAGATCATAGAAGGAGGAAGAAGCTCCAACAAGAGCAGTTGAGTCTTTTATACCTCTTCCCTCTGTTTGTACCCACAGAATCAGACTGTTTTATATTGTACATGGTGAATAGAAGACTCAACACAAAAGAAAGTGTAACTGGATAAATGACCATGTGTGAATTCACCCAGTCTACTATTTTGCTGTACGTTCCAAGTTATTTCAAAAACCTTTTTCGCAGTCTAGTCTTTGAGGAGTTAGTCAGATTGCACATGTGACCTCGCCATTTTGGCACTGATGACATAATTAATGGAGAAAAGCACAACTTAATGGAGATTCAGAGGATCTTAACGTCTCTTTGAAGATAAAATTTGTATGTGCTGTCAAGTGATCATGTTAGTGGGCACACAGACTCTCTGGCTTCAAAAGCGGAATTTGCCGCCCACCACCATAGACGCATACAGTACACACACCAGCCAGGGCAAACAGCACACACACACGCACACACACACACACACACACACAAAATCTGTACTAGTATACTTGTGAGGACGCTGTAGATTGAATTAATTTCCTGGGAGCTTACCCTGCTTAGACACTTGTGTAACCTTAACTGGAAAACAAAGTCTTAATTCTAACATAAATGTTAAAAACATTCTAAAAGGAAATACTAAAATCTGATCTTTGCTGAGAATTCTGTTTCACAATGAGATATGCATCATGTCTGCATGTACCCATATCTTTCTTTGTCTGTCCCTCAAGCTAGGTAGCTTCTTGTTTTCTGTGCCCGTGTGCGGTTGTGTTTTTGTGTGTATGTGTATGTGTCTGATACTGTATTTCTCTGTATGTGTGGGCTGCTGGAACTCAGTTTTAGTGATAGAGAGTGAATTCAGACTCCTTTACATGCACTGTCTGGGTAGCTGGGCTCAGATTTCTGGCACTGCTAACATCTTTGCATTTTCATTTGGTTTAAAAAGACATTGATATAACATTCATCATCACATTACATTTGCATTAATGTTAATTCTCTTATGGCCATGGCAGCATTACAATGGGGTTGTTTATAAAGGAAAAACAGACTATTTTGGTGATCCTGATAATGTTAGCAGTACACTACTTATGCATAATTTCTGCAGAATATGCACTCCCTCATCACTGCTCCTTCCATTATAGTGACTACTACTAATGATAAGTATGTGAGGCCCTATTCATGTATATTTGATATATATGATTTGTTTAACCATTACTGAAATATATTATATATGCCACTGTGAAAATATTAAATGTCAAAGCTAGAAAATTACCAGCATCAAAGTGAATAGACAGCATGTCTTAATAGGACCAATGAGTGTAAAACTAAAACTGAATTAGAGCAGTCATCAAGCAGGTTAACTTGTTGTAATCATGAGACATTTCATATTAAAGTTCATCATAGTCTTACTTTTTGTTGCATGAAAAAAAAGAAAAAAAACAGTGATACCTTCAAATATTCATCTGCTGATTACACAGAAGTTCTCAACTTTGTTTGCTCGCAGGTTGTGGATTGCTGGGAGCTAATTAGTGACATATTAGCTTTTGTAAGGTGTAACTGTTCACACTGGTTGCAGAAAAAGCTTAGAACATATGCAGCTGTAAGCAGTGCCTCAGGAATCAGCAAGGTGCAGAATATAAAACTAAAAAGATCTGTGACCTGTCTGCCTCTTCAGTCAATCTGAGTAACATCATGACATGATGCAACATCAAGTCTAACTATGAATTAGATGTATGGTATCAGTTACATCTTTTTTATTTACTGTGCATTTTAATTTCAGTGCTTGTCATAAAAAATTAATCATAGCTCATATTAGATGCAGCGACTGGACAAAATATTGAAAGCAGTAAATGTAAAAGGACTTTAAAGTTATTAAATCCCAATCACCAAGCCAGCAACACTGGTGTGTCATTTTAAGATGAAAGTCAATTAGCATTGTGGGTCTGACAATTGCCACTTTTATGTGACTTTTCAAAGCTACATGAAGCAACTAATGGAGTTCTAAAGTGTCAAAGTGTTGGTGGTTAAATTGCAGGCACACCAATTACAAGAACTTAAAGTATTTAAAGCAGCAAGGGTTTCAATTATCAAATGACAAACTGCACTGGCAAAGAATAACTGTGATTACATGTAAAGGTTCGCGGCCAGGGAGAGATGAACACCACAACATGGCATTACAATAGAGTTCAGATTTCAGTTCATTTTAATTGTGGGTTATTTTTCCAACTAAATGTTACATGTTTTAAATACATCTAATGTAGTTGGTATTGCAATGTCAGTTGGTCCATCACTTTGGTCCAGACTGTAACATCTCAGTAACCACTGGGCTGCCATGAAATTTTCATTCATGGTCTCCAGAGGAGATTTTTGGTGATCCACTGATTTTTCATTTCTGGGTTTAGCTGAAATTACTTGAAAATTGTTGAATTGAATGTCATGAAACTTTGTATAGATATTAATATTTCCCTCATGATAATTTACAACTTTCTTTAGTGTAATGTTAATATAATGTAATAAAGAGTTTAATTCTTTATGACCAAATACCTGCAAAACTAATGACATGTGTGATGATGCGTTTAGCGCCAACTAGCAAAGGTTTGCCAGCTACAATTTGAAACTAAGATGTTAGTATTTAGCTGCTATTCCAAAGTAAAGACTCAAGGAGCAGCATGAGCAGCAAGAGGGCAGCAAGACTATTGGTCTTGGTCTGAGCTTTAACTCAGGATCTCATATTTATATCCTGATTGATATATTGATTTGAACATTGTAAGAAAACCCTGACTAATTCCGGCAATAAATTCCACCACCGACAAAACAATGGACCTTGAGGTGCGACTGTTTTGCTGAACTGCTGTTTCCAAGGTCAAACAGCACCTAAACCTTTAATTGTTTTGAAAAAAATGGAAATTTGAACATATTTACATTTACATGCACTCATTTGGCAGATGCTTCAGTAAAACTTCAGTGTCGTGGGACACCTTTGTTCTATTTGTATAAGTATTAAGTACTACATCTATTTAAGTGCAAGGAGATTGTATAAGGAAGTATAAGTGCAAGGAGATTGTATAAGGAAGTGCACCAAAAGTGCATAGTAACTGCTATTTAGACATATATGTGTGTGTGAACATATATAATTCCATGACAACTGGATCAATTTACAGCTGCCAATGAAGATCATGTGATAAGATTGAAAGTGTAGGAACAACTACTAAAAGGTCTTTGAGGTGAGACTGTTTTGCCAGCTGCTCCTGGAAGGTCAAGCACCAACTTTGAACATCAATTTCCAATATTACCCTCTATCAGAAACTCCATGAATCTAAATTTTATGACAGAACAAAACAAAACTTTCTATAATTAAGAAAAGTCAGTCAGATAAATGAAATGAATGATAACAGTAAGTCTCTTAAGTTTTACACTACTGTGGGCTGTGCAGCTTGAAAAGTCTTATTAACCTGGGTGCCATTCATTAACATCACAATTATTCATATGCATTCCTATATTGGACTTCCTGCATTTCCAATCCTGCAACAATTACACAGTTATCAAGGATTAAGGGATCCTATATGTCGGAGCAGTTACAGAGATAAGAAATTATTTTCAGGATTGAACAAATTCAAATAAGAGGTACTTGTGCAAGCTTCTCTTGTAATGACTCCATAATTCTATTTTATCAGACTGACAACAAAATACTTGAATTAGTATAATTTGACATAAATAAAAATGACCTTGAAGCACAGTTTGAACATGCTGTTGACTGCTAACAGATAAGATGATATGATTTTAAAATATCACCACAATTGAGCTTAGTTTAAGGCCATGGCGAATATGCACAATAATAAACTTATATTGAACACACATAATCTAATTTATCTTACAAAATGTTGACGCACTGGGCTCTGGATACTGGGTCACCTCTCAGTGTTATGTTTAAGATGAACTGAGCTGTTGCCATAACAGCACCGAGAGGCATGGGCAGCGAGTTCCCTCTTCCTGAAATAGCCTGCAAAATTGTTTAAACAGATAACTGGGAATCTGGCTGCTGGCCAGGAGCGTGCCCCAATGCCTCATGGGATATTAATGGCAGCCCAGGCTGAGGCAGGTCTGCAGTGAGGGAATAGATCCTTGAACCAGCACAGCACAGCTCCCTTAATCAGTGCTTTAAAATCAGCTGTGCCTCTGCTAATTGGCTTCATTTCAATCTCAGGATGTTTCCATTTGCTATTAAATTAGAGCAGCGAGGGGCTGCTGTGAGGCATGTTGTAGGAATACATGTTTCTGAGCTGAAATCACACTTAGGATTAGATCTTCTGTCCACATTGCATTTGCCTGTAGCCACTAATTTGCACAGTGCACACAGGAGATTTTCAGTAGCAGCTTTTACTATGGAAGTGACCACTATGCCTTTTTCTCTCTGAACTCCCCATGCTCGCTGCTCCTTCTTGTGTCCTGGCTAGCGGGCCTCTGGTAGATAAATATCAGCTCCTTTGGCAGCGGTCTCCATGTACATTTCCCCAGTGAGCCCAGGGGCCCCTTGATGAAAGCCATCCGTCACTGCTGTGGGATGATCTGTCTGTGCTGACCACCACACACCTCCACCCTGACCACTAGACTGTGAAGGGGATGTCTCCATGAGCACCCTCACACACCACCAAATCATGATTTAATGCCTTTAATTTACACTGTCTCGAGGGCTTATCAAAAGGTTAGTGCAGGAGCACTGAGACAAGTTTATAAAGGCCTTTCAGGGACACGGCAACATAGGACTTTTGTAAGTGACACCAAATTTTGACTGTTGCAATATGCTTCTATTTAGTGTTTAGTGCTGCAGCCACACCACGTTTTGGCAAGCAGGGCATGTTTTTCTGTCGGTGCATCCCAAGGGACAAGACAAGAGGGAATGATGTGAAGCTGAGTGAGATTAATGTGTGGTAAATTGAACATGTGCTGGGATGACAGTGAAGATGAGGAAAGATGCCTCTATGGGAGATGGAGAGTGACAGGCTGAAAACAACATAGTAGAGTGGGGGATATTCCCATGAATATTCCTCCCAAATATTTAAGAGAGGCTGCTAACAGTGGATGCAGGCTAAATCGATGTTGATGGCATTTGACGCAATTTTATGTAATGTTTTAGCACAGAAGTCATATAGCTATGGTATAACTGAAAGTGCTGATATGGTATTTAAGCTAGTGTTGGTTGGCCAGCAGTGTGCAAAACAAATCCCATGCAGCTTTTATCTGTTGTGGGCCATCAGGACCAATTTATGACTGTCATCATCATCACTTCAAGTAATGTCATTGGAGGGCATATGGAACAGTAAATCCTGTTCCCAGGTTCCTCGTTACTGTAAATGTTCCTCCTACACAGGCAATCAAATTGAAAATTCATGTAGCAATATGCTCCTGTAGGTCAGAATGGGACAGAGGATGCACAAAACATGGAAGAAGAGAAGGTTTTAATGAAGAAGATGAAGAAGTTATAAGATATAAACAGGCAAATCTAAATGGAAAATAGTGCATGTTTAATTCTCTGTACATCATGATGCAAAAGCATTTACATGCATTTGTATTTGTGTCTAGTAAATTCTAGATTTATCATGAAGTGACTTTGCCCCATTTTTGGACATACAAGAACTACAATATGTGTTACATGATCACAAAAGCCAAGTACTGTGATTTCTTTCTGGCAAAGTGTTAACTTTAAAGTGCCGCTTCACCCAAATCAATAATGAACAGATAGATAAAGAAAAGAAAAGAAGAAGAAGAAAACACTTAGCTTTAAAGTTTTAACTTGCCATGGAAATAGTTCTTGTTTTATTTGTCCAAGTTTTGAGATATTCATCTTTGAGATGTCTGTCATTCAACAGCAACGTCTGTTTCAGGGACAGTAACTTCGGTAGAAAATAGTCACAATGGAAACTGTTGATGTTGAGGCCTGTGGATCATCCAGAATAACTGGGACACACAAAGTTTTTTTTTTGTTTTTTTTTGTGTTGTAGCACCACAAAATTGCTTTTCACTCAGCTGTATTGGGATATAAACAGAAACCTTAGAGAAAAATATCTAAAAACCTGGACAAATAAATCCAAAACTATCTGCATGGCTAGATACATCTAGTGGGAGTGTGCAAAAACACATGGGGTCTTGATGGGTCTCTAACACCTGAGATCCACTGAAGACTTCGAAAATCCATTTTTTTTAAATTTTGATTTATTTACTTTTAAAACCACACTTGCACGTGGAAACTTTGTAGGATGAGGATAACACAAGACCCTGGAGCTACGTGGATGCAATACTCTCCATAACATGTTCTTCGACAATATTTAAATAATTTAACAAAATAATAAAAGATAAACAAAAAAATACAACTGCGCTATACTTTCAGTTGGGATTGTCATTACAAAATGAATGTCAGATGTTTAATTGTATGGTATTGTCTAGCTGATTGTAATTTTGTGGGGTTTTTTTGTAATTTTGGGTGAACTGACCCTTTAACAAGCTAATTACAGTAGAAGGCAAACTGTTGCTTTAGACAAAAACTGTATTTCTGGTAGAGTGGTGGCCTTAAAAGATGAGTCTATTACATTCACTCCACCAAACTTGCTCCACAAATCACAACAAGTGCTCCCTGCTGGGAAGACTTGAGTGCAGCCATGTGAATTATGTTTGTTAATAGACGCCAATAGTACAGTTTTCCTTCTTCCTCTCAGAGTTCCCTCCTCCTTTATTCCACAATGCCTGCCAGCATGATAACTCAACTAAACTCTGCTGAAGTAGATGGGCAGCTTCTAATAAAGGAGGAAGTCTAGTCTACTTTTTAAACTTTCCACATAAGTATAGTATTCCTTCATGTATTAAAGACTTGTTCACTGCACATAATAGATGTTCAATATCAGCACTGACATCCATACCAAGTCCTTGGTGGATTTTATCCACCTAACAATCAACATAAAAGTAGAACTTTCATCCCCTTCCCTGTCTGCCAACACTGCCAGAGTAGAGTTAGTACAGAATGAAAGGGTGAATGTTTTTCAGAGGGACCTTCTTGCTTTGTTCTTTATGGCACACATTTTAACCACTGTCTGATCAAACAAACCTGGCAGGCTGTTCTGGGGCTTGAAAAAAAATACTAAATAATAAAAGTGGAGATACCAGCGTTGTCAGTTTTCTAATCCTCAGATAACATGATATTTGTAAAGCACGCTCAGTCAATACACAGTTACCACTTGGATGAAAGAAAGCTATTTTCAAAAAGAGGACGAGAATTTGTGAGTCATCATAAAGTATCATACAAATAGTAATAAAAAATCAATTCAGTGAACAAAACAGAAATATTTGTCTGCTGAGGTAAACATTGTAAACATCAGGCAATCTGAAATTGTGTTTGTTTTCTCTGGTGGCTGAGTAATGTGGTCCATAGTTAGATAAATTCACAGCATAAATAGACACGTTAGCATGAATATTTTAAAGTTGTGAAAAGTTGCAAAATGAACTCAACATCCATCTTTTTGATAACAGTTGAAAACTGTGTGATGGACTTGGAAGCTTCAGTAAAATCAAATAAGTGGACCTTGAGTTGAGACCTACCAACCTAGTTTTTGCAACAAAAAAAAAATCATTTCTGTGCTAAAGTAAGGAGAAGAAGTACTTAAAGTCTTACTGTGTTAATGAGATCATACTGGCTGCTGAGCTCAGGTCTCTATGACAACTGAACGAACTGCATCCTTGAGTAAAGACTGTGTGGTTGAAAGCTCCAGAAAAGCTTGTAAGTAGACCTTGAGTTTGGATTTTTGCTGAAACTTCATTAAAATATTGTAAATAAAATTTACAGACTTTCAGTGTGTAGTAAAGCAAATACAACTGTTTGTTGAGAGATAGTGCGAACAGACGATTCTGCTGTATGGTCAGCAATTGAACAGTTTTATACCCTAACTACTGCTTTTTATTTTACACAAAACACCAAAACAACAGGCTACAGCCTCACTAATTATAGTATTGTTCTGTGCTTGGGGGGGAAATGCGTTTACTCATTACAGATAACCCAATTCAATCGTGTTTGATATTCACACTGTCAGAACACACATATGTTCCTAATTTATCCTCTACATTGCAGTTTTGTTTCATTTGCTTCAAAAACAAACAGACACATAAGAGCTTGCTTTTGTTACTTTGCACTGAAGATTTTTCCTTTCACTTTGTCTTAATTCTAATCTTGAAAATAAACAAAAATCCTCTGAGATGCTGGAGCCATATCTGCAGCTCCTCACAAACACAGAGATAATGAGGTTGCTGAAGAATAGAAAAATAAAAAAGACAGAAACGTTCATTTGTAAGAGGAGATTCCTCTCAGGCAGTCGAAGCTGGTGTGTATATATATAGCAGAGCAGCCTTGCTTGTGCAGGAGGGTGTGCATGCTGATGGCCATCGATCGAAGCAGAAGGTGTTGTCTGGCACTTCAGGCCATTCACACAGACTCCTGGCTTTGAGTGCAGAGTTATATTAACAAGTTTGCCAGTCTGTAATTAATATGAATCTGCTGTTGAGCTTGATGTGCCCTGTTTTTCGGTTATGGAGCCATTTTAACATGCTGTAGAAATATTCTCTGCGGAAGACAAAAGGACCAATTAAGATGTCCACCTTTTAGAATACCCTCAAGACTGTATTTTCTCAGATGTCTCAACATATATGTCTCGGTTTCCAGACACTGTCACTATAAATCATTGTGTTCATTATTTGTTTTGTGTAACTACTGTGCTTTGATTTTATGTCAGTATTTTCTGATTTCATCTTTTAGCCACCCATGTGTTTTTGTCTCTCCAGGGTGGGATCACTGTGGAAGATCATAACAGAGCTGAAACTATTAGCTGCTTAATGGATTGGTTGATTGAGGGAAAATTAATTTGCAACTACTCTGACCATCAATCGATTGAGTCCCATTTCAAGCAAAATTGCAAAATATTTGCTGGTTCCAGCTTCTCAAATGTGTGGAATTGCATCTTTTCTGTGTTTTGTATCATTATAAACGGAATATTTTGAGTTTTGTAAGTGTTAGTTGGACATCAAGTCATCTGAAGCTGTCATTTTTGGCCTCTGGAAAACCCAGGATCCAAGCTTTTCACTTTTTTTTCTAACATTTTATAGAAGAGACAATTAACGGATGAATCAAAAAATAACTGAAAACGAATTGTTTGTTTCAGCCCTTGATCAAAACACTACCCACTTCCTACCCGAGTCCTGAACTGGCCTGAAGCTCATGTTCAACAAAAACTACACCAGTTTGACTTAATGAGACCTTGAGGATAAATGTTAAGTAGATTTAAACTCACTTATTGTTTCTTTTGGTGAAATCATTTCATCTGATATCAGGAAATGTGTGATGGTCAAATAGTCCCAATGATTGCCTCTGCTCAGTTCTACAGTCAGTGTGGCCAGCATGATATGATTTCTCCTAATCCCACCCTTTTCTTCACATTCACTCTTCTACAGTCGCTCGCCAAAGCTCCATAAAAACTTGTGTTCACAACCTGAAAAGTTTCTAAGTCTTGTAACAACTTTAACCCTTCCCCATTGGCAAACGTGAGCCTGTGAAGAAAATGATCATCAAAGCCAGACAAATTTACACCTTAGCCAAGTATCATGAGTCCTGCAATTTCACACAGACCCAGTTTTCCTCCACAGCAACACCAGGAAAACAGCCAAGTTTGCCACTTTCCAGATGGAGGCTAGGCTTTTGAATAATGACTGGCTCTAAAAGTTGCATTTGAATGTCTGCGCTACAGTGTTTACAAAAGTGCTGATCTCTACACTGGTGCTAGAGTCACTGTACATTGATACATACAGCATCCTGTCTCACAGGCTATTCAAAGCTCATTTACATTTCACTGTGAGCATGGATTTTGGTGTATATCAACTATTTTCAAGTGTGATTTGGTGTTGCATTTACCAGAATTATTTCTAATATCTATCACCTATAGTTATCAGAATATTTTGGACTTGAACAAACATCGTTGTGTTGAGTTTACAGGGATGTCTGTAGATACGCTGTAGGCGGACAGGAGAAAAATGTGGGACTGAATTTATTTTTTCCACAAGCTTGTTTACACAGCTCTAAGATGAGCCCTCTTTCCCTTCATTTCTATCAAGGCATTCCTCACTGCACACACACACAGACACACACACACGCACACACACACACACACACACACACACACACACACACACACACACACACACACAGACACACACACCCTGCACATCTCTCTATGTAGCAGCTTCTTCCTCAAATAGAAAATGTGCACTAAAACATGACAGCACTGGCGGCTAGTCTCCGAGAGCAGCCCCGCTCTCCCTGGCCTAGATTCTTTCAAATCCGCTCTGGAAGTGCCTTCGTCCTCAGCTGCACTGCCAGCCCGCCAGAGAGTGAGTGAGCAAGCCATCTGGCTGCACAGCACATCAAATCCCAATCTGTGTTAATTTGAGTGTTATGGCCCATTGTTTATTTTTGAAAAAAAAAGAGGAAGGGAAAGAAACTCACACACAGGATTAATAACCCTTTTGTAGTTAATTCTGTGCAAAGTTTTTCCAAAGTTTTTGCAGGCGTGCGGCTTGCCAGGCACTGCAGGTCACTGCTGAAAATTAGATGTGTCCAACATGGCAAAATAAAGATTTAATATAGCTACAAGACAATAATACTTCATGGGTTCTACCAAATGAAGTACATGCATAAATGGAACATTTTTATAAATAAAATAGACTACTATGTGTGCCAGTAATCATGCGGTGCAGATAAAAGTAATTTGCGTTGTGTTTGTTTCCACCCCCTAGTGAAAAACATTTGGACTGCCATAGGCTTTCATTCATGTTTATTGTTTTTTATTCATATCCCCATCAACAGTCACCATCAGTTACTCTTCCACAGGTTTTTAGAAGTCACTCAGCAGACACTATACATTTCCAGCCAGGTAGCTTCAGCTCACTACATGTATGGATAAATATAAAGATACTGCATTTAAAAAAAATATATATATGGTCCATTCTGAATATTTTGTAATATAACAACAGAGTTCAGCTCTTAGTAAGTACAACACAGTTGTGTTACTTGAAAACTTCCTCTTGATTTACCAGAAGTAAGGAAGTAGTTGAAGCCATATCTCCTTTTCTTTGTCTCTTTACACCCCTTCCCCTCCTCTCCCTCTCTTCTCTCTCACTCACACACACACACACACACACACACACACATACACGCATGCCACCCACCCTGACACATGGTGTGTTATGCAATGGGTGATGCCTAATTACCACTGACATCGCGGAGACTGTTCACTGCGAAATTAATCATGACACAGGCGTCAGCTTTTGATATTTTTCGCCAAGTGCTCTGAGTTCGAACCAGCCAATGTAATTAATAAACCAAATGCACACAAATACTGATAAGTCGCCGACACTGATGTCTTAATAATAACCAGGCACCTTAAAAACCAACACCAAGTGCCACACCACGGAGATAAGTGGGGGAAAGAAAGTGCAGAGGAAGAGCAGAGAAATTGGAGCTAATTATCCTCCAAGTATTAGTATGAGGTTGTTTAGAGTTTTGACTTTGAGAAGCTCCAAATTGTCCTATATTAAGACTTATGTGTAACAAGGGTGTATGAATGTACTGTATCTCTATACAAATTCTCAACAGCTGTGGGTCCACAGTAGCTCGCAGAGGGCTACAGTGCTATTTATAAATCGTAGCATTGTACTGGAAAGCGCTTACAGTATATCCAGTCATGCATAACATAAACAGTTGCCTTCAGTTAGCAGAAAATCTTGCTGTTACTTTATTATTACAAATAGATGAACTGAGACTCCAGAAACACAGCCCACCCGTGTCTGGCATAATTAATGTGACATGCAGCTCATCAGTGCACAAACCTCTAAAAGAGCTGGTTGTTCATTTCTCGAGGTTTGTTTTTTTCATTGCTTCAGTGGCAAATGATCACAAGCCAAGCAGTTTGGGACAAGATGTGGGCTAATTGATTTGACATATTGCTCTTTATTAAAATCAGGTTCAGATATTGTTTACCTCGAATACGAAGCCATATTTTTTTCTCCACACAGCTGTGATCAGCTTTGATCTTCCACAGGCTTCAAAGTGTAATGTATCAGATTTGTTCATTTGTAAAACACAAAGAGAACTCACTTCACATTTGAGACATGTTTTTTTTTTTCAGAAAAAACAGAGGGTTCCTGTGCTTTTTAATTCAAGAAGTGTATTATACTTTTCCTGCACATTGTACCATTAAGCTATATTAGGACCATATGATCTCTCTGCACAGTATGTACATTATATCCTTTATGGCCGTTTCAACTTTTGCACCTTGTCCTCAGCTAGTCTCCAAAGCCAAACCTCCTATTTGCTCTCAGGCTGAGGTGGGTCACTGAGTGCACCTGGGAAAGGAGAGTGCAGAGTAGACAAAGACAACCAAGAAAAGGACTGAGCATAATGAATACAGGTTGTTTTTTCTATTTAAACATTTTCTTTACCTTGTATTTTTCAGCATATTTTTTCAGGCATTTTAATAGTGGACAGCAGTGAGGTGAGAGGCCAGACAGAAGGAATGACATGCAAAACACAAACCAGGTAAGTTGCAATTACATGGCGTTTTTTCTGTGCATTATCTATAGAATACATCATTATACTGTTTCCACTGCCCTGGTAATGGTGCATGTGAAAAGTTAAAACATGATGATTACTGATTCTTCTGATGGTATTTATATCTGATTGGTACTGTTACTACCATAAATGTACAGTAACAGTGTCACAGGAAATGAAAAAATTAAAAGGAAAAGAAAGCAGAGACACAAGAGAAACTTTTGAAAGATCCAGATAATCATGTAAACACTATTATCAGTCTGTCTGACCAAAGGTCACAACGGAAAAATTAGCAGCAGAAAGAACGTTTGAAAGTAGGCCAGAATATATTTTCACAAATCATCAACACAGAACCATATGTGCAAACACTGTACACACACCATACACACACACACACACACGTCGCTGAAGGTCACGAGAGACCCACTGTTAACACACCACAGTTGTTTCCATATGCAAAACCCAGACGCTTCAAATGAGATCAAAGATTCAGATGGGATTCATATTGCTTCGCTATCTATCTTTGTTAAAAAAGTTTTTTTTCATCTCCTGGTAAAAACCGCATGCATGAACACTCGGATGTGTGCACCGTATGTGACAGAGGAGCAGAAGGTAACCTTTATAAATGACACACAAACAGCTAGACAGTGCATCAGAGTAAAGGTGGCTTTTCTAATCCTCTCCCCTCCTGTTGTGTGGTCTCCCTTGTCTACTGTATCGCTACATTACATCCCAGGCAGAGTGACACATTGAGCTTGGCTGTTTCTCTGGCTACTGTTCTGACATTCTGTTTGTCTCATGCTTTATCTGCCTCATTCCTTTAGTTCAAGTCTGCGACACTGAAGTGTACTTCAAGGAAGGACCATTACTATAATACCTGTGTGTCAGTACTGGGACTGTTTTTGACCCATTGCTTAAAGCTGCTCTAATCAATATTGTCATATTAATGGATCAAACAATTATGTGTTGTGTGAGAATGGTTGTTTTCAGTGAGAATTATCACTCAGTTTCCCTAACCTCTATCAAGTGTTTTAGTGTCTTTCAGCTCAGTTTCTTGGTTTTATAGCTAACAGCGTTATTGTTTTGGGTCACTCTTACTGCTCACATGAACCTTGATTCCAGCTGCTGGAAGGAGCGCCAGCTGTGCAGCTACTACCTGCTCAGCACCAAACTCCAGAAAAAGTTAGCAAATAGCTGGTGGAATTCGTCATTTAGAAACTAAAGATCTGAATATTAGTGTTGCTTAGTTGGCGGAGACCAAAACAGAGCTAAAAGGAGAAGTACAACTGGAAAAAACCTTTAACCTTATTTTCGGTAAAAGTCATCTAACTTAACTTAAGTGTTTTTATCAGATTTGACTAGAGATTCAATACATGCAGTTTTTATGTCCTGGTGATGACCACAGGAAGTGCAGTTATGACTCTTTCCCCATTAATTAATACTTTATGGTATTTGATACTTCAACTGTATGACTTCACAAAAAAAATCACAAGGAACATGAGTCACAAATGAAAAGTTAGTGACATGTGTTCAACCAGGAGCTTTAAGCTAATTTCAGTGACTTCAAATATATATATATATATATATATATATATATATATATATATATATATATATATACACACACACACACACACATACATATATACATATATACATATATACATATATATATGTACATATATTGCACATCGAAATCAAGCACAGTCACATTTCAAAACCATAACATACTAAAATGTATGAAATTCAATCTGAGCATTTGCTTTTAAGCCCCGACCACCTTGGCATCTAGATACAGCAGGATGAGGAGAATGTTTGCAAGCAGACTCCAGGAATATCAATTCATAATGTACTTGACACAGTTTTGTTGAACAACACATTATTTAGTGATAATTTTATGCATGTTAATAATCTGATCTGAAGTCAGGCTGTAGCCTATACGCAGTGTTCCCACTGAATATGTATTTCTGACTACACTGAGGGTAAACATGTTATTTAATCATCAACATGTTTTCAATTGTCATTGCTTAAGTAGGATGAACAAACCCCAGGTGGTGTACACATAGTACGAGAAACTTTCTGCAGGGAGGGAGGCTGAACGCATCTCATTCACCATTTAAACAATTCGTGCCATCCGTGTAGTAGGGCAACTTAAGGTGAACAGCAATCTGTGTCAAAAGTGGGACTGGATGGTGGACTTATTTATGTTATCTGAGTCTCACGAGAGACTCACACAGATTTTACATAATGTGATGTTTATTTTCTATCTAGCATTGAATTTTTTAAGTTTAAATTACACATGCATTTAAATAATGCATCTAAAGTATTATCCATCTATCTATGATATGATGCTACAGGTCTTCACAAATATATTTCTTTCCTGATCTGGAATCAGTGAAATATGCCTTAATTTGAAATGTTGTAAAGCAGAAATTTTCACACTGATACAGTCAAACTTTAATGATTCTGTAATTGTAATTATACCTCTGGGTGGATTAATTTAAATTGTGCAAGTTGGTTGTATAACCCTTAAACTCACCACATATTTGAATGCTTTCATACCAGTAATACCATTTCTAGTTTATTAGATATTGGACTAATTTCTTAACTTGGATTAACAGTGAAAATGTAATCTAATATTTAGCCAGGGTGAATATTTAATCAAAGGCTAGAATAATGATCATATTTGAAAATTATACCATGATAGCAAGAGATTTTGTTTTGTTTTGCATTTCCTGCATGCAATCTCTGTCGTGGAGTACTTGCACCACTTAAAGTTATTATATGTAACTTTTCCACATTAAAATGTCTAAAGATTTTATTTTTATTTTTTTTTTTGTTGTGTACTTACATTATCCCAAATGTTCCAGCAATTCTCAAACCTAAAGAAATACATAATTTTAATATTGGTAATGGTGCATTTCTATTGGTCACCTGCCAATGGCGTCGTATCCCCTATGCCCCTGTGATGGGGTTATGGTTGCCTGCCAGGGGCACAAAATTTTCTTGTATCCAGTTTTAAGCAACATTTTAAAGATACATTGGATCAAAAACTGGCAGAGAAAAAAGCTAGGCAAATGTTAGGCACCTCAGCTGTCATGAGACATCCCAGGTCCCTGAAGATTGTCAGCAAATCATTCTTTTTAAAGTGGATCTGCTTTATTTGTTGTTTCTACCGGTTTTAATCCCCTGGTCCATTTGTTATGGAGAGGACAACTCTATGGATAATTCGGCTGCCGGTAAAAATCTCCAACAACTGACACAGAGGGAATCCAAACCAGAAGAGACAACAACTTCCACGATCCCACGCTATTTCATGACATCACCCAATGCTGTCTTTTGTTTTTGGTTTTATTGAGACAGAGATTGAAAGATTTTACTGAGCATCCGTTAAGAAGTTACATACTGTGTGTTTAACATACATTTTTATTTACACTTAACTGTAGTTTCTTTTTTTTTACAGTCAACCTACACTGACCATGTCTGTAGAGTTCAGATTTAAAAACATGATAGTTCCCATAGCAACTCTAGTTAAAATTCAATAGTATCTCATGTCTGACCTTCATAGGCAGGAGTCTTATCATCCAACTGTGGGGTTATTCAGTCTGTTTGCCAGATTTGGTAACAGATGCAGCTGTACGAAAGTCTGCCTCAGACACACAGAGCGAAATGAGGTTTGTCATCACAAAATATGTGTTAGCTAGAAAAGTGTTTACTGTGGCAAATGGGCACATTTAATGAAAACAGACCTGTGATGCTTGCACAGATGGGCTCCAAGTTGCTGCATATAAGGTAAGAGGCATGAAATGTGCCACATGCAGCATGCTTGCTCAACAACAGAAAGTAATGGCCAGGTTGGTGATGATGCATCTATCATGATCTCGCTCCAGCAATCTACTATGATGCTGAACAGCTAATCCAAACAATTTTGGACAAACACACCTAAAACAGGGATAAATATTCAGTAATTCTGTTAAAGCCGCCATAATCAATATGCTTTATTAACACCGGATCACATGACTGTTGCTTCTCGTGACAAACTCACTGAGAGTAATCACTAACTCTTCAGTTCCCCTCAGCTATAAGGGGAATTTTAGCATCTTTTAGCTCATTGTTTTGGTTTCATCAGTGGCAATTTTATTTTATTTTATTCTCATCGGTGCTGTTTACAGACGCAGAAGGGAACTGTACACTGTCTGTAAAGAACCAAACAGCAGACAAAGTTAGTGACTAGCTGGTAAACATGGTTAGCAGGTAAACAGCCACATAATTGAAACCAAAACAGAGCTAAAAGGAGACCTCTCGGGAATACTAACGTTGCTGTGTATCTGCTGGATGTGTACAGTTTGCTCATAAGTTCATAATATCAACTTAAAGGATGATAAATGTTGCAGTTACAACTTGTTTATGCTTCCTAGGTTTAATTTCTAAGAGCTAATGTCCAGAATTAAGTCACAAAAAAGGGGCTGATGTGATAAGCAAAAATATATTGTCAGAATTACTTGTTTGATGCAAAGTCAACACTAAAATATTTAAATAGCCAAATCAAAGTTGTGAGAAATGAGAGGAAATTGCAATTAAGTCAATTACTGCTGGGACAGCTACTTCAGCACTTTAGAAATGGATGGTCCTGAAGAATAACTCTGCTAAACTGGAACAATAAGCAGCTGACGGAGAATGGGTGGTGACAGACTTCTTTACTGATTAAAACTACCTCTTTAATTACCACACATGATGGGGACAGGGTCTTCTGCTGAGTTGACAAGTGTTTTGTTTCTGAGTTAACATGCTCCAATTCACTTGCCCCCATGAGGCGCAGCAAGCACCTCTCTGTTATGCCTTTGACCCTCTCAGCTACTGGAGTTGTCTGCTATGTGTCCAAAGTGGAGTGGAAGCCTGCTCCGAAACATAGCAATCACTCATTTAAAAGTGCCCCCCCTTCACCCCTGGCTTCCCCCCCCCCCCCAAACAAGACAGCTATTTTTAGCTTCCATGTATGTACAATATTTTCAGGCCAGCGTGATTGTCATTGATTTGACTAAAACGATGGTGCTTGAACGCTCGGTGAGAGTCAATGGAGCTGCCTTCAATTTTTACCAGAGAGGCAGCCAATTATAACTGATTTTATATCATCTGTGTTCTGCTGTCAGTCTGCAAATTCTTATGACTCTGTTACTGAGGAAAAAATCTGTGATGCACAGCTAAATTAGATTTGCTCATGATGTGTTTGACTGGCACCCATTATGTGCAATGGACAAGTGGGTGCTGCATGAATGAGGGTGTGAAACGTTGGTTATATCTCAATTCTCCTGCTTTTTCTGAAGCAGGTCCCCATTCATGGGTGATTAACAGGCAGATCAGGGAGGTGGGCAGTGTTGCTTGGATGGCTTTGACTAATCTAACTGCTGCTGCCTCGCTTGGGTAATGGCTGCAGGCTGGCTTGGAAAACCCAGACAAGCAGTGAGGAGAAACATTCAAACCACTGTGCAGAGCTTCACTCACAAAGAATAAGTCCTACGTGCACACTTTTACACAGCCACGTGAAATAGGCTACTACAGAATGTGACTCCACTGACTGACAACTGCAGAGATTAAACTGATTATTGGACGTTGCCAGAGTAAAACCAAAGTCTACACTCACATCAATGCCATGAATTTTTGGCAGTAAAATGTAAATACAGCTTAATCCGAATGATAGTCACAACCATTTTTGTTGATGTTGGTGTCACAGATAAACAGAGACACATCTTACTTTCTCACAAGAACATTATCACAGAGCTATACTGATCTCATCTCATTGAAGTTATAGTATGCCAGCTTAACTGTGTGTGATAGATTCTGGACAAAGTGTGGGTATACATCCATGTTATCTGTTATTCTTTTTGTGGTTATTCATCTTTAAACAATATTCCTTTTATTGGTGCTTTTCACTCTCATGAGCTGACAGCACTCGAGTGTGTGTTTTCACTTGAAGAGGATGATCGTGCTCATGTGTAGTTAGACATTTTTGGATCATGTTTTTTAGAATTGAATGGAATTCATCAATGATAGTAGTTGATCGTTCATGAGCAAAGACAACTGCTTGTTTGTTTGGCAGATCAAAAGGAAAACAAATCCAGGTGAAAATCGGTTTTGAGCACATGAAATCTGTGTTTTGTTTCATTAGGGGTGTGAAATTAAGTTGTTTTTTTTTTTATCATAGTTTGACATGGACTGAATTAAGTGACATCCTGACCACTCAATAGATTAAAACAGCAATAGAAATATTGCTCCACCTAGTGGAGGCAGACGTTACAGGGCAACATCCTGACTGGACTTCACTCTCACAATACAATGACTACTCAGTATTTGTGGGGTTTACAAGCTCCATGCATTCACTGTAAAGTGAGACCCCATCTAATCTAAACGTCGGAACGTACACCGGCTCCACGGGAAGTCTTTTCAGAGGTGGCACTCGAAAAGATGGAGAAAAAAAAAAAAAAAACCCAGTATAAAGTACAGTGAGAGAAGAGGACGGAGGATTTAACGCCGACAGAAAATGTATCAGACTCGCAGAGGGTAAATCATTTCACCCATACAGACCGGCCTCGCACTGCTCGTCTGAGAGTTGAATACGGTGCCCTATTTCCAGACGGCTCTGACTACCTGCGCTCCGAGCCCCTCCCTCCCCTCTCTGCCTCACCCCCCCCCCCACCCCCCCACCCCCCGCCTCCTCCCCCTCCTCGGAGTTTGTGTTGCACTCGTTGCAGTAGGAGGGTCCATGTCCACAGAATGACGTCGCTGTGACTGCAAGTCCGACAGACTCCTTCGTTTGTTTTTATTACTCTTTTTATCTGGGGCCCAGGATCGGTAATCTGCAAAATTACGGCCATAATGTGAGCTCATCTGCCGCTGTCGTCCGACCCGCCGCTGCCGTTCGTCCTGTCAGGAGCGGCGCCTCGCTGCTGAGGATTACTAGTGATAATACGCAGTAGACTTCTCCAGTGCGCGTAGCTGTCAAACTGAAAACTATGTATTGGAAAGAGTAGACAGAGCACATTTGTTGATATTCATTGACTTTGCTTTGCGTGTCTTTTTTTTTTTTTTTTTTTTTTTTTTTGTCCTCTGGATTATCGCTGCCCAGCAACACAGCCACCTGACAACTCTGAATGTCGTAATTAAGGTAAGGAAGGACAGAGCTCAGCGTCTGACTGTACATTTTAATTTGGCGCTGGGTTTCAGGGGATGACAGCAAACTCTCCGCTGTTAAGTCGGACAGCTGAACACTTGCATCCCCGGTCGGTGTGCTGTGGGAGAGGGATCTAATAACTTTCAACCGGGACCGTTAGCCCCGCGTCTGGTCCGTGATAAAAGTCGCCAAGAAGTTTATGCTGCCTAGTTTCACTATAAATAAAATTAGCCTCAACAATTTTATTAAAATTGAGAGCAGATTTTATATTTACGTACGCACCTGTCTAGAGGTGCTGAGAAATACGTCGTGCTGCCAGTTCTTTTCTAAAAATATGACTTAAATGATTTTTTTTTTTTTTTTTTTTTCCCCCCCTACTGCACTTAGTCCATAGCGTTATTCGAAAAGCCGCAAATGCAATGACTTACATACGGAAGAAAAAAAACTTAGAAACAAATAATTTTGTATTTATTCTGCGCAAACGCAAAATGGAGAGAAATGCAGAGAGCTGCATGTCCAACAGAGGCAGGACAATCGCGGCTGGAGTATAAGGGAGAAATCATGAAGTTGACATCCCTGGTATTTTTTCGTCTTATATTTAAGGATCTGCGCATATGTGTGCGGGATATTTTGCAGTCAGCCTGCATAACTTTATCTCAGATATCTTGGCTGCTGGAGAGCTGAGCCCGTCAAAGAGTGCGCCGTGGCATGAAAAATGCCACGGCAATAAATATTGAAACATCACCCGAAGCAAAGCCCTGTCAGCGTAATTGCTTATATCTCAATTTCTGTCTGTATTCTTCATGCTTTTTCACACGACGGTGCCACTTCGGCCGCTAAAACAACATTTCAAGTTATGTCGCAGCTATGTTGTGGCTGCAAGAGCAATAACTATTGAGTGACAGCTTCCGGACCAATCCATGAATTGGCTTGATGAGGCTGGTGGATTTCTGGCTCAGCTGTCCAATAGAGGCGCAGTAGAGGTGGGCATTTAAACAAAAAAGCCCAGCCGACGTCACTTAGATACATTAACCCTTGCAATGCGTTTTTCTTCAAGTTATCATTGTACATCCCCTGTAGTGCAGCGATAAGGAGCTTTATCTGTGAGAGAGGAAATACTGTACAGACTTGCTTTGGACTTTTTCGGATTTCGCGTAATGTTTATAGTTTTTGTCACGGATTTTTAAACGGTAAGGCATTACGATATCAAAATAAGTGAAACCTGTTACAAGTTATTTGTAAATGAAGTATTTCTACTTCTTCCTCTCTGATTTGCCTCATTAGGATTTTGTCCACTGAAGCAGAACTTACTGCTCTGCCATCAAAACAAAAGACTATATAAAAGACTATATACACAATGTAGATTTAAATTTGATTAGCATATAATCTATATTTAAGTCTCACATGAGACCGTAATGTCTGCTTAAAGGCAAAAACCTGTAATACAGCTGGACCATAGTAAACTTGAAACAACAGCATTGTGAACTTTTCTTTCTTTTTTTCCTTCTTGACTTATTCACCAGGTGAATCAATGAGCCAGCAATGGAGACCAAAAGATACCAAAGTTTCTTTGATGGAAGCGATACAGAGAACAGATGGTCTCAGGTCCCCAGCACAATGGAGTACTGCTGCAGTACAGAGGATTCGAGTCTGACTAGCAGTGATATCCTGATGGACATAGTCAATGTCAGCTGCCCTGCTGGAAGCCCGGCCACCGACTGCAAAGACAACAATACAAAGAAGCAGGAGCAGCCAATGCTTCGGCTCAGCCAGAACCAGCCATTTGTTCTCCCACACTTCAACAACTCTCTCCACGGTCACAAGCAGGAAATGGACTCCAAGGAGCTTTCCAAGACTGTGGCTGAGTCCATGGGTCTGTATATGAATGCTGCCAGAGAGGCAGACTTTGCCTTTAGCCAGCATGGGGGCAGTACCAGCCCTGGGAAGATGTATCCAGCGTGTGGACGGCCCCTAGAGGAGACTCAGGGTGGTTCCACAAAGAGTCCCAAGTTAAAACCATTTGGTTTCCAGCAGTCCAGCGTCATTCCCAGAGAATGCACCACTGGGACTCCAGTTAGCTCAGCATCTGTGCTGGCCTCATCTCTGTCCTGCAGCCCCCAGACCTCCAGCTCCATCTCCAGCCCTGGGGGCAGCAACAATATGGTGTCATCAACCACCAGTCCTCCTACGTGCTTTGGACCAGTGTGCTCATCCGTCAGCAGTCCTGTCAGCCAGACGTCTTGTGCTGCAACTCTGGCCAACATCAAGCGCAGGAATTCAGCCACATGTAGCCCTGTAGAGTCCACCACAGTGGGCTCACCACCACTCACCAGCCCACTCAATGTCATGAGGTCTCCCATGTCCAGCCCCCAGAGTATGAGTAGTGTGAGATCGCCTCCGTCCTGCAGCACTACGTGTAACATCAGGTCATCTGTGTCGAGCCCCACAGGTGGCAGCTGCACCAGCACCGCCAACAACTGCAACACAGTAAGGCCCTCCATCTCCAGTCCGGCCACAGGGAGCACTATGGCTGTCAGCAGCCCACAGAACCCGTCCTCTGCTGGGTTTCCCGTGTCCAGTCCTGCTGGTGGACTGGGTTTGGTGCAGAATGACACCAACAGCCCAGAAGCAACAGGTCTGACCAGAGACACAGACTTCAAAAACTTTGAGTTTCCTAAAGTAGAGATGGTAGACAGGGAGGTCTTCAATGTCGGCTTAGACGAGATGGGCATGGTTAAGTACATTAAGAACGAGCCTGGAACTGACTTCAGGAGCACGTGCTTAGGTAGCTCCAAATGTAGTGTGAGTAGCACACCCTTTATCACACAGATTAAGAATGAGCCAAACAAAAATGAGGGATGTATGAATCAACAGCCCTACGGTGAGCAGTCACCGTCCCTTGGTCTCTTCCCTGCATCTGAGACCACCTATTTGTCCCTGAGGAATAACATTGATGAATACAGTCTTTCTGGTATCTTAGGACCCCCTGTCTCCTCTATGAATGGGAACTATGAGCCCGATGTGTTCTCCAACAATGTCCTGTCTAAAGGGGTTAAGCAGGAGTCCAATGATGGCAGCTATTACCAAGAGAATAACAGCATGCCCACATCGGCCATTGTTGGAGTTAATTCTGGTGGACACTCATTCCATTACCAGATTGGAGCCCAAGGAACAATGTCTTTCACGCGGCATGATGTGAGGGACCAGTCCAACCATTTGTTGAATCTAATTTCGCCCGTAACGGCGTTAATGGAGTCGTGGAAATCTCGGCCAGGCATGTCAGCCAGAGGTGAAGGATACCCGGGTCAGAACTGCATCACGGACAGCATGTCGAGGTAAGGAGAATGAGTGTCTTTCAGTGTATCTCTGTCAGATCTCTGGCTTAAAAATTGTGACGTTTTCTGAGTTGTAATAAATATTCCAGCTTTGCTTTATAGAGAGTATTAGTTTACATTTTACCTAAATAATGATTTTTTTGTGACTGTACCTGTATAATAGCCAATAGCCTGACTCTCTGGAGGGTCAGATAAATGGACGGCCAGTTTGTTACAGTTACTCGTATTGCACAAGGGATTTAGGGTGTTTGCTTTGAGAAGTGCTAAATAATAACAACAGCAGGGCTTGGGAAAGGCGGCGGGATGCTGGCTGGGGGAACAGGAATTAAAGGACGGGGTCCAGGTCATTGTTATAGTAGCATGTGATCACAACATCATCTCTGCTAGCACTGCCCTGTGCTCTACTGTAACACAGAGGCAAAGTTTACCTCTTATCAGGGCCTGTGTGTATGTACAACAACAAAATTTATTGGTCTGTTATCGGGAGGTCCAGCTAAGACCTTGTGTAATGCAAATATCTGTTTTTATGGGCCCTAGGCCATTGGCAGCATCATAAATTATGAATGATTGATCACATGCTTTTGTTGCCAATCTGATGAAATAAACAGTTGCTTTTGTGAGGGTGGGGGCTGAAACAAAACAAACAGGCCAAAGGGAAAAAATCTATAACAGCAGCCAATCTGGCAAAGTACAACTTTGACACAGTTGTTGTGCTTCCAATGTATTCTGTTGTCCTAGTTGCATATGAAGTTGGAGGAAGTAAATTATCGTCAGCATAATTAATAACAGTGAATATCAAAGCCACACATAGTACCTGTATGCACATTAACCTAAGAGTGAGAGATGCTGCTGTTTCTTTACAGTAAATCAAAGGGGAGGTTTGTGGTCCTGTAATTTGGTTGCAATGTGTGTTTTGTGTTTGTAAATAACAGTGACTGTCTATTGGTGTTCTTATAAAACACATTGCCATCATCTATTTATGCATTGGATGTCATAAATTCACAGTTTTTATGAGCTACAGCAAGAAGCACTAAACAAAGTCATAAATGACTTCCTGCTTACTCGGCTTTGATAAGAGTCAGACGCTTGCTGTAAGAGAAGTACAGTGCCATATTTGACATTGTTTGGAGATTGCTGCATGTTGCCCCGTTATGTTTGACCACTGTGACATGACTGTGACAAGTCCAGACTGAGTTTGGGCAGTGATGTTGCACAGAATCTCAAAATTGAGATTTATAAGATAAAAAAAAAAATCCTGATTGAATTTGTTGAAGCCAACTTTGCATTGTATGCGCTGCCATTTTCAGTTGTCTGTATTCATTTTCTTCAGCTCAGCCGTTGTCATTCAGATTGCAGGGACAAGTTTGCAGGAAGGGATGGGGGAAAAAAAATAGACAGTTTATAACAGTGTTAAATCACTGCATATTCACATAGTTCATCAACTGCCAATTTGATTTATGGTAGCTTGCGTGTGTTATGCAAACCAGCGCTGATGATAATGGTTGGTTGTGCCTTTACATTTTTAAGTTAAGAGTTTATGCATCTATTATAACTTAATTATTACAAGATAAGATATAAAAAACTATACTGTAAGATATGTGGTCTGATTTGGTCACACTGAATTATATATTGAGTTAAGTCTTGCTTAAGGCCAGATTAATTCACATATAGGTTTCATACCTCATAAAAACTACATTAGATGGCTGTCTTAATATTTTTGTATTTTTTATGGAGAAGTAATAGAGTAAATACATTTTACTATGCTTGAACCTATGTGTGGATTTTTTATACTGCAACTCACCCATAGATCTAACCTAATTATCTTATCAGTATTTTGTCTCCTCTGTTTGACATGTTTATTCAGTTTTATATGTACGGTACACACTTGTCTAGGGAGTAGATACTCCGTCTATGTGTGTGTATGTGTGTGTGTGTGTGCGCTATAACAAGGCTTGCAGCTCTGAGGAGACTGATACAGCCCGTTACCTTGGAGGCGACCCATATGGCAGGAGCCAAAGCGATGTTGACGGGATCACTGCCACCTTGGTCCTAATGAGATCCAGCTTAGCCCTAATGTCAGACAGGATGACAGTAAGAGATGGGCCACATGGCAGCCAGCCAGGCCGGCAGAGCAGCAGACAGGCTCAAACACACATATACATACATACATACAATTCATGCATATAAACACACGCACGCACACACACACACATGCATACATACAGAAATGTCTTGGATAGAATGGAAGAATCTTAATATTCTTTAAAAGGTTGCTGCCTACTTACACTGTCCTGTAACACCAGTAGTATTGTATTGATTGACAGCTATACTTAGACATAAACATAGGCTTATTGCATCCTGCCTGAAATCTCAAAGTGCACTGCAGGAAAGCTGTGATACCGTCGAGCTTTGGACTGACTACATGGTGCCCAGGCCCAGTATCTCATAGGCAAAAATATTACGTAACCATTAAAAAGCACAACTAAAACTCTTTGATCCACCGAAGCCTTGGATGACAGAGTGTAAAATCCCTTGGCTCTTTTTTTTCTCACTTTGGTTTCCTCTGTAAATGGTTTTAATTAAAAATGGCTGCTCATCTGAGCAGTCTGGATTACTTTGTGCAAAAACGTTTTAACTCAGATTCACAAGAGAGGAAGAAGGGGGGAAAAGAGTCGCCTTAACCAGAACTGTTGTATTGATGTGATGTTTATTTAAACTTATTGCTTAGATAAACCGTTCTTATTTTTTTCATTACCAAAAAAAAAAGTTTAATTCCTTTATTTATTCTCTTGAAGAATAATAAAAAGCTGTGCAATATAAATCAGATTTGTATATGGAAATTATGATAAAATGACCTACATTAGTGCGCTGGATTATATTTGCTTGCTGCCTAAATCTCCAAATCTCTTTTCACCCTATTTAGGACATTTTTGTGCTGGTTTTCACAGCAGTGTTTCCCCAAATAAAATTACTCTATAACTTTTCAGTCCCCTGACCTAATAATTTCATAATCTGACAAATGGTAAAGATTCAAAATAGAAGCCAACAATGGATTTTTTCATTAGTGAGCAGCACCTTTCTATAGCCTGACATTTTCCCCGCTTTAAGCTTGCAGTCAGGTTCTATAGATTGACAGAATGCCCATCACGAGGAAGCACCAGACTGAAGAGGGGAGAATGCTTTGCTCTGGACTCTGGCCAACTCTCAATGTTCTGTAGAGGGATGAAAAGGCATACTCCTGAGAGCACACTAATAAGGCTGTAATTGTATGTTCCTCCACTAAATTAATGGATGGAAATGATTTGATTAATTCAGACACTGCTGGATACTAATATCCAATTAAATCCCAACACCAGGCATGCACAAGGGCTCCTAGTGCATTATGGGTTCCTGACTATAAAGGGGGCAGCTGCTTGTTTGGGTTGTGAAAAGGGTGCTACAGGTGAAGGTGTTGGGGAATCGTTGTGGGTCTCATCTGTCTATGCATTAATTTGTGCATTCTCCTGTGTGCTGTCAACTATTTGATATACAGTAGTAATTAAATGAAGAATACAATGACTTAATTGTGCTGAATTCTATCTTTAGCGCATATGCCAACAAACTCAAAGTAACAGGTTCATGTTTTTCTATCATTAGTGTCACTCAGTAACTTGATAAAATAAAATTTAATGAATGTCAGGTAACCATCATGTGCTCAGTGTACAGACTTTAGTAGTCATGTTCAGGAAGAAATAAAGCCTGTGCTTTCCCATGACTCTCACTGCAGAACATTGCAAAGATTAACTGGTCATAAGATTTTTAAAAATGATTTCATTTATCAATGTGTTTCAAAAGGGATTTTATGATTAATCCAAACACTAAGGCAGTTTGAGAGAAAATTGAGTGAATGGTCAAGCTTTTCATTGTGATTGAAACCCTGTGAAATAAATAATAGCCCTGTGAAGGACAGTGGGAATAGTTAATCTCAGAATAGTTATTTGCAATGAAGTGATATAGCATAAAGTGATATAGCATAATACAGCACATAAAACAATGTACGGGTACCTTGCAGTACAATTGTGTGACATTAAAAAGTTCTAATTGGGATGGCTGATCAAAATCTGTCAGACACTACAGGACTTGGCAGGACATACTCAGGAATGCTTTTTTAAGGTTGATATACAGACAAGTACAGATTATACTAAACTACTATACACATAAGAACAATGTTAAAACTATCAAAGTGTAATATTTTTCAGGTTATACATATTTAATGTGTGCTGAAATATACTGAAAATGTCTCCTGAACTGTTATCATAGCACTTTGGAACAAGCACATGAATAAATCACTGTCTGTGTACGGGGCTCTTTGGCAGTTAAAAACTTGCATTGTGCAGCAGTCCAGTCCAACAGTGAGTGATGAAAATTAGCTTGTTCTCCCAAGCAGAAATTAGCCTTTTATTTATTTATTTATTTAATTTTTACAACAAACTCACAGATAGGTAGCTTTATATTTTCAACCTTAGAACATTGAACATTGAAAATATATTATGCCATGACAGACTTGAAGCAGCACCTGGCCCACCCCAATGTCCTAAACCATTCCTCTTAAAAAAGATGAATAGATGAATGAAATGTTTATAATATTTTTCTCAATATTTCCCCTCTTTTGTGAATTTTTATCAATATAGCAAACAAATAAAAAATAAAAAAAGACAACTAATGTCTGCTAGAAAAAATCTAAATGAATAAAACACCTGAATGAAAAAATATTAATACATGGAGCCCAAGAGCATCCAATTCTTTTTTATCTTCTGGGCAGCCCATCACTTGTTAGTGTGGGTGGATTGGAGTCCGTGTTAAGCAGAGTGGGGATGCAGTATTCAAGGTATGAGTAGTAAGAGTTGGTCCTACTCCCTACTGTTCTTAAAATATAAAGAATTATCCTTCAAAACGGTAAAGATAAAAGCTCTTTGTGAGGCATTTTAGACCTTGGCTTCAAGGTGAAAACCTGTAAAGAGTAAAGAGAAGGACTTCTGAAGAGCTCGGGAGTTTTTAAGCAAGGCATTCATATGGTTGCATGAGGCAACTAAGGATTATCATACACAAATAAATGTTTTATCCTGGACTACACAGATGTTACAAAAATGATACAATTTGAGATGTTTTTTTTGTCAGTATATGCACACCACACTTTTAGACTACACTGTAATTATGGAGTGTGGTTTTTTTTTAATGAAGTTTGAATCATTAAAAGGTTTGCTGAGAATTTGTTTATCCAAATATTGTGTGAATACAACTATAAATTCACTTGAGGTAACTAAAGATGTAAAATTATACAGAATTCACTATGAGCATGTCAACTTGGGCTGTCAGAATTTTTTCTTTGTATCTACAATTGCCATCACAGACAGCCAGTATACCTTGTTGTACTGCAATCCCTCTCAGCTCCATTGAGCCATTTACCATCTTTAAGCCCCTTGTGTGGTTTTCCGGTCTGCAAACTCTCATCGGCCTTGTTTCCAGCAGCAGCAGGAGGCAGCTGTTTTCCACGAAAAGCTTTGATAAACCCATTGTATGTCAACCACTCAGCATCAAACAGCAGGCAAACAGTTAGCCACTAGCTAGAGAACACAGTGCGGCATTTAGCAGCTAAAGATGTGATTTCCTTGTGTGGAAGATGTGTGGAGACCAAAACTTAGTGGCCAGAAGTAGGAATCTAAATGAAGCTGATGTTGCTCTGGGTGTTTAAATAAGCAATTTTTGCTGACAAGCTCACTACAGCAGCTTTATAATATGTCAATATTTGGTTTACAGCTGGTTCCACTGGCCAGAATCCATTTATGGTATATTAATTTGAAGGTGACAGTTAAGGCTGAAATGCTTGTCTCACCACTCTTAGCCTATTGAATTTTCTGGCTGATTTGGTTTTGCTAGCAGTTCTAATATTTTAGCTTTCTATGTCCACTCACCAAAGAGAGATGTCACAGTGAAGTTGACCATTTCGATATAAAATGTCATCACTTCATCATTTTATTCTATTAGACATTTGTGCCAAAGTTGAAGAAGTTCCCTCAAGGTGTTCTTGAGATATTGCATGCGTTTGAAAAAAAAACCAACAACAAAAAACAAAACAAAAAACAAACTTTAAATACCTTACAGATGGAAGTTACTCATTTTATCTAAATGTCCAACAGTGTTATCTGGGTATAGCCATGGGGGCACATGAATGGATGTTATTTACCTTGTGCTACTAGAACGCAGGAGAAAATGTAATCTTTTTAAAAGAACCAAGATGATACAGTGTGGCACAATGATCGGACGCTTTTGTTGCACGGAAGAGAAACCAATGTTAAAAAGTCTCCACTCTGCCTCTCCCACGCAGAGCCGTGCACGCACACACACAAGCACACAACACTGCTGCCAACAACAACAACAACAGCACACATTCTAGGCCAGACTTGACACCCCAATAAAAGTGTGGTTACTGCTGGCCAGGGCTTCTGGGATTTGAATACTTGTCTTGTCCTCATTTGAACTTCTTCCTGAAACACAGGCTGGTGACAGAGGGCCAGATTTCCGCTAGGCTAGGCCTGTAGTTGGAGGTCTACTCTCTATTACCTACCGCTGACATTCCCTTCTGTTGTTGAGGTCATTAACAAACTGCATAAAGGAGGCGGAAACTGAATACCAGAGCTGCAACAAAGCATAGTGCATGCTTCTGTGTCATGATGAATGCCCTGATTTTTATAGCGTGCTGCTTTGTGAAATACTGTAGCTGAATGGCAGTCTTTTGTGTACCGAGTACTTTGTTTACCTAGCACGCAAGAAGTCTTATAGATCTCTCACAAGTGGTCTTAAAGACATCCTGAGTCATGAGCTTTGTAGGTAGGTTTTCGTATGGAGGAGAATCTGAATGAAATGCAGCGTCACCTGAGAGGATACAGAAACATGCAGGTATTAGTAATATAAAGTGGAGTGACTACAGTGAAACATGTACATAATCAATCACACATTACCAAGATTAACTGGTCATAAGAACCTATCACCACTGTCATAAATAAAAAAGAATTGTTTGTTGAGCTAAATGCAGGCGGATGTCTAATTCACTGGGTGGACATTATTCATTCAGAGCTATAAAAAGCAATGAGATCTGTATTTCATTTTTGGTGGAGAGGATGCAGGAGAACCTATCTCGACTCACTTTCCTAGCATATTATTGTCTTCCTTTTGTATCCTGATATACTTGACTGTGCAAACACAGCATGCCTTTATCATTCATGTTTAATTAGAGTTTGCCCAAGTATTCATGCCAAAGTGCTTACGTTTAAACCCAGTGTTTGTCTTGTCAGTTCCTCCATGGAAAGGATGCCGTAAAGGAAGACACTTAAAAAAAATAAAAATGTTAATTTTTCAGCTTGAAAGGTTCCCAAAGTAGGTCATGCATAGTTGGCTCAAATAAAATGAAGGGTGTGTGTTTGTGTGTTGGTGGGGGGGGTTACTCTGGGCCCTTTTACATAACATTTCTATTCTCCACACACTCACACACACGCACAAACGGCAGATCCACAAACACTTTTACGTCAGCAGAACCCATGATTCAGAAAAGTGCTGCTGCCGACTCTGACTTGGAACACTAATAACTTTGTTGTTAGTTTAATTCATGACACAAATGACCGAACAGCGGAGTAAAACAGGAAGAAATGATCTGTTCTTTAGATCTCTTCAGCAATTGTTTTTTTTCCAGGTTCATTTTTAGTAAATGCATCTATTTGCTCTGCTGCTATTTTAATTTGTTAACTCAAATTATAAGATACACTACCAGCTAAGTTTTTGAATAAACCCAAGTTTCCAGTTTTCATTGAAAATTAAGCAGTCCAGTGAATAACCTTAAATGGAAAGGTAAGTAATAAACTGCCTGAGGTTAATATATATATATATATGTGCATAGAAAACAGATGTAGTGTTAGCATAATACTGTACTGCAAGAAGTAGTACTGTATATTGCTATCAGGATGGCAAGAAAAAAGGCAGGTAACAAAGGAAGACAGGCTGGATGGTCAGGGTTTCATCCTACAGCAAGATAATGACCCAAAACATTAGAAGAAATTGATGAAAGACTAGCACAGTCTCCAGACTTAAACCCCATGGAGCTGGTTTGGAGTGAACTGGACAGAAGGTGAAAGCACAGGAGGCAAAGAGTGTGCAGCTGGCTGAGTCAAAAATTTAGATTAAATTTGGGATATATATATTTTTTAAACTTTATTATTCGTTTGTTCTACAGTTTAATTTCAGAGTATAATGAGACTTTAGACTATGTGAATTTCAGTGACAACACTGTTCTAAAGCTTGAATAGTGTAGGTTTATCTAAATATGTTATTTGAAGCACAACCTTACAACCTTATTATTTTATTACATGTCACACAAATATTACAGCTAACGCATTGAATATAACATAGTGCATGTTTGCACTCAAAACCTTTGGCATCTGTCTCTTGTAAAGAATAGATAAAAACATATATTAGCCCATATAGCCTACAGTGTGCTCATATCCCAGAAATGCACATCACACGTTTTAGCTTTGAAAATGCAAAATGAATTTTTTATAATTGACCATTACGGTTGTGACCTAGAAAACACACATTAACTACGTATGTCCTTCTGCTCTGCTGTGGGGCAACATCTAAATGATTTGTGGTCTTTGTCAAGCATTCAGTTGAATCCATAAAAGATGGAATCCCTGCTATTCAGGATCCAGCTTCTCCAGGTGCACAAATCATGTCTGTAGCACCACGGCAGCTCATGACACACTGACCCAGCAGGTAAAAGCAGGCTTCCAAGGATCAAGTGGCAGCTCAAAAGGAAAAGATACTATATCATTCTGAACCTGTTGGGAGGGATCATTTGCTTGCCTGACACTGCAAAAGGGTAAACGTGTTTGGCAGGAAGTGTAATATGATTTCTGTTTTCACAAGAAAACTCATAATTGAAGGGAAATAAAAGGGTCAGCTTTCTCAAATTACACACACACACACACACACACACACACACACACACACAGGTCTTAACGTTAGGTGTGAGGACACTCAATGACATATTGCATTCCCTAACCTTAACCGTCATAATAAACCTCAACCGAACCAAAACCTAATTCTAATGATAAAACCAAGTCTTAACCCTTACACACACACACACACACACACACACACACACACACACACAAGAAAAAACATTTTTTTCTCCCTTACATCAGGTTATGTGAAGTCATGCAGATAGTTTTGGTTTCACTTGTCTAGGTTTTGAGACGTCTGTTTCTTTGACTCCTGTCTGCTATACAGTCGGGGTGAATAGAGTTGTGTTTGTGGTGTTTAGAACACATCCCTCCATTACTCTGAACAATCATTGTGAACAGTTTTCATTGAAAATACTTTCTAGCCCCTATAAAAACCTGTTGGCAGCATCTTCTGTGGATTATTCATAGTAACAGTGAAATTCGATTCACCTCCACTGTACTGGTGCAGCAGTCGACTTTCAAAAGACAGATAGAGCTGGATTTCCAACCTGAAAACATTTTAGGTATCAATGAAAATGTAATGAAAAATGTTATGTATTGAAATCTGTCAACTACTGAAAGCAGTGGCCTTAGATCTTGTTTGTCTGGAAGCAAATTTTTTTAGACTCTTATTCAGGCAGATTTCTTGTGTAGTTGCTTGTGTTTAAACACAATTTAGCATTTCAGAAGTTTGGTTTATTTTGTTAAATGAAAAACATGTATCTGCACCAGTATCAGTAAATTTCAAACAACACTCATCCACAGAGAGAGCCAAGTTTAACTGAAGTGCATAGCTAGGTATTACTAGAGCTAAGTAAAAAAATTTTTTTTTTCTTTTTTTTCTTTTTTTAAATGGACCATCTTTTTTTTTTTGACATAACGTGTCAGAAACAGGATTTCAGGACAGATTATTTTATTCTAGTGAATTGTGAGTCATATTTGTTTCAGATCACAGTGAGCTGTATGTTTGGGAATTTGACCTTTCTATAAATAAATTAGCCAGTTTCAACAGACAGACTCTGACTGTTGATAGGACACCATGATGGCATCAACACAGTACAGTTCTGGGAAATACTCAGATCTGGACATTCTCCCTGTAGAGTTTACTGCACCACACCTGGCATAAGCAAACAGTCTCCTGTTCAGTGTCTGCTTTTTGTTTCGCCTGCCTTCCCCTGACTTAGCTACAGCTGCCTGTTTCACTCTGCTCTGAAAGAGAGACAGTCTGGGGCTTTTTTTATGCTTCCGTGCCAGCGACAGCCACGGCTTGAGGCATTGTGTTTTCTGGCTGGACGTCTGTCCCATTCCTCTGAATGCGATACCTCAGGAACACCTTGGGGGAATTTCTTCAAATTTGGTACAAACGTTTATTTGGACTCAAGGATGAAAATGATTAGAATGAGGTGGTCAAAGGTCAAGGTCACTGCGACCTCACATTTATCCCACACTTGTGAATGTGATATCTCAGGAACGTCTTGAGGAAATTTCATGACATCTGACATCTGAAATTTCCACTTGGGTATATGAATGAAGTGATTAGATTGTGTTGGTCAAAGGCCAAAGGCTACAACTCAAGAATTCATGAACTAATTATGACACAATTTAACAATGTGTAATAGTGTAAAATTATGAAGTAATTGCATTTTATATTGAAAAGGTCAATGGTCAACTTCACTGTGACACCAAAAACACTTATGGCCATTATTCAACACTGTAACTCAAGAACAGAAAGGGAGACAGTGACCATTTTCTGCAACTTGACAGCAGAGGCATACAGTGCAAGGCGATAATTATAGATGGGGTTTCGACTGTTAAGCAGGCGCTTTCTCTTTTATTCAAAATCTTTCTCAGCTGCTGGAATTTGGAGGAAATTAAAGAATCTGATGCACCATTATTCTGTAATATTGGAGTTTGAGCAAATGAGTGGAGGAGCACATTCATACCTTGATTAATTTGTTGTTTGTCTAATCACACACAGACTTATTCACAGATGCACATATGCATTGTTTTGGTTGACTCTATCATTAGGGTGCTATCAAGATAATGAAGGAGGGACAGTGAGAATAAGTGACGTGGGTCATGATTCAGGTTTATCTGGTACATTCCTTTAGTCTGGTGACATTGTTGCCCCAGCCCTTTAATTATCTTTATTTTCTAGCTTAATCATGCAGGGTAGTTATGTATGCGTCAAAACTTAACTCAGTCAATACTACAGTACATACAGTACAGTACATACAACCACCAGAATGTACTGGTCTTCTGAGGATCAGCAAGGAAACAATGGCTGTGGGAGCACAGACAGAGGCTTTCATAACAGAAACACTTTGAATTTGGAAGATCACCACTTGATTTGGCTAACTCTGACAACTAAAGCCTCATATTAGATTTGCCTGAACTTCAGAAGGCATTTTTACACAGAACAAGGAGTGAATTTTTCCCCTAATCTTTCATGTGCTTTGAAGGTATCACTTCACAACCAGTATAGACAAGAGGAATGATCACAATTTCTTTTTTCTCTCTTTAAAAATACATTAAACAGTCTATAGTATTAAAATCTATCCTTTAAAATTTAATGATAATAGTTGAAATATCCTCAATTGAAACATACAAAAAAGTCTCTTCATGATAATTTGTTATTCTCTAATTTAATGCTCTACATCTGGTATGGTGACACAACAGTGTGTGGGAACAATAGTTCTTACTGACCTAGATTCCTGCTTTATTAAATAGTACATTAACATACATGTGGTTCACCTTGATGGTTGCGTGCCAACAGTAGTAAAAAGGTTGGGCAACCTCCTCGAGGGCACCACTGTCATTATACAGCATCTCAGCTATCTAAGATCTGTCCTTATGTACCTCTGATGCTGGAAACTAAACATCTGGTTGGTGTTGTTGCAGCTCTCAGCTGCGGATGCCAGCAGCCAGAGAAAACAGTGGTCTTCCACAAGCCCATTTTCTCATTTTCTCAGTGGGTTATTGATTTGGGGACTTGCACCAAGAACTCTATGGGCATGATGATGAATTTTTAACCACAATTTAAACCACTGACCTGAAGCAATGTCCTGGTCTGTAGCTGCTGCTGTTGTGGAATCATTATAGTAAGCCATTCCCAAGCAGTCAGGTCACACTGCCTTTCTAGCTTAGCACCATTTTGTGATATATGTGTGGCTTGTTTTACCAAACTATTTTTGTTGAACTTGGTTTTGGAAGTTCTGTTTTTGCCACAAGAGAGGAGAAGCATGCTTGTGCACCTAGTTTCTTTTGGGTTGATGGTGGAGGAGGATGTTATCCAGCCTGTTGTGAATACAGCTGACTGACATGCCTTAAGATCTTCCTTCATTCCAGTATGATTACACCCACTCACTCCAGTGCCAGTGACACATTCGCCTTGTGGTATTTCTGGCTCACCAGGAGGAAGCATCTTATTCAGGTGTGAGGCTGATACCGCCTTTGGAATTGCCTGTTTGACAGATTAAGTGGATGGGTTGATAGGCAGCAACTAATTGGGATCTGCTTGAGTCTGATAATGCCATAGTAACATATCTACAGAAGAATAAAGACACGGAAATTGAGGAAAATGATGACCTACTTATGTAGTGTTTCCCCTACCATTGCCTTGGGGGCAGGCATGGAACCTCCCACCCCCTCAAGAAACCAGCAAAAAATAAATAAATAGATAACTAACTAACTAACTAACTAAATAAATAAATAAATAAGAATTTTACTTATGTTATTTTCCTAATTTATGTGCACACGTTTCATTTTAGCTCAGTGTGAAAGTATGTACCGCGTTTTGCCGTCATTTACGGCTGCATTTGTCTCCCACTCCTCTTGCTTTCTGTTTCACCATGTGTGTGTCTCAGCCCGTCCGCACCCACACGGAGCTGAGCAGAGGAGAAACAGGTTGTCAACTGGTTATGTTAAGTGCAATAAAAACTTTCCAACAAGTGTTATAAATCCCTCTAAAGCCAAAGCTTTACAGATGTCCACAACCCCACCAACACCACCCCAACCCACCAAAGCCGTCACCCTTGGGGAAACAGTGTTATGCATATAACCTACAGTATAGTATTGGTTAGCCTTGGTCAGCGGTGATGTAGGAAAATACAATAAGTTTATTATTGGCCCTGACGCGTGTTGTGAAGATCCATACGTTTGTCTAACATGAGACACATGAATACACCTAAATGCATCTGTTGTTACGTTTCACATTGTACTGACAATTTCCAGTGTTTGCACACACTTAGTGTTCAAAATTGCTTTTCTTCATTTAGAAGAGGTCATTTGCTGCACTTAATACAGTAGGGAAAACAACCCCCACAGGTTTGAAATCATAATTGAATTAAAAATATTTAGATTTAGTTTTCTACATGTTCTGAAGTTATTAATATCATTTTGTTATTTTGTTATTTATTTATATGTGACAAGGCACATGAGAAAAGTTTTATCATTGTCCCCTCATTAGAAATTGTTTTCACCAGGAAATAAAATATATAAAATATGTCACACATTTTATTTTTATTTGGTGTGTCATAGGTACCTGGTGCAACAGTAACTTTAAGGCAATACTGTCACTTTACCTAAAAAAAAAACAAAAAAACAAGTTTAAAACTACAAGAAGTTTTTTGAATTCTTGAAATGTGTCATCACCAGACTCTGCAGGTCCTCTCAGCTCTACAGAGCGTTTTAGCATCTTTCAGCTTTTTGTTTTGATTTTATGACGAGCAACTTTATTGTTTTGGTCAATAAGTCATCCATCTTAAGGACCCGTTCTGTAGGGCTTTTTGTCCCTACTTTTGTGGGTTCAGTCTCAGCACTCTCTAATCTGAACCTGCTGTAGTCTCCCTGCCCAGCACCAAACAGTAGACAGCCAAAGTTAGCAACAAGCTGGTGAGGACGGTCGAGTGTTAAGAAGCTAAATAAGCAGCTATTTTTCTCAAGAGCTAGTGGATGTGATAACTAAAAGAAGGATTTCAATTTGTCAGGTGGTCAGAGACACAACTACATATGAATGTTAATGTTGCTTGGTGTCTGCTGGATGTGTCCATAGATGTTTTCTGTTCTGTTTGGTGTTATGGCTGTCCTTAGAGAGCACTGTTTCAGCCTGAGAGCAAGTCACACAGCTACCACTGAGAGAGCAGAAATAGGAAGAATGTTCCTTTTACATAAAGCCAATGCTAAGTACAAAGTCAGGGTTGGTGTAAAACAACCGAGCTCCAGAGTGCGACTAAAATCTGTGAAGTGCGACTAAACATTTTCATTGGTTGCACCAGTGTGCCTGACATTTAGCAGGTCTGTCTCTAGTGTGTGTTTGTGTGTGTACGTAGTGTTGTTTTTTTTCCCCACCTCTATACCACGTCTGATTATCTCTGACCCTGACATTCTTCTTTGCTAAATGCGGGTGGGGTAAAAAAATTAGACACGTGTGTATGTGTGAAACCGCGCCCTGTACTCCTCCCTGAGCGACATCACAACCTTGCAACTTACTGGTAATTAAAAGTGAAGACTACTGATTGTTCTTTCATCGAGAAAAATGCTGTGGTGCCCGTTACACCTGCCCCCAGCCCTAAAAAGCCCATCCCAGTCCCGACATCATTAGCTGAGGTAACCACTCCACCACCTGTCTCATCTGTCCCCAGTAAGATCAGTGGTGGAGGAGGTGGAGGATCAGATCATTTACTGAAAAGTACCTATACAGCAATGTAAAAACACTCCATTACAAGTATAAGTCCTGCATGAAAAATCTATAAAAGTACATATATGTACTTTAATAGATTATAATACTTATAAATATTAGCAGCAAAATGTAGTTAAAGCATGAAGGTAAAAGTACTGGTTTGGTTTCTCTGACTCAGATTATTATATATGGAATCATTAGATTTGATAAATTAGATTTGAACATTTATTGAAATGAAACCATGTGATTCACTATATTCTCATTATTTGGTGACTGTCTTAATCTTTAACAGTGTGTTGTATTTTTAAAACCTTGTTATATTATCCATTGTGTAAAATCTTAATCTTAATGTAGTGGAGCGGAAAGTACATTATTTCCCTGTGAAATGTAGTGGAGTGGAAGTGTGAAGTAGCATGAAATGGAAACAATCAAGTAAAGTACAAGTACTTTAAATTTTAGTACAGTACTTGAGTAAATGGGTAAGATGGCCAATCCTGACCTAACATCTTTGGCAGAAGATGGCCTCATCTGACTCCAGAGCCTACAACATACACAAAAGGTCTAAAGATACGCCTTTCTGTGTCTCAGATATGGTAAAATAGCCAAAAATGTAACACCTAAGATTCATTATTGCGGTGCCAATTTAGGTACACCTACATTATGTGCTAGTGCACCTAAATGAAAAAGTTAGGCCCACTAGTGAGACGAGAGCCCTGAACTGTATGTTCCAGTTCTGTGCAGCATCAACTAATTATGCACAAACACACCTAGTAGTGGTCAATAATTAATGGTAATTGCCCAGTACCAGCACTGAGTGATTCACTGTTTAGAAGCACAGAATAGAATAGAGATTAAAAATGGGTAATTCTATGAGGACTACATTCTCAGCAGGGGTAGCAGGATGGTCGTGCTGTTGCTGCCCCATATACCAAACATTTTTTTGTCAATAGTTCACTAAGTGTCTCGAGCTGAAAATATCCGTCAGATCAGGTAGAGGTCCCATTTTGCTGTCATTTCATTCTCTTGGCCCTTGCAGTAGTTATTAGAGCTCCCATCTGTGGGTTGTATTAGACAAGCTCTACTGACAGCATGACATTTTTTTCCTCTGTGAACAAAGCTGCATGCTCATTTCATGCAATATGAATTAAGGGCCAAACACTCACAAGTGTTTCAAGGGGTGATTTCCCCTTAGTGATTACACTGGAGAAGTGCCAGAAACTGAACAGGAGAAAATTACCATACTGTAGAGAGAGAGGGAAAGCTGTTAAAAAGTATGGAACTTAGTGTGTGACTGTGTGTGTGTGTGTGTGTGTGTGTGTGTACCTGTAGAGTATGTATGTGTGTTTGCTAAAGACAGAGAGAAATAAGGAAGAGAGCCAGAAAAAGAGAGAGTGCGATACATCAAAAGCTCCAAGAATAGTTAAGTTTCGAAAATTTACACACATCTCCTTGGAAATGTGTTGTTTGCTAACTTGACTGGGAGGGAGGGGGACTTTGTGGTTGTGTGACCTGGACAGCCTGGGAACTAATCAGGAACCAGTAACAATAATAAGACTGGTCCTTAGTACCTGTTCCTACTCGGGGGTTTTGAAAACTATAGTCTTACATGTTTGGGTACAGTTAGTGGCTGATATATAAGTTAGTGAGATAATTGAGCTTTTTGAAAGTGACAAGGTTATTTAGGCTTCTGTAAATGTGCCACTCTCGTGCTTTACTTTTAGTTGTCACAAATAAAAAAAACAAAACAAAAACTGCATGTCACTAGAGGACACATTTGTTTTTTTCTTTGGGTTTAGTTCAACTTGTTCATCAGGTCACCTAATGGTGGTTCATTGCAGTGGCTGTCTCAAGAAATCCAGGGAATTTCCACTCAGTTCCAAAATCCTGTATTTCACTAGTGGCTACAGCAGAAGTAACATAGGCTTGCTTTAGGTCAATAGAAGTACAGTTGTCATATTGTAATTGGTGTGCTACATCTGACGTCTTGTGCGTTGCACCGAAAATCTCATAGAAATAAAGCTGTCCATGCTCTAGCTCATTGGTACTGAGAGGGTGGGGATGGGGAACTCCAACATACACTATCTACTTTTCTTCACCTGCACATCCGGTTATGCGACGACGCACACCATTTACAGTCCCTAGATGAAAGGCAGGAGAAAATGCTGAGTCAAATGCTCAGTCTATTGAATCACGTTCCAACCCCACCCCATCCCCCGGCATTAATGGTGCTGAAAATGAGGGCACGTCACGTGTGTCGACGCATTGGGAGAGGCCTTGGCCTCAGCAGAGTTAGCCTGAAGGCAAGCAACTGTACAAGCGTCTGTATACACACTTTCATTATGACGCACTTTCCTGCAGTTAGTATATTCAAATAATTATTATATATCTGGTCATAACTCACTCTAAAAGAGTTTTTATGAGGACTGACGGTTATTAGCAGACATCGTCAAAGGCACCAGCATCTGTTCAACTGAAGAACTGGTATCAGTTCTGTGAAACTTTGAATCTTCAATTCTTCGCATACACAGATTCTTGAAAGAAGAACAGTTTGCCAAAAACAAAGTTGAATAAATTTATTTATGCTTGTAATCCCTTATCTATTATTGGGCCACTTCATAGTAAACTTTTCTCCACAACAGTCATGAGTGCTAGCATGCCAACTGTTTCATTATGGTGTTTGTTTAAGGCTTACAGTCCTCCTGTTGTCTAGTTTAAATTTGATAGCGCTACATGCAAGCTGACATGGATTCAAAGATTTAGATCCACATTTGTCTAATGCATGCTCACCAATGGTCAGACAGAATTTCACAAATACCACATCCACACAACAATCTGACAGTTTTGGTCCCATCTTTTCTATCTCATTGTGGTATTTAACAAACATCTGTGGGCTGTGTGATTTAGTTATTCCCCCTCAGTGGGCTCCCTTTGGTTTTGGTCCCCTTGTGGCTCCCTATGGGGTGTACACACACAGACACAGACACACATACATGCACACTTGTAAACAACCGCAGCTGCTTTGTGGGCATGTTGATATTTCAATGTGGCTTCTCATATTTGGCTGTGTTTTGTAGTATTGTGACTTAATATATACAGTTTGCTTCACAAGACGTTAACTTCTGATCTACTCATCGATGCATCATTTTTAACCATTAATAATAATAATAATAATAATAATAATATTGTTATACTTATGAGGCTATTGATGCTACTGAGAGTTTTCTGGAAATAACTCTTCATGTAGTGTTTGCAGAATATATATTTAACATGTGAGGGGTAAATAGTAAAAAAAAAAAGTAGTAAATAGTCAATATCACTAAAATGTTAAGTAATTACAAATCCTGTCCACTTAATATGAGACAAATGAAGCCAATTTAAAAATGTTTAGAAATGTTTGACTAACTATACCATAGTAACAAGGTGCATATTTAAGAACCAACTGCAACAAAAGAGAGAGACATTCCATTCGTTTATTTTCTTAGATACTTTGTATGTATTTTTGAAGACAGATTCGATCCTCAGGGATGGCATCAATCTTTTTTGCAGTGTGTTTGGAATCATTGTCATGTTGGGAAGTTCCTCTCCTGCCAAGCTTCTTGAGACTGGGAGTCATCTTTTCATTTAGTATTTACACATTTCGCAGTGTAGTGGAGATGTCATTGTCGTAGTCCAGGCCAGGTCCACACCAAGCATGCTGGACCCCATCTGATCCAGACGAGTTTATTTTGGTTTAATCTGAACTGCCAATAATCATCAGGCCTCCTCTGTCTAGTTTTGGGAGCACCGGTTTTCTTCTTGAACGCTGTCCATGGGGATGACTTCATGCGCTTTCTCATCAGTCAACTAGCCATGCTGCATTAGAGACAACCCAGGCCAAAACTGAGAGAGCTGTGTTGTTCATAGATTACTTTAGGACCTTGCTCATGTAATCAGCCTTAAGCGGAAATCTCTTTTGTTGCATTGAGGTTGCACTTTGCAGCCTCTATTTTCAATATAATTTATAGTTTAAATACCCTACACTTCAATTTACAACAACGCAATTATGATAAAATGGCACAAATTTGAATCGCTTGACTTTTTAGTTGAAGATACTGCTGTGTCCATCTAAGTATTCTTTGTTTGTGCCTAAAACAATCACACATTCTGTGTGTTTAAAAATGAGAATATAATGATTATATTAGGGAAAAACATGGAAGAAAAATTGTTTGAACCGTAATGTAGAAATGTCCACACAAAATTCGAATAAAACCTACGACTGTTGGGCCAAGGGCTCAGAGCTCCACCAAGCACAGTGAATGCATGACAACAGATTTCTTTTTTTAGATAGCTTCGATCTATTTTGAGAGATGGGTAATGATACAGGACAGACACTGAAGGACGTTCAAACCTGTCAACTCCTCTTTCTTCACACCTCATTGGTCAAAGGGAAGATGGCATTGATGAAAGGTCGTGGCAACTCTGATTAAAAGAGAATATATTCAGCTAATCCACAGCCAGTGCAGGGTAGTTTCTACTCGCTGTCTATCGATGGATCTGGTAATTGATCTGATCTGTCCTCACAGAGTAGAGCTCACTTTGCCTCCAGCATCTGTTAACCCTGCAGTGTATTACAATCAGGTTAGGCTCTTGTGCATAAAGGAGCGTGCCAACGGGAGGGTTACAGCATGTTCACGTGTGTCAACACACCTCTATACTACAGGCGGAGGAGGAACAAAGCTGGCATAAACCATGCTTACCCCTGACTCTAGATATAAAATAAGCAGTCCATAGCTAAATTAATCTGCTAATGTTTTTACACACTTATAAAGTGACATAACAATCGGTGTGACTGAGAAAAAGGAGGTGTAAAGCTTGCAGAAAGTTCTGACTTGCAGTATAACATTAGCTTGCAAACCTCTAATGGTTTATGTGCCACCAAACCTGAAATCCTTTCCCAAATGCTCAAGTAGAGTTTACTTTTCCTGTTTGAAACAATAATGGCCTTATGTTTGTCAAGGATCTCTGTATTTAGACATGTTTCTTGGAGGTACTACAATCCTACTACGACTATTCTTTGTGTGGACAGAATTTATAGGCACCAGTACAGACTCAAATAAAAATTAAAGTCACTAAAAGTGTTTAATAAGCCCTCATTTCTCATTTATTACTGAGGCCACATAAAGCTGAAGCACCAAAATAACTGCGGCTATCTCATTTGCTTTATGTCAGTGTCCTTCTGAGAATCAGAGATTTACAGTAAAAAGAAAATTGAGAAGAAAAGAGACAAGAGAGGCAGGAACAGATAAAGAGCTGCATAGGGGATGGAGGGAGAGGGAGAGACGATGATCAGAGATAAGCAGGAAGAGGAACAAAAGGGCAGAGGGAAAGGGCATGTCTAAACCCCCTTTCAATTTATTCTATATTGTTCATTGCAGATGAAAGATTTTAGAGTGGAAAGTCTCAATAAAGTAGCACATGAACATAATTAATCCCTACATATCAACCCACACCTCATTGAACTTATCCTCTTCTTTTTAATTATAGAAAAATGGGTTTATCCAGCAAATGAATCGTGTGCTATAATAATCAAAGCATTATGTTTGAAAGGAGGGAACATGGACATTTCTCTGTGCCATCTGTGAGTACAAATGATTACAGTTGCTTTAATGAGATATGGGTCAATTCATATAGTCTGAATGAATTGTTTGTTCCATGGGTGCATGTGTAGAACAAATTAAAAAATGCATGAAGCTATGTACAGTATACTCTTCATTTTAAACAGCAGGGGGAAATACCCTTTACAGTGGATGCCTGAAGGAAGTGAGGAATGTAAGGCAAACAGTCTTTTGTCCTTCCTGTCATCTTTTTCTATTGGCTGCTTGCCAGTGACTTAGGAGACATGGCCACTATCTGCATCAGACTTTGAATTTAAACATGTTGTTGCCACAGTCTGTTTTTCTGCTGCTCCAGCTGAGGTATTGCAGGCCAAGATTTAGTTTTACTTTCATATTTTTTTAAGTGGAATGTCAGAAGTACGACAAAAATAAAAATAAATAAATAAATAGATGAAAACACACACACACACAAGTCCACACTCCACTGAATGTGATTGCAATTGTTGAAATGCCAGATATTTCCATCTAACTTCATTTTATCAGTGAGTCTGACCACCCCTTAATATGATTAGAGAGACAAGAAAAGAAAGCGGGTGCACACAACGATTGCAGCTCTGCACATTGAACAAAGAGCTCAGAGAAATGACTCTACTGCCTGGAAAGGAAGAGTGAGTAGACAGACCAGACAAACTTGGCAGGAAGACTGAGCTCACACAAGAACGTAGAGGTTTGTTCCAAAATCAATGCAGCCTACTAATATTTGATTCTCCAAAAATTGAGGCTTCCATTGGCAGACGCGGCACACACACCAACTGGAAAGGCTGCTATATAGACAGCTACAGTGTATATTGGTGTATGCATAAATGTGTCTTCCAGCTTAAATCACTCATATTCGTAGGAAGTTAAAACCAAATTAATTTTGCTAACTACACCTTTGGGAGAATAATCAGGTGTGGAATTTGGTGAAATGCAGCTTTGACTGTTTCACCACTCGAACAAAAAATAGTCAAACAGTTCAAACCACGTGCTAACTGTAACACCTGTGTGATACAAGGAAGAAGTACTGCCAGCAGGTCTAGTTTGCTGTCACAACAATGCATTTTAGTTTGTGAGCTACAAAGCATTTATGTGAAAATCCCTTTGTGTCAACAGGAGAGACTGCAACAGTCTTTCCTCGTTCGACAGAATTTTGCATTGCCTTGACTTTGAAAATAAACATTATGACATATGTTGACAGGTTTTAGAAATATATGTTTAGTATTGTATAGGATGCATTGAGGTTGATTTTTCTCCTGAATGGAAACTGTTTTAAATGGGCCGACCTTCCCATACTCCCCCAGGACTGGTCTTATCTGTGTCTCTGTATTGCACTGACCATTTTCTAAGTCTGGGCGCAAGGGTTAAAAAATTTAGCTCTTACAGTTGGGGTCCATTTACAGATGGGGCTGGTTTAAATCAAATAGGGCTGAAGTCACACTTTCACAATACATGTTTGGCAAATCTTGGCACCAATTTCCTATGAGAAGGTCAGTGCTCTACAATTCCAGAGCAACACAACTGGACTTAAGAGTCCTGTTTTTATCAAACATACTTGTGTTGCATTGTCGATTTCTAAACTGTGAACTTTCTGCCATGTACAGTAGATGAATAGTAAGTGTGCTGAGAGTTTTATCTGCAGCTCAATTGATAAATAACTGCAATAATAAAAGAATCAGGGCTCACTTCCTGTTTATTTTCTGCTTTCTGTTTAGTTTTACTGCATCATTCGCCTACTCTCATGTGCTCTCTATCTCCGTTTTAATTTCCAGTCCCAAGTTTAAACAAGGATGGGCAAATGCTTTTTTCTGCAACAGGCAGGAGGACAAACACAGAGAGAAAGATCACGCCTGAACCAAAACATACATTATTGTTGAACAAACATAATAACCACATACATACTCAATCTTGCAATGTGTTTTCCCGTGACATTAAATGTTCCAGTGTGCTCAGGTTCCATTATCAAGGTGGAAAGTCAACAAGTCTTTGAAATTAAATGCAGGTGTATATGTTAAAAGAAATATTATCCTGGTGGTGATGAAAAAAAAGTAGATGTCTTAGATGTTTTTCATGTATTATTTTGCCCCAAATCAAATTCAAATTTACTCAGGATGTAAAGTTAAACGTTGTTGATACCACTGCTTTTATGAGATGGGCATCAGGTAAAAACACATTGGCCGATCAATTTTGGTGCAAACATGAATTCCTGGTGCTTGAAACATGAACAACATGGTAATTTCAGTGTTTACCTTGCTATAGTCAAGATGAAAAGGTTTTGGAATCTGATAAGGCCATACCTTGAGCAAAACTCACCCAACAACACTTGCTATTTTCAGAATGAATTCCTTGTAATGCTCAAGATATGTGAGAAGATGCCCGCATGCTTAGACCTCACATAATAAATGGAAGCTACTTTACTGACTAGTGCTGGATGGCTTAATCTCACAGACTTCCTCTTGGAGTTATTCTAGTCACGTACTATAAACAAAATAGTCTTAAATCTCTAAAGTTCTACATGAAGGTAGAATATATTCGGCTGTCTGTCTGTGGCATGTAATAGTCAATAAGCCACTGAAAACGATTAGAAATTATTGCTTTTGAGATTCCTTGAGACTGCCTTCATTACGGCTAATTGGATTGAATGGTGCCCACTCATTGGCCTACATTTATACATTTACATCGTATTTAAGGCGCTTAATCTGAATTGCACTGATATCATGAGACTGACATTTAAGCTCTTAAATCCGGAGGATGTTATAAGGGTTTTAGAGGGAGGGAGAAAGAGTGAGGGGGAGGGAGGGAGAGAGAGGGAGAGAGAGTGAGGAAGCAGAAGAAAGAAACCAGTGAGAGGGTCTCAGTGACTGTGTGCTCAGAGAGACAGTAAAGCAGAATGACAGTGCAGGGCTTTTGTTCGAAAGACTGCCAGCATGTCAGTTCCGATGTAACATTTTTATCGACACCCTCCTCGCTGCAACCTGACAGGCGGGCAGGAGCTCAACTTTTACGTTCCACACCAGAAGTTCAGGGTTATCGAAACAGGTTCCCTTGGCAAACTTTGGAGAAAATCTTTCTTTTTTCTCCTGTTGTCTGCTGCTTAAGGAAGTATGCAAGACTGGCAATGTTTATTCACTTGACCTAGAAAAAGCTCTTGGTATAACCGCGCACATATTCTGAATTCACAAGTCATTTTTGATTTTATAGTGGAACTGTATACAGTGTATGGATGCACAATGTGCGCTATTTACTGCATGATTTGTTGTTGTTTTAGAGAATCTCAGAAGGAAAATAGTTTAGGTGTTTGGGGCTTGCAGGTGTCTACATCAGGCAGTGTGCTGAAATAGAGATGGTTCCAAAATGTAAATAGATAAGTATGCTCACTTCGTGTAATATTTATCTTTAACTCCCCATTGTTACCTTCTTCTTACTGGTGCATATCAACCTATTTATTACAGAATTTTGAGTTGAAACAGTTAGTTAATAAATCAATGAGTTGGAGCAAAACATAATTGTTTTGTTGTTGTTTTTAAGCCAAAAATTTAAAAAAAAAAAAAAAAAAAAAAAAAAAAAAAAATATATATATATATATATATATATATATATATATATATATATATATATATATATATATGCCAGTTTCTTCAATGTGACTATTTGCTTATACTTGCTGCACAGCAAAATTCACCCACAGGTCTTTCTGACATGTTGTTTTAGCTAACCACTAACACACAAGCCAGCTAGGAACAAGCTAGCGCTACTCAGTCACAAGAGCTCTCTGAGATTCTTTCTTTTTTCAGTGTGTTGGGCAATTTACTCTATTTGGCATTTTGCTCTCAGGATTGTACATCATTTTACTCAATAAAAGGTTATTTAAGGAGAACAAAAATGCTCCAGGATAACAGAGTCTCTACGGGCGCTAACAAGACAATAAATTCACACCGTTCATTCAGAAGCTCATTCATTCAACTCCGGTCTAATAACTGCCTACAAAATATTCTTCTTTTGTGGACCACTTTATATTCCAAAAGTGCAGGATTAAATAAAAGTTCATGTTGCAGCACAGCTAATAAGCTACAATAGCTTCTTCCAGTCTGTCTCTTCTCGTTCCCTCAAAGGTCAGCGCTGTCAGGACAGGTTGCTATTTGTCAATGAGTCAAAGCTGAACTCAACTCAATATAGACCTATATCTAGGAAAAGGGGGGAAAAAATAATAAATGAATTTTATTGACTGCATTACAATATGAAACTTGTCCGTTTACACACACACATTTTATACTGCCTTTAAATGAGGCCGCTGTTATATTTAGCTGGTTTATAGCACTACCTGGCTGTAAACAGGAAGCGCAGCAGATTACTACACAACTGTCCATCTGGACATTAATACACAATGGAAACCCAAAGCTATTTCACCGGCCACAGACAGACTGTGTTGTTCACTGTAGGGCTCAGTTTAAGCCTGGCAACATACATTCATCCAAATTCACCAGACTGAGCAGGACATAGAGAGTCTGTGTGGAGGAAAGATTCCTTTGAAGTCTAATAAGCAATTATTGACATCTCACCACAATTTCTTCTTAAACTCACTAATCCTGAACAGCAAGTTGTTTGACAGCTTAATTCACTGTTAGTACTTTGATTGCTTTTGACCACCTCAAATGATGCAAGCGTTCCATATTGATCCTGTGCTTTGTGTCTTATGTTTGTTTGCCGATTGCTCAATAATCCAATTATTGCAGCACAGCTTTCGCTGAGCCCCTGTGATGTGTTGAGACACTTCCTTAGCATGCAGAAAGGAGTGAGAAAAGAAGGGAAGGGAAAAGAGAAGACAAGTGGGAAAGAGAGAAAAACTCTGAGAGGAAGACAGACTGCGTGAGATAACCTATGTGGGAGAGAGAAGGAGCTAGAGAGGGAGAAGGGGAGAGTGAACGAGCGAAGGAGAAATAAACCACTAAGGGACTCTGCGGCTGTGTGTGTTCATGTGAGAGAAAGAAAAAGACAGAGGGGGGGAAAACAGGACTGAAAGTCACAGGCAAAGCAAAAGTTACCTTTATAAATGCACTGACCTTGTGCTCTTCACATTAACCTCCCTCTCCAAGAGAATTAGTCTGTATCATTCACACTCTGCTGTTGCTAACTGCACCAATTGATTTCAGTGGACCAGAAAAGGGGAAATTGAATCTCTTGTTACCCTGGCCAAAGACCAAGGGGATACATGCTAATGCTGCACAGACAGACCTGAAATAACAGCCTATGCTCACTGTTAGTCCACTGTTGTCTCTCTGGATAGATCTAGTGTGACTAGAATGGCTCCCTAGGGTGTGAGACTGTTGGAAAAGCTTCATAAGCTGTGGCTGCAAGGGATGGCTAAACTCTTTCGCTGCTTTCTCACTCCTCTTCCGTGTGCGGCGGGTTTCAAATACAGGTAAGGAAAGAGGACAAAAGAATACAGAATGGGCCCAGTGAACAAATATTTTTCAGTGAGTGACATGTAGCATTATAGCATTGTACTGCAGCCATTCTAACCCTATTAAATCAGCAGTGAGTGTATTACTTCTGATTGATGGCCGAGGGCGAGGAGCTCAGACAGATTCATTTACGCAGCATTTGCTCCTCGTTAATAACAACTGATGCTATCACAACAAAAACAAGTTTTCAAATAGTCCTTTGTACGTTCAACCCCGGCACAAAAGGCTTTGGGGTGCAATGAGTTTAAAGAGACAGTTCGACTAAACATGTATGGATTTTTTAAATGCCTCCGGTATACAATAGAAGCTGTAAGTCTCCAGCATGAGGCTAATGTTGATGTTTGGTTCCACGATGGAACACTTCTGCAACAAATGGCTTTAATCCACATAAATTAGAAGAAGTTGCTCAGCAGGAGGCAAAGATTACAGGGATAATGCACGCAGTGTGTGTGTGTGTGTGTGTGTGTGTTTTGTGTGTTTTGGAAAAGAGGGACAACGTGAAGGAGTAGAGAAGTTCCAGAAATGGCTGAGGAAGCAGGAGTGTTTACAGAGGCACGGTGAAAGAGCAGCAGCTGGGGTAAGAACCTTTCAGCAGCATGCCAGAGCTAGCCCACAACAACAACAAAAAAAAGGTGGCACAAGAGGAAGGTTGAATCAAATCAGCAGAAAAAAAGTCTGTGGAGAAAGAGGTCAAACAGCGTGACACAGTGAAAACAGCTTTCTTTTACTGAGAAGCGTAAATGATGTCAAGAAATGTTTAAATACTGTTTTAAATATTATAATTTTGTGGATTTTCTGACCAGGAAATCATGTTGCTTTTGCTGAGGAGGATCCTAATTTAGACAGAGTGGAGACACAGGGACACAAATAAAATCCAGATATGAAAAACAGATCATAGAAATCCCTGTTTCTTTGTGCATCCAGTAGAGAAGGGAATCCTTCATCTTAAATCACAAAGGTGATGTATCTACAGCACATCAACAGGCCATCAGGGTTGGACCTTTTTGGATTTATGAGGCTCCATCATGTAACAAAAAAATAACCTTTTAGATACTTGTACTTAATGTGAATAAGGCTATAAACAGTAGCATGTATGTGTAGGAGCAGTAGGTGTTAAATGGAAATTATGACTTCTGTTTCCTGAGGGGATTTGGTGGTGACAGATCTATTCAGAGCAGCCTGGCACTTTTTTGGTATTTACAGTAACCAGAGTTTGTATGCTTTGGCCATGGGTCCCAGTGAAATGGGCATGCTTCACACACTAACATGGCTGTTATGACAGGCTTTCTCCTATAAAGCCTCTGTGGACAGACAGGCCCTGAGGGCAGAGTACATAAAGAGGAGTCAGTGGCACATTGAGAGGCCATCAATGTGCTACACAGTACATGGTGTCAGAAATCTGGATGTAGTGTGCCAGTCAGGGTTTGGTAGAGGAAGTATATGCTTGATGTGAGATTGACAGACGGCTCTCCCAATTCCACCCTTTGCATCGCTCAGAAAAACTAATTACGCTCTATTTCCTCCTATAAAGCTACTCATTAGCGCTGACAGGTTTCGCAACACGAAGCAGAACAGTGAATAGATAGAAAATGTAGAGCTACAAGCTGCTTTTCTGCTGCACAAAACCCACGTTTCAATAGGGAATCCTTTGTTCACTGTATAAATCTCCATGGGCTAAACTCCTGTTCCTGATTCAATCTCCATGGGCCAAGAGTAATGAAAATATATTAAAAAAAAAAAAAAAGATCCACTCAGGTTGGACCATGAGTATTGTCCTTTAAACAAGAGATCAAGAATCCAGATTTAATTTCTCTGTCTTTATTTTCAGTCATCATAATAGCAAAATCAACACCCTCATACACCTTTCAAATAAGATACTGTACATACACTCCCCCTTCCTTCTCCACCTGAGACCTCTCTCCCATTCTTAAATATTTATACGATGAGCTGAAGATGTCATGTATTTACCCTAATCTTCAGAGTTTCATACACCTCAAACAATGAGATGTAGTGTGTACACAAGGCAGCGAGGGGAAGAGCAGCAGAGAGAGAGAGGAAGTAGAGAAACCTCTGAATCGACAGTATTTCCCTCAGATGGAAAATGTGGGAGATATTCTGAGCCCCAGGAGTATTTGGTTGGGCGAATGTTTTATTTGAACAGGGTGTCTTAGTGGCAAAGCCTGATGTTATGATTTATTAAAAGTGCAGCGTGAAGGGAATTATAACATGGTGAGAAATGGTACATATGTGTGTTTGCGCCTGTAACTGTATGTGCACATGTGACTGCTAGCCTGAAGAAAGAGGACAAGGACAGTACAGTCATATGACTGTGTATTAAACTGTACATAACATTAATTTCTTGCTAGATAGTACAGATCTTCTTGCCATGAATATGATAAAGCTGATAGCATCTATGAGGATATATAGCGGTAATTGTTTTAATTTTCTTTCAGCGGAATTATATTGTGATGATATGATCTACAGCTTGAAGTGGAGCTGAAACAATAACTCAATAAAACAATTCGGGTATTTGAGCCCATGTGATGTGTGCCCTAACCATTTGGCTACCAGGTCACCCTGAAACCTAACTATTTTAATATATGCTTAGTTGTTGAATAATTTTTCAAGCACAAATTATGAAAATTCACTGGTTTCAGCTGTGACCAATTACTGCGTTTGTCTTTTATGATTAAAAGAATTGAATATCTTTGCAATTTGAACCATTGGTTGGATTAAACAAGCAATCTGAAGAAGTCACCTTTGGTTTTAGGATATTGTGATGGGCATTTTTCACCATTTCCTGACATTTTATAGAGTAATCAATAAATTATTTTTAAAAAATGATCGTAAATGTATTTATTAATTGTTAGTTTGCTGAAAAATGATAATTAGTTTAATATAATAAATACCGAAAATAATTAAATAAATCAAGATAAATGCCCATCACAAGTTTCCAGAACCTAAGGTGTCATCTTCCAATTCCTTTTATTGATTAACCTTAGATTTTTTTTTCTTTTTGGTCTTTTGCCTTTATTAGAAAGTTTTTAGTGAAGATGTGGACAGCCAACATGAGGAGAGAGAAACAGGTGTGACAAACAAAAGAGCTCCCTGAATGCAGCTCAGTGCAACTGAGCATCAGTTTAATTAATTTTGTGTTTGACATTTGTATGTGTATTTGCCAGAATTGAGCCTGAGATACTGCAGTGACATCATGTGCATCTTAATCACTAAGCCACCACGAAGCTGTTCAATTCCTTATTTTGTCTATGATAAGTAAAAAAAAAAACCCCAAAGAGATTTAGATTATATTATGAGATGGAGAAAAATTACAAATCCTCACATTGCTACAAATGCTTGTCATAAATAACATCAAACATTTAATCAGTTATTATTAATAATATTGTTGTTATTATTATTAGTTGTTTATTCATGTTCTGTAGATGGACAAATTTATTTTTTTAGGATTCATATGATTGATCCAAATTAATGACTCAAGGAATTTTGTATGATTTCATGTGTAGCCTGACAGAACTGGCCAGCAAGTAAGTCAGTATCTGTGGAAGAATACAATTTAAATATTTCCTTTTGCTTACTCCCTAGTCCTGTCTGTCTCTGTCCTCTATCCCCCTATTCTCTGTATTCCTCCAGTCTGCCTCACTGTGCTGACATCCCTGGAAGTGGCCAGCCCAAAAGGTGACATGGGCGCCTGCCCTGTCAGGGCAGCCACATGCACCACTGCATATCTTTCACCCCATTAAATATACATCAATAGTCAGCCATACCTGTGAGGCAGTACTCACCTGGGCCAAGGTTATGATGACTGATGTTATTTTTAACCTCATGTTTTGAACAGGAAGTTGTGTTTTCAGCAACAACATGTGTCACATGTAAGTGCGTGATGATGAGAGGGATGAGTGAGAGTTAAACAGTTGATAAAAAAAAAAAAAGCCTTTTCCTCTTGATGTTAAGTTTTTGTCTCTCCCCAACTCCCCCCTCTTCCTCCTCGTTCTCTCTGCACACAGCCGACACATCTCTGCGCAACACATAAAAAAGACTCTGGTGTTAAGGCAAGTCTGGGCATTGTGTGGAGATGGTCGAGGCCTGGTGCAGACCTTATGACAGAGGTGCAGGGGATAAACATGCATGAGTCACAGACATGTTATCTCCATCTATCTGTGGCACTGCATCTATCTGTGGCAGAAAAATAAAAAATCAGCTCCCATACATCCCTTTTGAATAAAGCAGTGCTAGCTGAAATCATTCAGTAGTTCTGTTTCCTCTTTGTTACGGCCAATCTGGTCAAACTTCTTGGGATTCGTGCTTTGTCTGAAATGAGAAACTTGAGAAATGTTGATCTAGTTTGTTGGATTGCACCTGCTCAGATAACAATGCCAGCGTAGCCTAAATCAGACAGATGAAATATTGTCTTTACAATGAGACATTTCAGAAAACCATAGATATGCATTGTGCACTGCAAGGACAGACCTTGATTTAAGATCTGGGATAGATTAAAAGGTTGGATAAAAATTTGGTTGTGGTCAGTTAGATTAGTCAGCACATACTGTACATATGTCTTCCTTTGATAGCTCATTGTGTAGACTGAAGTTTTCCGTTTTGCACTAGTTTTTTACTGGAACCTAATTGCACTATGTCCCTCAGCAGGTGTTGCATTGTTCATCCAGTGGCCATCTGGGCCCGTAATCCTTTGGAGGTGAACACACTGAATTTGAAAAAGGTCATTGCACAGACACATCTAGTTTCGCCCAACATTGTGTGTGGGTGTGTGTGTGCGTGTGTGTGTACTTGTGCACGTCTTTGCCCTCTAACCTTCTTTCTCTTTTGCATTTTGTGCTGCATGTATTGGACATTTTGTACTTGTGAGGTCAGAATCTTAAACTTGACCTTTTAGGAGAATAATGTCGAGCTTTACAATAAGAAAGCCTGATGCTGCTGGACGAACTGTGGTCCTAATCCTGTTGAACCAGTCATTGTATTTGCTCTGGACTGATGGGCATTAACCTGAACCAATCTCTAAACATTTATTAACAGTATACAGAACTCCAGCTTTAAAGAATCTCCATTTGAACATTCTACTAGGACGCCTTATCTAAAGATACTATATATCATATCACTATGCAGAAACATTTTGAAGATCCATATATCTATAGCTGGATAGTTGATAAATCATCAGCACGTTTTTGTTCATTACGTCATTGGCTCCTGATAGATGCTGTCAGCAGCACTTTGAGATAAGTGGGTGAGCGGAGGCAGGACTTCTAGCTGGGTATACGGCTGTTCTTCTGCTGTTGAACCTGTCAAATACTATTGAGAGGCTGACTGGAGAGCAGCTCTCAGCAGTTCTGGAGCTAACATGCAGAATGTGCTGCCGTAGTGCTAACCACCTGGATCTTAGCCAACCAGAGACTTGGCTTTGGCTCCTCTACACAGCCCACTTTTTGAGGTTGTGGTTTCATACCCTGTGACTTCAGTGAACCACTTCACTATTAACTATACATACAATAAACACTCTAGGCAGGTCCGCTTGGCAGCCCCATAGCTAACTTTAGCCCTCAGTATGTACGTTAATCTACAATGATTTGTGTGTGCAGCGTTTCCCCTTTGCTCACACTGGACTTGCTGCCTGCTCTTCCTCCATGTATGTCCCAGCAGAATTGTAAATGACTGGTGGGTGGTGAGGATAATCGCATGTGACAGCTAATGCGTAGGGTTGCTGGCAACATGTGTCAGCGCCAGTGTACATTAACCTACATTCATATTGAGGCCTTTTTGAATCACACGGGAAAGGAAAAGGCCGCTTTTGAATTCTGAATTTTGAAGATTTTTTTGGCACGCTTAATTTCTCTGGACTCACAAGCTTAGACCATTTAGTTTTTAAGGTTTTAGCAATTAAATTGCTAACCTTCTGTATACTGTAATCTTATTGACCAAACCCCTACTTAAAAAGGTAAATGTAAACAGGAGTTGGTTGTGTACTAACTGTTGCTAGAAAGTGGAAAACAGAGGTAAGGAGTGTGTGGCATGGAGGTGGCTCAGGTCAGGGCTGATCCCTTAAAGATAATCTCCCTCTCGAGGGATTTGTTTTTCTCTATGTCCTAGGGCCTCTAAGCTGAGTTTGGAGGTCACCTGCTGCACAGGCAACCAGACACATTTTTAAGGAGCCAGGTATTGCAGTTAGTGGCAGAGAGCAAAGTAAGCAGGAAATAGAGTTGAAAATGAACACAAGGAGAGGCCAGGTGTAGAGTTCACCCATGCCACTGAAATCAAAGGATTTGCATCTATAACAAAACCAGTTTTAGCAGTGTAGCTTTGAAGTGGTCCATTTGTGTTTATGTTCATGTCAGGAAGCCAGATTAGAGTAAATTCTGAGCCATGTTTCACAAAGGTGGTGAAAACAGTCTCCTTTTTGTGTATTTAGATAGATTTGAGCCAACTATTGTGCTTATTTTTGTTGTCATCATGTAGGTTTATGCTCAGGAGAGAAATGTGATTTAAGTCACTGAACTGGTATTTCATGTTCCTTCATGTGTTGAACATTTTGTGTTGAATACTAGGCTCTTGTTTGCATGGTTTTTCTCCGATTCCCATGCCTGGAAATCAAGCTGATGCCCAGCAATGTATTTCTCAACATGTTAGCGGAACTCTGTTCCCAGCTGTTGTTTTGGCTGCTTCTGTTTTTAGCAAAGGATCCTGGAAACTTGGTGCTAAAATCAGAAACTTTTGGGATCAGTAACAGATCAGTGTGAGGAGCACGTGAGAACTTAAGTTCTTAAAGGCAGTAAAGATACTTTTGTACAGTCCATCAACACAGTGCTGCAGGACATGACAAGATTTGTGAGGCTGCTACAGAGCTGCATAAATGAATAGGAGGATTGTTTTATGAGGATAAATTGAGCACAGTAAAGACTGTAGTTGTGTTGTTTTGTATTGTAATGTGTTCATCTTGCATGTACAATTTTTAACTGGGCTATTGGGTTTCACTACATTTGGCAGGTGCTTGATGTTTTGTCCATCTCTCGTGGCATATGACAACTTCCAGCTCTGGAAAATGTCTCTCTGAATGGAGAAAGTTTTTGAGGTAACCAGACTAACGTGTGGGATTTGCACCCATAAACCTTCTTCTCAGCCTTGTACAGATAGGTTATTTCCAAAGAGTTCCTTGAGGAATTGGAGATCTTTGGCCTGGTTCATGCTTTGTGTGTAAATAAACTCTGTGGACTGCATGTGGTCACAAATGAACGAGTGGGTGTGTTGACCTCATAAACTGTATAGGAACTGTTTCTTTTTCTTATTGTGGCATTATGCAAAAAGCTGAATTTTAATATGGCTGCACTAAAGTTATGGAGTTTATGTGTGAAGTTTGCAAACCAGGAAAAACATGCACACCAGCATTCATTAATAGCACATTAGCTTTCACACAGAGTGTAGGTATGTTGTGCTGCACAGAATCCATGAACGAAGCTTTGGGCATGCAGTGGCCTAATTTCATACTGTATGGATGTGATTGGTCCCTCGTTGCCCTTGACAGGCATGAATTACGGGAGTTTCCAGCCACGATAATCCTCCCCACCAGATAATAACACCCTGCCACATCTCCCTGAGACTCATGCCTGCATGCTTTACCACTTAGCCAAAATATCTCAGGTGTTTTGTTTAATTGTGAGACAGTGAGTGATTTACATGAAGTTAAAGTGGCCAAACAGCACTGGCAGGTTATAAGTAGCTGAGTTTCAGTCCTGCTGGCCTAAAAGTGTCTACTGTCTGTCCTGGGCCGTTCAGCTGCTGCAGCATTCAGAAGAAAAGGTGAAAGTTCAGCAAAGAGTGAAGTTGATGTTTATAGCTGTTTGTGGAATTTAGAGACAGGTACAGCTTCAGACATGTTAAGTGCAAACTGGATACGGTGTGTAGATCTGAATGATACTGTAGTCTGTATTGGCCCTTAGACATAGCCTCTAGCAACTCCCTAAAGAGGGCCAAGTGTGAGTGTGTGTGCATTTCTGGACTTGTCTTGTTTCTGTGTTTACACTCAAAACAGTGGATTTATAGAAAGATAATCAGAAATGATTTTCTGTCACGGGGAAGGTCACTTGAAGTTTGTCGGCATAAGCCTTGGAGGGGAGACAACACAACAGCTTGGAATTTAAAACAAGGAATGCAATCACAGCTGGGATACCAGACTCGATCAGACAGCAAATTTGCCGTTTCTGTGGTGAAATGCATTTTATTTGACGGTGAAAATGCCTCATTTGCCTTGTGCTTTAAGTCTTTATTCATTGTGTTTTACCAGGAAATCAGAGCAAAATTCTTCACTTTGAAAATGAAAATGACTATTTCTCCTTTCTGGAATGTATGAAACACTAAAGCACAACGGTCTAAGCTTATACACTTTTTCTTAACCGTGTGAGACAGCCAATCAGAGTAGAGCATACTGTAACCTTAACACAAGTGTAACACAAACCTGCCAAAGAGGAAATCTCACATTTCTGTATGCTCAGGTACTCTGCCCAATGCCAGGGTCACCTTCACCGGAAAAATAAATCCCTGGTGGCTCTCTAACACTACCCATAAGACCTCTCTCCCTTTGAGAGGCGGTGAGTGGGTGTCAACCTAATGTTTATACTGTCTGCTCATGGTTATGTAAGCCATTTTGTCCTCTTTCTCTTTTTTTCCCTCTCTCTCTCTCTCCATCTCCCTCAGCTTGTTTCAACTAATCTACCTTTACCTTTCCAACATGCCAAGTTGTGTGTTACATAAATATTCTTTGAACTGGTCTAGCTTAAGGTTTTTCAGCATACCAAGGTGTGTATTACATAAATATTGTAGGCCAGACTGTAGAGAGGTACTGTACCATGGAAGCTGTGTTTTTTTTTTTGGTTTTTTTTTTCAGAGTCAAGGATGCTTCTCTTTCATGAAGGGCAGGTTCAGGGAGGCTGTGGTACTTGTCTGAACTATCCCTGTGATAACAGCCTCTACAATGAACGAGTCAGTGTGTCTGCTCAAACACACGCACAAATCTATCTTTACAGTGGGCGGCTCTACAGCAGTGTAAATACAGTACAGTACACAGATCTGTCGTGTGCATGGCAGACAGCGTTACATGCATGATGAGGACATTGTTTTTCTATACAACAAAACTCTCTCTGTGGTTCAGCAGCTTGCTTACTGACTCAGTCATGCTAATGTACTTTGTGCGGGTCACAGGGTTCAGTCTTACCACGTGGGCCCGACTGTCCTCCATCATACAGCCATTCTCATGGCCCATTATTCACCCATAATGATGTTATCTTGATAACCTCAGAATAACTACGGCCCCTTTGACTTCCTTTATATCTCTAATTTGTCAGCTTTCTTCAACTCCATGCTCCGTTTCTATGGCAACTAATTGCTCTAGTTATGCCACGCTCAGCTGACTTCTGACCTTTTCTCGTGACCCATATTGACCTGTTTATGGTTAATGGATTAAGAGAGAGATAAAGAGAGAGAGAGAGAGAGAGCAGCTTCAATTGGCTGCTGCGATTTTAAAGTACAGTGTTTCCGGATTCTGATAAATCTTTGGCTTAAATAACCATCCTTTCTAGTCTTATAGCTCGCTGATTTAGCATTCCTTCCACAGCTGAGCGAGGGTAGAGATATTTGAACCATTTGGAGAATGCTCCCAGTGTGACATCCGAATTACTTGTAGAAAAGCATGAAGCTAATTTGAGCCCAAACATCTGTCCTGTGGTTCGTCCTCACACATTTTAGTGGGCACAGTGGGCTCTGTCTGGCTTCAAGCTCTCACATTTCTTTTGCTTTTGTCATTTCATTAATACTTTCCCTGAGCAGCACGTCGGTCTGCAAAGCAGCGAAAGGGGCAGCAAGAGTTAGTAGGAGATACAATTTGTGCTTGTACATTTTGGTGGGAAGAAATAGGCATTGTGTACTCCTGCTCATCTGTATCCTCATGGGAAATAAACAGCAACTAAATCAGTTGTTAGCTTTGTGTGTTATCTTTAAAGATGAAAGGACACTGAAAACAATGAAACCGCTGCCCTGGGGTTTCTGTAGGAAGGGAAAAAAGCAACAACTGGAGCGAAGAATGAAACCTTTGATCTATGCAGTCAGTCCCATTGAGTTAGTCTGAGACTGTACCCAGAAATAGAGAAGACAGGGGTCAAGAAAAAAAAAAGCCATAGACCCAGTTCACAGAAGGGAACTGGGAACAGTCGTAGACATTATTTTAGAGATACTGGTAGGGATATTAGATTATTTTTTGCAGAAATGAAAAATGTCTTGTATTTAAGGATCAAGCTGAACAACATTTTTTGTGTTAATATTCTGTACAGTACAGCTTACTCCCAAAAAACATCTGTAGTCAGTCAGCATTATCTCTGCAAATTTGCTTCTTGTGCTCTGTGGCCCTGTGTTTTCAGTATATGCTGAAGGGTGACACCAGGTTCTGCAGGCAGGTATTAACAGTGTGAACCGCTGGCCTTAACAAGATATTCTTTCCAGTGGTACATTATCATTCAAGCTTTCATTGAAACAGACATAAATTTTGACCTCAGAATATTTCAAGCTGTGAAAATGACAAGCAAAACAAAAAGGAAATTCACTTGGCGTGGCCTAGCCTTCAAAAATGGCGCACCACTTAACCACAGTGTCCCAATTTTGATTTTGTTGCATGTCAATCCCTTATTCTTTCAAGCTCATTAAAACATATTTCCATCATTATTCTTGCACATACCGTACACTGACAAACAGAAGGCTAATATCTCTGCTGAAACAGCCTGATTTGGGAATGTCTGTTCGCTTGTGTTTAGTTTTGGGCTACTGGCAGCCATCGGTGCACAGTCAGTGCAGCCTGGCCTGTCTGCTCTGGTTTCATAAGCAGAGAGAGTGAATGACCTATATACTTCTCTGAGGGAGGGGAAGTCACCTTGTTGGTGGACCAGCAGGCAGGCATGCTGGTGCACAGCAACAAGGTCTTAATGTGCAGCACTATTAAAGCGTTGACCACTGACTTGATATTAGACGCATACTTTAGAGGGATGTCTCAGATGCCGCTTTTGTTGTTTGGCCTCAAACTTAGTGGGGCTGTTTTTCCTGGTGTGGATCATCTTACTTGTTAACACTGCTTTGTGATGGTGTGAAAAGGCCAATGTATAGTGGAATATTCAGTAGATTAACATGCTGAAAAACACACCTTCACATGGAGTGGATTTGCACATGCACATGCACATGCACACATACACACACACACACACACACACACACACACACACACTCGCATTAGCTGAAACCATGGGGCCCAGTGCCAGAAAGATCTAGTCAGACAAACACCTCACCAGAGACTCCTCTAAGCGTCCTAACAAATTGAATGTGTGTGTAGATGGACAAGAGGGAATTAGATCAGTGGTCCTGATTGTATCTGAGTGTGCTGTTGCTGTACCCCTTTCCAGCAAGTCCCCTGGAGGAAATGTGTGTGCGTGAGAGAGAGAACGGGGCAGAGAGACAGAGGGAGAGGGAGAGAGAGAGCGCTTGGCAGCTGGTTTGATGAAGGATGTAAGGAGAATGTTAACCAGACAATCACCTTGCATGTTATTGATTGAGATGGGAGAGAGGTAATTAGCACAGAAAAGAAGGGGAAGCTGAGGCCACTTTTAATGTTTTGATACAAGGTGTTCTCTCTCTGTACCCATCTACATGTTGTGTTCTTTGCGTGTGTTTTGTGTTCATATGCATGAAGGAAAATTTATCAAATATTATAGTGCGTATCAAAATTTTTCAATCTGATGTGTATAGACCTTACCTTGAATGCATGCGACTTTGAATCCACTCAAAATGGAAATGTATACATGTATAATTTTTTTATTATATGTGAGAGCCACCTGATTCAGTGTCAATCCATTAACAAGTAGCAGAAATAAGTAGCATACCCTAGTATAATGAGCCTATTACAATTTTATTCACACCATTAAGCTACATGTCATGTGCCCTCCTCCACAGAGCAAACCTGTTCTGTAAAATGATGAATCCATGTCATCTTTCAAACTGAAATGTATTTAGTGCCTTTTTCTGCTTTTTAAATTTCCTTCGTTTTTTCTCTCATCCCATCTTTTGACTTACATCTCAATTAGCTTGGGGTTGGTTTGGAAAAAAGATATATTCTTAATGTCCCTGGGTGAGCACTGGATATAATATTGGACTTAGCATTGAATCTACATATAGTATACGAATAGAGCCCAGTTGTTTTTTTGATTTTTGAAGCCAATGCAGATTTTGATACCTGAGATTTTAAATTCCAAATCTAAAATCTTTTTTTTTTTAAATAGAAAAGCATAGCATAAACAAACACTTCATAAGGAGCCCTTAAAGTTTGTTATCAAAACATTGTAACCAAGATATATACCAAAAAAAATGTGTTAGTGCTCTCATTGCCACTATAGGCGCGACTATATGGCATTACTATGTTTCTAAATAACATCAAAAGTAGCTTTGGCATTTCACTCCTGCAACTTCATGTTATTTATCAGCTGATATAAACACCGATTCTGTCTGCCTATCTCAGATAAGCTAATATTTTCTGATACTGGCCTGGTGATTTATCTGCCATGCTCCAGTACTGACAATGTACAGGTGCCCTCTATGGACAACCATATTTGCCACATTTACAAAATTATAGATGTTACTAATCTCCTGCTGAACTCTCCTCCTGAAGTTTGCAAATTAAAATAAACGTCTAAACTGATAAAGCGCCAACAAGCAATGACATTTAAGAAGTTCAATCAATTAATTGGCCAACAGGTTAGTATATTTAACTGATCATACTGTAATTCAAACAGGACACACATATTACAAGTGAGCCTACATGTGACAGAAAATGCATGCACTGCTTATATCAAAGGTTGTATTATTGTTAAATTTATGATCATCAAAGTTTAGCCGGTAAATTATCACAATATAGATTTTATGTAACATTGTCCATCCCTGTTTAAAAGCACTCAAGTCTTTTTGACTTCTTCAGACATGGCAGTGTTTCCCTTTAGTACCTGGATTCATAATAGATCAACTATAGACAGACATCATCTATTACTTTTGACCTTTAACGCTCATCACCACACTTGCATGAAAAGGTGAACTGTAGCTGTTAGCTAATTGTCTCATTTAGGGCTGCATCAGTAGGAACATACTGTACATTCTGAGCTGTAATGGTCAGGTAATTGTAGAAATCAGTCAGTGGTGAAAGCAGCAAATGATGCCAAAGTAAACAATGCCTTGGATAAGGCAGAGGTGCAGCAGAGTGTCTTCAGTTCTGTTGCCTGTTGGTTGTAGATCAGAGTAAATGACGACATGCTGCCGTACTTACAGGTCAGCACACATCAGAACTGAGTCTCACCTTTGATCTTTGACCCTAAACTGGTTGCGCAGTTTATACTATTACAGTGTGATTTTTGCTCTATTATGGTTTATGTTATTTTAGTTTACCACTCAACACTTTTTCAAGCCAGAGCAGAAAAGTGTTTTGGATCCTACTTAAATTTGACATCCTGCTCTATGTGTCTGTGCTTATTGAATTTAAATAATCTCCTCTATAATTCTGTCATTGTCATCTCTGTTAGCCTGGTGAAGCTATAAATCAGTTGAGTGGAAAGCCCTCCTCTCTTGGTTGGCAGACATCTTTATGGCCAGCCACATTGTGCTGCTACTGTACTGTGGGTCATAAAAACCCAAGAATGTTTCACAATGTGTATCAGGCTGTAACGCAGAGGACGGGGACATTCTGCCCTGGCTTTGTTGTAGACTTTTGAAAAGTCTTTGTTGATTTATGCCTGGTCTGAAAATGTGTGTGTGTGTGTGTGTGTGTGTGTGTGTGTCCTTTCAGCTCGCCATTGAGACAACCGTCCTCGACAGTCAAAGTGTGCCTGGTTTGTGGAGACGAAGCATCAGGATGCCACTATGGTGTCGTGACATGTGGAAGCTGCAAAGTCTTCTTCAAAAGAGCTGTGGAAGGTACGGCATTAACCCCTGTCCAAACAAGATGTCACTGTTTAGGGCTTTTCTGCAGCGGCTGAGAGACAGAAATACACTGCAAGTTCAGAAAATCACTAGCAAATGAAGACAACATCTTCACCACTTTGACCACAGGCACGTCAAGAAACATATCTGTGAAAATTAAAAACGCACAGGCAGCACAAAGAAATTGTCATTCATTCAATCTAAGTATGAAAATCAAAATAAGCATCAATAGCTGATTTTCAGACATCAACGACGAGTGGTCAACATATTCATTACAGATAAACCTTATTGAATTGAAGTGCATTTCTGTTTTTGCTTGCTTTTTCTGTATTTGCAGCATGTTTCTTTATCCTTCGCATGTGCTGTCAGTTTGGTGAATGTGTTGCTTAATTACCTTCTGTTCTATTTATATGCAGTGTTTTTTTTTCTATGTATGTGTTGTGAATGTGGTCAAGATGTCTTTTTCCATTTGCTTATGTTTTCTTTTGTTCCTCTCATACAGAACATTTTTATTCTATAGAGAAAAGTGACACAGTAGTAGTACTCTCATCCTAAAACCAATTCTCAGCAGGAGACAGCCACTGTACCAGTATTATGCTGTTATTCAGCAAGTTTTATTCATATTGCATTATGCCAAAATGAATACCCACAATTGCTTCAGTGAGTATCAAATAATTTCAAACAATATCATCTTAACTGACAACTGCAGCATTCAGAGTTATTGGCAGACGTTTTGCTCAATTCATTAACAGTGGTTCGTAGGGACTACCTGATGCCAAGTAAGTTTAAATGTGGTACATGCATAAAGCTTTTCCAACTGGGACCTATCACTGAGAAAATGTGTGAAAATACAATAACTTCTCTCAATAGTTTTCACATTTTTCAGATAATCACTTTTTTCTTGACAGAACAACGGCTGAAAAGTTCAGTTCAGGGCACAGGAAAGCTGTGAAGCACCTTGTTCTTTTCAGCATTTTTCGAATAATAATTAATCTATGGTAGATGTTGGTTTTAATTGCACTACTACGTTTTATGCAACAACTAGTATTTTATCTCAGTGGACCTCTTGTATATTTATTATTTCCAAAAGATCATTACAATTACCAAAAGCAGGCATTACATTTATAGCCAAGCTGGGGGGGGGGGGGGGGGGGGGGGGGGGGCATGAAGTAGGTAATTCTCCTACAGCAGCCCTTTATGTTATATTTAGCTTGGGGAAAATCAGCAGCACCATAATGTGCTTTTCATTTTGTGCCTGTTGCCTGAGGCGTTGGCCTAACTCATTTAGATGAGTGTTTGAATGCAAAACACACTCTTACACACCCAGTGTAGGAGAAAAAAAAAAAACAAACACGCAAACAAGCCTGCCAGCCAGTCATTAGGCCCTCTAGGTGTTTTCCTGACCATTGGAGGAATCACACTCATTTCAAATCAAATCCTGCTTTAATTTAATGATATTTACACATGGTCATTCTGGAGACCGGAAACCAGATTACATGTGGTTATCAAATCAGACATGGCATTGTTCTTGCTTGGAGCGTGGCCATCAAAGAGCCGATGACAGATGTTAAAGATCTGACTTTGTGTGAGTGCTAGTCAGGTGAGGCTCTGGAAACCTCGGATCTCTAGATGATAGAACCGCTAAACTAACTATTTGTCTCTTGTATGATTATAATTAAACTGATACTGGCTCATTGATTGTTTAATACCCTTAATATCCTTCCACTTTTCCTCCTATGAAAGCGTAATAAGGGCAACCTATACGGTGTTGTGATGTCATTAAGGTTGAGTGCGAAGTGTGTGCCCTTCTGATGTGCACAGCGAGCTGTTACCTTACTTGACCCCTCCACAGCTGCCACTGTGGTGGAAAGAGAGAGGTAAGGTGTAGGGAGGCAAAGGATGAAAATAGTGAGAGAAGGATTTTGCAAAGTGAAGAGAGACAGAGGACAGTGAAACAGATACAGCGAGGGAGGGGGGGGGGGGAGGACAAAGAAAAAGTCAGACGCAGACAGAGAGATAAAGAGAGGAGGAGCAAGAGACAGGGAGAGGGTGGAAAGTGATGTGTCAGCAGTGAGCACAGGAGACGTGTAAGTTAGGACGTGAGGAGACGTATTACTCCTCCTCTCCACCAGTATTTCCTCCTCCTTCTCCTCCTCTTTTCTCTCAAAGTTAAAAACTTTGACTCAGTATGAAGAGATATAAAAGAAGACTGCAGAGAGTGGGCATCTGTACAAGGGGAATAATCCAGCCCATGCTTAATTTCTTTTGGCACCGCCTGCCTCAGGGGACACAACTTTTCGGTCGGCTGTAGCTCATTAGACGACTAACTGGCTCAAAGCCCTTTACTACAGAGCTAGTTAGAATTCTGGAGTCATCAACAAATCACATGAAATTCTCTGACTGTGGAGGGTCTGGTTCCCCCTTTATCCAAGTCAGTCAAGTCATTGTGTTTGGTAGCTTTATTTTACATCGGTAGAGCTTGGCACAGTTATTATTTGAAGTCTACATTTTAGGTTTCTTTGTAGACCATCTGTTTGGAATATCTACTGGCCACACAAGCCTTTTACTTTCCAAATCTGGGCACTAAGAGTCCTCCTCAAGAGGGCATATATTCATTCCACTTAATTTTTTTCATATCTAACAGAAGGCACAGCCAACTGTACACTCTAAAGTTTATCACTGTGGTCCCGGGAAATATATAGAAATATCAAATAAAGTGCTGAGTATACTCTGGCTGTAAGCTTTTTAAAATGCCCTCAATTCATTCTTTAAGCATTCAGAACACAGTGCATATGCACACTCACTTATTTTTATAAAAGAAACATTCATCCACCTGCTCTCCTATTCACTACAAGTCATGCAGTTTATCTTACACAGTATGGCAGCTCTTATTGTACTCACATTTTATTTACCGCCACATTTTAGATGTTCTTATATCGTAAACAAACATACAACAGGGGCAATAGCTTTTATAAATCTTACAAGCTTTGCAACTGTATTGCTACTGTTGACTTAACTGTCAGGTGCAAATATGGAGACAATTAATAGGCTGTGTTGAAATGAATGAATTCTTCAGAATAAACTTTCTGCGCTGCAGAAAAATGCCTTCTGACAAACAGCAGTTCATAAATATGTGTTATCATCGCTAATGAAATGTGGAAACTGGAAATAGCTGAATGCATTCATATGTGCTTCTCCCCTGAATCCACTCTACTAAAGACTAGTTTGTTGATACAAGGCAGCTGCACTCAATAAACGACTCCATGTGGAGCGCATTTGAAGAGTTGAACGCCAGCTTATTATTCACATGTCATCAGTGGCTTGGCATGTCTGCTCTTTGTAATAATACTAGGCACTGCTTTTAGCTCACTAGCTGTTTTTGCTGGTCTCTTAGTGAACTGAGAGCTTTACAAAGACATCAGTCAACCTTGTTATGGCCTCAATGTGTTCTCCAATGTAACTGGGTCGTGGTTTCCATGGAGCTCGTGTCAATCTAAAAACCTGTCCTTCAGCACCGCCTCTGTGGGAGAGGTCATCTGAGGACACGTATCGCACTGCTTCTGCTTTGACTGGCAACTCTGGCATCCAATAATATGTTTCTTAGATCAGAATGGAGGAATAAAGGCCTCCTCCCTCCACCGCTGGAGTGAATACTTCAGGTTATGTGTGTGTGAGAGGCTCATGTAACAACGGCTGGAGAGAAGCCATTTAGCAGTGTCCTCATCCCGGCTCCTCAACACATGTCTCACATCAGACATTCTTTGATCAAAAACTGCTTAAAACATACAAACACAATCACAGGCACAAGGCTGCGATACAACCATGCATTGGCACACACTTCTTCATCAGTCGTGAAGAAATTCAGGTGTACTGCATTAGATAGAAATGATTTCAGCACTACAATGTATAGTATATACACTGCATTTTGTTGCCTGTGAGGCCTCTTATTACAGTAACAGGCAGGCCTACACTGTATGTTTGGCGCACATGCATGATTATATAACTCCCTTATATGCATACACTACTTCCTCCATGCCCTCAGTTCCCCTGGCCCCGGGCTGACCTACAGGGCTGACCGCTCTCTGGTGGATATTATCTGACCTCCATCTCTTCCTTCTCCCTGGTGATACCTTTGTTCTTTGACATCAATGCAAAAAGTATCCAGTGTAGATAGTGGGTTACACCTTTTGTGTTCAACCAAATAAGCAGCGCCAATCTGATGGGCTTTATCGGCGTCTTCACTGATGATTGGTTTGTTACAGATACAGTACTAGGAGAGTGTTGTGGCATTACATTGTAGTGCTAGTATGCTGTAAATGTGCATATCACATGCACTTGCTCCGTACATGAAAAATCTTATATGAAAAGGTAGCAGATAAGAAACCGAACACATTCTTTCTGTTTTCCTTAAAAATGAGAGTTTAAGGCATTCAAGTAATGTTTCAATAGACATAAGATTATGTTTTCAAAACAGCTTTGATGATAAAGGAGGTACTGAGGGGTGGGTATATTTCTGTTGTAACAGTTGCCTGCCTTCTCTGATTTGAAAAAAAAAAAAAAAAGTCTAATTCATTTCTGACTTCAAATTGTAAGATCAAACATACGTTTTCAACTTGTACAAATAAATATTTGAATGTGTTGGTGAACAATTTGGTGGTGTGCTACTGCTGGGAATAGAGCTATATTGAATTGTAAGTGAGAGTACTGTAAGGTCAAATTCGAATCGAACTGCTTCTATCATAAACCTGACCATAATTGGCTTCTCTTGTACATGAGACACTTGCAAATACCATATTGAGGCCTAAATAAAGATTAAATGCATTATGTATAGTACACAGAGAGCAGATGGGGAATATCTTTGTGAGAGGAAAATGCACTGGACAACTGTCTGAGATATAGCACGCTATTATAGAACAGGAGACATTAGTAAACAAAATAACAGCTTCTATTTACATCCTATTTTAACTTGTGCAGCCTCTCTTTATAATGATCCAGACAGGGAAACTTAATTGTGTAGAGCCCCATCCAACACAGCTGTTTGTGTGTTGTCCAAAGAACTGGAGTAGCAGAGCTATTGCAAGGCAGTGATTTGCATATTGCTGGCCCAGTGGTAACAACAATTACATCTCTGAGAGGCCTGTCTTTTGGTTGTTTTGTATTTTGGCTATGTAATTTCGGTTGCATAAATACCGATGTATGACGATCACAGAATTGACCAAATGCTTTGCGAGTGGATAATTAAATGGCATTAATCCATGAGACTGACTAGATTTCAGCACATTCTTTAGTTATATTCCGTCTTCTGTCTGCAGTACCGGCATGCAACTCAGAAATTTGCTTCCTCTGCCAAATGTCATTCAGTGAGTCACACTAGTATTATTGATGTGAGTCAGCTACTGTATCTGAGAGGCTATTTTCACAATCAGGGGTCTAAGCACTGTGTAGTGGCTATTTAAATATGTCACGTTTAAGGCAGAATTTTAGAAAAGACCTAAAGCCTGCCTGTGTTTTGTTTGGAAAGCAGATGTACTGTATCTGTGCTGGTGGCAGGAGGACTGCAGGCCAGACTGCTCTTGTTCGAGTGGGGTCCCCACAGGAAAGAGCATTTCCCTCTCAGAAGAATTTCCTCATAACTGATGTATGCTGGAGCTGACAGACAACATAGACTACTCAGCGGGTTGTTGCCAGATTGTGAGATCATTAACTATATGTAGACGTGAGTGGACTCCATTAAAGAGCTATGAGGGTTTCCTTGTAATGGAGAATGCTGACAGAGTGTGCATTGTACCAGCATTTAGTTTTTGGAATGATGTCAAGTTTAATACAGTACAATAAATACAATTTAATACACTCATTAATCTTTATCTTTTTCATGGAGTATTATATGAAACTATCCTGATAGGATTTGGCATTATTTACTGTCTTTAAAGTAAAAACAGGACTGACAGAGCTTTGGATAAGAAGCACAATTAAATATAAGTCAAAATATTAGTTAATAAATTGACCACTTTCAGTAGAGATGAGAGGAGAATTTTTTTGTTCGAGTTTGACATTTTCAAAGGTAACAGTCAAAAATCATCAATAAGCCTGCCATGTGCACATATTCAGAGGTAAACATGAGTGCATTTGAGTGCATGCACACACAGTGCATAAATAAACAACTCCCCCCACTTTCAGATACACACAGTCGCGCGCATACACACCACTGACTTCAGCTGTCTTATAAAGTGTATTTCACTCTAACAATTATTAACAAGATTCACGGGAATGAGCAAAACAGTTGACAGGAAAGCTCCAGACTTTTTAGAATTGCCATTTGGTCCGGCTTATCCGTGTGAGAGTCTGTGTATATGTGTGTGTGTGTGTGTGCGTGCACCAGGGGGGTGGGTAAGGGGATGGCTGTGTTGTATTTCCTGTGTCGCAGTTTACTGTTTTTTAGAGCAAGAAAAATGGGCTTATGTAACGGTCATGTGATTTAGCCAGAAATAGTGGTGGGGCTACAGCTGCTGCCTCTCCTCCTGCAGCTTGGTTCCTTGGCTTTTGGCAGCAGCCAGACAGACACACTGCGCACTACTCCTGCTAGCTCAGAAAACAACTTCTGCTCATTCCTACACAAATACAAATACTGTACTGTAGATGAAACAAAGGCAGTGCACAGAATGTACATGTTTGAGCAAACTGCATGTAAACAGAACGCACAATCTTTCTTGCAACAACACTAAAGTCTGTGCCAGAAATCTTGGATACTCCTAAAAAAACAAATAGTACAGGACGAACATGTAGGAAAATACAAGACTGATATGCACTGACATGCAAACATGTGTACGCAACCATATACACAGTCTGAGAGGTGCACACAATTTTAACATCAACCCTAATGAGCGAATCCATATACTGGGGTCACTGGGGTCACTATACCACATACCAGCCCATCTGGGTTGTGTCATGATTTCCATGTGTGTGTATCCCTCATGTATTTGTTTGTGAAGGCAGATACAACATTTGCAGTTTTATTTAAATTGTCAAGTGGAGCAGCTTTCTGTGTGTGTGTGTGTGTGAGTGTGTGTGTTCACGTGCGTGTGCACCCATGTGTGTGTGTCTATATGAGAGCGAGAGAGTGAATGACTGTGTGCACGAGCGTGAGCCTGTCTGTGTGTGGGCGTATGGCGCTCTGAGGCTGGCGGACGTGTGGAAAAAGGGAAAAAGGAGGGATGGAGATGCAGGCGTAGAGAAGGAGAAGAGTGGAGGAGGAGAGGAGCTGTACAGTGAAGAGCTAGTGGAGCGGAAGGAAGCGCTCTGAAATGGGAGATCATTGGGTTTAGCTAAGGGCTAGGCAGGAGGCAGGAGGGATTCTCGCCATGTTAACATCACTGTCAGGAATAGTCTAGCTGCAGCCAGTGTCCTGGTTCCACCGAATTCTAATACCCTCATGCCATATACTGTATAATACACCATTAGTCATGCGTTGTAGAATGTGAGAGCGGAATAATCACAATTTCAATAATTTTCACAGTGATAATCATGAAATGTAGATCTCTGATATTGCCAGACATTTCACGGGTTTCTGTGTTGACCTACATTACAAGAGATTCAACAGCAGAATCAAATATTTACTGCCCTTCAACGTAATGTAATCAAGCAAACTGTATACTTTCTGCAATATGTTCAAAGCTATTATTTTTATTGCATAAGTAAACGGCCTCAATCACGCTCTTCTCCCTTCTTATTTCTTAAAATCACTAGACACCACTATGAAAACCTCACTTCTGTTCTTTGCCAAGCTGCATGTAGAGTTCACCACCGAACTGACATTGTTTCTTGTCTTTCTTTAGGTCAGCACAACTACCTATGTGCCGGGAGAAATGACTGTATCATTGACAAGATCCGAAGGAAAAACTGTCCAGCATGTCGCGTACGGAAGTGTCTCCAGGCTGGGATGAACCTTGGAGGTGAGGAGTCACACCCTCATTACAGATTTGCCCTGTCACGTGTCTCAGATGTGACATTTGAGTCAGCCTCGCTCCGCTTATAAGAAATGATAGATATGAAAAAGTAGGTCTGGCTGTGGTCATATGAGGCCTGGGGACGCCTAGTCATAGGATGTTGTGTGTATGTGTGTGCAAAATATTTATACATACATTATGCATTCAGTAGGTGTAGATCTACACTACTCTATACGTTGCCAGCTGACAAAGCCTGCAGACATAGTACAGTATTGTATTATGTGGAAAGACAGCACTATAGTAGAGAGTAGTGGAGTCAGAGGGGAAGTATGTGTGGTTTTTTTTTTTGTTTGTTTGTTTTTTTTTAAATACATTCATTTATTGCCACTGGCTTACTCCAATTCAGGGGCACAGTGGTATATGCAGGGCGGAAAGCATATTTGATAGATTTTCAGTCCATTAGACAGATTGAAATGACAAATGTTTTCAATGTTATTTTCTCAGAGGAATGTAAATTTATGAACTGATTCTGTTTGTGAATTTTAGCGGTCCTCTAAATGAATCAACATTGAAATTCTATATACATTATTGGGGTTGGAAGAGTAATTAATGAATGCCTATGGAAAGCCGTTCAATCAGATTTCACAATATAGCACCACTGATATAGCAAGGTCATCATCCTACAAAACTTGCATCCTTTTTCTGTAATTAAACATTAGAATTATTTTATTGATTCAGATATGCAATGAGGTGAGTGAATATTGAATAGTGTAGAAGCTTAGGGATATTTTTTTAGTATGTTGGTGCAGATTCTGTGACTTTATCTAAAACACTGTACTGATTTATAAAAACTTTGTCACTTGGAGGTGCACTAGAACTCTCTGTTGTTATGTCAAATCAAGTTTATTTATAGCCCAAGATCACATGAAAGATGTAAATGAGCTTTTCAGGCCCAAAACAGCCATGGCTTCCAACTTAACTCAAATTTTCTATGGCTGGAGCTTTTCATGAACCTTGCAATGGTTTAGTAAATTGCTGCAGAAATAAGGCTGTAATAACAGGTGAATCAATTAAATGCTTATTATGCTCAGAGAAAAAAAACAATAAAATATTTTATAAAAATATTCTTCTAATTAGGCAATACAACAAAGACACAAACATCAGAGGACTGCTCAGTTTGGTTATTGTCAACAATCAGATAAATTACACTTATACCCTTTTTACACCAAAATTAGCAGACAGCAATATAAGTGGGTTTTTTAAATGTGGGTAAACCTGCTTATAAAAACCAATTGACTCTTTTTCCACTGCCTGTTGAATTTGTCTTCCTGTTTGGACTGAGGACACACACAACTGCAAGGAGCCATGTCATCACATGCACTCACAGAGCACACACACAGATGCAGTGGAGAGCGTGAGCTGCTAACCGCGTCTCCGCGTTGGTGCTCCTGTAAAAGTGTTGGAGCCTCCATGTGAGATGCTTCGATTGGCGATTTTGTTTTTAAAACTTCTTTCAGGGCTGCAGCTCACAGTTTCATCCCTGCAGTGTAGCTGCAGTGTTTCTGATGTAACATCACCATGCTGGGCAGGTGAACTGTCTGTCGACAGTATCTGTGCTCTGAAAGATGCAACAGGAAAAGGGGCGAAAATGAGTGTGTTCACCTGGGTTTTGGAGCCAATAAATACCCAGGGCTACTGCATAGTCATTTGACCCAGGTGTGAATACTTATTGTACCCTTTTCCATTGCAGACAAAAGCCAGATGTCAATGGATCTTAGTGGGTTTTTTTGTGTGGAAAGTGGAAAAGGGGCTTAAGAGTATGGACTCTAAAAATTAACTGCTCAGAATAAGGGCCTTTAAAATTTGAAGTGAGGATATTCTTTTTGCATTTGGTACACTGCCTGCACCCTAAATGCTACATCTAACACGTGGGGAAAAACTCTATCCTGGAACCAATCCAAACCACTGATACCACAATATAAAACAAATAAATGGGCACTGATTGGGAAAAATCAATTGCAGTAAAGCACTTGAAGACACATTGGCTGCACTGTGAATGCTTTCTTTTTAAGGCCGATTTCATATATTTCAGACAACAAGACATCGTTATAATATTGACTGGATGTATTATTGAGCGAACATGGTATTGATAAAGTACATTTTTCTGCTATGACATCATCACCCTCTGCATACACACACAGTGTTAATGCACAGAGAAGACTGGGGACTGGCAGCTACATGCTCCCTCAAAGGGGAACAAAAGCCTATATGATGCATACTGGGGTGAAGGTGGGTCTACTGAAATGCTGTATGAGCACCAGCAGTGTTGAAGTGCTGTTTGGAGCAATATAGCTGAGAGGTTAATGAAGATTGTTAGCAGCAATATACCAGAGCGGAGGAATGGGCACAACAAAGTCAGCTTAAAAAGGCTGCCTTGTGTGTCTCTTTCACATTAAATTAATGTATTATGTGAATTCAGTCTATCTACACTTTACAGAGTTGGTGTTATCCATATATTGTAACCCCCCGGTTACAATATATCGATATTGTAAGCCAACATACAGCACGCTTCCCCCTGACATTGCACTTAGAATCTACTGAACATAAAAAAGATCAATCTAGACTCAGCACCTAGTCACCATATAGCACCTGTCAATCATGTAGCCATACCAGCTTATCAGCAGGTAATAACGAACCGATTAAAACCATAAAAACATGATTTGGAGTAAACACATCTTTGTCTAGTGAAATGTTATATAGCATTGAAAAGCAGCCGATGACCTTCAGTTACAGATAAAAGCTTAAGATTGCCAATGAGTGTGTCTGTATACTTGAATAGCAGCAGTGTAAACCATTGAATGGGAGCTCAACTCTTTATATCTAATAATGATATGAGGACAGGTAAAGAAAGCTGTCATACCCAATTCTAAAGAGCAGAAACATTTTTGTATTTCAAGTCAAATATGGATTATGTGGAAGAAGTATGAGTTTGACTCCCAACCCCATGTTAGCTTTAAGCCAATATTAAGTGAAGATTTTTTCAAGAAATTTGCTGTGCAAGTCATGTTTATATTCCATCTACTACACACCTGAGTAACGTGGTTAAACCTACTTAGTGTATAGCCAAGTACAAAAACATCGGTATTACCGCTCTTTAAATCAATAGATCATTATTTCAAACAAAAACCAGAGGAACAATATAGCTCATTTAGCTACTAGCTAGCTGCATGAGTCACCAATAAATAACAGCAGCCTCAAAGAGAAACTTGGCCATGACCGGCGAGCTGTGAAACTAATGACTGAATTAAGTGTGTGCAAAAGTTGAAAAGAAAGCTGAAACACAACTAAGAGACCTCAGTCAGCAACAGTAATATTAGACTTTGTTTTAGCACTTAAGCTAGCAACAGCAGCGTTAGGCAGTAACAGTGACTTACTTAGGTGAGGCTAAGCAATGATTTTAGTGAGGAAAAAATCCTTTGGAACAGACGTCGCCATCCCAAAATCTGGAAAGAGGGACAAGAAAACACTTGAAGTACGGTTAGTAGAGAAACAGTGGTTAAAGACACACTTCTGACGGGTGGACTTGAGGAATACTGGGAGCAACAGCGGCAAACATGAGCAAAAACATTTTCAACAAGCTCTCCAAAGTGGTATGAGCAGGCCAGCTTGTTAATGAAATGTTACATCGGTAGCAGCAATGCAGCAGTTTTGCTCTTTGGTTTTTTTTTTTATGAAGTCGTGCAGCAGCAGCACTGGCAGAACATGATACTGGACGGTGTTTAGCTTTAAAAAAACACTTTATTACTGAGGTCTCCATGAACTTTGTGAATTGTATGAATGTTTGTTAACATGTACACTCCACTGGCAGTTTATTATTATTTTTAATGAAACACTTTTAAAGAGGTATTGAAGGCTGCAGTTTGTGGTGCTGTTAAAATGTATAATGCTTTATGGACAAGAGCTTCTATTACTTTATCCACCCCATTTATATCAATGAGGGTTAAATAACAGAAATAAAAGAAACTTCCTAATGTACTACTGTTCAACTAAAATGACCACAAACTACACCCTCCAAAATCATACAGTTAAAACAACATAGTATTCATAGTAGACTCCATTAGGTTTAGCTAGGTGCACCTAATAAACTGCCAACTGAGTGTGTGTATTCATTTGCTTGTGTATCACCCCTTAAAGATTTCAATATGTGTATGGCTAAATAATACACAGGAAATTAAGCATGATTAATGGACTATTATCTGTTCCTGGTTTGACTGGACTTCATTCAAGATGGACACTTTACAGTTTCTCTTCCTTTAGATACAGAGAAAGCAGATTTCCTCAAAAGTCTGATCAAAGAAATTTGATCAGCACAACTTTAACACTGAGGTGCGAAGTAAGAAATTAGACTGGTCACACCTGGTTTAAAATTAAACATTGTAAAACAGTAGGCAATAGTAGTCGACATTGTTAACACGTACAGGAGACGTGAATTTTGCAGCCAGATACTGCTTATTATAATGTATATCCATATTTGGGTTTTTTGAATTATACCCCTTGAGTATCTGTCACAATGCAATTATAAACTATAGACTATGAACGCAAGATATCTCACCATCAAGAATGTGTTAATAAGGTCCGTTATGTTCCCCACAGCACGAAAGTCCAAAAAGTTAGGAAAGCTGAAGGGAGTCAGCGAGGACCTGCAGGGCTCTAAGGACGGCCAAACTGCCACAGGTGGTGTTGGAGGCGGTTACCTGTCCTCAGAGAAGGAGCTGAATGCCAGCGCTGCTAATGCCCTGGTGCCCCACGGGCCTGGGGTGGTCACACCTTTTCTGCCGCCCTCCATCTGCAGTGTGTTGGAGCTGATTGAGCCTGAAGAGGTGTACTCTGGCTATGACACCACGCAGCCTGACACCACTGACCACCTGCTGTCCAGTCTCAACCGCCTGGCCGGAAAGCAGATGGTACGCATGGTGAAGTGGGCCAAAGTACTTCCAGGTTAGTGACCACTAGAGCGATGGGCTGAGGCCTAAATGCTCTTTATGAGTATGTTTAAAACAGATTTAGAAAGGAGTTGAATCAGCGCCCTCAAATATATGTGTATATGTTTTTTTTTTAAGATTTTAATAAAATGGAGACAGTCTTGGAGAGTATTTTAATATTTTGTGCTACCAGTTCAATTATTATTTTCTGTTGCTTTTAAAAGTCAATAAAAAGGCTGCAGTAAGTGAATTAGATTAAAGCAGCTTGTAAATCTAGTAAATTGTATGTTTCCGGTGCAGTATTTAAGTCATTGAGAATGAGCCAAAGAAAATGGTAAGTGATAATATAAGGGGGCTGTCCATACTGTAGTTATTGACTGGTTTTAATAACGATAACAAGCCATCTTCACTTTTGATCTCTCCATTTTGAGAATGCTGGTTTTGTGAGCACACCCGGCACACAAATTTTAATATCAAATACTAGGTCAGGAAATAATTCTGCAAAGCTTCAACAAGATTAGTAATGAATCCTATTTTACCATTAAATAGAATCAAGATTAAGATTTTCAAACAGAACTCATTTACATCATGTTGAACAGAAGATCTAATGTCTGTCTCATTAATTTAACCTATAAGCCACAGCACAGGAGGAAAACAAATGTTTGAAAAGGGGTAAACAACTTCCCCTAAAATGCCAGTCAGTGGGAGACATATTGAAAGATTCCTCACAGGTAGCTCTTTGAGGCTGTTTAATTTGCTGTATTGCAAATATTTGATACCTCCACGGTGTCTGCTTGCCATATCCGGACGTATAAATAGAAGGGGAGCCAGACAGAAGGGTCAAAATGAGTACCTTCGACTTTCAGATATGCCACCGCCTGCATTCAGCTTACATCTGGATGGCAGGGCCAACACACAGGGCAATATTGACCAATATTGTCAATACCAACAAGATGTTCAAGGAAAGTCTGTGGCTCGTCTTATGTTAATGAAAGCTATGTTATTATTTCTGATGCCTAGTTACCATCAAAGTGGGCTGAGAAACAAAAACATAAACATCAACTCTCATAGTTTAAAGAGAACATAAAGTTTGTCAACTGGCCATAAAGTGTTAAAACAGGTATTATTTCACATACCTTTTCTACAAATATATATACATCTTTGGCAGATTGACATGCATCTAGACTGAAATAGTCCCTAAGCCTTGATAAGTCACTTGTGTGTCCTCACTTGGCCTGTGTTTTGCATGAGGAGTTTCTTGCCAGAGTTTGATTGAGAGTTTGGCAAGTTTCCTATTCAAATCTATTTCTGGTGCTCCATAGACAACATGCCAATAACTGGAGGCCTTGTGGGATTTGCATAAAAGAAGAATGGGTGAATATTTCTCAGTGGTGACCATGTCTAAACAAATATTGGCACAAGAACTACACTGTAACAAAGATACACAGGATGCAATGTGCACGCATGCACATGCCCAGCTAAATAAATGCCTCCTAAGTTGGTGCTTAAGTTCAAATACGCTAATTGAGTATTGTCAGCTACATGTAAACACAATACTTTCTTCTCATCTGCTTCATCTGTGTGTGTGTGTGTGTGTGTGTGCGCGTGTGTTTTTTTTTGTGTTTTTGTGTGTGTTTGTTAGGTTTCCGGGGCCTGCCCATTGAGGACCAAATCACCCTGATCCAGTACTCATGGATGTGCCTGTCCTCCTTTTGCCTCAGCTGGCGCTCCTACAAACACACCAATGGACAGATGCTCTACTTTGCCCCTGACCTCATCTTTAACGAGTAGGCATACACTTCCATATCTGCACACATAGGTCTGATGATATTAAAGTGTACTGGTCCTGACACTTAGCGAAGGCCCAGATATTCAATATTTTTTTAACTTACTTTATTTATACAATTTAATCTTCAAAATGTTACAAAGACAGGAGATCACCTCAAGACCGTCTCACCTGTTCTTATAGTTCAAAACAACAAAATTTCACCAGATGCATCTCTTTGAAGGCACTTAGGTACTTATAAAATACATATGCCGTTGTCTCACACAAACATGTCTATTACAAAGGTTAGAACAAATAATCTGTTTGTTTGACATGATTAGTAGATACAGTAAATAGTTTGCAGTAAAGCTTTGACAATAAATCTTAAGTAGCTTCTGCTATTTTCAGCTGCGCATCAGATACATATTTATGCATAAACATCACTTTTGCGAGTGGACTTTGGAGAGTAAGGAGTGGATTTTCCTACTGTACTATTTTAAGCTCTCCATTAACATGCCTGAAAACTACTGAAAGAGCCAAACTGAGTTTTTTGTCGTAACTATGTTGCATGTGTACTTAAAACAAGGTCATAATCTTGCACAGGATTTCTGGCAGTTCACAAGAAAATACTTTTATACTTTTTCTTGCTTCATTAATTGCGTGGGGCACAGGCGATCAGAAGCCTAGCAGGGGCAGTCAACGTCCCACTTAATCTGTGTTAATAGGTTTGAACAGGAGAGCAAGTGGAGAGGAAGTGTATGTGGGCATGTTCTCTTTGGGGCTGCAGTGCATGGCCGGTGATGAATTGAATGTTATAGAATTAATCAAAGTGGAGAATAGCAGCCTCTGTAGGCAGCCTGCTGTAGTGGAGCGGGTTCATGCAGGGGCAGGTTTAAAAGCTCCAACTAATAGCTTGTGTAAGTCAATGTCAGTGGGTCAGTTTGTCCCAAATATAAATAAATAAATAAACAACAGCACAAATGCCATTGTGCAACACAGCTACAGCTTCTGTGTCTGTGTGTGTTTTAGCACTGTGAGCTTTGTACAGAGGGAAAAAGCATTAGTTTGCCACACCAGTGATCCTCTGATCCTCTAATCTATTTAGTGCCAAGTGGATCACAGTTTATTAAGAATTATGTGTTTCTTTCTGGAAGATGACTAACAGTTTTTGGAGAAAACCTAATTTTGTGATCGAGACTTAATGGTTTGTGTCATTTGGCAAGTCCAGTTCAGAATAAGTTCATAACACGGAGAAAAATACTGGAATTGCACATGCATTCATAGAATAAATGAATATGAGATCATTCTAACTGTACAGTATTCTGCAGTATGCTGTATATGATGTGGTTTCTGTACACCAGGCCTGTCCCATTGACGGATGGGCCTAGTACTCAGCTTGACAGAGCAGAGGAGATGTAGACCGGCTGTTGTTAAGGGTGGCCTGGATGTTGGTCGCATGCTGTGAGGGTTGCCTGGATGTCACTTACATCCCTGCAGTGTTTTCTTTTTGGGCCAAGATGTGCTGTGTGTTCTTTGATGTTAACGAACGCTAGTCCACATGTTGTATAGGTAATTGATAATTCAGTCAGAAATGGGGACAAAATCAGTCCATGTCTCTGCTGAGTCTTTAGGGGAGTGGACAGTGGACACTTGTGTCCGTAGCTACTTAGTGCTTATTGACCCAGGACATTAAGGTATTTATTGAGCAGACTGTCCACTCACTCAGCTATTAGAGTGAAATCTGTCACTGGTGTAGAGTAAATACTGCAAGGACAAATGTGCATTTTACGTTAAAGACAAAGTAAGCCCGCATAAGCTGTCATTTAGTCTTTTATGTGTGCTAAGTGTTTGCAACAGATAAACAAAGCTATTTCCCCAGAAGTTCTGGGCACTCACTTGTGATTCAATTAATGTACCTGTTGGACAGCCAGAATGTATCTACTGTGTGTAAAGGTGGAAAATGTGATGCAACACATATAAGCAATGCACCTATAACAATGGCAGTAAGATCCACTGTCCACAGAGACAGCACTGAAAAATCTTTCTATATAAAACTTTATATTTTTTGGTTTCAAGGCAGCAGCACCCCCTGTCTCTGCCTACACTAGTCACTATGCTGTTGGTTTTCTGTCTGCACAGAGAGCTAACCTTTCATGTACCCAATATTTCATTTGAATCTATATTTTAAAGCTAAGACAGTTACAGTGACAGACAGCATTATGTGACTGCTCTGTCACTGGCTGACGGTGCCACGGACAACAAACACCTGTGAAAAATACACTTATAAAGTGAGTTTGCAGAGGAGATCGCTAATTAGCTGCTCAACTGTGCCACCTTAACCAGCTTAAATTTGACCAGAAAATGTCAGTGTCAATCAGATGCTATGTGGTCTGTGGACTTTATTTGTAAGTAACAGTGTTTGTCCTTGGCTTGTAACTGCAGTTACCGGTGCAAGATGATTTACATTGTGTCACCGCTCCCCTGTCAGCTCAGCTATCAATCAAAAACACACACTGGCCCACCCACTCAAGGGCTTGAGGCTAAAGGAGCATTTCTGATGTCTCTATGAAGATATTCACAGATTCCTGTTTCGCTATTAAAAAAAAGATTAACAATAAATTTTAGAAATATTTTGACCTGGTATTTGACTGTGAAAAGGAAAGGCCGATTGTGATTTCAGTTAGACTTTAAGTGCTTTGTTTGGACATACTTTTCTGACCAAATCAATTTTGTCAGCTTCCTACAGCCAGGGATGAATCTGAACTTTCCTTTCCTCGGTTCTTTGCTCCTTCCTGAATCTTTTACCATAGAAACAGAGAAAGACAGAGACTTCAAGACTGAGAGAGAAAGACAGAGAGAAACTCAGAGTGAGAGCGAGACAGAGATATAGAGAGATGAGAAGGAGAGAGGGGGAAGGAGGAAAGGAGAGAGACTGCTGCCAGTTTTTTTTTTTTTTTTTTTCTTTCCTCCCCAAACCAGCAGCTCATTTTGGGCAGTGATTCAGCAAAATTGATTTCAGGAAGAGAGTGTGAGAGAAGGAGAGAGAAGGAGAGAGAGAGAGAGAGAGAGAGAGAGAGAGAGAGAGAGAGAGAGAGAGAACGTGTTGAGACTTTAGAAACTCCAGCCCAAAGTTGTAGGTATTAAATGATGTTATGCTGCACTTTGCGAAACTGCACACATACAGAGTGCAGCTCAGCAGGGAAACCGGTCTGCTCAGGCGTTGTCACTGTTTATCAGTTATTCAGTCGGCCCCACAGACACAGCTGTACAGTAAATACTGTAAAGCATTATGCTGTCTTATGCTTTAGTGGGAACATTATGCAATCGTTTCGAACCGGCAGCTTCTGGCAACCTCTACAAAATGTTTAGTCTAGTTGTTATCAGAGTGAAGTCTCCAGCCCCACTGCCTATGTAATGATGCCGTTTCACTGTTTTGTGGGTAAAACTCTGACCTCTTTCAAGTCAAGCCACACCACTTGCATTTAATTATGCTAGTCTCAATGGGATGGTGATTTATAGCAGAGAGAAGTGGCATATAAAGCCAGAGATTCCCTTGAATCTGTGGCATCTGCAGAGCACATTCCTGATTGGTTCATACTATATATCCCCTCTAATGTTTCTTTCCTGTTTTTGTGAACTCTGTGACATAACCAAGATTATTTTTGCTGATAAAATGTGTGTGAAAAACAAGGGGAGTGAGAAAGTGGTAGGCATGACGGGCATACGCGACTGGCATGTGGACTTAATGGTGTATTTTCAACACATTGATTCACATTATTACCCTGTTTAATAAACATGTGGATCTCAATATCATTAACACATGTTCATTATGTGCCATTTCATTTCATTTATGTCAACATAAGTATGTTAGAAAGTATATATCCTTCGTTAAAGGGTGCCTGTGGTGACTAGAGTTAGAAAGGGGGTCTTTAGTCTGCCACAGTCTTAGAGAAGTGGTGCATCTGTGCTGTGATACTGTACACAGCACTCTGCAATCTGGGGGGATTTGGTATTCTGCTCTTAGCCCAGACTAGTAGGATCCTCCTCTGCACTGTGTGGAAATATTCTTTCACTGGGCTGAAGTAGTATGATAGGAATGGCGTGAGGAAGCCAATGAGTGAGTTACTTTTGACAATAAAAAACGTATTTCATAATTGAGAGAGTACCGAGGCTGTAACTGAATATTATAACTAATACTGCTACAATCTAATACAAGAGATCTGAAAGAAACACTACTTTTTGTGAAGCTTAAAATGTTTTTGTTGTCATGTTCCCCTCCCTCATCTTTCCCTCCTCTTTCTTCAGGGACCGCATGCAGCAGTCAGCGATGTACGACCTGTGTGTGGGCATGAGGCAGGTGAGCCAGGAGTTTGTACGTTTGCAGCTAACCTACGACGAGTTCCTCTCCATGAAGGTCCTTCTGCTTCTCAGCACAGGTAGGCAGTGAGCTACAGCCTGCACAGGATCTAATTTATTCATTTCATCCCCACCTGCTCACACGGAATTTCTTGCACAGATGTACTTGCACCTTGTTCATAAACCTACCTGCAAGCAAAATTTACTAATTGTAAAATTAAATGTCATTTGAAAGCCATTCATTAAAAAACATTATGTGGTCAACATCAATTTCAAACAAAAATTAATTGAAATTTCCTATTTCAACTGACTAAATCACAAACATTAATATGAATGCTGTGTATTCTCTATCTATAAGGCAAATAGACTAGACACTACTAACAGAGGCTGCCATTCAGCACCACTTTGGTCCATCTCTCACCAAACAACAGCTGCCACATTTCATGTGAGTGACTCAACAAGGGACCTGTAGTGACCCAGTTAAAGCTGACCATCAGATATCACTGCTTTAAGTAACTGCCAAAGCTTGATGAGTGAATGCTCCTTTTCCATTACGCGCATTCAAAATCAGGTGGAACTGATGATTTTTTCATTTAATCAGCTGTCATAGTGAGGTTGTTAATGTCATTCCACCAGATTGTTCCTTAAAATATTTCTGGGCCATTCTGTCTCTACAACAGGAAGCTTTTTCTAAAAAGGAGGTACCAACCCCTTGTGAGAACTAATGGATAGTCAGCTGTTATGCTCTGACATAAGTATAAGTATTCAGACCTGTGCATTGGGTCAACCATTATAATGGTACAGTTCCATGCAAGAGACATCAGAATCAACAGCGTTGGATGTTTTTAGTTCACTGATAACCAGCGGTTTATTGTGGACAGGAGAGGTGTGTGTGTATTTGTCTTACGCAACATACAGGCGAAGGTACAATGCCTTGTGTGTTCCCAAATCAGCACTTGTATAATGATATCAACAGTCATACTGTGGCCTGAGCCACTCAACAATCTCCCACCTCTCTTCACCAAAAGACAGCCTGTGCATAGGAAATGCATTGATAAGGTGTCCTGTATTGTGTTCCATCCACCACACACCTTTGAGACAGTGTTGGCAACACTCGTACTCACCTACCTGGCATGTTAGATCACACTTAAAGCTCATTCTCAGTAATGCATTAATATGCATAACAGCTGTGAAAATAGACTTGATGTTGCATGCACCTGTTTGTGAGGCAACATACATTAAATGAAAATGGGAAGGGGGGCTGTGTCTTTTTTTTTTTTGAGTGAAGGCGAATCAGTTTTTTAATTTTATTTTTTAATTGCCCACAGGCAAACAGAGTAGTTCTATCACTCACTACTGAAGGTCTCACAGTGTTGCCACTCTCATCCAAACTTCGCCCACAGGCGCTGCTGCCTCACAGAGAGGATGTGTTGAACCAAGTTGCTCAGCTGGAAACTGAAAGCAGTGGTTTTTCCACCACCTCAACACACTGTGAGCTGCTGTTGTCAGTTCAATAGTAACAGTTAAAGATTCCATGATTGCAGCTGTGTCATAATTTCACCGTCCACACCCACACTATTAGCAGTTAAAAAGATAACCATGACACTTAAAGGTACACTAGGACACATGAGACCTGCAGCAGTCTTGTATTTATGCACATGTCTGCATGGGGCCTTGTGTGTGTCTGTGTTAATAGATGTGCAAAAGTTAGAGAGAGAGACAGAGAGGTGTGGATAAGGGGGATGAGTGCGAGTTGCAGTGAGGTATTTGAAGAGTCTGCATGCTGGCCAGACTTCAGACTCTTTGAACTTCAGCACCAGTGCCAATCAGTGGAAATATTCATTGGCAGAGTATTTATTTTTCCATTACTGAGGCCTCAGAAAGTGGTGCATGAATGCTGGACTCAGATGGGCAACCATGGAAAACTTTTCTTCATCCTACCATTACAAGTTTTGCCATTTTACATTTATATTTACACATTTAATTAATGTCATCATTCAAAAAGAATTATAATGAGTACAACCATAGAAGAAGAGTGCTGCTTTGTATGGTCTCAAGACCAGGGGTTAAAAAGAATTTGAGACTGTGAAGTGATTTTCACAAATAATTGTCGCGGATTAGCCGATGCCGTCATCCAATCTTGAAAATCTACTGCACTTTTCAGGACCTGCAGCAGAGATGACATTAACAGAACCATCTACGTAAAACAGGTGTAAAAACATTGTCAAAATTCTGCTTGTAACCTCAGCATCACTCACAGTGTGGGAACTTTGAGTTTTAAATGCAGTTTTCTGCTTAGTACCTGAACACAGATGTTCACAAAAGTATCAGTATCAGTTTCAGTATCTTTGTGTAACCTCACAACATCATTTGTTCACAGACTTTATTCAGTTTTTTCTCTTTTTTTTAACAAACATAAATCTTTTCTACAAATATCACATTTCATTTATATTACAGGTTTACAAATAATTCCAAAGTTTGTAGATGTAAAACAACATACATAATATTTGTTAGCATCACTTCATAGGCTTTTAGTGAGCCCCTCATCCAAGAAACAATGTGCTTCTTGTGCTGTACTTACAGTAGTACATACATAGGGAGGTAAATTCATCTAACAGTAGACACTAATACATTCAACAGACCAACAGTATAAGGCTGGTTTTGGCTTTATAGTACAGTGACATGTGGAAGAGGAGCATTTCCCTGATATGAAATCAGTGTTGTTGAGTCATCTGGAAGCAGGGGAGCTCCGGCTGGACTTCAGCTATTGGATGTTGGGACAGATGAGGAAGAGAGAGATGAGGGGAAACCAATGGGGAAAAGAGAGATTTAAAGAGTGAAATCAGACAAATGTTGACAGTGAGAGCTAGCGTTGGTGAGGAAGAGACAGGTGCATAGCTGTAGGGAGAAAGAAAGAGAAGACGAAGGGGGTGGGTTGGAGGGGTGGCGGAGTCGGTCCTTCTGTTGCTGTGGCCTCCCTCTCCTCCTCTGGAGGTTTTCCAGAGAGCCCTGCTGTACTTAATAAAGGCCAGTCAGGCACCAGGCAATGCTCCAAGACCTGCTATTTTTTTCCACTTCCTTCGAACCTGAGCTGGAATTTTAAAGGAGAGGTTGTGGATAAAAGAAGCAGGTATACAGAATCGAAATGGGGGCACTTAAGGTGCTTCAATCTGCGCTGGTTATTGGATTTAGTCAAAATATGGCAGTAAAATATGATGGAAGGAGAAGAAAATAATCATCCAGTGCTTCATTTCTAATGTGCAGAAGAGAAATTCCCGTACCTGCCCATTCTGAAAGTCTGCATGATGGAGCGACTGTGCTATATGGAGGCTCAGCAAACATTTCAGCAAAAGCACTTGTGAATAATTTCAAAAACAAGCAGCCCGTCTCTGAGGCGCTGCAGGAAGCTCGCTTAGTTACAGTCTTTCAGAGATAATGTTAGGGCCTCATGGAAGGAGTAGCGGCAGAAATGTTTACAGAGGAGTTGTCAGAACTTGTCAGCTGAGCAAGTACTACAGAGTCACTGAGTGTGTGTGTGTGCCTTTGGGCTGGTTTGAAAAATTGTGTTTCTGTGTGTGTGTGTGTGTGTGTGTGTGTGTGTGTGTGTTAAATTGAGAGAGGGTGAACAAGTGAAAGAGGGAAAAAGAAGGAGGGATCAAGAGAAAAGAGAGAAGGGCTGTTATTCCTCTCTGACCTTGGCTAAGGTTTCACTGAGCCTGCGGCGTCTCATGACCCTGTTTGGATTTGGCGCAGGAGCAGTGGCCTGCTCAAACCAGTTGCACTCCTCACCTCTACACAGAAGTAGATACCACTGCTATATCATCTCGTTCATTTGTTCTGTTTCTGCCGAGCCTCATTCCACATGGTTCAGTGTGTTTATCAAAATGATGGGTGGATATCGCGTGACACCTTTTATAGTTAATTACTTAAAAGTCTGATCATTGCTTTACACTATTTAAAGCACTATCATAATTGTCGCTCTAACCAGTCTTTTGTCTTTCTGGGTCATGTTTAAAATTTCCTGTTTGACAACACCCTAAAGATTTATTCATTCCCTAATGAATAGTATCAGGTGTCAAATGAAAACTGAGAACCACCCTGTCTGTCAGGTATGCACCAGCAACCCAGAGCAGGAAGCTGCATGTCCTTAAACAACACATATGGTAATGGCATCTCCTAGAGCATGAGTTATGTTTGCCTCTTTATTTTGTATGCATTAGTGAAAGAGCTTTCGCGGCCTTGTGGTACACATAATAATGCAGCTGCACTCCACATAAAAAATATGGCCTAGTTGAAAAGGCTCTATACCTGCAGCAAAAATCTGTTTGACACCAATTATGTATAAATGCCCTATTTTGGGGCCAGTCATGGTAACGCCCCTAAATGCCAGGTCAGTTTCTAATCAGGGTGTATGTGGGTCAGTGGGAGAAAAACAAAAGGTCCAAACGGGGGCCTGGGTTTTAGCACATTCTCATCATGTCAGCCATGAAATAAAGCAAAGAACTCATGCCCTCTGCACCAGGTTCCAATCTGTTTTCATATCTGTTTCCCTCAGCTTCATATATGTCCTGCCTGAAGGTGTTTGTGCATCAAACTATGATGAAGACAATTACAGACAGAACAAGATAATGAGAGGGAGAAAGACAAACACACAAACACATTCTCAGCGTTATTGACCTATAGTGCTCTGTTCTCAAAACGATGCAATCCTAACTGACAAGAAGTTGGATTTGGCCTGTGACTATTCACTCTGCAGAACTCAAACAGGTCCTGTCAGTTGCTGTTTTTTGCTAGTGTTGCTACAAGTGGTTAAGGTTTATCTGAGGCATTATGGCTATTCAAAAGCACTGAAGAAAGTACACAATTAAAATTTTAAAGGGAAGTCCTTTAAATCATTAGGGCTCAGAATTTCACATTCTGCTGTAAGGAGTATTTTTGTAAGGTTTTAAAAACACTATAAAAATTTACAAGACGTAAATGCCATCGCCTCTTCTCAATATGTTTAGCTCTGCCGTGAATGCAGAGGACACCATTAGTTCTTTAAAGCATGTGATCGGGAGCTTCTTTGGCCTCTCTGATGAAACATGAGTGACTATCTATTTTTCAGAGCTGGCCCAAACTGCAGAATGAGATACTGTGTTCTTCACACTCATTCTTGTGACGTTCCACATTAGAGATGCGATGATTAGCTGATTAATTGATTAGTCAATCAACCAAAACATTTTTTTAAATAATCAATAAACAGTTTAAGTAATTTTTGAAGTAAACATGACAAATGTGAAACATTTAGATTTCAGGCTATTGGTCAGAAAAAACAAGTAAGTCACCTTGAGTTTTAGGGAGCTGTGAGTTATAATAATAATCAACAGATCAATTGACAATAAAATAATGAGTATGAGATTATTAGATAGACAAATAGATAGATCTCACAGTGTATATTGTCACATCTTAAGTCTTGGCTTAAGACGAACTGAAAGCGTTCCCACAAACTGATTTGAGGTGCGCTCTCTGAGAGGTGAGGTGATTCTTAATCTGGTAGCCAGTGGCTGAATGCCATTTAAGAGCGTTGGCAGACTTCCATATCTGTGACTTTGTTCTCCTGCACAGCGAAGGAGAAAGAGTGAGAGAAAGAGATATTGTAGACATTTTGATGCATTCTCATGGTGCAGTGACTGTATCTCATTCTTCACATCTCTCTGAATTCCTTCCATTACACTGCCTTTTTAATTCAAGTGCATTGAAGCTACCATCCAAATCATTATAATGTGAATGAAGGCGGTCACCATTTAACAGCTCCAGTCACTGAAAAAACTTCTTGGTGAATGAGGTTTGTTTGACAAAATGATTAAGCTCTTTAACACACATAAGCTCTGTTGTTCCCTTTTTTACTGTCATTATTGCTGAGATAACTTTTAATAAAGGCCCTCCAGTATATCAGTCGCCTTTCATGAATTAGTAGCTACACATGAAAACTAATTACCACTGGAAATGGTGAAAGTGGTCGTAATGGGTGGCTAAATAGGCCTAGGTCGTCAACACGGGAAAAATGTACAAAAAAAGGAAACTGTGTGGGAGTGGGTGCGTAAATCACTGAGCACCTCTAATTACACATTTCTACAGTAAAGGAACATATTAGTGGTTGTACATGGCTTAGACTATTAACTGCAAATCATGTTTAATGTGTATTTGTCAACCCTTTTCTAAAGCATATCATATATTTTGGGACTTACTTCCGTCATTCCAGGTGGCCCCTAGTTTCTATTCATTTCAGTATCATAAGAAAACTTGCTTGAGATACATAGGTAAATCATCACAATTATTTATTAACTTTTTGGTTTTTGGTTTAATTTTTTATATAATTGAGGAGGATTGAGGATCTGTTTTTCTAAATGCATCAAAAAAATGTTAAATAAATATAAAACATAAATAAATAAACATAAATCCCTGAAAATCACGTCACTAAAACAAGTCTCAGTCATTTCTAATAATGCTGAATGTTATGCATAAAACCAGTATTGTTGTCCTCTCATTCAGTCCACCTGATGGCAGTGGTATTTGTCTGTTTCCCAGTTCCAAAAGAGGGTCTGAAGAACCAGGCAGCATTCGAGGAGATGAGGGTTAATTACATTAAGGAGCTCCGGCGATCAGTGGGAAAAGCAACCAACAACTCTGGCCAAACCTGGCAGCGCTTCTTCCAGCTCACCAAGCTACTGGATGCCATGCATGATGTAAGTAGCCTTGCCCTGTCTAGCTCCCATGTGCCAATCGCCTACAGTACAGCACAGGCTTCCCTTGGCAGCATCTCGGTTTGCCGTGCTTTCACACACAGACCAAGGTGTCCGGTGGCACTTTGGGCCTCTAATATCACTGGAAATGTTTTGAGTAAAATGGCAGCATAGTGGATTTGGATAATGCATTTACTTAGTGGTTCAATGGTGCTGTGGCTTGGAATAAGGATTACTGTATCCCAATCCCTCCCTGAGGGGGAGGTTATTTTGGAAGAGGCAGGGACCAGGCGGTATTGGTGAATGGAACAGAAGGGGATCAATGCCAGTTCGGAGTTTATTGGATCAGAGTACACAGTAGTCACTGTGGCAAATGTGATAAATCATTGTTCATTTTTTAATGCATGGGTCAACTGGAATATGGCATAATGACAATGTAAGCAAAGCCCCAAAAGGTGAGAGTCAGCAAGAGAGAGGTCACAGAGATAAATGGCCAGGATTCAATGACCCTAACGACAAGTAAATGGGGTTAGTGCTGAATGGATGACCCTGAAAAAAATCAGTGGTGCCCCCAAGTGGTGATCTGATAGGAATTGAAAAGGGGTCAGTGCCCCAATAGAGTGTAAACAGACTCTCAGTACTTAAATTGTCTGATGTTGTAGAACTTAAAAATATAAATAACATTATCCTAAGAAAATTAGAAAAAAAAAACGTTTGTCAGCATTGAAATAAGCAATAAAAACTACAACTACCATATGATTCTCATTACGTTTTGTGTCTGTGTTGTTCAGCTGGTTGGGAACTTGTTGGACTTCTGTTTCTACACCTTTCGTGAGTCCCAGGCCCTGAAGGTGGAGTTCCCCGAAATGTTGGTGGAGATCATCAGTGACCAGATACCAAAGGTGGAGTCAGGCCTCACTCACACAATCTACTTCCACAAGAAGTGACTCACAAAACAGATGGGACAGAAGCAGCATTAAGAACTGGAAGGAAAAAGTTCAAGGAATAGAAAATGTGCAAGTAAGGCCTGACCAGTTGGCCTGCACCCTGTCGCCCAGTACGCCAGCATCCTTGTCTTAGAAAGTTAAGTGACATGGTGGCAGAAGTAAAAAGGGGACAAGGATTTGACCCTGCTGTCACCATGGGCAGGTCAGAGCTGTGAATAGTCGTGGAGCCAGCGTGACACGCTGAGAAGCACTTGTGACAAATGTGACAAAGCATCCTGAAGTATCCCCCCTGCCCCCCCTGCCCCCCCCTCGCCCCAAAGACGATAACAGTGTTTTCTATGGAGATAAAGCCATACATTTCTTAGGATGCGCTAGATACATTCACTACGCACGCAGGCACACACACATACGCACACAGGCACGCGTACACACACACACACACATAGAGGGAAATTGATACACATGCTGTCCACATGCCTTCACACGAACGCACAGATGCACTCCACATGCACTAAAATCAGATTCCCTTACAAATCTAGAGAAAAAGTTTTTGCAAATATTAACTGTGGCTTATGCAGTCTTTCACAAATAATAGCACTATGAAAAAAAATATATATATATGCCAATACTTAGATTTTGCTTTGCAGTGTAGCAACATACTGCAAGACTACAGGGCAAAGAACATTATGAGGAGGCACAGAAATTATAGACTGTAAGGCGAAAGGTCTATTTGAATATATTCCAAGGGCTATACAAGCGTCATCATAAGCTGAATAATTACATTAAATCTAACAAGTCCTAGTTTGAATCTCAATCGGTGTCATAACAGCCATCATTAACATTCACATACTGAGTTTTTAATTCAAATATGTAGTCAAACAATCAAAACTAATATGCAAAAGTCCAAAGCTAAATCTGTTATGAAATAAAAATGTCTCTCTTGTGTAAAAGAAAGCTTGCACGTGAAGCTCCCATGTCATAAAGTCACTATTTTAGGCATTGTGGTGTAGAATTAAGACAATATTGATGAGCAATTTTACCTTTGTGCTAAAATGGTCAGGAGTGCTGCAGGATGGAAAACATCACGCATTTAAGGAAATTGTTTCAGTGGAGTCCGCTGGTAATGGATTTGACTGAGGTGCATCCATAGTAATTGCTGTCATTTGTGTTATCTCCAGAGCAGCTGTCCGAATGTCTGTTTTTACTCACAATGAAGCAAAACCAGCCCTTTGTGAATCAACACTTATCTACTCTTCCCAGAAATAATAAAAAGCATTTTATAAAAGTGTGTTGCAAAGGTTTAGTTTTTGACAAGCCAGTCATTTTACATTAAGGTGCTTCATTTCTACAAAGCCAGGCAAAACATAACATGTACAGTAACAGTCCATAAAATACACTATATGGACATACAGTTTAAACACACATACTCTGTAAAGTTGATATAATACAAAATGGAGCATTACTCTGCAGTGCTTACAGCAAATGGCTAATGTATCAAAACCAGGCAAATGTGTACAGGTATTAACAACTTCTTAAACACATTCTATTCAGCTGTTGTACAGACAATGTTTTGAAGTACGTGTTGATGAATGCTTGATGAAGAACTGTTGGTATAATCACCTATCCTAATTTAGTTCATTTCCTTTCTCTTTGGGCCAAGTACTACTATTTTAGGTATGTTAGGCCCAGTCATCTGGACCATTAGCTTGTCTCACACCCCACTGGTTTCTGGGTGGTTGTGGAACACTACTATGATGCTACTGAAAAGCGATAGAGCCGCTGGGGAAGAAAAACAGTGGGGGCGTGTGATTTTTATTTTTTTTTGTGCCCTGTGAGCGTGTATTTACATGGGAGTATGGAGCGAGTATGGCTTAAGTTTGTGTGTGTGTGTGTGTGTGTGTGTGTTTTTTTTTTCCTGGCAAGCATGTGCATAGTTGATCTGCTCTTTCAGCGTGGGTATTATGCATTTATGTTATAGGATTAGCCATATCCTATTTCCACATTTAGATTTGCACAGAGGAGATACAATGTGAAATGAGGCATTAGTGCAGCTAGCAGGAATTGTCTGTTCTGATAAGCAACTGTGATGATGCGGGAAAAGACTTTCTGCATGGTCAACCAGCCTAAAGTTAGACAACATGACATCATTAGCACAGCAGGGTGGTTGTGTATTGTATTTGTGGCCTCAGCTCTCGTAATGATGCCACTGTGCTACACTATGAGGTCTCTTCTGTGGTGGTAACTGTGTGAAGATTATTATACAAAGAGATGGAGGTGCCAGAGTCACAACTGTCATTAGGGACTGTATGAAAATTATCAGGTGGAGGAGGATGGTCAGAAAAGGGGCGGGGTTGTGCTTTTTTTTTTTTTTTTTGCTCAGGGGAGGGTAATCTATATTTGTTGGAAGAGCAGGGCAAGTTGTTTTAAAATTTAAAATATTTTCTAATTAATTCTGGGGTCTAACCATTCAGCAGCTCTCAATTCAAAATTAAGATGCTCACTGTATTTTCACAGTTTTTTTTTAATGGTTAACATATAAACATATTGTTTTTGAGATATTGGCTGGGTCTACAGACAATATTAATAGCACTCTCCACCCCAAAGATTTTCATACAGTCCCTTATCAGAAGGGCCTCATTTTACAGTCTGTCTTTGTTGTGCATTATTGTGTTCAAGTTGTGAAGGACCCTTAAGCTAATCTCTCACTGTTTCTTTATTTTGCCCCCTTTTTGTCCTTTTTAAGGAATAAAAAAACTGTCTAAAGGTTCATAGGATGAATGGGAAAGTATTTTTGAGAGAATTATATTTTGCTGGAAAACAATATTTAAGTACTTTGTCTAAAAATGATATCCTTTTTGTAAAATGAAATGTTAATGCATGCTTTTTGATGAGATGTTTACATTGTATTTAAAAAAGGGAAACTTGTGCCTTTTTATCTCACCTGATTTACAATTTTACAGTATATATTGTAAATAATACAGCAAGTCCTTATGTTGAGTATAGTATAAAACATTTCTACTTTAACCATCTTGTTGGAGTATTGGAAAAATATGTCTTTCCCACTCGCCATGTTCTGTGTGTTGGATCACAGAGATGAATTTACAGTAAGGGTTGGTGGCAGAAAGGGCCAAATAGAGAAATGAATGTATTATACATTGTGAGAGACTTATGGAACTTACTACCTGAATGTTAGAGAGAGTAAAAATAAAAATACATAAAAATAAATAAATAAATAAAGAAAAAATAATAATAATCAAAAGTATTTCTTATTTTGTAACAAGATGTAAGTGATGAGTTGTTGCTGTTGAAATGATTTCCTAACCCATGACGGTATTGTTGATGAGCACCATAATAAAATCAAGAAGTCACAAACTATTGAACCTGGGATACATGAAAGAAAGTTCTTGACTTTTCCGTCAGAAAATATAAACTCTGTGTACGCGCAAAATGAAATGAAACAGTGGATGTAGCGACTGTCAGACCTGTAAGGTTAGCCTACCATATTTGATTGTCTTTGACTAGTTATTAACTGCACCTATTTCACTAACTGCCAAAATAGGTTTCACAATGTAACAAAATTGTCCCAAAGAATGGTAATGTAAAAAATACTACAATCTACACAAGGAGGGTTCTTGATGACAACAAAGTTAGCCATGGTGTTATCAAGCCGCTGTACGACCCTATGCCCTCCAGAAGTATAGGCTTTGACAGTTGGCTACTTAATTGTTTTGGCTATTTAAAGGCATAGTTCAATATTTTGGGAAATACACTTTATAATTTCTTGCAAAGAGTTAGATGACCAATACACCCTGTTGTCTGTGTGCTAAACACAAAGCTAGAGCCAGGTGGCTGTTAGCTTAGCTTATTATAGAGACGGGGAACAGGTGGAGAACAGCTGGGAGGTGCACAAAGTCTGACGAGTTGCCTCCAGTGATGTCACTTGAGTCAGTGTCAGGTAGTGAAGACTACAAATCTGCAAAAAGAAAAATGTTTAGGGGCATGGAGTTAGAAAATAAGCTTACCCAACCTCTGTAGCCTGCTCCTCTTCTCTGCTCAAGGCTACATTAGCGGCTACTAGCATAACACCAAAACACACTGCTGGTCGATTGGTTACATTGTGGGTAATGTAGGCGACAGGTAGGAAGGTAAGAAAGATGAAAGTGAGGAATGTGGTTCCACTGCATCTATTTTGATATTTTCTTTTAATTGTCTATTGTGAGTCAAACAATGTTAAAGAAGTGCAATGCTAAATCAGTGGAGTCGTCTTTTAAGAGGCAGATATGAGAGTAGCATTGACCTTCTCATCTACTACATATATACATAGATATATATTTTCAAATACTGATAAGCACATTTCCCAAAATGTTGAACCGACCCCTTTAAAGGAAGAAGATTAATGAACAGTTCATTTAATGGTCTTCAGTCACCACCTACTGCAAACCGTAAATAAAAACCTCTCTTTTATTCAAGGGAGGGATGTTACCTTCAAAGCTGTCTCCTTGTAAATTAACTCTCCTTTTAGGCATGAATGACTCAGAATGTGTCTAACTGCTGTTTCACAGTACACTATCGCGTCACTGTATGTGGAGTCACGTCATTGCCATTTTCTTTTCACAGCAACGAATCGGGTGTAAACAGACTAAGCCATATCTCCACAGCCATGGCAGTGCATTTCTTATAAATATATAAATATATTCAAATGCTTTTTTTTTCCAATTCCAAAAATGACTTTTTACTCAGATGCTTTGTACAATATTTCTCAGCAACTATACAGCAAACGTACAGTAGACATCCTCCAACATAAACCAGTAAAACATCTTTGAAACCAGTTACTACTGTATATCTTGATGCAGATATTGCCATACTTGTGTTTGCAAAACTATTGCAAGATTCTAATAAAACTGTTAAATTAATAATTTGACATTATGTGCTTTATCTGTGTGTGTGTGTGTATGTATATGCAGTCTGTATGTGTGCGATATAAATTGTACCATATGAGACAGAAGCTGGTGGCGAAAGGTGCCCCCAAAAATGGGCTGTTTGATCTGGATGAATTCAAAACAGCTGCATATGGTGGCTGGGGAGTATAATGAGCCAAAAAACACAGAGTTAGCATGGAAAACCAGAGATGATGTGGAGCAGCAGCAGGTACAGCAGTCACAGGGAGAGGAGATGAAGAGTACAAAGAGAAATGGAAAGTGAAGAGAGTGAAAATGGCAGCGATAAAACATGCAAGGATGAGACTTTTACAGTAAAACGGTGCCTGTGGAGAAAAATCACCATTAACCTTGTTAAAGGCTGATCTGAGAACACGCCTGCTTTGCCAGACTGTAGAGCAGACAGTATTACTTTTTTGCTCATTTTTTTTTTCTCTCTCTGAATCCACAGCCCTCTCCAAATCTCCCCCAGATTTCCAATTGCTTTCACTTGTAGTCGTGCCAGATAAACAGAATCTATTGGATCAGGCTGATTTCACGGCTGCGCCCGCGCACATGGCGGCTTCTGTGGCCCACTTTCTGAGCTGAGGGTTTTTTTTCCCTCCACACTCTCTCCTTTATGTTTGAAATTCACTTTTCTCCAAATTCACTCAGTTTTCAGCCCCAATAATAGATCAAGTCTTATTATGGTTATATTTCAGAAGCTTTGCGCTCTGAAGGAACCAGAAGACACAGGAAAGTATTAAGTTATTGTAACCTCCACATGTTATGGAGCACGTTTGGGAAATTCAGACACATTTGTGGCACTTAATTGTGTCAGTATCTCACTGTTGAACTGCTGAAGGGCATTGATCTAAGCTGAGTCATGGTGTGGGACTATGTTTTGGGGCTGAAGGACACTGCGTCATGAGAGGTAGAGGACAGCTGGCACACAGCCAGGATTCGGGGAAATGAGAAACGAACACATCCATCTGGATTTTTATTCAAACACACACACACCTACATCTAGTCTAAATCGACATGCTGACACTGATGTGTACATCATCCCAGTCTGATATACACTGATGCATAATGCATGCAGAGACGCAGGAATCACCACAGGTAATGCAACCTCAATCTCAAGTGATATTAAGGCAGCTCAAAGGCCTCAAATATGAGTCTGACCCACCCAGATTACCGCTGTTGTTCATTGCGTCATTTTCACAAGCTTAGGAGGAAAGATAAATGCAAAGAGCTTAACTGATTTCATAAACAAATTACTATTAGAGCAGCAGAAAAGAACTGGAGCACTGACTGAGGACCAGAAGAGAAGGAAAGAGAGGGAACGTAAGAAGGAGAGAGACTGAGAGGAGTTTTAAATAATGCTGAGAGACAGACAGGTAGGCAGGAGAAAAAGGAAGGCAGACAGAGCAACATGGCACGCTTTCTGACAGACAGTCCAAAGCAGAGTGAGAGGCAGGCAGGGTGGATGTCTCTATGATTCAGCAGTATTTTGGCGGGGGGGGGGGGGGGGGGGGGGGGGGGGGTGATGATGAAGGGCCCCAGGGGTGGGTGGTGGGAGTGACAGTGGGGGAATATTTTTGCCCATCTCATTAGCTCTGCCTCATTTCATTATGTAATCACTGCATCTGCGGTTGCTTCAGGGAGCTGGCGGACATATGTGTTGCACTGAAACCACAGCTTCTACCTTTATTTATTTATTTTTTTAAAGTGGGCAAACTGTGTGTTTACTTTTAAATAGTGCATCGGCCCACTTACTGGAGGTCTGAGTGTGGTGGTGGACTGATAATTATGTAACTGAGGCCAAAGCACTGGGTCTGGAGGCCATTTGGTGTATTAATTACACAGATGTAGTCTAAGAATTAACATGCGTGAAGCAGAGATGTTAATGGATCAGGGAGGTGGAGGTGGATTAGTGCATGTTTTCCTCTGTGAAAGATTACCATCTATTTTTAATCCCCTTTTGGAAAGTTATTTTGGAAGTAGCTTTTAGTCAGATGGGCCGGTACAGGTCAATATAAAGAGGAAGGATTACATTACACTACATGGCTCACTGTAGCAGTACTGACTGCAGAATGGATCCTCATTTCATCAGTAACTTTATTCTTAGACTCTGTGGAAATTGTGGGCCTTCTGAGTGACACAATGGATCACTCATCAAAACGTAGAGACAGCGCTAGATTTCATAAAGACAGAAACTAAACACATTTCCCCAAATATAAATCAGTAGACATTATAACTCAGTCAACTGAACGTGGCCATATATGTGGTACACAGGGCTTCTCTTAACTTTCTCTGGTCTACAATGTTATGGATATGTTGTCGTATTTTGGAAGTAACATAATTTTACTGGCTAAGTTTGTTGAAACCGTATGAAATCAGTGCCTGAGATAATCTTTATAAGACTTACTGATAACACCTGTATCTGTTAAATGTTATCACATTTATTTAATAGCAAGACCACACAATACAATAAAGAACAAAAAAATCTTTATTTGTTTAACATTGATCAAGAGGATACCCAATGGTAAAAAAATGAAAGAAGTCAAGGCCCTTTACAAACATCATAAATCAAATGTCTTTAAATTATTGAAACTGCAAGTGAAAACACAAACAATCTGCAGAACCAAATCTCTGAAAAATTTAAGTGTTTTGTTGAACAGCTGAGGGATGAAATGTAACATGATGTACATAGAAGCTAAAATCAGTCCAATGAAAACTTAAAACCTGTCCATCTCTTAACGGAGATTTGTATAATATACTTGGCAGTCATAACTCTCTTAGGCTATATACATTGAATGGATACCGATAATAAAACTTTTAATCACTTATTCCACTGAAGTTGAAGATAAAATAATGATAAAATTAAAACTGATATTTCAACTTTGTGGGAGTGTCTCATTTCTCTGCTCAGAGGAAACTGAGCAACGTTAAAAATAAGTTTTAAAACAAACAAGACAGATCATTTGACAAGAAAAACACTTGGTTTCAATCATTACCATCTATTGAATTTTACCTCTGTTGAATCTGTCTGATGATAGTGTTTAACACAACAAGATTCATTGAGCATCAAAGAGGCGTTTTTCTGTAAAGGAGTGCACCAAGAGCAAAAGTACAGAGTGTGTTTAAAATTCAGAAGTCATGCAATCATTGTGCCAATTAAATAAAATAAAATAACAGTCGCAATGTGCCCCAGTTCAAATATCTAAATAATCTTAAAATGGCATGAAATGCAACATTTTATAAGTGAGAGCAGTAACACTCCAATTCAGTTCATACATACCTGTACAGACATTTACACTAGGTATTCTGGTGGTTAAGGCACATAGGTATGGCTTATCTTTTAACAGCTGAAAACTAATTTGTGTGCACCATTGTCTAGAGAGTGAAAAGCTGAGTGCTGACATTCTACCTTAGAGTTTCTGAGGATCATTCTTTGACTTGGCAGCTCATGGATACCATGTATAACGGGGCAGAGGAGAGAGTGAGGTCTTCCACAGAGAGACCCTCATTCTCTGCTGCTGCTTACAAAGTTACCCAAACGTTTAGAGGCTACAGCATCTTTGTATACAGCAGAACATTGTAAGTGCAAACCCATTTTGGAATTACAATGCTTAAATTCATGTGAATACTCAACTAAAGTAAATTCAAACAAAGAAACTTGTACATGCATCACAAAGTCTACTTCTCCACCAAAATGCATATATGCATGTATCAAGAATAGTCCATCACTAATAACATTAGTGATGGACTATAACAGAATTCAGGGGGTTTTGGATAAACAAGGCTCTACTGTGAATTTCAGAGTTGAGACACGTGCTTCTCTGCACACTTCTCCCAGTGAAGGTGATAACTTGTCCATAAATATTTCCAAGTGGGGCTACAGCATCTCCACATAGTTTTCAGGGATGAGGCCCCTCTTTCCCTCCAGCTCCCCCTCCAGCCAGCCCGGCTCTCTCGACTGGGTCACTGCAGGAGAGGACACAGCGTCACCAGGGAAACAACACCACAGGGAGGGTGAGGGCGGGGGGACAGACAGAGGACACAGAGCATCCAGTGAGTATATTGTGCATGTGTCAGAGTGAAGAGAGCAGAGGTTTAAAGCAGGATACAAGCAATTAAGCAGTTACACCAAACTACACTGTGACTCATTTTATCTCTTCTGCAACTCTCCTGTCTGTTTATGGATCCAACTTCTCTTGAATTCCACCAGCAGCTGCAGAATGGAGCCCTCACAAACGGTTTAGTATGACAGATGTGTCAGTGCATCGAACATTTTTGTGACATGCCTTCTCAAAATCCTCCCTGGATTCTTGATTTGTCTACAAAATGAGCCAATTTAAAATTTTGAGTGCACCTGTAAGTCAACAAATGCATGGAAAAATTGTCAGTGAGAACTTTTAAGGCCACAGTCAAGATATCACCTAACTGAGTACATAGTTTTCTACCTGCAAGTCCAGCAGTCTGTCTCTGTCGCTTAGACTTGACACTGAATGTTTGAGTAACTTGAAAGCACAATCTTTTACGCAAGTGAAAGAAAAGTGTCAGCGCTCCGAGAAAATTCAAAGCACATGATTTAAACCTTCTATCACACCAAAGTTCACTGACAGGTTATTTATGTTTTCTGACGTTGATAAAGGTGTTTTTACATCAGTAATCTTTGGCCTCATTAGAATCACATTAAATACACTAGAATAAGACTTGAAACAAAGACCCCATCTGTATAATACAGGTATAAGTCAATACATAATAAAATGAGTCTTTTATGACATTCAATCAGGTCTGTAAACACACATTAAATCTGCACTGTCAAGTATAGATCGGGACTTTAAGAAAATACATAAGCAAGGCAAAGTTGTTCTTTCAATGTCAAAGGTGAGGAAACACCAATATATGTTGAATTCTTTTGTGAGACACTGTATATACAGTGTCTTACAAAAGTATTCAGACCTCTTGACATTTTGCTCATTTGTTATGCACAAAGTTCAGACCAAAAGTTGGAAACAACTGAATCGTGGAGCAAAATGTGTAAAATGTCAAGGGTCTCCGAGACACTGTAGATGTGAAGTTACTGAGAATCTCATCACGTAGTATTTATGTAACACGTCAATCACTTCATCTGAAGCCTGATTAAGCGCCGAAGGACGGAAAAGAATGTAAGCAAAACTATACTAAAACTCCCCAAACTTTGTATCAAGGTAACTGGATATTTAAGTTGAGATCCAAAAGAAACACACACATCATCATTCAATCATACGTCCACTAAACAAAACAGTTAGGGTCCAAATGAAATATCAGAAAAAGAAAATGGGCCTTAGATCATAATTTAATTTGCTTTATGATAATGTGATACTTTATTTGTTTTGTGTTTATTATTTCAGATAATATGAGTTCATATTCATGAGTTGGAAAACCACCTTTTATTAAATTCAATTTCTCCATTGATTCATTAAATCATTTATCCTGACATGAACTCCTCCATCCAACACTGAAGCAGTGATGGATCTAATAAAAATCGCAACAAAAAATAATGTACCTTCAGGTAAAGTTTCAGTCATCTAATCTTATCCATATTTATTGATGACAGCTTTCAGGATTGTGATGTTTAAATCATAACTTTGAATGGTAATGTGTCTGATGGGAGTCACACGAGATAATGTAAAACATGTAAAACATGAGAACATGTGTACAGAAAAAAACTATTTAGATAATTACTTACGACATAATGTTTGACCACAACAACCAATAAGTTGCAATGCATCGTGGGATCTTATCAAAGAGGTCACTACATACCCCCCTGTAAAGACTACAGAATATCTACAGTGTCTGTGTCTCACAAAAGAAGGCTTTGACAAAAAATAGGAACTACAAAATCCTCATTTCCTCTGAGAGTGATTAAAGCTCAGTCGAGCCTCTTCCCAGACACACTGAGGAGCAAATCTGTGTCTCCAGCCCCCCCACCTCCCCCCTGTTCTCCCTCTCCTCGTCTCCTCTCTCTGTTCGATTGAAGATCAGATTGGGTGTTCGGTTTTCCTCCAAATCCAATATGCCAGGGCTGGTTCTGAGTGAGCGACTGGTGTAGGCGATAACACTTACCGGCGTTGAATATTGCGCCGACATGGAAGGAGAGCTCAGAGTCGTGCTCAGCCTCACATGGGTACACTGCTTTGGCTTTCCTGCCGGTGACACTGAAAAATGAAGGCAATCAGTGAGCTGGCGGAGCTTTGAGGAGGATTACTGCATAGTTCAATCTGGGGCCCGGGGCCTGCTTGTTCATTCACTCACTAGCCTGAAACAGCAGAAATGGGCCGGGCTGGAAAATAAGCAAAAATACTAAGAGAGGAGCCGGGTGCGCCTCACACACTTGTCTTGCCCTATCTATAGTCTGGACAGACCAAGTCGAGCGAGTCAAAACACACCAACACGTGCCTGTGTGCGTGCAAAAACACAATAAGATGCAGCAATGTTTGTGGCAGGTTTTGTACAACCAAAAAGCCGGAGACACATCGGGCTCGCACAGCAGACAACCATCTATGGTGAGATAATTAAAAAGTGGCGAGGGGATTCTAAAGTAGGTTTGCACACAAACAGGTAGAACAGAAATCTCCCTCCACTGTGCTTCAGCTTTTAAAGTCCCATTTGTGAGCTTAGAAGCAGCATTTTAAATCAGTTTGATGTAAAAGAGCGCCGTCAAAGAAACCATATTCACCGCTCTGCAAAGGTTAGTAAAAAGCTATATTTATGCCACTCCGCTCCCGAAAACACAAAAACTGTTTCCACAGAAAGGTTGTTTTGCCCACCATTGCAAACCGTTATCTCGAATGCCAGCAACATTACCATGTAGAAATTGTGCCTTCAACACATGATGCCCTGATAAATATTTCATATTCTTTCTGCAGAGCAGCAACAATGTAGGATGAGAGAGGAGAAAGAAGATATGCAAACTGAAAAAAAAAGTCTGTGGTCACAGAGTTGTCAATACTACAATGTTCAGCCGAGTTCTTGAATTCAGAATTCTGGGAGAATGCACTCTTGTGGAACCGCATTTGGGAAAATGAGGATTTGTATTTATATGAAAATAACATTAATAGATTGCCAATAGAATGACGGAGCTGTTTGCAATTACTTCGGCGACATCTGAAAGCAATAAAAATGAATTCATCATTTATTCTGAAGGAAGCAGAGCAAAAGCTCAGCGTCACGGACAGACTCTCTACACAGTGCCATTCAGTTCACCCACATAGATGTATGTGTATCTGGTGTTTGACAGAAAGAGAAGCTTGCTGCTCCTGCTAAAGCCAAGAGTTGTGTTGCATTAAAATCCCTCAGAGGTAAACTAAATCACAGCATAGGTGAATATACAGTCTGAAAAGTGAGGGAAAATTCTGAAGTGCAAGACTGCACGTCGATTTTAGACGAACGAGGGAATTGGTGATTCTTTGGAGCAAACATGCAAGAGAAGATGTAAGTAATGAAGCAAGTGAATGAAAATGGAGAGAGTGAAATAGTGTCTCAGAGTGTGACATTTAACCAATAAGAGTCAATGAAAACAAATACAAAAAAAGTAAGCTCTAACAGAAAGCTGAGAGAGGGAACCCTGCCTTACCTCTCCTCTGGCTTCTCTTTATCTGAGGCAGGTGTGGTAGCAGCAGGTGGGCTCTCTCCTGAAGCTCCAGCAGTGGACCACGGAGTTGCTGCGGCTCTGCAGATTAAAAAAAAAACACCTTGGTGTGTTTAAATGTTAACAGACAATGTTCTCATTCATGGTTAAATCATTGAATACTGGTAAAAACGACACTACATGGCGGAAGCAGAGCAACAAATGAACCTGTTGTTATGGAGACAAGGTGAGAGCAATTTCTACACCAGTCCACTGCTTCATAACGGTGGGAAGTTAAACCAAAAATTACACTGAGGTATAGTTAAGGTCATAAATATTAATAAAATATTAAAATGCAGCTAAATTTGAAAAAAGAATAATATATCACACATCACACTTGAGTCACCTTGAAGAAGAACAAATTCTCCATCTTTTTTCATTCTACCACACAGCAGCTTCCTTCTTTTTATTGGGATAAATCTACAGCCGGCACACAATGAGAATTCAAAGAGAAACAGACTTTCATAGATTAAATCATCCCCTCTACTCCATCTGCCAAAAAGCCTCCTCAAGTGAAGTGATTCTCAATCATTGCCCATATTAACCTCTGATGTATTTCTCCGAACGTCTGATATTTCCACTGATGCAAAGAATCTTATCTGCTCTTCTGTGTTATGGTTTTGAAAGTTCTAATTCTAAATAACTCAGACCAACTCGTAACATTAGAGACGGACTATCTGGCTCAAATGTGACCATGACAGATTCTCAAACCCCAACCTGTCAAGTTCTCTAAAATAGGCTTGTTGTCTAAAAACAGACCAGACTGATAAACTCTCAGCCTAAAATCATTAGGACTGACTGTATCTGTAAAACACTGAGGCAGAGGATTCAGAATGAGAGATGCAAACAGTCATGAATTAAACATAATGTTTGAATTCAGGAAGAATATTCATACACGGCCTGTTGTTTGCTTTTCTGTTGAGAGAACAGCCAAAAATAAAATTGTATTTTAAAGCTGCGTGCAACTACCACTAATAATCACATCAAAAGAATGAACTCCATTGAGCTGTAGAGGAAGGTCACTTGAAATTGAATACATTAAAAACCAACCTGACGGACAAAAGATAACCGAGTCTCCCATCATCACCATCAAAGCATAACAATGTACCCACGTCCACAATCTGAATAGATGGACCATAGCAGATCTACTCCCATTCATGTACCACAAGAGGTCACTTGATCGGTTTGATGAGTATGAAAATGATGTGAATCACCTATGGGACATTTTTGGACTGATGTGCTTGACGGTGCTCATCACTGTCATCAAGAAAATACGACACTCAGGGAATATCGTTTGGAAAAAAAAAGGTTTTCTAGTTCCAGAGATTTGTAGAATCTATGCCAAGGATTATTGAAGCTGTTCTCCAGAAGCTTTATGTAGATTTTTCCTTCAATTTGTCATCTGTACATGTACATATATTCCATGCTTACAGGAATGTATATAATGTATATAACTTATTTATACGGTCAAACGACAACACTCCAACACATTAACCATAAGCTTGAACTGTAACAGTAGAAGCTGTGCTTTACACCCGCTGTTGTCAGTGCCAGAGAGTCTATGGCCGACCTACAGGATGGAGGTAGGGGTCCTGGTAAAGGCAGAGTGGAGCAGAGGAGAGCAGGAGTCTAAGCCAGGCATCCCTCTGTGTTCCATGCCTGCCCCAGGGCCAGTGCTAATACAGCACATAATGAGCAAATTGCTCCTAGCTGCCGCTCCCATAGAGACGTTAATAAAGGCAATTAGTGGGAGCAGCTGGGGAGGGGCTGGCGGTTGAGAGGATGTTGTGAATAGTGGTTACGTTGGCACTGGTGAGGGAGAGAGAGAGAGAGAGAGACTGCCTTAAGGGAGGGTATGGTAGGGGTCTTATGTGGACATACGTGGAGGTGAACACACAGTTCCCCTCTGCATTGCTTCTTCTCTCCATTTCTTCCCCTGCCCCCCTCTCCGAGCGCTTGTCCATCCCCAGCGGTGGCTGTTCCGTTTGGGCCTGGCCTGACTGTAGGTGATTTATAGCTCTGCAGCAGTGTAGGGCCACTGTGGTGCTCAGCTGCTCCACATCAGCATGGGGGGACAGTGCGCTGCAGTGCAGCAAATCCACTCATTAACCTGGGCCCAGGCACAACCACTGTCTGCCTGGGCTTCAGCCAAAAGGAGGGAGAGCAGAGGAGCACCAACACTTCACCCACCTGCATGTGAACCCACTCACATACACACAAGCCCCCTAAATAAGATGATATTAACACAGAAAATGCACGCACAAACACACAGACACACACAGAGATGGACACACAAACATTTAAGAAAAATGATCAACACATCCATCTAACTGCTTGTTTCAGCTGGAGGAGGATTATACAGATCCTTGGAGATTTTTTAAATAAACAGATATCTAAATAATTATAGAATAAACAGTTACAGGAAATCAGTGCATGCCACATGGCTGCCCTAGAAACTTGTTAAATGTACCAGAGGTAAATGGATTCATCCCAAAATTGCTCTAACAATTACAGCTAAGCCAAACCGAGGGAAATCGTTTGCCATTTCTCTTCAACAAAAATAGCATCAAGCTTTGAATTGCTCATCCGTTGTTTTTACCCATGATAGACCTAGCTAAGCTTCTTCTGTAAACATGATTAAATACAGTAAATGGGGACTCATGTGAAAACGCACTGTATGTGAGGCCTGAATGAAAAATGTTGGTAATATTTGTAACAAGTTTTTAAGTATATTAACGTTGAAGTTGTGAGGAATTTTAATAGGTATAAACATAATATAATATACAGAAGAAATTATATCTAATACATAAAAAAGCATCATATCAAAATAATCAAATAACACTGTGAATGTTTGATTCCAAAGTGAACTGTAACTGGAGGTCTTTTGGTTTATTATTTTAACCATCAGAGTTATCAGACTGCCAGGTTAGTAGCAGGGAGAAATTCATCAACAGAAGTGGACTGCTGCTTCTCATTATTGCAGGAATTTCACCCTGCAGCATCCAGGCCTCGTTGAACCTGGCGGGGAGCTAACACAGGGATGAGCAGGGCTATCAGCTGTCTTTCTACTAAAGGAAGAAGGGCAGCGGTGGGATTTAGTACTGTTTCTAGTAGAAGGTGGGATCAAACCTACAGCCAAGCTGCCCGCCCAGCCACCACCAGTTTGGGTGGCCAGGAAATAAGCTCTGATCCACCATTTTATGATCCACAGCTGTCTGCCAGGGAGAGGCATGAAGGGCTGGAGCTGGGGGGTGGGGGGTGGGGGTGGGCGTGTAACTTCATTGGACAGGACTTGGGGCAACAGCACCAATGGGAAAGGCTGTGACTGAATTTAGGGAGAAGAGGAGTAATGAGGTGAGAGATTGAAGATGACGGAGATGATAAATCATGCCACAGTCCACAAAGAGTTATTGCATGATATAGTGACTCAGGATGCATTTGTGTATGAGCAGGCAGATTCTGCTGCAGCTATCTTGCAGGAACATGACTAAAATGTGCTGTTTTCCAGGTGCACTTCTGAGCACACCAGAGTGCAGATAACACATTCCTAAGAGTGGCTGGAAATAATCTAGGAAATGCCACCCCTACTGCTCCTTTTGGCTAGGACTGAACCTGAATCCCTGGGTTCCAGGCCAGAGAGGTGCTGTGCTAACAGGTCTCCACCATCTCACATGCTAAGATTTATGAGTGAACAAAGCCAGGGCGACACCCTGTGACATATGGCGCAAGTCTTCATAAAGGGACAGCGGCTGCAGCTATAAGGGTAAACAAGATGAATATCTCCCCAATGTCAATACGATTTACACGGCCAACGCACGGCCACCTGTCTCCCAAACAAATAAGAGCTGAGATTTACGACCTCCTCCTGGTTACTCCTTCCGTCCTCCAACATGATGCCACATATGTGGGAAAACAGGGAAAAAAAAAAAAAAAAAAACATACCCGGAGGAAAAAAAAAAAGGAGTTGGTTACATAAGTAATATAGAGCCTTGTCTGTCTGATCTGAAAAGCTTGATACAAAAAAGCCTACATACACACAGGCGGGCACACACCCACAGAGGTCAGTGTGAGACAATCACATTGTCCTCTGTCAGGTTGTGAGGTAGATTTGTTTTTATTTTACAGCTCTTTTCAGTTGATGGAGAAGGAGGAGGGGACACTGAATGGGAAAAAGTCTATTTCAAGGTGAATGTGTAGACATGACATAGCAGAGAGTCTAACATCTGCAGCATAACCCAATAATTTATCTCTCACATCAGCATTCAAGACAAGTCATGGGCTGGAAACAACAAAAAGGACCAAGGACTTAGTAGAGAAAGTGAGGACAGGGAGGAGAAGCCGGAGAGAAGCACAGCACAGAAAAGCATCAAATTATTTTCCATCTAGTATTAGTGCCAAGATGGGGAAAGAAGTAAAAACAGTAGTTGACATTTGACTAACAGCATAGAGGCTGACACTAAAAATCAATTTTACTATCAACACTATCAATAAAAATTGAGAAGCTTTTTTCTGCCATTCCATCCACAATGTTGAAAAATCGATTCTTGATCATTAATAATAATAACGGTTTCTCCATGCTAAATATGTTTTTTACTGGATTGGAAAAGACTAAACTGGGACCCAACCATAAAGTTTAGGAAAGTTTAACTGCTTCCTATGATGCAACATAGGAGTAAAAATGATTTGTGTTTGGATGCATCTATGGGGAAGAAGAAACATCACTCAGACCTTGAGAGGTTTCAGAGCTACCATTTACAGGCTCTATTGGAGTGTACTGCAAGCTAATAGAGGAGGGATTCAACCATTATTTTAGTTTGCAATATGTAACATAATTGACAGCCAAGCTAAGCTGCTGTCTGGTAAGAAGATTGAGATATAAAGCAGATTAAATGTGCAGTGAGTATGCAGTGTTTTTTTTTTCTTTTTAAGTAAGTGTGTATAGCCCAGAGACAAATGTTAGCACAGTGTAATAAAACAATAATAATAATTTCAAAAAGAAAAATATTGCAAAGATAAAACTAGCAGCAGTCTTACTGAATCAAGAACTGATTTTGACTCAAACTGTCAATCAAAATCAAATCCAACTATAAGGTTTCCACAGATTCTTCATCCTAATAACATTAATAAAAATACTAATAGTACTTTTAACATTGGTTGCTGTCCTCTAAATCACTTCTCACTTCTCGGGTCTGTCCAGAATGAAGTAAGTGAAACAATATAGCAATTCAGACTGATTATCAGGTACCACAGGTATCAGGTATCACAACAACAGTGAGTCCAGTTAATTCCAACCTGCTCAAATCAAGTCATTGTTGTGACAGTGTGAGTATGACATTATAATATATAATAATAATAATCTGATGCACCAGTGAGAGGACTTTTAACATGAAGCATCAACATCCAACTCTAATTATGGAAGCAAAAATAGCATGAAAATAAATTATGGGATTAGCCTCTAGGACCCACAAATGAAAAAGTCTTATACCCCACAGATAACTTAATCCTTGATCCTTGTAGTGTATATTTCCCACTTTTGAATGTAAAGCCTGTATCTCTAATTTGTGACTTGTTTACTGTGGATCTGCTTACTGCACAACCAGCACCTGCATTTTGAGCGTTGCGGTCACATATTGATCTGAAGCACTCACCTGGAGTTGCTGCCTGTGCTGAGGCTGGAGTTAAGCGGGGCATGGTCACTCCTCTCTGCAGGCGTCTCTGAGGCTGACGCTGACGATGACTGCGACGATACAGACTCATTGCTGCCCATTGACGTCTCATCTGTAGCTAGGCTCGAACTATCAGCCACTGCTGGCAATTTGGTTAAAAAAAAAAAAAAAAAAAGCATGTGTTTTAATTTTATTCTACTGTACTGATGATAGCTTGCCTGATAAAACAGCAGAGTGCTTTATCAATATACAGTATAAACTAATGCTGCATCAACAAGGGACTATAAATCAAACTGCTGTCAGAACAGGAGAGATTCACAACCAAGTTTTTATTGTTCATAATAATACACTCCTGCACTCACAGACAGGAACCTAAGAAACACAAGGGAGATCCAAGCTCTTTTATTTCAATTTTACTGTCAAGTACAGAGCTTGCTTTTGGGAGACTGGAGAGGCACACAAGGAACTGTTACTGTAAAAAAGTAGTTGGTTTGGACCGTTTCTTCTCTTTTCCCCCAATGTACACTTATCGAAGCACTTAAACCTGAAGTCGATAGTTAATTAAGATTGAATTGTTGCTAGCCTTATAGCCCTATTATTACAGAATGTAATAACAATATATATTCTATAGTTGTTTATTATATTTTTGTTCTTTTCAACTATTTTTTATGTCAATGGCATGACACCCATTAATATAAAGGTCTTGCACATCTGCACAGGTGTTATGATGTATTAGACCACAGGTTCACTTTTCTCTATGAATTTGTTGCTGTTTAGAGTCACATCTGAGGTCACTAATGATGATGATGTCATTTGTCCCACCCTTACAGGTCTAACAGGAGGGAATGACACTCATTAAAATTTTGGGAAAAAAACATATTAAGCTCAATCTTTTAGCAAATTTCAAAATTTAAAGCAGTTATAATCACTATTTTCAGAATACCAATGTATCAAATGACTGTGAAAACAATGTGAGAATGTGACAAGAGTCACTTGTAACAATGAACCTACAAAGAAATATCACCCGAATCTGCAGCTCTGCTAAGCTTTACAGAACTTTTTTGTAAGTTTAGCTGTTTGTCCTGCAACTTTGCTGTTTGGGCTCTTATCACTTTCGTGGTGTCGTTTTTGGCTGCAGCAGCTGTTATCAGCAATAATGCTCTAACAACTGACTGTAGACCACCTGCTGAGCACCAAACAGCAGAGACACAGTAAGCACCTTAATGGTTGAGCTGGTAGAGACTAAAACCAGAGCTAAAAGTGGCCTGAAACACCGCTGCAAATGACTGATAATGTTGCTCTGTAACCACTAAATCTGTAAATAACCAGTTCACCATATCAACATAAAAGGTGATGATATGTCAGTAAATAGAGACAAAACAAATATGCAACAAATAAACAACCGATCTGTAATCATCTCCTAAAAGATACTATTTGCTTGCACTGAACAGCTTGCTGACAGAGAGACTCTGATTAATGCAGTTCCCTACGCATGGTATAGTTTCACATCTGTAGGGATATTAGACAGATGTAACGTTACAGATAGACTCACAAGAGTCACATGCATACATAAATACTCTTCTCTCTTTCCCACTGCATCATCTTCAAATTTGCTTTTGCTCTGTGAATGCTGAGACAACTTACTTTAAACCCATTATGGGGGACCCATATAAAAGAAACAAAGGTTAAAAAAGGATTATGCCTTTCATCCCTGATATTTAAATACCCCGTGATAAAAGCTGGCGCGAGGGAGGCAAAGAGAGGCAATCTGGTAAGCAGATTTAGACTCCCTTGGTATTGTGGAGGGGAAAGGATTTGACTGGTCCTGGATCAGAACTTGCTGGAGTCAGATTTGTTTGGGTCACCAGGTCAGTGAATTTTAAGCATTTGAAAAGAAGTAAACAAGGGCACACAAAGTCATCAATGCAAATCTCCACACACAGTATTACAGAGAAGTTCAGTGTTACATTCGTGGATACTGCTATGCCTCATAGTGGTCACTTAGGAACAGACACTCAGTTGCCATTTAGGGCTGCTTTATAATAGCCGACTAAACATTAGTTGATGAGTGAGGTTTTGATTGGTCAGTTGGTTGCAGGGGGGAAAAAAAACAATAAAAAAGTGGCGATACCCAGTCACTCAGTCAGTCACGAATGGACATCATTAGATAGTAATTACATGTCAGGCAGGAAATCCAAAGTGAGGGATCATTTGAAGACATTAAAGGACGAACCCAGGAGGGTGGCACGCAAACATTTGCCGCTCGTTTGTAGACCTCAAACGTTGTTTATCATTTGAAACATGTACGTAGCCAAACGTTAGCCACCTAGCATGGCCAGATACCATAAATAAAGGTTTCGCTGGGACAACCCTTCTAGAATTTCTAGAGAAAGCATAATTTGTAAGGTTTATGTAAACATTTTAATTCTGCATGATCAGATACTGTACAGCAGTGGTTCCCAACCTTTTCACGCTCAAAAATGTTGGTGGCATCTGACCTCATAACAATATGGAAGCCAAAACATACGTTCTTATTTGAATTGTAATGATCCAACACTGAGGACTGAACTGAAAGCAGGGGAAGCTCAACAACAATGTAAAAGTTTCTATCATCACAGTGATAGGCCTTAATACGAGAAAAAAAACAAAAAACAAAAAACAATGAAAGAAGCTTTTGCATATTTTTTATGTTTTTGAAGATCATTTAATTTTAGAACATGTGAAAACATTGTTTATATTTTTATAATATTTAATTACGTCTTTCCAACAAAACTGTTCTGTTCTGTTTCGCAAAATGGTTTGTCGGGCCACTTGCAATAGCTTCGTGACCCACCAGTGGGCCCCGGCCCACAGGTTGGGAACCACTGCTGCACAGTCTTTTGCTGGACTCAGTTCCTTTGATATACTCAGAGTTGTGAAAATATATAGATGCACACGTGTACATGTCTTACCATTCTGAATGTCTAGGGCTTGTGGATTGTAGACAGCCAGGGGCCGATTCTGTCGACTCAGCTTCTTGGACTGCCTTGTGGGAGCGGAGAATACTGGGGCAGCAAGTGAAAGAGGGCATGACTCTGGAGCATCTGCAAAGATCTGAATACACAGTGAGCGAGTAAGTCTCTACCAAGACTACACGCACAGACTCAAGAGCGTTGAGCAGCAGCAGAATCGTGTCCTCAGCTGACCTCACTTTAGTGAACAGGTTTTGAAACTCACAGGCTTCATGTAGTGGTAGATGAATGGAAAAGGGCCATTTGCAGCCACAGCATGTGCTCCTAGGGAAAGCTGAGCAGCTCATTGATTGGACCCTAAAAACTGCATGTGAGAGGATTTTGTTTGTGCCAAAATAAACAAGAGTGGCTCCACATGTAACGAAATCACATCCCATCCAGAAATATGGGTCTAAGTTAAGGTGACACTTCTCCTCAGAGAAATTGACCCACTCTCTCAAAGAGTGGAGAGTAAAATAAACAGAGTTTGGACTAAAGGACGGCTGGCCAACTGGTGCAGCCTGTTTACACCGGGCCGTGTTTACATATAAACTTCAGATGTGGAGTTAAAAGAGAATAGGGCTGCAGAGGAGAGGAAGTCTCAGCAGAGCCTCCGAAAGGATCACAGACGAGGAGAGGAGGGAGGCAGGGAAGGGTGGAGAAAGAGCGAGAGAGAGAGAGAGAGAAAGTGGCAGAGTAAGTGAGACAGAGTGTGAACAGGAGAGGCAGACACAGAGGAGGGGGCATGAGAGAGAGAGAGAGAGAGAAAGTTTGTAGGAGAAAGGCAGATAGAAAAAGTGAGAAATCTGATATGGCTGAGAGTTTCTGCTGCTTCTCTCTCTCCCTCTCACCTCTCTCTGCAGATGGAGGTGAATGTAAAACAGAGTCTACTGTTGGTATCTGGGGGTATCAACAGTCTAGAGTGGGACTCAGCTGTGAGGAAAGTTAATGCCTGTCTGTCTGTCTGCTCAACTTTTCCCCTCCTCTAACACGCTGTACTTTCCAAAATGCTCTTGCTGCATTCTAACACTACATCCTTTATCACCTGGACGGTGTTGGATACCCCTGGGTAGTCTCAGAGACGAGCAGTATACACTGTGCTGCTGGTGTTGTTTTAGCACATTTGTATACCCAGTAGGTTTTCGCCCGGCCTCTGTATTCTCTCACACCCCATTTTAGATTTGTGAGCTTGGGTGGGGATATTATTCACAACACACATCATCTCCCATTAATGAAACTGGAGGGGAAAAAAATCACTAAAAGCTCCTGGTTTCATCTGATTCTACACAGAGTGCAGCGCTGCTCCAAACAGATTAGGAAACTAATCTCAAACCTTTTTCTCTTTTGACACAGAGAATTATCCCCCTTTGAGGATTGATACCGATTAATGACATTCTGGGGAGATTACATGATCCCATGAACTACACATTATAAAACAACTCATAACCAAAATAAATGTCTGCAAGAACCTTCCAAAAATTATAAAATGTAAATGATAATATACAGAATAATCAACCTCCTGAAAATGAACAGAATAGCATGTGTTTAATGCTGGTATAAACACTTGGGGCTCCCCCTATTGGCCACATTAAAAAATTCTGCTAACTCCTTTGTACCTTAATAAATGTGTGAAGGGTATGCTAGTTTAAGGTGAATGTGTTACCTGTCTCATTATCTAAGTGCTTTATTTCTGCTCATTATTTTGTAGAGCAAGAAATAAATACAATATGCATATGCCCAAACAAACCACAAAGTACCCACTATAGTATAATATGACACATTTTCATTGCTAGAACATTTGTTCAAAGAATCTGACTTTAAGGTGGGCTAGGCAAGAGTTATATGTGAGTATAACTGCCTCGACAAACAGGACCCACTGAAGAGAAGAGCATCACATCCACCCTAATTGAGACTCTTACTCTGCCCAAATGAAATTCTGGTGTCAGGTACAGCACAGTGTGTGCACTTCTCCACCAACAGAAACTGCCAAATCGAAACTTAAGAACAAAATACAAAACTTCAAAACAATAGTGCAATAGTGGGAAAACGCTCTTTGCCAAGCAAGCAGGACTTACAAACATTAGATTATAAGCTTCGCTTGCAGATTTATTATCCTTCAGTATCAAGTAATTACATGCTACCGAGGTTGGTAAACACAAAGGTGCTGTGTGCAGCTTACTGTTGTCGTGTCACCTAATTCAGATTTCATTTGGAGTTATCCCTGCACCTTCTGTTGCCTGGTGTGTCTAGTATTTAGTAAATATCTGTGGATGGCAAGTGAAAACACAGTTATAGACTAAATGTTGCAGTGACTGAGTGAATCATGAGTATAGTTACAGCGATGGCAACTTGACCAATCAAAAACAGACATTTTGGAAAAAATAGAATAATACAATAAAATAGTTTGTTTTTTTCTATTCCTATAGACCCGGTGCTGATTACCTCCACTGGAAGATGTAGTGCTATGAGTTGACACTTCTACTGTTCAGGCAGTGTTCAGTTTCAAGTGCATTACTTTTGTATTACTTTGTGATTGTACAATCAATATTGCACTGCGTGTTTGGTAAATCCCAGTCCTGAGTTACCTTTTCATGGTGTTCAATGAGGATTTCCACCACAATGTTCTGGAACTTGAGATCCATGATGGCAGCGACAGTCTCCTCCTGTGGCCTCATTAATGTGGGGCCAAACACCACACCTAGGTTGGCCACCGTCATCAGGTTCTGTTTGCTGTGGGCCGCCACGCTGAGGAGGACAACAACTCACATTAACATTTTACCTTTTACTCCAACTTACTAACTCAAATTCACTGATATGAACTTTTTAAAGATAAGGCAGGAAAACAGGGCAAGAAGACTCCTGTACTTTTAACTAAAAAAAAAAAAAAAAAAAAAAAAAGTTATACAAGTACGAAAGCAGCCAAAAATAATGGCAAATGTCAACTATGACGTGGCCACTGTCTGACAATGCAGGTTTTCACCCTCGAGCTTGTTTAATAGAAGTGGAAAGCCTCTTGAAAAAGATCATCTTGTGTTTAATTAAGTTAGTGGATAATGGCCTAAACAATGTCCACACTCAATGGCATCTGGTATGTAAAATTGCATGGGGAATGGTTATTCATCTTTCTCATTCAGGACTATTCTTGTTGACCTTTTTTATTATTATTATTTCTCAATAACATTAAATAAAAAATTAAAGCATCAGTGCTCTTCAAAGTTACATGCCACTGATTAGGCTTAATAACCCAAACACCACTATGAACTTGTCTGACATATCAACAACGCTGAAATACAAACGGGTCAGGGCTGGTCTACGTCGCCAGATGATATTGAAGCTGAGGAAGGATCAGTGCTTTGTTAAATGTCGTCTACACCCATTTTAAAATTGGGACAACTTCAGTGGATAGAACTTTAAATTAGGAGGTCAAAAAGGGTAGAAAACCTTTATTTGAAGAAAAAGTTTTACGGACAGGTGAAGAGATTTCACACTCAAAATATGATGATTTGCAGTGCATCTGCAGAGAGACAGTTTAAATAGCTTCAAAGGATGCCTTTGAAGACAAAAACATTGGTGACAACTCACATTTATAACATCTCTCAAACCATTTCAGATAGGAGTGTGAAATTCTGGCTTTGCTTCCTTCCCCTGCAGGACATGCACGCACGCCAGCTTCAGAAAAATATTCGAGTCTCTCCAGTCTGGAGAATTTCACGCTGGATAATCCAAATTCAATTTCAATAGTGCTGCCTTTTTACCAGAGCCTGATTCTGCTGTGGGTTTCTATGAAATAAGATCCACCAGACTTTCACTGCCTCAGGGAAGAGGGATTATTTACTTATCTTCAATTTGCTCATATTTAGTTTATAAAAAGCTTGCTGAGGTAAAACCTTGTAATGTTAGCTAACATTATTTAAATCTTTCCTCCTATCTAATCTCACAAATGGAATGATGCACAATAGTGGTCCATCCAGGGGTGTATAGAGTAATCTCAAGAGAGGGCTTAATTTGAGTGGTCCATTTCATTTTCCTTCACTGGTGGGCTGCAGAACCGCATGCTGAACAGGTACGGTAAGCTACACAATCCTCCTCCAACTAATTTAAATATACACCAAAATGACCTAAGAAAAGGGAAAAAAAAAAAAAAGATGCAATGCTGGTGGCATCAATTTTCTTACCCAGCAGTCACTGAGTAGACAGAGAAGAGATGGAGTGACAGCAGGGAAGGGGGAGTGAAGAGAGTGGGAGTGAGGGAGAGAGAGAGAAAAAGCATGTGGAGTGAGAATGAGGAGACAGACAGGAAGAGCAGAAAGAGAGAACTCAGAGGGAGAGAGGGGGTGGAGATTGGGTGAACTATGACCAAGGAACTATGAACACTCACTTGGCCAGATGCTTCATAAGCAGCCCGAGGACTTGTCGATTTCTCTCCGGGAGTTTGTGGACCAGGCAGTGGACGGCTTGGATGCGAGACTCTGGACTACCACCCTCTGTTTAAACGCAGAAGCAGCCATAGACTCAAATTAAACTGCAAGGATTTCTCTCTGCTCCTCAGGTGGCAAAGAGCCAACACAGCTGAGACCGAACACTGTACAACATTAGCAAACAGCAAATTCAAAGACATGATGATACACTACATACACTGTTGATTTGAGCAGCGCACAATCAGAGTTTAAGGTACAGAAACACCAAATAAGTGAACGCTCTATTATTTCAGCATTCTGGGAAATTTAAAATTGAGCAGAAGTTAGTGGACCTTTAAGGACACAGTGATCAGAGGCAATCACCCTAAAGCATGAGGGGTTAAACATTAGAGGATGATATATTCCAGGTTAAATAAGTGAAGAAGAGGTGTGATGGTGATATATGGTCTGACGCCTCCCAGAATTTGGCAGCAGGGACCACTATGCTGGCAGAGGAGATAGCTTTACGTTACTGTCGCTACCATATAAAGGGGTTGTGTTAAAACCCCCAAGATCATCTCCTAAACATTTCCTCACACATGGGCATCTGACCGCCCACACACAAACACATACACACTCACACACAGGCACACAAAATATCATTACTATGGGAACGACAAGGATTTAAACATGGAAAAAGCTTCTTATGGATGCTGTCACCCATCAAAAAATATTCACTGCTAATCCACTTTTTCCCCCTCGTTATGAGGGCATTGCGAGCGCCTGATAAAAATGTCAACCTGATCCAATTAAAGCACTTGTTGTAATAAGATTCAAGTTTGGCTCGCTTTGAAAACATTTCATACAGAAATGATGTTATGTGGGCGAATAGAAAAAAATGTGTCTTTTGCTGTTCAAGGTCACTGGACCATTTGAGGGCATGCAAATTACAGCATATTTGCCATTTTAAACCTTTTATCCTTAACTTTTAATGGCTTTTTTGGCCACATATTTTTTAGCAGCACTTAAAAACAGGTAGAAATTATAAGAATATGGGTAGCAGTAAGCTTACATGGGCTTTCTTGAATATCTAATAAATGTCAGGAACTGGGTTGTAAAACAGTCGGAAGTGGCAAAAAACGTCTAAGCCAAAGTCAGCTGAGAGGCTCTTTGGTAAACTAGAAATCAACTACAAATATATTTAGGGCAGACAGTAGTTTCTGAAACCAAGTATGAAGTCATAAAAGTATAGCATAAAACATCAGGCTTTTTTAGAGACCACTGTTGTGAGGATAACTGTGGATGCATCCTATTAGCATTCAAGACACAAAGCACCACACAATAGCTTTCAGACAACACATGCTTAAGATGGTTGACCACTATTGCCTGCATTCCCTTAAAAGATTGGTAAAAAGTAATTTAAAGGTATTTAAACTGTTTTTCACTTCAGTGCATGTTTTCAAAAAGTAACTGAAGGAGAACAAACCATTGAATCCCAGTGCCTAAACTGATGAAATGTCCATTTTAGGCTGGTACAACACAAGAATGTATACAGTGTTTTTGGCTTCTGATCTGTACTCAGATGTGTTGGTGTAAAAGATGGTCAAACTTACTTGCAGGGCTGATGAACTCTTTGTAAAGTCCATAGGTCATCAATGGCTCAGGAAGGCTCCTTCAGAAGAGAGAGAGTGAGAGAAAGGGGGGGGGGGGGGTGATGTGGTGGGGGGTTGGATGGAGAAGGAGAGTTGAAGTGAACGTGGGGGGACAGAAATAGCCAGCACACTGTTTTATAGGGTCTGCACACAGCAATGATTAATGTGGCCAGGCCGGGGGATGGAATTAGATGGTGCACGCGTTGAGATAACCAAGTTCATCTGAAGGTACTTTCACACTGCAGCTGGCCAGTGGCCAGAGGTACTTAGCCTCAGAGGAAACTGAGGAGAGTGACCCTGCTTTATTCCAGCAGGCCATACACAAAGTAAAAGACAAGTCATGGTTTAATAAAACAATATCGATACACCATGTTAGCTTAAAAAGTGTTTAAAGATTAGTAAATATGGTGATAAATATTGTTCAAATGAATAAACAGGAACTGGAAAGGGTCAGAGTTTAAAATTAGTAAATCACAGCACAATCAAACGACTTGTCATTTATATTAGCATAGTAGCACTTTATTTAATGGCAGTGGAAGTAAAAGAGAAATTAAGTAGGAATAATAACTTAACATTATTCCTTATTTGATGTTTTAAGTACAGTCCATCACACAAATTAGTTAATCATTCAACAAAAACAGTGCATGGGAACACTGAAAAATGACCCAGACTTACGTTTTATAACTGCTCACATTTACTGCATGTCGGTATCAATATTTTGTGAATATTTTCACTGTGTTTTTTAAGGAAAACAAGCAAATTTCAAAACCGTGTTTCAGTGAACAAAACAGTGAACAAGCTCTCATTTAAATTACCAGAGCCAACTCAATTTGTTGCTAACTGCACTTGTTTATGAAAACAAATTGGCATTTAAATGAAACTGCATCAGCTTCTTGGAGCCAAACTACATTTTTAATCTTTGAATTTCACCCTCACTATCTGTCAACCTGGAAGGAGTCAGTGGATGTGGAACAGGCACACAGTAAGCAATGTGACCTCGCAAGGAGTTAATTATACAAAGGCACTTTGCATAATTAACTCTGTTGCCATTCTCTAAAAGACAGAGCCGACAATGGATGAAATGTTTCGTATTCAAGTCAACAGAGAGGCTCTACCATGTTCATCAAAACATGTGTCAGGTCAGAAGTGGATTTGTGTGTGTTACACACTCGTATCCTGGTTATAATCGGGTTTTTGGAGGATCCTGGTTATGTTTTGCACATTTACTGTAAACAACTTATCCCAGTTTTGAGAAACCTGGATATATCACTGTACATGGAGTACACAGGCAGACCATCTGAAACCTGGGTACTGTTATGATCATGTATACACGGATATGACATGTAAACACCATATCCTGAATATAATTAGACGCAGTATAAGGCTCTAAACCAGGTTATTAATGCACATGTAAATCCGCTCAGTGACCTGTAAGATTAATTAAAATGATCAGCTATGCACCAAACATGTGTCTCTGAACTAGTTAAGTAATGTCACATTCTCTGTTTGAACAAATAACAAATAAATTACAAAACTCAACTTATATCTCAAAATATATTTTGAGGAAGCATATTCGTGAAAATAAAGTTGAACCAGATAGTTTTGCTGCGAGTGAGGTTTAAGATGTTTCGAAAAATTAACATCATCATCACTAACTAGTTGAAATGAATGTTGTAGGGCTCTGATTAATGATTATTTCACTGTCGATTAATCTACAGTGTCTATTTTTTTTTTTTTTTTTTTACATTAAAATGACTGAAAATATGAAAAATGCCAGTTAAATATATTCAGTTTACAATCATATATGACAAAGTAAAGAATCAAATACATTGGAGAAGCAGAAAACATTAAATATTGAGATATTTGCTTTGAAAATAACTAAAACTATTATTTGAATATTAAATTAGTTACTTATTAACTTTCTGTCAAACAACAAATTGATTAATCAACTAATGCAGCTTTAGCTGGCTCACATTTGTTTGTGGCTTATGTGTGTCTGTGTGTGAGTTGTGTCTTTCACCACACTGATCCCTACCTCAGATAAAGCTTCAGTGCACTCGTTATTGTCTTAACGTCCCAGTCCACGCAGGTAGACAGATCCACTTCATTGCTCTTCTCATCTGAATGAATTAAAAATCATGCAACACATCATTACTATAAAATTCACCGACTGTGGAATTAACACAAGAGACAGCAACAAACAAATCTTTTCATATTAGAAACAGCCAAAGCCTACGTGTGATTTTGTGGGAATCTGAGAAAGTCTAAATATGTAATATAAATATGTAACTTGCAATTAGCCATATGAGGATAAAAGCATTGCTACTAGCTCCGGGGGTCGAGTCTGGCCCCAGTGGATACTGAAGGAAGTTGCAGCTTCTGAAGAGGGCTGCTGGTTCTATACTCATTACAAGTTTAATTAATCCCTTACTACTTCACTCCTTCCACAGGGACTCTAGGGCTGTGCTGTGCTGAAAATTCAGGGGGTTTCACTCACACCTTAAGTAACATCTGATAAATTACAGAGAATCTGGAGGTGCAACGTGCCAGTGAAGTGTTTTGAGCCAGACACATGTAGTGTACAGGGCCTGGGTCACCACACAGACTTCAGCTTCGTGGGTGGTAGGTGGTCTGTTCCTGGGAAATTTATTTTTTGATTTCATTTATGCACTGCAGCCAGCAGCACTGTGTTTCCCTGGCTGCTCTGTCCACAAACTAACCTGTCCAATATCAACTTATGAAAGCAAATGTTTTTGTGGAGTGTTTGTAGCCACAGGTGTGCCTCTGTGTGTGAGATTGATGGGGTCTGCAGTCTGCTTTAGCACAAACAGGCCTGACTTGGTTAGGTCAGGGATGCAAAAACATAATTTTGGCAGTAGCATTTGGAGCAGCATTGACTGTGAAACTGCTAACCACAAAGCAGCAGCAAGTTCAAAGCCGTAAATTCTTTATTTCACTTTTGTGAAACATTAAGCCTTTGGGGACATTACAGGACTGTGCGGTGACATTAACATGGTTAAAGTGGTTGTTGGAACTGCAGCTCCCATGACACCAAGATAAAGAAAAAACATTTTGCTATACAAATCAATAACAAAAGAAAGATCTGTGACACAAAGTTCACACAGAGATAAATTTAACCAGTTAAGCTTACCCAAAATTAACAAAGGTGTGTGGACTCTTGCCATAACATTGATGAAAGCAATGCATGGGTGGGTGATACATGTGCTGCAGAGGTATGGAATGTTAACAAAATAAAAAAAAAAAATCTATGACAGGTTGCTTAGTGTATGTAAAACAGTTGTGACCAGCTTTTTTGAATAATATTTTTTTTAGCTGTAAAATTACTAAGACAAACTGCAGAGATTAACAGAAAGTCTAAAAAATTAAGACAATTTGAAGTAGCTGAATCAGTTTTTTATTTTTTGTTTATACTCTAATATCCTTTTAGTCATCTCATGACCCCTTTGTCACCCCTAACTGGCAACCACTGGCCTCGAGGGCCCAGGCTAACCAGGTGAGCTAAATCAGTCCATGAGCCTCCCTAATCACATATTTGGATCCTGATCTCAAAGAGACAACCACGCAGTGAGAAACTATGTTTTAACCTTTTAACATCATCAAAAGATGTTTCAAGATATTGTTCTCAACTGATATTGTATTGACATAAATAGGAAGCAAGATAAACCTTTTCAGAATCTGGTCAGCTCTCTAGAGTGACTGGTCCTGCGTGTTTGGACACATCATCTAATGTTAAATACATTCACGGTCATTTCTGCCTTAAACCATGAAAATGTAGAATCCATTTAGGAGTTCTTTGGAATATCTGACAGCATTTCTTTCCTTACTCTGCAACTGTATCTATAGAACTGAAGCCTCTAATTCAGTCAGTAACTATTATAGTCATATCCCCATCAACACCACACTCCGCTCCCTTGCTACATGCTGTACAACAGATAGGTCAGAGCTCACTTTTACAGTCTTCTTCCTGTTATACTGTTGCCTGACATTCAATAGGTGCTGCTCTCTTTGTTTGTACTGTAATATGATGGTAGATTCATCTTCTATCACTCTGTCCTCTCTGATTGGACCCTGGCCATGTCGGTGGGTGAGAGATGAAAAGGAGGAGGAGTGGGAGGATCCGAACTCTTTCTTCAGGGTTTAAAGCTTGCTTCACCCACACACCGTGAACTGTTGTATGCATGAAATGTTTGTGAATGTGTTTGTTTGTGTAGAACTTGTACTACCTCTGTCATACGTATTAGTCATTTCAAGGATAAAAGAAAATTTTACATTCTGGGCATCTTAATGAAAATATCCCATGTATTGTATATGGTTAATCAGTAATCCAAAATTTGCCAACAGTTAAGTGCAAGTAAAATCTGTTGTTTTCCTTAGAAGTATTCAGGCTTTAAAGAAACTTCTTAGAGTGCCACAGCAGAGTGTTAATGGAGTCTACAGCATGAGTCAGCAGGTTGGGCGGCTGTAAGGTTTTGGAGAGGAAGTTGAGACAGGCTGGCGGCTGCCTGAGTTTGTTGTCATTCTGAACACAGAGCTGAAAGTGAGCTGGTGTCTGCTGGAGACGGCAGGAAACCAGAGAGCAGACAGGGAGCAATGGAAAGGACAGAGGACAAGATCTATAGAAAAGGAGTTGAGTGAAAGCGTTACAAGACAAGGGAGAGGCATAAAGGAAATTGAGAAAGCAGAATGACAGACTAAGCAAGCCAGAAGCACGTGAGATGCTGGCTTAGTGGTGTGTTAATGAAGCAAAAGTCAAAATGTGCGAGACCCTGTCTGCTTGTCTGGGGGATATAAAACTGAACAGAAGAAGTGAGGCAAAGATACACCCAGGCACTTGTTGCACTTTAGAGAGACATGGTGCTGATAGGCTGAGTCATGGGCTGATTGCCAATCACTATCTTTTTAATATCACCCCAACAGACACATCCATTACATCAGCACATTCAACTAACTAGGGGCAGCCTAATATCACAGAGATAGTGCAGTAGCATATAAATTAAAATTTAAACTTTATTCAGCTTTACAAGAAACTTTCTATGTGCAGTAATACATTTCCAGAACGGAGAGAAAAGAATAGAACTTACCGATCATTAATGAGAGGAGCTTCTGGACCTTGGAGCTTACCCCAACAATTCTATACAGGCCTTGGTCATTAATACCTGATAAAGAATAATAGTAATAATAATTTATTTATAGCATTTATCTCATTGAAGTTTCAAGATGCTTTACAAGGGAAATAACACACAAAGCAGATAATAAAAGCAATAGCAAACAAAAACAAATAAGGAATGTGGACAGAATATTATACTAAATATAAGCAACAACAACCCTGAATGTAGAAGATATATAGCAGCTGCAGGAATATGTCAATGCAATTGAAACTGAGTTTAATGTGATAGATAACCATTTCCATTTTTGGCATGTTGAGAGGAACTACACCCAAAATGATTTTTTGACTTAAAAGTGGTCAGATAAGCAAGTGAAGACTGAAGCAAATTAATAAGGGGTTTAGAGCTATGCAATGAAAGGCATTCATCATCTCCAGTGCATGATGTCTGCAGTACCGGCCAGTTAGCCCTTTGTTTCAATATTGGAGCATGTCTGCCACCTTGTGTGCATATAAAGATACTGCACCCGTGTTACTTGTCACTATCCACAAATTCTCATGTTAAATTTCCCAAAATAAATCCCCTTGCAATTCTCTCAACTGAGCCTTTCGATATTTATATATCCGAAGCTCACCTCTCGTCTCTATGGCGCTGATGGAGTTCTTCACAAAACTCAAACCCACGTCATCCAGCTGGGCATCAACTGCAGGTGAAAGAAAAAAAAAACTTTCAAATTGTGGTGAAGCACTGGGCTCCAGAAACTTAAATGATAGTCTCTTACAGACACAAAGTCTGTTATGGCTAGATGCTTACTTCCTCTTTCTTTAGAATAAGTTCTCTCAAGGTAGTGTCCAATCTGTTCCAAACAAAGAACAAAGTCAAACACGGGTTATAGGTTTATAAAAGTTAATCAAGTATACTTTGTCCCTGTGATACACAGTAAAGTGCAGGTATGTGGAAGTATATTAAACTAAAAAAATATATTTTGTTGAGAGGTGGCAGTTTAACAGAATACACTGAGGCTACGTGAGCCGAGTGTGTGTGGTAGATGATGACATAGTAGAGGCGGCTGACTCACAGGTTCCTTCCCACCCATGGCCTGCATCCAGAACTTATGGTCATCCTCTGACAAGGCCTGTACAGTTAGCACCGTCCCTGGCCTGGGAGAGAGCATACTGTTAGCAACAGACAAAGCCCTAGAGGTACAGTACAGTAATGCAATGGTGATTTAGTTGTCAATGTAAACCATCAGTGTGCTCAGCATTTCTTGAAACAAAATTCACTAACAAGGGCACATGCACCTTGGATTTTCAGCACAGATATGAGCCCTATTAGTCATCCCAGCTGGTTTATGAGAGCTACAATCATGTGGGCCCAGATGGATATCAAGTTACTCATCACAGTCAAAATGGATGTGTGGACTCAAATTTCCACCCTAAATCTGGGGTATTGCTTTTCTATTAATACTACAGAAAAGGGGCAGGGCAGAGTTAAGTTGTGTGACAAAATGAGATATCTATTACAGAAGGGAACAGCAGGGTGTGACAAATCCTTCCAGCTAAGTGTGTGAGGGCAGCCCTCCAAGACAAAATCCTGCTGTGCTGCCCTCTGCCATCCAAAACACAGAGCGTCAAAAAGCAAGAGTGTGGGGATAAGACCTTTAACTTAATGTGGAATATAACCACAGACAATCTGTGTCCGTGGTTGCTGTTCTGGACAAAGACTTTTGACGCTGCAAAATACCTGCACACAAGAGGGATACTTTCACCACAGTGTTTGAGAATCAGTGTGAGGTGATAATGTACCGATCAGTTATGTCGAGGTCTAAGCAGAACCTCCTGTCCAACATGTCAGTCGTTTTGCGGACACAGGACTTGAGCGTGACAGACTCAGTCTCACCCTGAAAATAAATGAATACATTTCACTATTCAGAATGTTGTAGAAAAAAAAAAAAAAAAAGATTGCATGGTCAATGTGGTTGAAATCATAAAAACTGTGGCCAACAACTACTTACAATCTTCCCACCAGATCTGTGGTCAAATGTCACCATGTGCAGGATCTTCTGCTCTTTAACAAATGTGCAGTAGCGTTTGACCCAACTGGAACCAAAGGGAGGTGGCCCTAGAAAAACAAATGTGGCCATAACAAGTCAATAATTTACACATTTTTCAAAGCTCCACCTCTGTCTCTTACAGTGGACTGTGTATATTTGCAGAGGTTGTCATGTATTTCTTGCATTAACTATGTTCCCTAACTGTACTGTATGTTATGAATGGATGTAATGTGAAAGCTTAAATTCACAATAAGGTCTTACGTTTTTCCTGTACATAGAGGTAGCCTTCACAGCTGATAGGGCTGGTCTGTCTGTATTCTTGAGGGGCTTCCTTGATCCTCTTCATGAGCTCGTACACCTCTGACCGCGCACCTTCAAATCGATTCCTTGTCTGGGAGGAAAAAGAAGCAAACGCACATTCCAGGAAGTCACTTCCTGATACTCAGTGATTAAATATCAAATAACACATGAGCTTCCCTTGAAAACCCCTTCACAGTATCTCTAAAATCAGCTGAATTGTTAGTAGTAATCTAAAACTAAGACTCAAACACAGGCTATGACTCTAAAGGCATTGGAGAATTGGAGAAACCAAATTGGAGGAGCTATAAGTTCAACAAGTAGCTAAAGAAAACACAATGTGAAGCAGAGCCAGATATTTTCCTCAGAGGTTGGTAGCCAAATCAAGACAAAAAGGCAAGTAAATACTGGAATTCATCCATTAGACAAATAACTGCAATGGCCCATGATGCGTAGTGGCTATGTGAAATAGATATAGATATATATAATAATAAAACGTTGATATTTCTTACATTCTGAATATTGATCTGCAAGGCTCTTTTATAATGATCAAAGTCCTTGGCAAGCTCAAAGCCCTGGTGATAAAAAGTGAAGACGGTCTGAAAGAAGGCCACCATCTAAAAGAAGAAACAGATAAGTCATGTTCATTTAAAAAGTTGGCAGGTGAAAGAGAAACTCATAACAAAACACTATGGCCACGTCACAAGAGATGATGGGATTGTTTAGTCACTTTGGAGTAAGAGAAACTAAAACCCATGTGATATATCCTATATCCAGCGACATCATTGCTGACATGCCACTAAGGTCAGTCACTCACCGGCTCCACACACTCAAACTTCTTTCTCTCTTGGATCTCCTGCAATTTGCACACATAGTCCAGTGACTCCTCCTGAAAGTGCTGCCTCATGTCCTCCACATGGACGTCTGCCTGAGGAGGCGGAGAACACGCAGCATAATGATTATGCTGACAGACAAGATGCATGGAAGCAAACAAAAAACATCATGATCTTGATGATACAGTGCAATTTGGGAATCTAGAGGTTTGGTCTCAGAGGAATGTATAAGCTGTACAACATAAGACACTTTCTAACCTTCAACTCTCAATTCTGAGAGTCAAAGCCACAACTGCCAAATCTGCGGTGGCTGTGGCTCAGGAAGTAGAGCAGGTCGTCCACTAATTGGAGGGTCAGTGGTTTGACCCCCCCCCCCCTTCAGTCCGCATGTCAATGTGTCCTTCCACAAGACACTGAACCCTGAATTGCCTTTGATGAATCATCGGTGTGTGTGTGTGTGTGATAGAAACGAGCAGTATGCATAGATAGTGTGCTGTATGAATGTGTGAGTGAATGGGTGAATGTGGCTTGCAGTGTAAAATGCTTTGACTGGTCAATAAAACTAGAAAAGTATCATATGTAAAGTCCATTTACCATGATAAAGAAAATATAAACGCACACGTTTGTATAGCTATCTTCATGGGGACCTGTCACTGATGTAGTGGGCTACTGGTTTTCAAAACAAACAAACACAGCCTTAATTAATAAAAAAATAAAACTTCTTCAGGTACATCAGCAGCAGTGGTAGAATCTGTAATATAGACATCCATCCATTATCTATACCTGCACGTTCTTTACAAGGTCATGGATGGTGTCTTTGATATCCAGGGCATGTACATGTATAGACAGAGCACACACTCAAACTCACGCCTGTGGGTTATTAGAGGCGTCTAAATCTACACACAGAAAAGTCCCAGCAGGCCGGTGGGTTTCATTCCTTCTTGCTGTGAGGGTACAGCACTAACCACTGTTCCATCCCAGAAATACAGTCTGCATCTAAGAATTCCCAAGTAGCAATGCTTGAAAATGTTTGGAACACAGAATAACACTATACATAAATAGTATACAACCAAACTTTGCAATGTAACAATATCTGAATTATGTATATAACACCAAGGACTTGCTGTGTAGTCTACTGTGAATAGACTTTGTAAAGCAACTTTAAATGTATGAAGTGATATATCTTCAAAGTTCATAAACTGCTTTTCATAATATGCTACTGTTCACTGAGCTGACTAAACAACTGATGCAGTGTTGATGAAGTTCAAGACTCTTGTTGCTGTGAACATATCATTGGGTCTATTTATTCAGGTCTGGCAGCAATCTGTGTTGGTACCACAGACCCTTGTGGCATAAGAGTCACAGAGAACAGACTGAGCAGCCTGCATTCATAATGTCAACAAGTTTCAAGTGTCCTCTCTGCTTGGTGTATACAACATATGGGTAAGCCTTACATGGCCACATGGAACAAAGACAAGAAGAACAGAAACATTGTTTAGTGAAAGGTTGCTAAATTCTCCACAATTTAACATTTTTATCTCATGCTTCTGCAGCATGGGTTTCACCACACAAACTACAGCAAACCAGGGTTGACCTTGGTAGTACAGTACAAGTGAGCACACATTTCCTTTCCAAACCAGCCAGGAAAAGTGTTGCTGCAAGGCACGTCAGTGGAAACTCACATGGTCCAACAGGCTTTGCAGTGAGGCTCTTCCCCACGGCACCAAGGACAGAAACCAAAACAGGGATTCTCAAACTAAACAAAATATCCGTTTCCATTTTTTGTTTCTGTCATATCTGTACATATCTGAGTTCAGACAAGGATAAATACCTCTTGTAGCTGTGGCTCTTTCTTCTTTGCTGACATATTCAGAAGCTTTTCCAGAGAGCTGTAGTACTTCTCCGTCTCTTTCTCATACCTCTTTCTTTCCGCCTTAACAAAGTGCAGTGTTGAGAGGAGAAGCATATAAGGAGAACAAAATAATAGATTATTCATGGGGACAAAGCCGTGTGTGTAGTAGAGTTCAATGCTATTAGCAGCCACTTGTAACATATGTAATTTTCAATAGTTATTAAGGTACACTAAACACACAAACAGATCCAAAAAAAAGGTCCACAACATATTGGGTAGAGGAAATAAACCATAATACATTACCCTTACTATACCAAGATGGTCTTTCCTGAACTTCTCAAGGGGTTTCATTAAAGTTTCTGTGATGTTTCTCATCTAGGCAGAGACAGAAACCATAACATATCTAATAATTACTCAACTCACTGACAAAGCCTATTAATATTTCATATGACACAACATTTCCAGGCTTAAGCATTTGTTGTTTCCAGTTTAGAGTGGCAGCTGTATACAGTTTCTTGGCCTCTAGTGGTGCTGCCTTTGGATTTATGTCCTGCTAGTGTTTATATACATATGAAATTACATAACTATTTAATTAAAAGTATCTTGGTCTTCAAATAACTAATAAAGTCGATGTATTTTTCTTCATTCCTCCAGTGTTTCTGCTATGCTGACTGTAGGACATGTCTGTGCCTGTTCGCTCATGCTACTTTTCCCTACTTTGCACTGTGATGTCATCCCACTATGCTCAGAAGTGTCTTCACCATTATGGTCTAAGCCTGGCGCTAAAACAGTCATCTAATAATGCCCACTCCCTAACCTCAGACACTACAGACAGACATTACAAGAGAACGGCTGTTTATAAAAAGATCACCAACACTGTAAAATGTGCATCCCTGTCCAAAGAAGAGGAGAGTTTAGATATTTTAACAATCTTTCACTGGCCATCTAATCCATTGTGTAAAGAAGTCTTCAAATGAGGAGCACACAGTGTGACACTTTACAACCTCAGGATAGCAGTTTATAACACACAGTCACATTTGTATCACATGTCCTTTGAAAATGTTGTAACTTTACTCATATTCAGATTCTGTTTGTGATTTTTGTGCTTTATAAATGAGCAACTTCAACAACGCTGCCTGGTGCAAAAACTAGTTTGACGGGGGTATGTCTGAATGAGCTGGATTTGTTGTGGGTAGTAGCTTATGCAATCTGTCTTGGTATTTAAAGCTTGGGTGTAATAATGTGGATATGAACTCCAGTCCTCACTGTAGCCACTCCCAGGCAGGTGCTGTGACAGTGACCCTTAGACAGGCACAAGGGGAGGAACTGTTCAAACAGGATCAATGCTAATACACCCACAAGGGAACTCATTTACTCTGCCTACTGGATGCTGTGTCTGCACTGCACACTGGAGGAAATTGTATTACGAGTGCCTGTCCGGATCTCTGGTAGATGACAGAGTCAGACATTAATAGATGCAAGTACCAAATATGGGCAGTAATAGGTGTAGGCTGGTTGGAAATAAGCACAGTACAGACCATACAGACAATTAAACAATTCAAGTGCAGTACACCACATAGACACACACAGACACACAGACACAAACACACATAGACACACACACACAGGTAATTTCTCTGGCTTTCAAGCAGGTTCTGACTGGTCTTTCTCACCATCAGCTCTCTTTGGTCTTCTAGGTTTTTGAGAAATATGGAGAACTCTCGCAAAGACTCATCTGTAGGGGGAAAAAAAATATATATATATATCAAACATGTAATAAATCCAGTCCTTCTGTTTTACTCTGTCTTACACACACACATACACACAAAGATAACATGATTATCAGCTGTTCCCACCACAGATGCACACCACAAACTGCTCTTAATTTGCTGGTAGAGAGAGAACTATAAACAAACATTTACAGTGCATGTCTGGGTGGTGGTAACAAAACCAGTGGTTAGTTTCCGTCATGTGAAGAGACAAACCCGCACTTACCAATACATTTCTCATCATCTGTCTTTGCATCTCCAATGTACTCAAACTGAAATTCTCCCAGGCACTGGGCGAACTTTCGCTGTGCCATCCCAAGCTCTGAAAGACAATTTGAAATATAAAATTATTTAAAGCAGTGAATATAAAAGGAGGCAGAATACTAACTTCTCCAAGAATTTTACTGGAGAAAAACATTTAGACTACTACTACTTTCATCTTCAAAATACTTTCACAATGATTTGTTAAAAATGAACACCATATCAGGTGTCACAGAAAGTAGGTCTGATGCATCGCACAGTTAACCACTCTGCAAACATCCTGTCTGTCAACAGGCTGTTACATCCTGTTGAACATCACACCTCAGTATACCAGGTCCGTAGGTGTCACAAATTCAGATGTGCCTTCAAAGAGAGCAAACTATATTTAATTATCTGTGTCAGTCATGGCTAAGTCAAATAAAGGGAAAGGAAACAGTATGGCACCACCAATGTATAGCACACATGCTAGATAGCCCAAGAAAAAAAGCTGATAGTTTACCCTAGGGTTGGTCAATATAAGTAAAATATCCATTTCCTTATTTTCAAGATATATGATGGTATTCAGCTTTTTCAGGTGAAGTAATAGTAATAAAATGTAATGTAATACAATGTCATTCTTGATTTACTAAACTAAAACTATCATTACAAAAACAAGACTGATGTGCTTGGGCTTTTGCAGAAATAAAGGCTATTCATATTAGGTTTCTACCATAAAATATGTGGTATTGCCAGCGCAATATGCATTATAGTGTGCAAATATATACATTTGTAGCATTGGAGACAATATTACACAATGCAACAGTATTGCACACCCAAAAAACAGCGTATATCTCTCACTGATCAAAAGAAAAATGCTAAGCAATATAATCAATATCAATAAAATCAGTCAACATTACGTGAGTCAGATTTCAAAACTAACCTAACCTAAACCTACAGGAGAGCTTGGAATATAATTAACGTTCATTTAATCTTATTGCTTTTAACTTCTTTACATATGCATGTCAGACTATACAGATGTAAAGACCTAGCCTAACCACTGACTGGCTAAACCTCAGCAGAACACTAACATTGGTGACTATGCTCTGAGAGAGAGCACACATCCATGTAAACTGCATAAAACCAAATAAATCCTCCTGGATCTGAGATTTTGAGAGGTGGATAAATGTGGTTTAAGTCCACCCTCCCCTATACCCCTGCACATCGGTAAAAACACAGCAAACTAAATCTATTTCCAAACATTGCGGAGATTCCCCAGGGTGGGATCTCTGACCCATGACAGTCCCCTAGAGAAACATGACAGAATGCAGCAGGAGTATTTTAAGACTGCAGCCATGAACAGCATACTGAGGAGCAGTGTCATTAGCTTTGGCAGATAGTTGGAACTCTATGGGGAACAATCAAGTGAACTCAAAGACTGTACTGAGTATCTGTAACTGCTACAAAATGGCCTGCTACAACAATGAACTGCAACTAATGCTATTTTCATTACTGAGTAATCTCTTTTTTTTTTTTTTTTTTTTTTTTATGAAATTAATGAGGAACATGCATCATAATTTACCAGTGCATGTTTACAAATTGTTTATTAAATCTGATTAACAATTTTAAAAAAAGGTATGTAACACTATATATAGGTTATATTGTTATTGTTGCAGCTGACAAAATGTTAAAATAATTATGAATCTTATTGGTAAACTACATTGTTTGCTGGTCAAAGGTAGGCAAATCATAAAGTTTGGCAGTTATGGGAAAAACGAACCGATATCGAACTGCAGGCTCTCCCTCCATTAGACTCAAGCTGTGGCCCACTGGGAAGAGCAGGCTAACCGTGAGCATGATTACAACGTTAATGTTAGCAGCATGCTAATAAGCTAATTGTATATAGCATATTTGGATCCAATAGTTATATATGCTACTATTAGATACACTCAGACCAGACAATTTTACAGCATCTAGTTGTTAACGGATGAACTGAATGATTCCTTTTACAGCAGACTTCATGATACATCAGGACTGAAAAAGCACAGGTGTGGTTAATAACATTAATAATGGCTGCATCCGTATTAGGTTTTGCCAGTTCCAGGGGCCATTAAATTATGCATGCTGCCTCGCTGACATAGCTTACTGGCCAGATGTTAATGTTATAAGTTGCGCCTGAACTTTTCCTGCTGCTACAAGTTCAAAAAAGGTCTTTTATGCTTTTAACAGTGATTTGCTTGCGTATCATCCTGCCTTTGTCTTTTCACCTGCCATGAGCCTTTAATTGCCACTGCAGTTGCCAAGTTTTCAGGAACATATTTAACACAATATTCTTTATATCATTATTTTAATTTTAACATTTTAAACAGTGGAAACAGACAGAAAAAAGGAGCAGGGGGTGGGGGGTATATATGCCACAAAGATCCCTAACAGGATTTAAGGGGATGTTGCAGTAACATGATATTCGTATTAGTCCACAAGGCTCCAGTATCTGTGACCCCCAAAATAGGTTTTATTATTGCTGACTCAGGCGTTGGTAAAGACAGCAGAAGCCACCCAATATTCTCTTTAGGAAAAACCCTGGTTGTTGATAAGCTTATGAGTTCCTTAGACCTTGGCAAATATAGTACATTTTTTGTTGAATAGATTATAATAAAACATTATAAAAACTATTCCACACTATCACTTTTTAAATTCATTTATTTGAGCAATCCTGCTGTGTACACACCACAGGCTCTATGAGCAGTGTGTGTACACATGCTATGGATTAAATCTACAGTACAGCCAAAAGCCCAAACACGTGAGAGGTGTTGGACAATGTCTGCCTGAGCCTGGAACAAAGATAGCTTCTGCCTCAACAGTTTGAAATCCATGGCAGGCTGCTCTTCAGCTCAATCTTAAATCTATACAATGCCAAAGCACACAAGGAAATATGGGTCCAACAAAACACCTGTGGTCGATTCCTTTGGCCAATTTGTCTAAGTTATCAAACTACAGGAAGCCAAGGGATTCACACCAGACAATGGGGCAGCTTGTGTATTACAGTATTTACAATTGTTTGTTCTTTGAGCGGGTCTTTCTATAGCACCTAGAGGAAATGTTGCTGCCTTTTCTTGTGGGCGAGGCGATTGTTGTTGTTAAAAAACTAAGCACATATAAACAAGATGTCTCACTAGCAAAATTAAAATCAGGGTCTCTTATCTACACACAGGAAATTTAGTGAGTATGTTCTAATGACAGTAAGCAAAACAAAAGGACTAATGGCTAATAGCTCATTTCTTGGCTCATGGACTTCTGCAAAACACTGCACAGACCTAACTTCAGCTCGTTAATCAAGACAAGAGACGCTTTATGTTTGTCCTTTACTCAGACACCAGGAAATGGTAAAAAATAAAAAAATAAAAAAGGGGGGCACCGCATGAGCAGCATTAAGAGGCAAAACAATAGCAGTGGAGTGTCAAATCCTGTGACTCATGCACTTCTTTAAAGACAGTACTTTAATGAGGTTAGAAGGGATGGGACAGACAAGTATTGTGCGATGCCTTATTATTGTCAGCTTATAATCAGTTGTATGAATTTATTAGACAACAGTTTAGAGTAGAAAACTTATATTATAAACTTGCGTCAACCAGAGCGAATACATTTGGAGCTCATATTACTAATACACTAAAAGCTTTTCACTTTTTGGCCAAAATGTTTCTGTCACAGACAAGACTTACAACTGATGTAAACACAACCTGATGAACTGGTGTATAAAAGTGTTTAAGTATGGCTTCCAGGCAATATTTTTCCAAAATAAAGGTATGGCAAATATAAGCCTGTCTGATGATTATTTAGGTTTCAAACACTTTACGCTGAACACAGCAATTTTCTTTGAAGTGACTGTAAATCTAGAGGGAATCTAAGCCATGCAGAATCCAGGCCGGGGTTTGCAAGTCCATAAAAGGTGACTCTGGTCAACCCTGATCTAGCCAACAGTCCTCAATTTGCAGCACCTGAAATGACTGCAGACAACACAAACAATCCTATATTGGTGTGATCTGCAACAACCACTATAATTTTAGTCTCTTAATTCCTGTAGTCCAGTTAGCAGGATGGGGACAAGATATAAGAAACATAGATTTCATTGGATCCTGAATCTTATACCTCTATGAAATGAGGTACAGGCTGTGAACAGTGACAATCTGGTTAATACTTGCCACCAACGACGTGCCGCCTCACCATAAACTGAGAATCTATTTTCACTTACAGGTTTTTTTGCTTTGCTTCTGTTCAGTATTCTTGGATTGGGATGACCTACATTATACTTGTGAAAATTCATGTAACTAATATTATTTGTTTGGATTTTTAATGATTCTTCCTCTGCCCCTGGTGCCTTTCAATTATGGCTCTGCCCAAGGCTTGATCCTAGGCCTCCTGCTGTTTTCCATCACTACACCTCCTCTTAGTGACATCATTTTCAAAATATAACGTTCTTCAATTGGTGTAACTCAATAGCCTTGTCCCTTCTAGTGATCCTTAGAGCCAGGCTTGAAACTAAGAGTGACCAGGTTTCTGCAGTCAGAGCCTTTAGGCTTTGAAGCAATCTGCCAGAGGAACGTTGGGAAGATGAGTCTGTGGTTTTGTTTTTTTTTAAATCCCAGCTTAAACCCTTTTATAGAAAAGCTGTTTTACAGGTTGTATATCTTTTTATTTCATTCTCACACTGTGTCTCTGTTACTCAAGTTTAGTGTTTTTGGCTTTGCTTTTGTTTGGCTTTGTTAACAATATTTTTTTACTTTTACATTTTTTCCACCTGCATGGCGGATAAGAATGAAGCTTCAGCTCCTGTATGTGTTTTTGTTATAATCTATTGTTGTTAGTAATAGTCGTGGTAGTATTATCAAGCATTTAAAACACACCTCATAACCTGAACCTAAATTCTATAAACCTGTTGGGTAATGAGTGACCCTCATGGAGTCTTTGTTGGTCAACTGTAAATTATCCCAACATGAATGTAGAGTGGAAAGTTCAGCTGCTCCCCCAGATAGTGAAAACATGTTTTCACAACATTACACTGAACCTTGACACACCTTAACAAAGCCTCAACACACTATATCGTGTCTGTCATAAGGTCGAGGCAGTATCCAGTGTCACTTTATTATAAAACATAATGACAAGCTGATGCCGTTGTGACAAAATCAATGCCTTTCAAGCGTTCCTCAAGGTTTCACTGTTCTATCGCAGAACATAATCTAAACAAATATTTTGCTCTTCTTTGTTTTGGTTAAAATTTCATTAAGGAGACAGGGATTTGGGTCTTTTGCATTTTACTATTCTACTCTATTTGTATATTAAACATATTCTAAGCCAAGATCAAGGCCCACGTCACTGTAAACAATTAGTGTGTACTCCATGAACAGTGATGTCAATGGATAGATTTGCAGTCTCTTTATTAGAGCCATATGTGAGTGTGGAGCTCTAATCACACTCATCCACAATCTGATTACACAGGCTGCTTGCATGTTGAACTCACTGCAGGGTGGACAGTTAATATGAGAATATATGAGGCCAAGCTGTGTGGACTTCATTACATAAAACATGAAGAATGAATGTTATCCGGTTACATGAAGCTCCAGCATTAATCGACGTCAGGCAACATTCAGAGAAGGAAAAAAAAAAAAAAACGGCCACACCATTCGTGTCCCTGTACTGTGTCAATTCAAGTCTCAACAGCATAGATCAACAGGATACAATCAGTGGTGCAATAAACAAAAGTGTCAGATGAGAGGTCTGCAGAACAGATTGAAATGATAGCTGCTGTCCTAGAGGAAAGAACTATCACAAGCTAGAAATACCACACACACTAGGGCACACAAGAGTCCGAGGCAAAGGCTTCTCCTGCTTTTTGCCTTTTAAAGAAAGGCATTTCAGAGCAAACCTGGGAACTGTCAAACTTGGCTAGTTTCTCTGTAGAAAGCCAGAGACCCCAGTCTGCTGGATTCTGAGTCTGAGTCATACAGACCCCACCTTACATCTATCTAATACAACAGGCCCGGTTTTTTCTGCAGCAGGAAAAACATGAAAAAACCCCTAACTAAGTGACATAAACATTGGTGCCCCTGTTCAGCAGAGGTGGGAAGAAAAACAAAGACGACAAATTGGGGAGGTTACTGAATCACAGGGCCGGCCGTGGTGGAGCGCCGCACATCACAGAACAGAAGTAAATAATGTACATTTTGCTAGTAACACAAGTACATAGTGTAGATCATTGTTAGGACAGTTTATACTGATTTATTTATAGATACATACATGTATTTTTTTTTTATCTTTTAGCTGTTTAAAGGATAAAATGTAAACAATTATGAGAAATACCAATCACAAGTTAACAATATCCAAAGCAAAATTCTGAAATGTTTCAAAATGCTTTTGTCTGAGCAACACTCACACTTTGATTTAATAACATGAACAGGTTAAGAACAGGAAAAACTATTATCACCTAATTAATGAATGAATTGTTCCAGCCCTAGTTTTTGTGTAGATTATTGCTGTTGGTGGTATGTTGGTGGCTTTAATAATGTGGTCTCAGAGACAAAAATAATTGCTGTGAGAAAACGATTTCACTTCATTAATTTTAAATGATAGAGTCTTTAAAATCTGTATGTAGGACAATGACTTGATTTGAATAAGTATCCTCAGTCTCAAAACCATGATGCTCAATATCAGTGCCCTATAATGAAGTTCATTCAGCTTTTGCTGCAGGAACAAACATAATTTTCCCCTTTAACATTTTACACCTGACTGAAACAAACACTGTGTTTCTCCTATATGTATTCATCCATTATCATCAATATTTTAACCACTGCAACTGGTGCTTTCTGAGGCTAGTATGAAACAAAGGGATACATGCACACACAGTGATGTCACTATGTAACAGTCCAGCATAGGCTGTTTGTCAGTGCGTGTGCAGCTGCTGGACAATTCACTCGGGAGAAACAGCAAGGTAGACCTGCCTGCTTCTCCTGACAGAAAGGTCTTTTATTTAGCTAACATTTAAATGGGCTCTGGGTTGGGCTAACTTTGGAAACAAGTTTCCAAAAAAGGATTTGCACTCTCTGTCTTTTCCACTGACGATCCAACATGCTTCTAATGTACAGTAGCTGTTTTTTAATGTTACTCTGCCTGAGGTGAATCAGCATTTGGCTTACAACATCTGGCTGCTGTGACTTTGGGCTCACATTTTATAAACAACATTTTATATATTATCAGCCTCTTCCAATGTCACAGTGTTTGCTTAGTTACAGTCGTGCTGTAAAACTTCATTAGCAGCACATTTGGGTACAAAATTGCTATTTCCATTTTACAAAGTTAGTTTACCTAAGATGATTTAAGTCCAAACCCTGACCTTATTTTTCACTTACCATATGTTTTAAAGCAGGAAACCTAACATTGCCTGTTCTGGCTGCAACTGCACAAGTCTTCCTCAAAACAACCCAGGAAAGGTATGTATATGTCAAAGTTCAGCTGCTGAAGATGTCCACAGTGTATTCATTGGCATCTGTTGGAGTGTTGTTTGTTATGATTTCTACAGTCTCATCAAATGTGCCACTTAGGTCAGAACTTGCCTGGTCCAGGCCCTCAAAGAGCAGACAGGGTTTACATGCTGTGCCTTTCCACAGTCCTTCCTGTTCCACTCTCCCATCTTTTCCAGTCTGAATCCCTGCTCCACACTCAGCTCCCACCTTTGCCCTCAACACAGCCTGCCCACCCGTCCCCTCCCACAACCCCTCTCCCCCCAGCTCCCTGCCCTCAAAACAAGCATTACTTCATTCATGACTTCCTGATCCTCAAAACAATTCTGTAGGATGAAGCTGCAATGAGCAGTATCCTGCCAATAACAGGCATGGCTGCTCACAGATACAGTATTGAGTGAATTATTTTGACACATCCAAAAGTTTTAATGCAGTGAAAATGGTTAAAAATAATGGCTCTTGCTTGCACCAAAAAAGGAGTCCCAGAAGCAGCGTTGTGCCATCATGCAATAATACACTATCACTTTTATAGCAGGCCTTTCTGGAGTGAGACATGAAAAAGCGTTCCTCCCACATGACTTCACGTCTTGTGCTAATGCGATTTTAATGAAAGATTGTGATGTGGCTCTTTGGCAGAATTAGTAATGTGATTACAGAGAGCGACATTGAGCCAAAGCACACCATGGCAGACTACTCTTAAACCTGTCTGCAAAGAGAAAGACCATCACATGGCTGGGTTTTTTAAAGTGGAACCGAAAGTGGGGGGAAAAAAACCCCCACATTATTTTGTTTTATGAGCCAATTGGTCAATACTGAGGAAGTCCAGCTGTGGAAGTGACTCTAAGTGACCCCAGTGCAACTCGCTCACTTTTCAGATGATTGCAGCAATAACAGAACATGCAAGTACTGTCAAACTAATAAAGCTGGCTGACAGGCACTGACAAGATTACATACAAAAAATAAAAAAACCCTCCAAAAATGGAGAGTTCATACTTTCTGCCACAAACTAGAAATCAATACATTTGCTAAGGACAACAATGAGGGGTAGTTGAGAGGGTACAGACAGGACACAGTTCCTGTGGAGGAAGCCCTCTGAAACAGAAGCACATCTGCATGTTGCTCCTCTAGTGGGCACTTCCATGTCATGGCTCTCCGGCCCAGGGCCCCGCTTTAAAGTTTCCTCTCAGAACCAAGGACTTTCCGTAGAGGGACATCCTCCAGCCGTAGGAGTGGAGGGAGTTACTGAAAGGCTGAGAATGGACTGGGATTTAGAGATCAACAATTGTCCTCACACCACACCAGATCACTCTGAGGTCAAACAGACAGTCAGTCACTTTATCACACAACTCTTGAATCCTTTTTGATGGAAGCTGTAAACAAGACTAAATCTGTCAGTGTTTACAACATAATACTTGGCCAACCATTTTTACAACGCTTGTTGAGTGTTGGATCTTATTGTGAAGTTGATCGTGACCATGATATACAGAGAAGATTACAAAGCTTAGCCTCCCCAAATCAACTCCACTCATCAAAAACAACTGTCTTGGCTCACAGGTTCATCTAGAGAGACTACCCTATCAACTCAAAGCTGCAAACCACCACACCGCATTTTTAAGATTTAAAAGAAAATAAGTGGTGGCCATTTAGTACGATCTCTATGAAGAGGAGAACCAAACGCATAGTCACGTTCTCCTGAGACCAGATAATCAGAGTAAAGCTCTCAGCTAAGCTTCAGAGCTCCACCCTAAGGGTGTAAATTAACTCAAAGTGACACTGTTACTTTATAACTTACTTATACCTGAGCTATAGCTAAAACTAGCTGTGTACTTAATGATACCGCTGTGCTTAGATAAAGTCTGGGAACGCAGTGACAGTCTGCAGAAATGACCTTTACATTTGTGTAGCACAGAACTGGTTTCATTGTAATTCAAATCACAACCGGAATTTGTGCTCACTCAATATTTCATTTGTTTTTCTTTTTTTTTTTATTTCTTCTGGTCAACAGGAACACAAAATGTGTGACCACATATCTACAACTGCAACAAACATAACTTTTCATTAGCGATTAATCTGCTGAATACTCTGTAGATTTGGTCTTTTACTTAGGTCCATAAAATGTCAGAAAATTGTTCAATATTCCCTTCACCCAAAAGACATTGAAAAATGACTTAACCAATTATTCAAATGGATACTGATTATTCCCTGTTAATAAACTAATCATCTCAACTCTATCTGTAACAAGAGTGTTATCGTTCAAAGACACACAGCTGAGAGCTGCTCAGCCCAGTTTGAATAAATTAGCTTTGCCCTAATTCAAATATCAAAATAGGAAACACCCTTTGTAAAGAGCAGTGTATTGTTCTACCACTGGGTAACATTTCATATGCTGAGTTGAGTTGCTCTACTACTCTTATCAGAAAGTAGAGTAAACAGCTCATTATTACAGTGATCATGTCTAAAACAGTCACTTGACATTGGGAGAAGGCACAGGCAAAGGATGAGCTAATTGGGCACTTCATTCATGTCAGTGTGTAAAAAACGTGACCATCAGTTCCTTCCTGAAACCTTAACTGATTTGGGAGTGCACAACCAGGGTCCGCTCTTCCTTGTGATATTCTCATAAGTGAGAGGCCAGCATTGATGTAATGAGCAGACTAGGTATACATCACTATGTTGGACACATTTTGAATCAACAGCAAGAAAGTGACAAGTAACAGTGAAAGTGAAAGTTCACTACCACCACACATCACTCCAGGTGGCTGCAAAACGTGAGTCCGGAGAAAGGCTTACAACTGATTATTTTTGTTATCGTTTCGTCTGTGAAACATTGAAATAATTATCAAAAATCACCATCACAACAAAAATGTTTAGGTCATAATGATACATCTGGAAATCCTCTCATTTGAAGTAGAAGTAGTAGAGTTTATCAAGGATGCGTGACAAAGAAACACAGGGTGAACAATCACCATGTTGAGAAAGGTCGGAGGAGAATGGTAAGGTTTGCTCAAACCTACAGGTACAACAGACCACAAGTATGCAAATAACAGCTCAGTACAACAGTAATGGGCTGTGCAGGGTGACAGTCAACACATGTCCGCTAAGAGCAACACTGAATCTGCAGAAGGGCTGACTGAAGAGAAGAAAAATGACACCTCTGTTGAAAAGTCCTCTTAGAGGCATAAACACCTTGAATCGATGCAGCCGTCCTGCCTTGTGTCAAGTACAGGTTGGCTCGTGGTGGGGAAAGTGTTCTTGATATACAGTACATGTGACATTTAAATACAGCTGATGAATCGTTTGAATGAAACAACATACTTAAAGGTTGCTGCTCAGCAGGTGAATCCCTCCATGACCTTTTGACCCTGTGTCAAGTGTATACTTTGGACCAAATCACAGAGCACCACCTGTTTCAAATGTTCACGAGGACTGAAACCAGACTTCAACCTAACTAAAAAAAAACAACAACTTAATATCATATACATAGACCTGGTAATAATTGGTGAAATCAGTATCAATATACAGACATTGATACTGCTGCAATGGATGACATCAGACTAATTTGTTAAAATAATTAAAACAAAATATTTAAACAACTTAAATGTTACTCAAAAACATTCTAACACAATATCAGGGCTCCAACAACTGATTATTTGCCTTATCACTTAATCTGCAGATACTTGATTATTAAACTAATCATTTTGTGTAATTATAATTTCCTTCTTTAAATGTCATGTTTTGTCCATCCAACCAAAAAGAAAGAAAGACATTTCAGAGACTGGAATCAAAGAACATTTGCCATCTAAAAACTTGTCAAAAACTGACTTATCAATATCCTAACAGATTCTCTATGTCAACTAATCATCGCTGCTCTCTCCAATATGATCATATCGTCATGACACAATAGTAAGTTGGATTATTAACTCATTTTCCAGCCCTAAAAATGCCACTAAAAGTCTGCTGAGCCTGCCTGGCACTGTGCAGTCAACATGAACAAAGTTCAGCAGCACCTTGCTGAGTCTCTGCCTTGAAGAATTTATGTTGTGCTAAAGGCAAAATAAAAGACATACCTGGGTCTCTACAACTGACTAACAGCAGGGAAACAAATGTGTGGAAAAGTACAAATCTGTGTGCAGTAGAGAAAGCATGTTGTGTGACCGTACAGGGCACTGTTGCAGTGACATGCCCGAAGCAGATCTGTCAACCATGCAGCACTGGCATGACTGAATTAGTAATGATGTGTTTAAAAAGAATATCAGTTTCATATTACATTCACACAGCACTGAAATCCTTGGTTATTTCCAGGCCGTCATTTTACAACAATAGTTACCATGTTGTCAGCCTGAGTTCTAGGGATTTTCCTGCAAAGTATAATGAAAACAGTCCATTTCTGGCGACTGTTGGGGGCTGGCAAGTTAAGGTAAGCACATTACAAACCCAGCGAAAAGCCCAGCCCACAAGAGTAGAGTTCAAAGAGATAGCAATGTAATCATTTTAACCCAGTTGAGGTGTGGGACTGTGAGCAAATAGTGCAAGGGGTTATTAAAATGACTCAAGGAGACTTTTTCTCAAAGTGTTAGCCTCAAAACATGAGTAACTGTCCCCATAAATCACAACAAAAGAAAACAATTTTCAAACAAACTAAAAACAGAAAAAGCCTGATCTTGATCTTGATCTGGTCATCAAGACAGTCTGGTATATGATTAGACACTTTCATTTTTTCTGTAGCTTATAACATAAACAAATGGAAACAACAATAATTGGCAAACTGAGGAAGGAGCTGTGAGAAAAGTGAACAGCCCAAGACTTCTGCCCGGGGCAACTGCATGGTTTTTGTGACTGATCCCAGTTTTCTTACAGTATATTGAGTTTGAAATCATCACAGTCAACTTACGTTTTGTTGCACTGATGAGGTTCTTCCCATCCTTGTACAGCTCTTTGATAAACCTGTTAGTTTTGTCCAGCTCTGCTTCGTGAGCCTTTATTTTGTCCCTGAAGCTGGGACTGTCCAGATAGCATTCACTGAACTCCAGCGGGTGTAGTCCCATTTTTTCTGACAGATTGATAGCTTCGTTATCAAGCACAGGAAACTCACCAAAATACCGCTTTCTTTATAGCTAGAACAAAACAAACAAACAAAAAAAAGTATCGGTCACAATGAAACTAGCTCTCTTTTTGCTGGCCGCTTCAAGTCTAACCTAGAAAACATAGCTACGTCAAGTAGCAGCGGCTAACTGGAGTTAGCATGGTAACTTCTCCAGAAGTGGGTGTTGCTGGTTCCACGGTTGTCAAACAACGGCGAGGGCAGCTAAAAACAGCTATGACGGTTAAAAAAAAAAGTGATAGCAATAAGTTAACGGGTTAAGTGTTCTTCGGAAGTCGGCTCACGGGAGTTGTCAGAAAACCATGGTGGTTATATCCAGTTTCTCCTTCCCTCATCAGGCGCACTCCACCTAGTAAAGTGACAGATTGAGAAACTCTGCTGACATCTGCGTGCGTGTAGCAAAACTCTACCAAAGACTCGGGCAAGATGGTTCAGTCAAATGTACTTCCGCCTTCGCTTCGCTTGACCACTGACTCAGGAGGTCAACAGATGTCTTTATATCGACACTCTTTGTGGTTGAAAGCAGCTCATGTACGATCACGCAAAGGGGAGAGAGATATGTCTTAATTTATGAGGTGAATGCATTATTAATACGCTACTTCTGAATATATTTTAGTTACCATCACTAATTATCACTTTACATAGTTTGAATCACATGAATGTTCAAACAGAAGATAGTTTGAATGAGAAAATGTTCATTATGTGAATTCTCTGAACTAAAGGTGTGATCTCTGCACACAATGTCGTTGCAATGTTGCACCACTAAGAATGAACCCATGATATGATGTAACATGTGATGGATTTTTTTCTTTTTCTTTTTTTTTTCAGAAACTGAACTCATACTGATAAAACATTAAAAAGTTTAAAAATTAAAAACATTAAAAACATTAAAAAGTACGTTAAAAGTAGGCTATAATAATAACATCATCATTAAGATTTGAAGTCTATGATTATCATAGGCTGATTGAATTTCTAGAGACGCTAGTAAGGAGAGAAAAAGGTGAACAGGTGTCAATGATGTCTGTCTATAATAGAAAAGAAAGAAAGCTATCATGGGAAAAACATCTGAGAGATATTGTATTTGTATGTTACACCTAGTTAGCCAATATTATAAGAGATCCATAATAGTGAATCAGGTCCATCATCAACGTCTTCTCATGTAGTTGGAGCGTAGAATAAAAGTCATTTTTGGCAGCCATTTCCAGCAGTTTGCACTCCTCTGCCCACCCTGAGCCCGGCTTGGTACAAGGTTTCTTTCTGTTAAAAGGGAGGTTTTCCTCCCCCCCTGTGGCCAAGTGCTTGCTCTTTATGGGAACTGTTGGGTTTTTCTCTATAATAAAGTAAGGTCTCGACCTTGCCCTGTAAAGAAAATCCTAATATACAAAAGTGATCAGTTTACCTGTTTTATCCTATTATTTAAATGAAACAACATGATAGGTTCAAATGTCTCTTTGCAAGAACTCCTAACAACTCATGGAAATGTGAAACACGACGAGCTATTCAATACATTTATGTGAATGTACTGGTGTAGAATTACAAAGTAGCAAAAAATAGTAGTAATTAATATTAATAAAATCAGACTGAACTACAATACTTGAGTGAATGTACAAAGTTACTTTCCACCAGTGAGTGAGACTAACATCAGTTACCTTCTGTTCATGTGCTTAGACTATACTTATTAATAACAGAAAAAAGCAATTATACTCAAGTGTAAACATGTTAGCTGGTTGATTCATAGAGTGCCAAACTACAAACATACAACACAATTATATGCTCATGAAATAATGTGTATTCACGCTTATTTCAAAGGATAAAGAGGCATTATTCCATATTTTTGTTACTGTCAACAAATCCCAACAAAAGACCAAAACTGAGAATGTGTCAGAGAATGTGGGTCTCTGTACCCACCCTGTCTGTCAGCGCCTCTCAGGCCCAACCCTATTAGAAGGGCAAGAATATACACACTTGTATTATAAAGATAAAGAGGGGGGGTAAATTATTAGATTAAACAGCTGTATACTGTAGTTTTCAGACAATATTATGAAACAAACAGGAGTAAATAATGGATTTGTGGGGGCACTATTACTGGCTGTGGACTTGGTACTATGGTGAATATTTACACCATGGCAGTGTCTATGGGATTGCCTCCAAAAAACTACAGCGCCCATGTTTATGGTAGAGAAGAAACAAGTCAACTAGTATAAAGATGTCTTATTGAATTCTTTTTCATCTTTTTCGCACTACTGTGGAGCTCTGTGGTACAGAGCAATATCCAGAGCCATATCAGACTCTGGCCACACAGACAGCACTTGTAGGAAGAATTTCTTGTAGGTTCTGGTCTCATTGATGGCGTGAAGAAACAGACAATGACCAGCCCTATGAATGTGAGTTATCTTGCTCTTTTGTACTCTTTGATTGTGCCTGAAGGTTCGTCTGTCATTGGTTCCATCAGAGGCGAATCTGAGGCGGTTACATCTACTTTCCTGCGATTCGTAAACAAATACGGAAATCATTATTCACCATGCATCTTACAGTAATTATATCTTGGTCGTAGCTTCAAATACAATGGACTTTATCACAGTTGCGCCCGTGGGAACCGAATCTCTGCACATGTTTGTTTCGGAGGTGTTTAGCGCACGGACTCGTTTGTGGTTGAGCGGTAGCTAATGCGTGCTCTTTAGCAGAGAAGTGATTTACAGTGTAAATCAACAGCCTGCAGATATAACTCGACTTTGAACAGACATGGTAGTTTTTTTACCATGGAGCTAAGCTACCGCAGTTACTGTCAGAACAGCTTCTCTCATGTGAGCTAACGTTAGGGCTGCTGTCGGGAGAAGGACCGTTCACTACGATGCTAACGACTTTATTGGGCAAAACCGTAACGTTAACGTCTCCGTGTTTGCAAAATTACCAATACCGCTTTGATGAGATTAAGTTAAATCAAATAAAACAAATAATCACCAGCGATCTTCTCTATCGAACATCCCAGCCTGTGATCTAAAACAACTCACAGTAAGTCAAAGAAAACGAATCGGTAATGCCCGAAAAGAAGCACTGTGGTTAAAGTGGTTGCAAGCTATGTAATACTTCCTATTTATGTTGACGTTATGATGATAATAATAATTTTACAAAGTTATGTCATGTATGAAAGCCCCTTTCCAATAATACAAAAATTTGTTAAATTTTAGGAATGACAAAAAAAAAGCCACAATTATGAATTAGTAAGCCAACATTACAAAACAACATGTAAGTTAACAATTTTTTCTTGTGTCACAATACTGACTTTATGTCTCATAATTGTAAGACGAAGTCTCGACCTAATGTCTGCAAATTGTGTGTGAGAAATACAAAGTTTTTCCTGGTATCTCACAATTTTAAATGCAAATTAATGTTTTTATTTTAGTTCTTTTCATCTGTTTGTTTTTCTTCCTGCCAGAAATGGGCTTCCATAGTCATTTGGTCCATAAAACAAGTCTTCACGTGTCTTGTTTTGCCCAGGCAACAGTCTCTAAACCCAAAGTTATTCAATTTACTACAAAGTCATTACAAGAAAAAGCAGTAAATCTGCATGTGTGAGAAGTTGGAACTATTAAATATTTGGCATTTTTGCTGAAAGTAATGACTTACGATCAACAGATTATCAAAAATGGTTGCAGACTGTTTCTCTCCCAAACAACAGGTCCTGCATAGAGCTGCAAATTCATTGTTACTGTTCTATTGAAAGAGGCTTTATATTCATTGTATCATTTTCCATTAGACTCCCCAATCAGTATCTTTTTTTTTGCAAGGGATGCCTAATGCCAGTGCAAGGCCGAAGCATAGCCGGAGGACCCGAAGGCGACGCAGAGAGGACCCTGCCAGGAACGAGCTGGTCTCTAGTTCCTTAGAAAGTGCCCAGCAGTGCCTGTTCAACCAAGATTATGGAACTGCGTTTGTGCACTACCTTCTGGTCCTCAACCTCGCACCTGTGTTTAAGGACTTTGCAAGGGTAATGGCTGTTTACACTACTCTGAAAACTAGTCTGCGTACATTCACTGCACACATAACGCAGAAACACAATCACACAATCACTGGCTGTGTACAAAATCCCTCCCTTGTTCACTCATTCTCTGCTCTGTAAAAATACGCACTCAGTAGTTTGCTTAGTAGTGAGCTGTAAACTTTTTCAAACATTTCGCACTGTCTAGTAAATAGTGATTTCTGAATTTGTTTATTCAGTTGTGACACTACGGCAGAATGGAAATGTTTGCAAATCTTGGAATACAATTTTGTGGCATCTCCCTTTCAGGACTCTTTCAGGTTCACGCTCTTCAAATGGGCAGAGGAGCTGGACTCTGTGGGCCGTATTCAGGACCTCTTTAACTGTTACGAACAAGCGCTGGAACTTTTCCCCTCCGATGAGGTCATCCTCAACAGCATGGGCGAACACCTGTTCAGGTACACTGCTCCGCTGCGTGAATGTATTTACAAATGATCTGCTTATACTGTTTGTGACAATGTTTGGGTTCTCCTTTTATTATCCAGGATGGGGTTTAGAGATGAGGCTGCAGGTCATTTCCATAAAGCCTTGAAGCTGAGACCAGACTACCCAGAAGCCAGGGAGAACTTCTACCGTGTGGCCAACTGGCTGGTGGAGCGCTGGCATTTCTTAATGCTCAATGACCGTGGGAGGAACCAGAAGTACCAGCAAGCCATTCAGAAGGCTGTTCAGAGCGGCTGCAACACTGTACTTGACATAGGTACTGGCACTGGGATCCTTGGGTGAGATTTGGAAACTTTTTTATTATTTTGAGTCATGGTGTGTATTTAGATTTTTTTAAGTTAGAGCTTGATCCTTCAAATGGTAGCATACTTGTAAATTTCTTTTTTTCTTTTTCTTTTGGTCACGGCTAGAATAGGACGTTTGCGTTAATGCATGGGTATTCTTGTTCTGATTTCCTGTTCTCTCTGTGAAGTATGTGTGCTAAGAAGGCAGGGGCTGCTGAGGTGTATGCCTGTGAGCTGTCAAAGACGATGTATGAACTGGCCTGTGAGGTGGTGACTGCTAATGGAATGGATGGCAGCATCAAGATCCTCCATATGAAATCTCTGGAGATGGAAGTGCCAAAGGACATCCCACACAGGTACAACTTACACCTAAATGTTCGTTCTCGTGTAATGCTCCTGTTTAAGAGCTAAGAACTTATTTTTTTTCATGTTTTTTATTCAAGGGTTTCCTTGGTGGTGACAGAGACGGTAGATGCAGGATTGTTCGGAGAGGGAATCATAGAGAGTCTCATTCATGCCTGGCACCACCTCCTGCTGCCTCCACAGGTAACTTCAATTATTAAACACAGGACAGGAAACAGAACTTCATCCTCCAGTTGCAGCAATGCAATGTTAACATTTCTATGAGTTCTTGGCATCCAAACTCTATTCCTGTCTGCTACTGACATCGCATTGTCATGAAAATCCTAAAAAGGTACTGCAAAAATTTAAATAAATATGTGGAGTATTATTAAATCTTTGAAAAACACATAAAATTGTGAATAGTGATACTAGAGCTGTGTCACAGTTCAGGGTGTGGGCTTGTAGGACCTGAGAGGCAGGCAGTGTAATGTTTTAGCATAAAAAATTGATTAAAGGTACCCCTTGTCAACTTGAAAAGTCACACATTTAACTGATAATAACATAATAATAACAAATAGTGTGGCCATGTTGTGTTAAAGCGGCTGAATGTGTAGTAGCATTAAAAGCACATGTTTCTTGTCCTAAAGAGAGATGAGAATGAATTCAGGGAACAGTCTGCAACAGGACGGGTCATCCCTGCTGGAGCCACTGTGTTTGGTATGGCTGTGGAGAGTGCCGAGATCCGCCGGCATCACAGGTAGGCCTCGCAGTCAGCCTGTGTTCTTGTGAATAGGCTGTTTGTCAGATGAGATGTGCTTTCCTGCAAACGGAAGATCTGTGCTTCAGTCGTAGCTTTCTCTACCTAGCATTAGAATGCCTTTTTTTTTTTTTGTACAGGTTGTGTGTGTCAGAGGTGGGATGTCTGTCCATGGCTGCAGCTGGGGAGCTCCGTAGCCCAGTGAGCTGCAGCTCTGAGCCGGATGACTCCATGGAGCCGTACACCACAGAGAGACTCAGCAGACTGCCGGGAGGATATAAACCTCTCACCGAGCCCTTCACAGCCCTCAACATAGATTTCAATAATGTGCAGGTGAACAGAAACATTGCTGACAACGGATGCTGATGAAATCTGTGAATGTAGCCCACATTCAGAAACGATCACACAGACACTCAAATGTTGAGTTGTAGTTGGTTTGTAGCTTTTAATGATGTGACGATGGAGCTGATTCATCCACTGTCAATTTAATCTGTTTTCACTTTCCCCAACTTTTGCATCATCTTTGTATCTGATCCTTATATTCAGTGTGTATTTGTTTCCTAGAGTCAAGCAGAATAATCGCACTGTGAGAAAAATCATTTATTTACCTGACCATATGTCTGCTGTCCCCATGAAACTAATAGGCTTAAATATTGCACACGAGTGGCTACTCATTATTTAGCTGTAACCCTGCAGGGATTGTCTGATCTATGGATAGTACACACCAGTAGTATGCCAGTACACACCTGGCAGGTCGGAAAGATTGTGTTCCTACCTGTAGGATCATTTGTTTATACTGTATGTATAGCCACACATGTGTAGCAGCAGGGACTTGCAGGCAAATCTACCCCAACGACAGAGCTGTGTATTTGTCCGGAGTCAGTGATGCAAACTCACTTTAGCAGAGAGATGCTTGGTCTTACATGAAGTGCATTGTGCGACAGTCAGTTCTGCTGGGACACCAGCCACATGCAGATTAAAGAAAACAACGATAGGCACAATTGAATTGTTAGTAAATCTGCTAAACCCAGCTTTGAGTGCATGTGTCCCACTCCCAGGAATATGATGGCGAGCAGGACTGACTAATGAATATGAAGTTGTGTTTTGTTCACCCATGTGTGAAGAGTTTTCACTGAGAGATATTGAAGTTGGTTAGTTTGTTACCTTACAACTGACCATTCACAGGGTTGAGGTGTAGGCGCATACTGTATGTCACAAAGAAATGCTAATTAATTACATTTATGATTTTAAAGCTTTAATTCAAACTAGTTTTTAATCATCAGGAGGCTGTGAATTTTCTTTCCTTGCTGTCACTGGGTTATGTTGTGGCTCTGTGCCTCAGAGCTCCAGCTGTCAGGGTGGATTTGAAAGTGCTGGAGATGGTGATGTTTGCTTTGGCCGTCTGCTGTAACACACTGCTTCAAGTTCTGCGTGGCAGAGATATGTATTAATGCAACAGCCACAACAGCAAGAATGGCCACAGTTAATAACATATGGGTCTTATTAGGCTGGACAGGAATATGAAAACTTCAGAATACTGACATAAATATGTGACTGCTGTGTGAAATGCAAACACATTTAAATGTAGATCATTTACATCTATGATCTCATAATCTATCAAACTGTTAGGAGCCAGATCTGTTTCCATAGCTATGCATATTAAATCTTTTTCTAAATCTGTGTGAAACTTCAACTTTAACTGTGGCATATTGGTGACCTGTAGGAACTGGAGGGCCTGAGCTCCAGGGAGGTTCAGCAGATGTGCCTGCCTGTCATTCAGGAGGGGGAGCTGGATGCTCTGGCTGTGTGGTTCCAGCTCCACCTGGATGAGGAGAGCAGTCTGTCTACTGGACCCCAGGAGGACACCTGCTGGGAGCAAGCCATCTACCCCGTCCACAGTGCCAAGGGTAAGATACTAACAGAAACACAGGAGACAACATGTTCATTGATCACTATATATTCACTACTGGCCACTCTGACTTTTAATTTGAAGGTTTAGTTTTAGCAGTCTGTATGTCCAGGGTCTTCTTCTTTAATCATGGCTAGTTGTTTCAAATTCTCATGAACCAAGCTTGTTAATAAAATAGTTTCAGCTTGCTTGCCTGTATTCTGGACTCTGTCATGCATTTCCATGTTACATCAGATGAGGGCAGTGTGTGTTGTAAACTGGATCGTTCACATCTTGAAGTTGTTTTGAATAATGCCAGGGATACTGCATGTGAATAGTTTAGTGGACAGTTATTACCACTATATTACTATTTTCTGAGATTTATATACTGTAATAAAGAATAGCAGATTTAGTTATCTGAAAAAAATATGCCACAGTACATTCTGAAAAGAATATACCACTATAAAAAATTCTATACATTTACTGAAATTACTATTAAAAATCAATACCCATTAAATATATAATAGATAACTGCTCCAAATGAGTATAATACCATTTTCATGAACTGTGAGACAATACATCTATTACACCATAGTAAAAGTGATGTTTGTTAAGCACCATGTTTAAATACCTTTCTTGGCATTTAATTAAGTTTGCTAAATATCCCAAAGAGCGCCGTATACTCTTTTCTACTCTTTATCAGACCCAGGCCAGGGTGAACTTAATAGCCACTGACATGAGGTGACATGTTCCAGTTGGCATCACAGTACATCATCTTTCAGACAGGACGCAGCAGCATTTCACTGCACTGCTAATTGGCTCAGGCAGCGTCAAGGGAGCCGCCACCTTTCCCGGTGATCACCAACATCCGTTTCCCGGTCGCTGTGACGTGTGTGCCGTGATCGCCTGTGACACTCTTTAGTGTTCATGAAATTCTTATAGGCAATAAATATGCATTTTTCCCAAACGCCTCTGACGAGCTGCGCGCTGACATGAAGACATGAACAGATGTTATTCCTGCAGGAATCCTTTCTGTGCCTCTCCCCCTCTCTCTCTCTGCCCAGTCCCCTGAATCTCATTTCTCCGCAGGGTTCGCTCTCCCTTCCTCTCCCCTTTGCTTTCCCTCTCTGCCTCTTCCCGCTATTTCTACAACCATCTAAAAATCTTACCAGTGATGCTTCTTTCATGCCAGCTTAAACTGTACTGGACAGCAGGTCTGGAGACAACCTTTAAATGCATCCACGCAGCTGGATATCTTTTGAATTTTTTTTTGATACCTAAGATTTGGTATTGACACCAAAATAATCAATACTTTACATTCAGTAATATGTATGTATGCAAGGACCGATGATTGCTTTGTGTTTCAGTCAGGAGAAATAAAAATCTGATCACAATTGTTATTTCAGTCAGGACCTCTCTGTTTGAATACTAAATAAACAAAACTACACATTTGACCAGATATCCAGTGCCAACCTTCAGTGGACAGGATTGACATATTTCAGCTCTTTCTGATAAAATATTGAGTTTCAATTCCGCATCCTACATTGCTCCAGTAAAATCAGGTTTCCCTTGTTGTTTCTTCAGGTTTTGTGCTGAAACCTGGAGACGAGCTGATTGTGGAGATCTCCTGCCGAGATGCCTACCTGAGGCTCTGCAGCGTCGCGGTGCGGAGAGAGGGTCACGAAATCTCTCTGGACAAGCGCGTTGACTCGCGGTACTCTGGAAATCCCAGTTCAAACCCAAACCCAGAGGCAGAACTGTGCAGCGCATTAGCATGTCTTCAGACTGGCCAGAATCAAACGAAAGACTTCTGCATGCTGGAATGTTCAGAAATGGCGCTCCTCAACAACCAGGATTACCATCAGAGTTTTTGCAACGCAATAGGAAAACTCATCTCTCAACTGAAGGTCAAAAGCCGAAACCAAGAGCAAGGATCAGGCGTTCAGTCTGTCCTCGCTGACTCTGCTAACTCCACAGAGTGTAGTGACCTGCTGTACGTGCTGGACGTGTCAGAGGGTTTTTCTCTGCTCTCCCTCATCGCTGCCAGTCAGGGTCATGTAAAAGCCTACAGCTCTGTGGAAAAGGAAAAGCAGCAGGAAGTGCTAAAGAGACTGGCTCGCTCCAATAATATCTCAGAACAGCATCTGGAGTTCTGGCTCAACCACATAGAGGACGAGCAGGGGATGCTGAAGAGGCCGTCCAGGGAGAAGCTGTGGAGTGCCATCATCCTGGACTGTGTGGAGACCTGTGGCCTGATAAGACAGAAGGTGATGGAGAAAGCTTCACTGGCCAGGTAAGTGGAAGTGTAACCGGTTGAGGACATGCAGAAAAGTTGGATGACTTGCTCATTTTTTTTAGTGTGCACTTTGAGATAATTGTGGGTAATGTTTTTAAAAATGTGTTTGAATGATCTGTACCAGGTGTCTGCTGGAGGAAGGAGGACACATTTTCCCTGAGCGGATTGTGGTGTATGGTATGCTAGTAGAGTCAGACACATTGCTGCTGGAGAGTGCTGTCCAGGGCCAGGAGCCGACTCTGGGTTTCAACATTGCTCCCTTCATCAACCAATTCACTGTAAGTATCTGACATAAGATACCATGTATCAAGGTTAACTTATTTTTTGTGATTGGTGTTTATTTATGGCATGTGAAAATCTTAGCTGAACAAATTAACAAATTGTTACTACAGGGTTTGCTGCGCCACGGCTACTGATCACTTTGTGTATGTGTGTATCTGTGTGAGTTGTTTTTTTTTTTTTTGTATGTTGGACTTGAAAACAAAAAGATTCATGCTACTTCATGAGGCAAATGATTCCAAATCACATCTTGTGTGTGCTTCTCTAATTTTATAGAGAAAAGGTTACATCACAAAAAGGGGAAGGATGATGGTGTACTGTCTGTGAATCATAAAAGAGCTGTTGAACATTAATGTCATATCCTTTCACTAAACATAAATTAGTGAAGTTAAAAACAATATTTTTAACTCTTGGTCATTAGGGACAAATTTACATTGGCGTCTCTGAAAATGTGGCATAAAATGTAATGCACTATATGTTGACTGCTACAGTGTGATCAGCTTAAACAGTGATTTCTAAACTGTTTACTACACACAGACCTGTTGCAGTGCAGTCAGTGACTGGTTCAAACAAGTATGTGATCAAGCAACAGTCTCTCTGCTCAAGAGGTCTACAGCATCATTTTTACTGTGCTGCATCTGCTGTGATAGATATCCCATGTTTACTAAACTCATCCAATGAAACTGTTCTGTTTTAAGTTCTGACCTATGCTAGTAACTAAGTTAATAAGTAATTAAGTAACTAAGTAACCAATCAGTGTCAAGTTTGGTCCTTTAAGTTGCCAGGGGGACAGAGTCAGGTGATACTGGTATGGCACGATGGCAGTTCATCACAGATACATTGATTTTCAGTGTATGTGACAGCTGATTGATAATGGCTAATAAATTGTTGCTCACGTCCATGGTGGCTCATCCGGACCTTGCTACTCATCACTATTTAACATAACGTTATTATAATTATTGTTATGATTATGTAATATAATAACATATATTATTAGCATATAATAATATATTTAAGAATATTAGATAATATAAAATTATATAAATAATACATATTATATTGTATCACACTGTACATAATGGTTGTCATAATATCACTACACTACAACTCAATAGCTGTTGTTGTTTTTGTTGTGATCTGCATGTCTGTCCATTGTGTCCTATGTATCTGTCATGTGACACTTTCTTGGTCACTTTACAGTGATAATGACAAATTTCAGTACTGAAATGTCAAAGATGATTTAGAAAATGACGCAGTTACAGTGTACACTAGGGAGCACTGACGTTCATTTGCTAACCAAATTTATGGGATCCTGATCAAAATGTTTCTGTTAGATGTTTGTAAAAAGGAGTACTGGTTAATATACTGGCATCAGTATTATACTCAAAAACCGACTATCAGTTCGGCTCATATATACACACTGTATATACTCTATATACTATTTTATTATTGCTATTCATTCAGAACTAATTTTCTTGAAACAGATGTTATATTAACATTATGAATTCATCAGATGTTAGTTTTAAGATTCTCTGACTGTGGAAAGACTGAAACGTGTTTTCACAACTGAATGTCCAATTCAATGGACATCAAGTCGAGAATAACATGATCAGGATGCTGATAGCATTAGCATACTTCTGTTGTACTGTTAATAGTCAGGCTTAGTATAATTACTTCAATTATAAAATATCTTCTTACAATAAAAAGTGATTTTAAATTAAACCAACTAGTGTAAGCCCAGAATAATTCAAAGGAAATCACATTCAACCACACTTAAACCACATTGTTGAGCTGGAACTTCAGACTTCATAACAGAGGTTGCGAAATCTTCCTATTGTACATCTCAGGCAACTGATATCTTGTATTCTGTCTCATGTTTCTGATGCAACCATCAATCTCATGTTCCTGATGCAACCGTCAATATTGACAGTTTTCACATACAGTATGCTGTGTTTGTAAGCTTGCATCATTCACATTCAGAGTTTGTGCATCAGGTGCAAATATGTTCCCTGAGGTGTTTGTTAAATATTATTGGCGCTTCGTGCAATACTGTAAAATTATAAAACTACATCTCAGATTAAATTTTGCTTGGCGAAGATAATTAAGCAGGCTGTGCATCCAGTTCTGTTTTCTACCATGTTTGGGGTTGTGTTTTGTTGAACAAGGTAATTCACTTGGAATAGCAAGGTCCAGGACTGTGTTTTCTGTTGTGCACTCCCCTTTGATGTGTGCTTCCAAGCTGCTTTAAAGAAGCTGCAAAATCCCTTTGAATTCTTTACCTTTATTTGGTCTGGTAGTTATCTTTTTTTTTTCTCTCTCTTTTTCCAGTATCATGTTTGTGCTCTAATTCGCAGGCCCCTCACGGGACGGTCGTTTGTTTTAACAGATGTTGTCTTTGAAGCCCTCAGTGGAGGGCACTTTCTAGCACAACTGTCACACAAGACACAACACACAGCTTGGCCCAAGACATTCCTACCTGAATCCATCAGTACACATTACATCAAGCACATCAAACAGCGGGCTCTGAGGTCTTCACAACTGTGACAGGGAGGAGGAAAGATTCTTTTGTTGTGCAGTAAAGGAAACCATGACACTTTCTGTGCTGCCACTTTGGTTTCTCCCTCAGCTTTTAAGTCTGCCACCCTGCAGCCGCGGCCTGTTTGTCAAGTTTGGAAGAGTTTGAAGTGGAGGGTTAGTTTCTCAGTCCGTGATTGAGTGATTATCCACTGACACCGGCAGTTAAAACCTATACTACCTATACTATACTGTTTTTTGAGAAAGTGAGCCCACATCAGTTGTGAGTCAGCCTCTGCAGGACCGTTCGTTTACTGAAGGTTTTTTTTCTTTTTCCTATCTGTGTCCAAATCTATACTATGAGCAAAAATAAGCATCTTGGATTTTTCTTTGTTTGTTATTAGAGAATAAATAAGTAGTTTCTCTCCATTTTCCATAAGAGTATTTGTAACGTCAGCAGAAAGTCATTTCTTTTGGCAGTTACAAAGAACTTGCTAACATTGTGTTCATCATTTGTGTATTTAAGGTACCAGTCCATGTGTTTCTGGACTTTTCTACACTGGAGTGCCGGCATCTGAGCGAGTCTGTGGAGCTCTTTGTTCTCGACCTTATGAATGCCAACGCAAACTACACCAACAGGGAAGTCAAGGTAAGGCACGCAGTGGACCAGTGAGCACTGCCAACATGCATCGACTCTGCCAGTATAGTTCAAAAATCCCTGAGCTACCTCTCTGGTGCAGGAACATAAAGCACCAAGAAACACAAAGCTCTAACCTGACTTTACTTTCTAACTTTGTGTTTTTGGCCCTGCTTGAATTCAGCCCAAAACTCACTTTTTGAATTTTCAAAAATAAAACTTTATTTCCAGAACTACCAGTTCTGGTATATAAAAATATTTTTTGGACACTTGTCTCCACTATGAGTCTATTAATATTCATCCAGTCACTTGGATCCCTGGTTTCAATTCACATTGATCCGAGCTTTTTCCCTAAAGCTCATAAATGTTAAAATGCATAAAATGAAAATAACTTATTGGTAAGGGTAGAATTACAAGGAGCCCTCATTAATTTTTTATTGATTTATTCATGTGCCATATTGTTTTTAAACCAACAGAAACAATGGGATTTACAGTAAAAGTGACTGAGAGTAGTATTACTACCTGACTGGTCTTATGTAACATTAAGTATCTTGTTAAGCCCTGATCTCGGTTTCCTAGGTTCAGGCTACATCTGCAGGCAGAATAACTGCAATTCCCTTCTGGTACCACATCTACCTGGACCAGGAGATCAGTGTCAGCACTCTCAACAAGAACTCTCACTGGAAGCAGGCGGCTGCTGTGCTGCAGCAGCCCCTAGAAGTACAAGCTGGAGACTGGGTCCATCTCGCTGTGAAGCTTCACAAGAGCACCATCTCCATATCAGCCCATGTAGACAATTCCCCCGGGCCAATGGTTTAATAACCTCTTGTGCTCTAGCTTTGCAATTTGCTTTTATTTTTATATATTTGGAGTTAAATTTAGATTATTGTTGCATACTCTGTGGGGTATTTATAATTTATAATACCAGAAAAGGATTTCCAATGTCATTTTTCACAAATGTAATACCAGCCTTCAAATTTCCTAATTTTTTCAGACACACAGGGATTGTGTGTGAGATTTACTAAAATCTGCATGACCCAAAGTCTTACACCAGTGGGAACCAGGTTCATCACGATCAGAAGAATTTTCTAACAATGAACCTTCATGTTTTGATTTGTAAATTTTGCTGTAAAGCCAGAGGACATTTATAATTTGTACTTATAACATTTATAAGTATAAACTATAAATATTATAGCTGTCCCTTGATTATAGATGCGGTTGGTTTTGTAAAGATGTTTGTGGGTATCAATAAAAAAAGGCAACAATAAATGTGTTACATTTCCTTAATAAACAAAGAAAAAAGAAATCATCAAAAATGTAGTTAATCTGATTTATTGAAGACTGTCAGAGATGGATTTAAATTGAAACGAGGAAAAATTTAATCAGCTTTGATGTAATCCTGTCAGTTTTATTAAAAATAAAATCAAATTTACATAAGGCCATGTAACATGTTCTGAATGGACTTGATATGATCCATGTATGTATTTACTGACACATCAACCTCATATCCTACATTGTACATTTAACATGTCAATATCCCTGCACATATCCATGTAAGTCACAATGACAAATAAGATTGGAAAATCTATGGGAAAAAGAAATGGCTTAGGTGCGTAGCTGCAAAGTTATTTCAGCTCAAAGGATAAAAAGGATGGAAAACTTCTCATCAAACAAAATGGATCCTGGAATATAAATGCTAAAATGATGTAGTGTACCGACTAGTTCCATGGCACATAGAACAAGGCATCTGAGAAGACTGGTGAATACACGTCTATTAAACACTGTAGTGAGCAATATGCAGTAATGCATTGATAGGAATTTACAAGAATGTGCTGATTGTACAGTTTCAGACTGAATGGTATATGTTGTTTTAATACTTGGACTGTACTTATACTATCTGCTCAAACCTTAAGGAAATACATTGTATCAATAGTGATGTCACACTGTCACTTAGGACACATCTTTCAGCAAGTATTAGCTCTAACCTACTTATCACAAGTTTATTTTTCCACTGTTCATCTCAACAATTTGTTGCTTCTGCTCTTTTCATCCCTTCCCTCAGGGATACATTTCTTCTACTGGTTAGGACCAGGCTACTGTGCTTTAGTTTTGTACATTTTCATTCACAATTACTCACTTCAATCAATGTCCTATGAAGTCACTATAAAGCAATATATAATGTGAGGATAACGTTTGTATTTTAAAAGTTGCATATATCTTTTTATCATATGTCACATTTGAGATTTTGATATGACTGACACATAAAATTGTGTAATTATTTCCTACTTGGAAAGCATACATCTTCATGCTTCACTCAGACATCAGGAGATTTCATGTAGACTCTCATCTTAAGAAACATGAAAACACAAAGACTGGATTCTTTGAGGAAATGTGTGCCCTTTGGAACACACGTTAAAATTGACAGTCACCAGTCATTCCCAATTACAGTGGATAAAAACCATTCTGGCATAGCTTGCTGAGCAACATACGTTCTTACAGCAAAAATGGCATAAAATGCTTGTTATCTACAAATCATTTAGTCACATAGCCATAACTTTACCGAACATTCTTGGAGCCGTCACTGGCAGAGGTCCATCTGCTTTTGCCTTTGTCAGCGAATGTCTACAATACTTGGTGGATGTGCCCTTTTTAAACAACAGTTTTGTTCAGTGTTGCATCAGTAAAGTAATGTCTGAAGGAAAATGGCAAGGCTGTAATTGGGTCCTGCCCAACCATGTTTGGTAGAGTCTGTTGGTGACATCAGCCTTGATGAAAGGCTAGGTGATCACAATGAGATCTCCCTCTGTTGGTTCTTTGGTTTGGTTGGTCCTTTCTTCTTCCTGGGTTTCTTCAGGTCTAGCCTCATACCCTTCATCCCACAGGGCTGAGCTGAACCCAGCAGGAGCTGACAAAGAGTGTGGTGCGAGGGTTCTCCCCAGACCCTGGTACTGACCATTAGGTGATACCGGGTTGGATGCTGCCTCAGTGATAGCATCTTGGGAGGTGGACGATAGCAAGCCAGATCGCTCACCATCATTCTGCGCCTCACCGAAGTAAGACTTTCTTGGACGACCCATTACTGTTCTCCCTGTCAATGAGGACAAAAGGTGTCTTTACAATCTTCTCAGTGTTGGAGAATATGCTAGATATTCGAACAAAACACATGAAGTACAGTAGTAGCCAGGAGGCACTTACCAACGTTGCGGACTTGTTCAGAAATGTCTGCTCTGACATCAGAGATGTCCCACATTGCCATGAAAGAGTCAAAGCAAGAGCCCTCCTCAGCCTCCTGGATGTAAGGCTTGTAGGTGAAGCTGAAGTGATGGGCAATGGCTGCCAGAAACATCTCCACACATATAATGAAATCCTGAAGGAAACAGGACAGTTTGGTAGTGTTGTAATTAGGCAGTAAAACCAGTGTCATGACAAAATGAAACAATTAGGTGTGAAATGAAAAAAATAACTCACTTATATGCATTTCTTACTTGCACTTCTTTTCAAACTAGATGAGCTTTAGCCTACCTGTAAGCCAGTGGCAACGGCCTCCACGCTTTGCCAGTCCCATGTGCGTTTCTCTGAGATAATGCCCACTTTCACCAGCAGAGCAATGAACACAGCTTGCCTGAGAAAATTTACAAAAAAAGTAGCAACTTTACAGTCTGATGTTCAGCATACATCACCAACAAGTCTTATTATAACACAAAATGTAACATATATAAAAATTTCTTTGAAGAATATCCAGATATATGAAGGAACAGTCGTGTCATTAAGTTTGACACACACTAAGAATTACCAGAAAGAGACGAACACCACCATTTTGACACACAGGAATTTGCCCACTGGTTTGATTGGACTCAGCTCCTCTCTCAGGGCCCTGTAGAACAGCACCAGGCAGTACATGGCAAACTAGATCAAGAAAAACACATACAAAGAAAAAAAGATCTTGTTAAAAACAGGCTGCTTGTATTGTGAACATCTCTTGACAAACAGTCCTTACTCGAGATCCATAAAAAAGAAACAAAAAAACAGTGGCATCATTACCAGCTGAGACATATTATTGAAGATGACCAGGTACGTCCACGCATTTCTTGAACTGAAATTTCCTTCATCATACACTCCACACATCTGACAGATCCTTGGAAGAAGAAACAGCCACAACAGCCATCAATAAAAATAGTGAGTAAAACACTGTCATTCGTATAAGAGAATAAAATTAAGTGCGTGAAGATCAGAGCTTACTTACAAGGCAATCACTGTTGTGACGGGTCTTACAACTGTGTACTGCAACACTCCCAATTTGCATCTCAACAGTAAAACCCTGCAGAGGATGTGTATGATTTGAATTAGAAGGAAATCGGTGTAACAAAATCAAATTTGCTGTCGGTAAAAATCTATTGAATTTACAACCAAGTACATCGAACACTAATAGTCATAAGAAATACGGTGAGTGGATCTTTGAGATGAGTATAATAGCGGCACAGTAACACTGAACTGCATACTTTTCCTCAACAAGTCAGTCATAATCTATTATATCCTTGTACAAAATGCAACAATACTGTTAAGGGTTAAAAAAAAAAAAACAAGGCAGCATTATAAAATACAAATTTAATACATCACACTAATGCTGCTGACCTCTAGACAAATATCGATCAATTTGTTCTTCAGTTTTGAAGGAGAAACCACCGGACATAATTAACTACACACAGGCATTAGCTACACACAGCTACTGACATTGCCTGACTGAGGCTAATTTGAAGTTGGTGACTGTCATTGCTTTGTTTGCTTCAGGAGAAAAACATTTCCATCTCGACATTTCAGTGCCTTCAGACAAAGTCAAACAAACTGAATGTACAAGAAATGAACATGTCGCCTTTTATCTGAGACATTTTCATTGTTTTTCTTCAAAACTCTAAACACTTCACTGGAATCAAGATATATCACAAGGTATAATGTTGTATGGCATCAGTTACGCGAAAAGACTGATAACAAAACTGATAAATACACAATATTGTTGTAAAGTCAGTTAGAGCTAAAATTGTAGACAATCCAAGAAGACAGTAGGGAAATATGACTATGGCCGGTAAAGTTGATATATTTGGGTCAAAATATGGAGGGAATGATTGAGTTTCCATTCAATTTTAAATCAAGCAGACTGAGCATTTACATGGTTGTATGATGTGTTGGCTGCCACATATTAAGGTCAACCTGGTAGAAAGTATGACAAGACAATGAATATTGGAGAACATCCAGTTTCGTATAAAAGCTGCCCCCTGAAACTGTATGTATGCAAGTCCTCTCTGTTACAGTGGCATTATTGTAAAGAGAACTTACTCTCCCATTGGCCATGGCGGGCAGCAGCAGAGAGGAGGCAGGTGTTTCTGCTGTTCCTGAACCTCAAGCATCATCACCAGGCTGGGGTACTGATTTTCCAGGTAGTTGAGCAAGAAGGTCATGAAGTTGTAGATGACATAGGCCTCGTAGCACTCTCTGCATGTGTCCACATAGATTGCTATGCCTGGGTATTTCAGTGCAATCCACTGAAAAACAAAAAGTGATTACAGGGACAGAAGTGTCCTCTCAAGGCTGCTGCTTGAGGTAATGTCTCAAAGGGATGGTGACTAAGCAGAAATCACTTCTGAAATGCAGGTAATTCTGTAGATACATACATTTAGTCTATATAATGGCTTTGATTATATACAAACACAGAACTTACACTATCCAAGCTATAGATTGGGACCATCCATAATATCCTAAAAACAATAAAAACATAAACATTAAAACAAAAATCGAACTATTGCTCATGAATGACATACTTGTTGACGTCTTTACCTGATGATAGGTTTCTGAAGCTCTGGCTGGGTGTAGTGAACCAGATGCTGAAGAATGCCCCATAATGATATGGGTATTGTCATGAAGACAAATATCCCAGCAATGAACCACGCCTTATTATGTGTGCCAACCTATCATTACATGGAAACAAACAGTCAACACATTAATGTGAGGCTTAGTTCTGCATTAAAATGTGGGAAATCCAGCACTTTGTCTATTGTTTCTATATTTCATAAAAATACTTTATTTTAACAGGTAGCATAAGTAAGCAGTAAAAAGGGTATTGTTTCCCTCTGAAATGTATATAACTATTAGTATAAAGTAATACTCAAGTTTAAAAAAGTACCACAAAACTACTCTGTACGTACAGTACTTGAGTACCACGGGTGTTTAGATGCATGTTTCCTCCATTAATCCAACAGGGCCCACAGAAATCAAATCAAATGCAACATGTCAATCACATCAATCGACTGCTGTAACTGACCTCTGACTTCTGCAGTTCCCAGATGCACAGGGGCAGGACGACTAACAGCAACAAAATATACAGCACAACGACCAGCGGCCGAATCCATCTTCTCCAATTCCCACAGGAACAGGGCATCTTGACATGAAGACGCTGCGAGGCCTCTGAAACTGGCCTCAGGCTCAGCGACAAAACAACTTCACAACTCGTCTAGAAAACGTTGCTAACGCTCGATACATTTAATGTTAGCTTCGCATTATTACACTTTAAACGACTCACTAAGACCTGAGGCAAACTCTCACTGCATACCACATGTGTGTTACCTCTTCCACTAACGCTAAGTTTCATTCATGAAGACAAGGCTGTTGGATAATTAACAGCTCATATGACTCTATTTTACCAAGCTAGGTTGCTAACGTTAGCTCGTCAGCTGTTTCACCATGTAAACAAACAAAGCTGATGATCAAAGCAGGATAAATACTTCACATTTTCTCAGAATCTAACGCTGTGAAATGAAACTCCACGTTGACACACCAATCGACTCCGTGGATAAACGTTTACTTTCTCGTATTTAAGGCTCGTTTGCGTTTGTGAGCAAAAGTTTCCAAAGTAATTGCTGTAGAGCTTGTCCTTCCTGTTTTCGGCGATATAGTCCCGCCTACACCCTAGACTCTGATTGGTGGTCAGGAGGCTATTAACCAATAGATAAAGTGTGCGTCCTATGACGTCACATGTGGGTAGTTCGGTTGCTCTGCATTCTCGTTGACCACAGAAGCCGTGTTTTTGCCACCAGATGGCAATGTAAATTAACAATTACCAGGAAACCAGTCTTAACATTTATTGTGCAGTGGTTTTAAAACGGCAAGACTCTGGTCTTGCCAACACTGTGTATAGATTTAGGCCATCAAGACTTTATGGACTTTTTGTTTATGCTAAAAGAAATTTCATGTCAGAAAAAGCAGGGGTGTATTTAATAAGATTAATGATGGCTGCAGACCTGGTAGTGTTTGTGCTGACTAATTTTATATTGTTATTAATTCTACCTGTGTTATGAAAAATGAAAATGTATACTGTGGAAAAAGATATATTTTTAGGTTACTACTTTGCCTTTTGCAAACAAATGCTTTTACTCCCATTTCCATTTATCTGCAGACAAATAAAGGAATCTCTGACTAAACAAAAATGTGTTTGTAAAACAAAAATGATTTGTCCGGAAAATGCCATGTTTGACACCTAATTGGGTCTGTTGTGAATCATCCAGAGTATTTTATTTATTTATTAATTGTTGTTTATTTTATTTAACAGGGACCTGTCCGTATTTACAGAGAGACCCGTCAGTGATTAGACTGAACTACAATATACTGGCGGAACTTCTGTACATTTTGTTTTAGTTCTAATTTTAGTTTCGTTAGTCCAAATAGATACTTTTAATGCCAAGCCCTGTACACTGTGAAGTGCCTGTACATTGTGTCAGTCAATATTCAGCATCTTTACAGCTTTTTTCTATTTGAAACTTATAACTTTGAAACAATCATAATATTTGATGTATATGACACTGAGCAAACCATTTCCAAATATCCTAAATATCAGCAAATTGATATATCAGTGCAATTTTCATTTTAATTTTTATCTTGAAGAGAGATACATGATTTTCATTTTACACACAGACACACACACACACACACACACACATGCGCACGCACGCACGCACACACACACACACACATGCGCGCACACACACACACACACACACACACACACACACACACACACACACACACACACAGCTTATATGTATGAAAGTGTGGTTCTGGTTTAGTGAGTTAAATTTAACCTAAACAGCAATGACCAGAAGTCTTGATTATGTTTGATATAAAATAGGGAGCTTATCAATATGAGGTCAAGTAACCATCATACTTTAACAATGAACATTTGTTTACCCCATTTGCCAGAATATTTATCTCATTTTTAACAGTTTTTCCAGGTTTCTGCATTTTTTTATTATTTTTTGTTTAATCTACAATAACAATTTAATTAAAAAGAACCATCAGAGCCTTTTTTATACCTTTTACTTGTGTGTGTGTGTGTGTGAGTGTGTGTGTGAGTGTGTGTGTGTGTGTGTGTGTGTGTGTGTCTGAAAGTGCGCATGCATCAGTGTGTATGTCTGTGTCTGTGTCTTCCTGTAAAATGAGGGAAGGCAGATCTCTCCTTTCTGTTGCACCATGTCTCCACTGCCCCACAGTCACAGAAATCACTGGTTGTTGCAGGACAGATTGTTCATGAATTTTGAATTGATCCTTTTGGCTTTTATGAATTAGAAATAGTCTTTGCCACAAGTTGTGCAAGCGAATGCCATGGTGGATAGCTTGGAGGGATTGCCATGCAAAGTGGCGTACAGGGTACAGCCGTGTAAAGGCAGGGTAGATAAACATATGCTGTGTTTGATCAGACCCAAAACATATTTTCGAATAAAGGATGTGGCGTCCATCACATCTCACTGAATCATAGCCATAACTGTGGGGTGAAGCAGCTTGAACAGTATGTGCCTTGCAGGAAACACACATAGATGGGATAAGCAGAATGGATAGGTCTGAGGAATAATAATAATCAATGCACAACAAAAGAGGAGACATACTGTCTGATTCCTGAGAGATAATGTATCAGCCAAAGTGCACCTCCTTTGTCAGAGGAATACACAAGTCTGCAATTGTTCAACAATTACTTATTTATCTTAATACGTCTGCCATAGGCCTTTGTGTCAGGAAATGTTCAGACTCACTGAGGGTGTTCGCTTCAGTTCATCTGTTCCTGAACAACAACATAAGTGAGGTAGGATGGAGTTGAAGAAGCTCTTCAAAGTCGTACAGCGTGAACAAGAGTTCTAAGAAAACAAGAGCTATAGCTTTACTTTATATTATGCTGAGCCTCTTTAAAGGGCAAATCTGGTAATATTGTACTTTTTTTTTTATCATCACCAAATCCCATGGAAAGACCAAAACCAGAAATATTGAACTGACAAGTATTACTTGTTTATCCAAATCTTGATGGAGCTTAATCCCCTGTTTAAAACACATCAGTGAGCCACACTGTTTCACTAAGTGACAAGTTCCTTCACTATGATGTTAAACTACAGTTGGGACTGTGACTATAGCCTGCAGCTGCAGGCTGGGGTGGGTGGAAGGAATATAAAGACTGAAGACTAAGGCATTGTTAGTTTTGTTGACAATAGAAAAAATATTGAATAAAATCATCCTAATTAAGTAAGTTGCCGTGGCATGTGCACCATGCATAAAGGCCCAAATACTCAGCTGAGATTTCCTCCTTCCACACATGTCTTTAGCTTTTTAGCTTTTGTGGCTTTAACTTTCGTTGTACAATAACCATGACAGTAACTCTCACTCTTCCACTCCCGACATTACTGATACCTGTGTGTCTCCAGGTTTTGCCACAATGTAAGCGCTACAAATCTCACAGACACAAGAGTAATATCTTCTCATTTAACTCTTGAGAAGAAAGCGGATAAGCATATTTCCTATAATGTCAAACTATTCCTCTAACATTTGGAACACTTACTACTGCCATTAGAAACTCCTCTGCTTCTGGCAGTACTCGGGTAATGTAGTCTGAATAAAATACTTATAATACTTACCTATATACTGGTAAAAATATAAAAGTATATATGCTGCTTTCTGATACTTCCCCAGAGAAATTAAACAGGTATGTTGGATTTTACACTGACATCAATTCTAAAACTAATTTCTCTTCCAACTGTATCCCATGAATTAAAATCTGGTATCCTGAAATAATAGAAAACTTAATTAAGACTATGCAGTATATCTCAATTTAACTGAGTGGTTAAAATTGAATCAGTGATTAGTTTTTAGTTATTATTTGATTTTGTGGCATGGAAGTAGTAAGCATGAATGTTGAAAAACATATTCCAAATCTTATGTGTAATAATGAAATATGGGAGACGAGAAAAGATTACTACAAAGGACGTGCACTATGTCTCTTGGGTATTAAAAATAGAATAAAGAATAAGATAACAAAGTTTAAAAAGAAATAAAATGAGATAAACTATTGTTTGCTTTGAACCTTTTCTCTTTAAACATCTTCATGGCAATGAATGGCAGCAGCAAGAAAGTTCAAATTAAGCTTTTTCTTAATTTCTCAGGTTTTGGTTGGACACCTTGTGAAGCAGCCCTCGCAGACACTTGGTCTTCATCATATTTAATGTATCAAAACCAAATCTGAATAAGCTCTACACGGAGAAGCACTTTGGACCTATGAGATCCTCTCTTATTTGTTTTTGAGCTTTATTCAATTTACTGCTGGCAAGAAACAAGGTTCCCACCAAATTCCACTGAAATAAAACACTTGGTCACTCTCCCTCACTTCCTCTTTCACACTGATTTCTTCTTCTCACTTCCCAGAAAAGTTCCAGTTCCAGTACGTTTTGTCCTAATATTATTTTTTTGTTCATTTTCATTCTCAGTCATTAAACTGCGAATTGAAATATCTTAGCAACCAATGTTTTGTGCAGTTTAGAGTTTTTTCAGGGTTAGTGAAGCCTGACTTTGATATGATTTCATATGAGGAATATGGAACAGTTTTATGAAGCTTATGACCTGGCTCAGATTTATCACCAACCAGCTGAAAGAAATAACAGGCTGAAGTCTGATAAAGCCACGGCTGGTTCAATATTCTGTTGGTCTTGGGTGTTTTTCAACTTTGTGTATGGGATTACATGACTTTGCCAATTGTGTCTTTTTGAAATTGGTAGTGCAAAAAAGCACAAAAAAACAATTGTTTATTAAAGAAGCAGTAGCTGAAATGTGTTTCTGTTGCATTAAATCAACTGCTGCCTGCATTAATAATATTCCTTGATATTTATGACCATTATGACATTGTATATAAGCAAAACATACACAGTCCTGCCACATCAAAGCTAAGCTATGAATAAAACATGGATAAGTAATGGTCAAGCTCTTCCTTCCTCCATCCTCTTTTGGCAACACAGATGAGAAGTGACTTAGATGTATCAAATTCCCACCGTCCGAGCTGTTCACATCCTCTCCGCTGACATTAGCAACCCTAAGGGCTCAGTTGCCAAGCAGGTCACAGTGCTTCAAATCACTCCCAGACGCCCCTTTCTCACAGATGCAAATGAAAAACAGCGGAGGCCCCTTGACTCTCCAGAGAAACCAATATTAGTATATGATGGTGAAATAAAACCTCTTTGTTCCTTTCACTGGAGATGGAAATTGATTTATTTGTATAAGCAGCAGCACTAACATGAGGTTAACATGTTAAATCAATGACAACATGAATTCGTTTTTCTACAGGTTATATATACAGTATATGGGTTTAATGAATAGTGGTAAAATAATTCTGTACAGATATCACTTGGTCTTCTGTACACAAGTGTGCAAAACACCCCAACCAAAGAAGTGCAAGTAATTATACACACACACCACACACACACACACTAAAACACATTCAGAGACACATATGCTAACACACATTCAAACACACACAGATTTACATGTATTCACATATCAAACAGTTTAAGGCAGTATAGCTGTTTGGTAACTGAATAAGAGTTCCACATAAAAAGAATTCTTGAAATAATATTGGAAATACCTGTAGTTACTTTCTTGCCAAGATTGATATCACTCATTTCTGTAAATTAAATATAAAACTACAGCCAGCAGCTGGTTAGCTTAGCTTAGCTTTAGCTCACCCAGGAAGTCATTGTACCTAGCCAAGAATTAGTCTAGTACATAAGCATAAATAGTGATGGGCAAGTTACCTAACTAATATCTCATTGCATATTATTACTTGGAAACATAATTACATTGCTTTACTGATCACTAAAGATCAAAAGTAATTTGTCACATTATCCACTACTTTCATTCCTCAGCTAATTAGCTTTGTCAAAAGTGCATTTACATCCTCATGTCTCATATTCTGTACTTGTATTTGCTGAAATAGAAAATGAGACATTGTGGTTTAACAAGCAGGCAGTCTTTGTTTTGTCGGTATTTATCTACCTTCAACTGTGGTCAGAGGTCAGTCCCGTCCTCAGTGCCATTGCAGGGTACACACACCCTTTAACTCTGAACAGAACCAGGTGATTCCTGAATGTAGGATTGCCAGTGGCTAGTTCTAGCAGGCCAGCTAAGAAGACACACCTAAATAAAACAACTTTAAAATTACTGGGAGATGCATTTCCCCTCCATACATGTCCTATCACCCATGTTAATACATCCTAGTCCACTGAAGGGAGACCAGACTGATCCTCATCCATTAAAGCATCTAAGCAAACAAACTGAACCTCAAAATGTCACCAAAGCATTACTAAGATTACTAACCGTAATGTAATTACTGACTCAAAACTTTCAAAAACTTGTTGCTGAAAAAGTTTCTGCACTTAGTTGTTTTATGGATTAAATAAACAAGACAAAATGTGTTAATATGTGTTAGGAAGCTGATTTTGTTACGTTTGGACAGAGCCCAGCGAGCCGTTTCGCTCTGTTATCAGTCTTCATGCTAAGCTAAGCTAACTGACTGCTGGCAATAACTTTATATTTAATACACAGACACCAGAGTGTCTTCTCAACTAACTCTTGGCCGGAAGGCGAATAATAATCATATTCCCAAAATATCAAACTATTCCTTTAACATTTAGAGTGTTCCTAACCACCATTAAAAACTCCTCTGCCTCTGTTATTACACAAGTAATGTAGTCTGAGTAACACACTTATTATTACTGCAATATAACACTTTATAAAAGTGGACACTATATATATATATATATATATATATTCCATGGGTTATACATGCATAACTGTTGATTATGTATAATAAAATTCACAGTGTAGTAGAAAAAACAAAAAACTCATTCCTATCCATTTTTGGTGAATGGTGATATCAGACCTGTCATAATGCATTACTTCATATTTATCATTTGCTTGACATGTGCTATAAAAATACAGAGTTGTACCTTATCTGCTCTAAAACCCACAATCCTGCACTTGATTTTATGCCTGTGTATATTGGCATATTCTAACACTGGATGAGATTATGTCTGACCTGAACAGCCACACAGGTCTGTTGTCCCTCTGATACGACACCATATGAGTGTCTCAAGCCTACTGCACCTTTGCGCTCATGCTCACAATAATAAATATGCTGTTAAGCTTATGGAACAGTTTGGTTAGGTTTAGGCACAAAACTGTTTGGTTATTGGAGAAGATCAGGGTTTGGCTTAGAGTAAGTACTTCCTTATGGTTGGATGACCTTCATCCTTATGGTTACAATAATAAACATGTGGTTATGGTTGTGGGATGGATAAAAGAAACAACGCTGACTGATTGGTTTCAGATGGGAAACAAACAGCGGTCTCCTCTGTCAAAGTTCTGTGTTTTGTGGCTCCATCCATCCAAAAAGTAATATAATAATTCAAATTTATAGTCACTGTTCAGCTCCATCCTGTTAAAGAGTCATTCTCCTGCTCATCCTGCCCTCCCCCATCTCTGCTCATGTTACAGCATCACGGTCCGTGGGTGTGGGAATACACAGAGTTTTCCGAGGAAGTTTAGCCTTCTGAGAGACTCAGACAACTTCAGAGCACTGTAGGGCAAATCCATTGTTTGTTCCTTTTAGCTCCAGTTCCTAATGCATCTGTGCCAGGCTCATATGTTGCTTCAGAGGTCCAAAGGATGTGCACTCATTGTCTGAAAAAGTACTTTTTGATGTACTGCATATACATTAGAGTGAGCAATGGCTGTATTTTAAAAGCTTGCTGGGGATATTGAAGAGCTTGAAAATAGTCCTAAGGTGTACGATCAGTTGCTGTCTTTCCTGATGCTGCGGTCAGTGTATACGTTGTTGGGCTCAGGGCTTTTACACTGGATACTGGTACCATTCATGGGTCCGATGCTGCTCAGTTGGTTGTCAGAGTAGCACCAGCAGCACAAACATGACTTGAAGAAGAGAGTAAAATAGAGAGAAACTTTTAAAGCAAAAGTTCAACATTCTGGGAAATACACTTGGAAGTTAGATGAGGAGTTAGATGAGGAGATGGATACCACTCATTTTATCTGTCTATCAAAATGAAGATACAAAGGTAAAAGGTCCACCTACCAGCACCTCTGACAAGATATGATGACAGATATGAGAATTGTATTGGTGTGTTAATCTACCTTTCTACAAGAAAACAAGTGAGTGTATTTCCCCACATGTCAGCATAGCAATTTTTAACCAATAGATTTTTCCATGCGTGCAACTATCCTCTGTTTTACCACCCCCACCTCCCTCCCACAACTCCTTTAACGTGCAAACTTGAGACATGGTTTATCTCTAGCCCAGGTTGCTTTGACAAATATGTGCAGTTGTGACCTCTGCCAACAAAGTATATGAATAAATCAGTGGGCTGTCTTTTACATGTTTCTCATGGAATGTCATCGCAGCCTCTGACTCATGGACAAAGGCCTGAGTTCACTGTTTGCTTTACTGGCCAGACTAAATGAGCAGGCTTATCGTGTGAGTGTGTTACATGCATTCATATCTGTCTGTTGTAGGGAAGTACTATACCTTGAAGCAGTTTTTGAACTTCTTGCTGACAAAGTAGAGGATGATGGGGTTTATGCAGGAGTTGATTGTTGCAAGGTTTATACCGAGGTAATCCAGGACCAACAGGAAACTAGAAAATAAAAGAAAGGCAGATAATTATCTTTCAGCCTAGTTTCTGTCAACTTTTTTGAAATTGAGAAATACAACCTTATTTTCCCGGATACATTTTTACAAAAATCAATTTAGTGTTCTTTTTTAAACAGGTGAGATCCTGAACCACCAAAATCACAGTATAGCAGTATCATGTTTGTACATTTTCATACTCTGTTTGTGTTAAGGTGGTTTTTTTTTTGTTTTTTTTTACTGGTAACTGACTTGAGTAGCTCGCAGCGCGTCGCATCATTCTGGTAGTAAACCATCTTCTTAAGGATCCTACTGAGGTGTAGTGGGAACCAGCAGAGGGCAAAGATGAGGACAAGGCAGAAGACGGCTTTGGCCACCTCCCTTCTCTGCAAAGGATTAGAGCAGCGATAATGAAGCAAATGTTAACAAATGTTTATGTGCCCTTAGAGGAATAAACACATGACACGATGCAGATATATCAGAGTTAATGGCTCGTTATTGTGTAGAAGTGCTGTCCAACCTGTTTGAGGTGCTCACTGAGAGCTATCCGCAGGCTGCCGTTCCTGTGGTTGAGCATCTCGCTGGTCATTAGAGTGTAGAAGAAGCAAGTGCAGGCCAGTGGTACACAAAAGTAGAAGCCAAACAGCCACCAGTCCTTTGCATCCTTGTAGAACTACAGAGACAAGTAAAAGTGATATTTACACTGAAATAAATGCCTAAATTACCGGTTGTTCTGTAAAAGGAAAGAGTTGAGGTTTTTTCAGGCCACATTTCCAAGCTGCTCCAATAATGCCCCCCACACACACCCTGTTAGATGCCATATCCATTTACTCTTCTGGCCCTGCTTTAGACTTTAAGACTTCCTCAGACCTAAAACAGCTTTCTGATCATTTTCTGTAACTGCCAGTTTCCCACGAATGGCTCCTCTTGCACCTCCATCTATCTATGGAGGGAACATCTCTCTTTAAAATTTGTCAGCTGCTGCTGATGTGGTCCTTTAAGGTCCTAATAAGACGTCATAATGTGATAGTGAAATGTAGAAGCAAAACTGAAATTATCTGACTTGGCTAGGTATAATCCTAGAATTGCTGCTTTTGGAATTGAACCTGAACACTACCAGGCTACCCCTGTACTCCAGCACTATTGAAGTCCATGTGAGTGATTCACGTGTGATCAGTAGGGAGTCTGAAAACAAACTGGTTTTAATTGCTCTGCGTATAATGAGACCATCTGGCTTTCTGTGGTTCTGAAAAATATGGCAAGTATGCTTTTTGGAAACACCACGATTTCAAAATCACACAAACTGCCTGAACGTTATTACACAGCTTACATGAAAAGCAAAAAGAAAAGAAATGGAAAAAAGTTTGCAGATAAACTCAAAACTTTGGCCTCATGTGCTACGTACCAACAGCACAATTTGGTGAGAAAATCTAGTGGAGAGGAAAAATGTGCTATTTCATCACAGGTAAATAATGCTGTTAAGAGGTGTGTGTTTCAAAGACCTCAGCATTGTGTTGCTGATATTCAAGATAGAGTACTCCTGTTTTGTGCATATGGGATAGATACGCACATGTGGCTCAGGTCAGCTTTAGGCCTCAGATTTCAGGCCTCACTAATTGCACTTGGCCTGCTATCAATTATGTGCTCCAAGGATGTTAAAAAGGCCACAGTCACGAAGAGAGAGTCAGTAAACCAAGTTTATTTTTTTAAGGGATACTCTGCTCAAAATCCTTTTCAGAGTCAAATTTTCATCTCCTTGCCTGAAAGGTGAATTTAGGTGAAGTGGCACATCCTGAAGTATGACTTGGTTGTTTTATTCAATTTTTTAAATGTTTTTAATTATTTATGGCCCAAGCAGGAAATATTGCAGGCGATTGATTTACTGTCATATTGATGCTCTAAAAATATATGCCCCTCTAACCAAAATAGCACATCAGTGTGCCAGCTGGCCATTAAAAACACCCAAAAGTCTGAACAAACAGCACATGTTTTAAGATGATGGAAATATGAAGCTGAACCTGCACTTTCACTCTAAGTAGTCCTCACGCAGGCCAGGTGGGCTTCTTATCTCATCACTCCAGTAATGTTTTGTCTCTTTAGTACAAGATTCAGCAACTCTTTTCTATGTGTACCTTGACACAGTACTACACAGCACATTGTGGCCTGAATACAAGCAAAACAATGGAGCAAAAAAAAACACTTACAGAAACTGCAATTTCCTTATCCAAAGAAAAATAAGATAGGATAAGAAAAGGATGGCAACGTACCATCATGATTTCAGACTTGGGGTTAAGCATGCATGTGTGTATGGTTTCGTTCCTGTACTTGAAGGTGACCATGTCGAAGCCGATAGCCTCCGGTATTGCCAGGATGAGTGACAGCACCCAAATAGAGACAATCTCAACAACAGTGAGGAGAGGAATGCCCACTCCCTGCACTCTGCTCCAGGATGCCACGGCCCTGTACCTGTGACACAGGGGGATACAGAATGAACATTCAGTGTGTGGCTTTGTGAAGGCACAACAGAAAGGTTAAGCATATTAAACTGATTAGATAAGATGAATATGATTGGAGGATATTCAGTGAATGCAGGAAACATTGTCATACTCTATAGCACTTCTGGGATAAAAATAAGAAAACTGAAAAGAAAACACATCCTAATATCAACATAACATGAATGTGACATGATTAAATAAATGTCCTATTTTTTAATTAAAAGGTCTCCAGCGGTTCAGTTGCTTTCAGTCATTTCTCCAACATTGAATAGAAGTCAGTAAAGTCATCATTTTCTTTGTCTCTCTTGACTAACAAAACTAACAACATTTTGTGTATTCATGGCAGCACACCAAACAAAACAAACTGCTCAGTCAGCAAAGAATATCAAAATGTTAAGAATTAATGAAGAGAGATGATCAATTGTTTATCTTAAATATCTAATATTTATATTTTTGTGGAGCCTCCAAACAGACTGGCCCATGTTGGCAGAGAGGTCTGTCTGTTGGCTTGTGTTTCTCACGCACTGAATACTTGTTTGCTTGTTTGTTTCATTAATGGAAACCACTTGTCGAAATGTTTTAGTAAAATCCTGCATCAAGATTTTATGGCAAAAACAATATATTTTTCATGACACATTTGAATTTCTCTGTTGAACAACATGGCGGCATTTATATTTTACTAAGTGGTAATGTATCCACCTTTTTCTCTTCCTCCAACATTGAAAAGATACAAGAGATTCAAATACTTTCATGATAGGCACAGACAAAGATATGCTTCACATTTCCTGGAAAAAAATGGAGAGCATCTGCTCTTGAACACAGCTGTACACCACTGCAGCCGTCCTTTTTCTCATAAAAGAGGTCATTAAATATGTTTGCCTGGTTGAGCCTTGACGCCTATTCAGAGCTACAGGGGAGCCTCTTATCTCTCAAGTTGTGTCTAGTGCATAGAGTGAGATGGCACTGAACTTCAGCACTTCATGATCATCATTTATTCATTTGGAAATTTCTATTAAGCTACTACCAAAAAAAACAACAACAACAAAAAAAAAAACCCTTGTCACTGTGCTTGCTATCAAGACAGAGTTTTCAATAATATCATCATACAGCATATAGAGTGTCCAGTGCCTATATCATACACTTAATGCATTAAAGAAGTAAAGAACATCTTTAAAAAACAGTTTGTGACACAATATTTGGACACGAGTAGGTAAAAAAAGAATTAATGAGTAAAAAGATAAAGAACTACAGTGAGCATGAACAATTTGGCAATGACCTTAGGAGTTTCCTGAAAGTGATTAGCTCACTCTTCCTGTCATTACACTGGAATCACATCTAAAACATTCATGATAACCAAAAAAAGAGACAAAAAGCTAAAGCAATGCTCTCCTGTGCTAGGTAAAAGAATTGGATGATCGGGCTAGGTTGGCTGGCCAAATCACATTTGTTTAATTTTTTTTCTAGTGATCTGCCTGTTTTAGTGTAATCATATCTGCTTTTTCTGCTATGACAAAAATGCTCCTGCACAAACATGCTGGTTTTGAAAAACAGCTGTCCAGGAAGTTGTGGAGAAGGAATGAATTCCCTAAAACCTACTTTAAAATGCAGATCTGATTAAAAACCACACCCGAAACATGTGTAAAAAACCCATCAGGATATTGTTGGTTCGCTTTTTTTTTAATAAACAGAGCAGGACTTGATGCTGGTCCACCACACCACAGCTTCATTTGTTAAAGCTGATGATGTGACTTAATAACGCAGTGTGGGGTACTATGTCACTGACCTGTCCACGCTGAGGGCGCACAGGTTGAGAACAGTGATGCCCACAGAGGCTTTCTGCAGGAAGGGCACCAGCTTGCACAGACACAGGCCAACAACATTGTCATCAAAAGGCCAGCGAGAGAGCAGGAGCTGGTGGAAGAAACACAATTTTCACATCAACACAAATCTCAAAGGGATTACATAACACACATTTACTCTCCAACATTGATCACATCATGCACATTAACATAGATTTTCATTAAACTGCTGTTTGGGTTAGTTGATGCATCAGTACAAAATAATGATTTTTAATTAGGTAATAAGTCTTTACAGGTATTTAGGGAGCTGACGATTAATCTCACTTTTGTTGCTGGATTTATGTCCACCATCATGAAGATCTATGTAAGGCAATGCAGCTGCAGATTGAGGCACATCAAAGACCTCTCAGCGTCATCTTCACGTCACTGAGAGTTTAGTCTCACACGGACCAGATGGAGTTCATCAACCCTCAAAACTTTGAACAACTTTTGATGAACTTTCACATTTCCTGCAAATGTAGGACCTCTCAAAATCTGCGACTAAACTTTAATAATAAGTCACTATGTTGTCACTGGTATTTAAGAGCCACTTCCACAACCTCTTACGATATTACTGCCTTTGGTATAATGTGTCAAGGCCATGTGAGTAGAGGTCTTTGTTTTGCCATCAGAGTGGTCTTGGCAGTTTTCCATCAGTGGACACAACCTGCATCGAACACATTTTTCTAAGCAGAACCCAAAGGAAGAACTTCAAGGTGCTTCCTGGCCCGCTTATGTTTACTTGTGCAGTTTAAGTTCCCCAGGATCTCAGAAGAGGAGCCCACATAGTTGTTTTTAAAGTATAAGTAGCTGATTATTTTTGGAAACACCGTGGTAGCCCTGAGGAAGTGAACAGGGGGCTTCAGTATGGTTTCCACTTTGTAGACGTGGCTCTTTCCTTGTTTGTGCATAAACAAATAAGCTGTTCTCCCAGTAAGATTTTTGTTTCCTCTTCGCACATGTGTTGCTCAAACTACAAAGGAACTGTGGCCTCAAAGTCCCAAGTTAATTTTAACCAGGTGGCCTTCTCATCTTTCTGTTGTGAAAAGACGTCCCATAATGCACTCAGAAGATCAGGTTGACTGATCACTTCATTTGGCTGTTGATTATAATACAAAGCAGATTTCAGTTTTCTGGTATAAATCAAGACAAGGAACGATAAGAATAATGTATCATCATTAAACATTTCATATTTCAAAGGCACAATCCGAAGCCCAAAAGTCAACAAAAGAGTTGACCCTGTCACCAAAAATCAGAACACAAGATTGAAACCAGCTATGGCTCAGATTGATTGACAGATCTAAATACACTGATATTCAGTACAACTACTGTACATTATTAGACAAAAGTTTTCTGATTCTGTTCAAGGCTGTTCATAAACACCATCTTGTACTGTATGTGCATCTGCCTTTCATATATTTGCTTGAAAAAATATGGATTTGGCTTTAATGAACAGTTGAGTCAAAAACTTCTCGTGATTTATCACTTGAGTAACACTGGGTATTTTTTTGAGAATAAATCCTCTAGATAAGGGTCAGTGACTGAAATCCCAGGTCAGCACGAGGCCACTGGCATGTGTGACTACAGCCTTATTCCTCTGTTTATTTAAGCCAGCCATATCCCTGCTTCTCTCATCACTAATCTGCCCACGCGAGGAAGATAACGGCATCTGACTGATTGCACTTTCCCACCCCCCCCATCTTTTCCCTTCTGTAATATTCCACTTTAACTCTGCGCATCACTTCCACTTCCATTGTTGCTGCATTTCATCACATCAACAGTCAGACCCAAACCCAGACCAGTCACTCAGCAGCGGGGCTGTGAAATTAAGGTTAAGACGTCAGAGTTAAGACAATTAAACATGCACAAAAGGAATGAAAACTGTACCTTGTATACAGTGATGGGTATGTCGATGAAAATGTAGATGAGGTCACCCAGTGCCAAGCTGGCAATCAGGGCATTGGGCCCGTTCCTCATGCACTTATTCCGGTATATAATCCTCAGTAGGGTGGCATTGCCGACCAGGCCAACTGCAAACACTATGATGGAAATTGTGGTGTTGATGTACTTAAAACAGTCCTTGATAGAAGTATTTTGCAAGCACATTGGAGGTGGTACTGGTCTCTTTACGACAGTTTCATTTCCAGAGCCAGATCTCACAGCTTGTGCATCAGCCCCTGGGGCCCCCAGGAAGCCGGGACCCGTGCTTGGACTGATGGTGCTCTGGAAACCCGTAGACTGGAGGGTGGAGTGGACGAGAAAGCCTGGGAGAGACTCCTTCTCCGCTTCAGCTCTGTTTATCTGGCACATTCCTCTGGCTGCCATACAGGTCATTAGCACCAACATATGCACAGATGGGGTCCCCATTATGCAAAACATTCGCTGCTTTGATTTCACTGATTGAAATACTGTCCCAATATATCACTGGTGAGAAAAGACACAAAAAGAAGAGGTAGATTTGGTTATTTTTTTCAGACAACACACTGAGGAAGAAATCCAGCAACTTCACCTGCTATTTCTTCTTTCTGACTCCCCTTAAATCTAACCAAAGTGGAATATTATATGTCAGGTACAAGAAAGTTTGACAGCATTACTGTCCCTTTCAAAAGCTGTGAGGAAGTTTACAACTTCTTCAAGACTTCAAAAAGGTTTTAGCACGGCAGCACAGATGGGAGATGCCAGGACTAGTTACAGTCAGACAGTAAGGATGAGGCTTCAGCAGAGCGCATTGGGCATCTCTTTTGCTCCCAGTCGTTCCTGGAAGAAGGAGCGCTTGGTTAAATCTTTGTGTCAATAATGTTGCAGATAAACAGAAAGGCTTTATCTCTGCTTGTGCTGTTTTGGCAATGAGTCCCGTCTGTGGGTTTGCAGCTGTATGATTTCCTTAGTTTTGCATTCTTCCCCTGTTTCTAATTTAGAAAGGTTTAAACACGTGGTTGCAAAACAAAGAGCTTTTTTAAACAATGCAAGAAGTGCTGCAGGGCTGATCTCCAGTAAAGTGGGAGCAAGCATAAAGGTTAAAATAAAAATCAGATGAAGACTACAACAACCAAAATACATACTTATACTGTGGATTCCACTCTGAATCTGTTGGTTCTCAAGGCTGCTTAGTTCAGTCTTGTGAATGTATAGATAACTTCACTTTTACTGCCTCTTAACAGGAAAAAACAACAAACTTTCTGGACAAAATCAGAGTAACTCATTCCACCAAACTCCTGGTAAAGAGCAGATAAAGTTTCAAACTGTCAGATCGATAGTGAAGCCCTTTTCATCATGTCACAGTACAGGCAACTCTTATAGCCCAGAGTTCTTCCTGTTCAAAGTCCCAGCTGTCACCAAGTACACAAAGAACTATTTAGCAGCCAGCCCTTCAAGTAGCATCACAGTTTAGCATCAGCATGACACTGCTGGGATCTGTGACAGCACGCAAACTGATCTATCCATAAATAATAAATACGTTTGGTTTTCACCTACCGCTTCTAAAATGTCTGCCTGGCCCCCTTGGAAACTGTCAGGCAAACTTTCGGCTGAAGCCCCCAGACATCTGTATCACATCACATGAGTAATTAACGCACTATCAAAGCCGCACCGTATCCCACTTGGTTTGAGCAATGCACCCGTCTGCTCTGAGGTGCCTTCGCATTATGGTTCAGAGTTTCCTGTTGAGAGTTTGCAGTATGTCTGAGTGTGTGTGCGTGTGTGTGAGGTTGTGTGTATGTCTGCATATGTGTGTGTGTGTGTGTGTGTGTGTGTGTGTGTGCGCGTGTCAGAGCACCAGTGAGACACTTTGACTGGGTGGGATAGTAAATCTCCACCTCCCTTTGGTAACAGACTGGGCCCCCTTTGGAAACATCTCCCCCCTCTCTCCTCTCCCTCAGAGGCACCGCCTGCTGACAGTCATCTCCAAGGCACAGCAGTGCACACACACACACGCACACACACACACACTGAGGCAGGGGCATCTGGGAGCCCAACGCCCCTCCAATCTGCCCCTTTCTTTAAAGCCCTCCTACCTTCTCTTTCAGCCCCTCTCCGACTCACATTAGGTCTTGTATGCACTACATGCAACTGTTTCCTCACACAAAAGGCAGCAGAGATTAGATTGGAGGGAGGAAGGCAAGAGGCAGTTAGTGTCCATGTAGTGTTGTTATGTGTCTTTCATTTGAGAAGGGGAAACCAGGACAGGAAGTGGGAGCTGACCATCAGCCACTCTGTACTTTTACAGACTAACCGCTGTATGGGTGGTCGAACTACATCACACTTTCTTACTCTTCCTACTCGTGAACCTCAGATACAGCGTTGTAATGCATTCTTAAATCAGTTGTAAAAGGTGGGAAATCACAGTGTGGTGAATGACAATTTGGGGAAAATGTGGTTAAGTCTAAATGAACACTCCTTTCCACTGCCAGATATACAACATAATTACAAAATACTGAAGTACAATAAACTGGTTTCCCCTGCATACAAAAAAAAAAAAAAACAGAAAAAAACAGAAACTTCAAAAACAACACATGCCGAACAGACAGTGCTCTGTGAGATGACTTAATGCCTGATGAGGGAAGAGGATAGTTCAATGTCAAGAGAGAAGAGTGCTCCTACATCACTGTCCATTATGGATTCCAAAATGGACCATTGATCATGATATGCGCTAAGAGCAGGAAGAGGGCTATCAAAGTCACCACAATCATTCTTTCCCGCTGCCAAAGAGCTGACACAGCAACTGCTTAAAGGGGAAAACCACTCAATTAAAAAATTCATATGCTATTCCAGCTATGCCTGGCAGAATCCAGCACATATTTGTTAAAAACAGCTAATTCTCCTCTGAATACATTAAACAAACAGATCGATAAATAAGCCTCCTCTGATGAAATCTAAGTAGAGCTAGAAAATTTATGGCTGGCAATTCTGACTGGGTAGTCATGTAACTTTTATTTATCTTTGGTCAGACTGTGTTTCTCCTATTTCTAGACATTACTTATTGTAATTGCTGGCTGTAGGAAGTACAAAAATGAACGTGCAGAGGTGTAATGATGTCAACATACATTATTTCTTTGTTTATGAAAATATAAAACTATCTATATTACAGTAATGAAAATATATTAGTAATGAGCAGATTTATGTACAAGATGCTGATGGAAAAACCTGATATTTATTATTGATCATATAGACAATGTATGATGAATGTGTTGAAGAAAGAGAAAGGGTAAAGATAAAAGCATACAGGACAGGTTAATTGCATAAACCTTTTTGTTGTGGTTGGCAAAAAAAAAAGAAGAAAGAAATAAAAGTGTATAATGTGTTGAATACATATGCAATCATGTCTATCAATATACATCAGTTCCCGTAAAACACTGCAATGCCCGGTGATTTTTTAAAACTCCCTGAAAAAATAGGTCCAGTGTTTTTGGTTCATTTGCAGGTACTTTTCCTACACTCAAATGTGACTTAATTGGGTAATTCCAATATTTACAGCCATTTAAAATTAAAGGGATCATGTTTTCTTTAATTGTAGTCATGAATATATCATGGCTGCTGAATTAGTTATGGTCAGCAGTGGCGAATACTTAATTTATTGGAACGTGATTTGCTGACGGCATCTGATTTTCTTACCCCTAGTTTTTTTTTTTCCAAAGTCCCTTGATTGTTGGCAGCTTCTATGACATTTAACTTTTGAGAGGGTAGTAGAGCCTTTGTTAGTAAATCCATTAATATATAAATGATGAAACCTTTACCTGCTCCCAGTTGCTTTGGCTTTCATGTTGTTGTTGTGTTGTTGTTTGGATCGTAATCAGGTATTAATGCCATTCTGTCTGAACTCAAAGATGGCAGGCTGCCTGGTAATTCATATGCTTGTTCTCTGATGGCATCTGTCGAAGAGTGCTCTCTGCATATTGGTACATACCCTATGGGAAATTTCAATCCAGCCCCAGACTGAGTGGGATGTAAGCAATTTCTTAACTGGGACACTTGCGCAAAAACAGAAAGAACAGAGAGGGAAAGATACAGGGAGAAAGAGGAAGAGAGCGAGAGGGAGGGAGAAAATAAGTTTGAGGCCAATTCTACTGTGACAAGCAGTGACAGAGTGAAGAGGGCTCAGTATACTGCCTGGCTTTATTAATTTGGGACATATGGTTCACACAAACAAAAAAGTTGAGGGAAAAATAAATGTGAACCGCAATGGTGGAATTTTCATAATAGCCTGATTAGTGCCAGCACTTGACTTCATCTGAAATTAATCAATATAGTATTAACAGACTACTTTAATTAGGAGGAGGGAAACTTTGTAAAGGCAGTGGTGACGATATCTGATGGAAAGAGCCTGCGGAGAAGTCTGTGCTCTTGAGAAGAATGCGGTTCCTTCACTATGGCCTCAAGCTATCTGAAGGTGTGTGCTTAACTGTAACTGACAGATAAGGTTATTTTTGTCTATGATAAATCTACAGAAACAGCTAATCTGGGGCCTTTGGAGCTCTGAGCTGATTATCTTTGGACCTTAAAACCATAAGTTATAAAACATAATGCATAGCAACAGTCCAACGGTTTGGAGTTAATACTTTCTCTGTCTTTTTAAATCTCATTAGAGATCTGTTGCTTGGGTAACTCACATTTTTTTCACTGTTGTAAAAACAGAAATTATGATTGATACTAAAATCTTACATCAGATTTTTGATTGACAACACATAAACTATCCATAGCACAAACTGAAAAGCATAACACATCAACAGAATAATATTTAGCACATTAAGTGGATTTGGATTGCTGCCATAATGACTTTTTTTTTTTTTTGGGTGGATGTAAAATCTTCCCTGGCTCGTATCAGAGAACTATGTTCAGACAACATCTCACAATTCCCAAACTCAATCACTTCCAGAGGATGACTCAGTCTTACCGGCATCAGCACACAAACTGAACTCAGAGAGGAGGCAAGGCTGTGCATAAATGGGGGGAGTTTGAATACAAGGAATACAATGAAGATGTGTATATACGAACTGTTAATGACAGACAAAGACAGAGAAGTAAAACTAAAAGCTGAGCCTGAATGTTGCTCCCCAAATATTAATTAATTAAAAATTATTAAAAATGCAAGATAGAAATTTTGCTAGTAATGGTTGTAGGGATACAATGCCATCTAGAGTGTCTGGAGTCTGTCTTGTTCTGCAGTAACATTACTCATAGGAGAGAGGATTGTCCTTAAAGGATTGTTTACCTTAAAGGTAAACACACTGCCATTCAAAGTAGCTTTAGCCTTTTGGATCTCAGCTGTGGTGAACTGAAACTTGATCGGAAATAGCGTATGTTTAGAGAACGTGATAACAGTGTGTGATATCAGTACATTATAGCTCATATCAGTTGGACGTCCCACGCCAAGCCACAGTTATTTTTAATTAGTCCCACATTTTTATCCACTATCGCCGGCTGTACCAAGTCAACCATGCATCAAAATTTGGATCTCAACCTTCTGCAATGCTGATTACTGTTCACATCTACTGCACTCAAAGTAGAGGCCCATTGCATTTTCACGTACTGCCATTTAATTTATGTGTTCAGTATGATCCTTTCTTAAAACAAATGTCAGCAAGTAATATTCTGATCTGCATTTAGTGATTTGACAAACGTGGATATAGCTTATGTAAAAATAAGGTTTAAATAAACATGAATCTTAGAATAAAGAATATAAAATATTCAGAAGAGTATGCTGTAGTGTGGTTGTTAAAGGTTAAGGATGTTGTCTTACTGAAAAGTAGATGAGAATGTTTAATTGTGTGATCTGTGCATCTGTGTGTTCAGTGTTCAGCGTGACTTCAACACAAACTCTGGAAACAGGAGGAAACTTGATCTGTCAAAGTTGTCGTCAGAGTGGTCATACCTGTTGCCATGTTGTGTGTTGTGTATTCATCATGTGGAAATAGAAATGAATACGTTGTGGTGTCATGAGCACTTTGCTCATTGTGGTGCGGTTCACTGTCCAGTAACAGTTGGGCCTAGAGACTCCACAATGACTTTTAGAACCCAGACGACTCCTGGAAGTATTAGTGGCTAGTTTGATAGATAAGAAGACACAACAATGGAAGGCGTAGTTTTTCCTGTTTTGGTGGAGGGTAGCAGCTGTTTACCCGTGCTTCCATTCTTAGCTAGGCTAAAAGCGATCTGGACCAATCTCTTTACTTAAGGCAGGGAGATGATTGTTGACCTGAAGCTTCATGCGCAATTGTCAACGATAAGGGTTGAAAATGATGATGTTTGTGCTAGTCTTGTAGTAGCTAACATAATTTAGAGGTATCAACCACAGCAATGTGGCTAATGCTGAAGCAGGCAAACGTGAGTGGGCAAATAACACTGTGGAAAGAAAACTGTTCATGAAAGTGATGAGAGTTATATTCTACAGCAGCTACAGTACACAGTGGTATAAGATAATAACTGTAAAGTGAGAAGCTGCCGTCCAGTGGAACAATTATTGAAAAGCCATTTCTACTAAACAAAATCATATTGCTATGCTATTAATTTTCAAAATTGTTGCCACAACATACACTGTGCGTAGTGTTCATATGCTTAACACAAAGCTCTTATGACAGGGTAACTGATCGTGGAGTCAGTTACAGCCTAGACACATTCCTGCTCACAATCTGGCTCTTGTCAGACAGACCCTAAAATGTGCTGATAAACACAAGAGTCTTCGCCCATCACACTTTGCTTTCCACTATCAGAAAGCACATGAGAGCATTATCAAAATGTCTAGAACATAATTATAACTCCATGTCTGTCAGACCAGCAAACAGGTCTGTTATGAAGGATAAAAATTATTTTGTGCTATATTCTGTATACACAACTATTTATTGTGAAGTTGTTGTGTTGGAGGACTCCCCAAATATAAACTGCCACTGAGACTGTGATCAACACTTTGCAAACTTTACTTCATGTAGGCTGCATTTGAAAAACATCTGTGGACAATTTGAAAGTGGCGTGCTACTTGTAAATACAGCTGTGAGGAGCAAGTGGCCAAAACTGAAGATAACAAACCTGAATCAAGACAGACTGATGGGCTCTCCGTGTTGAAATTCCAGATGTTGCGCAGTTCAAACTTGATTCCAGGTAAAGATCTGATATCAGACGACAATTTAAATGTGTTCTACTACATCCGTCTGCTTGGTAAGCGCTGAGCCTGAGAGAGTCACAGAAGCTTTCTTTCTTTCTGAATCACCGTCCAGTAAATTTACATACGTGCACCATGTGATGGTGGTTTGTCAAGAGCTGCTCTCCTGTCCACCAACCCTCTGGATGCTTTCCTCCTGATCTATTCCTGACTGTTCATTATATCTAGTTGCTATTTCAACTGCACCAAACCCTTGCCTTGCCCAACTCCTCCCTCCAGAACACTTAATCTCTCACTTCTTTCCCTTGATTGCTAGCAATGTTGTTTTCTGTTTTGATGCAGGGCATCGGGCCCATTCGTATTCCTCTGTCAGGCAGCCTTATGGAAATACTGAGGAAGATGCTTTTTCTTGATAAGAATTCTTCACTATTTATGAAAGTTATCGAACTGGGATTTGTGTGTGAAAGTCAAAGTTATGATCTGGCGCAAACCATTAACATAAATAAAAGTAGCTTCATGTGGCCCCATTCTTATTCAATTTTGCTTCATAACTACATGGCAATGCACACTCTGTGGCCACTTTATTGGGTACACCTGCACAGTCTAATGCAATTCAATTCAACAGCTCTCCAAAAAATTGTACTGTTACAAAATCTATAATGTTCAGTTTTTGTTGACATTGTTGGAAATGTGTGAATTCAATTATATGTTTGTTATTGAATTCATATTAAAAAGAGGGGGGCAGAATATTAGAAACATCTCTAAATATAATGCAGTCGAGAACACCACCACTAGTGACACACATCTATGACAGTGTCAAGAAAAACTGAACATTATAGGCTTCATTAAAGTAGAGTTTAAGGCAGTTGTATTAGATTAAATTAAACTGCACACTTGCACCTAATAAAGTGGCCACTGGGTATAGGATCTTGTCTTAAAGAAGGAGACAGAGCCAAGGTTGTTGTGGTTGACCATAACTCTTGCCAATGTGCTTTGAGCTGAAGATTTGCCATATAAAGGCTGTCAGTTAAATGTAACGATGAGCTAAAAGTAACTGCCAAAAATAGTGCCACTCTAGTCCTGCCATACACAAGGGTGATCAAGCTCCTATTTTTATTTTTGTATTGTGATGGGTTAATAACAATTAAGCTCATTCAAACAAAGTCTATTTTTGTCACATGGACATACATATATACATGGATACATTCTTATGGTATGGGTTGCTCCTGTCTAGCCACACAATGCATAAACACTGTTGAGGTTATAGTGTATATTTGCAAGCTTATTGTGTTACAAAGAGGGCTATTAAAAGAATTTATTGTTTCTGGGTTTTTTTCTTCTCACATAACATCCACAATGTATCTAAGGGAATCAGACTGGTAACATTCTATACATTTTGTATTCTCAACAAGACCCATGAGAAGACCAAAGCCAACTGGAATTACCACCTCATGGTATGCTTCTGCCAATGAGCTAAGTTGCAGGTAATAAGCCACAATCTTCTCTTCCTGAATTACAGCAGCAAATCGGCCAGAGGTGTTTTTGCAGAACATTTTGATGTCACATTGAAATTGAGCTTTGACTATGACTTGGATATAAAATTTCATCACTTCATCATCTTAACCTGTTAGACATTTGTATTAAATTGTGTCATAATTAAAGTATGAATTTGTAAAGTATGGCCAAAAACACATTTTGTGAGGTCACAGTGACCTTGACCTTTGACATTTGACCACAAATTCATCCTTGAGTCCATATGAACATTTGTGCCAAATTTGGAAAGATTCCCCTGAGAGGTTCACAAGACACTGGTTCACGAGGCCAAAACCATGTTTTGTGAGGTCACCATGACCTTGACCCCTGAAATCGAAGAAATTCCCTCAAAGTGTTACTGAGATATTACCTTCATGAAAATGGGACATACGCATGGACAGACAACCCTAAAACATAATGCCTCTGTTCCTGGCTGTTGCTGGCTTTGAGGCATAAAAATAAACCGATACAACAAGTATTGTCCACATTGTTGACCACATTGTTGTTGCTTCTTAACAATGAACATGAGCATTGTAGTTTTATTTTGACTTGACCGTCCTGCTGCTGTATATACTCCGAAAAGCGAATTAATCAGTGGCTGCAAATAGTCCTCGACAAATGCATCATTTACTGCTGTTTCAGTAACATTTGTTAAAAACTATAATGCATGGATAAAATTATTTAGCCTTTCTATTACACACTTGTAAAGATTATTATCTTCACGAACCAAAGGGCTTGAGTGCTATAGACAGGATAGAGGAATTTTAACGTACTGAGAGATGGAGTGAAATGTTGGAACTTGTAAAGAATAAGACAAATGTAACTTAGTGCCAGTCTTACAAAGCTGTTACACTATAGTACAGATGCATATTCATCCCAGTTTTTTGATGAAAAATGAGTACACAGACTGTGCTATGATGATAACCAGTGTTTCTAAATGTTTATTTACATCTCACGTTACCACGTTGTCAAACAGCTGCAGTGTTGCAACTGTGGTTGTATCATGTATGATACATTACCTTCTCGGATTATGCTTTGTTTATCCTCTGTGTTGATTAGCAGACCACAGTGATTTCCTCACCACATCTGGCCCTCCATACTGTATGACCTTCTCCAGCACACTGGGCAGCAACTCCCCAGACCTTATCTGTCTCTCTTGTGTGTGAGAGTAAGAGACAGAGAGAGAAGGGGGTGTCAAAGGTTAGAGGGGAGAAGACTGACACCATCTGGCAGTGATTGTGTCTCTGATGAGAGGCTGAGATATCATATGTGATGTGCCTTGAATATATATTTGTCTGTTTGTGGGATCTACAGACCACCTTGTAATGCTGGTTTTTATTCTGATAATCTATAAAGACCTGCCGCACACAGCGACATAAGCAAAAAAAAACAATTACAATTTTCTTATCCAGTTTAATGAGTATAAGCCTGAAGATACAAAACACAGAAAATCTACAATGCTAGAGAAACGATAATGCCCTCGTGTTAAAAACCTGGATAATCACACTGATTAGTTGTGATGTCTGTGATTCATGGGATATGCATATTTAAGCACCACACAAATCAATTAGCCTCAAGCACTAAACTGACCTTTGACTTTTATAATGGGGCCCTTATTTGGCCCTCAGGGTCAAAGGATATTTACAGGCCCACCTGTGTAGACAATTAAAACCAGGAAGCTTGTCTTCAAACTGAAACACTGAAAAGATCATTTTAACACATACAAGCAGCTGATGGGCAAAACTAAGATATTTATTACATTTCCGTATGACTTAGTTATTATGAATAAATAAGACCTTTCACATTGTAAGGATGTTAGCTTACTTTTCAATGAAAGCCTTGCTGCCTGGAAAGCAAGAGTCCACTATGTTCACCACTAAGTTCACTAACTTTGTCTGCAGTTTGGTGCTTCGAAGCTTATGGGCAGAACTGTCTGTTGAAAACAACACTGATGAGAGCAGTGAGGCTGGACCAAAATAGTAAAACTGTGGGTTGTAAAACCAAAACAATTACCTAAAAGATGCCTAAAGCTCCCTAGAGCTAATGGGAACAGCAAAGTCGAGGTAATAACTTCTTTGGGCTCATCATTTGGTGCGATCCTACTCCCATTACAGCTAAAACAGCTAAAGAGACAATGGGATCTTTCCCTCAAATTCAGGCTCATAATCTGAGTCAAGATCTTCTTCTCCTATTGATGCACCACAACAATTTATGAGTGATCTCTATGCCATTAAAAATAATGATTGAAATATCTTACAATTAAATGAGTGGCAAATCATAAACTTTTATAAGTATAGCCATAATTCAACATATGCATGTGTTCTCTCTTCTTGTCTTATCACTCATGAAATCAGACTGTGTAATGAGTCTGAGTAATACTGACCCAGCCTTTCACACTGACTGGTGTTTCCTGTGCTTCATGATCAGAGCTAAGGAAATGGGCACTGCCAAGGCGGGGCTACCAAGTACCTCATTGCATGTTTGGAGATATGGCTCATTAACTGCAGGCTCTGCTCTTTTACAAAGCTATAGATGTTGTTGGGGGGGTATTTCAGAGAAGTTGAAGCTCTTGAGGTCATTGGTTTGGTAAAGACTAACAAAGTACACATGACTACACACTTCAAACCCTTCTTATTTTGAGAGGAAATAAAAAAAAATCCAACGATTGTTTCAATAGCATTTATTTAGAGGGAATTTTAGTGAAGAGTATGGCATGTTTATCTCACTGAGACCTCTATTAAAAGCCAACATGCTAGGAGAGTGGCCAAAGGTCCAGTGTAGTTTCCCAACAGTCTGACTGTAACAAGCTGTTGAGTTGTTTTTTCAGTTCAATGACTATTCACAAAAGTACAGTCAGCCGGCCAATGTGTCAACACTTGAAAAGGGAACAAACTCACTGTCAAACAGAAACAGACCTTCTGAAAACTATGAGTTCACATCATTACCATCATCATCATTTCCTGTGCTTGTTGACACTGAATGTTCTTCCAGAAGACGGGGCTGCTGTCTTTGAAACTGTGATTATTAGAAATTTTGAAGAAAAATATCAGTTAATGGCTTAAATTTTAAATGAAGCTGTGCCAGGACATATCTGGAGTGAAATAGACCCTTTATTCTTTATCTAGTTATGTCCACAAAGCTCCAATGTTAGTTTCTTGAACAATAATATCAAAGACATTGTACCCAATATTTTTGAATTGGCACGCACAATTATGGAAATTATAATTCTAAAAGACCCCAGCATTGAACCAAAACAAAAAATACGGTAAAAATAAAGCAAGTAAAGTAAGTAAGTAATGAAATAAAGAATTCAAGCAAAATATGATAGTTGTGAGAGGTGAAAACTCATTACTGTCTTCACTTCTGAAATCATATCTATGCATATTTAATAAGTGGACAATTTTGCGAATCAGTCTAAATAATGTGACATATCTTCATGATTATACGTTTCAGTTTGATAACCTTTGCTCAGGGATTTAAACTTTGTGAAAAAGTCATTATTCTATTCCTGCTGTGCTCCTAATAAGCCTCAAATCATCAAATTAATATATAGTATATTGCGAAAAGGCACATGACAAAGAACAAATTACAAGATCAAGAAGACTTGGACAAAGAAGATGCATAATAACTGCCCCTCTGAAGTAATTGTTGTCCATAAGTCTGGTTTACAATTGTGATCATACATCTCAAAGCTACTCTTAACCTCATAAATCTCTCATGTTACATAGTCTCATTGAAGACAATTCAATTAAATCTATTCTTGTTGAACTAACAGCATCAAAAAATCCATACAGTGACTCCAGTCTTTTATATTGAACAAACAACGCAGACATCATAAACCAAGCCAAGGCGGATCAATACTTTGGAAGTTGCTTGACCACACCTTCATTATAAACCATGATGTCATATACTTATTTATTGGTGAAAGCAGGTGAAACATGTTAAGGTGCAGTAAAGCCATGAGGTAGAGATCAGTGGAGCAGCATGAGAGGTTTCCTGTGGTTAGAGACCCTCAGAGGAGATTGGATTACATGTTTAGAAGTCTTGGATCACAGTACAGCCTACAGCCATACCTCCACCTCCATCTGGTGTCATAGCCACAGCAGCCAAACTAATGACCCAAGCCGGCTGGCTCTCTACTCAAATGGACTAGTCATCAATATGTCTAACCTGGGGAGGGACTTGAAGCTGCACAGTAGCGGGAGGTCCACTATTCTTCAAGTCCATTTCCAAAGCATTTCTTTGGAAATGGACTTGGGAACTCTAACCGACAGTGTTTACTTACCAGCCTGTGTTCAGCAACAACATTTAAATCATTTAAACCTTAAATCTTCTAAACATTCATGTTCATGTGTGATTATAACTTACACTAAGTTATGATCCTGCTGCTGTAACACAAGAAACCTGCTATCGGTCATCCCCTGCTGATGAAGTTACCTTGGATCCTCATTTTAAAGACATATTTCCAAGATTTCCTTTTTTTAAGAATTTTGGAAATTTTTACCCAATTAATTTCTATAATATATGTATATGTATCTGTACAGAAAAATATATATTTGTTAGGAAGTTCACTTTTCCTTCCAAATCATAATCAGCCTCAAAATGTATGTATTAAGGACACAAGTTTGCTGCTGACTGGACTTGATTTGTATTTGTTTTGGTATGAGTTCAGTGTATCACGCACAAGTTTAATCACTTATCTGTATAAATAGGATAAATTATATGATTGATGATATAACTGAATAAAACTCTCTCTGTAGGTAGAAAATGACTCCTTCTCTCCAGCCTTCCTTTCTATTGGTATTCCTCAGGGATCCATTTGAGGTCCTTTGCCTTTTGTGTTTGGATCATGTGATTTGCAACACATCCGACTGAAATGCACTTGTACTGGCAACTGGTCTTGCACTTTTATCTTGAGTGTTGGATTTTTTAATAGAAATTTCTATAGTTGAAATGCCAATTACTTCTCTTGACACACTGTCCATTAATGTCAAGCAAGCTGCCTTAAAGATTGATTTTAAGATGTTGTCAAAAAGTTACATTTCATAGTTTACTTGTCCTGTATTGTTCTCTGAGTGAACTGTCCCATATCAGGCATTCAGTGCTTATCAATTGTTAATGAAAGAATTTTAAAATAGAAACTCACAGGAGAGAAGATGAACTTCAGAGTGACATATCAGTGATTTAATTTGAAGTCAATACAAGATGGTGCATGTTTTTCTTTCACTTGCTCACAGATGGTTTAGTAGAACTGTATTTCATTCTGCCACCAGTGGCCGGGGGCTGTATTACAACATTTCTGTTGCAGATTGTTGCAGTTCAGCATTGTCAAAAGTGGAGTACATGGAAAGACTGAAAATCAGACTTTTATATGTTTAGTCTTTTTAGATGAAAGTGGAAAAATACAACATTTAAATTTTTTATCTGCCTGTTTTGTGATATTCAAAATATTCACTTTTCATTTCCTTCCTTCAATCCTTCATTTTATGTCAGTTTACAATAAACTGGAATAACCTGCTGTCCCACACTGCCCCTGCTCCCCTTGTGATACACACAAAGACTACAAAGACTAAGAGGTAGACAAATTCAAGACGTGTTCTTGTGTCCTGTGAATACATCCATTGAGTTCTTTAATAAAACATAAACTGAGAAAACATGAGAGGACCTGAGATGACCTCTAGCGTGTTGTGAATGCAAGGCCACCTACTGTGAGCTTCTTCAATCAAAGACCTGGGTTGCTTGTGGTGTTAGGGTGCAGGCCTGAGATGAGTCTGTGCTCAACAATTGTTCTGATGCCCAGAATCCAGATCTCCGTCAATGTGCTTTTTTTCCAACAAATTCCCAGAGAGAACACATGCAGTCTCATGAAACATGTCCAAGGAAAACAACCACCCCTGTGACCTGCTAGGACTGTCAGTGTGGGCCCCTAAATCCTCAAGGGAGATCCCATGGGGCGAGCATGGGATGATTTAATTACGCTAGGAAAACACTGTGTGTGTGTGTGTGTGTGTGTGTGTGTGTGTGTATGTGTATATATAAGTGTGTATGTATAGCCATGTTTTGCTTCCCTTACTTGGCTTAGCTGTCTGTGCAGACCATGGCATGAGAGACTGTTTGAAACACATGTTATTTCTTTCCTTCATGTATCTCCAGATTTCCAAGCAGTCCACTGGAATATATGAATGATGGGAACAGGAGGAGGTCTGGGGTGAATCTGTGAGAGAGTGTAGAAGGAAACAAATAGTGTTTTGGTGTATGTAGCAGCCCACTGATGTGTATCTAGTGATAGAGGACGACTTTTTATGTTTTATATAAATAACACGAATCAAAAGGAGTTCATTTTTAGTTTGAATCACATAATTTACACACAGATACACACTCTGTGTATCAGTGTGACTATAAGACTATTTCTTGATAGATTTTACACCCTGTTAAAAAAAAAAAAGTTGTGAATCAACTATGATAAATCTGGTTTGTTGCCTGGCATCATAGCAGATATTTTTCATCAAAACAAGTCCTGGAACCAGTAGCATATTAGCTATCCATCTGTTTCCCACAAAGACACTGATTAAAACTTATATAATTCAGTATCATCCATGCTGCTAATGAAGCCACAGACAATTCAGAGTGAACAACTGGGACACTTTTGTCTCATCAGTAATCCCCAAACAACACTTTGGTTCAAATGATCCCTATCCAACATATAAGGAACAAGGGGCATGCTTAAAAAAAAAAAAAAGACAGACATACAGACAAAAAGAAATTAGTCTTGAAAGCAAACAAAGTCAGTGGCACAGACACAGCTGAAAGAATGTACAGTGACCCGTCAGACAAGAAACAGAGTGATTCTCGTGACTGTTATGATTTATTATACATATGGTGAGCCCCAGATCTTATAAAAATGTAAACAGACTGCCACAGAGCGACTGACATAGGTTGAAGAGTGCAGAGACTGATAAACTAGCATTTTGTCCAAGAAATGTCAGCCAGTATATCTATCAATAATCACCCAGAAACACAAAGGTTTCACTGTTTTACCTCAAAAACCAGGGTAAAATAGTCTTCACACACAACAAGTTTTTCTCAGCATAACATGTTTTGCTTTTTCACTCACGTTAACCAAACGCTAATGCCTTTGTGATTGCTTCTGTAGTGCATAATTGCAAACATATGACTGCCTCAGTAGTACCCTCTACCCTGCATATGGTAGCACTTAATTGGTGAAGGCTTGAAGGCTGGAAAGGTTCCTCGGCGTTTCGATGACATGACTGAGTTTGGTCAAAGAAAAAAAAGGATTGAAGATAAAACATCAAATGGCAAGAGATCGCTGTGCTGGTTTGAATTAAAGCAAATAAATACAAATAAAGAACTTTCTGCTTCCTAAACAGAGCTGTATTTACTTTCAAAGGTTAATGTAGCAGCTATCACGTAAACAGCTTGTGAAAATGACTGCTGTAAGAAGGAGACTACGGGGAGGAGTTTCTGTGGGGACTTTCTCTGGCACTGCAAATATTCTATTTGTAATGAGTTTATTTTGTTATTTACAGATTAATTTTCAATATTTGCAGTAGCGTTAATAAGTCAATAAGTTGATGATTTATGAAAAAGAAAACTTAATAACCCAATTCAGCAAAATGAAGATGGTTATGTCACTGTGTGGGAAAATAATGTTGCATCAAAAGAGTTAAAAGAGAAAAAAAAGAAAAACCATGTCAGAGTAAACCACGCCATCTGAAACACATTTTCTGCCAATAAGCCTCCTTTTAGAAGAAGGAATACACAGGGTCAAATCTCAGTGAATATCATGCAACAACTGAAGACTTCATGTGTTTCTGTTCCTCTTTAAACTGAAGCTACAATCCATTAGCTGCCCTGTATACAATCTTGATTTAAAAAAATCAAAGCGAGGTAACTGGGCCTGATTGTATAATGGCACTGACCCACTCCATGTGTCCATGCATAGATGTGACTGCCTAAAGTAGCCTATTCATGTCATTTGAACCCCTCCTTTGATGCCCCCCATCAGAGAGGAACAGCTGATGTATATAATGACACTATAGGGGAGACAGACACATAATTATTGAGCTGGGGCACATCTACCAGTTGTCTGTGTGTCAAAGGACGAAAATGTGCAAAGTATATTTAGAATTATTTCCATCATCATGTTTATTTGTGTAACAATTGTGAGACCATACTTTGTGTAATCCCTCCAGATGAAAATGTACTGCCAGCTAAAACCTTGAACTTGCAGCAGCAGAGCCACAGATATGCTGTGAGCTTTTGGAAATGCCCTTCTGGTACAATATCTTATTGGCAATAAATTACTGAAACACAGACTTTAAGCGAAAAACATGCTTGCAGACCAACTAGAGACATGCGTGAGAAATTTCTAACCTTTCACAGGGTTCAGTGGGCTTTGGCTCCTGGCCTGGAATCTGACGGTTGGGGCTTTTTGATTTCTAAAGTATAAAAGGATAGTTTCTATAAACAGTAATAAAAACTAATAATAGAATTAGAGAAGTCATAATGCTTTCAATCTTCAACACTACTTTTGAATTTGAAATAAAATTAAAAAAAAAAAAAAAAATCTGAATATCTAAAATATTTAGATTTTGTTTGTGGCCTGAAGGAGTTAAACCATCCAGCAGTTTGCAAGAAAACAGCAAAGATGAAAGAAAAGCTAGAAAAAATAAACAACAGACATGTTTCTTCATCTTCCATGTCTTGTTAATCATCTTGTGACCCCTCAAATTGATCTTGTGACCCCTTGAACGGTGTCCTCAACCCATGGTTGGGAACCACCACCAGTCTAATCTTTACATATGTGAGGCAGGATCACTTCAGGAAGCACTTCTCATTACTGCACAATAACCTTCCTAACGCTGTTGTACTGAATAGAAAATTTATACTTTTTGTTATTTAATTCTGGATTTATTCGACCTCACCTTGTTGAAAAAAAAGTAGTTGTAAGCTTGAAGTCTGACTTAATCTATATTCTTGATTTTTGAATGTTACTATGCTCGAGGGGCATTATTTTTGAGCTTTTGGTATATGAAATATCTAACAACTTTGCAGTTCCAAACTCTAAAACCTGTCAAGTTTTTTTTATGGGTGCACAAAGATTTTTTCCAACATGTTTTTGTAATACTGTGTTTTCAGGATATGTCCACTAGATGTCATAGTTGCTTGGTTTTCAGGAGTATACTGCAGCGTAGTTCAAAATCTTCACAGACTTTCCTATGCTGGAAAAAAAAACCCCTGATCAAGACAGAAGGTTGTTTATATATAGACTTCTTTTATTTTTGATAATGAGCTTCCAAAAATTCCAAAAACATTTTCAATGTTCCTCTTTTACATTATGCATGTTCATTAGACTGATTTACAGTTGATGTCCATACAATTTACAGAAATATATGAATGATCACAAAGGAAAAATGAATTATTTTAAACTAATTCAACATCACCTCTTATTTCAGTTTTGCCTCATTTTAACAATATTAACATATTAAGGACTATTTTTTGAAAATAGTGTTAACAACAATTTAAAAAAATGGTTGAAAATTAGTTCAGTGTTTGAAAATGCATGAAACATCCATCAAATTAAATTTCATAAATGTTAATCATGTATGGGAAAGTCTTGCATTAATACCAAAGAAAGTCTACCTTTAACATTTCACTTTCCTTCTGCACAGTCAGAACAAAAGGATGATATCAGCCCCAACATGATATCACCCCCCCCCCACCCCCCACCCCCACCCCCTTGCTTCTTCAGTTTCTCCTTTCTCTAAATTTCTCTCACTGTGCATCTCTCCATCTTTCCAATTCAAGTCAGACAGATGCCTCTCCGGAACTTCAGAGCTGTGGAGTGGAAGTGATGAAAGCCACAAGCCGGGTCCCACTGCAAGACCCCAGCTCCTCGTCTGCCAGCGCAAACTCCCTCATTTAGAAGCACATCCTGGAACTGGGGCTGCTTTTTAATTAAAGCCTTGGTGGATTGGGCGAGACCCAGTAGAGGTTGCGAGGGAAACTTTAAAGTTGCACTTGACAGGTATATTTAAGTTCACCAAGTTTGACCAGATGGAGCATGTATATTGTATAAGTCTTTGAATATGGTGGTGGTGGGGTGGAAAGAAATATATCAAACAAGCAAAAAGAAAAAAAAAAAATCACGAAGGGGGAAAAAGGAAAAAAGGAAGAGTGGAAGGGTGGGTGCTGGTTGAGGGATACAGGCGTAGGGAGCCCAGAGCAACAAGCATGGAGCAAGCAGAGCACAGCCTTCTGGGTGAATCTTAGATGTTTCGGCAAGGAGCATCTCAGGAATTAATTCACTAAGAGCAGCACTCTTTATCTGGCGTCAGATAAAATAAGACATTTGAAAGACTTAATTGTTAATATTCATCAATATGTCTAATTATGCAGAGGAGAGTGAAAAATGTATTACGGGTTTCTTTGCAGATGACTGGATGTGTCCCTCAGAGAAGGCACTTCTAACGTGTCTTTTTATGATTCATTAATCTGTCTTCACTAATCAGCAGCATCACAACATTGGACAAACAAACACTGCTAAGTCAACTGATCAAAAAGATCCCAGCATGCAGTATTGAGCTGCACTCCCTTTGCGAAATCTTCTTTGGGAGGCACAAACATTCAGTGGCTGTGCTTTGGGGAGAAAACCTTGTTACCCCCTCCCCCTCCACCATTTGTGAATGTTCTTCATCCAAAATGAAAACTTTTCAAAGTGTCACAGCCTCTCATCATGAACTATTTGTCTAATGGAAGCTGTAGCACAGGAGGAACGTAGTATTAAATATGTGAGCTGACTTTCTGTAATATACACAGTTTGAATTGTAATTAGTAAATTTCTTGTTGAGCGCCGTCTTTGATTATATACAGAAATTGATAAGAAATGAATGAGTACAAGCAATCAACAGAGTGTTTTGTCCGTTTTTGTCTTCTGAGTGTGGCGAGACTGAAGAGCTTTGTTTTTGCTCCCTCTAGTGAATAATTTTGGAAATGACAAAACTGGACACTATCATAAAAGAAGAAGAGGGAAAGATCAGACACAGCCTTCCACCTGTCTTCACATAATCACAGTCTTCTCTTCCATAGATTAACAGAATAAATGCCAAATATACTGTATTACACTATATTCTCTCAATATGAAAAAACATTTATAACTTTCAAAACCCCTTCAGCCAGAGAAAATCTTAATTCCTCAGAGCCCAGTTGGTCAGCTTGGCTATTTCCCAACACCCAGCACTTCTAACCCTTTGGCCATTACCCAGCACTTACACTTTGATTTCATCATCATCATACTGGACTGTTGAGGAAGTAATTTTTACAGCCAGTATATCCTATAGACACAGAATTCCTGCAAACGTGTATCCTCCAATTAATCTTTTATTTTACATATTGGTTTTAAATGGTATATTATATGTAATGTAGGATAATGCGGAGTAATATAAGAAGACCAATGTGGGGCCGTTATAATGCTATGCTACCTGTTGTAATAATAAAAACTGTATGAATTGAAATGACCCTGTTTATTATTAATTGGCTGTATCAAACACATATGTACCCACTGTAGGGCACATCTTTCCCATAGATGGTACTTCAGTGAGCAGTTAAGGTTTAAAAGAACTGGGCAGTTCTCTTTTGCTTCTGTGAATTAATAATCAAAGAAAAAGGGAAGAAGGAGTGAAGTCTTCAAAAATCAATGGACCCATCAACAAGGCTGGGCGTTGTGTGTGCCTTCCCTCACCTGGGTGGCTGAGTGTGTGCAAGTACAGACTTATGTGTGTGTGCATGCACGAGCACCCACATGCCTATGCCCACACACGCATTATCACGTCCACGGCGGCGAAGCTTTTGCACGGAGCCGAGCGATCAGTCCAGCAGTTGTACATCTAAATCAGTGGCAAACGGAGAGCAGCATTAACTTGTAAGACGGAGCACTCTTTTGGGTTTGCTCCTTCTAAACACCAGTTGTCTCCTCCAATCAGTGTGGTCATGTCTGCATTATTGATACTGCAGGGGCCTGAGGGGCCCAGACTCAGATGGTGCACAGCCTCACAATGTTCTCCTGTGTGTCTGGAGAGAGTCTGGTTCTTGGGAGAGCTCAGAGGTAAGATAGGACAAAACTAAAATTAGGCCTAAAGCTGAAAACCTGAGCCAACTTATTCTGGTTTAACTGAAAATAAATGGTAGCAAGGCCTCTCTTGGGAGAGTTGATGGTCAGGGAATGCACCAGCATCTTACAGAGCAGATGCTGGGTAGGGCAGGATACAGAGGGAAAGGGTGAGCATGCTGTACGGTGAACAAGACACATCAACAGGGGCAATGATGAATGAAGGGGGATCATATCTTCATCAAGTATGGATGATTTCAATTTTGGCCCCTTTTAAGTCCATTTTGTTAATAGTTAATAGTATGAAATAAAGCACCAGCTTTATCCCTTAATGACACAGCAGAGAAAACATTTTTTCCAAATTAAAAGCAAGTTAGTTGGGTGATACATCATCAATGATAAACTGAATATTATACGATCATAGTGATCGCACTGACAGAGAATCAATAAGCAAGTATTTTGATAATTGTTCAAAATAAGATTTGGTTCCAGCTTTTCACATTTTCTTCTTTTCTCTGTCGTTTATGATACAAATTCAGAATTCAGCTGTTTGTCAGACAAGTTTGAAGAATCACCATTGAGTCTCCACAATATTGTGATGGTGATTTTCAATATTTCCTGACATTTTATCAACCAAATAATTAGCTGATTAGCAGTTGGACAGAATGATCTGCAGATAAGTCAATGATAAAAATAATTGTTGTTTGCAGACCCAGTATACAGTAGTTGCACTATCATCAGCATTGTGACACACTGGCTGAGTAAGCTCAGTGTCATATTCTCAGAGGACAATTTATGTTTTATTGTCTCTAATCGCCTTAATTTCCAAACAGAAATTATCCACATTACTCTGGATTTTTTTCCTTTAATATTTGACCCCTGCAAAAACGGTACATGAATTCAGTGCTGCATTACTTAACAAGGCTTGTGTTTAAAAAGTAAATGGATGGAAAAATGTTCAACTCTTTCCAGGGCCCTTCCAGCCTTCCACGGCTACAATTTAATTGGAGCGCAGTGCTGTGAAATACACTACCAATTAGATGTAGCATGTAAGTGATTGGTTAAATGTTCTGGGAGTTTAGCTTTTTGCTCTGGTGTAGAGCAAAGGACACTTTTTGTACTTACTGTGATAAGGCTTAATGTGATAGACTGTAACTGGCTCGGGGAACTCTGGCTGGGTCAGCGTTGATTTAGCATCTGCTTCTTCATTCAGCCTAATATAAACTGTGTAAAATTAAATAAGGTATCACATTTCATTAGACATTATGCCAGAGTGGGGATTTTTGAAGTAAGGGGGCCTTACATAAAATGGATTTAATTCCAAACAATTTGTTTTACCCAAATAATGAAGTATAGTGATGTCAATGATATGAGAAATATTGATCCAATAACACATAAATTAAAAAAATCACAAAAATGATTGTGGATATTAGCTCTCACTTAAAATATAAATACAAATTAACTATTTTTTAGTCACTTAAAATATATTACCTTTTTTCTCAATTATCAGATTTTTTTCATACAAGAATTGAATTAAATTGATTATAAATTGACTGCATTTGTTACATTTATTAAATAAGCTTTCAGAACCTTTATGAGAAAAAAGTAACTGCAAAATAACTATTTGCAGCATAGAGACCTTAATCAAAGCCGTTGTCAAAATATAAAACAGTTCACCAAGACCATAACACTATCCTCATGCATGCTAAGTTCAGGTTTTAATATTTTAAATTACAGGGCAATATTTATTCACATCTGTCATAAAGGAACTGGGAATGTGGTTTACCTTGATGTGTTTTGATTTATTCTGCAGGCCCTGAGGTTATACCCGTGAATTAGAGGACATCAATAAGGAAAGACCATCTCCCCTATCCCAAAAGTGATAATTACCAACATCACTATTGATCTGACTATTGATGCATTGCTAATTGTTTCTTGCAGTTATATATTTAATTCCATCTTAGGCCATGTGAATGTGTTGACCTTGTGCGGCAGGAAATATAAGGGTTGTTCAGTAGAGGAAAAACACACATTAAGATTCCACTTAAACCCCTAAAACAGCAAGGACTTTTCTTTTTTCCATCCAAAGGAGAGAACCTGGTTATGATCTGTTCATGAGGTTGAAAAGCACAGGCAGAATGGCAATTTGAGTTGAGACAGCATCGGATGATACCTTAGTTATTTCTTTAGTGCAGCCTTGAAGAGTGATGCTCTCAAAAGTCTCCATGGATATTACTGAAGACTCAAGATGGCACCATATTGATCAATTACAACACTACATTATCTAAGATATAGAATAATAATGAAGATTATTCATCATTAAATGCGTATTGGATTTAGCACATTAAAAATGTAGTCTTATCGCTTAAATTAGTTTCTCTACACATTGGTTCTAACAGAAACTCAAGGTCTAACTTCATAAGTATGTAATTATATTTTGTATAAACAGTGAGAGAGAGGATTTAGAATAAGTTTTAGAATGTAATGTTTACTTGAATCAAGTTTGTTTGTGTCCAAATCCATAACATAAGTTAAAAGTCTCTACATATTTATACAAAACACCTATTTTGTATTGATGGCCCAGAAAAATGGGCAATTAATTAGTTTTTCAGAATAATCAGTGTTTTGCACACACTTGTTTTTCCTGTACAGTATTTTCATGAACAGTAAATTAAGCATGTTTATATACTATTTAACTATTATATATACTATTCAGGCATCAATTTGGTGTCATCTGAGCACAAGATGAGACATGCAGTGCAGATATATTTCATATTTCAGATAGCAAAATAAATATGAAATAAAACACCAAAGACGGACTTGTTGTGAACAGACACAATGGATGTAAGTGTCAGTTTTTAGTGGATGGATTTCTATGTAAAAAGTGAACTGCCAAGAGAATACTCTTGGGAGTTACATACCATGTCATATGATGACTTGGGGGGAATACTGTTTTTTTTTTTTTTTCATTGTCATCAGGTGGCTTTAATCTTTCGAAGGATCAAAGACAGGTACCCATTAGTTTTTCTTAAGTATGAAGCTAAATGTGTAGCAGTGCATTAGTGGGATAGCAGAATGGACAGTACACTTACTGTGTGCCAGACCACAGGTGCTTTGGGACAATCACTGCATGGAATTTACATAAGGGCCAAGTGCAATGTGTGTGTGTGTTTGTGTGTGTGTGTGTGTGTGTGAGAGAAGTGGTCGTCCATGGAGACAGATGGCCTTTGCCAGGACATCTGGTACCTGTCACAACACTTTGTGTGTGTGTGAACACTTCATTGGTGCGCCCTGCCCAGTTCTGCCCACCCATCAGGTAACTGTTTAGACCTTTAGTCTCAGCTGTAACAGAACATCAGCAAGGGCCATGTAGGTGTCTAATGCAAGGAGTGTGTCAGGCTTGTGTCCCAGCATGGCGTTAGGAAGTCCTTGAAGAGGGGTAGAGTTGCTCAACTCGTCACACATTGAGGGTGTTTGGACTTCATCCAAGAATGAGGTGATGATGAGAGTAGATACGACATTGCTGGCCTGAGGATGAGTCTGCCTGACTGGTGACCTCAGTACCTTCACTGCACATAACCTACATCTGAACCCCATCTGACGAACTATTGTTTTGACACAACTGTAGGTGATGCATTATGGCTTTACTTGGATACATGCACATACACGCATGCACATATTTACAATGGATGTCAGTAGTTGATGATTTGAAGATAATTACAGTGTATTTATTTTCTCTCGCTCTTCCCTCTGTCTCTCCCTTCAACTCCCGCCCCTCCAGATTGTGAAGCCGAGCCTCTAGCAGTGTAGTGCTGAAGGTGTGTTTGTGCTGTTATGCCCTCTGGCTTGGCTGCCAGCTTACTCCCACTGATCTGAGCCAGAAGGCAGACTGCCGAGGAATACCGATCACCTTGCCCAGACCGAATCCTTTGAGCTCTCTCTGGCATCTTTCCCCCTTCTGCCAGTTTCCTCCTCTGCTGCTCTCTTCCCCCTTCTGAAGTTGACAACAAAGACATCCTCAGGGTCCTCCTTGATGTGAGACCCACTCTTGATCTTTTTTCCCTATGTTTTTGTACCTTATAGTTGCACTACTTTCATATTCCACTAGCACAATATTTACACACCAGAAGACAAAGAAACAGGGGTCTTTTCATGTAGGAACCCCTGCCAACATGTTAATCACCTGAGGACCTGCAGTGGTCACGTTAGCCCAGCAGAGGCAGGACATTAGTGAGACACCAGATGCAGACATCTCTGCACATCATCTCCTCTTTGACCAAAGCTTTAAGACATTTTGCAGGTACTACTATAGGGCACCTATCTATCTATCTATCTATCTATCTATCTATCTATCTATCTATCTATCTATCTATCTATCTATCTAATTGATCTAACGATTGATCGATCTAGACTCTATAGGTTTGTCAGTACAAAAACCATAGCACTCTGGCTTGGAGCCATGATATCCAATAAGAGTCGCTCCTCCACACACACTCCTCCACACCCCTCTGCCTCTTCTCTCCTTACCCCACCCCGCCTCTCAAGCCCCCAACACTTCACCACCAGCCCCCTGCCTCCATGAAGAGAAATCTCTGAAGAGCTAATTAGTTGTGGAATGGAGTCCAGGAACAGCCAACGGAGCTGAAGAAGGGAGATTGGCGCTGGTGCTAGCTTTATCGGTCAGGGCCTGACAGAGGGGTGACAGTGAGTGGAGGCAAACCACCGGCTCACAACTGACAGAGACAATAAAGTGAGCCTCTGAGCCAGAGAGAAAGAGAGTGACAGACAGGCAAGCGAGGCGAAAAAGCTGGCTTCTAGGGGCTGTCCTGTGGCCTAGGAAAACTGCACAGTCCCAGCCACTGCAGCAAGTTTCCCCTGTCCAGAGTGTCATTAGTGTGTCATCCTATCTGAAGGTGTGTTAAAAAAGTAAGAGTAGAAGGTGCAGGTTTAGGCGTACCAGTTCATAATCTTAACTCCATTAAATGTCTGTTTGACATCAGAACAACTGGAGCATTCACACTTGTAGTCATTAAAAATGTTGTATGATATTTAGTTGAAAGCATTTGCATCTCTCTTGAAATTGGTTTAACAGAAGCCTCACAGTTTGTAGAAGTGCATTATCAATTTTTGTGGAAGCTCTAACTATAACATAAAACATTAGCATATAACTGCACTTGGACTTAACTTGTTTTGTAACTTGTGAGCAGGTGTGTGTTGGTGTGGGAAACTGCATTGTAAACTGTTTGTTATAGGATTTAATTGGTTTTATTGATATCATTGGCACTCATATCATTGATATAAAAACTTAATTGAATTTCGTTGAATCTAAGCTAGAATGTATCCTATCACCAGTGGTCTGATAAATGTACCCGTCTTAATTTTGTTAATAGTTTCAGGCCTGGGTCAGATACAGACTCATTAGTCCATAAAGCAGTGGCAGGCAAACACCGGCCAGTGGGCCAAATCTGGCTCTTCAACAAAAATATTTGGCTCTCTGACAACAGCTTAAGTCTTCCCTTTCATAGTTTGCATTAAAATTTGTAGACAGATAGGTTATATGAGCTGCTGAAATAAAGTCTAATAAGCTTATAAGAGAACATTAGCAACTGTCAGTCTTAAATTAAAAAAAAAAAAAGACAAAACACACTGAAAAGATACAATATTTAGATACAATGAACAAAGCTCAAAGTAACTGGCTTATGGTTGAACCTTGCTGCTGATGTCTGCCATAAAGTGTTGAATATGAATATTAGTTTAATCCAAAAAAGTGATCTACAAGGCTGCATGCATGGTTCAATGGAAAACTTATTTCAATTATCTTTCTAAGTTACGTTTACTGGCCACGCTCCATGCCAGTCATAAAACCACCATGAAACATTGAGAAGGACAAGAAGTGGAGGAGAAATAAAAGTAAGAAGAAAATGAAAACTGATCACTGGTGTTTTATGGTCATGGTTGGAGGATTGATGATACAAATACCCTCAAGTCAAGCTGCAGGCAGTCCAAATAAGTTATGTGTGTGACCCACGACTTCATGTAGGGGGTTCAGGACTCATGGCGATGCACAAAAGGTAAATGCACTCCAGTAAAACACTCACAGTAATGCTAGAGACAAGTTAAACAGAACTTTTGTAGAAGTGAAATAAAGGTACTGCATACTGCACAGCAAATGAAAGGATCTGGACAACATGCACATTAGGGCATGTGAGCGGGCATGTTAGTGCATGTGAGTCCCTGCTGTTAAACTGTTGGCCCTGCCACAAGACACAGGGACCGCCCACATGCAAGATGGCCCTGCAGTAGGCAGTGCACAGGTGAAAGCATACCTTCCAGAATTTCCTCCACTGAAGAAACCATGTTGGTCTCTGACAAAGCAAGAGATGAGACAAGAGCTCAAAGCCCAAAGTTTTTCATCAGTGTCATTCATGCGACTGACCCCAGAAGAAAGTCAAGGCGGAATTTCTTTCTCAGTCTGACCTGACTGGTCTGCCTTTTCCAAGATGGAGAACCCCAGGAGCTGCTAAAGGGCTTCAGCTGGGCTCAGCATTGGCTTTTCTTCTCTTCAGTGCGTAAGTAACTAGATACATACATCATTTTACATATCTGTTTTCATTAGTGACTGGCAACAGTAGCATGATAACTTTACCTAATTGCTGCAACCAGTATTATGAATGTGTTGGCAAATGTTGCTAGCTAGCTGACTCACTTCCAGCATAGCTCTGGAGCATATCACGGCATTGCCAGCATGGGCTACTGGCTGTGGCTAGATTGTTTTTGTGGGCTCTCCTGCAGACAGGGTCACTTGTTGTGTTTAGTTGCACGTTCAGTGGACTCTGTAATACCGTGCTGACTGAGAATGTGAAGGGGAGGGTGGTGGTTGTTGCTGTATCTTACTTGCTAACACACAGCAACAACCACCAACATACTTGTTGTTTGGTATATGGACTTTATGCAGCTTTATACCTCTACTCCACTACATTTTTCTCTGTCAGCTATAGTAACTATTTGCTTTTCATTCATTTTTTATACCCTTCCTGTCAAGGGATAACGTCTACCACCGAATATCTCCAAATTTGGTATTGTCAAATTAGATTTTTTTTGGATAAACTGAAGGATTAAGTGTTCCTCTATGGGGCCAGGCAATGCTCTTACTTATCAAACTAAACCATTAAAAATCCCTAAGATTAGCTGGAAAATGCACCATTATAAAACTGAAAACAGGGCTGTTTTTCTTATTATAATTAATTGCATTCCTTTCAGTAAACATGTAGTAAATTGATGGATATTATAAATTAAAATGGCCATGGTGATGTAGAGGGGCAATTATTTAGGTTGACCTTGTTAAAGGTTGGGAATGCAAAGAGTTTACTTGGCTTTTGCAGTGATACTGTTAAACTACCTTGCGTGGGATGAACCTGTACTCAGTATATCAGTATATCAATATGTGTTTGCATTTTCGTTTAGTTTTTTATGACTTTGATTTACAGTGGCCTCTTCTCCCGGTTGCTAGATCCAGGTTTCACTAAAGTTGAGCAAAGGTTTCATGAAGATACATGCAAAAATTTTTTAGAAGCATGTAAGTAATTAAGTAGCGGCTGTGTAGATGTCACATACATGTTAATCCCTTGCTATTGTATCTCCCTAGCTCATTACAGTTAAGTTGAATCAGGTGGTCAGTGGATGGAAACTTGGGTTTCGGGTGTTTTGTGTTCATTACACAGAAGACAGAAGAAGAAGCTCTCCTTGGACCCTGGGAGGAATGGATGTCTCCTGCCATTTGTCACCATCTTTCCACCGCTGAAGCAGCCCACACGTCCTCACAGTGACCTTCCATCAGCTTGTGAGTACTAACACAGTGCATGTGAAATTCTATTTGGTAGTTTTGTTGTAGTTTGCCATCAAGTCACCATCTGTCTCAGGCCCCCATGCTTCCAAGCAACAACACTGGCATTCTGACATGTCATAGAAGCAAAAGCACAGGTGTAAATAATACAGTTTTTGGTGGGTTGAATTCCAATTAACTGCCTCAGTTTCAACGTCCAGCTACTGAACATGTTGGTATTGTACAATATCATTTCTGCTGGATGTGTTAGCAGCAAATGAGTTTCAAGGTCATTTGTAAAGTTTATAGCTTTTTCTGCTACACCCACGTAGTCAAAAATCTGTTACTGAGGGTTTAAATAGTAAGAGTTAAATACAACAGGGCTCTGTCCTACACAGTGCTGTGGTGTGTGAATACTCACAAGCTCCCGCACAAGTTCTGCTCTGGTACAGAAAATCTTACATACTGTATTTATCTTAGATATATCTTACTTCTGTTGACTTTAATCAAAGACAAAAAGCTTAACAAGAAGCAGCTGGCAAAATCTCAGTGAGGAAGATGCACACAATTCTCTGTGGCAGGTATCAATAATGGTTTAAGAGTGAGAAAGTATCTAACATAAGAACAAAAGATTCTAACGATGTTTGCTCCACTATACCTTTGCTAACATGGCCTGAGTATGGGGAAAGGTCAGATAGGTGGCATTATACTTTTATGATGATCATTTATTTATTTTGTCAAGTAAGTCCAATCAGAATGCCTGGGAGCTACCTGGATAGCAAACAGGGATAATTAGCATCACTGGGAGAGGTGGTCTCTCCTTGTACTCTGGCCTCCACTTGCTTTTATCTGTAGAGGTGAGGTGGTGGAGAAGCTAAATATTGATGGAGCTGCCCATACTCAGTGAAACTCAAACAACACTGTCCGGCTTTGTGAGGGGCTTTGTTTCAATGCTGGATTCTCTTCTCACATACACTAAGGATGACAAACTGCAATCATTTTTACTTATTTTTGTCTCTCTTGCCATTAAATGTGTAACTTGCAATTACACTCAACCTCAATTTTATTTTTATCAGACAAAATAGGGTTGTTTATCTTGGGTTGCTTTCAACACCTGTAGTTTGGTTCCCTTGGTCCAGTGCTGTAAACACCCACAGGGAAAAATCTAACTGAAGTTTATTCTGTTGACTGACAGGAAGTGATGCTGCAAATCACTGGGCCTTGGTTTTGAGTATTAGACGAGGCTGCCACATGACCTCCTCTGTTGAGAAATGATGAGGAACAGCTAGAGATTTTGGACATGGTGTGTGCCGTGCCATAAAATGGGTGAATTTATGGCTTTCAGACCTTGGTTGCTACAAGTTAAAGAATTATATAGTTGGGGTTTGTTTTCTATATTGAGAAGATTGTAGCTTTATTGACAAAAAGTCAGGATGAGATGACAGTCCGATTTCTGCTCCTCTGTAGGCATGTTAATGTGAGCTAATTAGTTTTCATGCCCTGACTTTTTATCCTCATTTTATATAAAGAATATTACACCATGCCTGCTCAGGTTTACACCAGGGATTTCTGCAGCCTTCCCTTGTGAGTTGAAACTAACCACCTCTGGAATGTCCCCTCTGTAATTCCCCAAAAGTAGTCAGTTGAATACTAATTAAATTGTGTTTTTACTGCATGTACTGACAAGAAAAAATGACTGGGGATGTAGAATTATCTGTCCAAATAATCCACCCCCAAGACACTTTTTACAGTAAGCATGGAAACACACACCATTTCTACAGTACATTAGTTTGCAGTGGAATTATCTAATGAATTTAATCAGTATTTATTACTAAGCAAGAAGAGGTGAAAAACATTTTTTTTTTTTTTTACCTCTTCTGGTTTCACATCTGTTGCATCTGACTACGCCAAATGAATATGTTTCATTGTAGTCACAAGCATGCTCTATTTTACCTGTACCCACGCCTAACTGTAACGTCATGGTGTACAGATCATACCTGAGTACCCTTCAACAAAGACATTATTGAATATGGTGTTGTATTAGTCTCCTTAAGAGGCCCTTAAAAAGTGTATATTAACACATCGTGTTCAATAAAAAAAACAAAAACAACACACACACAGAAAAAAACGCATTTAGTCTGGTATTTCAGTCCCTGCACACCCTCACAGGTGTTTTCAAACACCCTGGTTAATAAGACCTTAACTCTGACCTGTGCAGGGAATTATGTGAATTTTGGAAGATAACCAGTTAACTTGACAAATGAGTGACGAAGCTTTATATTAAACCCTGGTAAACCCAAAACACATTGAATTCAACAACACCACACACTACAGCCATCCAAATATTCACACTGTCGAACACACCTCTCTAGGATAGTTTCAATGAAAACTGAACATAAAATAAAACTGGACATAAAATAACCTTCATGACAGTGGGATTTATTGCAGGACTGTTGTATTAGACTGCATTAGCTGCGTTGCACCCTTCACCAGTGTGAAGAAACAGGGCTGCTGTTACTTTTTCATTACCGTTAGCTGAATCTGAGGCAAGACTGCTTCTGTAAATTGTTGTAGCTTGCCTTATTGTTATCCTTTGTTGCACTGTGTACAGTGATGCAGAGAAAAAAGTCTAATGCTTAGACTAACAACATTAGGTTTGAATCGCAATGAAGTTTGTTAATGACGCTTGGTTATCCTGTTGTCTACTATTAAATTTAACTGAAAGGCTTCGTAGTATTGCTGGTACACCATGCAGAGGCCTGATGTGCTCTATGAAAAGTGCCCATTGTAATGTATGCCCTCTCTTATTGTGCTGCAGTATTCTCATAGATGCTAATCATAATGCCTTTTAAGCCCTCAGGGCATTTCTAAAGGCACCCAGATGAGCAATATTGATTAGAGATTGTCTCCTGAGTTCTAGAGGTCAATCTGAATTTCTGAAGTCTGTTTGCCTCTATTTGGAATATTACTGCTTGTAACTGAAAAGACCAAAACAAAAGGGACAGCAGATGTAAGTGGACAAACTGTGGAACTGCTTCATCTACCAAACAATAACTGATGGTTGTCCAAATTAGAACAACTGGCAAGTGAAATTCAGTCCTCCATTGTGTTTACTGGGGAATTGTATTGTCCTGTTTTTGTGCTTTACTTTTGCTGAAGACATTCTGTGTATACCTTGGGGTATGCTGAATAATTAATGGTGCCCTAATGACAACTGTAGTCCCAGATATAAGAATGACCTTAAAAAACATTGATCTTTTTTGATGTTGCATAGTACTTTGAACTATAAATCTGTTTACCCTGTTGACCCTGGCAGACTGATCTAGAGCCAGCATTTCAGTTGAAAATCCAAACTGGTGACACAGTGTGTCACAGTTAAGATTTTTTCTTTAGCTCCTAGTTGTTATAGCTCTATTAATCAGTAAGGTTTTATGTGATTATTTTTTTTCTAACAAAATAAAAACATCTTAGCTCGTTTGTATTGAGTTTGATTTGAAAGTTTGGTTCAGCAAAATTCTGCGCCTTTCCCAAACTGTGACAGACCAGGCAAGACTCTAAGGTCTGTTTAGTACATTGACGACTGTCGTATCAGCTCCCCTGCCAAGTGTAAATAGGAGAAGTAGTTTGTGTTCTCTCACACATAGCTGCTGGTAACTTTAGCATTAGCAAAGCTGAAAAGTGCTGAAAAATAACATTCTACACAAAGAAGTTTTATTTCTCTACAGTAGTATAGCACATGGGACTGCAGATAACTGTGTCATGTTGAAAGCGTAATAAGATGAGGCTGACAAATGGCAAGATTATCTGTGTTGAACAGTAGAGCTGCACTGACACTCCCACACAGAAATACACACTGGAGAGCCTCTTGTAGTTGAGCTGCGAGCTCAGCTACACCTGTGGCCACTAAGTTACTCTCTCAAAGGGCCATAAATGTTCTCTGATACTGTCAAAGCTCTGCCTGACTCTGTGTCTTTCAAGTGGAGAAACAGAGACTTCTGCAGAAGCTTTTCATGGCTGGTTAGCTCTGACCACCAGCTCTATGACGTGCTGCTGAACAGTTGTCCATCAGTCTGCCCCATGTCCCCTGATCCTCTGTGTCATACACCACGTAGCTACAAGGCCACCCCTCCTTCAGTCCTTGCTCCTCTGTTGCATTTTTAAAAATATGCTTGCATAGAGCCTTCTAGCAGAATTTCAGGGTGTAGTTCACTTCTAAGGTTGTATCTGGAAGGTCTGTGTTTTAGGGACATCTTTGTTCCTGTGTTGGTTTCAGATGACAAGTCTGTTGCTAGTAGCAAACACTACTGGCTCAGTTCAGTAGCTTCAGTTCAGCAGTTACAGTAGTTGCATGACATTGTTACTTCCACTGTTCTCTCTGAGCTGTGACATACAGGGGGCAGAAGGTGTGTTATTGTGAAGTACAGTTTACATGTAAGAGAAGAGTGGATGTCTTTGGAGGTTGTAATCATAAACTGATATGTTTCTGTATGGCTAAAACAGCTACTTAATCTGGCTACGTAGCAAAGCTTAGTGACGTTTACTCTCTCATCTGTTAAAGAGTTAACTACATTAATATTTACTCTGTACTCTCCTTGTAAAATAAATAATGCTATTACAAAAACTAGTTTCAGAAAAGGTAGAGTAATAGTCGTTTTTCATGCAACTGAGGTCTTTGGCTTTTTCCTGTGCAGCCACCAGAGACACCTAAACATCAGACAGATGTGCACAATTGTGGTTCAGAAAGTGAAAACAGGAACTTTCATTTGCTGGCTTGAGCCTCTGTTGTGATGTGATATCAGTGAATAGTAGGCAGTAGTAACATACTGACATGAAAATGCTGGAGATCTTGCAAATATTTCATGGTGGGGTTTTAAGTTTAATATAAAATATTAAAAATTCAAGAGGAAAAAATAGATAAAGTGATTATACTATTTAAAACAACAGGAGAATCTAAACATAATAGCAAAACACTTGTCATTCTCATAGAGATCTTTTGTCTTATGAAGGCAACATGTGATGCAGTACTGCATGATGCATAACATTATATAGAATACATACAGTGTCTGAAAGGTTAGAAGGAAGCTACAGGGAGATGTCTGTTGTGTTGCCTGGCTCTAAATGGAGGTGACAGCATTCAAACATAGTGACCTTGTGAAGGGGACCAGTGACGGGCTTCCCTGTGACTGAAAGAACATTTCTGGAGGCACCCTGCAAGGCTTTTTGGTTTGCGAGGGCCTATCATCAAGAGAGCCTGCATGACGGGAGTAAGAGTAGCTTTTTATTTTTTTCCTTCTAGTTTTTTTACTTGCTGCCAACACCACCACATCAACAAGCTCACGTCAAATATACAACCCTACAACTAGCTTTGACGGGACAGACTTTGATTGGCTTGGGTGAATACGGGCTTGTGAAGGAAGTGTATATTGATATGATAAAACATATTTAATCCTGAAAGTGTACAGTGTATTGATTTTGGAAAGTTGTACTACATAAAAGTAACATAAGATGTGTTAAAAGAAATATGAAAGCTTGCAGATGAGTAGGTACTTTAAGTTTGAGTGCTTTTATTCATCCTTGGATCAGTGATTATTCACAAGATTATACATGGTCGATACTTCAAAAATGACTTCAAATTCATAAAATGCTAAATTTATACAGGTTGGGAAAAGCGTGTAGAGGACTGTCAAGGTTTTTAAAGGTTTACTTAGCAAAAGTAATGGATGAGATATGTCAGTTTCACAGTTTATAAGCCCTCTGTGTCCCTGGAGGGGTGCCGTAGCCTCTGGCCATTCTCCCCTTACCTTAGGCATCATCTGGAAAAAAAACTGATGCTTCTAGTCATTCTGCATCCCTGCATCTGTCTAAAAATAATTGGTCAGGAACCTTCTCTCCAAAAAGGGGCCATGAAAGAGTAATAGCTTGCAGCAAAAACACGTATGTCTGACAGATCACATTTGAAACTAAAAATGTATAGACCTACACTCTGTGCACTACAAGCCTCATACCTAGTTTAAACAAAGTTTCCTTTACTTTATCAACACCACTACAGAAATGTGGGGTCTACACAGTTGAACATACTAAGCATTGCAGTGTTGCAGGCTTTCTAGACAATTCTGGTCAACTTAAGACAACACACATAAATTAAATAAGTAGCCATTCATCCCAAAGTAAAGGGTAGAAGTACCTTAATTGAATGTTAAAATGAAACAGAATTCTGCCCATTACATTGTTCAACTGTGGAATATGTGTAATTATTTAAAGTAACAATAGCCTCTTATTGTGTATGTTACATTTTCTTTGCAGTTTCTGTGAGGGTTTTGTGAAAGTAGCTGGTTTATCAGTTGACTGTTGTAGGACTCTGTTCCTCCTTTCGACTGTGTGCCTCGACCTGGAATCTTTCTCTGCAAAGAGCCAAAGGAGAAAAAAAGAGTGAGATTTCCATTTGAATTACTGGTCAAAAATAGTCTCCCTAAATGGAAATACTCAGAAAATGGTACTTGCTTATTACCAAAGGGTTATGGGGACACCATGGTCCAAATACCTGCTTTTCTCAAATGGAAGTATCTCTTTCTTTCCACCACCGTGTTGTCCATTATTTTTTGTGAACAGCAACAATAGATATTTGATATTCTGTAACATCCTCATATGCATGGGAACGTATGCACAAAAGAAAGATTGTTTTCTTCCACATTTAAAATGAAAAAAAATATATATATATTTATAAGAAACAATATATTTATTTACTTGCAATCCAGTGTTGGAGGGGACATGAAATGCATTCAGTGGATCGGGCCTGAATTTTCACTCTGTAGTCAACCACTAATAACGGGGCATATCTACATTTGCCATTCTTTTTGGCCTTGTCTAATCTGGCAGAAGAAAGGCTCCTGTGCTCAAGTACTGGGGGGAAAACAATACCACTGGGCTTTGCTCTACCTGTAAGCTCACAGATGAGACAGAAACAGAGAAAAATTAAGGGTAAAAAATCATTATTCTCTGAATGAGATGTCTTGGGTTTGATCAGAGTGTGAATCAAAGCCCAACTCTTAGACTACTTAAACATTCACTTTTAAAATTCCAACCTGATTGTACTTTTATGGAAATTTCCTGCCATCAGTGGCTGCATTCTCTCCTATCTCCAGGTCCTCTTGTATCCCTGTAGATATCTGACTCTGCCCTTCATTAGAATTCTCTTGGTAAGAAAGCAGAAGAAATGAGCAGAAGATGTAAATTCAGTCGAAAAGAAAAGGTTTAGATCTTTTCCTTTTTTGTCCAGGGAATAGACAAAAAAGAAAAATCATGGATACACCACATCATCGAGTCAAACCTGACGCCAGGGCAGAAGAGTTAAGAATTTATTTAAGAATATGTTACAATGCATCACAGTCACTGTCATCATCATTGTGATAGAAATTATACTGTATCTGCTTAGTATTTTTTTTTTATTATGTGATGCCTCTGTTAAATTATATTATATTATATTATATTATATTATATTATATTATATTATATTATATTATATTATATTATATTATATTATATTATATTATATTATAAAGCATATATGATTGTGAGACAATTATAAAATTTGTGGTTACAAAGTTAAACATCACAGCCAACAATGAAGTGCTAAGATGGTAGGCTCCTTAAAAAGCATTCAGAAGAGAAATTATTAGAGAAATTATTAGTGTTTTAAACAATTTCCAGATGGGACTAAGTCAATCCAGGTTTCAGTGGGAAAGAAATCCTTTTCTTAGCAAACATGCAAGCAGACATTCATGCAGATATGTCATGTGAAACTATGGAATATGGTGCCTGGCTGATGCTGGGTTTCCACTGCTGCTCTCTATCATTAATTCTTTGAGTATTTAAAGGCCTTTGTAAGTAACGAAGAAACCAAATAAATTCAAGCTTGTTCAGCTACTGTACTGCTGTACACTCATGAGTATTGTGACAGCGCTCACAGCCCAGTGTACAATCAATGTAGTTATGAGTGTAAATTAGGAGAAATAGACTTGAAATATAAACAGTTGTGTGCCCATGCGAGTGTAGACAACAGTACCGAGCATCTGTTCCATCAGGCAGACATAAGACGACAATTGAAAGTCATAGCTTAAACTTGTCTGGTCTAGACATCCTCTTAACTTTCCTTGTATTTAGATAGCAATATTAACATATTTATGTCAGTAGTACTAAACTAATGCTGCTTTTAATTAAGTACTTTCCTTTGCATATAAACTAGTGTAGGTTGAGATGTGTCAACATGATGGTGTATCTGCACCTTGATAAATGTGAATGTGTAAGTTTGTGTAGGTTCTAGGCAGATTTACGAGGGACCTTGTATTTAAAAATGCTGTGCTTGATTCTTTATCTTAGTAATTTTTGCTTACTTTCAGTGACCTCTGCTGTTTTCCATTTTTGGTGGCTGGAGCCACACAAACTGGATTCACATGCACAGTGAGCATTTTGATTGTGAACTGTTTTTATGGATTGTGCTGCAGTAGATGGTGAAAAGAGCCGGTTGCAGTGGAGCCTGCAGCACATCTGCATTCCTATAATGGCAAGTTAACATATTTATCTACATTGATGTCACTGTGGTTTTCTACTGTTGGTGATGTCAGGAGAGGAAGACAGCATTCAGACTGGTCTGGCACACATAAAAACATGTAAAATAAGACAATGGGCTGTTATGAAGTGAAGGTTGCTGTCATCTCCAAACTGATTATATACTAGACCGTGAATTTTCACTGGCCGATATGGCTTTTAATACTTTTGATTTCTCCATAGACAAGGTGACAGTTCAATGAATAAATAAAGGTCTAATTATCAAAATGCCAACATAAAATAATGATCTCGACCGATCCTCTTGATTATATGTAATTTCACATTCTGATCATCAAACATTTGTCAATTTAGTTAGTTTATGTAGTTCTCTAAATTTGTGTAAGTAAAGGCCAAATGCCAGAGAGACAATTAATTGTGAAGAGAAACTTTATCAGTATATATGGGTATGCCCTCATATTAATTTTATTTTAGTACATTTTAAGTCCAATTAAACTTGACAAATAAGTTCAATTTCCATTATTATTATTTCCAATATTTTCAGATGGGAAGCATAGAGCCATTTTCTTAATCTATGCTTTAGATATGTGATGGCAATATTGTAGCCGAGCTGTGGCCACACAGGAGCATCCTCGAACTGCGGGGAGACACAGTCACATCTCCATTCTAGTGACAAGATTGTTAGAAATTAAAAAACCTTTCAAGTGAAAAATTCTTTGAGTGGCCGCCTGCCATGATGGGCACAGAAAAAAATGTAGGCCATAATAATTCCTGACCGACCAGGGAAATGGCATCAAGGCCGATGTGAGTCACACGGCAGCCAACCAGCACTTCTTCTCATTATTAAGAAGCCATGCACCGGCTCCCAGATGCTAATCAGTCTCCCAGAGACCTCAGCGCTGTGTGGTTAGTACAGATTTACAGCTCTTCTCAGCCCTCCACTTTTATTAAAGATGATCTTTCACACAGAAGGAAAAGGATGTTCTCCAGACAAATGTTAAAATGCAATGCAAAGTTTCAGGCATGAAAGGCGAAAACTGTAGGATTATTCCACAGTTATTCCGGGGAGGATGAAAAAGGAGGAAAGAATGTGGAACAAAAACATCAAAGGGCCGTAGAAGAAGGGTTAAAAAGGGAGAAAAGCTGTGAAATATTTAGTACAAGTTCCCAACAGGTGGTCAAGAGTGCAATGCAAGGCTATGGTTTTATTACCATGAATAATGGATGACGCTTGTACTTATGAAATTTAGTAACTTACTTTCTCCTAATTGAAAAAGAAAAGTAATTCATATACAATAAAATATACAGCACTAAATTAAATTGTTTCAAGATGTAATTAAATGACAATTAGGCTGTAGAAATTAAACACAGAAACCATATCAATGCAATAAAAACATTAAAAACTGTTTAATTCCACTGCTTCAGTAAATTCTGGTGGCCAAAATCTATTCATTCAACATTCAAATTTCCAATAAACCAATTTGAACTAATTGTTTTTTTTGGTTTATAGGAAACCACTGAACTATGCTCAGTTTATATATTGACTTACATTATATATGAATAATCATAACACACATGCTGCACATACTAGAAAACTATTTGTTTGTACATCATGCTTAAACATTGTGTAACTGAGAATCAGTTGTGCTTCACAAGAAAACACTGGTAGAATACTGCACCAGTGACAGCCATACTTGATTTCTGAGATGTGATCAGTTTGAATGGTGTCTAAACACTGTCTGAAAATATTGTGTCTGATTATGGGAACAGAATGGATAAATTATAAACAGATTAACATTTGGCACTGGGATTGCTCGCTGCAAAGGCACTAGAGAGTTTCTGTGAATGCACTTGAATATGATTATGCTCCGTCTCATCGGCGTACATATCATTAATGCTCCTCACCCATTCTATACAAAACTGTATTCATTCACTGATGCAACACTGCAGTGAAAACACCTCCATATTACCTGCTAGAATATGTATATTTTTTTAAGATCAGTGTTTTACATTTGTCATTGAAAATCAAAGTTATAGTTATTTGAAATCATGAGCTTTTACTAGGGCTACCTGATAATCATTTTTATTATCAGGTAATCTAAAGGTCATTACTGTAGGCTCATATTTTAGTGGTATAATAAAGTTTCAGTTAAAATTACTCATTTTGTGTGACTGACAGTCAGAAAAGTAGCAAAAGAAGCTTTAAGATCTTATAACCGTTAAATGTTTCCCCCTTTCACTTGATAGACAGTGCCATGTTTTCACAGCAGACTATGATCTTTGCCCTTCCAGACTTTGACTGGAAGTAGAAAAACAGTAATCTCCAGTTGGGATGCTGTGTTTGACTGAAGAAGACTGAGTTAAAACCACATACTTTGTGTGAGAAATAATAATACTTTGTTGTTTTGTGCTATTTATCACTATGTTCCAGGAATCTGAAGTTATGGTAAGCAAACACTTGTCCACACCATATTTTGCTCCATTCTAAAATTAGCATGGCTTGTGGTGAGAGCCGCAGGGTGTCTCAGTATTTGAAGCTGTCGTATTTGATTCTTCTCTTTATCTTTCTTATCCTTCCTCATACACTATGCTCTACTATACATCTTAATATAGAACTAGATTGCCTCAACATCACTTCCTCCCTGGTCTCTCATCTACAGGTCATTTTGTTAGCAGTTTAGTCCACCAGACAGACAGTACAGTATTTAATACTGTAAAGACAGACTCTCTTTTAACATTTAATCTGCATGAAACTAACAGTAAATTATAGACGACAAGTAACAGCAGCACATCAGTGATCTTTTAAGACAAGCCTTTTAAGTTTTGTCGGTCTTTCACAAGGGCAGATCTCCACAGATGAACCTTGTATCTCTAAGATTATTAATACAAGCCTTAGGGAGAACAAACTGCAAGTCTAGCAACTACTTTATTAATCTCTCCTTAAATTAAGGAGCAGTGGTGGGCATCCTTTTCCTGTGGTTTTCCTTTTGCAGGTTTTACACACAGTAGAAGCCTGCATAGGTTCATAAACCCAAATGTCCCGTGGCGATTATTAGACACACTAACGACAATGCAATTAAGACCCTCGCCTAACTAAAAACAACTGAGTATGCAAAAAAGTAAACTGTGCAGGAGTGTTTTTATTTGCCTTAATTCATAGACAGGTCCTTAGTCTGCCTTACAGGTAAGTTTGAATTTCATTTGGCTCTGCTCTCTCTTAACAAACGATGAAGAAAAGGGCTTAATTAACATATATTTACAAATTATACTATTCAAACTAATTTAGTTTCTGCAAAATGAATCTCAATTACAAAGGAAATTGAAATGGAGCATTAAAATGGATGAGTGTTGTTTTATGAGAGAGTCTTTTGCATCACTGATCTTTTATTAAAGTTATTCAGTAGCCTTTTGCAGGATTTGAATGAACAGTGCTTATAGAAGATCACACAACAGTGTTTCCAAATTATGTATGAATTCATACTCTGCATGCAGCATTCATGGAAAAAAATGCCACTGGGAAATTCTGGAAGAGGTCACTTTATGAGTATGATCCTTTTTGACTATTTGTAAGCATGATATCCCACTAAATTAGCTACATGACTATAATTGATTTATTTGTCTTTCAGATTAAAAGAACGGAATTTCTCATGGAAGATGGAGACTGTAATCAATATCGAAATTACAATCTTTCAATGCTGAAAATGTTTTTTAATAATCCCCAAATTAAATTTCAGGTCCTAATAATAAAGAAAAAATATGTAATCTGTATTGATAGGTTAAGTCAGGCATATTTTCTTTAACAGTATTTCTGTTAAATCAGATTATATTAATTTAGTTACTACACAGTAATAAATACCTTGGCATCATTTAAAGGGTCTACATTTTCATACACATTTACCTTGTAAATGTATTTTATTTACACACTCTTGCACTCTTGTAAACAGATGAATGTAATTAATAGTTAATGACAAGCCCATCCAATAGCATTTTGAATTTAATGTTTAAACTTATATAAATGAAGTACCACTAAGTTCCACTTTGAAGAGTTGTACTCCTTTTAAAGTTTTTATTTATTAGGTCTTTAATGAAATACCTTTTGTTTCATGTCCATTCTTAATTGTCAGGGTTCCTAAGTGACAGAAGCAGCTCAAATTAAAAGATGATTAAAACCTCATTCATGTCACAAAATATTGGTAATATTCCTGATTGATATTTGATGTATATTGATATTTATTTCTTAATAACTCCACATTAAAATTGCACACGGTGTCCACAGTGTATGACTGAGATGTAGTTGAGTCACATGATTTTCAACAATATACTAATTTCTACATCTTCACAGTGAGCAGCCTCAGAGCGGCACTATTATGAAGCCGTCACAGCAGATAGCAGCCTCACATTTATTTTTGTTCTACATATTTCTCCTACATTCCACTTATTATTATTCATTTCAACAATGAATATACATATCATGATTTGATAATGCGGCCGTAAAGAAAGATTTTCTTTCCCAACCATAAAGCAAACCATTTGTTCGCGAGTTCCATTTTTTGTTCCTTTGACTCTGTCATACACAATTTATTATTTATCCCAGTCTTCTGTATTACAAATGGTCTCAGGATTAGGACAAATCAGGGCTCTCCAAACTATCAGGAGGGAAATGGATTCCTGAACAATATGTGTCAACGGAGAAATTGGCAAAGGAGTGACAGTGGCCCTGGAGAGGGGCCAAACAATGCCTGTATGTCGCAGGAGGAAATCGCAGTGTTCCACTTGAGACAAACACAATTTCATATTAATGAATAATTGAGAAAGTTTAGAACTGGGTTGGGATGTATCTGTGTCACGGTAATACTCAGATTGTTTCCAGCAGCGCAGCCGTATAGAGCAGGGTGTCTTTTGTGGGATTAAGTGGATTGATCACATAGGGTCATGAAAAGACAGGCACTGGGAAATTTTTGGAATACTTTCCTCAAGAATGAAAATTTAGAATTGCATTTCAGCTTCAAACTTTGCAATTTCGAAAAAAAAACCTTGAAGTTTAGGATATATTTTAATTCAAATGATTCACATAAACTATATTTAAAATTCATTTAGATACAACCATCATTTGATTTAATTGGCTGTAACCTGTGTTAGCCAATATTATCATACATGTATTTACGGCTCATCAGCATGAACTAACTGTGCTGGTGCTTGTTAACCTGTGCCTCGGTAACAAGGCCAGAGCTCATTTGTTACATGAGAGGAGAAGGAGGAGAAAGGAGGGGGTGGTCGACTTAGAGCACAGTGCCTTGACTGGAGACGAGGACGCTCCATATTGCACCCCCATCCATGCTAATGATCCGAGCTCTGCACATAATTAAAGCCCTGGTACCCCTCTCCTGTGAAACGTAAGGGAGGATTCATGTACGTCTCCCAATGTAGCTAGAGGAGGTTTGGAAAACTTCTGAACATCTATGGTCCATTATGTATAATTTCAAAACACATCCCAAGTATGAGGAAAAGAAACTTTTCATTTTTAATGACAAAATCATGAATTATTCTATTTATTGTATACACTCACTCTTTCAAAGGTAGCTGGTCCATGAAAGGTGAAACTGAAACAGGAGGAAAGTCTTTTTGCCGTTAAGTAGGACTTACAGTGGCAAACGACACCTGTTGAGCACTGTGGAAATGAGCAGAAGCTAAGTGAGTTCAACATTAAAAGGATATCTTTTATATTAACATTTTTACAGCTTTTCTTTTGTTTTACTTGTGATTCACTTCACTCCACCCTCCGTTATTTTTATAAATCCAGAAAGATAAGGAGAAGGTACCATGACAGAAGCAAAACGCAGTAACTCCTGGTCCCACAGTATACAGGAACGATTCAAACACTGCTCACTTATTTAGAAACTAGAATTTGGTCTTTTGATATTTCATAATAGAATTCTTAAAAATCGAAAGGTGCATCTATTTTGAATTGGGGGGGACAATGTGATCCCTAAGTTTCCATGTAAAAAACTAAAAATCATCCATGAGTTCTTGGACATTTCAAACAGACAATGCAGAGAAAATGTGCTTTTTCATGTAGTTGAGAGATGTTGTTGTAATATTGTGTTATTTGAAGTCTGAGAATTTCAGCCATGTTTCTAGTTTTAATTACAATATTACTAGTTGTTGCATATCCTGGGACTGAACTGTGTGCTTGTGGCTTGTGAGACACTTGCGTTTATAAACCAATAATGATTATCTTTTATACATGATTCATTAGTATGTCCTAAGGAAGCACTGTTTTTTTATTCCTAACAGGCTGACTTGACTGCTCAGTGTATGACTGCACTGTGTATTAAAAGTCGAAAACTCTAGCGCCTTTTTTTTGTTTTTAAGGAAAGGAGATAAGAGTATGCCTTGCACTTTAATTGTTATCCATTATGTATGACAAATCTTGTTTGTTATTCAATGTTAATGAACTACACAAATTAAAAGCAATGCATTCTTGATTGGTGGGACATTTTCATCTAGTGTGCATCTGCAATACACAGTGTAGTATTCACATTTAGCCAATAGGTGTCCCTACAAACCATATAAACATAGCACTGTGCTGGTCCTGCCTGCAGCATGGCACTGTTGTAACTGCAAACATAACAATCATCACCATTTCTTTCTCGATAGAACCAGGGGCCACAGTGACAAGTATGCTGGTAATTTGAAAGTAATTTAACTTTTCATATATATTCCCTGGCTTTTTGTTGTAGTTGTTATGTTGTTATGTCTGATAGCATCAACAAGGGCTTTTTTTATGATTTCTGCATAGATGTCTTTGGATTAAATTATTAAATAATCACATATACAAATAGATCATGAATACTACAGCTGACTTGATTACACATTTTTAAGATATCCCTAGAGATTAAAATAAACTGGGAAACATATCTAGGTGCTCTGAAGTGTTGACATTTTTCAGCTTAGAGAGCAAAATAAAAGTGTATGTACTAAAGCGTATTGCTCTAAAAAACAAAAGGTGGTAGTGATATCTTGGGTTGCTTCACTGGTAATTACTCAGACTGACTTTACAGCCAGACATTAGCTGAGTTCAGACACTCATGAAATAAAACTCTTTTGAGTATAAATGTTCAAGCAACTATATTATGAGTACACAAAGAGATTTTCCTATACATTGACGATAAAAAAAGGCTCCTGATAGTGTCATTTGATGACAGCACAGATTAGATTACAAACCTAAGCATGCTACAAATCTCATCTGTCAGTAATAATACCCGATTTGCCCGTCAGTTAACAGTCCCCAGAGCTAACGCCTCTATCAGGCTCTCCTCATTACAATTTACTGTTCCCAGCAACTGGAATGAGTTGCAAAGCAATACTGAAGTGGACATTTTTATGTCAACAACTCCATGCTTTTACTGATGTTCTTGCTGATAATTGCTTTTTGCTTCCAAAGCCAGCAATAACCCAGCAATAACTGAAACCTGATGTTCCTCTATGTGCTGTCTCCTTTGTTCTGTGATGGCTTTTAACTGTCTTGAGTCTGTTTTTGTCTCTGCAATGGTACATTTGGGCTGTAATTGTAGTCATGATATCTTATTGTCTGATATACTGAGTGGAGTGTGGCGTGGCTCTGCCTGGTTGTGATATCAGTTGGCTTCCAGTTGCTGTCCTATAAAAAAATAAGTAAAAAAAAAGAGTAATTAGACTAAGCAAAATTAGTGACTCTATTGATTCTAGTTAGTTAAGTATAATTTAACATAAATAACATAAATAATAAACATCCACAGAATTCTCCCTTAAGTTAATGAATCATTTTTTATGCAACATTATTTGTTCACATGTTCAAACATATACTGTCTACACTTCATAAGCAGGCGTGGAGCACTCAAACATGTAAATGACATCTTCATATTCCCACAGGCAACCAGTGCACATGGCACATAAATAAACACAAATTAGATAACAAGGTAGCCACAACAAGGCCTTTGTAGGTCTTTGATAGCAAAGCACTATACTACAGAGGATACTAATAGGTTGGCCTTTTTTGCCTGTTGTTGATATACCATCTGGCCCATGCAACAACTACATCCCTTTAGGCCTTCAAATAATGACTTTTCATATCCTTGCATCTAACCTGTGCATGGCTCATTGTGCTTTAGGGGAATATGTGACACTTCACGTCCCTCCCCTATGCTTTCCTTGTCTTTACTACACCTCTACAGTTGATGTTTTTGACTATGGAGAGCGGCAGACCTTCGCTTGCAGAATAGAAGGCAGGGGTAGCGCCCCTCAATCATTATGCCCTCCAGGAGGCGAGAGGAACTAGCGATGAGAGGGATGGGGGGCCTAGCAGGGTGCAGAGATGTAAGACACATTTAGATACAGCTTTGGCTGGTGTAAAAACTGTTGACTTTTTTCCCTTCTATCTCTTCTATATCCTCTATTGTTGCCTTTGGGGACAAAAGGCATGCAAATATTGGAGCAGGACCACTGGTGAAAGCATATTTAAAATGTCAGGGCACAGCCTGGAAAAGTGAAACAGCTGGAAAGTGCATCTCCCACGTGGTACTGTGAGTGTTGTGGTGAATACTGCCACAGGTAGAGCGTTCTGTCCATTTGCCAATCTGTGCAACTGATGTGTGTTTTGCATCCAAATATTGAAAATAAAAAACTTTACTAACTGATGTCTCTCATATCTGATATCAGATGGGAATCAGTCAAGTAGAAAGGTTGGCACATCCAAATTAACCTCTTTGCATGTACCCCTGCTTCTTTTTCATCTCCCTACTATAGGTCATGCTTTCAGGAATTTGCCGAAACAACATCTGTGTAGTCATGCTGGGGGTAGAGGGGTAACGTGGAGAGCTATATACTCAGAATTGTTACTCTGATCCAGGCGCGAGTCACCCCTGGGGAGGCTGCAGGGCCTGGGTCAGCCATATGGTGGCAGAAGCCCCTGGAGGAGCCAGCCCGATAAGCTGGATCAGCTTCAGCACTTCCTGACCGAGGCTTGGGCCACACCACCAAGCAGGTAAATGAGGGGGGTGGTGGCAGCTACCCCTTAGCAGCAGGAACCACAGCAGCATCATTAAGGAGCCTGAGGGCAGAGAAATGGAAATGGTTTCATCCATGGCATCTGCAATGCTAAGGGAAATTAAAGTCAGGGCTGCTAAACTTACACTAAATCTGCTGAGCCTCCCTGATAAAATACAGCAAGTGATAACTTGTTGAATGCTGTGGTTGTTTTTATTTTTTTAATAAAATAGTTGTGGTTAATTGTCACAAATGTGCAGTTATTTTACAGAGATAGATTACACTATCTAACTCCAACAGAAAGTTGTGGAGAATTGGCCTCTAAGTCTTGTAGATAATATAATATATAATAATATAAACATTCATCAAAAATATAAAATTGGAAAAAAATAAACATACAGAAGCTTTTGAGTGCAAGGATACAATGTCAGGTCCACTGAATATTTTGCACACAGAAATACCTGAATATATAAATTATGCAGTCCTTTCCAGGGTATTTTAAAAAGTGAACGTTAAGTTAGTGGAAAAGTTTCTATTATTTTATAGAATAAGAACTAGTCTCACTGGCCTAATATATGCATTGTTGGTAAAAATGCTGGCAACTGTGTCCAGTGTGACATAACTGCACACCCTCAGGACTAGTGGATGGTGAGAAACACAGTGCATTTGTCTGCTGCCAGGTACACGATTCTCCACTGTCAGAGTGGACTGTACCATTCTCTGGACTGAACCAGAAAGTTTGTATTCCTGTAATACAAAGACTAGTGGTGCATGTGGTATAACACGTCCTCAGAGATATCAACAAAATGAGACACTCGGTTTATGGTTGTGTATGACATTGAACTAAAAACATGAAAGAATCCTGGTTTTCTTATTTGCACACAATTAAATGTGGAATGAGCAGACAACAGCATTTTTACGCCTATGAGAATTCTTTATATTTATTCATTATTTTTCAGTGTTTAATAGATAGGTCTGTGGAGTGTATTTTGTTTTATTTTGAGAAAATAATATCATTTTCCCAAGGGTTCTATATAAACTAAATGTGAATTGATTTGCACAGTAATCTATAGGATGAAGCATTTTGCATTGTGGCATTTCTGTGGTTTGGAATATTATGCTGAGTAGCCACATCTCCTTCCAAATGTGCTTTCCCCTCAACATTCCTGACTGCAAGGCCTTCCTCCTTTTGCTGCTCACTTGCACTTGTGTGCTTCTGAATTTTAACCAGTGGTGTCAGCTATGAAAAATCACAGAACATGTCTAAAGCATCTTAACCACTCATATTTCAGATGCCAGCAACATGAACAGAGCTAGAGAGGTTAGAACACAGTGATGCCTCTCAGTTTGGTATATTAAATAATTACCATTCAGCTGAAAGAGGAAATGAAGATTGAATTCTTTTCGGCCCTTTACACATAATCACATAGATTTTTGTACATAAATACAGATTTAAAAAAATATTTTGGTCATACAAGTGATTTTCAATGATAAACATGATGTGTGCAAAAAAGGGCTGTCCATGCCCTCTAGAACAACAGCAGTGTTTTCTGTCTATTTGTTTGTGCCATCCAGAACTACAAATCATTGCATAATGATTTTACGTGCTTAAGTAAATCATCTTGAGAGGTTTATGGAAATATCATGGTTTTGGTTAAGATAAGGTTTTTTAGGTTAGGGAAAGATTGTGGTTTGGGTTAAAAGGGCGACTTGGCTAAATCAAGGGGAACCTTGTGATCATGGCTGTCAATAATACACTTAAATCAATCAGGGTCATGCTTAAAGAAACACTATTTTTCTGGAAACTGGAAAAATTGGTCTCCTTTGCTGAAGTCCAGTGTTTTGTTCACCCATTCAGCCACCCCGACCTCCGCCCTACAAAGACTTTGGCACTGTATAACGTCAACTTACTTCCTCTTCTGATCGAGTCATAATTACTACAGCAGCTTGAGGGCTTTTTCACATCATTGTAAGGTGCCATTTTTGTCCACTTGGTAAAAAAAACAGCTTTTTTTTCTTGAGAGGATTTTCTCCACCAACATTCGTTGCACCTGCTGCACAGAGAATAAAAAGTTGTCACAATAATACCAGTAATATTTTTGTTGCTGCAAATTGAAAATGGCCATAAGCACCTAATTAGTCTGTCATCACCTAAGCTAGGGAAAATTAAATTTTGCTTGCTAGCTAGCTTGGAAGCTAATGCACTTGGCGCCCACAAAACCTGCTTTTCGTAGCCTCCATGAGATTCGAAACAGGCCACAGGTTCATACAGGTGAGTCTTGTGACCTCTGTGATCTCCCATTTCATTATTGTTGAAGGGGGTGTTGAAGGGTGCTGACGAAAATGCCTTCAGAGTTATTGCTATCTATGCTAGCTGTGGCTGATGGAGTACTGATGGTCAATTTGTCAGTAATCTTTCAGTGTCCCTTGTCATCATCCACCCAACACCCTACATCTTCATATTCTACATTCTCCCCCACTCCCCACATCACACTGTTTAAAGATTCCAGTTGGGAGGAATCAAGCAGAGATGGGGGGGGGGGGGGGGGGGGGGGTGTACATACTCCTTAAAACAAAGACAGGAAAGTTGATTTTGTAAATAAATAGCCCCAAATGACAAATTTGTCTCAAATTTACATTGTAACACATTGGAAATTCAGACCGAATTACTGCTTGATTGTGAGTTTACCAATTAGTCCAATTAAGGCCTTTTCAACCAAAATTGTTTGGTCGTCTACATTATATGATATGTAACTTGCATTTACAAATGGATCTATTTCAAAATCTCTAGTCTGAAGAAATAGGGTATGTTTTTATTGCCATATGAAGAAATTTAAAACTTTGCTCATCATTAATCAAGTAAAGCAAATTTTAGAAATACAGCCAGGCTGGGGAGTTGGTATGTTCTGCCTTCAGCTTCCCCAATATGAAAGAGAATTAGCGCAATTACACTGATTGGATTCTGCAAACTCTAAATGCCACAATTTGAACCCACCTATAGACATCTTACACATGTAGGTACTCATACTGTCTTGATTCAGTTCTCTGTCTTAATTTTCAGTTTGCCCACCCAGCCTTTGTTAGGCTAAATTCACATCTACAGCAATGCTTGATCTCTATTTTCATTCACTAATTATAATATCAAAATGATATCACAAGCCCGACACAATAAAAGCCTATTCCCCTCCCAGTGAATAGTATGGATAGATTACCTGCAATTTACTGTCAATGTCTAAAAAGAGACAACTCAGTCCTCTGAGTATTGAGCATTGTTGAAAGTTTTCACTCAGTGCCAAGTTTCTGAGCCGGAGCATGTCATTTTCATTTTGTTTGGCATTTTGAGACGAGGGAGTTGGTGAGCACTTTAAGAGACGTGTTATTGTCTGAGTGCCTTTTGGTCTTCATCTCTAATAGAGAATGGCTTGGCTTTTGTATTTATAATGCATGCTCTCTTTGAGGTTGTTACAGGTGCCACTGAGAGACTCCTTATCAGTCTCTCCTTGTTGATATTCACACCAACCTAATTGTTTTGCCTTCTTGACAATATATTCTGAGTGGTGTATGTAACATATTAGCTAATTATGGATTCCCTCAGTGGTGTGGCCTTACCCAGCCTCACCTGGTTTCTAGTTAATTAGCTATGTTTATGCTAGCCATTATAACCTTGACAGCTCGTTACCTTCATCCCAGGAAAGGGTTCTTTCATGACAAATTACTAGGCTGGATGTGTGACACCTCTCCGACTTGCCTGTGGTGTCCCGTGCTGGGGACAAAAGCCCAGATGACTCTAACTGAGCTGTGTCTTGAAGATATGAGATATTCAAATGAGATGCTAACAGAGAGGGACTTTGTGATGCCGAATGTCTAATGTTAATGTTCTCATTTGAATATAAAAGAATCTTTGCCATTTTTTGTGGATCAAAAAGTGAGAATAAGAGATGTGAATGTGAGTTCTGCAGGCATGACTGACAAGACAATGGGAAAGTTTTACAGTGTCGCTGCCTTTATCAAATTGGTGTTCAGCTAGCACTCAAACAGAAGAGATTATGGGTTAAATGCGGGGCACTTGGTGGAAAATTGAAGTATTTTATATCTTGTTAAGAAAGACCCAAGGCATGGAGAGACCCAAGCATGCACACACCCAAACACAAGCACACTGGTTAAATTTTTTTATACTGTCTGGAACTTGTAAAGAGTAATTTGTATAGGGTCCATGATCGTCTTAATAAACAGCTCATACACTCAGATTTGTGTACAGATAACTAACAAGCTGCTGTTTTTATGGTTGTGGAATATGGAATTGACAGTCTTTGCATTGGCTTAATTTGACTACACATTCTGACTGAAAATTCTTCCAACTTTGATATAATTGAAAATATACAGACACATTTTAAGTGGCCTCTATAATCTGGTATGTCCAGTAACACATGTAAAAATCATGGTTTCTATTGAGCAAGTTCTCATTAAAATATGCAGCAGCCATAGACTTATAAAGCAAATGTTAAAAAAACATTGGTACATCAACAACTTGAATGACATGAATAATGGAATGAAAAAAATTTATTTATATGTTTAACTGAAAATCTTGACTTATAGTAGTTTTGATAAGAACTTTTGATAGAAAGTAATAGAAGTAATAATAAACATTAAATTAGAGCCCAGCTGATGAAGTGGTCAAGACGTTACATTGATTTATATTGGTTTATTTCAGGTTTATTGATACAAACATTATTTGTTGGCTGATATGTAGTTGTATTAAAGAAATGGCAAAGATGCGTTTGATGTCATTTACAAACGATGTGCAATTACATAGTTTACATCATTACCTGAGGGCATAGACAAGTTCATTTTTCAGCTTTAAATGTGCTCCATACGTAGTCTCAGTCATAATTCTAGACAAATGTAGAAAATTATCTGTTCTTATCAGAAACATTTATGTGATATGTTTACAAAAAAAAAGAACATAGTCATATATAGAAATATATTGTATGGAAAATCCAGTCTTGGTCCAGTCTGAGTTTGCTAACAATGACCATCAGTTTATCATTTGCTGTTGCTCATCAATGAACTTATTGATGGAAATTCATCATCATATAGAGAGCAATGTGCACATCTTTCTCTTTGGGAGTCATTTCCTTTCCTGCCGCCTCAGTACACGCAGGTTTGATAATATTACTTAAAATATAAAAAATTTTCTGCATGTCCTGAGAAAGCAATTACAGCTTACTTAGACAAATAGGCCTATTCTGGAGGGGTTCATGATTTCCCTGTACACTACAGAATGTCCTTCAGTGAGACACAGATAATAATTCATGCTCAGGGGCTCTAGATATGCCAACAGGTCTTATCAACTACTCCTTATTCACCACCTTTGCTCAATATACTGTATTGTCGAAGGCAAATTGAGGATGTATAATTCAATAAGCAATGTACTAAAGAATTAATATATTCAAGTTAATTATGCCACCGTGTGAGGGAACTGTTGTACATCGGATTACCAAAATGATTTTTACTTTTGACCTTGGTCTCTGCGGATCAGCTTCATTATGAGGTTTTAGTTATAGCTTAACATTTTAAAACAATTGGCATGGAACGGCCCCTTTATTTATGATTCAAGGATTGATGTCCTTTGTTTAAATAAAATATGTCTGAAAGGTTGGAGTGTGAATGAATCTCTTCAACTGAGTGATTAGATGGGAAATTTATTTATTCATGTTTATGTTGGGCTTTGCTATTCTTAAGACAGGTGCTCCACAGAGGAAAAGCTGCAGAGATGGGAAGGAAGTGGCTGGTGTGAAGTGTTGATAGAAGAACTAATGATATCTGAAGGTTTTAATGAGAAGTTCTGCTTCTCCCAACCTTCACAGTGCCAATATGCAAATCACCCTGCAGGTCCTGTACCTGCTCTGAGCTGAACAACTTGTTCAGCGGAAAATGAGTGGCCTCATTGTGTATCCTCCCAACTTTGACAGCTGGGAGTCGCCTAAGGCTCATCCTGAAGCTACTACCTCAGTTTTTTGAGAGCAGAGCTGTTGCAGAAAGCCTTGGGTTTTTGCAGTCTTCCATTAATTGCAGTGCAATGTCAGTGACACTGTTTGTCCTGAAACTTCACGCATCTATAGTCCTGATTGACAGTGTGCATGTTAAAATGGAGAGGACGCTACAGAAAAAAAGCATTAGCTATTCTGCACTGGCCTATGGCAGCTAAAAATGATGATTTAAAGAAAGAGAAAAGGTTCTTGTGAGGTTGAGGTCTGAACGTCAGCCTCAGAGGATCACAGCAACTTCTGTAAATTGCATTAACTTTTTACAATGTAGGCTAGGTTCTTTGTGTCTGCTAGCCTCATCTCATTAGGTTTTCCAATTATTATTCCTTTTCACTGTGTTACTACCGGGCAAAAATGCACACCCCTGACACAGTGAAAATAATTAGCTACTCCCAATAATGCAGCAGCGTGTTTGGAGCAAAGTGAGGTCTCAGGGTTTTTTTTCTGGGGATCATGACACTCTGAATTACCTGAAGAATACCTGGAGCAATCTATGAACCTAATTAACTTCCCACAGGGATCAAATATACACATCATTTTGAAATATATGGGAAATCAAAACAAGCCTTTGCCAGGATTGTCCGTCCCGATTCGCTCTTCTGTCGGACAAATGCTGCTTTCTCTGGAATCTATTGTGTGTGAGCAGAGCTGAAGAATGACGGGGTAATGTGGTGGGAAGGACCCATTTATTCCATCAAGTAATCAATGTGCAGTTTGAATTCATTTGAATGCACTCAATCATGCCCCTAATGTTGATGGCTCATGGGTGTGAGCATAAGTTATGCAGGAGTGTTATATAGCTTTGGTTTGGACCCATTTCATCAAATATTTATGGAGTAAAAAAAGTGCATCAAAATAAGAGTGAACAGAATTACACTTAAGTTTCTCATGTGCTGAGAGCCCTTGACTTGTATTGTTCTGAATACTGAGAGTTCTTTTGTCCAGGTTTCTTTGTATTTTTTGGTTGTAGAGGGTGTCGGAGGAATCAGACATGTCATGAAACTTTTTTTTTTTTCACTTTTTTGCTTATTTACTTAGATGAACTCATCAAACCCTTACTTTCATGCCATAAAAGGCTCTTGTCTGCATGGACATATAGTACAAAAGCAAGTGATGCAAAAAGGTGAAATAGGGGTATAGCTCTCCAGCTCAATTGAGCCTGCCTTTTCTCCTCACTCTTCATCAGCCCTGCCTGCCTCGCCTTTGTCTGCCAGTGTGTTTGGCTTTTAGATGTGATGTGAGCGTAGTATTCTCTCAGACCCAGGCAGTTACTTTGTGAACAGCCGCTGCTTGCACACTGATGGTATTTCACTGCTGCATCCCCCAAGTTATATTAAATTTGCAACTGGCCCTCTTTAAGTCTTTTTCATGAGATGTATGTTTTAAAGAGTGTGTCAATTCTTAAAGATGCCCTTGGCTTTTATCAGTCGTTTTTAAGAAAGCTTTCAATAAAGAGTGAGGCGAGAACTCGATGTGGCGCTGGCCCATTTTGCTTGCATAAACTGCATATAAAATCTTAAACTCAGATCTTAAAGGCTGATACAATCTGACTTAAAACCGTCTCAACAAAGCTGGGGCTTCAATATTAATGAATTTAACTTAACATCGTTTTAACAATGATTCAATGTTTGCTCTTTTCAGTTTAAGGCGCTTTTCTTGTTTTCAAGCTATAACTATGCATTCCTTTTCACACACAGCTTCGGCTGCTTGGTTCCAACTGCAATTAGACGTTTAAAGCCCTGACTTTTCCTGTGAAGATCCCTCGTCAAGCCTTGCGAGAAATCAGCCATGCCTTTTTATTTCATGTTGGAGCCGATCTACAAATAAACCCCAAGCAATCATGTTTGTTTTTAACAGTCTCTAAGTTCCAGCTGTTCTGCTGACCTCTATCCCTTGTAGGGTGCCAGGGTTAAACAAGGGCACAATTACTTCTCATTAGAGCTCTGACTCCTGATACACCTCCGCGAGGAGGGGCAAGGTATCAGTTTCAGGCATGCTAAACCTCTTGTAGCAGGAGACAGGGGAGGCCAGCAAATGTGAGTTTATGTCTACGGTTGATATGATAGTGGAGTCAGTGAGTGTCAGTGGTGTCCTGCTGAGTTCCCGCACAGATCAGAGATCACAGATCCACAGTGATCACTCCTGAGACTCTGGCCTTCTGCAATATTTACCCACTACATGGGCTGCTCGACCTGTCATTCATACACTGAAGCACATACACACATGCAGGCGCACACACAGTGCAAGACAGGAATTACAGTATGTCTTAATTATGTAAATATCAGCCAGGAAAAAATCAGGTCTTTTGACAGTCCTACATTAAGAAATTATTAAGCACTTACTCAGTAGCTTGAATTAATTATGTCTTGCTTTGCATTTTAGCCAAGATATTTCTTTTTTTTTTTTTAATTGATTGATTATGCATCTACCTGTTCCTATAAAAATAAAAATCAGAAAACAAATGTGTTTAATTACAGATAAACTCAGACTTTCTGACCACGTGTGTCTATGTCAAGTAGCTTTCAGCATAGCTACTTTGGATAAGGAAGCTTTAGCTTTTACCTCATTTGCCTTTTTTATTAAAGTGAATTTTGTCATCAGTTTGATTACTCATTTCTCACTGACACATGCAGCTTCTGACAAGAGGTCGCAAGAATTTACTTTGCTTTGTACATGCTTTGGCAAAAGACATAAAGGTTGGGAACAACTGCTACTCCAATGTGAAACAGCACTTCACTTTTCACACTAGTTTCAAAAAAAAATTTGGGCCATAAAATTGTGAGTATATGACATAAAGAATTTCATTTTTATAGCCTCTCTACTTCATAAAGGTTTTTGTTACTGCACTGAAAAGAGGCTCTGGTAGAGTCAGGGGTTGCATTATTCAGCACTCGAAGGTCGTATACCAGTGCTGCATTATTATTCATTTCTCATCAGCTTGACAATGCTGGATAAAAGTGCTGTTTATTCACACAGCACAAAAGAATATTGATCCCCTTTCAATTCATCATAGATGGTCGGAATCTTCCACATAAGGTTGACCTGTACTTGACTTGTTACATTGATCCACACATATTCTATACTGACCAGAGGAGAGAGAGGCCAAGACCGTCAATACAAAATAGGGTCCCTGTTGACTTTATCAACAGCTAATTATGGCTAATCTTTAATATAGTTTTTTAGTCTGCTAATTGGTCTGTCACTGATCGATTTTAGCTGTTATTCAAACCACGGTAGGTTTTTCTCCCCATGATCTGCACCTTAAAAAGATGTTAGAGGTGAGACTTGTGGACAGATCAACAGAACACAGAGAGAGTGTATGGAGTATATAAATATAAATGTGGGAGTCCAGATAACTGTGATAGCATATCTAATAAGAAATTCTAAAATCAAAATTCTTTAATCCAAATGTGTTTTATCATCTTAGCAAAAGGTTGTTAAAGGTGAGCACACGAACACTTGCTTTGCCGACAGACAAATATTAAAACAATAAAAAAACCCTTTCATCCTCAACGTTATGAGTTATCTTCATCTATTAGCACTAGCTCATTTTCAGATCTGGAATCTATACCAGTATACGGTGGCTGATTTAAGGTTCAGGGATCTGATTGCCTCGGGCAAGTTATTCTAAGAGCCCCCTGATGTCAGTGGGACTGCCTGGCAGAATAAAAGGCAAGGCAATAAACTGGGGGAAAAAGTAGCACACACGCATTGAAATGGGGGCCTCCCCGAGGCGATGGCCCAACTGGCCCGTGGTTAAATCCTCCACTGAAAGTGTAATAATCACACCAGAGCCCCACAGAGGGAAAGGAAGAGAAAGAGTGGGGGAAGACACAGAGGTACCAAAACAAAAGCCACCCCTCTCCGTCCTGTTCTCTTTGTGCCTTCTATCTAAGGGGAAAAAAGACAGAAAAATCTTGGCACTGAGAAAGGGAATTACAGGGGCTATGATGACAACTGATGGGGAAGTGGAACAAGATCAGAACCAGATCACAAGGGTTTATTGTAGCTGTGGCAGTTATTCTGATGTGTTTGCAGATATAAGCATTAGTCTTGTTCTCTAATCCTGTCCATAGGCTGTCATTGGTTTACCCTGGCTGCAGATAAATGTTTAATAATACTTTGAGTACCTTAAGTAATGGGCTTTGGACTGGGAAGATTACTTAACACCCATTTGTATCCAAGCAGAATGTGTTGGTGATGATGGTGTTATCTGCGTGTTGATAAGCTTTTTCTTGTCTTTGGCTATGGTGGATTTATTTTTCTGCCTCTCAAAAAAAGCAACAAAAAAGAAGCAAGAAAGCATTTGTTTAGACTGGAATATTAAGCCCTCCCCCTTGCACTCTTGAAGGCCTCTCAGTTCTTTCCCCTTTTAGAGTGCCCAGCATGAACTCCCACTATAAATCACGTTTAGTACCTCTGACGTGTTAGAAGAAGTGATATAGCTGCCAGTGCTCTGATTGCCTTACCCTGCATTTTCTTGTCTTTGTGCTCCTGTCTTACATTTTAAGACACTTGCCCAACTTGAGTACGTCTGTGTGTATTTTAGATCTGCATCCGTGTTAGGAATTGTGCAAATGAGGGGCATGTGGAACAAAACACAGTGTCATGTATTGTTTGAAAACATCAATTAAAAGAATGTTTTCCATTCAAAAACACAGCTTGAGTGTTACCTCTTTTGTTCTAGCTGGTGCATTGTGGGAGGTTGACTGTGTGCTAATTATGACAGGAAAGGTCAAACTAATTAGTGCTCCCTTTGAACTTGCCATTGAAAGTTCCTGATATCTCCTTGACAGAGTTCAAATTAATTAAGAGTTGTCCTAATTGCAGAAAATGTCAACTATTTGCAAAACTGGTTGTTAAAAAAGTTGTATTTGCAGTTGCATTTATATGGATTTTAAGTATGTTAAATATATTTTGATTTTGTATGCTCATTAATGTGTTGTGGGAAGGTGTTCTGTTTAATATGCGCAAATAATTCTGAACAGGATGCTTTTATTTGCAGAGGGTTTTGTAACAAGGCATTCTCATGTGCAAATAGGCCTCTTTATCAAGTGGAAGGAGAACACTTTGTGCACCATTAAACCTGCACAATGCCGTAATCGTCTTTGTTTAGATATGTTAAATAAAGCATATCATTATGCTCTACTGGGCGCTAAGTGGTATTTTAAAGGTCCATAAATTCAATTAGACAATATTTAATGCTGCCCCTAGACCACGTTAGTGCAGTGACACACGTGATCCGGGGGAGGGTCGCGTCAACCATTTTTAAGAATTATTACTCAGGATTTACATTTATATTGTCATTTTAATAGTACAGCCCTCTTCAACCGATAGGGGCCTCAGATGCTTCCAGGGCCTCAGCTCATTCCCCCTCCCTCCAGACTGCATCCCATTTGTCATTATACATAGCAAGGAAAAAATATCTCCTCAGTCTCAGTCTGTCATAAGAGCGGTCCCGTTAGCCTGGTGCTAATGCACAGTTTAGCAGCCGCCGTGGAAAATGCTAAAGAGGTCCTGACAACTCCTGGGGGTCGGCTAAGTGTGGGCCAAGGGTTTCTGTGTGTGCGAGAGCGCACTCGCATTAGTGTTTGAAGGGGGGTAGGAAGGGGTCCCAGTGGTTGTTTGCCTGTTTTCCATCAAGAGCCCTCATCTCCTTTATCCCCTTTGTGGCGGAGGCCCTCCTCGGGCAGTTCCCTCTGAGGGGGATCTAAAAAGAGCAGCTGCTGGGGAATGAGTGCCATTTCCTCCTGCTGTCACCAGCACACTGGCAACCCTTAGTCCTCCTGTCCCCCTCCTCATGCGAACCCCCTATTAATATGCATATGAACTTGTTTCTCTTAGTTCTGAACTCCAATGACAAAGTGGGAAAGCATATGTCTGAAATATTCATGATCGCACGCAGTAATTAAGCGGTGGAGAAGGGAACTCTACGAGGGAGAGTCACTACCCCTCTGTTCGAGTTAAAAATGGCCTTTTTTTCTCCAGCACTAAAAAGCATGTTATCCTCTGCTTTCTCAGTAATTCTTCGAAGCCTTTCCCTCATCGTGTGTGCAGCAACACAAAGCCTTTTACCATGTAAGAGTTAATGAGGCTTAAAAGAAGTGCAGTTTTGTTTAGTGAGTTAACTCCAGTTAAGTGCCAGGGAGAACCCGCAGTGTGACATCAGGACTGTTTTTCTTCGTTTTTCACTGCACCATGTCCATCATTAACGACCCGATTAAATCTAGCATTAGATTAGAATATTTTCACTAGGATTTTTTTGAGCTGAAACTTAAGTCATGTATAACTTTGATTTTTAATAATTGTTCTTGAATAAAAAATGCAAAGTAATTTAGGGTCCCACTATTTACACGATTCAAACATTAGGATATTGTATTTATATTGATACTTGTATACAATATTTATTTTTTGAATTGTCAGAATCACTCAAGGGTTGTTTTAGTATTCCTGGTATCCATCTTTGCATGCAGCATTTGAAAATACACTGAGGTCCACAACATATAAAATTTTGTTGACGAATTGTTAGATAATCTTCCAATAAATAGTGCAATATTCCAAAACAGTGTGATGTGATACCATTAGTAATCAATTTTGGTGAATTAATTTTGCATTGCACTGTAGAGATATATAGTGAGAAACGCTCTATTTGATGGTTTGAAAAGACAGAGACTTTGAAGTTAGAGAATAAAGCATGCCACAGACCATTCAGAGATTTAGCCAGAAGAATCAGAGGACACAGAGGTGGACGCCTCTGCACAGCCACCAGAGAGGTGGAAAGAGAGAGAGAGAGAGAGACGGACAGACAGAAGGGGAAAGGTGGGGGGGCAGTTAGTTATAGAAAGTGAGAGGGAGGAAGAGGGAGAGAGGGCTGTGAGATGGTTGCCGAGGCTTGACAGCCAGGTAGATTGTATCTGACATAAAGCCCAGAGATGAAAGAAGAGCGGACAGCTGGCCCACTGCACACTCCATGCAGTTGTACTCACCTCGCTATGCCGCTCGCTGCCCCCCTCCTCATTCCTCCCCCCTTTTCTCTCTCATTCTGCTCATGTTTACGCTCTCCTGACGGCTCCTCGCGGATGTGTCTGCCTCTTTCCACCAGGGGTTGATCTCTGCTCTCTGGGCCCTGCCTGGACCCTGCTGGCCCATCTGAGGAGCAGTGGTCCAGAGAGTTCAGCCGTCCTCTCCTGCCTCCTACGTCGTCTCCACGCCTCTCCTCTCCTCTCCACTCCGCTCCGTGCCTGTCATCTCACAGCCCACTCAGTGCCACACTGGCTTGTTTTGTCAATAACCATTTATTTGTTGCTGGAATGGCAGCAGCCATTACATCTGACCTCCCTGTTTCATCAATTATGGATAGATTATTGGATGTGAACATCTGCAAGAGCTTGCTGTTGGACTCACCTCCTGGCAGGGATTAGATAAAGTATTAAACTGTTGTTTATTGTCAGGCCAAAACTCTACTGGGAAGCCAGAGAATTTCTACAACCCCAAAGCAAAAAATAACTCCCATCAACAAGGCACCTTAAATAGTTTAGCAGTGCTACCAAGGCCCCCCTCATGGTAAGATATGGGCCATTTATTATTTACACTTATTACTGGTTGTTATAACACTCATGGTAAAAGCTCCTGGCAGATGGGGCTTAGTCATTGTTTGTCACCTTTGTAAAATGTGTGAACCTGAGGCCAGACACAAGCAAACACACACACACACACACACACACACACGCACACACACAAATGTTTGTCTCTAAAACAACTTTCTACAGGGACAAGTCTTTCTGTTCTGCTTAGAGAAATGACCACTGTTAAACCACTAATGACTGATAGGACAAGCTCAAGCTAGGCCACACACACACACACACACACACACACACACACACACACACACACACAGTCTCAGTGGTCATAGAGATATTTAAAAAACACTTTGAGGTTATTCATTTTTAAAACACGCCAAATAAGATGTTTATCACATGAATTATAGATTTCAATTGGATATCATCTGGCTAAATATGTAACACTGGCATCATATTTAAGTAATGGACAGAAATGGGGGAAATAGGCAACTCTGGTGCTAAAAAAAGATTAGTGTGAGGTGGCTCAAGTTGTTCCAAAAATTTTCTATTACTGTCAGGGTTTAATCTCATTGTTAATTTCATATCATACTTTTACAGCACTACTCCTCTTTACTGTCTCTTATTGTCATGTCTGATGGCTGATAAAAGAGAATCTCTTAGTTTTTTAGTTGTTGTAGTTGAGGCTTTAGCTTTGGCTTTGTTTATTTACTTTGAGTTATCAAACTGACCTATCAAACACAGAAAAATCATACAAGTGACTCAGTCTTACTATCATCAGTGAATAAATACCCAGAACTGGGAAACATGGTTGATATCAATAAGATATATTTGTCCCGATTTTTGTCCCTCAATATTGGTTTTATAGATGTATGTTTTATATATACATGGTCACAGTGTGCAAAGTCATTTCATCTGACAAAACTCTCTCACTTAGTGATAGAAAACCTTCAATAAACCAATAACTATTTCATTTAGTCTTTAATTACTATATGGTTGGAATGATTCATTTGACTAGCAGAATTTTGTGGAGCAACAATTCCATCAAAATAATCATATCATCATAATACTATTTTGCAGATAGGTGATAAAGGACAATGTTGGATTATTGCCCAGAACTTGGTGACAGAATTACTACAAGTTACAAAGAATTTTTTTTTTTTAATATAAAGTTTGCACACACCACAACGTTGTTGTAGCTTATGTATTTTTTTTTTTTTTTTTGTCTGCTGATTTTGCTTCATGTCGTTCCCAAACTGATTATGTTCAAATTCTGAGATGTTATATACAAAACATAAAATTCCCTTTGGACCACAGCAATTCTATTTTCTTTCAAAAACTAAATTTATTCTGAGACATTTTTATTTATACAGGTGACCTGAACTTAAACTAACAAGCTTTTCCTGGCTGCTTGGCTACTGCAGTGAGGGGAAGATACAGTGTGCGCTGCCTTTTTAGTCCCCTGTCAAAGCCTCTCACAGTTCACCTTCAAGGCATCTGCTCAGCTGTCAACACTATAGTTGTCAAACCGACACTTAGGATTCACATTGTTTCTGTGAAAATGAAGATATGTATTTCCACAGTGTATCCAAAAAACAGCACATGGCCTCAGCATTTTCGTTAATGTCTTTAGGTGGTTTAGGCAGTGATGTAACCTCTGTCAAACAGGAAGTGTCTTTTTTTTTCTAGGCTTTGAACAAAGAGCGTGAAAACCTCCTGTGTGCTACAGAGTAGCGGGGCACTGTGCATCAAAATATCAGTGCAGGTTGAAAGGCACAAAATAAGGTCAGTGTCACCACACTGCATTATTAATACCCCACTGTTTATCTCCTTGCCCATTGAATCTGTGCAGAAGAAAATGCTGCCTTGTATGAAATATTGATGCAATTTCCTAGCTTTACATGTAGAAAAAGAAATCGAAAAACTAGGTGTTACACACTGGCAGCAGGTTGCTGAATGGCATGTCGCCTGGTAACATAAATTGTCAAACACAGCAAAACACTAGTGAAACACTGGTAAAACAAGCCATCACACTGTTAACTCCAGGTCAGGTTGGGCATGTTTTAATGATTATTTAAAAGGCAAATTTTTATTTTAACATGGGCAACTATAGGAATCTATATCTGTGAATGTTATTTTATATTAAGGATCAAAATAACTTTTTGATGTCACAGTTTAAATATAATAATGCTGTTATAACCACAATGATCACACACTAATCAGTCTGTGATGGAAACAATAACCATTCAGAAGCATTTCAGTGAAAAATTCATCCTCTTCGAGCACTTGCTGAAAGATTGCTGAGTGTATTTCTGCCCATGTTTGCCATGGTAGTAGACATAGTTTTCTTGGAGATTAAAAATAGTGAAAATCTTGTTAAATCATGTTAAAATTAACACATAAATTCAGGAACAAAAATATCAGATCTTATTAAATATGAGCTGAAATAATAATAAATCCCTGCTGAGTCAAATTGTATCTAATCACCAGTCAATCATAGTGTATTGTATCATTACAAATTACAAACAATGTATTGGAATATTAGTTTTGAACATTCACACAGTTCTGTGTTAATGTAGCACCTGTATTCATATACATACACGTACAGTTATTAGTGGTACCACTATAAAGCCCAACACGCTGTCTCCCTTTGTCTCTTTCATGTTAAAATCGCTTACTAATTAAGCCAAATGCCACTGCATCCAGAGTGCATGCTTCCACATACACAAACACACACACAAAGGGAGGGAGAGAGAGGGAGAGCTCGCTAATGATCAACACACGCCAGTGTCTTTATTATCCCAGCCAGCCAGCCCGTGTCTCTATAGCCAGCTCATGTGCTGTTTAAGTGATTGTAAATCATCCCACAGTAATGGCTGAGATTAGCATACTATCAAAAAGCTTTCTTCATGCATGATGTGGTAGCATCGCTGGGCCCTAAGTGTTTTATGGTGGGTGAGACCGCATCACCCACTGTCATTAACAATCTAGTGGTGGCCAGGCAGGCAGCTGTACTCGGGCTGCTGCTGTTGGTGTTACCAGATGCGTGAGGAAGATGCAGGCTTGGACTGCAGCCCATTATGGGCGCTGCCTGTCAGGAGCCATTAGGCACATGCTTTTTGATTAATGCTCTAAGTGATGGTGTGAGTACTACTTAGAGACCAGCGCAAGGGAAAGAGGGGAAAGAAAAGGTTATCGCCTCACTGAGGAATGCCTGAACAGGGGCTGTAGTGTCAGTGATGATGATTGTGAATGTGGTCTACCTTTTGCCAGAATCGTGGGTAAGTGTGAGGGAAGCACTGTGATGGGTTTTTTTTCAGCGCAGAGTGGTTTTAGGCTCTGATTTCTTCTTCCTGTTTTTGAGGGGATCCTACTTAGGGAGAGGATCTCAGGGTGTCCCTCCCCCCGACTCGCACCGCCTGCTATTGTGACCCATGAATTATTGATTAACCTTGGTAATAGAAAAGATATAACTGTGGTATGCTTTGACCTGCCTCTTCTGTGGTGGATAAGTGTTAATACCAAACAGATATGCATATGTATGCCAATGATTACATAAGATATCTTTCAAAATAGGATAAAGATTAGCATGTGTCTGTATGATTGCTGTTTGAATAGGAAATACATTTAATAACTCTCCTATTATAATTGATAAAAAGATGCATTTTAATTGACTCATATCAGAGTTGGGTGTCAGTACTCTTTGAGAACATTTATACATTTTTTATTTAACAAAATAACTCATCATCTGTGGAATATATCTCCTATGACAAAATACAGAATTGCAGTATAGTGAACTTCTTGGATAAATGTGAAGCCAAAGTATCTGATCACTGCCATTTAACATTACATTTGGGCTGCCATCCCTGTGTAACAAGTTATTCTCTGGAGCAACAAGACCCATGTGTTCTCATGACATGTTCAAATGAATCCATCTGCTCAGGTCGTGTTCCTGTGATGATCTCACCTTCCACAGCGGATCAATAAACGAAACGCTATGTTTAAACTGAATCAAATTTTCCAGTTGTGGGGTTAGGCTTTCATCCGCAACAAGCTGCTACAGTCCTCACTCTTAGCTTTACCGTATATACAATTAAACGCCCCAGTAACCTGCGCGTTTTCATTAGATTGGACCTGCAGGGATGTAGCTGCACGTTTACCCCCACCACAACCTAAAAGAGATGACCAGCCGCAGTAATTGCATGGCGCTGTGTTTACATTTATTCATGAAACGGAGGACTGCCTTTTCATCCCCGTTTCCACCTGTCACCCATTCCATTTGCCTCGTCAGGAGAGAAACTCTCCCCACCCACACCCCATCAAACTTGGAGCCACAATCACTAATCAGTCCCTCCCCTCGCGAAGAACCACTGCCTACTTGTTCCCTACCGATATTTGATTCCCCGCCAGCCTGAGCGAATGATTAAGTTTTCATGCATTTGGTTTCACCAAAATGTATGTGCACTCAGCCACATCCTTTATTGATTACTTCTAGTGCAAACAGTAGGCAGGGTGTGATATACATAATTGGACAGTTGTCAGGGGAGGTCGAGCAGTGATAACCAGCGTCTTATTTCCCCTCCCTGATGGTTATGGGACACACCTTGAAAGTGATCACTTGCTCCTTATGTAGCAAAAAGATAAATGTGTCAGATAACTGGCTCTAACAATGTAAAGTAACATGTGCACTGAGCTAACAGTGGTAACAATGTGCTGAAGGCCCGATGTTGATCTCAACATGAAGTGTGTTTACCGGTTGCTTCGATGATGAAATACACCAGTTTTTGACTGATGTCGACGTGATGATACAATCATCCACCAAAGTGTAGAGTGCAGTTTCGTTTCTTTGAATCACCGTACATTTAGAAAAAAAAAAGTCTCGAGAGAGAAGACAGAGGCGCTATGTACTTAATATACACAACATGTGCTTGGCTAATTATTTTCCTGAATACTTATAACCACAATAAACTGGCAACATATTGTTGGAACAAAAGCCGGCTCACCAAGCCAAAATATTCTCTCTGCTTCTAAAATTACATTTTCAGAGGCACAGTAGAAATAATAACACTGTAATCATTGCAAGAGTAAACACTGTTCTGTTAAGAAAAACAAAAAGACATCCTTTAGGTTTGTATTTTAGTAATGAAAAGCAAACAGTGGCTGCTGCAATTGCCTGACCCGTGACACCGAGGTGATGAAATGTCCCAACAGAATCTCAGCTTAGCCCTGTCTCTCTCGTGATAACAGATTCAGCTGCACAAATGGTAGAACCACAGATGTGTAATAACTCTATCAAACTCACGTCTCTGTGTTTTCACAAGGTTAGATACACACAGAGACACCCACTGGAATTTCACATTTTACTCCTCTTCACCCTTCATCCATTCCAAAGAATAATTCTGTGTGGTCAAGGTTACAACCACTGTTTGTGTTTGTTGGGTAATCATACAGTATTTCCAAGGTAAGCCTCCCTCCACTCTGGAGCCTTCACATTACAAAAACATCCACTTACATGGATTCATACATGGAGACATTGACACTGGTTGGGAGTTTGGCAGGAGCAGGGAGGCAACTGAAGTGGGACCCAAACAGAATCCATATTTAATAATGTGTTCCCACTTGGACATGTACTCTTTCAAGTCAGCATAAAAGAAGCTACAGAGACTTTGCTCTCTTTGACCAAGGCATTGTGGCATCAGAGATGAGCTGGTGCCCCTTTATAAAAAAAAAAAAAAAATGTAAATCTGCAGAATCCTACATATTACACACACACACACACACACACACACACACACAAAACAAGCACTGATAGTTTGGAACACATTGGTCACACGGATATGTCCAAACATGTCACTATACCTGCATGCAGAATACCAGCATGTAAGTGTAGTGGAAATGACATGTTCACTGATCCAAACTCATCCAAGCAGTCAGAGGTCACAGAGCACATCGGTGCTGTTCTTCACTGCCCACCTATAGCTGCCTTTGCTTTGATGTATTTAAGGATGGTTGTGGTTTATTACAACTAGTCTTATTTTTGTAGTTTTTTTGTGTCATCTAAAATTGAACCTTTGAATATCCACCTTTGAACAAACATTGTGCCTTACCCCTATGTATGACAGCAGCCTTTACACCCCACCTTCAAGTGTGGCCATTTGAAAAAGACTATAAACACTTCTGCCGTCAGATGTGGTCGGATGATGTTGGACAAACTCATTTGTTTCAAGCATAACCCATCTTAATGTTTGTGTCTTGCCCGTCTTGCCCCATCAAACTTTGTTGTGTCAATTTGTTGTTTTCCCAGACCTCAGCTTTTTTTTTTCAATAACAGTATAATAATATATAATAATATAATATTATAATATAATAATAACAGTTAATAATATATTAACTAATATAACCAATGCCCGAAACTAGGGTTAGGGTTATAATCTTTTAAGGCACCAGCTAAACATTCATCCACCTACCTACACACCTACACCTACACCTACATACACCTACACACCTACAGCCCACCTATGCACTGAACTAAGAACCTACTTATCTTTTTTTGTCATGTGGATGTGCAGCTAAGTGAAATGGATATACTACCTACCAAGTTCACTATCCACCAGAGATTTATCTGCAGTGTAAATGTGTACAGCAATTCTTTACTTATAATAGATTCAAACTTGGGAGGAAATAAAAAGAATTGCTTTCATTTTTTAATTTTCTCCACATGCCTACATTCACATCATGTCTTTCTTTACTTGTGCTGCTAAGCTTATATGACCTGCCCTGTGTCATCTAGGCTGCATGTAATTATCCAGCCATCAAAGCAAAGCTGCTGTGCCAATCAGCCTATCAGGGGTTAAGGGGACACACTTGTCTGCAGCAGTACCCTGCACACATCTCTGGCCCTGGCGCATCTCAGCAGTCTTTGCTAATGACTTGTAGCCAACAAATTCCTAAGACTCTCAGGTGGCTTCCTCCAACCAGGCTCTGTGCGATGATGAAAAGCCTGAGATAAAATAAACTGACAGTTGCAACTCATTGCGAGGAGCAGGCAGCACCCTAGCAGCAGCTGAGACCCCGGGAGCCCAGCACTCCCTCTCTTTTTTTTCATCCTTTCCTCCATCACCTCCTCCATTCTCCTCTGCCCACCTCCTGTGTGTCTCAGCGTTTGTGTTTGTGTGGGTGTGCATGGGTGGTAGACTGCAAGTTTGCACGTTTGTTTGTGTATGTATGAATGCATTGGTAGTGTGAGTGTGTTTGACTATCTGCATGTGAAAATGCACGGGTGGATGAGTGTGTTCTGCAGAGGGTGCAGGGTAACTACTGGGAGGGGAAACTAGATGCCCCTGCCACTGTTCCCTAATTAAAGCCCATTCCCGCCTCTTTTATTTCAGTCCATTAAGCAAAAAACTGTGGCCACCCCTCTCTCGCTTCCACACATGACACATTCCAATCAATACACTCCCACTGGCTGCCTCACTGGGTGCCTCAAATGAATAGATTGCAGTGCAACATTATGTCTAATTGAATTTTGCAGAGGACGCCATGTAGTGCACTGTTGCAGAGTTTCTGATTTATTTTTTTTTAAGGTTAAAGCAAAAGGTTTTCCCAAAAATCTAATGAATAGATTTAATAAAATAAAAATCTAAGATTCAATTATATTCCCTGAATCCATTTGTCAAATGAAATGTTTCAGCAGATTCAAGACCATAACCTATACACTTATACCTAAATTATTTGTTAATATATTGTTCGACTTTAAAATCCTCATATAAATCACCTTAATATAAGATGAATTAATCCCTGATTTATTTGAACAGTTTTACTTGATCTAAGCAATACACCATAGCTAAGCTACAGGCACACTTCAACCACCTAGCCATCCACTTAGCTCAGCACCACAAAGGTTCACATTAGCACATCAGGCCCCGAGAGAGAGCCTTCTCCTGGCTGGTGGCTGTGGGGGTTCAGTGAGGGATGGGGGAGGTTGGCAGATGGTTCAGTGGTATGTCCGACAGACTGACTGACTGATGGATGGATGACGCTGACTCTGTCATTACTCTGTTGAGTGTATGGTGACCATCTCTACAGAATCTTTCCATGACATTTACATGGACTGCCAGCTCTCTTTTGGCATGTCGTTATCCTCAGCTTCCTGAAGCAACATTTCATCCACACCTGCCAATATTTTTATTTGAAATTCAAACATGGCAAAAACAAATTAAATAAATAAGTGAATAAATACAGACATATCAAATAATACATGTTTCTAAAACACGCAGCTGTGCAAGAACAAAATATGTAATCTAAAATTTTAAAAGTAATGATTTTAATTAGAATCTTTCTGAAGAGTACCAATCTGAGAATGCACTGGTTACCAGCTAGAGGTACTTGACTTTATGATACTTTGTTGGTACCAAAAGATATTACATCTATTACAGCTCAAAATTTACTTTTATCCCATTTTAAGCCACATTTTTAAGATAAATGTTTTAAACCTTTATGCATTTTAACTGTATGAAGCTCAACTCCCAGCCCCTCTGAGACATTGTGTTTCTGCTGAAGAGCGTCTGTTAATCACTGATTTTTAAAATGAAGCTGCTTTATTTGGCGTTTGTACTGGTTGTAATCCTCTAGTCTATTGGTTATGGAGAGAAGGACACCTCTGCGGAGAACTGGGCTGCTAGTAAAACCCTCCTGAATGTCTGGATCGGAAGCAATTGAAACAAAGGTTAGCAGACTAAGCTCCCAGCCCTTCCTTTACAGTGATACACCCGACTTTTAATGAGAAACTGTTTTATTTACAGTTTTTACTGGTTATAATCACAGGGTCTGTTAGTTTTGGAGGAGAGGACGCTGCTCCTGATGATTCGGCTCCTAGTAGAGACCTTCTGAAAGACTCATAGGAAGGAAGGAATCCAAACCAAGAGATGCTGATGGCAATGGTAGTGAAGACAACAACTTCCATGATCGAACACTACTTACTTTGCGACGTCACCAAACAGCATCTTTTGTTACTGTTTTGAACGAGAGACCCCTAGTGGCAGATGTTACATGCTGTGCGTTTAAGGATTGAGTCTGAGTTCGACATATAACTCTTTTCATAAGCCTCCAGAGAGATGACATTTCCTCAAATGAGAGGAGATTATATAGTATTTTTTGATAACTTTCAAAATTACCCAATATCCAGATGTTGGCAGGCACTAGTAGAATCCTTTGGATGTCGCAGTTTCATCTCTCTAATTGATTTGTTTGGCTCTGTCAGTGAGTTTCTATGCAAACATCTCATTGTGTGTCTTCAGTGACCACTGCAGCTGTTCCCATGCCAATTAGTGCGGTGGCTCAAAGCAGGTGCCAAGGCAAATATTTAGCTAATTATCAATTTTTAATAGCATTTCCACACTGGCTCTTTTCCTAAGGTCCAGCAGATGCTATTAAATCTCACCCCATAGATACACAGTTATGACATGTAATAACTACTTGAATATAAAAGAGATTAATAATTTAAAGTGAGCCAACAAATTAGGACCATCATTAAAAAAACTAGGCTTGAAACCATTTTGCATAAAACCAGCCCAGTTCAAGGTAATGCCGAGGCTCTCCTGATAAAGAATTACAGCATTAATTCAGCAAAGTGAACTTATTGCTCCTACTCCTTCTCAGAGATCCCTGGAGCATTCAGAGTAGAGGAATGAAATGATAGCATTCATGGGCACAGAGGCACTTATTTCCATTTCCCCATCAAACCTAGTGAGTTTTGAGTGAGTGTATGTACTGTGTGTGTGTGTGTGTGTGTGTGTGTGTCTGTGCGTGTGTGTTGTGGTAAAGGGGGAAGGATTGGTCCCTTTCTCCGTGTACAATTGCTGAGGCCTCTGTGAATGGCGTGCTTTTATACTGAAGGTTCCCTCCCAAGAGGGGCTGAGGTGGCCTGTCTCTACCAGGGGTCTATTGTGTGCATACACAAACAGAAATGGACACACAAACACACACACTGTGACCTCTCTGGGTCAACACTGGAATAACATAGACATATCCCACCTATGATTTGGAGATCTTGACTGGCATCTTAATTGACTCTCTGAGCGGTGTCAATTTAATTTTAACAGGAGTTATTTGGACTTTACTTTAAAGCTCCATTTCTGCTTACAAATTGAGCTTGACTGTCAGTGTGTAATTGTGCTCTGATGTGATACAACACGTGTACATACGACTGATATTCTTAACACCATGACAAACACATAATAGGGTTACTTTGTGTATTGTCTTGAAAATATATGCATTGAGAGGGTGTTGGGAGATTTTCAACATTAAAGCACGTTTTCAGAATTCCAGTTCAATTCCCACTGAGCAAACACTTCAGTTTGTGCAGAGAGCTGCAGCACCTTGCGCTGCAAACTCTTTTAATGGGGCATGTTGCTGGAGGCACCGCTGCTTGCTTGTGTGATATTACCATTTACCTGCTGTTTTGAATTTTATTTGAATTGGGATGAAAAGATCTGGAAAAGGTATGCAGACATATCTTAACCCCAGTTTTTTTTCTCCTTCCACATTCTAATTTCAGACACACAAAATGACTTGACATAGTGTTTTATACTTCTGTTTGCCCTTTGGGATTTAACCAGCTTTAGGAGAGAGAGAGAGAGGGAGGGAGAGGGAGAGAGTCTACAGTATTTCCCCAAGGATATGCATGCAGAGGGCAGAAAACATCAATCGGCCAGCTGATGCCTTACACATTGGATCTTTGTTGATATGACAAGGTCTTGTCAAATGTTTTGAATTGGAGGTGAATTGAATGACATGAAGCATTCTCTAGAAAATAACAGTTAATTTTTGATCAGATATTTGGCATTGTCAATATTCAAAGACGCATTTATGAAGAAAAGGACCGATCTCTTGTCAATTAAATTCTGATTAAAATATTTTCCAACGTAAACATCTGTATTTAAGGTTCCGTCTGTATTATTAGACTCAGAGCAGTTCCAGACTGATGCTCTACACTTTCATTTTTTTAGCATTTTGGGTCTGTTCGTCCGTCAAGCAGTCAGTTGGTTCACCACTTTACTGATTTCTCAACAAGAGTTTAACAGATTAACAGGATATTTTGTACAGATTATCATGGTACCCAGAGGATGAACCCTAATGACTCTTGCTAGCTCCTGGCTTTTTCTGTAGCGCCATCATCAGGTTAAAATTTCACTTTGTCCAATACTACCTACTTAAATACCCACGAAACTAATGACATAAGCAAATTTTAGCACTAAACTAAGCTGGTGAACATGATAGACCTCACACCTGCTAAACATAAGCATGTTAGCATTGTGATCATGTTAGCATGCTAATGTTAGCATTCAGCCTTGACTATTGCTGTGCCCATAAGCACAGAACTGCCAGCATGGCTGTAGACTATTGGTCTTGTCATGTTATAAGGTACTATAACTTACATACAGTATTTGCTCAATTAAAACTCAGAACTTCAGTAAAACAAAAAAGGTGTTTTTAAAAAAGGTTCTACCACTCATACTCTCATACTCTACATTCAGGTTTTTCAACACTCATGCCTCTAAGCCTGGCAACATAATTAAATTATTTTATTATTTATTAAATTCCATGACTGACAACAAATATGTCATGTCTTGTTTAAAATGTTATTCATTTGACTTTTACTAGTGTGTTTGGTTATTAAAAATAATGTCCAAATTTGAACCAGTAATCTTCACATCTAAAATATACTTTCATTATAAGTATAAAGTGCATCTCAGTTGTTCATTAGTAATCACAGCACATTGCAATTTTGTTTGTTTCTGAATGAAGGTGTCAAAAGAGAGCCACACAGCATAGTTTGCTAAGATGGAGTCATCTGCATAGATAGCTAAAGTTATGTAACCTACAAGGTCCCAGTAAGTACTCCTATACCTAAGGGTTACCTTAACTAACCTGTACTTAGTAATGTGTACTTTCCATTGCATAGTATTAATGATGCACATTTCCATAGTTTGATAGTTTGGGATTAGGTTACTTATTGATACTGTGACAGTGGCAAACTATTCCATGGTAAAGCAGGAAATAGGAAGACTGTGCTGGCCCAAGTAGGCTCAATGTACTAGCACTGAAAAATTAAAAATGTTTCAGTATTGGAAAACATATTTATCCAAAACAAATCAAGGCATCAATATGTCAAGTGTAAAGGAAAGCAATACCCAGAATACCAGAGAACTCCCTCTGCTAAAAAGAAAACACCAATTCTCATATTTATGGGTTTTTTCACCTTGGAGTCATGGAAGGTCTTCTGGGAGGACTTTGAGAACATTTTTCTTAAATAACAGGCTTCTGACAAAAGTAGAACCTGCAACAAGTCTGGCACATGACAATTAAAATGATAAGATAACAACCCTGTCCCCTAGAAACTACATCCATGTACAATACTTTAAATGTTTGGCAAGTCAGAAAACATTGATACTGAACATATCAGTAAAATGTTCAAAGACAATGTATTTTTTTTCCACCAAAATAACCAGTGTTGTAGTACACTATCAAATGGAAATGACCACAACATTATTTAACTTCTTATGGTTATGTTTAGACACTCCCAATACTTAAAGGGGCTACATGTAGGTTTTTGCTGTTGCTACACAGCCAAAATTAGCATTAACAGCTGCTTACTTACCAGTCTAGAAGAAACATTGAGAGTTCAGCATCACACCTCATTCCTTTACTCACCAAGAGCTGTCTCAAGCAATGAAAGCAACGCCAGTGTTAACTCTTGTTTTGCTTCAATTTCTAACACCTCTCTACTGAAGTAGCATGTTAACCAGCTAGCTCCAGCTCCAACCCCTGGCTTGTCTCATCACTTGAGAGCATGAAAACTAGGCACTGCTCAGATGACACATTATAACCTTTTCTCTTGTAAACACAACAGTGGCTGAACCATTTCCCAGCGACTCTGCTACTGTTAATAAATGTGTGGCTAAATTCATTTAAAAAATAAATAATTAAATAAATGACTAATCCAACACAATGCAGCCAGCGTTTATGTTGCCACCACAGCGTAACTGGGAAAACAGTTTAGTAGTATGTGAATGTAATTTGTAGGAGACAGGGTTGCAGATGGGGCTGTAGATGTGAACCCTGGTCTCTAGGATGACACACATGCTTTGTGTGCCTGCCGTCTACCCCAACCACCTCCTGGTGACCCCTCTGCTGTTAATAAATGTGGTGCTTTATTCATTAAAAAAAAACACGATGTGAACCCTGGTGATTATGTTGCCACAACAATGTAATTGGGAAAGCTGTTTAGTTGCATATGGATGTAATTTCTGGGAGACAGGACTGGTCATAACAGATTAGGAAAACTTGGACTGATTAGAGTGAAATGATGACATTGTAAATCTTTCATAAAAAGGTACAACATTATCTTTCAGAAGACACTTGAATCCCAGTGTTGTAGGACTTCTGTAGGTTTTCAAACACTCTGAGAAACCAATATTTGTCATCTATTTTTGCTTGACATGAGGAACCAACTTGACAGTTACTATAGCACATTTGTTTGGATATCATCCATGCGCAGTTATTCTTTGCTTACTGTCAAACAATCAACTGTGACCCACAGGAAGAACTAAAGGTCTGTTTCAAGAAACCCACATTCCCTCACAAATTTTGATAATCATATCCAAGTTTTTATCTTTGTTCACTGAAACAGTGGTTTATTTTAACATGTAGGTAATACTGTCAAATTTGTGTTAACAACGAACAAAAGTGAGCAATTGTTAAAATTTGAGATGCATTGTAAATGTTTGGAGTATGTTCACACACAGGTTCTGGTAAATTGGGCACATTTATATTGGAATTCTCCTTTAAGGGTGCCCAACTATCAGTCTCGAACCTTAGGTGAATTTGTGGTCCTTGAGTAAATATACCTGAAACATAAGGGCATCAAAAAAGACCTCACCAAGGACACACATCTACAGGTAAAAAGGTAAAAGAGCTGTTTTGAATTTAAGTATTAAAATGAATTGTGTGTGAGACCTTAATGAGAGAGAGAGAAAAAAATCACGCAAGGTCGTCTTTCGTAAGAACTGAAATTCCATCCCTGTGGGGCAGAAAAGACAGAACTTTTTGTTTTAGCAAACTGCCCATCAAATAAGCATAATCACCATCAGAATTCATACGGTGTTCTGAGACTCCTGGAGGCAAGCGGCCCCACTCAAATTAGCAGCTCTGATAAATCACCATTAATTAGCTAATAAAAGCCAGCAGGTGGTTCGGAGCCCAAAGACATTCCCCGGTTGTCTGAATTATGTATATTACAGCAGTACATTGATAAAGTAAATGAGTAGGGGGAACAACAGATAGGAGTTCTGGAGGGCTCTCGTGTAGGGATAATGCTCCAATCAAATCTCCTGCAATTCCACGATCCCACCCACAGGAATACAGGTGGCTCTGACCCCCACTCAAATCACATATCACACAGGGCTGTGGTGTGAGGCATATTTATAAATGGATTATGCATGCAGAATACAAAGTTTGCCTTAGACCTCCCCTGAATGAAGAGCTTGTAAAGATGTTGTATTTTGATTATAGAAACATAAGGCAATTATTTGGAGAACAGAGAAACGTGGATTGATTGAGGCATGATGACCCCTCTGCATCGGGTGGCAAGGGCAGCATGTTATCATCTTCATCATCATATATATTAAAAAAAAAAAAAGAACTTTCAGGACTCAAATATATGGAAATGATTAAAGAGTGAGAACACATTAATTAAACATCCAGCACATAACATAGTAATTAGCATAATATGTACAATCGCAACATTATGAGCACAATAATGTAGATAAAGTCCTTATCAAATATGTTTTACACATTTACAGTCTATATACAGCTGTCATATGCATGCATTTAATCATAAGACTGCACGTATTTAAGATTTTAACTAAATACCTAAAAGACAGTGAATAAGAAAATATGACAGGCATGATTTACCACGGTTAATTTAATGTAATTTGCTCTAATTATTCCAACAATTTACATTGATTATGCAAGAAAAACAAACAAATCAAAGAAAACTTAAAGGTTCCCTTGTAAACAAACAAATGTATATGTACTGTTCTTGAAGACTACGTATCAAATGTAATGAATGCATTTCCGACCTCATAAAATATTTGCAAAGGCAATAAAAAAAAATGTTAAAAAATTAAACCTGCAATGTTTCAATGTTTCCATCAAATTTGCTTGCTAGCAGTTTTTGTCTTCCCTGCCTTTACTGATTCATTGCTATGCTTTTTTGTATGTTAGCAACATCAGTTGTCAATCATTTGATTACTGTGAAATCCATGTTAGAAATGTGTAATCTTCTTTTCATGCATGATACAAATAAAACTTGTGAAAACATTGCTCCTAGTGGTCAAAAGCTCAACTGGGTACCTTTAAGTTTGAAATGAGTCTCTATATCTAGGTACAAAAATATATAAATAAAAACACAATAGTCTTATAAAAAGCATTGTCAAAAGAAAATACGTATGATGGTTCATTTGTAGAATCGGTATGTGGACATAACATATACAAAACAGCAGTCACATCACTTACCTTTGGAGTGTATGAAGCTCAAGTACCCTCTTCATATAATCCCTGTGAAGCATCATTAGCCTGAACAGGGGTTAATAGGGGTTAGAGCAACATAGCTGCTTGGATAGCTCGGTAGTTGCAAGGTCTTTGTTGATCACGGAATTTTTTACATAAATTTATAACACAGCTTATGGTTTGGTGCAGTTGGATGGACTGTTGTTTTTGTAAAATGGCAGATTTTGCATATTTTAACACGTCTAACTCTGAGGAATGCTGCCACAACCAAGTTTCCCTGTCAGCAAACACACTCAGAAATCTAGTTTGCTTCTTTCCTCCTTGGGTAAATGAGCTCTTTTCTCTGGGTTAGATGTCCTGAGGCAGCCACTTGGCAGAGGGTGAAAGAAATGGCAAAAAGGCATCCACACAAGTGGGACATGGGAGCAGATGGGACACTGATTGCAGTGTTGTTTACAGCTGTTGAGGTCCTTCCACACTGCTATATAGAGGTCAGAAACTATGTCTGTCTGCCACATTTCACAGCACAGCCACTGAGATGCACAGGCATCTCTCCGGCGAAGCTCACTGTCAATATTAGCAATCGTAAAGAAACATGCTGATGAAATATATTTTTGGGTTTTTCTGCAACAGGGTTATTTCTTGGGGATGAGTCTTATACTTATAGTCGATATCAGATTTATTATTTTCCTCAAAATGTTCCCACGGAAAAATGCAATCTGCACATGCTCACACTTTAGTGCTCTTGAAAAGTGTGAAGGAAATAAAAAGGACAGCAGAGAGTGAGAAAGAGAGAGTAACTGGAAGGAAAGCCATCCAACACAAAGGTCTTTGACGATCGTTAACATTTCTTTATGTTCGCATTGAATCACTTTCTATGGTTTTACCAGGGACGTTGCCCATTCAGGATTGCTCCATAAGGCTTCTGACTATAGTCTGTATCTCAAGCAATAATAGCCCAGAGCGGCAGGAGAAATATATCCAAAGTAATCAACCTTTTGCAAAGGCACCTCAGAAGCACACATTTCAACAGCACAGTGTAATCTAATATAGTGGGTGGCATCAACTTGCTTTGCTGAGACATTACTTCCAACAGACTATTTGCATGGCATGATCATGTAACTTTTGTCACTGGCAATAAAACTGCTATATACCTCTAATTTCCATTACAGTAAGTGACATGCCATGTGCCTGAAATGTCCTCTTGATGGTCAAGCAGAAATATGTTCAGCTTTTCTGAGATATTGTAGTACACTGTCATTTTTAAAAATATTATGCACTTTGTAATAATTTTAGCATGATAAAGAAATGTATAAGTCTGTGCAAACTCTGTCTATGAAGTCCATATTTTTTGGTAGCATTCCCTACAAGGGATTCTAACGCCTCATTTCCAGCATGATTGTCAACTAACAATCTGTACCCAGGATAAGGCTATTAAAGGCTGCCTTCAAGTGCTGTCAGAAATACTGAAATTATAGTTTAAGTACACACGAATAACCCTGTAAAGTCATACACTTGAGAGAAAAAGAGAAAGAGGAAAAAATGTTGTTTTTTGCTTTTTGTTTTTTTTTTGAGTGGATATAGTGGTAGACCTGTGCAGTCCAGAGTGTATTACTGTTCTGCAGTGCATGAAAGCCATGTGTGTCCTTGTGACATGGATTCTTTTGAAGTTCTTCTACCTTATTGAAAACAGTTGCATGTCAATTTTGCTACCAGCTGCAAACCCTTAGCATCAGGTTTGGTGATAAAAAAAATTACAGAAACTTATCAACCATCTTTCCCTTTAACAGCTCTGGTTCGGTTAGTGGAGCTGTTTTATTGCAATATTGGATTTACAGGGTTTGTGCATTAATGTGATAAAGAACCTTTGTCAGATATTCAAATGACTGGATGAGGTGAAAAAAGACACATACATTACAGGCACTGAATTGAATTGAGTCATTTTATCTGTAAAAAGTTTCTGAATTGAATTTCCAGAAAATTCACAAAACTTACAGTACATCAATATCTTTAATTACTTGTACCATAATTGCACCAAGATGATTTTGTCCATGTCGCTCTATAGCCTCAAACCTTCAGTGGAGTTCACACCAACCATAGTGATTCTTTGTTTTATCTTTGGATCATGACTTTGGAGTCATGGTCGCTGTATATGTCAGCCTCTTGCTTTTTCTTCCTGAAATCATCATCTCCAACATTCAACAATTATCACTCATGATACAAGATGGTTTCAATGCTGCAACACTCATGATACAAGATGGTTTCAACGCTGCAACACAAGAGAGCAAAACTAAAGAGGATGAGTAATAACAGTGATGCAGTCAAAAATGACAGGAATTCCCATTGAAGCCCAGTATAAAGAAGGATTTCATTTCATCACCAAAAGTTGGCTAATTTATTAATGTCTCATGTTGTTAAATATGATGGCGTTTTAGTAGTTAATGTATTTTTAATAATGCAAATATTTTAATTAGCCCAACCCCCTCACCATGCACGTAATCTCAAGTGTATAGTGTTTAGTGTTGATGTTGCTGGGGTCTGCCTACACACACTCAGACACTACTCCACTTATTCATCCAAAATAAATCTAATCCAATAAGATTCATCTGATTTTCCAAATTGTATTTCTCTAAATAAATGAAGTAATAGCGAAGTCCTCAGACTAAGCCAGAATGAAATCAGGTATTGATTTTGCAGAAAGTGTTCCTATATTGCTGGACAGAAGCTTCATAAATGATACTCTATAACCTCAGTGGATTTATCTATGGGGAGCATCAAAAGACAGTCAATTAACACTGTTTCCATGGGGCGTGACCACTGAATCACACAACTTGATATTAGCATATTGTTTTGATATGGTATGTTGTATAATGCGAATACATTACGTAATGCTTTAGATTTAATCCGAACATGCAGTAGATCTGTGTTTGGTGTGTGTGTGTGTGTCCTTATTGGTGCTTTGAGATGCATAGCCATTGAGGCCATAATTTAGTCCATTATGTCCTCTGGTTTGCAGTCGTAGCCCCGGGCCTCTGGCACTGAACGTTGTGTCATTTGCTACCAACTGGGTTTTTGATGAGAGTGTGTGACCTAGACGCCTCATCCCTCACCACTGTCTCATTCCCTTTATTTACATCTGTCTTTAGCATTCTAATTACTCTCTTTATTGCTTTAGCCTGGAGGAATCTGTTATACTGGAGGAAAAAAAGACTAAGGACACTGGAGTTTTAACCAATAATAAAGCAGCATAATTCCCATTACCCATAGGCATAGATTGGGCCTGTGAGGGTCTCCTGTTATGGACTGTGGGCAAGACAACCATGGAGAGACGACTGAGTACAGGGTTTATATGCAGAGGTCCATTTGCTTTTCCGATGTGTGAATTTCAAAACAATTTGTTTTCACTTCCAAGTCTTACACGGGCAAAAGAGAATTGGTTTTCCTGATAATGAGCAGTTGATATCTCAGGTTCATATTGTAAGCAAACGTTTGATGAGACTCTGGTCAATTGATAGTCTTTCCTAAGTTTATTTTGTGTTTATAATTGAAACACATTTTCCCCACACTCCAATTGTGCATTTTGTCTTTCAGTGTCTAAATCATAAGTCAAGCAAGAAGGATGCACATAGACTACATCATCTTTTCTTATTTTTGGACAATGTCAACGCAAAAAAACTTTTAAATGGTCTGTCCCTTCCCACAGAATTTTATGAAATAGCATCAAGAGCAGGCACAGCAGTCTTTAATGAGCTCTCAACTTTAAAGACTTGAAGGATATTAACAAGCTGCTTGACAAATGGTGCTTAGAAGCACATTAAAGACGCAGCTAATGGTGCGCATAATGACGGCTAATTTTCGATCAGATATAAATTAGAGCCCCCAACAGTTATTTGCCTTAAGGACTTTATGTAAATGATTCTGTTCTGTATAAACTGAAAACTGAGAGAGTGAGTGAGTGAGGGAGAGAGAGAGACAGAGAGAGAGAGCGAGGGAGACTTGCACTCCTTGTGGGTATGATTAATAGATCTGCAACAGAGCACGGCTGTCAAAGCCCAATGAACACACATCCACTAGACAGCTCTACCACCTTCTCATTAAGGTCCAATCTCTGCGAGGTCTACAACTTACTCATTTGGAACACCAAAACAGTCTGTGAGAAGTCTAACACTCAATGGTTGCCAAAAGAAGATCAGGTGAAAAGCAAGGAAGAGACCTAGCTGTTCACAAACGTGTATACCCATCTGATGTTGTTAAATATTTGATAGCTGTAGGCACTTTGATGCCATCAATTTACACATTAGGTCATAATGCATAACTCGGTAGACACGGTGAGGCTGAATTAAATGATGAACACATTTAGTTAATAGCTTATATATTCATACACATTAGAAGGAGCCAACAACTTAAAATCTGTCATTCTGATGCCAAAGGTCCTGGCGTATGCCCATGTACATGTACTGATATCCTGAATTAGAGATGTAATATGTTATAGTGGTGTGATCCGTACATTTTGAGTTGTATAAGGTGCATGCAATCAAACTATTCTCAATTTTTCTTGTATTTTGACAAAGATTTCTTAATGAACTTTGTACCAAGCAATTCACAAGGTAGCGGTATTATTCATAAAACGCCATTAATTATCCATATGCCTCTCCTGCCTTAACTGACTTTTGCTGATCAGTTTTAAAGGAATCAGACTTTACCATGTTTCTGTAACACCACCGGTTTTGGGTTTAATACATCTGTCAAGCATGGTGTAATTTTTGTTACATAAAGCTGCAGAAAAGTATGTACCTCTCTTTTGCATTTACAGAAGGCGAGAATAACTTAAACAGGTTTAAACAGATGATCCTTAAGATGACTGAAAGACTTTTTAATCATTCAATTCTAGTCAATATGGTTTATTCATCAATATATTTTTGAAAAAGCTTAATCACATTTTCTGTTGCTAAACAAATTAATGAAGAATGTTTCTGGTAAATGGAAATGGGAATCACATGAATAAATCACTTAGGTTATTTAATTTTATTTGTTCCATATTATGTAAATTCTGGTAAAATTGATTGTCTTGCACTTAATAATTAACGGCAGGTACTGATTCATAAATGGTTTTGTCTGTTGAGCTACAATAGGCCTAAGCGCTAACACAGACAACAAGTTTAATATAAGAAAAATCTTGAATGAAAAGTCAATCATACAAAGATGTCAGTCACTTTTATGAACTTGATCATCTTCTTCATTCATCTGAGAAGCCTGGACCTGTAACCTGACTTAATTGTTTATTTTCAGATCAGTCATTTCATGTGTATAATTCTAAAGAAAACATGAGGACAACTCCCAAATAACAAATTCACAGAAACGCACATAAAATAATGTCACCAAAATACCTCGTTTTGATAGGTGTTTCATCCTATTGCCTGCATGGTCACTGTAACAGTGTAATTACTTTTTTAAACTGGTATTCCTCACAATCCCCCTAGCTGTAAGAAGAAGTATTGCAAAGGGTTACGAATACTGGTAATACTGGGGACGATGAGAGAGGTCATTTTTTCACAAGGTCCAGAAATGATCTTCATCAAAATAAATCTTAATTCACAGCGCAATGGATCCCAGCCCATATTTGGATGACTTCTCTGGACCGGACTTAACAGTGAATTATTTACCATTATCTATATTGATAAACCCAACTCTCCTCCAAACTGCTAAATTTGCTGAACACATAGGCCTATAGTCTGTCCTTGATAAAGTCCAAAGTCTTAAACATGCACTTCATGTTGGAGATAGTTGTATTGCAACAGTTTAGGCAGGGTGCAGACAGTATTCCCCTCAAGCAAAAGCATTTAAATATTCATTTAGATACATGTTGAAAAATAAAATCCACACATTCACAAAATGGCTTCAACTGTGTGGCCAATTGAGAAAAATCTACAAAACCAAGAATTAGAATGCTGCATCTTAAAGAAATTAAACACAAGTTATGTTTCCATTAATAACAAATATATGAATCTGATGAAAAAGCTCTGGGGAAAAAATAGAAACTTGGTTTTGCATCCAAATCATTATTTTGGTGGCAGCCACATGTCAGGGGTGACTGTGGCCTCTCAGCACCCACCCTCTAATCACGCCCCTGAGCTATTGTAGTTATGAAGGCTGTGAACGTTTCCAATGGCATTAAATTAAGACAGATTTTTTTTTTCTTTTTTGCAAATTCTATTTTTAATGAAAAGCTGAAAATATGGGTATTTCACAAGCTTTTGGTATATTAAAGTTTTCATTTGACAAAGTTTTAATTTGTGTTGTTGCACCGGTTGCAGCGATTATCTGCATAAAACAAAACATTGCCTTTAATTTCTTGCATTAAAAAATATGAAGATAAAGGCGATATGTTTAAATACATCGGCCTAATGAATTTTTAATGAAGAACTCTGGTCTACGCATGTCTGGACAGTGTCCAATGTTTCTAACACCTACGATTCTGTTTTCAGATTTCAAAATAAAAGTGATGCAGCGCAGGCCTTACCGAAAATTATTGTAAATTTCTCACTTAAACGCATAAAGAACTTGTTTGCCATCTGTGTCTGGCCAATAATTCATTTGACTTTTTAGAGTCACATCGCAGGAGATATCGTATCACCGGATCCAACTCCAGCCTAATTTCTAATTTCTAAAAGTAAAGCGTGTCACCTCTTAAATTAGTTGATCTGAACAAGAAATTTCCCAACTTTTATTTTTATAGTTCAGGCTCCAACTTTAGTCGCTGTGTTTTAACCCGTGTCTATTATTAACTCACAGTAAATCGCTATGTCGTTAAATTAACAATTCAGTCTCCAATCAGAATAAAAAGCGAGGATTTTAAAATGTATTCCGTGGGTCAAATCCACGATACAGTATTTGAACAAAAAGTAGTTTATGTCTGCAACTCTTCTGTTCGTGAGTGCATGATTATACATTAGGGAGAGAGAGAGAGAGAGAGAGAGAGGGCGATGGAGCTATTTCATTGGCAGACACAGTGGCTCTCTCTCCTTTGCATGCCGTCCTAGATCAAAAAGTATCCCACCAACCACCTCCTAGCCATCCAATGCTGCTCCATCGATTAGTTTCTGGAAAACACTTAACAAACTAATGACTATTGATGGCTGATTAATATTGCATCAACAACAACTGATTGGCGACAATATCAAATGGCGATTGCCGCTTCGCATTCAGGCAGCCATCTGACGGGTGTTGCCCGACACTTTTGGATGCAGTAGAGCCAACAGATGATAAATAAAGGGTTATATAGCGTGTCGAGCGCTCGGTTTGTGGCGTACAGTTCGTCTAATTCGAGAGCAGTCGCGTCTTTGAAGGCAGACACTTGGCGTAAATGTACAGTTAAAATATTCTACTCTCAGGTCCCCAGGCGGAGCTCCGACAGTCCCCGGCTTCATTAAATTTTCATCAGTATCCCTGTGAAAGGGGGGAAATGTTCAGGGGAAAGAGAAAAATAAAACAGAGGGCGTAATTATAACAAAAGGAAACAGCGCTGCCCTTTTCGTTTTATAGCAGGCTCCCACAGTGTCTTCCTGCGTGTACGTTTCAACGTATGGAGCCCATGCAGCATGGTGTGAGCATATGTGTCTGTAGCTTTAAGGTAAACTCACAGAGACCTATTTATTATATATATATATATAAAAAAAAAAAAAATCTTCGATTTTCTTCATTGTGCTGAGGCCTTTCTTTTTTTTTTCTCCATGTGTGATTTTTGTGTTCGTTTTTTTTTTTTTTTTTCAGTGCTGAGGCCAAATTGATTCGCTATCAAAGAATCTAGATCGATTTTCTCCCAATAATGTGAAAGTGGATGCAGGCAGCAGCAGCAGCAGCAGTCTGGTTGAGAAGCAGCCTGCCTGCCTGCCTGCCTGCCTGCCTGCCTGCCTGTCTGTGCTTGTCAAGCAGCAGCGAGGCTCACTGCATAAAGTTAATTTCAATTCCCGATGAGACACTCACTCGGCAGCCCTCCCTGACCAGCGGTAATTAACAGGGATAGCTAATGACTACTTAACTCGCTCTTCATAATTATCTGGTTTTCATAATTCGATGTGTAATTTAATAATTCGCTCTTATTAACGTATTAAGTGAATGGCTCATTTAGGGGAAATTAGAAGCACTCACCAGGAGCATCTTTTAATTGATGAACCATCATGGCTGTCTCATTAATAAGGCTCGTTTTGATACTCTTAATTTGTCACCATGATGGCGGCAGAGGATGTTTGGTTTGTAGGTTAATGAAATATAGTCGTTGTTTTCAAGTTAGGAGTCATTTTTATGTAAGGGTCTTTGTTGGATAAATATTGAGGGACAATATATGTGACACATCTGAATTAATTAATTAATTTAAATAAATTAAAATAAAAAAGCACATATATATTTTTCTGGAAATTCAACCGATTCTTACATCATGTGACACTTTTTTAAAAGCCTGGAAGCGCATAATATGTTTTAAAAATGTAAACTCTATTGACACAGCATTTTTGAGGGTCAAAACTGTATTTGCCTAATTATTAAATGTTTTAGTAATTTTTTTTTTCAAGTATAGCAAAATCCCCTTGCTTCCTCCTGTTTGTCCAAAAAAAAAAAAAAAAAACTACTATCAATTAGAAATTATCCAAAACTAATCCCATGCAAATGTATTCTAGGTGCTGTAAGTAATGAGTGTAAACGTGGAGGACAGGTTTCAGAAATGCTAATGTCTGGCTGGTGCTGCCTCTCAGGTCTCTGTCCATGGTGCTGAAACGCTTGCTCAGCGCTCAACCAGCCAGTCAGCCCTGAAGCCCCAAAACAGCAACTCTGCTGTGGACATGACATTCAAAATGCTCCCCTCTTTTTTTTCTTTTTTTTTTCTTTTACCCTCTTCCACCTCAAATCCAACCATAACTTCGAACCAAAGCCTTTGCTTCAAAGCCTGAGTACCCGCATGCACGAACGAAGCGTGTTTGAGTGTGTATTTAAATAGAGACGGGCACGTTGGCAGGCGAGCTGTTTTTCTGGCGGGCTGACATCTGGCAAGTCTGCGCTCCAGGGACCCATCCAGCTCTCCATAGACCCCCTGATTAGACTCTAATAGAATATTAGCATTTGCTCTCAGGTAAGGCAACTGTGAGCTGCATAAGCTGGCAGCAAGTCAGTGAAGAAGCCATGTGTGTCTTTAACATTGATGGGATAGAGAACAGGGACCCCTGTAAGGCCTGCTTTATGATGAGGCCTGGAGGAGGACGGTGTAATCAGCAGTTATAGGCAAAAAAAAAAAACCCCAAAAAAAGCTATTTCTAATTACATTTTACATTTTAGTTATTCGTCTCTTGCCCAGACAGTAGGAGAGCAGATTTGGTGGGGGAGGGGTTGTTGGTGGTGTCTTGCTCATGAGTACTGTGACAGGGCTCCTGGTTGTTTCTGTAATCCAACCTGACACCTTTGGGTAACGGCAAAGTCACGTCACCTTTTTAAACAATGGCAATATATTTAGTCAAATAAGCCTAAAGAATCCACAAAATATCTTTTACAAGCTGTGCAGCCCACAGCTAAACCGTTCCCCTCCTCATCATCAATAAATAAATAGATGAATAAATAAAAGAATATTAATAAGTCTGGGTGAGCCACATTACACAGTGTAGTCATGTAAAACGTCCGATTAAATGTTAAAGTTTGTTCTTTAATGAAACACATATTGCAGTTCAATAATTAAATAAATTAAAAATTACATGGATGTAATAAATTAATAGAATTATTTAACCAGGAACCTAAAGCAACATACATTACAGAAATAAGTTACCTCAGCTAAAACAGCAATACAGCAAAAACCTGTACGGATATATTTATGTGCATCGACTGGTTCCAATGAAATATTTACATTGTACACGTATACTTCCATGAAGCTGTTTCTTTTCTCTTCAAGAAAAAACATTACTTAAACAAGGTGATTTTAACAAGCAACGACTTCATAATGATGCGCGTATATTTATACAAATAAATACCAGAAAACATACATAAAATAATTTAAAAAGAGAATACTATCTCATATATATCTCGATTGTACCATCTCAAACGTTAGAAATCGTAAGTTAAAATTTGTGACTGTGTATTTCGCAGTCGTTTCCCTTTCAACCAGAACAACACGCTTAACTTGCTGTCAGAATTTGATTTTCTCAAGCAAAACGAGGAGGGGGGGAATCCCAATAAATATATAATGAAGTAAACATGACCTCACTCAATAAATAGTTCATAAGATACAGGCCCACGCTGGATTGTAAACTTATTGCAGCCGGCAAGAAATCATATTTTTTAATTGGGAAATTCTGTGACATCCTAACAAGTGTGTCCCTATTTCGTTATTTCCTCATACTGAGGCCTAATAATAGACAACCCTACCTTAATCCAAACCCCAGGTATCTTGAAAATATATCCCTGACTTAGATCACACATGGTAACAAAATAAGTGGAATTAATTACACATTTAGACACAAAATGAAGTGTGTGACAAGTAAATTATTCATTTACAGAGGGTTATTTGGCAGTAATCTAATATTAGCTTTCAAGACCAAGTGGTGTGTTGTCCTCTCAATCCCCTCATGGACCCTGAATAACTGTCAGACTGCATCGTCATGAACTCGGAGGGAAAATGTAGCTTATCCTATAAGCCAAAAATATAAACACCAATAGTCACCAGCCAAGTGCTTTGAGTTCAACTAGTCCCGTTGTGTGTAAATAACAATGCTATTTTCATTGGGTTCTAACGCAAACTATAGTCCTCATTTGAAATGAATCATAAATAAAAATGAAAGCATAGAGTCCTGTAAGTCATACTGCGTTGACATTAAAAAGGTGAAGCATAGTATGTGTGGAAACAGTGGTCTTACTTGCTCTGTCAAACGATGCTTTACTTGACTCCACATCTCCCTCTCAGCGAGTAAAAGATGTGACTGTGGGGCTTTTTCGAGTTTTTCAGTCTTTGTTCAATTTTAGGAATTTTTCGAAGTTCAAAGCACAAAGTCATCGATGATTGAAAAAAAGGTGTGAGATAGGAAATATGATACAAATCGTCTCTAAACTGTTCCAAGTCTTTTCGTTGGTGGGTGGTTTAAAGCGATTCTAGACGCATGCGGAGTATTTCATTCGTTTCTGTTTCTGCCGCTGGTTGCAAAACCAGACCCGCACCACGTTCTTTTTGAGGTCCAGCTTTTCTGCAATTGCTGCGATTTTCTCCGAGGAGGGACGCGGCTGAATGGCAAAGTAGGCCTCCAGTGATCTCTTCTCTGGCGCGGCTATCGACGTGCGCTTCCTCTTTTTCTCTGCGCCGTTGAACAACTCGGGTTTATTAAGTTTCTCCCTGTGCGATTTCTCGGCTTCTTCTAGCCACGCTTGCAGAATGGGCTTCAAAGCAATCATGTTGTTATGAGAGAGCGTGAGGGACTCGAATCGGCAAATGGTGCTTTGGCTGAGGGAGCCCACCCCAGGAATCTTCAGGCTGGCTAAAGCTGACCCTACATCCGCCTGGGTAACCCCGAGTTTGATCCGTCTCTGCTTAAACCTCTCCGCGAAGGCTTCCAAGTCCCTTGGATCGGCGTCCACGTCGTTCATGCCCATGTGCGGTGGTAGCCCGTGGGCATGAGCCATGTTGATGGCTGCCTGGTGCATGTGGTTCATGCCCGCCATGTGGGCAGGGTGCGCAGGCGTGGAAACCACCGAGCCATCCGGCCCAGCCATGGCTCCTAGTGCCAGTCCCGGGGTGATGTGGTCCAGCAGGTCCCCCTCCAGTGCCTGGTGAGGCTGGTGGTGGTGGTGGTGGTGGTGGTGATGGTGGTGGCCAGCCAAGGCGGACGGATGAGAAATAGGCACCGAGGAGGAGGAGGAGGAAGACGAGGTGCAGGGGAGAGTGTTCATGGTGTGGTAGGTTGCGTCCGGCTTGAAGGGACTGTGATGTGGAGGGTGATGGTGGCTCTTGGTCTGCGAGACTATATCCACCGCCGCTAGAGCTTCAGCCCGGGCCAACAAACTCTCATCCAAGCCTCCGAATATATTGCTCTGCAATTGCAAATAGAATGCACACATAACTGTCAGCAGGGAATTCTCCCTCCACTCCTCGGTTTAAAACATTTCCAGAATGTGAAAAAAAGAAATCCTAAAAAAGGAGCACACAAAACAAGACACATGCAACATCCCAGGTCATAAAAATTAATACGAAAGGCAAAGCCGGCTGAATACATAAGTTGAGCAGAGGAAAAAAATATGGAGGTGTTGGGTGATTTGCTGTGCAGACATGAAAAAAACATCAAGCAAAAAAGTGGGCTGTCAAAATGTGCCTTTAAGCAGTGATTATGCAGAATACGTACCGGTGGGGTTGGGAGACAGGCTCGGCGCATCGCCTCCGAGCTGCTGCCGCTGCTGCTGATGATGGTGCTGCTGTGTCGGGAGGACGAGCAGGAGGATGAAGGTGCATTGGAAGTCAAAGTGGAGGATGAGGAGGAATGCAAGGAGTACTTCGGTTCGGGCAAGCTGGTGTGGGCCATTGCAAAAGGCTGCTTGCTGTTCAGAGACATCATCATCATATTTGCTGGCGTCCAAGCCTCAGCAAGTTCCTTTTAATAAGTTAAGACTCCGCCTCCTCGATCGGGAGTTGAAGCCCAATTGCTTCGCAGGAATCTCGAGTCACTGTCGAATAAAGTGTAGGCAGGAGACGGTCGTCCAGCACTGAAGTTATCACATCTATTTATTATTACTGGCGGAGGTATGGAGGTGTCTCGTCTATTTGGCAAATGAGATATCGCAGGCACCAACAAGCCATGCAACTGAGCGCAGCCGATACCTTTTCCTTTGTGGACTTGCGGCGCGATTGTTCAAAATAACCTCTCTCTTTTTTTCTCCTTCAACAGTCTCCACCTTGTATCATATGAATTTGTTTTGCCTTGGATTTTTTTTTTTTTTTTGGCAGAGCTCCTCATAGACGACGCCAGAAAAAAAAAATAAAATAAAAAAAGTTTCTCTCCGTCTTTTAGGATTTCCAAAATACTTCAAGTTTAAAACTGTTGCCGCTTTCGTTGACCTGTTGGTGTTTTTTGGTCAAAAGTTTCCGTCTTGAAATGACCGTAAGTGAGAAGTAACGGTGGTGACAGTCTCTGTATTGTGCCTCTTCGACTACGTTGAATGCTGCGGGGACCCGAACTGCCTCTGCTCTGAGGCGAAGGGCAGACTGAGTCTCTCTCCGCCTCTCTCTCTCTCTCTCTCTCTCTCTCTCTCTCTCTCTCTCACTCTCTCTTACACACACACACACACACACACACACACACACACCCCTCTCTCTCTCTCTCTCTCTCTCTCTCTCTCTCTCTCTCTCTCTCTCTCTCTCTCTCTCCGCAGCTCTCTCAGTCTCTCACCCTCTCACATAGCCTACACACACTCTTTTCAGCTGTACCTGAAAAACCCTTTCATGATTTATTATCCTTCATTTGCCACAGCACCGCCACCACCACCTCCACCACCACCACCTCCACCACCGCCGCAGCTGGGGACTCTGCGCATGGGCAGTCTGCGACAGGGCATTTATTTCAAATGACTTTACTTCTTACCACCAACACCTCGTCACCAGCACCACGGCTTATGAAGTTCAGAGACTTTTTTTTGGTTCGTTTCCGATTTATTGCGCCTGCAAATATTTTATTGTTCAGTAACGTAAACAAACATTCTACTTAGGCTCTGCCAGAGAGGGAGTCGCGTCCCCGAGGGAGCAGGGAAAGTGAATTAACACCATGGACAGCTCCACTCCACCGACTGAGGTCAAAAAAAATCTAAGTTATTATCGTTAAGTCCAAAATGTATCAGCCTACTATGATGTTTATGAAGACACCTAAAGGTAAAAAGGTCAAAATAAAGTTGTAAAAAAATTAAAAACTGCTCGGATTGTTATATTTCTGTCTAAATTTAAAGTATATGAGAGGTTTCATATTATCGTCTGTAATTTTTTTTCTCCTTTGTTACTATAACAATTTTCTCCATATTAATAAAACCAGTGTGAAATACCGGAAAGAATTTGTGAACTTTGTAAGAAAATGATAGTCTGTGTTGTGCTGTTTTGGATAGTTTTATGCAGGGAGTTGTGCATGCAAAAACGACGCTCCTTACTTAATGAATGGCGATAAAAGTGGATTTTTAAAATAATTAGCACTATTTAATTGCAAATCTATATACTTGTCATAGCAGGCTATTATCTTATCTCCCCTCTAATTAAGCCACATCATCGCTAATGTAATTAAAACATTCAATCACGTTGTAATTAACAAGGGGTGTCTCATTTGTTTAATATGGTCACGTCTATAGGAAGAGATAATTGTTATGATGTAACGAAGCTCTTGGAGATTAGAAAGTAAACAATGACTCTTTGATTTAGTTTTTCTTTTCCTGTATGGCTATAATTTTCAAAACACTCCCCACCCCCCTGTCTACACACACACACACACACACACACACACACACACGCACACACACACACACACACACACACACGGAATGTGACACATCTTGTAGCAGGTGTGAAGCAATGATCAGTGTCTTTGACAGAGAGTGGAAGTCTCAGTCTCCTTAAATATGTTAATAATACATAATCATCAGGAATCCACATTATATTCACCCCGTTTTACTGCTGATTATTAAGCATGGTAATCCTAATTATAGGCTGCACGTCCTCGCCCCGGTATGTGGCCACAGCCTGTGAGTCGCCTCAATAAAGTCTGATTTTAATCGAGGCTGCAAATGTTAGAGCAGCGTTAAGGTGGCGGCAGACGCGGTCCTCTATACGGCGGGTCTTTGTGAAGGACTAGATGTCAGCTCCCATTTTTTTTTTTTTTTTTTTTTTTGGGTTTGTTTTGATGCACACAGACATGTAGCATGTCCCCACGGCAGCACCAAAAAGCCTGTTTGCGTTGCTGCATAGCAGTTTTACATTGCAAGAGAGCCATCAAGCTGCAGAAATATGTTTCTCCCCAGCGGGACAACAGGCGCTGCTGGAGCCACCTCCAGACATCAGGGGAGACAGAGATCAGGCTCAGGAGACATCAAGGAGCAATCAGTGTCTGCTCACATATACCGACAGACTGATTTATGATGAAACTTTAAAGAAATCATTTATATTTCACCACCTCTAAATCGGTGTATGAAATTTTCATCCACAATGAAACACACAAAAAAGTATATCTTAAGTCAAATAAATCAGCCGGAGCTGCTCCCATGCAATTGACTTTGAAGTGCATTTCACCACTTTCGTGAGTGTGTTCACGTACCTAAGACTTTTACTTCCTCTGCCAACAGCTTTCTCACGTTTGAGGGAGGCCAGTATGTCAGGCTGTTTAACAGAATTACCTTTGAAGGGTCTGTCATGGCAAACAGAAACACAATTAGGGGGTAATACCAGATATTTTAGCAGGGTTCACAACCTCTTATGCTTATAAATTAAGGGTTTGGAATAGCATATAATGTAGTTTCATTTTTGTAATGTTTAATTTGTATATTTTTGGTGCATAGGCTATAATGGCAGAGTTATATGCAATATTATAGGCTAATCTTATCTTAAATAATTTATTGGTCTAAATAAATAAATAAATCTAACTTATAACAAGACTTTATTGAGGAAAGCAAATACACTGATTATAATGGCGTTTCAGAATTATTTAACTATATAACAAGCATTTTAAAATTTAAAAAGGCCTCCGAATGAACAAAAATCTTACCCCCTTGAGATTTTGCTTGTTTTATTGTGTCACTTTTTAAAATTTTGCCATATAGTCAGCTAAATGCTCTTCCAGTTTTAAATATTTTTTGTCTCAATTTGTGTCATCACGTTGATACAGTAATTGGAGGGAATGTTGCCTTCATAAAAAGACTTGTCTCAACGCTGGAAGGTTCAGTCATACCTTTCCCTTTAAAAACATAAACCCCCACTGGAATTGTGCAAGAAAAGATTTTTCTCACTTCAAGCAGCTTTACTACATATAAATAAATCTGCACTGTCTAAAAATAAAAGTAACGCCAAAGTAAAATAGAGGAGCACATGCAGCAAGGCTTGATATAACTCAGGTGACTTGTTTGCTTTTTTTCCTCCTCACTCTCTTACTTACATCCGAATCAAGGAGTGCTGCAGAGGTGTCTGTGTGCTTTACACAAAGACATACTCTTCTCAGCCTCCCTCAGGAGCTCTTCACGTTAACAATCCCAATTACACCGAGACCACCAGAGACAGCTGTTTTTATTACAGAGCCGCTCCTTTGTGCCGCCAACAAGGTATCTCCGCTCCTAGACTGAACACAGAGAAAAAGCTACACTGAGAGACAGAGAAGAGGGAGAGAGAGCGAAGTGTGGAGTGAAGTGGATGAAGTCTCTTGGCTGCTCGCAGTGGTGATGCCTTTATTCACAGCTTCCCCCTCCCTTTTCTGATCTCGTGGAGCTCTTTACATGTTGGAGCAGAAGGTCAATGCTTGTTGGGAGAGGGCCTACAAAGAGATCAGGATCTAACTCAAGGCAACAGCAAATCACACAAAGAAGGGGGGTGTTGCAGCCACTAACAGTGGTGCTTTATTTATTCATCTGCTTTACCTGGGAAATGTGACAGGTTCCACAAGGAACATTCTAGCTTTAATGTGTTGTTTAAATGCATACAACAAAAGGTAGAAGCCTTTAGGATTTACTAAATGTCACAGACTGTACTGTAGCTCTCAGTGGGAACAAGCGGCTCACCACTTGAGATAATGAAAAAGGTTTCAAAAACTCCATTCGAATCGCAGCTCAACTGGATTACAATGTGTGATTATTTTTTACTTGATCTTTTCATGGGGTTAAATAAGAACATCAACAAATTTCAGGATACTCTTATTACTTTCCAGAGGAACAGCTTGTACATCTGTGACATTTTATAGAGCCACTTTTCTTAAAATAGTGAATAAGAGATAAGTTGAGGTAGATTATGATGACATATTGCCAATTAGGCCTCTGTGCTGAAGAAATAATGATTCATTTAATGAGTAATAGCAATTTTAAAAACTGTAATACTTTATATAATACAGTTTTAACTTACATCTCAAACAGTTCGTCACTATGAGATGAAGGTCAAGTTTATCACAGGAAAGTGGTATGCAATATTCAAACAGCACAAAATATAATCAATCACGCCTTCTAATGTCACAGTTTGCAGCCATACATTTGTCTCTTTTAATCTTAGCTCCTCTGTGTTAGATTATCTCAGCACAGTATGCCTACAAATCATCAACTGGACAGTTCTTTTGCACCTATTTTGCTCTTTACATAGCGATGTGGAAAATAAGGATGTGGAGGTTGCCGTGGTGGATGGGCATATAGTACATCCCATCTTCATGAAGACGACTTTTGTTTGTCTTAGTTCATCACCAACCCCTGAGGGAGATTTTGGGCTCCTCAGTGGCCAAATGCATCCCTGTCTCACCAGCTAGTTGCTAGCTTTGTCTGTCTGCTGTTTGGTCTTTGGCACATTGTGGGTTTTATCAGAGGTGTTTCACTGAAAACAGCTGCCTGCCGGCTGAACCAGAACAGTGGAGTTATGGGTCGTAAAACCAAAACAGTTGGCAATGCTCTGTAGAGGAGAAGGAGACTGCAGAGTCAGGTGACAATTATCTGTGGGGTCGTCACTAAAAGCATCACCTTTCACATGACACATTAATTTGACCAATTATTAATCAAAAAATATTGATTGGTGCAGCTTTAACCGAGTGTTTTAGCTGCTTAACCTTAAACATACCTTAACAAGACTTTATGTTCTATACCCACAATCTTTCTGTAACCATAACCACACTATAGTTTACATGTGCAGGTAGTGTAAAAAGAAATACATTTTGAAATATTTGCACTGAAAAAAGCACCAATTAACATAATCAGTGGTTTTGTAGTATCATTCACCGATGTTCTGTCTGAGAATAGTGTTGTATTATCTCAGTGTTATCATGGCTGCTTAGATAGATAATGTCTCCATATTTCATTATGGCCAGTATCATCACTAATGTTGACTCTAGTACAGTAAGCAAAAGCATAGCCAGCTAACCTGTTCAACTAGTGAAGTCAACCTCAGGCCATGACTGATTAGAGGCCTTGAGAGTGAGGTGTGCCATGAGGTCAGGAAAACAAATAACACCACCACCAATTTCCCTATTACGCACCAGGTACCAACCTTTGGGGGGAGGAATTAGATTCTGGCCCAGTCGTGCCTATAGGCTGCAGGGCAGCAGATGATAAGGTCAACCTTCATAATGATGTCACATACCTTTAGGTACTTAAGATCAATATCGAGAGAGGCGCGTTATACCTGACAGCCAGTCAAATAAAGCCTGTCTGGCAAAGGAAAAAAAAAACCTCACTTTGTGATTGTCTCTTCTGATAAAATGAAATCCTCTCTCTCATGTTGCTTTTGGCAAAGATCAGATTGGTGGAAGACTTTGTGATCTTTCAAATATCCTACAGTTTTGACCAGATTTGACTGATCAACCTTGAATAAAAAACAAGAAAAAGTTTGAACTTAACCACGCAGCAAAGCATGAGTTACTGTTAACTGCATTCATTTGATGTAGCGTTGATGCACGTGGTTGTGTAGGATAACGTTTGACATGACAGAAATTCCTTTTGAGTAAATCTGACCTCATATGACAACGAACGTGATGGCAAGGAAGGCAGGATATACGAGGAGCAACGCCTCTGAGCATGTGACTATAAAGAATGCGTATGTCAAGTGTTATACAAGTGATTAATGTAGCAGGATGATTGCAGAATTCTGTCCAACCTGGATGAACATTTCTGCTGCGCCTCTCATTAGTTTGACTGTCCCACACAGTAATATATTGCTTGTCATTGGGTTGTCTAATGGTTGATGCTAATTGACCTCCTTTCCCCCTTTCTTCTGCACAAATGAAAAGATTTCCTGCGTCCTGTGATGGAGCATGTCACAATCTGATCCGACAAATTAAAAAGCTCTCTGCTGTCACACTGTCATCATTCGAAGCCCTTGCCTCATCAGCTATAATGATCATTTTTCTTCACTGGAAAAACTGCAGTGCACTGCCAAACACAATCCTTAAGAGGGCTTGCTGCTGCAGATGCATGATGTGTGTGTGTGTGTGTATGTGTGTGTGTGTGTGTGTGTATGTCTGATTGTCTGTCATCTGTGAAATCTTCAGTGCTTAATCTTGAACTGTCCTTCAACCTATAGATTTTTGTCTGTCAAGGAGGAAGTTTTATTTCATGCTTAGTCAATGACTGGAACCTTTTTTTGTCTTTTTAAACTTCCAAGTAAATTTGATATGTTAATACATTTTTAAAAATCTATATGAGGATAATAAGCAACATTTATTATTTATTACAGCTTCATATTTACACCAGATTATATTTTATTTAAGGGTTAAAAACATCACCAGTGCTACCTCCTCTTAAACAGCCTCAGATTATTTACAATTTGTCACATATACCTGTCTCACACTGTCAAACTATAAAAGCATAGTTAACCAAAAAAATACACAGATCATACACATAACAGTGACAATAGTTTAATTTCCCACTCTCACGGAAATCTGAATTCACATTTAGGAAAAAACGATATCTTTTCTGGGCAGAATTTGTTTTTGTTGTACTTGAAACATGCGAGTGCCATTCTGAGAAGCCATTGGCCTGAACATGATAGCAACATGAGAGCTTGGCCACCACACATTATTAGCTACAGAGTGATGATGACGCTCATTACTTGCAATCAGCTGCCCCATCTCTGGCCAAAACAGAAATTGAGTGTGGCATTTTACCTGCTGACTTTGTGTGTATAACTTTATAATTTATGCGGTGTACCCATACTATTGACAAAAACGCAGCACGGTGATCAAAGCAAGCCATTCAGGAGGTTGGACAGGGCCACGAAGACAGGGCCTGTAACACTAATGATCTTCAAACGCTCGTCTATTTCACTGGGAGCTTTGCGCAACTCCCTAGCAAGTCCTCTGTCCTCCCCCTGGAGGTAATTGTGCCTGGCTGGTTAGGTGACAGGTGTCAAGTGGCCCCTCCTCAACCGATTCATCATGCTAAGCAGAGAGGAAAAGCCGTTCTCAGTCTCTCCTTCTCTCTCCCTCTCTCTCTCTAACTGTCTTTGTATTTTTCTGCTGGTCTGTCTCTTTCTTGTATCCTCATATCACCACTTTGTCATTACCTCAGAATGCCCCCATCACATGTTAGCTGTGTTTTATGACAATGTTTAGAATGCAGTATGTAATCAGATCTTGGTCCACAACTTCTTTGATGTTGTCAAATGACAAACTATTCATGTTGTATCGTGTGCTTGTTGAGCACACATTAATATGATGTGTATTTTTGTTCATAAGCTGGAGTGTAGGGCTGCAACTAATGGTTATTTTTGTCATGGTCTAAACTGCCAACTTCCATTCTGTGAAAAATAACCATCAAAATTCTCTGACCCCTAAAGTGATGTCTTCATGTTTCTAGAAAATAGTTTGCAAACACATATGACCCAGAAAGGGCAGCATAACTGACAATCTTGAACTAGACAATGTTTGGCATTTTAACTTGAAAATGACTATGGCTAATTCATTTCTTTCTCTGAGCGAGAAAGTCAAAGTTACTTTCAATACACATTAGATATCAGAAGTTAGTGCACTTGAATCATACTAAGTAATACTTGGGCTTCAGTTTACTGTTTTATCAGTTAACCTGTCAACTATTTTTCCAATAAATGCCCACGACAAGTTTCCAAATACCAACGTGACATCTATCTACCATCACTTATTGTCCAACCAACAACATAAAACCCAAAGATATTTAATTTAAAATGATTTAAATCAGAGAAAAGCAATAAATTCTTACATTTGAGATGTTAATTTTTTGTTATTTCGCCACGATAAATGACTTAAATGATTAGTCAGTAAAAAGATTATTGAAATATTTTGTTGATTGACAAATTGAATATTCAACTTATTGTTTCCATGCTAGCTAAATCAAAAAACAAAGCAGCCCTGAAGCTGTGGTCGTCTGTCTGTGGAGAATAACTGGTCAGAGTTTGGTGAGTAACTGAGTGAACAAACAGAGTAATGGAGTCACTGAGGTACTGACAGGTAGGTTAGCACACTGGCCAAAAATGCTGTAGTCCAGCTGTGAGGATGTGCAGAAAAAAATACAGTCTATAGTGTGTGTGTGTGTGTGTGTGTGTGTGTGTGTGTGTGTGTGTGTGTGTGTGTGTGTGTGTGTGTGTGTGTGTGTGTGTAAGAGACAGAGAGAGAGGGAGAGACCACACCCTCACCATGCCCGCCTGTCTAAGCAGAATCCCATAGGGACCTGCCATACACACGCTCTCTCACACACACCCCAGTCATTAATTCCTGCTTTGCATCTCCACACCATGTAATATTTATGGGTCACCGCAGCTTTGTATTCACAAATGGAAACACCAAGAGAAAAAAGGGAGAAGACACGATGCCTCAATCAATCCTGTGAATAAGGTTCAGATTGTCACATCATGGCTTTTTTTCCTCCACTAAGCCAGTGCTTAGGCAGCATTCTTTTCTTTGACCTCTAAACAAGTGTTTTGTATGACGGATTGTCAGACACAACCTTTGAGATGGAGTCACATTTAACTCCCGTGGAGTTAAAAAAGCTCAAGGCAAAGGTGTTATAAACGTGACTGAAAATTTTATAGCTGCAGAATTTGAAGAACAACAAAAGTGCATTAGTCAGTCAAAACGAATACAGACATTTTTGCCAGATATGACACTCGAGTATAAACGACATACAGCACTGTACAGTACAAACATTTGCTGCTACTCAGAATCTCTACACTAATCAAGGGAAGTCTTTGGTGCATTTTTCCCCTTCTACATCTGACAGATCATAATTGGGGGCCTTTTTTCCACTTCCTAAGATGTTCCCTGAAACCTGTGATGCAGCAGTGGGAGCCATACCCTCGCTGCCTTTCAAATCAACAGTGGTGTCAAAACAGAGCCCTGAGGAACCCCCAGTAGAGCGTGGCTCACCAGACCCCTGTAGAGATTTGAAGACCACTTTGGAACTCTAATCCACTCAAAATGTGCTGATAATTTTCCTTGCCAGGACACTCTCTGCCTGGTGTCACAAGAGTGGCCTCCCGGGAGCAGATCAGCCAATGATAACAAAGTAGCCAGATGTCTGGCGCTGGCAGAGTCCCAGAAGCCAGACAGCGGCACGCAGCAGCATCCGCTGTGGGCCACAGATCAAAGATACCTGAGAATTACTTATGGGCACAAAATATGTGTTGCTTACTCTACAGTTCCCATTAATAACAATCTGGGAGAATTTGTATTTCTAATTAACTCTTTTCTTTCGGCATACAAAGTGCTGTAGGTTGTCTTAGGCTGCAGCAGCAATTTTTCTGTGGCAACTGCGAGTCGACAACAGGAAGTCGGATGCAGCACTGTCTGAAGGAGCCAGATCAGCTTTAAATGCAGTTCTGAGGCTCAGAACACCCCCTGACTTGCCTCAATAAACAAACAAGCAGTGTGAGAGTCAGCATATTTAGATTTAATCATGCTGCATGGTACCTCCTTAGACTGGCCGTTGATGCATACCTCGAAAGCCGTAAGTGTTGACATTGAATTGATTCAACTGAGGTGTAACAGTTTAATTATACATTCTTTCCTTGTGCCTTTTTTTTCCCCAAGTCCTGTCCTAACAACACAGGAGAGGAGGTGGTATCAGAAATGACCAGGCCAGTTGCACCAGCATATCCAGTTCACTCATGAATTGTAGTGAACAAGCATGTGAATTGCGCTGATTTACACTTTTTACAAGATTTGTAGCCCTGGCTTATTTTTCACCATGGTTGTTTGTGTTAGTCAGACTGACATTAAGAAGCATTACAGTTCCATGTTGTTTTCTCCTGCAGGCCCTGCACTGCTTTTAGAGTTCTCCATTTATTCCATCTCATGTGTTATGTTTAATACACAAATATTTAGAGGAGACCCCTGACTTTGAACTGAGAAGAATAGTTAAGCTTTCTCTGCCTAGGGAAGGCGTTTGTTGCTTTTTTTCATCTTTATGGGGGGAAGAGGCGTATTTCATCTTGCACACATTTGTGCATATTTTGTCAGGCTCACTATGTTCCAGTGCACTTAAAAGTCATTGTTCAATGGATAGATGATATGCATCCCATGCAATGTGTGTGTGCCCTGTATTATATTAATTATTAAGTATAGAAAGTGTTGCTTCGTGTCCATATTTGATGGAGAATCCCCCCCCTTCATACCTCGCCACCCCTTCCCCCAATTATGCATATTACCTTTGCTAGTGCATGGTTCATGCAAATTCTCATTTGCATCGCTCTCTTGAATGTGCTATCTGCTGGCTGGAATCCCTTTAAGCCTATAGTCAACACTGCCCTTCATCAGATCTTGGTTGTGACCTTTTCTCTTTTTATCTGTTATTCTACTATGACTCACTCTCTGAAGTGCAAAGATGAACAACCAACAAAAAAGAGACTTTTCTATAGAGTAATATAGAGGTTTCATTGTTTTTGACTCTTAATAGGGAGATGTATTTCTTTTATATGTGCCTTTCCTAAGGTATTCACCATTTTAACACTTGTGTTCACATTTTGGAGAATGCTAAATCACCCTTACGTGACCGAGCCTATCTCTGTTTCGTTGAAGCTGAACCTCACTAAAATGTGCTGACATTTAACAAATTAGCCAAAATATTAATCCATTGTAATTAAATGAGCCATTTCTGTTCATATTAAACTTTTCACAGAGAAGTTGTCCAACAGAAAGACATCTTTTACGAGTGTATTTAAAGTCCTGCACCAACAGCCAGTCTCAGTACCTCTCAGGGTTACTCCGAGTCATTTTTTAATGTCGTTTACTCGAAAATGTAACTTTAAAACGAGGCTTAAAACTGCCGTAGTGAGATCCTGTCTCCCAGCTCCGGCAGCTCATCACTCCTAAAACAGCCGCTCTCGTCCACCCCGGCCCCGACTGTTATTAATGTGCGCTGAATAATTTAACAGGGTAAAATTACCATGCTCTTTTGAAAAGATTTTTGCCTACACAATTAAAGAGCATTATAGTGATTTTTAGTTGAACAAGAATTATGACTGTTTTCCCTCCATACTTTCTGGCTTGGTTGTTATGAGCCCTGGGTGAGCAGAGTTGTAAAAGCCCACTATTCTCTGCTTATGTCTGACTGCTCGGAGAGGTTGTGCTCCAGCTTTGACCTATACCACAATGAGCGGCTAATGGATAATGGAAGTATATGGTCAACTTCCGCTGAGAAAACCCCCGTAATGGTCTGCTGTCCCCACTAAACGTGGGCTATATTTGGGCTATTCAAAAGTACAGGCTCAGTCAGGTGGTGTTAAAGACACCCGGCTTGAAATAGCTGCTTATGCTTCATGTGGCTGAGTTAGATTGTGTTTAATTTCTTTAAGGTTTTCAGGGTTTACCACTGAATCAACATGCTAAATCAAAAAGAATTTCCTAAAAAGGATAGTAATGTCTTATTTTGAGAGTTTATTTTAACAGTGCCATATTATATTGCTGTTCTACAATATCAGCACCAGCAGGAGCGTTTGCCAGGCCTTCACTCTTATTCCATGCGGACAACTGTCCACATCTCAACCACAGGCCAACAATTGGCAGTAATTGGCACGTTGCCTTGGCTGTCCTGGGAGAGATCTGAGAGCGCATACGGCCACGGACAGGCTGCCCTTTCCACCAATTAGAGAGTTGTCTCCTCGTGGGGCGGGGGCTGGGGGAGGTCTACCTCACTGCTACCTTGTCTCTTGATCAAAATGATTTGTGGAGATCCTTTTTCTCTTCACTCCTCTCTTCGTCTTGCCTGCCTCTCTCTCACCACTGAGGTACCACTCTGTGTGAACTGCTAGTGAGAGTCTTCAGTCAAGGACCCCAACCAGCGACTGACAGCCTTACAGTAGCAGTCAGTGGGACATTCACATTAGAGGTGCTCTGACAGTCAGGCTGTGCTAGACAGGCCTCCCAATGAAAATGCTCCACACAGCTCTTTGCTGCTGGTTTCCTAATACATTACTTGCTAGCTCTCTTCTCTATATGAACTTTTTTTTTTTCTGTGAGTGGATATGACGGTGAATTGGGCTTGGCAGAAGCTGAAGTTTCTACCAAATAGCTGAACTTGATTCTTTTTTTTTTCACTTTTTCTCTTGTTGCTGGTGTATCAGCTTTTTGTTGTTGTGTCTCCAGGCATAAGCAGTGTGTTATAGCTGCATGGCTTTATTATGATGGCTTTGACGCAATGATAGCAGTGTCTCATGTGGTTAGAAATGTGGAGGCCACGCAAGGTACCAGGGGACTCCAGTGCAAAGGATCACAGGCCTCAGTGCATGCTGCTAACACTACCCAGTTTATGCCACAGGGAAGGCTGCGGAACCAACACCCAACCCCCTTATTTTCTCCCCTCTCTGTCTCTCTTGTCCTCAAAGCCTATGTCTCTCCGCATTTCACTTCAGTAAATATGAGGAGGCGAGGAGATGCTTCCTATACTCAGAAATATGTGTCAGGCTACTGGGTTATGTTGTGTTGCAATGTGAAAGTAGAAGGCAACAAAGCAAGTGTGCACAGAGAGGGAGAGAAAGAAGTCTTACTTATTCTCTTTAATCCGTCATGAGATATTCAGAAGTAGGTTAAGTTATACCTCACATTACCCAACACTTAGCCTTTTTCAGCATGTAACAAGATCACTATCTACACATGTGGGGCTAGTAGTGCCATGTTTTTTTTTTCAGTCAACAATTAGCGCAGGTAAATCCTCGCCTTCGCCACAGGTTGACAGGCTCACAGTAAAGCAGCTTTATTTCTCTGCAAGGACCTTCATGAGGGGGGCCTACCTAATATGCTGTCTGGCCCCGGGGCCTGTGGGAGTGTGGTTGGATTATTATGTTAATGCATGTGCCTCCTGCCCTCTCCTCAGTCCCAGCTGGCCTCCCTGTCGTTAGGAAGTGCTTTGCTCTGACAGAGGAGTAATATGCTCCGTGATTGAGGGGCCAAAAGATCGAGCTCCATAAGAGAAGGGCCACCACTGATAAGCATATGATAAAAGTGCCATTGTACGTGAATGCCTCAGAGACATGGAAGATGACTTAGCAATTCCTATGGATTTCAGTGGGGGAGTGAATATGTATAAGAGGCGTGTGGTCCTTCTTATGTGGCTGGATTTAATTGCCCATCGCATTATACTGTATTTCATGCCATGTATTTTATTGTACTTTTATTGCATGGACTCTTTCATTATGTGCCCATGACAGATCCACTCATAAATATGATGACTTATATTGAACAAGCATGGTGCGATGCTTTTAATCATCCTGTAGGAATCAATATGAAACTAAGAGACAATTTTGTTTAATGTGATTCATAATGTAAATAAAGCAATCAGGTGAGTTTGAGTGCTGTCAGTGAAAATGTTCAATCAAACCCCTATTTTAAGGTATCAGAAATGTAGCAGAGCAGCCTTGGTGGATGTTTGTGTGTCATTTAGGTGTAGTAACACATAACAGCCCTAATATTAATTGAGGAAGACTTGGTTAAGTCAGTGTAACTCCATCAGAAAAAATGATGACACTGTTCTGCTAGATGGCATTAGCCTGCAGATCTATGTCACACACTCTCATTTAATCAACTTGACATGAAAGTAAAAAGGAAGGGTAAAGGGGGTAGAAAAAAAAACAACTAAACTTCTTGTGACTTGTCGAGAAGGAGAAACGCCGGTTGCACTGCTTTGGATCCTGCACATAATTGTGTAAATATGTCAGCCAAACAGAGGAAGAGCTCTCCTTTTAAACACTTGCCTTTTTCATCTCACCTCGTCAGGAGCACTCAGATAGCTACATATTAGCTTTGTGTGGGCCCATTCACAAAGTGTGTGGGGTGTTTGTGTTTTGTTGGAGTTTTGTTTTGTTTGCTTTTTAATCAAGTTCAATTTCGTCTCCATCAATACGAGCTCCTTCCACACCCCCCTTTCTCGTGTCTGCCCGGATTATAATGTGTCTCTTTTTGCTGAGGAGCCTTCACTGTTGTTATTGTTGTTTGTTCTTTTATGGAGCCTCAGCTGTAAGGAGAGGATGGGTGTCTGTGGGTAATGGGTGGGTAAATACTTTGCAGGAAAGCAAAGAGAGGTTGTAACACAAGCAGGTTATTTTTGCTGTAAAGTAAAGAACGCTAAACACTAAATGGAGAGGCCCCTTTAGATGTGTTTGTACCTGATTTTCTTCCAGATCATCAGAGAGAAACATTTAGAATCTTTGTTTTTCTGGCTCTTCTGTATCAAGATCTAACTGGGTGGACTTATTTTCTTGTTTTGTAGCACTTTTCTCATAATTTGAAGATGTGACTGATCCAAGCTTGACTGAACTGAAATAATTAAACGATTACTCAGTCATTTAACTGAAAATTGTCATCTGCTTAGATAATTGATTAATCGTGCAAGTAATTTTAATATAAACTCCAAACATTCTCTAGTTTTACCTTCGTAAATGCAAATATTTGTTACTTTTCACTTCTATGACCACAGATTTTGATCATAATTTAATTGTTTAGTCTATAAAATGTGAGAGACTGTTGGTCAGGCAAAAAAGACGTCTGAAGACATCACTTTAGGTTTTGAAGACCAAACATTAATCGAGAAAATAAGTGAGGTTAAAGAAAAATCTTTTCTTACTAGTATACAGTTAACAAAATGTTTTGATCCCCTGATAACTAAAAATACTTCATAATACCTTTGTAATTTGTCATTATTCTTTTCGATTGTCACTTGTTTATCATTAATGTTTTCACCAAATGTTTTGAACAAAGGCTATAAATGCAATAAACACACAAAAACTAAAAAGGGCTGAAGATTGAGGAACCAGTTAAGATCTGTTTTTATGTAACGTTATTCAGTCAGTGGCATGTCTTCGCTGTCGATACTTAACTGAACCCACTGAGGCACAATTATGTTGCCTTCACTTTTCACTTATATCCGTTGACTGCCTTCTGGGATTCTCCAGTTCTGATGTAAAATGTCGTTTTTATGAGCTGGCGACTTTTCACTCAAGTTTGGCAAAAGTGGAACAAGGGCACTTTGATTGTTACCCTCTCCTTTGTTGTTTGTTAAAGGCCTTGTGGTTTGGCAGCCATTGTCTTTATAAACTCAAAGCTGTGTTAAATGCAGCCCCAGCCCAGCTAATGAGGGGGAGCCTTCAAAACCTCCATGAGATGATGCTGTCAAATGGGTGACATAAAAACGTTGCCTGTAATCCCCCTGTGCAGACCCTGGGTGTAAATATGCCAGCTCCACCATTTTCACAGCGTTTACTCCCAGTTCAAACAATCTCTCTCCCTCCTCTCCCCCCTCCCTGGAAACACAGTGACAGCTCTGCAATATTCTCCGCCAGAATCCTTGGCTGCCTGCGACCAATGAAACAACCAGGAACAGCTCTGATAATCTCCTTCATCCACATTGTGGGTAAGACACCTCTCTCTTTGTCTTTGTTTGTGTGGACTGAAACTTGTGCCGCTCACAGGTTTTTGTACTGAGCGTGCTCAGAATCCAGGTGTGATGTTTGGAAATGGATTCAGTGGTTTTTAAGCTGTGAATTGGTGCTGTTTGTTTGCATGGTTGTATGTTTGTTCATATACAGTATTAGATACTTACTATTGATTTAAAGGTGAGAGGAAGCTTAATATGACCATGTAGTCGGCCTATTCAGGGCTTGTAGTTAGTGTGGACATCATAAATTATCTTTTTAATATCTTAAACCAAATCTTCAGGAAAAAATAACACCTTAATATAGAATATGTACAAAACGTTGTAATTTTCCTGTCATAGCTGAGTTCCTCTCAGAAGGAAAAGTAAATCACTTTCAATCTACAGAGAAACATACTGTAATGTTCCTATCCTGGTGGAGCTGGCCTCTTCCAGAATGTGCCAATCTGTACACACATGACAAAAGTAGTCAACAACAAAGTTTCAGAAGTATAATGATCATATAAAGCCTTAATTGAAAAATGACGAAAAAGAAGTATCTTTAAAAGGAAAAAACTATCCCATGGAGAAATTTTTGTTGTAAGAGCAGAGCCTCCAGAACTCCGTTTTTAGTGCACTTTGTCTAGAAATGCTGTATTATTACATTTTTTCAGTTCGCTGATCTCTCACCTCTATGGTTAAAGGTACGTTGAGTTCTTGAAAACTAGCTACACTACATATCAGTATTTTATATTGTGTACAGGCATGAAGATGCACATCTGTGCTGATTCACTTCCTGCCATCAGTTTTACACCATTGTGCCGACCAGCAGTTGATGGCCGTCCTGTGTGTAATGGTGTGCCCGCAAAGGCAATGAAGAAGAAGACTGATAGAAAATGTTGAATTAAAAAATGCAGGGTTTAAAATATCACAAAATAAAAAAAAAATTAAAAATTGGCTTTACGAATATTTTATGAGGAAGATAATGCATTCAACATGTTTGTTACACCTCAAGGATACACACAATGCATTTTGGTAAGCAGTTCTGTGTGTAAACATAACTTTTGTTAGTTTAAAAGAAAACTCCATAGTGCACTGCTACGTTCTAGTACAAGATGAAGGGAAGCTCATGGTCATGGTTAAGGTTAGGAAAATATTGCAACCATGGTCAAAAGAAACCGATGCTGACTGTTGGTAGAGGCAGAACATGAGCCGTGGTCTCTCGATGGCCCAACCATCCACCCTGACCTCCTTCCTAAGATGTTTTGCGGTGATATAAAAATGTTGTGCTGCTCTCACCTTCCTTTCCTACTCAGAGAGGACAGAAAATACAATCATGACCTCAAGAGATCACTTGTCAAGACAGTGGAAACATAGGTTGTTTTAGTGCTTGGACAACCAACCCATGCTGTTGTTTGACATGATGTGTGATTATAATATATACCATTGTAGATTTACTGCGTATAATGGTTATAGAGGCATGTCCTTAACTGCCGCTGGAAAGATGCTGCTATTATGGGTTGATAAGAAATATTAGGAGCAGCAAACCTGCCTGTAGGGAGATGTTTAGTGGAGAGGAGTTATTATACAGTCTATTGCTTTTCTAACGTACCTGGATTTTGCCTTTACAGTTTTGAAGAGTCTCTTCTATTTTCAAGATAAAAATACTCAGTCTGAAATACTGAAAGAGTTTTAGAAGTAAATGGAAATTAAACACTACAAAATGGATTTCAAACAAATACTATTACTAATAATCAAGTACCAACAATATCAAACAATGGAACACACTTAATAACAATTTAATTAACATTCATGGAATTGTTTATGTTTTTCTATTTCCATCTTGAACACCACCCAAGCACAAGGCACATACTTGCCCTCACATTATTTTACTGTCCTTGTAGGCGTGACCCTCACATGTTCCTCATCCATCCCTTGTCTCTATCTAGTTTGGCTGCTCATCACTCACTAATCCATACTGTGGCTTCTCATTTGCAGGCTCTGTGTTTTGTGTGGTCCCTCTTTTGCTTCCCATGGATCTCTCTGCAGGGAGCTGAGCTGACAGACTTGTCTGATTGATGTAATGGGGGGCGTCTCGTCAGCTATTGTTTTCCTCGCAAGCGCTCAGTGGCTTCACTCACCAGCCTTATCTGTCCCTCCTATGTGGATACGGATGTGTCAGATTCACTGTACTGCAGGGAGAAATGGGTCATATGTCGACCTAAGAATTTCCGTAACGTATGAATAGAGACTGAAGCACAGTTTACTTTTCTTTTGTCTGACGTTCAGATTTTCAGAGTTAATTTGTGATGTGCTGTGAATTTGTTGGGTAGAGTTTTAGCCACTGCACAACTTTGCCCTGTGCAACTTTTCTTTGGATGACTTTCTCCACGTCCATATCAAAATAGTCATGACTCCATGCAAGAGTTCTCACCTTAAGACCATGAATAGTTTTCTTATAGTTTGAGTGTGTACCTGAAAACTTTCCCACAGAACTTTCCTGGATGTCAGTGTTCACTCCCTTGTCTACCCTTGCGCCCTTTGATAATCCTGCCCAAAACTCCTTAAATTCACAAGAGAATTTTTAAGAATTCTCGAAAAACTCCTCTCTGGCAGTAGATGTGTTACTGCCCATCCACCCACCTGGTGTGTGGTCAGAGGTAGAGGGGAAAACCAAGTCAGGCATGCGGACAGTGGGCGCTCGCATCCGCCCACATATCATCACAAACCAGGCCGACACTTCCCCCAGTAATGAGCAGGGGCCCAGACTATGGGGTCAATTATTCATGCCCAGTCAGCTGGGAGAGATGGAGCGAGAGAGGAGGGGTGTTGAAGCCTCATTGAGCCTACAACTCTACCACAGTCCACAGTGATTTTTTATTATTATTTTTTTTGTTGCAGTGCTGCCTCCATCCGCACAACTAAATCTAAGCCCAAGTCTGGATGGAGTGTAACTTTAAAAGGCATACATGAGTGGCCACTCGCTCCAGTGGCCATCCTGCAGCAGCAGCCTTGGCTACTCAGCCATTCTCTGGCCTCGCAATTACTGTGTTGAAAGGACAGACATTGATCGTCAACACACTACAGCTGTTTCCATGTACTGCCATTATGCATACAGTAGACCATGTTGGGTCAGTTATCAAAGAGAATATCTCGATGTGGGGAGCCTCAGTGTCTAATATCGGTCCTGTCTGTTTCTGCTTCACGGATTATGTTACTGAATTAGCATTGTAGATGCTTCTGTATGTGTAGTCTCTGCTGAAAATAATGGAGGAGGTCAAACACAAAAGGGAAATGCATCTTAATACTCAAGATCTTTCTCAAGAGGAGAAGCATCACAGGGGATTGTTACTGCAGTTTTCTCATTTTTGTCAGAAACAAATGAGCACTTGATCACTGGCAACACAGCGTAGAAAGGATCAAACCTATTGAAATGCTCCCCTTCACTTCCATTTAAGACAGGATTGAAGACATTGATGGAGCAACTCATGGGAATGAGAATGACTCCTCCTTTCAAGGCCATTTTGCCGTGGCAGAAATTTCCATGTCTCCATGTTTAGTGGCAATATCTCTGACATCAGGATAATCCATTTAGGTGACAGATTGCTGAGCTTTTCACTCACAAGTTGCATGTGAGTCTGCATTTTAATAGTTCACAAGCTCAAGGGGGAAGAATAAATCTAGTACTTACATACTGTATCTACAGCAGTGATCAGAATACATACATATCCAAAGCATGTTTTGATTATCAAATGCTCAACTAATTGCATGTAGGTTGGCTGTAAAAGTCTGTTGTGGCTACATGGATGAAGCTGCTTTGGTCAGTTTAAATTTCAGTCACTCACTGTACAATGACCTGTAGTGGTGACAAATTTTCATGGTAGAAGAAAAGCATCTAAACCTCCAAAGAAACAAGTCCTTCAGCATTTTCCATTTTTTCCATTGTCCACCCATGTGTCCAGTATTTCACAAGTAGACCTCAGGACTGTACCAATACCCAACTTGCAGTGTTTGCAGATAGTCAAGTGCTTAGTTGTAGTCACAGCCTACATGCCGCAAGACTGCAAGTCTTTAGAAATTTATTGGAGCTCCCTGGGACATGTTTGGTTCATTAATCTATCCAATGGATTGTGTAAATACATGGCTCAGTTAAGTTTTGAGACACCTTGTTTTAGTCTTTTTGGAATATTTTCCACTTAATTAACAAATAAGGAAGATCAACAATTATAGTCATTGAAAAACAAACGCACATTCATTAGAGTAGTACAATAGAGTTTGTAAAGCAATTGAATTCTATGTGCTGTACGTAGAAGAGACATAAAATGAACAAAGGAAGGATGTTATTTCTCCAAATCAACACTACAACAGCTTTTTAGTGACTCTTTAATATTTTTTTTTCTTTTGTTTTTTGAAACTTGCCACCATTGGAAAATATTCCATGTACCATATATGCTGACTTATCATGGAAACTAACCACACCTCTCAAGGCGACAGATTATTTGAGACTCAAAAGAATATATTTTGGTTACAGTATGGTTTTAAATGAACCTACAATGGCAGTTTTTGTATAACATCTGTTTGAAATTATATTATAACTGAGTCATAATTGCCCATGAATATTTTATGCATAAAGGTCGAGTAGATAAGATTCTTGGTGCATTCATTTACGAATGCATAATAATGGACCAAATCTAATCATGCAATAAAAATAAACATTACAGTACCTCTCTATTAAAATAGGGCTCCGTTGCAACTTAATAGTATTGTATATCTCTCTGCTCATACTGGAGGGCATGCTGTGTACGATCTGCTGCGAGTGACTGTCACTATGGAGAGACATCTATCAAAATCCCATAATGGCCACCATCAGGATGCACTATGAAGTAAAAACACATGGAAAGAAGATTCTCCTCTTTATTAGCTGTCATCATTCCCATGAATATATGTGCAAATAAATGGCTAGTATCACACAGGGAGCAAATGTGTCCCAGATGAAGCCTTGGAAATGAGAGGGTGGAGGGAGGTAAAGCAGTGTGAGTATATATGTATATATATATGTGTGTGTCTGTGTGTGTGTGTGTGTGTGTGTGTGTGTGTTTGAGAGAGAAAGAAAGAAACAGGATGGTGGGGGGTTCATGGATGAAAAATCATCACCAGTCCAAATGCAGATATTGTGGCGGCCTCACACTCCTGCCAGTGTCACCCTCCATTCGTCACTGTCCGCAAGCCTGCCTCTCATTAAGTGGCCCCGCTCCGGCGACAACTTAATTTCCTTAAGAGGACCAGACACCTGATTCAATTGTGCGCCCATTACAGATTTGTTTTCCCCGTCTAGGCCTTGCTGGGACCACATGGCTCTGAACAGAAATACTCTCTCACTATATTAAATGTTGTGGACATAATTCCCAGACATATGATTCATGTCTGCCTCCCAGTATCCATCCCTCACAATGCCCTTAGCTCAAATGGTGGTGTAGCTCCATTCAGCTGGACTGGTTCAGCTGTGTGTCTGCTGCTGTAGTTGTTATATCACCAGTGTTGTCTTTTATTATATATGTCCAGGTAACTCTTTTGATAGTGCCTTGTGGATTGAATGAAAAGTTTTCCCACAAACTGTCCTATGTCATTTAGATTTTTCTAATGACTACTGAGACCAGATGTTAGCATTTTTACATATTTAAGATACTTTTTCCTCACCTGATTATTAAGCTCACTGATTTGTTATCACAAAACCACAAGACCTGGAGCTATTCAATAATTCAGAACCACTTTTGAACGGTTTCAACATGACTGCTTCTCAGTCTTCTGTCTTTGAAGTTCAGACAGCGTAAGATGTTTTTATCTGTACGTCAGCGCAGGTGAGACTTCCATTGTCCATTTGACTGCTGGTCTCCATAGCTTACCTCTCACCTGCAGCTGTCAGTCAAACAGCTTTTCCTCTTGTACAGGGTTTAACTGATTGTTGCTGTAATTTTTCTGTCATGGCTTTTATCCGCAAGGTGTGAGCATGTTTGATACCAGGTGCTCACCCAAAACCACACAAAAGCCTCATGTATTCATTTATTTATGGTTCTTTCTGGTTTTTTTCACAAGCACCGTGTCAATTACCCAAAAAGTTATCCTTTGAGGAGTCATTTTTGATCTCCCAGTCGTCCAAATAGGATTGTACGTCTGTGTGCATTGTTTGGTGTTGGTATTGCTCTGAATTCAAAATAAAACCAGAGATTAACACTCACCACACACACACACACACACACACACACACACACACAGAGAGAGTCAGAGTGCAGGTTTTGCTGTAAACCTATCCAGAGGACATCTCTCAGAGTTAAAACTGCTGACTATGGGTCTGTTTTCAACAACCAATAAAACAGAGAAAAACTCAAAGTTATAGAAGGCATTTACCCCCCACGCCTCTCACCCCCTCACTGCTCCCTTCCTGTGATGCTTTCCCTGTGATCTGTGTGTGTGTGTGTGTGTGTGTGTGTGTGTGTGTGTCCATCCGTCCTTTGCACTTATTGGCAGTATTGGCAGCTTTACCAAAGCAACAAGATCCTTTTGTATATTGTGTTTTTAGCTGTTTAATTTAGAGCTGAAGGGATTTGTCACAGCCGATCTGCAGGAAATTAATCAGTAAACTATTGTTAGGTTTCTGGTCCTTCATTGTGAAGATTTGCTGCTTTTCTAAGTCAAATATGATTGGAAACTGAATATGTTTGAGTTTTGGATGGTTGATTGGCCAAAAAGTATAACTTTTTATAGACAAAATGATGAATTGAGAAAATAATCAACATATTAATCTATAAGGACAATAATAGTGAGGCAGCAGACTTTGTTTAGTTTATTGTATCTGACATAATGAGAAGAAGGACATCAAAGATGCAGGAGTCCAGGTGACTAAGTGATAATATACTATGAACAAATCTACAAAATGAATACACATGTTGACCTCCACAATTCTCCTCAATACAAATTATAGCTAAGGATTCTAAGGATAAAGATCTGACTTTTTCTCTCGGGATACAGATTCTGAACTCAGGGTATCTGCAAATACTGAGAGCCAAGCAGTTTAAAGTTCACTTACAGTACACTGTCTTTTCCTGCTTCTCAAATACACCAAGAAAATACCTGTAAATTTCTTTTTCAGTTTTTCTCTCCCTCTTTATTTCCTACATGTTTTTTCCCCCATCTGGTCCAATAGAGCTCAGCAGCGTGTGTGGAGGAGTGTCTCCTGTTCCCCCTGTCCTCTCCCTCTCCAGGAGCATCAAAAGGAGGAGGACCCACGCAGGGTGTTTGAAGAGCCCACAGACACTCCCCTATGGGTGGTGAACTGGCAGATGCTCAAACCACATAACTCTATCTAGGCAGGAGGAGCATCCTTCTCATCTGCTTTTGTACCGCTGCCATTGGTTTCCCTTGCAGCCATGAACCAGACATTAGTCAAGTGCATTGTCGTTTGTAGATTTGTATTCTACATAACATTGAGCAATTAATCAGTGCCACTCATTCTTGAGTTAACCGTGCACCCTTCAGTCTTGGTGTGACCATTTGTCCTTGGTTTTGTTTGTTTATAGACTGATTTGTACTCATCTTCAGGCTTCTAGTTCAAATACTTTACCTTTAAAAGGTCAATTCATCTTATTACAACAACACATCCAGTACTTTCTTCTCTCTTATCTGTAGTGATGTCTAGAGATGAAGATGCTTTGGTTTTATGTTTACAGATGTTGGGATAGTAGTCTCTTTGACTCCTAATTCCACTTGTAATTTGTGGTATCACAAGCATTTATTATTTCAGAATAAAGCGACAACCTCTTTGGATGTTTGATCTAATTTTTTGAGGGAGTTGGATGTCCATAAACTAGTTCCCATGCTGGGAGTCAAAGCCAACCCACCTGGGTGAAAACCAGGGATCCTAACCTGGTTGAACCTGACTGAAAAATGACATTAAATGAAATCAAACAGCAACAGCTGTTTTAGAGACAATGTCTCAGTTTCTTTGACTAATCTGCAGAACGTGCTGTTAACCATTTTCACATATACTTGTTTCATTGGAAGGAAAAACTGTGTGAAGATAATAATTATTTAGATTATTTAGATCATTTTTGTACTAGTGTTGTGGGTCTTGGAATGGCGATGTTGGGCTGTCAGTTGATCAGGACTTCTTTGGTCCTGACTGAAATATCTATAACTGTTGGATGGATTAGCATGACACTTTGTACAGACAATTGTGACTTTGGTGACTTTTCGTCTAGTGTCACCATAGGTTTCAGATTCAAGGATTGAATAAAATGTCTTGACAGCTGTTGGATGGATTTACATGAAATTTTGTACAGACATTCATGCCTCCCTCTAGATGAACACCTAGTGCTATCACCAGGTCAAAATGTTACTTTTTCCAATACCTAACTACTACAATACACTGCACTTAAAATAATAACGCAACCTCAGTGACCAGTACTTTGACTAACGCAACCTCAGAGAGCTGCTAGCAAGTGTGGCTGTCTTTGTTGTAGACAAAAAATCTGGACAAATAAAATGAAAACTATCTGCATGGCCAGAAATCTCTATGGGTAAGAGAGAAAATGTTTCTTTTTAATTTTTGTGAACCCCCCCTTAACAAGAGGCATCTTTGTATGGTAATGAGCGTATGTGGTGGCAACACTTATGTCAAACTATCTTTTTGTATGTCAAACTATCTTTTTCCCTTCCTCAAGAACATGAACTGCAGTGCTGTTTGCTGTCAACACAGAGAGGTACAGTGTGTTGTCAGTGTCTTTTCAGTAGCTCAGTCATCATAGCTTCACACAGCTGTAGTCCCTGCCATGCTGATTGTCTGGCCTTTAGCTTCCTGGGTGGCAGCGTTGAAGCTTTGACCCGCTTTGTCTCTCTCTCCCTCACCTGCTCGCTCAGTCTGCCTCTATCTGCACTCACAGCACTCACCTCCTCCGACAGGCCTCCCAGAACGTCGGCTCCTGAAAGACAAGCCTCCCCCCCTCCCTCTCTTTAATTCTTCATCTCTTTCCTTCTCGCAGTTTTTTCCATTGCCTTTCTGTATCTCTTTCCCTTTGCCTGTCCATCTATCACAGCCAACTCCTCACCTAACTCCTGTGCTCTCATGTCAGCGAGAGGTGAAAGAGGTGTCTTGCAGTAAAGAAGAACCTGCAGCTTTGTTTCATATTACACCTCACAGAGTGCTGTAGCTGTCTGCAGCTATCAGCCTCTACTGCTGCCTCCTACAAACCTTCTCTTCACTTCACACAAGTACTTTTCTTCTTCTCGTTGCACACTCCTATTCCATCTATGCAGTGATTTGAAAATGCAATGGAATATATCAAAAAGTAGATAATGTTAAGTATATTGTTTAATTTAACATCAGGCATAGGGGTTTATACACCCCTATTTATAATATATTAATTTATAACATTTATACATTTATAACCCTAACCCTAACCCTTGGTTTAATAAAAGCAATATGTAAAAGAACATTTAAAGAACAATCTCAGATAAAGGACATTTAATAACATATTATCAAGACAATTTTTAATGCTTTCAGATAAGTTAAGGATCTCAGAGGTAGCAACTATAGGTGGACAACTCAGCTATGTTGAAGCCAAATGTCTCAAAATTCCACTCCCCAGAAATCTAACTGTAATGAAATGAACCAGAAACACAAACTTCTGTCTTAAAATACACTGTCAAACTATTAAAGCTGTACTAAACGGGGGGGACAATTATATCAATTGTCAAATTGATTTGACAATTGATATAATTGTTTAATACTCAAAAGTTAAACTCTTTTCAACTTTTTTCAACTCATGCTTTTTGTCAAAAAAATGCAGCCACCTTACAGTGCTCCCCCGACCAGAATACTGTGAGTCCCATCCTTCCACTGAAGTACATGGATTACATTTTCATTTCTCCCAAGCACTGTGTCTGTGCGTGAACGTGCCCTTAATCAGCTGAGGGATGCACTACAAATACGGACGCTTTGCATCATGTTTGTCTTGTAATTCAGCAGGGAAGCAAAAAACGCATTTCTGTTTTCACCCTCTACATTTACAGTGATCCTACTTCCCCCGAGCAAGCTATTACAACTACATGGTCATATTTCATTAAAGAACTGTTTAAAATGCAACATTCTTAATAGCCTCATTGTAACTTTGTGTGTATGTGTGCAGCAGCACATGCCTATTATACTAGTGTGTGATTCCTTCGTTTGTTCGATCCCTTTATCTAGTGATCAAAAAGGGGCTATGTGCCCATGCTGAAGGGGGCTGGTCCTATGAAGGAAGAGAGAGGGTCTCTACACATGTAATCCTTGTCATTGAATTTAGGCAATCTTTTTTTTTTTTTTTATTAATGAATATTTCAGTAGTTATTGCAGTGAGCTACTCGTGTGAGTCTCTCTTTTCACTGCTCCCTTTGCTCATAAGTGAATCACTCATCTAATGATTTAATTAATAGCATTGTATCCACAGATGAAAAGCTTATATTTAATCAGCAAAATGGAGTGAACTGAGATCAGGGGCCTTGACTGTCATCAAAACGCGCTTGAGGTCCCACTTGCTCACTAAGCCACTCTAAGCCCTGGGACACCCATACTTAATTGAGAGTTAATAAATAAATGTGGTTAGAGTAATCCCTGGATCCAGCCCCTCAGAGCCCCCAACCTAGCTCTGTGTGTGTATGTGTGTATGTGTGTGAGTGTGTGTGTCTGTGTGTGTGCATACATGTATACCCTGGCCAAGCTCCCTATGTCACTACAACGGTGCCAAGACAGACTCTACTGTAGTGTGCCAGATACTGGTTTATTTACCTGAGATGCCCCCTGTGTCACTGCAAGTGCCATATGTTAGATCCCAGGATGATTGGTCCCAGAATGCACCTTCTCCTTTTTTTTGTTTTTTACAGTGTTAGTCAGACATTGTAAATCATGATTTCAAAGCCCATTTTAACAGAACAGGCTAATTTTTTACAACACTGTTAGTAGTAAACAAAGGCACAAATGCAGAGACAAACTGGGGAGGTCTGCAAGAGAAATTAGTAAGTGAGTGCAACAAAACAAGACGAGTGAGTCGGAGACCCTGTGTTAATGTCCTCTGGGCTTGTTTAGTGGACCAGGTATGAATAAATTTGTCTTTGCATGTTTTTTCATATTTCATCAGTTTTTTGTTCCATTTGTTATTCAGTTATAAACAACAAATGTTGTCTTTATAAATGTCTATCTTGTATATTTTGTGCTGCTGTGGCATAGGCCAACATACTGTTGTAAAAGAAATATTTAATCTTAGAGAGACACAAAGGCACTTTCCTGTTTAAAAAAACAGTTACTATAATATTGTTTATACCATGACTAAGGTGGGACTGATCTGGTTTCAGTTTTGCATAAGATACCATGGCAAGGAGGGTTAATATACTGACTAAACTAGTGTCATAGTAATTATCTCATCTTACTTAACATTTTATGTGGTCTTGAAAATTAGCAAAGGCAAATTTTTTTTTGCATGTAAATTTGATCAGTTTTAAAGACTGGTACATGTACATGTTGGTACAAAGTTAATAAATAAATGAAATAAAAATAGTTAGCACTTATGAAAATGAGAGACCCAGTCAACAATAAAAAGAACTCAGTCGATTCTTAGCTCTGACTGAATGTGTGAACAGCAGATATTTTCAGTTGTCAAAATAGGAAAAGCACAGAAGTTATGATAACATTAGCATTAGCTCTGTTCTGTTTAGGTGTCTCAGTAAGAGTTACAGGACTGTGAAACTGAAACAGCTAAATGGAATTCAGCCATATTATTTACACCTCTGTGATAAAATGTCCTCGGAGAGAAAAGAAGGCGGCCCATAGAAAAACTTTCACCCACGACCTCTGTCTTCTTCTGACCGGCTTAGGTTATGGCCGAAGACTTATTTTAGACTTAGAGCTTATTCTGAGTTTGGAGTGTGCTGCCCCCTCTTTTTTCCATACTATACAAATCCACATTTGCTAGTATGAAAGAGAAGGAAAGGGGGAAAAAAAGAAATGGAGAGAGAAGTGTGTGTTTAGCTAAGCAGGGGCAGCCCCTGGTCCATTGCCCATCATTTATTGATAAAGGCCCTGGAAAATGCGCGGGAAAAAAAACTAATGAAATTATCAACGTTCTTGAATTAATGATGAATGGGAATAAGAAAAGGCTGGGCTCTCTGTGGAGCCAGAGAGGAGCGCTGCTTCATTAGCCATGCAGTCTCATCACATCCTCTTTTGGAGCTGCAGACACTGGGGCTCTCCACTCTCTCCTCTCCTCACCATCAGGACCTGCCATTGGATTCCATTCAAAAAAAAACCTCCTATCTTCCCTCATTCCCCCCACCCCTACCCCTCTGCGTCTGCCCATTTTTTTTGTTTGTCTTTCCTATGACTTCAACTGCCACCTTCCACCTTCCCCACCCTCATCGCTTTCAGAAGACAGGAACTCTTTGGTGGCTAATTTTATTTATCACTTCTTTCACTTTTCCTGAGGATGAAGACAGAAAAACCTGACCCAATTCTGGAAGCATTTGTGGCCAGAGAGCACACCTCTATGCCTCTGCCTACTCTTCTTTTTCTTTTCTTTCTTTCTTTTTTTTTTTTTTTTTTGTTCTCCAGCTCTCCCTCCTGACTGGTTCTCTGTGGATATCATTCCTGATTCTGCACATGCAAATGATATGGGAGGGAAGACGGGGGGGGGGCTGCATTTGGATTCATTGCCCCCTCCTTCTCCTCCTCCTCCTCCTCCTCCTCTTACTTCTCGTCTTCTTCTTCTTTTCCCTGGGTGGAGCAGGAGTGGGCTGGTGAGCCGGAGCACGCTGAGAAATCACGGGCATGGGGTCTCATTAGGTAAGCAGAGGCCAGGGCAGCAGGGCTTCACCCAGACACTGATTATTCTGAGAGCAATATCTGGAGGATCACCTCAGCTACACACCTGATTAGAACCACTGTCTCTTACAGTTCAGCCCTCTATGACTCAAGAAAATGAATTAATCTTGCCTGTTGTGTGGGATTATGTTTGAGCTTTGAAATTTACTGCATTTAAAGAAACTATTTTGGCTCATTTAGGCATTGTATTGTATTATTTTATATTTCCAAAGCATGAAAGAGGATTAAACTTTCTCCTTTTTCCTCCTAGTCTCCTTTTTCTCTTGAATCCCAGCTGCTGTTGTCTAGTGAGGCCTTCCTGTTTTGGTTATCTGTAGACAAATGCACTAAATGATTGTTCTGTCAATTTGATAGATACAGTAATTATCTGTCAGTGCTATTTTTATTTGAATTCAGTTTATAATGGAATGAGAGATTAAACCATGATTTTTGGAGCTTCATAATACCCTGAATAGATCACCCATATATGCACGTAGCCCACTCATAAAAATTGATGACATAAAGCAGCGTGCGTGACAGACAGCAGTGACACGCATAATATAACGTGCAGTCCTTTACATGGTAATCTGATCTGAGAGGGATTCAATTATTTAATAATAACACGACAGACTATCATTAAAACAAATTGTGTATGTCAACGCAAACATGCAGCTGGATATGCGAGGTCACAGGTGTAATGTTATGTTTTGAAGTCTTGAGCCCTCCCACACACACACACACACACACACACACACACACACACACACCCTCCTCTCCATCCGCTGGTTCTCTTCTTATGAATTGGCTGAATTGATCCTCATACAAATTAGGTCTGTCCTCAAAGGGTTCCATCAATACATTGACTCCTTTTATGAGGGTCATCAAACAGCCATTACTGGGCATCAGGGGGTCCCGTTTGGGGAGAGACTGCCCAGGGTGACTGATGAGCTGGATGGGGATGGTAGCTCATCTGGGGGCCTCGGAGCTCTGGGCCTGTGGCAAAGAAAAGAAGGGAGGGGGTGCTTATTGAGTGTTAGATTCATTAGTTAAGCGAAACCAAATTAATTTGCTGTGCAACAGAGCTGCTGCTGCTGGTACCCAAAAAGGGTGTTTGCTGTCTGTGTGATAGGAAAACTCTCAAATTATTTATTCCACTACTTGGAAATACTTTAAATAGAAGAAAAATCAATGTCAGGAAATACAGAGAAACTTGGGCTTCAACTAATGATTCTTTTCATTATCGATTAATCTGATGATTATTTTCTCAGTTCATTGTTTGGGTCTATGAAATGTCAGATAATAGTGAGAATGGTCACCACAATTTCCTAAAGCCCAAGTTGACCTATTCATATTTCATATTCATATCTTTTTTAAAATCTGACATACAGACCAAAACATATTCTGTGTAGAGTAATTTAAAAAAAAAGAGAAAAGCAGAAAATCCTCACATTGTCACTCTGTCAATCAATTAATTAACCAATTGTTTCAGCTTTTGACTGTATACTTAATCTTTTTCTGCAAAATCTCATCCTTATGTCTAATTAGGGTGATTTTAGATTACTGGTACAAGGGGAGGTACACATGTACTGAATGTATTGTTGTCCATTAATAAGTAATTTGGCAGCACAAACTCAGAGCTTTGTCTTGTGTATGTCTTAATTATGTTTGTGACAGTATAAATGGGTCCTTGCAAGGTTTCAGCATAGTTGATTGTTACATTAACAAAGACCAAACTATCCTTTTACTTATCCCAAAAACAAGAAAAAAAAAATCCAACAACCAAAACGCTTAAAATGTGTGACAAGAAAAAATAATATTGAAGTACCAACAATAGACAAGCAGAGTAGAAAAAAGCCCTGGAGTATTCCCCATGGTTGCTCTCAGGTATTACGAAAGAATCTTTGAAACTGAACACAGACACAGCAGGATGTAAACAAACTGTCACTGCTGTCAAACACTTGCTTCAAGAAGTGTCAAAAGTTCAGACTTTTCAATTACAGCAGTTTTAATATGCATGCAAGCCTCCCCTGACTGATTAAAATGCAGCATTTTAAGTCTAATTGTTCAAGAAAACTGTGTTTTATGTTGCTGCAATGGTAATAACTAATGATAGATGCATAAAATTAGCATACATTTCCCAGACCAAGAGAATATCTGATCATTGTGCCATAGAGAATTGCTCTAAGTTAGGAAGTTAATTTCATTATCTCCTCCTCCTCATTTAAACCCCGCCACTTTACAATAATTGGAAAACAGAATAAAAGATTAGCTTTTGACTGGATGACGGGCGTTAATAAAGTGTGATGGAATGTGAGTGTTACAGAGTGGGTACCAATTACAGCAGCCAATCTCAGACAGGCAACCATTGATGGTGGTGGTTCAATCTCTTCATCTGCCGTACAGTACCATCAGGGACCCACTGCAGAGACCTCTGCTCCAGCAAGCAGGCTAATTGTCAATTCTGCTTAAGTCATAAGGAGAGCTATTTTACCAGGGCTTTGGAGAAGAAGTGAACTGTAAAATTAAAGTAAAAGTCGAGTATGAATGTAGAAATAAAGTTCAAGGAGAAGCACTTTGAGATTTTGTGGAATAATTTGGGCTAGATAACCTGAAAAAAAAAAAAAAAAAAAATCTTTTGGAAATAATATTGCAAAAAGAATTATATTACCAATCAACTTTATGAAATGTGGCACAACCTGGTGTGTTAAAATTGCCATAGTTTAGAAAATGTAATTTTTTTTTTTTTATACGAACATTATCTGCATATTGGTTTGAAATGTGTTCATCTGAAAGCATTTCTTTTTCTTTTTCTTTTACATTATCAAGCACATTGTAATTGTAGTCGTATTGCAGTAGGACTACACTGGAGTGAAGCAGAATTCATGACATCAGTTTCCTTTTGATTCTCATGGGTCACCCTCATCCCTCATCATGTCACCACTGTAGTCACATTGTAACACTGTGACCCAACCCATCATCATTCATCGGCTGTTTGGCTATTCTAAACAAATGGTCAGCCCAATTACAATTCTGCTTAAAACTTGAGTGGCACACCATTTGTAAATTTAAAAATCTACTCAAAGACTTTAGTGTAGAGATCAGAACATTTTCTGAATGTTATAGACAGTATCTCCTATTAGAACCATCTTGATTTTGTATTTAAACCCAAATATGAAGGAAGAAACAGTGTGAACTAAGACGTGAGTTATATCATTTATTATTATATATTTAAGTGCATGTAAATGTATTGCTAATGTTGTCAAAAAAGTGTTAGTATGACTTTATAATAAGCCTCCCTTTATAGAGGCTTTATAATTTGTCATTAATTGGTTTATCAGTGTGATCAAATCAATTACTAATGCTTTATAGATAAGAACAACTTTTGGGTCGTCAGGGTTTAAAAGATCTGTCTGGTAAATTCAGTCAATACATCATTAATAAAGTCATCAGTGTAGGGTGCCATGAGTTTCTCACTTTTAACAAGCCACAAGTAAAAATTATTAAATCAGCTCTCATTATAAACATTACAAAATCATTGATAAAGAGTGGTGTGGGTTGTAATCAGCGACCAAGTCGTTAAAAGATGCTCCAGATGGTCTGCAGCACTGTGCAGGGGGTAGGTGGTCAAATGGTCCATTGGAAGTTTCTACAACCTGGCAACTGTTATTTTAAAGGGTTTATAGCTCATCCATGCAGCATTGGTAAACTTATAAACCTCTTTTAAGGCTTTCTTATTTGAAAGTGGTACCATAGCATTCATTTATGAAGTTTATTTTTAAAATCTGTATTATAAGTCTTCTTCTACAGCAGAGTGTATTTTTTTCATCAAATCTGCTTCTCTTTCACCATCTATACATTTTTATAAAGATTCACTTACAGTATTTGACGTTTTAGATTATTACACAGCTGTTCACAAAATACACCACTCGACTCCAATAAAAACCAAATCCTGAATAGTAATTAGTAAATAGTAGTCCTTGTTTAGTAATCTAGAATAAAATATTATTTACCGGTATTTAGAAATTTAGGATGATTCATTGTTATTGTTTATTGCTGTGTTCTTTAAACATGGCTCTAAACATGGAGTCCTTCACCTCCATTGGTTTAGAGTTTTGAAGTCTAACACTCTGGGAGATGAGAGCCATTTACTATACGTAGGTTAGTGTTTTCAGTTTGAGGAAGAAACAAATGGAAGAGACTAGATTTTTATCCTGACTGTTATTGATTTGTTTATTTAGTTCTTAATTGTGCCAAATATTTCTGACCATGGTAAAGGCCATGGTGAAAACAGATCAGCTTTTCGAAACACCATTCCTATTTCTGCACTTCTCTAATTTGACATTATCAGAGATGTAAGTAGGACAGAATGGTAGAAATCTGCAGATCTGTACGCACACACTCACACACACACACATACATAGACTCACAAACACAGACAATCTAGCCTCATCAGAAACTATGTGGTGGGCCCTTTGTTGTCAAACTCTTCATACAGAAATTGCATATTCATGGGGTTGTATGTATAAGCCATTTCTGCTGGCATAAGCATGCAGCACAGCAGCGGCGTTCTGAAATGACTGCCGTTTTCTGCCATTCTTTGCCACTTAACCTACCTCTGTGTTTGAGAACGTGGCACCTTGTGTTTTTTGATGCCTTGCACTACATCGCAGCCCCATCACAGTAAAGTCTCCGGGTTTAATAGTGGCTCGGAGGCCTTTGGTAACACAAGACGCCTCGATTATACACTAAACAGCAAGATTTGCAGTTATTCAATTGATATCATTTTGTTGTGGAGTGGCAGTGGACAAACAGAACTGCTTTGAATTAGTGGTGAACTGGTGTTTACTGCCTTATCTTACAGATGTTGAATGCAGCTGTTTTCCCTCTCCAACAAAGAGAATGCATCACACACATAAACCAGCCTGCTCACCCTGAACTCAGATATCTATATTTCATCATGTCTCTAGACTCCCCAGCACCTTTGTTTTAGCCAAACACTGTGCTAAATCAAATTCTTGCATCACGAAATTGGTAAAATTTTTCTCCATCTTTTTGGTATTTACGATGAAATAGTTGCAAATGTAGCCTGATGTGGTACCTTTCTGTAGATTAGCTTTTGCATTTGACATGTATGCATTTATATACAGTAACATGTTTCTTACTAGATTCAAGATGAAATTTGTTTACTGGATATCCATATGGCTTGCATGATTTCAGAATGAGTTAGACACTGTTTCCATAAATTGGTAGAGTTGAAAAGGAGGAGAAATTTTCCAGAGTCAAATCATTAAAATTCCATATGTACTATCATGTAGGAGACACAAAGAAATCTTTTTTTCCCCCTCTGTTGACCATTGGAGGCCTGAGGTTTTGTTTTCCGGTGAAGAATCAGTCACCTGCTGTCAAGCCTCTTTGATCCTCAGTAGGTTCAACATTCGCCGTTTCCATTAAATCTTGTCCATCTAAGAGCCGCCAATAAAAAGATAGGGATTTTCACAAGTGATGTCTCAGACCTGCCGGACAGGGGCCTTAACATCCTGACATAAATACACTTCCTTTCACTTTGTGTGTTTTTAACCTGACAGTGAAATTTACAGTAGGTTTCTGTATGGTAGAATGTAAATTTACATTAAATCTGAAGCAAGCAAGCTAAAGCAAGCTGCAGGTTAGCTTATCTTAGCATACAAAACATCTAGCCTGACTGTATCCAAAGGTAACATAAATAGCCTAACAGCACTTCGAAAGCTCATTAGTCAACATGTCATAATCCACATAAGTGAAGTGTGAAAAGTAAGAGTTTGCGTGGGGTTATGGGCCGTACTATTGCTCTCTCTGGTTACCCAGCAACCTCACAGTGATGACAAGACTCCAGGAATAAAGTACAAGCTATAAGATGTTAATTGGTGAGCTTTAGAGGTGTTGAGGTGCTGTAACCTTTAGACAGAGCCTGGCTAGCTGTTTCCCGCCTGTTTCCAGGCTGTATTCTTACTTAAGGCAAACTCACTGTCTCCTGGCTGTGGCTTCACTTAAAATGGACAGGCATCTTCTCATCTAACGCTCAACAAGAAAGCAGATGAGCATTTCCCACACAACGTTGAACTACTTCTTAGAAAAGATAATGAGGGTTTAAACTTCAGGGGTATTGTTAAAGACGGAACGAACAAACAGACTCTGATTGTATGTATCAAAATGCTCAGACAATCCCTGATCCCCTAATGTTGATTGAATCACGCAAGTTAAATCATAATCATTCACTTGCCTCTTTTCTAAATATATCATCATAATCTGCTACGTACTAACAAATGAACTGAGTAGAAAATAGTTAGATTACAATTCCATCATACAATTCAATCTTCAGGATACAGGAAACATAAAACCAGCAAACTCAACTTAATTGATGAGACGTTCACATGATGTGTATCTACATGTGCAAAGCAATTTGTAATTTACCCATATCAGCCAGACCATGAATTACCTTAATTAGAAACACCACCTCGAGCTCTTTCTATTGATCGCCCAGCACGCTAAATCAAAAGTAATGTTGGACAGTTACCCGAGAAAGCCATCGCTGATTAATCAGGCGCTGCTCAATCATTACACTTTTAAAGAATTTCCTCTTCTTTTAACACGTCTTCCATTTCACCCCAGCGTTTTGTATTTTTAATTTTCTTTTCCCAGTGCCTTATTTGATGTTTTGTAACTTTTCATGTGTTGCCAGTGGATTTCTGCCTTTAAAAAGGAGATGCTTCCCTTCTAGGGTGGCAAGGGTGTATATGCATATGAATATTTTCAATTGATGAATACGATACACCACCGCAGCGCCTTTGATAGTCTCCTGCTCGGGTTCTGAGTGATGTCATAATGGTGGGACGCCGACCCTGGGCAAAACATCCCAATCCACAGCAGAGAGGAGCAAACATTAGAGCCCTTTGACGTCCTCTGTGTTTAATATTACAGGACTGTTTACTGAGGAGGGAGTTGGTTGTTGTGTCCATCAGGGAACCCAAGTATGTTTAAGGTCAAGCCATCTCAGTTCCTCTTCAGTCAACTTCAGGATCTTTGATCACTTGTTGTTTTTGACTGTGCTGTTTTCAATCGTGGCCAGATCTTTATAATGCATGAGGACATTACATAGTTATGAACAGCTTGGCAGGCAAGTCAAGGCAGTGATGGAACTTATTAGACACTTTCAGAAAGAACTTTATGTTCTTCGCCGTACCTTAAGCTGAAAGGAGTAGTTTGACATTTTGGGACAGACTCCTATTCCGGTTCTCTTCAAGAAAAATTGATAACCCTCTCATATCTAAAAAAAAAAAAAAAAAAAAAAAAAAAAAAAAAAATCAAGGAAGTTACTACTACACGTGACCATGAAATAGTCCTGCATAACCTCCCAAACAAAAAGAACAAAACAAAACAAAAAAAAAACGCTATGTGTTGTTCATACATTTAGGTTTTTGTACAAATTAAGCAAACTCTAACTCTAACTCTAACTCTAACTAACTCTTTCCAGTCTTTATGCTAAGCTAAGTTCAAATGTATCTATCTTCTCATCTAACTCAAGAAGAAGGAGGAGAAGAAGAAGAAGAACTTTAAAATATGAAACAATTGCTGTAGCGTAAGGTTTTCTCTTTTTGAGTTAGGGCTTATCTTCTTTGGGTTTGAATGTTACTAATGATGAATGATACTAATGATTATGTCAGATGCATGTCTTAACTTCACTGTTCACGCTTTCAGATAGAATGTTAGGTTTATAAGTTAAAAACATATGAAAAGCTAAACTTGATAACCTAAGTTTGTCATATATATTATATAAAGGTGAACACCAAGAAAACTCTTTTGAAGGATAAAATATAAATTTGATTTTATACCATCTAAAGAAATCTTGAGACATTTTAAAGTTATTGCACAGAAAGGGAAGAAAATCAAAAATAGAAAGGCAGAAAAAAGCGCAGACTTTCAAAGGGTTCAGAAAGGTCGTCTGTGAAACGCAAACGGTTTGGTTATTCAAGAGACAAGATAAGAGGATGGACCACATCCTCAAAAACCAAATGACCCCTAGTTAGTTTGGGCGCAGTAAAGATTTAGAGTTTTTAATCGCTTAATGTATAATGCATATAGACTGAATCGGGCTTATTGCTTATTCAGGGATTTTTCAGCGAGGATAAAAACGTGGATGGGAAGTATTAAAGTCAAAAGTATTAGCTCATGTTGATGGTTTTCCTTTTCATACACTTTTTTTTTTTTGTAAAGCTCAGACATGTCAATGTTTTTAGATGTTAAACACATGAGGGGGTCATTTGCTGTAGCTCTTTTTATGTGTATACATTACATCATTGTCTTTCTATTATTATTTAACCTTTTGAGAACATAGAAAATCAGATCATTCCCAGGTCTCTCATTAGAGTCAAGCTAGAAACTTTCATCAGGAAAATTGTTATGAAATAATAAGCTTTTTCTGATAATAGGTGCCAAATAAACAGCGCTTTACCTCAGTATATATCAAGATAAGAGTGAGCTTACAATCCTTTAGCGACACAATTAAATGCCTCAGAAATATATTTTTGTCATGCACTGAGCACAGCATAGCCTCTTTATAAATAGTGACAATGTATTTTAACTAAGTTTAGCCAGAAAATTTGCACATTATCAAGAGTAACTAGTTCTATGAATATGAGAAATATCACCCAATTCTTAAGAAGTCATAGAGAAGTTTTGAAAAGTGAACTCTGATGCTGCCACTTGAACATTCATATGATTATGCTGTCTTACTTTTTGATGTTTTTGTTTCAGGAAAGGGTTTCAGTTTACTTGTATTGGCACATTTAATATCTGATGTTTAGACTTGAAATACACTTTACATTTTTCACAGCTAAGGTGTAAAACCTTTGCAAGGGAGAAGCCTCTTTTCTGTTTTGAAAAAAAAATGTTGCAGGTGTTGAAATGATCTAACAAAGGTTACTGCCGGTGGAGGTGGGAGGAAAGAGGGAAGCTATCGAACTTGTGTCCTGGTTTCCCTACTAGATAATGATCTCTTGAAAGTGTGTGTTTTTTCCTCTTCTTCCAGTAACAGTGTGTGCCAGATGAAAGATAGTTCCGGGGCTAGTGCACCAGCGCACATCTGACTGAGGCAGGTGTTAGAAATGTAGATGGCTGGCGGAGACTAAAGACAATACAAATTTGAAGTGAAAACGCTACTGGCACGCCTCCTCTGTTCTTAACACGCAAGCCCCAGGCCGATCAATTATTCATCCTATTGTGCGTGCGCGTGGCATAGTGTTAGTTCTGTAGTCAGAGAGGAGGTGTCTGTTGCACTTAAAGAGTGAGCGCCACGTCGCTTGGCAGGCCCAGGTCTGTCAGCCTGTCTCTGTCTGTCTCTCTCTGGCTCTTTCTTACACACACACACACACACACAACCACGCACACATGCACACGTAAGAAGCCCTTGTTCTGCCTGAGCCTTTTTAATGATGGGATCAGGGGCGAGAATTGGTGGCTAAAGTGCAGCTCCAGTTATTTGAAAAAAGGAGAAAAGAAAGAGACACATAGAGCAAGAAGAGTGTGAAAGAGAGAAAGATGGGGTGGGCGAAAAAAAAGAGGGGGGTGGGGAGGGGGGTGCTTTGTACACTGGGGGTATTTTTCAAAGCAGTGCAGACTTGAAGCCATTGGGAGACTCCTTTGACTTTAATCTTGGCAGCTTCTTTGAAAATTATGACCGAGGACCACGGTTGCTTCATTAAAAGACATGTTCTGTTTCTTGTGTAGTTTCAGCCAGATTTTCTTTTTGTGCATGTGGTGCTGATTTCAGCTTTCCACCCTTGATGCTTCCAGCAGCCTCCTGAGCACCTTGCTGTGTTAAGGGCCATTCACTTTGGATGTGTGTATGTAAATAGACCAGTAAATGTTAATTGAGCAGACACACTTGATTTCCTCTCGCCTCTTACCTCCTGAAGTACCTATTTCACTTTGCTGTGCTTAGTCGTGTTTTCTACAAGCTATTGTTATTTGTTACATGGTGATCAGACACCGTGCCATCTACGTACTCTACCTATGTAATGTAACAAATGAGATGGAAATGTTCTGCTGTTGGAACGGGGCATGATAAGTGCATTTAGTAACCATCCTCTTGATTAAAAACTGAGATAAAAGTCTGCTGGAGGAAGCTGGGTTGTGTGGATGGATGGATGGATGGATGGATGGATGGATGAATGGATGTTTATGTGGCAGCGCATCAGTCATAGACACTGGCGACCAGGATTTGGCTCAGGTTACGTGAGTTTGTGCTAGGTGTTGTTCGACCTCGTTGGAGGACAAAAGTGTTTATAGTCGTTTTGAATGGCTACAATCAAAAGGCTGAGCGTCATAGACTTGGGGAGATATTATATTGTTTAAATGCAAGTATAACAGCACACACACACACACACACACAGAGGGACAAAAGTGCAAATTTGGTTTGAAACTGTATGGTTAAATCACATAGATAGTGACGTATATGAGATGTTAGTGAAATGATGACATCTCATTTATTCATTCAAAAATGTGAACAACAAAAATTGTGACAACACTGCCGACGAAACAAACAGTTTTGATACACAAGATCCATGTAGCCACTGACACTGGCTGGTTGTTTCTCAACTAGTTTGTAGCACTAATCTAACACAAAAAGGTCACTGCCTCTCTCTCTCTCTCTCTCTCTCTCTCTCTCTCTCTCTGTCTCACACACACACAACCACACGCTCACACATATGCACACATACTATAAATTGTAGATTTGATCCAGTGGCAGTAGGAAATGAAGGTAGAGAGATGAGACCTGTGTGAAATGCCACACAAAGTACTAATCGATCCCTTGCTGTGTTCACATACTGTGAATGCACAAATCAGGGCACAGCAAGTTGCCTCTAATGACCTGGACCAGGACACACACACACACACACACACACACACACACACACTATGTCTGAATAAATGCACATACAGATAACCTACCTATAAACAAGCTCAGCTGTGCCAGTTGTAAGCAGCTCAGCCAGGATCTTCTGCCCTCTGCTCCTTCATCATCATCCCCCTCTCACCTTTCTGCCCGTCTATCAAGTGCTCTCTCCCTGTGAATATACACTGCACACAAACACTGACTGGTAAATGCTTTATGAAGAGCCAGTTCTACAAACCATGCCACTGCAGTTCCCCAAAGCCCTGCCAGCAGGAAGCATCTGTAGGTTGTGATCCTGTGTAAACTGAATGTGTTTTAAACATAGTGTACATGCAGTATTCATGCTATACGAGAGCAAAAGTCTGCTCAGAGACTGTGAGAGTATACTGTGTGTGTGTGTGTGTGTGTGTCACAGACAGAAACTGGCAGACTTTGTCTACTTCTGTGTTGAAGTATGTTTGTGTGTATTGTATGTGTGTGATAATGAACATATGTGAGGAATACTTGACCAACTTTACTTTGTGACCTTTAGAATAAATTATATACGGATATAAAAAGAATAAATGGTGGTATTGTATAGTTTCAATAAATCCTATAAAAAGTCAAATTGGCCACAACATTGCACCAGGTGGCATGTGCCATGACAGTTTATCTTATTTTGAGCTGAGCCCACATACAGCATCCTGCTGCAGTAAATACTCAATATAGAGCAACTAATCTGTGGCTGAAAACAGCTACTAACAAATACACTTTTTACTTTTGAGCAAGGAATGCTGAAATCTACAGCTCTGAGCTGTTTGAAGTAAATTATTTTGGTTTGGTTGATAATGAGAGCATATATTTGTGACCTGTTTTAAAGATTTACATTAGGAACAAATGGGCATAGGGTTGAGAGCAACAGACGCAGGGCAGGGAAGTCAGATGTTGTGTTACAGACTATTTTGGTTTTGGTCTTTGTGGCAATGGCAAAAATATACAAAATAAAGCCAGTCTCGTTCTTTAATGGGAGTTTTTAATGTTGTGAATCTTTAAAAGATGGTTATGCTTTATTACAACTTGGATCCTGTTGTTGTGGTTTTGATCAATCTCTACTGGCCGTGATAACACTGCACTCACTTTTGACGATCTGACTGAGCTGTTGGCTTGTTTGCAACCTGTCTGTTCATCTGACCTCTCATGTTTGTTGCCTCATCTGACTTGTCACCATTAGTAATTATAATATTATCATAACCAATAGAAACTATGGCCAAATTTTTTATGTTTTTCTTTAATTTGAGTTTGTTTGTTTATGTGTTTGGCAGTTTATAGTTCACTCCAAAGTTATTAAAACACACATGATCATGCTCAGGCCTCTCACAAAGCTAGGAGTAAATCTATGCAGTGTTTATCAAATGGACTCAAAAATTACATTTTTTGCACTATGGTAATAAAAGCCAAACTGTCCCTCTGTATGCATACATGAAACAAACAAAGAGACATGCGGGGGCTCTTTGATCAATCAATCCGTAAACAAACCCCGATGCAGAAGCCCTGCAATTGGGTATGTGCAGATCAAACTGTGTCAAATCATCAGCGAGCGAATAATAAGCTCTTGTTCTCTGAAGGGCAGCAGTCACAGCAGCACCATCAATTAGACTCCATAGTTTGCGTCTTTTTCCTTTCTATTCATCGTGAGCTGAGCGAGTCAGACTCGGCTTTGTCTTGTACCATACCCTCAAACTTTGCTGTTTACATTATTGTGCAGATGACGGAGAAATGATTCTTCGATGTTTTTGAAAAGTGTGAAATTCTGAAGGGGTTAAATCACAAATGCTGCCATGTTGATGGGTGCCTGATTTTTATTTATTTATTTATTTATTTTTGTGCTATTACCTGAAGTTTGTGACCGTGTTGTTGGCAATCGGGACTGTCTTGGTGAGACATCTCTGTATAGCATATTCTATTTTTTTAGACAAGGCTGTCCTGTCATTGTTTGAATTGTTTATATTTTGTCCCTGATTGTGAGGCCACATAGGTAGAAGCCTCACAACTATGGATGAAGTTTGCAACATCTTTTTTTTTTTCCCAGTCTGCTCCTTCTTGTTAGTGCATGCTTCACGCTGTGCACAAGAGTATTACCCTCAAACAAGTCTGTCCTCTTTGTTTTGAGCTCTATGGGGACCCCCCTTGCAAAAAAATAATGTTTTGGAATGCAAGCCAAACCAATGTGTGGGAGAGAGCATGGAATCAATAGTGTCTTCTTTTCTTACTTGATTTAAATGAGGGCTACCAGCTCTGAAGTTCCTTCTTGCCATGTTCATCTTGAAAGAATGTGCGCTGGTTGCACCGACTCCAAAGCCCAGCACAGTTACCATTGGCATATTAATAATTTAATGCAAATAATCATTGAGTATGCAGTTTGTGTGTGAATTTGAGCTGAAAGACAAAAGTAGAAAGTGGGGCCTCACATTGCGTTGAGGAAAATAAAGTGAGATGTTACATAGGCCTCTTTCTAGCGTCTCCGCGGGCGAATGCTGGAATGAATCCCCCCAAGAGCTACACCATCTCATCTAGCGTTCTCTGTTTTAGATCCTATCAACCCTTCTCATTTCACACTGCTGTAATACGAGATGTCAAAGTGTAATTTGACAAGGTTTCTGAGAGTAAACAGGCACAGAGTTGCACTCACTGTTTTAATTGTGCCCTCAAAGTCCCCTGGCCAGCTGTTATCTCAACCTGGGGTGATTTATTTTTAGGACGAGGATGCTCACTGGATTCAGAGGTCCTGGTGTGTGCATGTTTGTTATTGTGTATGGAGAGGTGATATTTGCGATGCTGGTTTGTCGGAGGTGTGTCAGACACAGGAATAGATATTATATTAAAGCTTCTCCTCATCATGGTTGCTCTCAGGCTTTAACTCCCTCACCATTCTCTCAGTCCCATTACACTGTCAATAATTCATGTCAGGGATTTCATGGGATTCAGCAGATACTTTACCCGTATTGATGGCGAATTTCTTTTATTTACACAGGGCCTATAATGAAATAAGAAGCCTCACATAACTCTGTAGGCTAATTTCAGAGGGAGAAAACAGGGGATTGGTGGTGCTGGTGGTGTTGTGAAGGGGAGGAAAGCTGGTGGGGCCTTGCTTGTACTGAGGACCCCAGAGCTGCTTTCCAAAGCCTCCCTGCTTATCACTCTCACCACAGGTCACCCTTTTCTTCTTCACGCGTGTCCTTGTCTATGTGGTGGCAGGCACTTGAGGTTTGTGCGTCTATAGCATGGTTGTCCTAAGAAAATAAATCCACTTTTGCTTTTTCTACACTTGCATATATTTCAGTCACTTTTTATATGCAAATATTGTAATAATTTGCTTTAGCAAATATGTTTGGCTCGTTCGGGGAGGATGACTGGGTGTACAAAGCATCTGTTCTTACGTGACTACTAAAAAACTTTCAGTAGTTGTGCTACAAAACAATGTTTTCATGAGCTCATACCTATTTTGTGTGTATTTTGTTTCGCATGCAAGGACACACACCCAATATGCAGTGTCACTACAGACAGTCCCGCTAATGGTGCTGTCACACTGTTGCACTGATCTACTGTGGATGGCAGTAATGCACTAAGAGATAGCAATTTGCTGGCAAAGGCAGGAAATAAGAAGATGAATGCTAGCCGATGTAAACAGTGGGGTTTTCAAGTATTTGCAAATAGTTTATGTGGAAGAAAATGCTTTTAACAAGTTTTTGGGGCCTAAAGGATCCACATTGTGAGAAAAACAGCATGTAAACATTACTTTGTTTTCAAAAAGGAAAAAAAAAACCCCACAATATACTTTAAGTTAAGGAGAAATTGTGGTTTCTGTTAAATTGGAAAAAATCTACATGTTCCATCCCGTGCTTATAAGAATAAGATAGAAGATAAGAATAATTTGCAACAACAAATACTTCTGAAATGTAGAGCCATTTGAATTTTGTTTTTAATCAAGTTCATGTGAAAACATTTAAATGAAAGGTTCTGAAAAGTTGCAAAAGGTTTATACTGAACGTATGTGACAAATAATCGTCTAAAAATGTATTACATTTGCTTTTCTTACAGTATGTTCTTGTATCAACATCACAAGCAAGCAAGATGTACTTTTGTGTGGTTATGTTTAGGCAACTCAAAGCCCTTGATTAAGGTTAAAGAAAGATCGTGATTTTGGTTCATTGTTTAAAAAGTTACGTTTGACCTGAACCACAAGATAGGACATTCATCCGCAATCTTTTCCTAACCCTGAACCAAGTGTTTGAAGTGGCCTAAATCAAACCAAGCTTTTGTGATCTATGAAAACAGAGTCTGTTAGACGTGAAACATATTACAATAGTTTTTCAGTGAGGTTCTCCTCACCTGATTGAGGACAACGTATGATTTTTGTGACAAAAGCAACATTATGGGCTCATCAAACAATCAGTTTGATGAGCCCATAATGTTGCTTTCTTTAGGTACAAAGGTTCAGTTGCTCTGTGTTTTGCACCTTCCCACAACTCTAAGTAAAAATAATTAAAATGCAAATGTATAAGCTCTCATAAGTCCGAATGATCAAAAGGTGCTTAAACCAAGCATGAAAACAGTCATGAAGTGGTTTCATCACCAGCTATAACAATCAATTAAAATACAATATGCAAAGAACCTGTGTGTATGTGCTCGCCATGATGGTGTGGAATGAATCAGCGAGTGCCCGTGGACATTGTCATATGGACATATTAGCAGCAGCACTGGATTCTTAGTGTTTTATGTGTATAATTTCCCCCTGATAGTGGTGGTGGTTATGGTGTTGTGTGTGTGTGTGTGTGTGTGTGTGTGTGTGTGTGTGTGTGTGTGTGTGTGAAACAGAGAGAAATAGAAGGAGAGAGAGAGAGAGAAAGAATGGGAGAGTGAGAGAGGTGATGTGGAAGGATGAGGAAGGCTGAGACAGGAGAGCTGCCCCCAGTAATGAGGCCCTTTTATGGGCTTTAATTTGTCCCGCTCCCCCGGGAGACTGATGGATGGCTCTCTTTATGCTCACTCTCTTTCTTTCCCCCATCTGTGATACAGAGGATTTATTTATACCCTGATATTACCTCTCTAACAAGTGCTGCCTTGCTATTACAACTGCCTAGCTCTTCCTGTACAGATAGATGGATAGATGGATAGATAGATAGATAGATAGATAGATAGATAGATAGATAGATAGATAGATAGATAGATAGATAGATAGATAGACCTTTATGTGAACCTATTTTTCGTGTAAAAGAAGTGTGGCATGTGCTGTATATATATGTATCTGTGTGTTTGTGTGTATGTGGACCTGCCTTGCTGTCTGTGTACAATTCTTCCCCTATTCTTTTTTCACTTTATTTTGTTTCTTTTCTGTGCGAGTGGGTGTGGGGGAAAAAAACAAAACATTTTTGCCCCTGGGCAATTCATTGCAAATTCTGGCTGACTCCTGCTCGGTTTGACTCTAGGGAAATGAAATTTAAAAACTAACTTAAAAGTTTATCACCAGTTGGCAGTTTTGGCAAGTGATAAAAATGACCAGTTGGAGAGGCAGATTTAGGTTGACAGGCACGGAGGGATGAAAATAGCGTGCTGCATACGTTTACCTTAGCTGTTTCAAAGGAATGGGCACCACGCTGGCAGGGCTGCCGATGCCCATGTTCATCCATTCATCCACAGCTCAGGGGCTTGTCACCGCAGAAACTTCAAAGGAGAGTTTCAAGTCACAACAGTTATCCTGCATCAACAAACAATGTACCAACATACATGTATACATATATACAGTATATATAGTTTATTTTAGACAGTGCTGCCTATTGATCACTCTGATACTCACCAACATTAACAAGCAGAGAACATAATGATGATACATAATGTTACACAAGTAAACTCAGTGAGTTGATGTCATATTAAGGCGTTTCAGGTGTAATCTGTGATCTGAATGTAAACAAAAGATTTACCCCACCGTCAAAAATCTCCTTCTGTTCACTCTCAAATTAACCGGCATATTTATTTAACTCAGGGATTAACACTGCATACTGAGATACACTGAGTTTTGTCTTAGTTCAGGCATAGAGCCACATGTTCAGTATGTCATCCAGTCCTATCAAGGGTCGTCCTCAGTTGTATTTCTGGAAATCACATAACAAAAGTTATAATTAGAAGAAAAGCAACATTTGAACCATATGTACATACCATAACAGAAAAAGTTAAATAAATGTGAATATATTGTCAAATTTGCTGATTTTTTTGGGTTGGCTAGTATCACAAGTTGGGTGGGGTTGTACTGGGGAGATTTAGACCTACATCATGACCTCAGTATTTTTAGTCTTAGTATTTCTAGTCCTGTATTAGCATTTCATCGTATGTGAATTTTGAAAATATGTTCATGTTGACTGCCAAACTACAGTGTGTATTATTTTTACAATAAATAATTTAAAACTTGATATAACATAACATAGTAAAACTGATAAAGCTTTCTAAATTAAATGACCGGCTTTAACTGATAATGTTTGTTAAGTGTGTATTACACTTTACAATTTTCCACATTTTCATTCACCTGATTCTTATACTGACAATTTTGTCTTTTTTAACAGTACAGTGTGAATAAAAAATAGCCAGTGGCAATCTACACTATTTTATCTTCACCACACTACCATTCATACAAAAAAAAATCTTTACAGTCCCAACTCTGTTTCCCTGAAGATGAATCACTGCTTTTCACCTGTTTCTATCCATCTTCCATTCATCCTGCCTCCCTTCAACTCACATAAATGAAACAGCAACACAGGAGAAGAAGAAGAGTGCTGAGAGCTAACAGAACAAAAATACTGGTTTGCTTTCTTTTCTGCTTGCTCTACCCCTCTGGATATGTGATCACTAACATCTATTGCATATATACAGGGCTGGGTGATGGTTTGGCACGTAGATTGTCAAATCACACCTCTGAGTAACTCTCAGCACACTTAGCTCAAGGCCCCTCCAGCTTACATAATCCTATGATCTGTCTGCTGCTGGAGCAGGGCCAGTTGAGGATTGACAAACACACTGAGCTAGAAATGAGACAAGCCATGCTGTCTTACAGGGCTGAGAGAGAGCAGTGACGACAGCCATTGTGAGTGGTAACATTGTGTGCATGGATGCCTATTCTACACAAAAAAAAAAAAAACGCCACAGCATCGCCAGCTCTCTGGTCAGAGATTTAGACAAAACAAATGTCAAACTTGTCCTTGTCCATGTCCTGGACACCTTTTTTACAGCCCCTTTAGTAACTATCATCAATCCTCAACTCAACAGATAGCTTTTCCTTCAATGAAAAAAGCAGGGTGTTCTTTTTATACCTCACGCTTTTCACCCACGCATCCTCTATTTTCATCCTCCCCTCGACCCTCCACCCGTTTGGCTGGAGAAGAGGGAAGCCCACTTGCAGTGCCCCCTTTGGCAGTTCTTTTCAACTTCACAGTGTCCTGTGGTTGAGCTTGGATCCACTACAGAAAGCCATCTGCCCACTGTGATCGCTCCTAAAGTGTCTTAATTAAGCCTCATTGCCTTTGTGTTATATGCCCCCTTTCAAATGGACATCAGAAAACACCCAGAGAACATTGCCAGGCGAAAGAAAAACTGTGTGAGAGGAAGGAAATTAAGAGCTGGACTTAACATTCACTCACTGAGCCATGTGATACATCTCAGGGAGTCACGTCACACTCTTTGACAGATATTGTCATTGTATGAAATGGCTGTGCTGTAGGGACTTTGTTTGTGTTCATCTGCTCACAGGAGAGCGCAGGCAGCGACTGGCCTCACTGATCTGCTATCATTTGCATGTTGAACACACCCATGGTTCCTTGATCTTGACGTGGAACACTGGCTCTGCGATGTGCCACAGCTTCAAGGTCCAGAGTGCCAAAGTTACCCTGCACACAAACACACACAGATGTACACAGTCACACACACACACACACACAGACACTCACACACCAAGGGAACATCTGTCATCCAGTGTCCTGTTCCATGTCTTCATTTTGGGGCTGCTGATGAGACGTGTTGTGTCGGGGATACTCTCAGGACCATCAGATCTGTCAGCGGTTGTTCAGCCTTTGTCACCTTTTGATCCACAGGAAAAGGCCTGAACTGCTGACTGCTGTTGTCTTAACACACTCACTCACAGCAAGTCCAGCTCTACTGAAACACAAAACATGCATTTCCTTCTAGGCTGCCATTGGTTTCAGTTTGCATCTGCATAAAAATCTACAATCAGGCAACATTCAGTGCCGCTCCATTAAGTTGGAGTTTGGTGTAGCATGTTCGACTTTCCTACGGGTCACCAGAGTTTGCATCCAATCACAGACCTGCAATTAAGCTTTGAGTTTAACTACAATCGTTTCTGAACCTTAACATATTTTTTAGTTGCCTAATGTTAATATATTATTTGCCATAACCACAACCTATACCTAACCTTAACCCTACCAAAGCTGCCGTTTGAAGATGTTGAAATCAAGAATTTAACAAATATTGGTAGTAGATGTAAAAACATATTGTCACTGAACATAATCTAGGATTTTGCAGAATGCCCCAGTATCAACAGATGATGGTTTTGTGAGATAAAGCAGAGACTGTTTGGAAAACTCTTGTTTTTGTCTTCTAGAAAGCTTTGATATCTTTGAGAGTTAGAAGCCAAAAATGTTGTATTATTGTAAAATCAAATCAGAAATATATCAGTGTCATGAAAAGCATAATGTGAACTTGGTGATGTCTTGCATTAGAGAGGTTGCAGGTTGACAGCAAACCCATGTCTCAAGCACCTGAATGCACCAACATAAGACATTTCAAAATTAGTTCCTACTCACAGCTGTGTTGCTGTACTTTAAAAAATAAAGTTAATATGACATTTGCAGTGATAGATTGTGTATCTCAAACAAGTTTCAAGTCTTTACATTTATGCTTATGGTTAACAATAAAGTGAAGTAAAAATACTATTTTTGATTCACAGTTGTTTTCCTGTGTATTTTTGAAAACAGATGCACAGCTATCACCTTATTTCTAATGTCTCAAGGCCTGATTGATCCCTCATTTGTCACAGTCACAGAAAAAAAATCCCCAAATACCTCTAACTGTTCTTTTTTTTCACCTCCTCCCCCTTTCTTTTCTTCTCAGTCTTTCTTTCACCATCCATTACGTGTGTGACAGGTTACAGACGGGTTGAGAGGGGAGAACAATGTGTTGTGACCCTCAGTGCCGCCCTCCAGCTCAGGGCCTGGCTCCAACTCCTTCTCCCAGCAGGCAGTGGGGGGGCTGGCCGCCGCCCCTCTGCCTCCACCCATCCACCACCAACAGAATCAATCCCTCTGCGACACCATACAAACGATCCACTGAAGTCCATGCATCACAGTACAGTGCACCACCAACAATGACTGGCCATGTGGCCCAGGACTGAGAGCGAGGGAGCAAGAATGAGATGGAGAGTTATTACAGGTAAATATAAAATTGAAATGGCAGAGAAAAGAGGAAGCAAATAAAGAGAGTGAATAATGATGAGCTTAAAGCAGCAATTTGTAAGTTTTGCAGCCAACGTTAGCATTAACAGCTGTTTACTTACCAGTCTAGAAAAAACGTTGTGAATTCATCATCAAACCTTATTCCTTTACTCGCCAAGAGCTGTCTCCAGTGATGGAAAGCAATGCCAGTGTTATTTCTTGTCTCTATCACATCTTTTCTTCTTCTACTGAAGTTAGCATGCTAACCAGCTCTAGCTCTGGCCCATCTTGTCATTTTATGGTAGCGACTCACTGTAGCCTCCAATCTGCCCTGAAGACATAGCGCTGCTCAGAGGGTATGTTATAACCTCTTGTATTACAAAGACAACAATGGCTGAAGCTCTTATCAAGCGACGGTCACCACCACCTGCTCCTGGCAAGAAACCACCTTACACTTGACAGCAACCAAGCTTCCTGCCTGAAATTAATAAGAGAAATTAACTAACCACTGTGTTGGCAATTTTTGTTAGCAGAAAGACACAACCCCATATCTGTTTTTTTATAAACATCAGAATCTCTTACAGAGATTAAGAGAGTGATCCAGCTTAGCTAGCATGGACATGCTTTTATTGAAGGAGGGCTCTGAAGTATGGTAGGATAATCATAACTTGCAAAAACACACACCTGGCTGGTTGATGTTTTGCAGCATGAACTAAAAGGCTTTTCATTCTCCCCTGTTTGGCATCATAGCCCATCTCCATGTATTTTTGACAGTTTTATCAATCTCAGATAAAACTCTGTTTCCCACTATTTCATTGTGCTAACCAACCAATACACAGTCATTGGAGTTATGTCCATAACCGTAAAATGGAAGAAAACTAGCCCTGAAGCACAAAGGTAGGCTTTGGGTCGCATTTATTATTGTAGTGTTAGGGAAGCATGAGCTGATATTCAGCCTATGCTGAATATCAAATAGTAGCACATCTGTTCCCTCAAAAGCAGCTGTGTAGAAACACCATTATATTTAACAGAGATAAGAGTGGTATTGATTGTCTCATTTAAGTCTTTGCCACAAAGTAAATAAATGTATTCACCAAAACAAAACGTCAAACTATTCCTTTTAGCACAGGTGAGTAAATGTGGTGGAGACTGGCAACTTCCACCTCCCACAGCTTGTTAAAACACTGTTGATAATGTAAGTTCTAATGAAAAAAGAAGCTCTTCTATTTGAAAATGTTTCTCTTTTTGATTCACAATTTAAATTTGCGATTTAAAAACAATGAATTCTTCATTCCTTATGCAATGTGAAGAAAACAAGTGCCCATTTGTCTGAGCTTTAATTATACTCTGGTAGATTCAGTGAGCATCTGAGGTCCTCTCTGGTCAGCCACTGCTATTGTTTACTTCAACTGTTGTATTACTCTGACTCCCAGAGGTCCCTTGGGAACCCAGCACTGCCTTCCCTCAAACCTCCCCCTTACCCTCTCACACACACACAAACACACATACACACACACTTGTCTACTATGGCAAAATTGTGTTAATTTACCCAGCCAGTAGTATTAACCATATTATATCAAATAACTGCCACAGACAATTGGGCAGCCAGCTCCGTGACTTCATTTTAATTGATTTTCTTACATGCTCTCAGCCGCGGATGATTTGGTTTCCCTCTGACACTATGTTTATTAAAGGCATATTGCATAAAGGAATAAATAGATATTGTTGGTTGGATTTATATGAGCTTTGAGGGAATGCAGAGATTCGACCCTTGTTTTAATATAAGCCTGACTTTAAGTGTTTATTTTGATTAAAGTCAATATGTTTGTTTAACCTTCTGGCTGAAGGGACACCTTAGTAAGTGTGTATATAATGGTGTGTGCTTAAATGTGTGTGTTTGTGGAGGAGAAAGTGGGGGAAATGGAGATATGTTTACATTTATCCCAAGCTGTCCATCACAGAGATACACTCAGCTACCTGGGTGAGCCGACTTCATTGGAATATGTAACGCAGCACATAAATAGAGCCACTGTACACCGGCCAGAAACAGTTTTTATTTTCTGTCTTTTCTTCAAGTGGAATGGCTGCGAGGAGACCCCAGGACCATTTCATCTTGAACATCCTTTACCAGCTGTCTCAGTCTTAAAGGCATGCTGTTCAGCCCACAGAAAATCCCACTAATCATCTTTTTGTGTTTGAGGGCACAATATGCTGAAGCAGGCAGGGAGCACACACACACACACACATACACACATATACACACACACATACATTCACTCACACATGCAGACACTGCCAGCCTGCTGCTCTCTTGTCCCCATGCCCTGAGGGGGAGAGAAAGAGGGAGAGGACGGGGGGGTTCAGTATAATCACTTGTTAGAGGTCTGGCTACGTCCCCCCACTTTCTCTCCTCCTCTTTCAGGAACCCCCTTACTCCTCCTCCTGCAGTTCTGTCCATCCACCAATCTGTACAGTATCTCTCCCTCTGTTTACCCCATGACTTCTTCATCTGTGCCTGCTCTTCTTCTTCCTTTGTCTTAAAATGCATCTTCTCTCTCCCTGACTGCAACTTTCTGCCTCAGTGACTGTAAATCTCTCCTTCATCTTTAGATACAGTTTGGCAATAACGGTTTAAAGTAGGTGTCAGTGATCAGATGTGAAACAGTTTCAATAATGTGTTTGTGCTACATTATAGAAAGAGCGTATTGTATTTATCAAGGTAGACATAATCAAAGTTTGATGAAGGGCCAGTAATGTAAATTGCAGTCAGACTGTGCTGTTGAGCTGAGTGTTATAGTTTTAAGAATACATGTCACAATTACCACGCCTGCTTGTGGGATTTGAATGGCAATGAAGCACTGTTTCATGGCTGCAACTACTGATTACCGTCATCATCGATTCATCTGCAGATTAATTCATTCATTCATTCATTTGTTTATTGTTTGGTCAATAAAAAGTCACAAAATTGAAAAATGTCTCACAATAGCAAAGGAGCAAAGGCAAAAACTCATATATATTCAGTTTATGATATTTTAGTACTAAGTTAAACTGCAAATTGTCACATTTTAGAAGCCTCAACCATCAAAATTTTGGCATTTTTGCTTGAAAATCACTTATTTTATTTATTACTCATTAAAATAATGGATGATTTATTTTCTTCCGATCAACTAATTGTTGTAGCTCTACAGAGTTTTAAAGAGGTTGAATTTTAAGGGCACAAAAAAGTTTTCCTAAGCTAAGAAAACCCCTTCTGTCCTGACAGTATTCATATATTTAAACAGTGACAGCGGGAGGAGACCATGAACTGGGATGAAGGATTTCATGTCTTCTGAAACCAGGAGGTCATAAACTGGTGATGGGGCAGTTCACTCTGAGTGAGACGTCAGGTAAGCCTGTGTTTTCATCCTTGCTGATATGTTCACATCAGCACTTGTGACTTGTGTGATAAAATGTTAGTTTATATTTAATAGAACTTTGCAACAAATCTAAACCCGCTAATTAATGTTGACATTTTGTACTTGATGACAAATGGATTTTAATAAACACTAGAGTTAGCAGTTATTAGTATTTCTTTTTTTTTTGGAACATTAATAACAACAGAGCATGATGACTATTGTGCAAACTTGATAACTCATTGTGGAAAATTTTCCAAGCTCTTTCATACTATTAAAGAAGAATATTAGAGAAAATGAGCACTTGTATTCTCATATTATGCAGAGTGTACCAGTAGTATACAAGGCCATTAGTGTCTCTCAATTTTTTTGCACTGTAGTTTAACACTTACACAGAGAGTCGAAGTCATGTGAAGAATAAGTCCTTATTCTAATTTCCCTACTCAATGACGTTATGAGCGAACAGGTGATGCATCATTCTTCTCATTGACTAATGTCCTGGTTCGTTTTGTCCTTTCTGCTTTGCCATCACCCGCCGTGCAACACTGATTAATGCCATCACAGCAAATTAGATAGCCAAGGAACAACATGTTTATCATTTTCAAGCATTAAGAAAAGTACTTTCTTCCTTCATTTCCTTTAGTGCGTTCAAGGCACCGGGCACATCAAGGTGATGTATGTATATACAGTATAGAGGGGAAAATATTAATTGGAATATAGCCAGAGATGTGGCCTTTCTTGTAAAGGTTGCAAGACAGAGGACAAGTACTGAGGGTAAGGTACCTCCAAGTAATGATGTCATTCTTTACTGTACACTCACAGTGCAACTCATTTGAAATGTGTAAGAACTGTTTTAACACTAAGACCAAGGTTTTCATAAAATCTAATTTAGGTAATTTAAATGATGTTTGAACTACAACAGAGATGGCTGAACATCCAGACGTGTGTTTGTGACATTGCACTCAGCTATACTTTAGCAAACTCTGATATATCATCATATTAATATTGTATCTACATGGCCATGTTACAATGCAAAGTGTAAAATTCATTTCCTGGAAAAAAGCCTTAGTGCAATTTCTCACATATAGTGAGGATATTTACTGTCAGATAAGTTTAAGTGGTTAGCACACCTGACTAACACCAATGTTATACAAACACAAAGATTGTGTGTATATGACTAAGATGTATTATATAGTAAGAACAGGGCTATCATTTCTGAATTCCTTGTCTTCCTTGGCTGATTGTTTTCAACCTGCAAAGGTTTCTGAAACCACTTTTCATCACTGTCAAGTTCTCTTGGCTTCTTCGGTGCCTCAGACACTTGTATTTATTTTTTAAGGTCTTCATTTTTTTGGCCTCTTGGTGGCAGCAGAACAAGCTGTAAACAAACATGTTAGCAGTTACCTATTTACACATCCAGCAGACATGGAGCAACATTATAATTTCTTTGGAAACGTATCACTGTCCACCTGGTAAATGTAAGTCCAGTATTCACTCTCTCCTCTTCCTTGTTTGGGAAACACTGGCTCTGTTTTGATCTCCACCAACTCCTGTGGAAGATATCTGTCTTTTTAGCTGCTAAATGCTCCACTATGTTCACCAGCTGGTCACTAACTGTAACTATCTGCTGTTTGGAAACAAGCTTCACATTAATGGTGAGACTGCATCCAAACGGAAAAGTTGCGGGACAAAAATCCAAAACAATTCGCTGGAAGACAGAAAAACGCTCTGTAGAGCTAAGGGGAACTGAGCAGCCTGGGTGATCATTTTCTGTGCGTTTGTCACTAAGATCAACTCCTTTTACATTGCACATAGACATTTGATCTATCGTTAATAAGCTATTGACTAGTGGAACTTCAATGTTTTTTTTTTATTATGTATTCTTTTGTGATATTTTATACTGAAGTTATGATACCACTCTGCTCTCCTGACCCTAAACATGGTTGCCTTTTTTGTTTAAGCTCTTTAGTAAGCAAAGAAGATAGGCAATAGCACCTTGAAAATCTCGATAGCCCAGTGAATTACAATAGCAGCTTCAGGTATTGACAGAAAGAGAGCAAGCGCTCAGATACTCTCATATCATTTTCATCCTCATATCATGCTGTGAACGTAGCCTGGCATTGGTATGTTCTTACCCAATGTTCCCTCTCCCAGGCTGTATATCACATCATAAAGAATACATAAACCCCTTCTCTAAAAAAAAACTACCCAGTCTCTGAGGCATCACTGCCTAGCCCTGTTCTCTAACTCTGAATAGAAAAAGAGCTGAAACAAAGAACTTTCCTTAGAAAGAAAAAGAAGAAAAACAACATCGCTCAAACAAAAAAGAAAAAAAAAAAGAGAGACAATGCTAATAACTGTAAAATATGAATGGTGACTTGACATATTTACAAATGCGCTGAGAGGCGCCCTACTAAATGCGATGAAATGGGAAACCAATGGCATGGAAGAAAGCGGTTGTGGGCCCCCATCTCTTGCCATTAGATGTTCAGTGGAAGCTGTCAACAGAAGGCACATTTGCCTGCCAAGCTCCCTCTCTGACTGAGCTCTCTGCCTGCAGCATGCCCCAAGCTCCTCTTTGACTCAAAGGGTTCATTTCACTTCTTTTAGCCTCATTCGCATGTGGTGCTACACAAAAACCCGGCTTGCTTGCAGCCTGCCTCTTGTGTGTGTGTGTGTGTGTCTGTGTCTGAGTAAACCCATGTCTGTGTGTATGGGTGCGTGTTTCAAATTCTTCTCGTATTTGCTTGCATGTGCTTGTGTGTGTGTGTGTGCCTGTGTGTGGGTGGCTGAGTGTGTTTTTGCTGAAGCGCACGTGTACATGCATGTGTATAAATCACAAGGTGAGGCCAGGATCCTCACTATTGCGCTGATGGCCAACAAGCAACGGCAGGAACAGGAAAGAGACCAGAGGACTGACTTCATCATCACACATTTTCTAATGTTGCTAGCATTAGGCTAACTGAGGCCTTCTAACTGAAGAAATACAGTCTGCTCCTTTTCCCTATGACATCCTCATAATTTTATCACAGTTAAAACAAAGTGGGATATGGGTTCTTTTATACTGTGTTAACTTATCTTCATCTGTATAGACCAGTGGTTCCCAGCATGGGGCTCGGGATTCAAAAGGTTGCTCCATAAATTTGAGGGGCAATGAGATGCCCAAGATAGGAACTAAGAGAAACTTCTGCTAAACTGTTTGTTGTTGCTATTGTTGTTTTCTTTCTCAAATCTTTGTTTTTTGGAGGGCTACACATCTTCAGTCTTCAAAAAAAAAAAACTATTCAAATCTGAAAAGAGAACAGCAGACATATGCAAGCTATGAAAAGGGGTTTTTAGCAGACACTGCATCACTTTAGACAGTCACAAGTCACAAAGCCTGGGTACCAGTGGTATAAAATAATGCCAAGTAAAGCTTATGGGTTTTAGTTTTTCTAATTTTCACCAGACAATACACACAAGATGTAGATTATTTGAAAGTGTTTGCAAAGCTTGATGCTGGTCAGGATGGATCGTGGGTGTACAGATTGAAATTTTGGTCTCCAGGTCTCCCAGTTTGACACTTGACACCTGGGTTTGAATTCTGTATCCTGCATGTGGTCAGGTTTGGCTACTGAAACACATTGTGGTTAGGTTAGGGAAAGATTGTGGTTTGGTTTAAATATTGAAAAAGAAATGTGCTTAAAGTCAGATACTGACTCTTAAAATATCTAAGAAAACCCGTCATCTTTGACTAACCTTAAACAAATGAAACACATTATCAGTGAACACTTTGCACACGTGTTCAGTATAAACCTTTGAAATGATATGTTTGTTAAAATGTTTCTTAATTATATTGATTAAAAAAATGTGTTTCGAGAGGCCTAACATGTCTTTCCAAACAACAAATTAGAAGTACAGAAATGTGGTTCTAAAATATTCAGATTTTTTTTTATTCCCACACATCAAAGAGGTGTATTTTCTCCTGCAAGAGAATGTGGACCACTGTAGATGACACTGTACATCACAGCAAACTCAGAAAATGTTTCTGATATTAATGAGTGAAGCAAAAACCAGAAGCAGTTGAACATGTGCCAGAGCCTATTTTTAGCCATGAAAATGTGCTGGATAAATCACAAGATTTTTTTTTTAGATAAAAATGCCAACTAATGAGCTCAAATCTTTGACAATGAAGCAACATTTTTAAGTGGATGACTTCATAACACTATGGCTGTCCTCTGGCCAGTCTCTTTGGCTAGCAGCCCAAGGGTCGGACCAGTGGAGTGGAAGTTGAAGAGGGCTGTTTGAACGTAATAGGTTTTGACTGGCATGTGTTACGCGCTTCACTGCACCATTGATTGAGCGCTTGTTTGCTAAATCACTGCTGGTTTCCCCTGTCTGGTAGGCCTGTGACACGTGTGGTGTGTGGTCACTTTAGCTCAGGGAGAGAGAAAGAGAGAAGAAGCAGAAATTCAGGTGCAACGCTGGTGACCAAAAGAAGGACACAAATAAAAAAGACGACAGTAAAAAATAGACAAGTTTTATTCCTCTAATGATGACACTCACCAACACAGGAATAAATCCCTTAATTCATTCACAAATCTTAGCACTTGTGTCTTTCCTCCATGGACATTCAGCTAACACCCCTCCTCCTGCTCTTCTTCCTCTGTCCCATTTCACTCCCTTTCTGACCCCACCCTCCTTGTTTCAGACATGCTTTTTACAGCTTGGAGGATGTGGTAGTGGAGGGAGGTTGGTGTCATGGGTCAATGTCATTCAGCCAGCTGTCTGCTCAGCGGATGTGGATCATTGAGATGAGACCTCCCAGTTTTCTGCTAGTTATCTCCTCTAGCGTCAGCACTGCCATTTGTAAGGATAATTGTAAATGATGTGAAGCAAAATGTTTTTCACTTACATTTACATTGGTTTAGTCCCACAGATGATGATTCTCTCTGGTGTGAGAGATTCAAACAAGAACTCAAACATGAAGGTGTGATTTGTTTTCATCTCATTTAATTAGACATACAGTGCATTCCCAAAGTGTTCAGATCCCTTCAATTTTTTTTTACATTTTGCTATGTTACAGCCTTATGCAAAAATTTAAAAAAAAAACATCTCATCAATTTACACTCAATACCACATGATGAAGTAAAAACTGAAGTATCACACTGACAGAAGTATTCAGACCCTTTGCCATGAAACGAAGTTCAGGTGCTTCCCTATTCTGGGTCATCTATGAGATTTATCTATACTTTGATTGGAGTCCACCTGTAGTAGAGTCAATTGATTGGACATGATTTGGGCAGGCAAACATGTGTCTATATCTCACAGCTGACAATGCATACCAGAGCAAAAACCAAGCCATGAGGTCTAAGGAACTGCCTGCAGAGCTCAGAGACTGTGTCGAGGCACAGATCTGGGGGAGGCTACAAAAACATTTCTGCTGCATTAAGGTTCCCAAGAACACAGTGACCTCCAGAATTCCTAAATGGAAGAAGTTTGAAACAACCAGGAATCTTCCTAGAAGTGGCTATCCAGCCATTTGGACAGAGCTTGAGGGGCTCTGCAGAGAAGAATGGCAGAAAATCCTTAAATCCAGATGTGAAGAGCAAGTTGCATCATACTTTAGGCTGATATAGCTGACAAAGGTGTGTCAACTAAGTAGCCAACTGAGTAAAGGGTCTGTGATATTTCATTATCTTCTTTTTAATAAATTTGCAAAATTCAGTTTTCACTTTGTCAGCATGGGATATTGAGTGTAGATTGATAAGGATTTTTTTTTGTTTGTTTTTTTTAGCATAAGGCTGCAGCATAACAAAATGTGAAAAAAACTGAAGGGGTCTGAATACTTTCTGAATGCACTGTAACTAATAACAAGTAGGTTGTTAATCTGTTCAGAAAAAAGTGACAAACTCTTTTATTAAACTATCTACCTGAATGAAATATGTAGTTTTTGTGCACATAAATATCTGTGCCCCAGGTAAGTGTAGTCCCATTCGTCATAAAACATTTGGAGCCCCTCTACCGTCCTGCACTGACATGTTTTCACTGAACACACAGGTGATGTTAATTAAAATCTGTAAAAGTTCATTTACTGCTTAAGGCTTGGAGTGGACATTGGGACTGAGCCAGGTCCTCTGAAGGACACACCTCATTGAGTCACATCCCTCAAAAGCCCTGAAGGCTTCACTGAACCTGCTGCTCCTTCGGATCTCCTCTAGTCTCACAGAGACCAAAAATAATTCATTCATGCTACATTGTGGTGGTCACTGTGAACTTTTTTCATCAGTGTGTTTCCCTCAAATGAACAAATTATGAACAAGAGAGAGAGAAATATCCAGGCTGCTTTCAGAAACAAAACATCACACATTAGATGACTTAAATGAAATAGGGCGTTTAAATTTGTGTTGTCTTTTCCACATAGCTGAGGCCTTTATTACAAAATCTGCATTAAAAAGAATCCACAGTTTCTAAAAGTCAACCCCTTTAAAATGTATATTTAATTGTTATAAAATGAAATCACATTAAGTGTTGAAGTCATATCAAAAGTTTCATTGAAATCTTTTGAAATCTTTATAAAGTGGGAAATTCTGTACTGCTCTGTAAAAAGCAAGTAACGTAACCCAGCTCATTGTTTTTCATCATTCTCTTCTATTTCCCTCTCTAATTTCAGATGGGTTGTTGAAAGTACCACAGCTATCGCCTACCCAGCGCCTGGAGTCCTCCCCTCTGCCTTGGGAAGGCTCGCAGAGTAAACAGTGTCTTTGCTGATTACAACGCCTTACTCTCATTGCAGCCCAAGGTAAGCTAAAACACTTTGATCTGCTATTGATTGTCTCCCTCCTCCTCCTCATCCCTCCGCCCTCCTTCCTCGCTGCTGTTAAAACATAGGTGAGTCAGCCAGCGGCCTGAGGCAGTGAGGCAGAAACTAGCGGCACGCTGCTGTGTTTCTAATGCTGACCACTGAGGTTAATTGATATCCTCTCTGTGGTGTAAAAATTCTAATTATGCTTAGGGAAAGCTGGGCTGCTGTTTACAGAGGAGAATACAGATACAGAGAAACTGAGTGCCACTGAACTGTATTTGATAAACACCAGATTCTAGATTATTATATTCAAATGCACAGGACAGGGCAAAACAACTGAAACACCAAAACAAACCTGGACATCTATACTGATGACTCACGTCACTCATGAGTAAATTAGCATAACATGTAGGTTAGGACTTTGTTGTAGAGTTGAAAAAGTTTTCCAATTAATCCAAATGGCTTCTGGTTGGAAATCAGCAGGGAAACCTTGGCTTTTATCCCTGTAGAGACTCCATGGTACCTCCAGACTGATGAGAAAATTGTTACAGACACAGGTTTAGAAAAAAACACCTGTCATTTACAAATCATACATAACTTACCCTGGAGATATACTGCACTTGAAAAGAAGGGAACATATGTTCAGATTTTCTTAACAATCAAAATCTTCAGCATAATAACTGTGCTCAATAAAAAGGGCAGAGATGGCATTTTGTTGAAACACCACCTTCTTTCAAAAGGATAGACGAAGCTGATGTACACTTACAAAAACCCGCTGACAGGAGATCTGGGTGAATGGAGGGACATATGAAGCGCGCAATCTGAACCAGAGACCACAGTTGGATCATACCAAAGTCAATGTAGAAATCCCTAACTTTAACCATGACCATGATTTTTTCCTTTACTTATTCAAGTAGTTTATGTCGCCTAATAGGAAAGATTATATTTAAATAACAAAAAGTCCTGACTGCATCTGTAGGCTTGAAAGGTGGCTCTGAAAAATGTGTAGCTGTCTCCTTTGTGCATTTTATTTTAGTAACATTTGATTGACTCACACCTCAGAGTCCTGGAAAACAACAGGTCAACACATATGAAAACATCCACAGGAACCATTGCCACTGCATCTTCCACTTGTCTGCTGTTGCTCAGTATGCTCCAAACACTTACAGCTTCTCTGCAACATTTTTTTTCCAAATATACCGTATTTTCCGCACTATAGGGCGCACTGGATTATAAGGCGCACTGTCAATGAATGGTCTATTTTCAAACTTTTTTCATATTTAAAGCGCACCGGACTATAAGGCGCATATACACACACACTGTAATATTATGGTGAAGCACAGTATGTATTACTCCGCGACGCTCCTGACTACGATAGCCGTAATGCTGCAAGCGGTGCGGCTTTGTAGTTTACCAAAGTCGTACTAAAACATTTTGACAGAGCGCCGTGAGCGCCGTGTACCACACAAAATCGCTTCGAGGTCAGTAAGCACAACCAGAATTAATCCATATATAAGGCGCTCTGTATTATAAGGCGCACTGTCGTTTTTTGAGAAAATTAAAGGCTTTTAAGTGCACCTTATAGTCCGGAAAATACAGTACTACTATATATAGATTTAACTTAAATTTTAAAATCACTGGCAGATCAGAAAACATGCAAATGAATCACTTTTGCACGAGTTGTGTAAATTGTTTTGAAAGGCACTGACAAACAACATTTTGTGGTATACTTATTACAATTCAAAGCTCTCTGCCCAGACCACATGGACAGGAGAGTAGTTACTAAGCACGGAAAAACTTCAGGCCTACACCACAAGAATAATACAATGGCAGCAACCAACTCTGTATTTGTACTTCTTATTCTCGTGATGTTAGACGGTCCCATCATTTTGTCCAGCCCTTGTAGCTATGCAATGGAAACACAGAGCAGGACCCCAAAGGACCGAGGCCAGATGAAGGAATCAATCAAAGCACCTGTAGCAATGAGCTGAAACCCAGATCTAGCCAATATTTTGGTTCTGCTTGACGTCGGAGAGTGATTTAGTGGCATCAGAGCACTAAGTGTCATGTTCCCACACTCTCCTAACCTTAATAAGTCAGGAAAAGAAGTCACTATGTGGTTAGTCTGTTTTGTTTTTTTTTTTCTTTTGTAGCCTGTCTGTTTCATTTCTCTCTCACACTTCTTCGTGTGAGAGGGGGTGCAGCTGTGAGATGATGAAGTTTCAGGGAAAGGTGGATGTGCCATCCATTACAGGAGGTGGAAAGGTGCAGATAAATCACCTTATCAGCCCTGCCTTCTCCCCACTGAGCTGAGGGAGCCGAGCAAGGGGGAAATCCATCAACCTCCACAAATGGGACATGACTCAGAGATCACTCTGCCTCTATACTGGGCTCTGTACATACCTTACACCAGCTTTAACATTGTATTATAACTCCCGTCCAAGCTCGGGTGGACATCATCACACAAGATGCAAAAACATCCAGTGAAAATTCCACATCCCCAAAAAAGTATACCCCAGTCTGTGAACACAGTGCGTAAGAAAACTTTGAATTTACATTTGTGTATTGTTGATGTTTCCTTCCAAATGTGCAAATGTTAAATGAATCCAAACAAGGCTGCACTTGTTAGATAGAGACGATAAAGAGATGACGTTGCAGCTCGTGGTTGGCATCTCAACTCCAAACAACCCATGGACTGAGAGGAGTCAACTCATCACCCTGTTTTAATGATGGAAAAAAGGTAACGGAGTGTTGTTTGACACAATAATACTGAACTTACGAACAAATGTTGTCCACATTACAGGAAGTGTGCGTGACATTTCACTTTCACATCATCTCGACCTCCACAGCCTTAATTTCTGCATCCCTGAACATACAACTGCTGTGAAGTGCCAAATTATCCAGTATTGCCATAATTCATAGGGATACTGGGCTGCGTGTCCAGTGTCTCCGTAGCTGTGTCCCAATTCAGGGGATGCATCCTTCGCAGCCTGCTTTTGAAGACCGATTGGTCACAGCAGTGCGACCATGCTGTCCCATTTTAAAAGCTCCCTCAAATGCTGCCAGGAAATGTGGCCTTTTTTCCCTGGGCAGCACAGGCTCCAATAGGTTCCTGCATGGCCTAACCTATCCCAAGATTCATCGTGTGCCAGTAATGAAAATAATATGGCAGCAAACAACAGAGAGCCAGGGGATTTCACTTTTAATTGTAAGTGTTGGGTTTCAGCTCAGTTGAACAGCTAATGGTACAACTGTTTAAAAGACTTCAAGTTGTCAACTCTTGTCAAGGTTGCTAGGCAACGTGCGGTGACACGAGCAGCACCTTGCGTTGCAACAGTAAGGGCGGGCACAGCCGGTGACACAAAGCAGAAATCCTCCGTAGGCCAGACTGTCTCATTTTGGTTCTGTCTTCGTGGTCTAGGATAGCTCTGAAGGCCACACCATTGTAGACCAGGTCCTCCACAGGGTGCGGCCCCTGAATTTGGACACAGCTCGTGTAATTTTTTTAATCCTTTGTCTGGATACACAACTGGAAGCCTGCACAGGACCGAAAGAACATTATAATCCATTATGTCCATTATAATGAAGCTATAAATAGAGGTAATTACAAAATGCAAGTGCTTTGAATGAGTATTGATGCAAAAATACAGGAACTATATCAAAAGTGTCTGATACTGTTTCTGAAAATCTGGACTTTAACTTTAAATAGCACCTGTATCCACGTAAGTTTTTCATTGCTGCTACCCACCTCCTATGGCACTTTAATGATTTTCTCATCATGAATGTACATGGTTTTCTGTCCACACATACCATGTTTGTTTTGCCATTTAGATTTTTTTAGTGTTGGGCCTTTTTGGTGGAAAAATAAAAAAAAATAAAAACAGTCGTTGGCAGCAATATATCGATCCTGCATCTACACCAGTGCCAAAAATCAGAGGCACAAGCAGGTCCTGCGCCGTCGTCATTTGAAAACTCTCTCACTTTATCACAACTTCTATTTGCTCTTTTTATCTTTTCCACCTCAGCTGCGTGAAAAAAATTATATTATATTAAAAATATTTGTAGGCACTATGTTTTTTGTTCCCTTTTTTATACACATTTCAGCATGCTCATAAAAGCAGGCAGATGGAGTCGCATTCAGCAATACATTCAGCAGCATGTGTTTAACATGCATAATAAAATAGATCAATGACATCTATCCAATCAATCATTCACTCATTTCATTTGTCCACGGTCTTCTGCATCTCAGCATACACAGCAGCATCCACAATTACTGTACAGTGTACACCTATGGCTCCCCATACAAGGTTGCTAAGCAACAATAATGATAGTGACCTTTTAGAAATCAATGGGATATGTCCCACTAGTCGAAAGGAGTACGGCTTTACACTACAGCACACTTGTGGGGCCTCAGTGTTTACCTCAGCTCATAGCTCACGGAATAGGCTGAAGGAACAAGCATGAGGCATACCTTCACACAGCATCATGCAAAGGCATTAAGCACATTTTTGCCCTTGAGGAAACCAAAGGAGTTAGCATTTCCCCGCTAGCTCTGAGTGTAGTGCCTTGTCACCGCCCCCCCCCCCTTAATGTAAGAGCAGTCTATTGGTATTCAGCTGCACAGGTATCTAAGAAAGCATAGCCTTTTAAACATCTTAACTGCTGTTTGTTCTGTCTCTAGAGGACATGTGCAGTACACTGGGGTTTTGGGAATAGACAAGGAGAATTGCAAATTTGTTTTGCCAGCTACATGTGCTCTGTAATTTCATGCCTGATGCATTGTAGCCAAGTGTGTTCGATTTTTTTACATAAACACGCACAAAGGTGGGATGTTTTGTTTAATTCTTAGAAGATTTGGGATGTTTAGTTGTGATTAATGACTTCTCCACAGGAGAAACATTGTGCAGACAGGAGATATGATGTACCATTGTTTTGTTGTTGCGGTTGTTGTTTTTTCCTCTGAACAGCTACAGAGCAACAAGAATGCACGTAACAGGCTTTTATATATCGATTTGGATTGACATTAGTAACTGCATGGAAGAGGTGGTCACACAGGATTGAGGCCTATAAGCCATGCAGGTCTGTATCATGACATCATTATGTATGTGTGGCTTAACTCTCGATACTGTAGCTGCTAGTATTTTACGGTTCAAGTTTCTGATACCTCACTTAAGTTCAGCACAACAGGGAATGACCTAAATGAGAGCAGAGGGAAGTTCCCCAGGCGGGAAGTGTAAGAGAACAGGAAACCTTCTCAGTGTCTGTCTCTTAAGTCCTGGGCATGCATCTGAATGACAAACCTTTGTGTCTGTCCCCCTTTTAAGAAATCCTTTACAAGTGGGCCTGGGCTGTGGAGGCTGTATATTTCTATTCATAATTGATGACCCGGTCCCAGACAGACAGCACACTACACATGTAATATGGATTCACTCTTGGTTTCAGATGCATGCCCTCGTCTGGACTTGAGCCTGAGCCATCATTGTGTGTGGAGAGGGAACGGAGAGGGAATGGTGTATGTGTATGTGAGGGTGTCTGCGTCTGTATGAGCAACGGTGTTCATGCGCCTGTGTGTGTGATATGTTTGTTGCAGCCAAAAATGTAATGGACCAGCCTTGTGTTTTCCAGCTCCAATTTGGTGTATGTTTTGACTGCAAATACCTGGTTTGGTTTTCCAATTTTCTAGTTTTTGAAATATTACTTTGATTTCTTACAAGTTGTTTTTTGTTTTATACTTTTTGGTTCCAGTGCACCTAAACACCTTCACAAGAAAGAGAGGCACAGTGTGTTAGCTGCTACCTTTGCGGATTCCTGGGGACTAATTGATCAGGTATCCAAGTCCTGGGGCGTTTGTTTGGTCTCACCTTACCGCTTTCCCTGATTTCAGTGAAGGTTCGTTTGAGAACATCTTGTTTTTTTCAAGTCCCTGGTGATTTGTTCGGCCTTGCATGTGATGTGATCCGCTACCTGAGTGAGATCTAATCTGTGAGACTTACTATATATAATATTCCCATGGTGCTAAATTCATAAGGGAGATAAAGATAAATGTTTGGTGTGCAGTTTTTCAGCATAGTGAGTCAGTTTAATTTCTAATTGTTGATAACAGACAAGGATCACATGTGTAGCAGCTTTTGGCATCAAAAACAACTTAAATCTGTTGACAGAAGTGTGGCACATTCAGACAAATGTATAATATGTTTTGAAAAGTAGTTGCAAGTAAAATATTTTTGGGGTTTGTTAAACAGGTAGATGAATCACCAGAAAAAGGGAATACCTTTACAATTATCAGGTCTTGGCAGAAACAAAGCCTTCAGCCACACACTGTAACTTTGTTACATGTTGTTGTCGTGAGGTTTCATTTTTGGTGGTCAGTGTTGTTTTTCTTTTTAATGGTGATGCAGCACTCTTGCACTGACTAATATGATAAAGTTACTTCCCAGGCATGGATGCAGGCAGACCTTTTGTGTCATCAATTGCATTAGAAGGCTTGGCCTATAGAAAGAAATAATTTCAGTAATAATGAAAAGCAAGGAATGTTCCAACTCTAATATTTTGAGACTCCATGTTGTCACATTCACCACTTTCATTTTTGTCATTTCTCACTAGTTTATGCTTAGTGATGCCTAGCTATTGCACTCCATAGCTAGGCATCACTTTGTGACCCTTAAAAAACCTTTGATTGACATTACAGACTCTGTATGTTCATGTTTTTCAGTTCCCTGTGATTTGCACCTGAATTTGTCAAGCTTAACGCAACATAAATCCTGGTTCTGGACCCCTGCTGCTTCTGCTGTCAACTCACAGCTGAGCAACTATTTCAGATTTAAAACCTACCTGTTTTTAGTAATGTAATAGGTCAAATTAGCACAGAAACATAATTACAGTTACAGTTACAGCGGGCAGTTCTTTACCAATAAAATATGTTACGTTCACTTGTAAATTCATACTTTGGTGACACAATGCATAAAAAAACACAGAATGAAAGGAGGGCAACACATTTGTGATTTTAGGACATGGTATCATAGTCACGTGCATAACACTACAGAGCTGAAGGCGAACATAGTGCAACCTTTTCAGTTTGATTCTCTTGTCTTTTTTTGTGCATCTTGGGTTCAACTTTATATGTGACTGTTAAGTGCTGAGATAAATCAGCAGTAATGATAAAACAGAAATGTCACAAAATTCCATGCTACATTAAAGATATGCTCTTTGATTTTGTGATAGTGCCAGACAGTTGCCCCAAATTCATTTCCAGCTCACTGCTGAAGCGTTGATGCTCAACAACTGTGAAACTGTGCTGACGCTGAAACTTCCATCACTGAGCTGCGAGGAGATTTTGGGATTCATGTGTGTTGTTGAACACCTCAACAGACTGGGGAAGTGTTTCTTTGATTATTTTTAATTTAATTTTAATTTAATGATAATTCAATTGTCCAGGAGTTGAATAATGAGCCATTTCCTGTGTCTGCACAAGAGTGTCACTCCTCCTCATATCCCGATTGATTCAGCAGTTTAATGGATTTGTGCAGTTGCCCCTGAGTCTCACTCTCTCCTCTGGTCTCAGCTGAAGTTCACAGAGGGCAGAGTTCATACCCCACGTTCCCATAGCAACATATGACATGTCACCCTCAAACAGAAACTCCCTCTCAATCCTCCGTAATGGATTTGGCCTCTGAACTCTGTCCCCCTCTGCCTCTCAAACTGACACATAGCCAAGTGTGAAGCCCTCCTGGCTGTAGCCTGCAGCCGTGTCCACTGCATTACACTCCACATCCCGGCCACACAGGGGCTAATGATCAGCTCTGCAGTGGCATATGTCATCTAAGTGAAGAGGCTCACATGTAAAGGTCAATAAATACCATCATTGCTTTAAAAAAAACAACAACAAAAAAAAAAAAACATCTCAACAATGACACAAAGTAAGTGAGGTTTCTTTTATAGCTGACATGGTTTTGGTTGAATCATAAGCTTTACCAGCAAAGCCTGACTCACTCCGACCTCACACTGGTCCCCTGTCATCGTTATGCAGCTTCACCTCGCTGCAGCCAATCCTGTTCTCGAACCAGCTTCACCTGCTGCATTATTTATGAGCACTAATCAGGACCCCAGCTCTGGTGTGCTAGCCACCCTACCGGTAACATCACTTTCCTGACCCGACCCTGCCTGTTTCCCCACAGCATTAACGCGTGTTTACGCTAACGCCTGCTCATTAGGCCTAACTATGCTAGGCCAGGGCCTGCTGCCTGAGACGGAGCTGGGGGCCTTTTTAACATGCTCTAACTAGCCCAGCTGCCCCCCTAATGGGATACAGAGAACAGCTACGTGCTAATCTCAAACAACAGGAAAAAGCAACATCGGTGGCTAGTACATATAGAGGTAGTTTACTGGGAGACATGGCCTGCATGGACCTGCGATCAGGCTCCATTATTGTTGTAATTAGCGTGCCTCTGTGGAGCCCGGGCTCCCAGGCAGCGTGCCTCGACCTCCCTGCCTCTCAGTCTGTTTACAGCCAGCCAAGGCAACAGGGAAAGGGCAGGGGGCTGGCCACACAGCTCGATACCTCCACACAGCTCCAGCAGTAACACAGCTGTTTGTTCATTTGAAGCATGAACACAGGAGAGTTTTCATTTCTCTGCTGTCCTCCTCTATTCAAATGTTTATTCTAGCTGTAGTATAGGTGAAGGCAAACTAAATGCCCAGGGAGGTGCATGGGGGTCAGATATTGTGTATATGTTTTTCATCAGTTATTTTGAGAGACTACAGCAATTAGCCAGTGTACATCAATCAATGTCAGCATCGAGTCCGTGAAAACATCAACTAAGCATTTGAATCACCCAGTATCATTTAAAGTCTGCAGCCAGCTAGAGGTGCGTGCACACATGTGAAATCATGCATGACTGTTGTGCCGCGAGTGTTGGGTCCAAAACTCCTCATTCAGACTTATTCACATTCAGCCGCAACCTTTCAGCAACTGCACTGTGCCCCTTAGATTTACCCCAACCCTTTGGCCCCACATCATTAAGAGGCCACTCCTTGGCGCGACATCCATCCCCTGATCACCAATTAGCAAGGCTGGTCCCTTTCCCTGCGCAGATGCAGAGGTGGAAGCGTGGAAAGGCAGAAAGGTAGAGAGGCGCGAGCAGGGCAGTGTGAGGTGGAGGTCCCATGAAGGACACGGCTCCCTGGGTGGCTGAGTGATGAGCAGGGGAGCGTGAAGGGCTGAGGCAGGTCTTTCCCACAGACCATCAGTCCTTCAGTCAGCCAGTCAGTGTTGCAATACTGAAGCACAAACTATAATCAGACAGCCTCTTATACAAGAATTTCTCCGTTTCTGATTCTTTTTTTTTTTTTAATCCTTTTTAAGTCACTTTTTTCTAATTGTGGCATCAGAATAATTTCCTTTATGTGGATGTCTGGTCTTACATGCATGTGGTAGTTTTTTTTTTTGGTTTTTTTCTTTTCACTTTTTTGTCTGTCTTCATTTGAGCTCAGCTGCTCTGACATAATTTTGATTAAGATAAAACATTGCTCTCTGTGTGGACATTGAGAGGGATCGGCCTTGTCTGTCAGTGGCCTTCCCCAGTGTTTCTCCTTGTTGTCTCACTTCATTCCCTCTCTTATTGCATCTGATAAGAGACCCCGTGTTGCAGTGTGGTAATGAAGCCTGTGTTAGAAGAGCAGCACTGCCGGGCATTCAGGCCCCGCACACCTCGGAGAGGCAGAGGGGCGCGTGCATATCGATCCTATATTGTTTCCTTGAACCCAACTGCCTCGGCGTGCTTTGTGCTCTCGCTGCACTGCCTCTCAGTTCACTGTAGTCTAATGTGTTGTCATGAAAAGCTGCAAGTGAAGTGTTGCTGTGTGTGTTCATGTGTGTGTGCTCTCACATATACACTTATGGCTTGTTTTGTATTTATCTGTCCAATCCAATGAAAAAAATCTATAACTGTTTTATACCATGCCTTAATATCATCCTTAACAATGATAATAATTTTAGAAATAATCTGATATTATAATATTTATGAACAAGGAATATGTTTAAATTCTAATTTGAACTAAGAATACAATTTGTTAATGTTTCTGTACAGACAGCATTAAAGCAGAGGCATACATAATTTTATACAAAACATAACTATGCAGAGAAGTCTCCACCAAACCCAATAAATAAACTATAATGCTAAATATTTGACAGAATACTAATAATGGTAATATGCATTCATTAGCAACTACAGACATTCTTATAAATAAATGAATGGGAGGTCCAGTAACATCATGCCAGAGCTTCTCATATAAATCTAATGTTATTCTAGATGCAGCTTGTTTACATGGGGCCTAATCTGTTCACTCTCACAGGCTGTATGTGTTTTTGTGTCTCTTTTGCATGAGAAAGTAAGAGAGATCTAAAGGGCTAAAGCGCCATCTGGTGGAGATGTAACATGGTGGTTTGCACTGAGGTAAAAATCAATCTGCACACTTATAATCATCACCAGGTTAAAATAAAACTGCAGACATGTAGTATAAAACTTCATTCTGAATCTGTGCAAATTGTTCTGAAAACTCTTAAGACAGTTTTGTGTAACAGGTTTTTCGATGCATATGTTCAGGTGCTTCAGGAAAAGCTGAAGTGTTGCTTATCTCTGAGGAGACTGTCACTGAGGGCGATTTTTAGGTCAGAGAATGGGGAATCGTTTTATTTTATACTGTTTAACACTGTGAAAAACTTATTTCATACTGTTTTAAATGCTGTGGCTCTTAGACACTCCTTCAGATCAAGTAAGAAAATTTCGAAATGTGTGGCTGCGTGATACTGAGAAAATAATTCACGACCTGTTCATCTCTGTGTACCTGCACCATACACTGAATGTACTTTTATCTTAATGTGAATTATCTCTAGAGTAATTTTCTTGTGCAAAGCACAAAGCAAATCTGTCATGTTTTGGCATCACAACAAGTGCTGCATATCATGTGTTTGCAAAATGGTCAGTGAAGCTTGTCCACGCTTTTTACCGCAATTCTTTGTACACAAAAGACTTATTTGGCATAATGCATGTAGAAAGGGCTCACTGTTCTGTCCTCTCTAATTGGCGCTGTCAGGCGTCCCTTCGCTGGCTTGTTTCACAGTCTGATCGGATAACCCAGTCCACTTGAAGAGAGGAGTGAAAGACAGCCTGAGCAAAGTAAAAAAGAAAAAAAAGAAAAAAAACAAAAAGAAGAAGGCAGAATGAAAAGAGATGCAGGTTGTTAAGAGGTGGTGAGCTGCTTAAGGATGATCAACTGCCAAGTAGACGACAGGCTGCGCTCTCTTTTATACATAAATAGTTGTCTTTCACTCGGTATTTCAGCAAACAATCGCTGATCAGAGGTGTGTAAGCAGGTAGAGGAGGAGGGACTCTAATGCAACATGACAAAAGTGCTACTTTGATATTGCTGATATCATTACCCTCGTTAGGAGGTAAATGCCACTGATAAGATAGAATGGGAAAATAGACATGGAAGGCCTTTTAAGTGCAGGGAGGAGCATGATGTTTAAGTGAAGAGAAGAATGCAAAAAACAACAGCTGATATTATTCTCTTTTATTCTGCCTTCATCACTAACTTGTCAGTTTCTCTCAGTCCAATTTATTTGATTTAATATAACCTGTTTTCAATTTTTTTTTTTAAACCATTTTTCAAGCATCTTCCACTTAATTTTTGGGTGTGTTTGTGCATGTGTTCTTTTCTTTACCAGCCATGTGTGCGTGTGTGTGTGTGTGTGTGACAGTAATACCTGTGTTACAGTGGAAAGTAAGTAACTTCAGAAGTCAAGTGTATCATGTTGCCGGGATCTTCTTTGTGGTGACAACAGTGATTAATAATGGAAAGCAGATGTTGGCATCTTGATCTGAAATTTTCATGAAACTTCGCTAACGTGATTAAAGTGTATGTCTTCCTCAGTCACTGCGAGTCTTTTAACTCCGCTCTCTGGGGAGTGGCAACAAATCATGGTTGAGACAACATGTCAAATCATAGAGAATCTTATGCATGTTAGACACAAACTCCTTTTCCCTTTCGAACATTTGAATTCCTTCTCTGTTCATTGAACAAAGATGGACAAAGTTAGATTATTTTACAGCATTTTACACTTTTTTTGTAATTTCACTTTCATATTTTTATTTCTGGTTGATTTCAGCTATTTCAACAAACTAGACCTTTAGTTTTTTAGGCTCATTTTTGCCAGTGAAATTAGCAATTAGAAACAATTTACAATTACAATTTGAAAATATAAAGAAATATGCAAATAAATAAATATAACATTTGAATAAGTGGTAATTTATGTTTTATTTTTATTTGGTGGTATGGAAAAGTCAGTAGTAATTGGTTCCACATCCATGCCTAAGATAATACAAGGAACTTTATCAAATCATTTCACTACTAAGTTGAGATGAATGAACTTGACTTCCAGCGTGCCACGTGTCTTTTCCTGTGAATAGTGATGTATTTTTCACAAGAATTTAATGACATTTCTATTTTCTCCTCATGGAAAGCTTCAGGATTCATCTTTATATTTTTTTTGTAGGGGTGGATAAATGCATTTGCAGCTTTCGCTCAGCAAAGTTTATTTATATCTTAGGATGCATTTAAAAGCCCAAGCTGCTGTCACAAGGAGATGGCTTTGCTCACTTTGGATTGCGAGGTGCAAATGTATGAAAAAAGGCTTGAGCCGGAGATTCAGCGCAAAGTAGCCGGGAGTGTTGTGGCAGAGGAAATATCAGATCACTTAAATGCTTTCTCAAACATTTCTTGAAGAGGCACCAAGATCATCTTTTATCTCTCTATTTTTCTCTCCATGTTTTATCCGTCTCCCAATTTCCTCTCCCTCTCTCCTCCATCCCTAAAATTACAACACCTCACCTACAGTGCATCTGTACAGTTGAGCACATTTTTCCTCTGCACTGTGCTGAGAGACCGGTAGATGAATAAAAACTGAAGTCATAAGAATAATAAGATTATTCTTAACCTTTTTTCTCTATATTCTCTTTTTGTTTGCTTATCAGTACCTTTTTATTGTTGTTTATCAGATTTTGTTTCTTTTTTAATTAGAACACCAAAAATAAGTCTGCTAATGTTCTTTATTTATTTCTTTTTTGTTTATTGCACAACAGATGTCGTCTGTGACTCCGTGTGTGTATTATGTATTTAAAAACACATCAAGGTGCCACGCTGCTCACTGGGTGACACTGTGGTGTCGATCACAGATAGATCGATCCTACTGCCATAAATATTGACACACCAAATGTGTATTAATCCACAGCTGAAAATAGTTCCCAACATATACAATATTTACTACTGTTTGAATTATGTTTGCTAAAACCTACAGTGCCAAGCTGTTTTGGGAAATTACACAACTTTATAAAACTGTATATTTTAAACATATTTAAAATTAACATCTTCATTAGAACCCAATGGATATGGCTATTGTCAGAAAGTTTTGGTGTTTTCATTGAATTTGTTTACAATAAGATAAATATACATAAACACCAGCCTTATCACACAGCTAAATGTGACGTAAGTGAGGTGAGGACGGGTTTCATACAACAAACTCTGACCTCAGTTCCCCTCTTTGTGAGTGAGCCCTGAGCAGTTGTTCATGTAATACTCGGGATACGTTAACCCCTTCGACAGCTGATGACTTTCCATCTGAGTCTCTTTTCCTTCTCCTTTGACAGTTGTGCGACTTCTACACAAGGAAAAACACCAGCCTACCAATAAATTCTGCACACTCTACTTCCTGAAAATGTAACACAACAATTTGTGCAGTAATTCAAACAGAGAAGGAGGACTTCTGCTGACTCAAATTTCCTTTGTCATTTGACTCTCCTTACTCCAAATCCACTCTATTTGGGCTCTAAAGAGCAAGCACCATAAATTGCATAAAAGAATGTGTGTAAATGAATATGAAAAGCGATGTTCTTTTCAGCAAGGCAATGATAGCTGTTTTCACTTTCCATCTCATTTTTGTGTTTTCTCTCCTACCTTTCACACTCTTCCCTGAGGCCATAAAACAGTACTTTTACATATATTACCTTTTGATTAATGGAGCTGTATTCATTATTCTGCCCTATTGCTAATTAGAAAACGCACCCTGCTAATGATATACAGTTGGAATAATACTTGCCCACGAGGCACGCTATCACATCAGGTTTCATGCTTGCATGCTCCTGGTAGGAGCCTTAACTCATAGATCCAGATCTGCCTCCTTCTTCCCCGCTCGGCTTGTCCATTAGCAAAAGAGTCACGGCCAGCACAGGGTGTCATTGTTTTTGTTCTGGCATAATGAGACCTGTTTTCTCCAGGGAGTTGTCGCTGAGGGTTGATGAGGTGTGCAAGCACTGAGTCAGTCTTAATCAGGAGATCTGTGAGAGCTTTTGTGTGTGTGTGTGTGTGTGTGTGTGTGTGTGTGTGTGTGTGTGTGTGTGTGTGTGTGTGTGTAGACGTGTGTACGTGTGTGTACGTGTGTGTACGTGTGTGGTCTTGATTGATTTTTTTTTTTTTATTGTGCATGTGGATATCCTTATTTTGTCTCTGATTTACTGCTATTAAAGAAAATATTACATTTAATAAAATCAAATACGACCAATCAGATCATATTTGATTTTATTAAGGGTTAATATAGTAGAGTGCTGGAGGAGTATCAGGTGATTCCACTGCTCTGAAAGTGCTCCTGTGTGACTGTCTGTCATGGTCCAAACAACCAATGGCAGTGACAACCATCAATATTACACCAGGAGACTTGTCTGTACTAATGCAGGTTTATTCCCCTGGCCGGGCCCTAACTGTGTTAATGGCTGGAGGGATGTGATGGAGGCATAGTGGGGAGGGACCAGGTCACGACATATTGGTGACAAGGTAACACCAACTTTTGAGCTGACATCTGTCATTTGTCCTCTTTAGACTACCACTCTACTGATACATCATTCCTGATTATAAAGCAATTATGCGCATTATACACGTTTTTTTGTGGTAGCATTTTTTATTTCTCATTTTTTTGTGAGGTACAACTTTCATCATTCTTTTTCAGTATCTGCTTCTGCATTTACTGTAATTTCTAGATCAGGTATAAAAATAAAAACCTATATCTACTCAAGTGCTCTATGTCCAGGTTTTAGGTTGTGGCACATTTACTCAAGTGCTCTCATTTGTTATTCTACTGCACTACATTTGAAACCTGTACCTGATACTAGGATTTATAGGAAAAAGCTATGAGAGCATAATGAAGTTTCATTCACATCTGTATTTTAGTATTAGTCAATCATTTAAATAAGACCTTTAAATACATTTTACTGGTACAGGCACTGAATTTGATAAATTCAATATGATGTTAGTGGAATATTTTTACTTTGCTGTGACACTGCTTTTATGTGCATAAAGCATTTTCAGTCTTGTGTCTTCATCATGGAGAGGATTCTGGTGTCGAAAACAGTTTTTTCTCATGCAAGTGTGCAGAGGGACATTTGGACTTTACAGTATAAAAGAAAGAAGTGAAAACAAAGATTTGATCATTTGGGCCATAATTTCAGTCCCCAGATACAAGACTGATTCATCATGTTATTTGAAAAGACAGTGTCAACAACAGCTGTGATTGTTTTGCTTTGAGGTGTCTCCAACTCCTCTAACACACAGAGACACCCACACATGCCCAAACAAAATGACTATACTAAAAATGAAGCTTCTGGTCAGAGGAAAACAGAGAGCCTCTCTAAAGGAGATTTATCTTTGGTTTCATTTGACCCTAAAATAAGGGCAGGGAAGAGGCAGTAGTAACTACAGGGGCTGGAAAGAAGGAGGTCTGCTCTCTAAAGTCTACAGAGAGAAAAAGGCCAAAGGTTATAAAGAAAAGCTTGGAGTGGTGCCAAACAGCCGTTAACACTTCTCACCTACTTTTTGTGGCTCAGAGGTCAGCGTTTTCTGAGATTACCTCTTCTTATTTTCTCTATTCCACTCTCTCCAAGCACCATTACAGCCCAACACACAGCCATTAGAGATCAACAGCCCATACAGTTGTAATAGCACCCTCACATAGCTCTAGGGTCTACTAACCCACAGCCTCTGTGTGTACTGTATGATCCTGCTGCTGAAGTCCTTGCTAAGGTCAAGTAGGTTAGTAGTGAGGTTGGGCTACAGGAGTACAGCCTGTGTTACATCCATGTTACCAGTCTGTCCAGGCTCTAGTTAAATAATAATGATAATGTAGTGCTTTATTGATCCCTAAGGGGAAAGATGTTAATGCCTCCAAAGGGAGTTCAAAGTGCGCAGTCAGCTACACAGCAATGTACCCAATGCTGCAGTTATTTCAGCATCTTGCTCAAGGGTACTTCAGCAGGGTGGATCCCTGTTGGCACAAGTCTTCCATGTGTTTTAGTTAAGTTCACTCTTTTCATTATGTACTGCACTGCTGGGTTATGGTTAAATCCATCTACTTAATATATGATTGTAGATCTATTGTTTGTTTTCCATCATTCCAGTGAAAAAGGTGTTAAATTGCATTCGATGTGGTGTTTAAAAGGTCTTCGATTTAACTGGTGAAGAGTGCAGAAACCCTGTTGTGTTAGACACATGCAAAATGACCTTGTTTGTTCTTGTGACAAGAACCACTTGTGGCCTTTCATATTTTGTACATTTACATCCTGTCAATTTCAATTTGTGTTGGCTTCTTTTAACCATGACTGCTATTTTTCCCCACCCTTAATCAAGTAGTTTTAGTCGCCACAGCCGAACTAATCTTCAACCGTTGAGGTAGCAGATAAAAATGCTCATATGTTGTATTTGGAATGGTCAAATGGGTTGTTTTGCAAAACAATGACAAGTGGCCTATGTAGTCGTATGGGTATAAGAACTTGTTGTGTAGTGTACTAAAATATGTGGTGGTTTTCACTTTAAAGCCGTAAGAAGTCAGCAGATTTGCTTACAGGTTTGTTATAGTAGATTGAGTCTTTGTGCTCTCTCAAGGCCAAAACTCAGCTTTAAATGTTAAGCATATTATCATCTGATTCGGTTTATACTATAAGATTCTTTTCTTGGGATCAATGCAAATCTCCCAACTTTGTCATTGTGAAATTTCAATGTGTCACCTGCTCTATGTAGATGTATCCCGATTCTTCAGGAAGAAGCTCTGTGCCGCTCAATGTGGGAAATGTAATTGGTCTGGATTGACGCAGGATTGGGAGTCGAAATGACAGAATCAAGACGGGATAGGATTGTCAGCTAAAACAGAGCTGCCATTGGACAGGAAGACATAAATTGGTACCAGATGAGAAATATTTCTGCTCCCTTGTCCCTGTGGATCCTCCAGTTTGAATCTCACTTTTCCATTTTGATAGCATCACAGACGCAGTACTTACCATGCTCTCCAGAGGCAGTGACGTGTCTGTCAGAATGACACGAAGGCAATGAAGTCAAAACATAAACTCAGAGAGAGAAAGCGGAAGGCAGCATGCTTTTTTCTTTATCAGTCATCATATCAGTCAAATGCAAATTATTAAATGGTGTCTGACCTCTGTCAGCTCCTATTGAAAATTCACAACTTTCCTGGCACAGCCCTGTCCTCACATGTGCCTCTGTAGTATGTCAGCCTGAAAGTGACTCAAAAGCTACGATCACATTTTTACTGAGAGCTGAAGAGCAACAGAAAGTTGTTGAGGAAGACACTGCTCTAAATGTCTCGCTGTACACTTGCTCGTAGCTTTCTTATTCAAATGTGGGCACTTGAAAATGCCAACCATCCTCCATGAACAACCATATAGGTTTTTTTTTCAACCTTCTAACACAACCCATAGGAGTGTCTCCTGAAATAGCTTCCCTACAGCAGCAGGTGTACAGGACCTCGCTTGTCATGGTTACAATAATAAACACGTGGACTGTACAATCATGGATAATAGAAACAGCATAATCTGTTACTTTTACAAGGGAATTGAACACCTCTCTCCTTTATCATATTCCTTTGTTTTGTTGACCCATCCATCCACATTAACCTCCTGCAGCTCTATGTCACCGCGCTTTTCCCTTTGCTCCTGTCATAATTAATACAGCCATTAGATATCACCTAACAACAAAATGGAACTATGGGTCATAATGACCTGCTGCACAAATGACCTATGGGCTCGTTTTTTTACAGGAGGACGGCCTCCAAAATGCATGTACTCCCCACAAAGCGAGTTTTAAAAGCCTGACTCCCACCACTGAAGTTTTATTAATCACTGACCCTCTCAAGATGAACAGCAATCATTTTGGTCAGTGGGGCAGTAACAATCTGATGTACACTAATTGTACTATTTGTCACTTCTCTGTATGAACAAACATAAAAACTATGTGTTGTACTGTCTCTCACAATGTTAACTGGGCCAACATGCCACAGCATTTCCAAGATGCTTTGGAAAAGTGAAAAAGTAATGACACAAGCATCAATGCTGCTGAGGCTACACACTGTACTTTCAGTGGTGAAGTTAGTGTGCGCAGTTTCATGAACATGTATTCCAGGTCTCTGCCTGTGAAAAATCACGATGCAGCTCTACTTCTGCAGAGAAATTAAAACAAATTAAGCTTATGTACATACAAACTTAACTATATTTAGTTTCCTACTGAAACAAAATACATTTTAGAATATCAACAGCTGTCCCTCAATTGTCCATTCACGACCTGTTAATCGTCACCTTCCCTTTTCTGAGGTAAAGTTGAGATTCTGATTAAAAATTAGTCAATTGTGACTGATGAGTGTTTGATTTTGAACATATGTCCTAATGTAGGAATTTTCTGTTAAATCCTGAGATGTTAAATAAAATAAGAAAAAACAAATAGAGTAATGAAAGAGAGAAGCAATTTGTCACTAGTGTAACAGCACAAACACATGACCGTTTACCTACAAAATCAAACATATTATAGATTATAGATAATTGCAGAGGGACATTTTTCATATTTTGTGATTCTGGTAAAATCCAGATGGAGGTTTTTGGGACTGAATCACCACTGGGAATTAATGATTCTTCCTTTCAGTGCTGTGTCCATGCTTTATGCGTTCTTGAAAGTCCATAGTGAGTACACCACAAAACTGACTAAATACAGATTCTCAACAAACTAACCACAGGTTCTATATTAAGAAAAAACATTTACAGTTCAAAGCCTGGAAGATGAGGAAAAAAAATTTGTAATGAAAACAATTACAACAGTGAACAGTTTCTGTGATATTTTCTACATATATTATTATTATTATTATTATTGTTGTTACTATTATTGTTATTATTATTATTATTATTATTATTATTATATAAATACTAGTTGTATGAAATCTTGGGGATGCATGTACAGCATTATGATTGATGTCTCTATTTTAGCTTCATTACTAGAGGACCTTGCTGTGTTTCTGACATTTGACATACACCACATGACATGGACATAAAAATGAACAAGTGAAGTGCCAAAATACATTTAAAAAAAACATCATAATTATACACTGTGCCCTAAAACTTTTTTCTCAGAGGTTAGCTTGGCACCTTTCTCCTGCTTAGTACTGCTCTGCCTCTTCCCTGCCCCTAAACCATCATCATCTTCATCACTGATCCTTGTTCTGCATCTCTGCAACCAGTCTTTACACAGGGGCCAAACTCAGGCTTTCAAAGAGTTGAGTTGAAGGTGGAAGCAAGAGTACTGGCATGGATCCCCAGGACAGCAGGGCAATTATAAAATTATGAGTGAAGAGTTCCTCTAGATCCCCTGTTTTCCCAAAGAACCCCATTACCCAGAAGCCCTGGCTTTGAAGCACCTCTCCCACACCAAAAGATGACACAACCTCTAGTGCTGGCTCCTGTCAGGCAAAGGTTCTGCAACAGAAGCCATGTTTTTTACTCTCTCTTCTTTTTCCTCATCTTCCATATCTCCCCGAGTGTTTTAAAGCAGCACTGCAGAGCTGCGTTTCCTAACAGTGTCGGTTTAAAGGCAGCACTGGCAATATGACAGCCAGAAGAAACAGTGAGTGCCACAATTGACATATTCCCCATCCTTTTGGCATGTCATCTCCCTTTTTCTGGACACCTGATTGATTCTGACAGCCTATATTGGGTATTTCATATGAAAGAGAATTTTGTGATTAAATGTTAATGAGTTGGAATTTCTCTCAGTGCTTTTATTACAGGCCGCCAGTTTTGAACATTTTTCAAAGTAACACACCCAAATTCCACTGTTTGCAATGAATTAATAATACAGTCTTGTCACTGAAGTATCATGCATTCTTTAATCAGGCTCCGGGTCTGAAACAGAAGCTTCTTGAAAGGTATTTCTTTATGATCAGAACAATTAGAAACTTAGCGGCCAATCATGAAGGGCTGCTCACAAAGTCATGCATGCATATATACAGTATGTATGTGTACGTCAGACACAGAGAGAGAGCCCTGGGGTGGACTCTGCTGCTTTCTTGTAGCTGCCATCTGAATTATATGTCTTGACTGGCTCACATCAGTGACTGGGAACTTGAGCAGTCTGAGGCCAAAGGCTGTGTGAACTGCGAGGACAAAAGAACAGAAACACGCGTCTTTGTTCCGTGTTCTCAAAGTGCTCGCCAAGTTGTAAAATAAACATCCCCAAGTTTAGCTCCCCCCCACCCCACCCCCACAATCTCCTTTTTTTGCAGCCAAGTCTGGAATCAGTCCTCCATTTCAGTTCTTGTTGTTGAGGACAAGACACAAATTTGTGTGGTAGTTTGTGGTGTTTGGTCTCCTTTGTGTTGAACTGTATTGGAGCTGACACATATCTCATGTCTGTGTCTGCCTCCTACCTGAAATCCTCTGCGGCTTTTCTACAACTGCCAACACGAGAAGAGATGGGAGCAGCCAGACTGTTTTATTTCATCATCTCAGATCATGATACTGCCTACCTCACCCACACTCTCTTTACCACTTTACCACCTTCTGCCAGTCGTGTCTGTGTGCGCACTGACGTGGAAATAAAGGAGAAAAAAAGGAAAAAAGGAACAGGTAAAGTGGAAAATGCAGGGTGCTCAGCAAAATGTCTTAGGTGTACTCGCCATCAAATGCAGTAATCACAGCAGGGAATGTTATTGTCTTGGAAATTTGCTCTAGTATCTGTATTGTAATTCTCTGGCAGTGGTGGTGTGTGACGACTTACTTTCCCTCTCAGGGCAGAGCAAGAGACTATGACACCAGGATTTAGTTTTTGTCAAAAGAGTGAGCAGCCTTTGTGGAGGGATTGACTTTCTGTCTTTCTGTCTCTTTGGAGTTTGTTTTTAAGAGTCTCTTCTGTTCTGTTCTACAAAGTACAAGCTTGCTGAAACAGACCTCTGCGCTCTCAACTCTCCCTCTGTTCCTGAGCAGAAGTTAGAACAGTTGGTGCCCCTCAATAAGTTATACCACCATCATCCCAACTCAGAAACATGCAACAGTCTGGAAGAATTTCAGGTAAAGGCCTGGCTAATTAGTTCCCATCAAAAATGTAATTCTTTACTGGAATTATGCCGCAAGGGCTGAGTAGCCAAAAGCGAAGATACCTGGTGGAGAAAAAAAAAATGAATGAATGAAAAAAGATATTCTAACCTCGAGCCATAAGTACATTTATATGCTTGACATGACTCTGCCATCAATGTTGGGTCGAATTCTAATTTAATTTCTGAGATGTATGTGTAATTTTGCCATTAATATGAATGTTACCACCCTAAATATTTTACGCTTCTCATGGATATTGTGAGCGCCTCATATATCCTTCAAGGGTGTATTAATTAATAAACTCTTTTCTGATACTTTTTCGCTGGAAACTTGTAATAAGAGCAAGCAGGTAGGATGATATAGTGAGAGGAGCCAGAACATAGTTGTCTGGAGCCTCATTAACATCCCCAGTTCATTAGGAAGAGGCTTTTTTCCTGTCATCTTTTTACAATGTGCCAGTGTTGTGTGGCCTTTAAGGTAATTAATAATGAATTAATTAACCAAATTAATTCCTAGGTTACAAATGTTGTTCAGTAGTGAGGCCAGTCAGTTTGGATTTGGGCCCTGATGGGTGAGGCCCTTTACAAGCTGATGTTGTTCATGCTTCTGACAGTGCCAGCCCCCTGTCTAAAAGCCCTAGCAAGTGCCATTTGTCTCCGGGTTAACAGAAAGACGAGATATAGGGCGGGCTGAATTATTTAAGCTCCCACAACACATGCACTTTTGCTTTTCAAGCATGAGTTATAATTTAATTAGAAACTTCTGGTGCGTTGCTGGCTATTTAAATATTAAAATCTTCCGCTGATCACATTGGATTAGCCATCCCTGTGAAATTCCCTGAGATGTCAGTTGTTGTCTTTCTGTCTCCCCCTCTCTCCCTCTCTTCTCACTCTCGCCGCTTTCTTGCATTTCCATCAGTGTTTTCGGAGCTCCCGCGCTCACAGATTGTTTGTCGACTCCTCCATTAGAGACAAAGGAGTCGTCATGGACCCTCTGGGAACCTTAATGGTGCCAGTGTGCGTGAGAGTGTGAACACAGCTGACCTGATATGAATGAGAAGAGAGAGGGGTGATGCTTATTATCAGGTCTGGATTCAGAGAATATTAAGTTAAAACGGGGGGGGGGGCTGTTGTCAAGCGCCTTTTGTCTCCTGAATGTAAAAGATGCAACCTGTTGACTTATGGTGATGTCTGTGAATTTGTCACTTTTGCCATGTTTGTATGAATTTATCAGTGTTTACATATAGAGCTGTGTTCTTCTGCAGGAGTAATAAAACCTCATTAAAATCATATTGAAATAACACAGTTTATTTAAAATTTCAGCCCTATAACATAACCTTGCACGACAGTATGTCATATGCTTTACTCCATTTGTCCACACAAGAGATGCTGAATAAAAATTTTTTAAAAATTAAAAAGGATGTAATATCTTTCATTTTTTATTATTTCTGTTTTTAGCAGCATTTAAGTTAAGATGATACTTAATTGATCCCATAAGAAGCTAGATATCACAACAGCATAAGAAACAAGCATAAAGATACAAAAAGGTTTGAGCTAAGATAAAATGAGGTATCACACAGTGTCACAGTGAGGTACATGTATATACTGTATATGTAATACATGGATCATCTCCCACGAGCCCAAGATGGTCACAGGTTGAAATGTCACCATGTTGAATCCGACTGTTCACCCACTCAGGTGACTGACTTAATGGACACGTGAGTCTCCAGACGTGGCTGCACAGTAACAAGATGGCGCAGAGGTTTACAGATTACAGATTACAGTTAAAGGTTGGAAAGATGATATGACAAAGAAGAGACTGTTGCAATTACCTACAATGTGTGTGCTTTTGCGCTGGTTACACTTCATGGAGCTGTAGTTTTTCTCTATGCTAACAAATCTAAAGAACAAGAGGCTCGTCATATTTAAAAAATGTGATACCTTCCAGCTTCCCTGCATTGGCTGCAGCACTCAGCTCTGAGCCCATTCACTCCTGCTGAAGACATAAATCTGTAAAAACAGGTCACAAGGTCACAAATGTGAAAAGGCTAAGTAATTTCCTAACACAGCTGGGCACTGTAAACACTGTTAAGGTTGTTGGGGATATTGTCAGATTGGAATCAATACACATTTTCTTTGCTGGTGACTATTTACAACAGCAGAAAAATGCATGTGCGATTAGCTCAACGTGTCTGTTTTCATGCTACTGAAGGAACATGTGACCTTTCATAGCAGTGTGGCTCATATTTGGATCCATTGATTGTTGGTTTTAGTCTTTTCAATGGATTTTTTTTCTTTGACAATAATAAAGTACAGAATATTGCCGGCTTTATTCGTCAACTTTGTTAAAGTGTTCAAATCATAATAGCAAGTGCTGTCATATAGTAGATACTCATAGAATATGGATGGTAAGCCCAGAGAGGAACCCAGAAAGACTGATGAAAGAAACCCTCAGTGAGAGACTCCATCAAGTGACAGAATGTAGTGAAACATTGGCTACTCCAAGTGCGACTTCATATATTTTGCCCTCTATAAATGAGTGTGTATGCATGCCATACATATGCCAAGGATGTGTGAGAGGAACACTGAGAGAGAGACTGTGAGAGTGTGTACAGCCCTTGCACGGTCTCACTGTACGGTTTATATGTGAATTATGGGTGACAGGTTGCTCAATCCTTCCCCCAGTCAACCCTGTGACACACACACTCTATCACCAGTGGCAAAGATGTACTAGTGATTCCTAGCTGTGGGCCAGCCGGCTAATTATAAACCAGCATCTACTTTAATCTTCTCCTCTCCAGACGGTTATTTATTCCTTTATGCAGTAACGTTATCTGTTAGCTTTAGCTCCTCTCTCATGCAGCAGATGGATAGAAACAGGCAGTAGATATATACCTCACCTGTCTTTGACTCAGAAATAGCTCTGGCATGACAGCCATAGAAAACCTTACTTTTCTTCCTCACTGAAAGCCTGTGTGTGTTTCTGTCTTTCTGTGTGTTACTACCCGTCACTTTTTGTGTCTGAACAGGTGTATTTGTCTGCTCACAGTGGGTGCATATTGTGCTCTGTTTCTCCAAAGTCTGGGAGGGGCCCTGGCAGTAGCTCTGCAATTGCATGTCAATCAGGCTGTGCTGCAGACGGCCTCTCAGGCACCCCACTGTGTGGGGTCCTGTTCTTCTCTTGTCTCGTCCTGTCATCCCAAATTCCTTTCATCCCCCCTCTGTTCCTCCTGCAATCCCTCAATCATCATCATCAGTTATTCTCAGAGAAACAGTTCTCACTTACAATCTCCTTTATATGGTGGAGCTGCTGCACAGTTTTATGGTGAATGTTTATAAAATGATATGAAATGAAACAGAGATGTACACTACTGGTCTGAACACTAATTTTGAAAGACACAGCGCATTCAGAAAGTATTCAGCCCCCTTCAATTTTTTCATATTTTGTTATGTTGCAGTCTGATGCTAAAATCATTGTCCTTCATCAATCTACATTAAATACCCCAGAATGACAAGGCGGAAATAGAATTTTAGAAATTTTTGCTAATTTATTAAAAAAGGGGAAAAGTATTCAGACCCTTTGCTCAGCACTTAGTTGAAGTACCTTTGGCTTGTCTGATGCGCGAAGCTCTGCACACCTGGATTTGAGGATTTTCTGCCATTCTTCCCTGAACCTCTATCAGGTTGGATGGGGACCGTCATTGGAGAGACATTTTCAGGTCTCTCCAGAGATGTACCATTCAGTTCAAGACAGGGCTCTTTATTTTTTCTGTCTCTGTGAGTATATATATATAGTATATTTATATATACATATAGTAGTTAGCGCTGGATGTATTGTCATAGAGAGTTTGTGCAGGAATACCTGTCAGTCTGATGTCATGGCTATAAAAATACAACCAAACCTGAATTAAACTTTAATTATTTTTTTTTTAATTTGAGATTAAGTTCTTGAAATTCACATTCAGCTGTGAGACTCCCAAATAATAAGTGCTCTCCTGCCAACTGATGAGGACTGACTTCAGTGAAGATGCTCTTCCTCGCCATACTCTCAGAAAGTTCAACTTAAATTTTGTTCAATTTTTGATCAGTCTTAAAATGAAAGTTACATCATATTGTTTGAATTGCAGTTCCTTTAGGTTTTTAAATAAGGAAGCAATAAATATTCTGGTGCAGTTCAGTGCAAAGTGCAAATCTTTCACTGAATAAATTCTAATTCAAGAAAGACAGTGGGCAGGTACTTGATTTTCTTTTAAGTACACTTTCATTATGTCATGTAAGTGATTTCTGAGTTTTTTTGCCCTTACAGTGACTTTAGTTTCATGATTTTAACACAAATGGCAAACCATTTGGATATGTCTTTAATCTGTAAGAACCCAAGATAAAATGTCATAAGCAATTTCATATATAGTAACACTGTCGCAAAGATAAACCAGACACAGACTGGTTTGTATATAGTCTGTATTTCACTTTGTCCTCTGTTATGATAGATTGTGATAATTTGGGGATGGAGGTTTCAGCTCCTGCCGTGTGCATAAGCATGTGAATAGTTTGTGTTATCTAGTATAACATAAGGATGACTATTGACTACATTTGCCATGTTACTGTGTCAATTCTTGCTGTCCTTGCTGTTAATGAAAAATGCTATGTGAACAGCCGTGGGCAGAGGCGTTATGTTCTCAGGTTGTCCAGCTGTCCGTCCGTCCGTCCGACCCAACACGGTTAACACCTTGAGAGAATTTCTTCAACTTTGGCACAAACGTTCATTTTGACACAAGGACGAATTGATTTTGTTGGTCAGAGGTCACAAACCACATTTTTGGCCATAACACAAGAATTCATATGCTAATTATGACACAATTTCACACAAATATCTAACAGGATGATTTAATGTCAAAGGTCAAGTTCACTATGACATCATATTGTTGGCCATTATTCAAGGCAGAAGAGGGGATTGTGACCATATTTCACATTTGGTCTGATACTGAGTTGATGATTGTATAGGTCTGCTGCTGGGTTGATCTGGTTGGTGGAGCAACAGTGAGCTGGTAATTCTGGTTAGAACAATGTACCAAGGGAAAATTTTAAATTTCTGAATACTGACAGACGCTCTTACCTGTTCAGTCCAAACAGTTAATAACCGCACTCTGTCTCTCCCCCCCTGTCTCTGTGTCTGTCTCTCCAGACCTCCCCAGATGTTATTTGACTCTTATTTGCTTTAATATTTCAGCGGTTTGCACAGCTAGAAGGGCAGGATTCACTGCACGCCTTAGTAATGTTACACCCCTGTAAACACTGTTGTATTTGCTGATGTCTTGTAATAGCAGTGGGATAATGCTAGCTATTCAAAGTGAGATGAAGAGGGACAATAAAAAGTGATGCTTCGTTTAGATACTCCTGATACAGTTATATTATATATACATGGTGAAAGCAAAGGTCAAAGAGAGATAAAGTTTCACGAGTCAGAGTCACAAGTTTAAAATACTGATTGCATCAGTGTCCAGGGACCTGTAACTATTATGAACAAGCACTCTGAGACAGATTCAATTCAGTGAGGTCACCAGCATCCAGTAGCTTCCAATGTACATTGGTAAGTGAATAACATGACCTCAAGCTACCCAAAATGAAGTCTTTTGATCTTTACACCCTGTATTCTTTTAGATCTAATGATTATTTTAACCTCCTAACATCACTATGAAAACACACTCAGTACAGACTTTTTTAGCCTTTTCTTTTCTATATTGTATTTCCATGTATCATGAGCTCAAATGTTCAATTCAAAAATGTTATAGCAACCTCTGAGTCAAAGACCTTTTTTTTTTTTGGAAATGGAACTATCAGATGGCTCTGACGATTAATACTGTGGCAAATGGGGCACTTTAATTATTAACACTGCGTTACATTTGAAGAATACTCACCAGGCGTGAGATTTAAAAGAAGCTAATGTTTCACTATCAAACCATTTCATCCAATCTTCATAACAGATGTGTGTGCAGGGGAGAGCATTAGTTTCCACAGCAGGCGCTGAAAATATGCCTGCTTTTCCTTCATCAAGAAAGAAGTCATGGTTTGTCTTGAGGGGCCAAGTGTCTTCTTGTGACTGGCCATTGGTTTTAAGTGGCTTGTGCATTTTTCATGGGACAGTGGTCGGTGGGAATGTCTTGTCACTCTATTAAGGCCTATTCAAATGGTAGCATCCATAAAATGAAGCAGGCACTGAAATATTAATTTGATATTGCAACACACCACAGTGTGTGTGTTAATTAAGGAAAGAGCTATATGCTTCAGATGGGACAAGGCTTTCAGCATACTATAATGATGGAAGATGAGCTAAATGGAAGTGACATTTGGGCTTCCCAGCTCTAGTGTGATGTCAATATGTAGATTTTATTTTATAAGATGCTTTTATGTCAGTAAAGTGAAGAAAAACTGAATTGCACAACTGATAAGGAGACCATTAACATTTTTGTTTGTTTGTTTGTGTTTATTTTCTTAGTTCATTTGACAGGCCATTGCTCATTGATCAACAGAAAAAAAAACCTGAAAACAAACCAGCGTTAGCCAAACTGTTGAACCTCGCTTAATGTTAAAAGGGCAAAATTTTAAAATAAAAAAATTCATATGTACAGTGTTATAAATGTGTAGACTTGACTGCACTGACAGACCTGACTGTTAATGGAGTGCTGTAAAAAAGAAGATAGCTGTTACTGGATGTACTGTATAAGAGTCTAATTTTTGGGGCTGAAATGTTAATCAACTCCTGATATATTGGGTGACTGATAGGTAATTTATCGTCTATTTCAATAATCAATTCAATTTACCAATTTACCAATTTACCAAGCATGAATGTCAACAGTATCATTGTAAATATCTGTGTTTGGACTATTGGTCAGACAATAAGATTTTTATAGTCTAAATGATTAATCAGCTAATCAAAAAAAAAAAACAAAACCAATCAACAGATTAATTAGTAATGGAAATTACAACAAGCACACTTTTATAAAAGATCTTAAGATTAGGGCTAACATGTATTTATATTTTTATATTGCATATTTATATATTTCATAATACAGTTAAAGTGTCTTTCCTCTTCCTCTTCAATTCCTTCTTTCGGATTTTTTTTTTTTTTTTTTTTTTTAATGCTCCACCATTCTTCCTCTCTCTGTAGGACAGACCAGCGATTATATACCCTATCCTCCATCTTAGAGCTTATTAACCTTTTTGTTGAAATATCTGGAGCATAAAGACCTCATTAAATATTTACATATGCACTAACCACTATGAAAAATTAAGAAACCCAAAGTTTTATTAACCTGTAGTAATATAATGTCTACTCCTGGCCAACAAAAAAGGGCTTTTTTTTGCACATTAAAGCATTCTGTAGTGCATAATAATGTATGGTAAGAAGGTTCCCCTTGCATTGATTAACTCTGCTTTAATATAACATTAGGTTTCCCTAAACTAGCTTTATCATAGAATTATGCTTTTAATACAAGGTGTGGAGTTGGGAGAGGGGAGGGGGTGTTTTGCCTGCAGAAATAAAACATTGCAACAATCCTTAATTATCCATGGTTCCATGTGTTGTGACGTGAGGACATCAGAAAAATTCATACACTCACATTTCATGAATATATTAAAAGGTGTAGCATAAATGCTTGTCCCTGCAAGCCATACTGACCCCATGCCTCCATAGGTGTAGTTGATCCTGATCCACAACACTCAGCCATTCAAATGGGACTAAGTGGCTTTCAATTATTCAAACATATATTCAAGAAAGGCAGTATAATGCTCGCTATCACCTGCTCCTGGCATTCCTCTCCTCTGTTTTGGGATCGCTGTTGATGCCTTGCTGCTCACAACTGAGTCATAGCTCCACTAAAATGTTGAGATTTTTACTTGCACAGCTCTGTGGACAGAGAATGGGGCGCTAATGTCTCTGTCACTGGTATCTTCACTGTCCTCTTTATTCTTCTAACATCATTCACCTTTACTGTGATAGGTGCTCAAACATTCAGGTTTCCAGAGACCCGCTGCTTTGATTCTTTCAGCGTTGCAGGCAGGGCAGACTGTGCTTTATACCTGTGTACCTGCAGGCACTTACACCTGCATGTCACCAGTGAAGTTCACCTGACGGAATTATGATTATATTTTTAAAGCAGGAGCAAAATCATCAACGTCAAGGCCAAGATAGACAGACAGACACTTAAGTACAATTATATCCTACTATGCTACAGTACTTGATTTTCTATTTATAACTAATAAAGTTGATCAAATTTGACACATTTTGTTGGCATTTGACTCTTATTCCTGTTGAGTGTCTTCCAAACGAACGTAATGTAATGGTATAGATTAAACTATTGTATAAAATTATCTTGCAACATTTAAAATGCTGTTTATTTGTTATTGCATTATTAATAATAATCCAGTTAAATACAATGGTGGAAGGAGGTACACTGCCCACATAATGTAGGTCGCTTTTTATACAGGTGCATTTTGTTGATGACAATGTACTTTTACTTATAAGAGACTATTTGTATATTGTTTCACTTTTACTTTGAATATTCTGAATTTGATTTAAATGTGTGATTAACATTTTATGTTACTTTTAAAGTTCTACTCTGCTACATACAACAGGAGATATTGTAATTTTTACGCCACTGCATACGTTATAGTTTTTTGCAGGTTAAGATTTTACGTGCAAAAAAGATTTAAATACCTTTCAAAATATAAACGAGCTCCAACTGGCTTGCATGTTAAAAAAAAAAGAAAAAAAAAGAAAAATAACAGTGGCCATTTTAAAATTTGGAAAACAGCTATTCATTCTTTTACTTTACTGTAATAAAATATTTGAATACTTGCACTGATAGAGTAGAAAGAAAAAGTTGAAGAAAAGAGTTAAAGACAGAGGTCAAAGAAGACAGAAGTGGAGTAAAAAGTGAAAAAAAAATACTATTAAAACGCATGATGAAAAGCTTGGAGAAACATGGAAATATAGAAAGTGAGAGATGAGATGTGACTGAGAGCTGTACGTTGTAGGTGTTAAACTTTAATGCCTCAAGTGAGTGAAGCAGTAAAGTACAATGTGGTCTGTGAGTAGCAGTAATAGAGAGTGGATCTATCCAGGCAGACAGAGGGGAAGAGATGGGGTGAGGTTGGGGTTGGCAGTGGGGGGGATACGGGGCATTGTAGAGGTAAGAAAGAGAAGAAGCAAGCCATACATAGTCTGAGTGAGACAGAGAGTAAGTTAGGGGGTGCGAATAGTTAGATAGCGAGAAAAACGAGAAGGTTATCCATGATTTAACGCCTGTGGGAACGTGAGATGAGCCTCACCAGTTCAGGCTGCTGTGATTGCTGGCTGGTGCTGGATAAGGCTGGGGCCTTTCAGCTCATTTCATCATGGAGCTCCTAATGAGGCCTGGGCTGACTCCCTGGGCACAGGGGCTCCAAACACACCTCTGACGGAGGGTACTGAGCAGCTCCAGCCTCTACCAGCAACAACACCAGGTCCTTGGTATCTGAAGGGGCGAGGAGGGACAGTTGGGGTGGGTGTTGCTCCAGGGTAAGTTGGGAGACCCACTTTGTCCCGAGGCTGTGTGAAAAGGTCACTGCCCGTGAGGAGTACCCACAGGCCCCCGCTGCAGGGCGTCTGGAGGGAGAGTTGTTTTTGTTCAAATAGGAAGTGGCAGGTTAAGAGGAGCGTGTCCATCAAAACTATGTCTGCTGTTTGCTCGTACAGAAGTAGCAGCTTTTGTTTTTGGAGTTTGTTCCGGGATACTCTGAAAGCCACTGATTCATGTATTGATGCCTCCTTTGTTAAGGTATTTCCAATATTTAAGCACAGTGAGCCAGTTGTTGCTGCATCGTTCTACCGGTTATTTCATGTAACACCTTAGATCTTTCTCAAATCTCTCTGGGGAAATAGTCAAGGACTGAGAGCCGTACCGTACGTGGCAGTATGGGTGCCTCCCTAATGAGAGGCAGCTCTGGGGGATATGAAAGGCATAGCGGTAGGGGCGGGTGGCAGGGGGTGGGGCAGGAGGTTTGCTGGTGGAGCGACCTGTCTGTTCACCCCAGCTCTGGCCTTTGTGCAGAGTTAATGATGCCACTAATATGTTCTTTAAAGACCACACCGTGATTCATGGCTTTCATTAGCCCTGTGTGCCAGGGTGTCTTTCTCCTTCTCTCTCTTTCTCTTTTCTGTCGCCCTTTTAATGATGGCCTGGAGACGAGGTGGCACGCTTGACCCTTAATCATACGAGTGCGAGAGGAGGCTGGGGCGAGTGAGAGGTGGTGATGAGATGGGAGGTTTTGGGGAAAGGCAGAGGGTCGGAGGAGGAGGAGGAAGAAATCAGATGATTGTTCTTCATAATCCCGCTCCTCGGGGTTGGTTAAGCAAGAATCTTCTTCTTGTACGGGACACTGTAGCGTCCGGTGTATGGCGTTAGATAAAACCTTTTATTGACACACTGTTCACCCCTGAAAGCAACACTATGCCTAATTCAACACCAATTCTGTTCTTTTACAACTTTAGTTACAACAGTCATGGTTTTGCCGTCATTCCTAATAATAACATCGTCATCAGAAATTAATTTCAGAGATCTGTGGGCATGGCAACACCATTAAAAAGAAGTTTGATGGGCTAAGAGACACAAAGAGACAATGTATTGGTATTGAACGAACCCCCAGATTCAGGTGTTGTCACGCTGGGATGTAACACAGTGAAGTCCATCTGTGAATCTGCAAAATAGGTGGTGCTAAAGCTTGGTTATGCAGGTACTTCTAAGTTCTCAGGATTGTGCATTGTTTTATTCAGTGAGGAGTTACTGAAGAAGATGGAAGCTAGCTAGCTTACTAACTGTCCTTTTTAGCAAGCTCTTTAGCTTGGTTGCTAACAGAACAAACACATTCTCACAGTTTATTCAGATGCCTTTACCACTGGTTCCTGTTTCATACCTGTCTAGAAACCATCGATGGAGCTGTTTGTGCTCTGACGGAGGAGGATTAAATAAACGTGGATGGTGCAACAAAGCTAGGTTCTGTCAGTTTCAGTTGAAAACTCTGTTGCTATAGCAACCACTCCAGGCACGGGTCCGTATCAGTTTAACTGACATTGTTAGATCCACCATTTTGTCAGATCTGTGACCAAGCAAATACTGATCTTCTTGTATCTTTTATCCTCTTCCCAAATGTCTTTGTTAGAGAATTATCTTTAGGTTTTATTACAGCTGTTTTGTGACTGTTGTGATTTATAGGATTTTGTTTTTTTATGATCACTTTTCTGCTAACCAAGTCATAGCCAATATGCTAGCTACCTGCTAATGTGTTGCTAATGTAAACGTCTAAGTAACTGTTGAATCAAGGTTCTTTTAGGACAACTTGTGTATTTACTCTTTAACTTTAGTGGACTCTACGTTACCAGATTACTGTGTTTTACTTTCTGTGATAACATAATGTTGATCTTTTACTGGTGATATGTTGTGTCTTCCCAACATGATGTGCACATAACTAACAGTTTCTATATTGATGTATTAACTTATCTTTACAATAATATGTAGCTTAGCTGTCAACCTACATGCACTGTAAAGACTGCTGGTTTGTGGTCAACATAGCAAGTACATGGGTCAAAGTTCACCAAAGTGAAATTGGACACAAAATATGTGCATAGATTCGCTTTGCTCTCGCAAGCAGTCCACTGATTGCACCAGATCCATCTGACTAAATGGTGCAATTTCATCATTTTCAATGCAAGCGTGACTGGACCTTCAGCCAAACTTTTTGGGAGGAGAAAACAAAGGTAAGTGGTAAAAGTTTACAGACTGACCTCCTGTTAAAACTTGCACGTACAGTAACAGTTGTCCATGCGTGCAATGTGGAAAAAGGAATTAGCACTTTAAGGTGAGTTTACTATCATCTTGTTTTGATTGTTTCCCAGTGAGCTGTTGTCACATGTCAGAATTTCTAACCTTTAGCCCATAATTACCTCTATTCACATCCATTGTGTGTGTGTGTGTGTGTGTGTGTGTGTGTGTGCGCCTCTGTGCAAATGTGGCCTGAGTGTGTGTTTATGAAGCGGTAAACACACAGTATCTCTCACCTCCAGCCGCCTGTTGGGAGGCAAATAAATAAATGATGAATAAATTACACACAGACATACTGTACTTGAGCTTGCTTGGCAGAGAATTACAGTTGTTTACAAGTGTGTTAGGAAGCCTGGCAGGTAGAGCCACATCATGTCTCTGTGTATTATGTTGTGCTGTCTTAGACCACTGACGCTGGGGATAATTTCAATAATTTACACTCTGGGTGATTGTAGGAGATGCCTCATGTGCTGCTTTTTAAAAATGCAAAGCAGGTCATGTTAGTCCATGCCCACCGACCACAACCTCCAAACACACACGCACACGCACACGCACACGCACACACACACACACACACACACATACTTTAACACTAACATAACATGCCTTTGGACAAGGAGAGCACCCAGATGATAAAGAGCAGATGTTTTCCCAACTGGGGGTATACTCCTAATGCTTCTATACCTTCCATCCTATAAAACCCTTCCCCCTTCCTCTCCTCCTCCTCCTTTCTTTTCCTCTAGTCTCTATCCAAGCCATCCACTTTTCTGCGGAGTGAAGACAGATTAGGGCCTAAATCCTCCGCAATTTGGGTCATGGCCTTTTGTGTGCTCTGTACGGTGAGAGTTGTGGCACACGACTGGGGCCCCCATTTGCCAGAGATCAGGGGGTTAGGCCGGCCAGTGATTGAGGGGGAGCCACACAGTATGACCATGTTTGGAAAAATAATGAGATTGAATTAACAGCGAGTCTATGGTGGAGACCTGGGTATCAGAGAGAGGAGGGGTGGTGGCAGAGGGAGGATAGTGAGAAGCAGCTGTATGAAATTGTGATCATGTGAACCTCCTACCATGCCTAGTTATTGTCTTGAAATATTCCCACCATATGTTTTATCCACTGTAGTGATGTGTAACACCACTAAATTTGAAAACAGCTCTCATCAAGAGAATGTTACGCTGTAAAACAACATCAGCTTAAAAATACATTCGACCAGGCCGCTGAGCTACTGTGGAGAGAATTGAAGTGTTTTTGATAAACCCAAGCCATTCAAGTCAAGAATTGTTTTTTTTTTTTCATGTTGGGATGAGTTTTAAAACCAATGCAGTGCATCATTGAAAGTATACAAATCAATTTGCAAACAACATTTCTTCACAACCTTAATTTGGTGAATGTTCCGTTTATTCAGTTCCTAATTTTAAATCTCTTCAGCTTGAACTCATATTTAATTATAAGTTCTGAAATCTTTCTGAATATGGTTTAAATTGTTAGATTTTTTTAAATAATCAGTTATGAGACTTTACAGTGTAGAAATGACCCACACTTTAGGCTCCTGCAACAATACATTTCAGTCTAAAGCTTGCACAAACCTCTCTCATCCATCACCGTCCAGGAAGGTGGAGGAGACGCAATTCATAGTTACCAATCAATGGATAACGATAACAAACAGTTCAGGGTCTGCATGTCTTCCTCAAAGTACCAGGTATCAGCTCGTTTTGGATTTTGTGCAGGCTTCTCCAGTTTGATGTATAAACTTTTGATATTGAGATATTTCTTAACATTTTGGGCTGTAAATGGAGGAGAGGATTACCCAGAAGCTCCAGCACTTTCCTGAAACATTGTGCAAAAACAGGAAACGCCATCAGAGAAAACAGCAGGCTGCTGCAACAATCCAACACAGCGCCTCTCTCCTTAACTTCAGTTTCGTCTGTATTACCATCTCATCCTGAGTTCAAAGCAGCGTGATGTTAATGAAGGTTCCCATGTACAAAGAGAAGCTTATGTAAATGTTACCTCTCCAGATGTTCTATAGCTCTCAGAGCCAGAACTCCAACTAGCCCCGAGCCACATACTACCAGTTAGCATTTAGACAAACCTTTGTACCTTCACTTGCCTATAGGGCCTATCAGATCGTCGCAGCCTGAAAATCAATATCTGCCGCTAATGAAGTTTAGCCACACATTTTAATGAAGGACCCAATTTGCATTTGAAAGTAACAAGAGGGGAAATGGGTTCATTTTCCCCCATATCTTATTTAGTATGTACATTTGAACAGAAAGCAATGCACCGGTTTGTTGTGTGTGGTAACATTTGTCTGTTTGTGGGGAGTTTTATTTTAAGTGGGTACTGTACACATGCTGTTATTAAAGGTCTGAGGAGAGTAAGGCGGTGCATGCGCTCCACGTGTGTATGTTCATGTATGTGCTGTGTATGAAGCTGGAACACCAATATTTTAAGCATATTGCATCTGTCATCCTGCTTAAGTGATTATAAAAATGGATGGTAAAACATGGCAAACCTAAACTCATTTTAAAAAAATGACATCTCTGCACCTGTATGCTTGTATGCAAACAACAGACATTTCCATCCACCCCTGAGCCAGATCAGTTCACTGAATAAAGACCACAGTACCATATTTTCTGCTTTGTTATTCAAACACAACCAATTTGGAGAAAAATGCTTTTCACTGAGCCGTGACAAGTTGTGATATCTTTTTACACGTTTCATTTGTTGAACGCAGTTCATACTGTCGTACTGATACTTTGTAATCTTGGTATATGAGCTCTGCTCCTGTGTGTGCAGCTCTGTGACGTGGGCACAGTTGAATTACAGCTGTGATTGTCTCAACGTCAACATGCAGCTACTCTCATGTTAGAGTTTAGTAGAGTCTCTCTCTGTATTCCTGTCTGTCTCTCTATTGTTCTCGTCCTCTAGTTTCCCTTCCCTGTCCATCTGTTTCATCTCTCATCCACTACAGCAAGCAGCTTCTGTAAATCTCCTCAAAATACACTGAGCTTTAATCCTTGTTTATCTCACTATTCAACATTGATCACACATCCAACCTGTGTGTCTTTTTGTTAGAAGTTAAATTACAGTAGAAAGGCTGAGGGCATACTTTGTTTGTGAATCTCGAATCCCCCATTTGAGAGTGGGGTAAATGGTGGTTACGCCTCCAGACTTTAGACTTAATGATATGATTCAGATAAACAACCTGCATGCTGTGCAAACTCTCACATGTTTTCTGTGTAATCTTCTTGTTGTAACAGGAGCTTTGATTCATATTCTTGTGGGGGATTCTCTCCTGGACCAGGTAAAACATTAAAACCTTATCTTTTCACTAAACAGCTGTAGCTCACCCAGGGTAGTTTTCTCTTCCTCCCCTGCACTCATCTCAAGCATGATCTTTTTTATATTTGTGTGTTTTTGACAATATTGTTTATTTTCTTAGTGGCTACTGGTCAAGCATCAGTACAATTTTTTTTTTACATTTTTTGGACCCTATTTATTTCACCTTTACTCAGACCAACTTTAGACTGACGCAGTTAGTTTAGCGATGAAGGATTAATTGTTTTATATTAAATATAAAACAATTAATCCCATAATAATATATATTATTTTCAACCTTTTCTTCAACATTTAAGATCAGCTTCTTCCGGTAAATAAAAAAAATGGTTTGGGAAACTTCGCTATATCCAGCTCCAGTGGTTGCTTACGTAATTGCCTTGAACTAAAAAATGATTTTCCTGTGTTCTTCCCGAACCTACATTATTTCCTTCTAGTTCCTTCTGTGTGAGCACTGCTATATCATACTGTGTTCGTGATCCTCCTCTCCTCGAGCTGCGCCCTCTACATGAAAGCCAACCTGCTCGTTTTATGTAAATAACAACAAGGCAAAGTCTCCTGCCTGCCACACTTGGTGAGAATACTCTGAGATCTTTGCAACAATTTTCGCGCTCTCCCCTGCCGGCGAAGTGTGCCACAATACCAGCTGCAGCAGGAAGGCAACTTAGCCTCCAGCAAGACTAAAGTGTGCATCAGAGTAAAACAGTTGTTTACTTTGTTTGAACTGCAGTATCTCACCCACGGGAGACTGTGCGCTTGAAGTTTTGCATCTTTCACTCTCAACTTGTGACAAAGAGTCAGATGAATAACAATGTCATTTTCTCTACCTTCTCCCTCCTCCTTCTCCTGTTGTCTTCTTTTCTACGTTCCATCTATTCCTTTTACCACCCGCCCCGCTGCCACCGCCGCCACCACCCTTCTTCCCCTTTGCACTCCTCTCAAATTATTCATCGCCTCTTTTAAAGTTTCAGCATGCAGTAAATTGATGGTGACACACAAACTACATTATGTTTTTTCACTCCTTTTTTAATAAACTAACAGCACTGCTCATCTCTCTTTAATTGCGCAGCAGTTGGGGACGCAGATGCACACAGATGCGAGTACAGAAGGGTGAGATGAGAGGAGGGAAAGTGGGGATGAAAAGACAGCAGAGCAGAGGATTGTGTAACTTAGTTAAAGTGATGAGGCAGAGGTCCTAAGTGACCCGGCTCAGATGTAAGTGTTGTCTGTGTGCTGATGTGGATACAAGAGAACAGGAAGAGAGAAAGGGCTGATACTCATTCTCTAGTTTGCTTCAACTTTAAACTCAACTCAAACTAGTACTACGTCTGAATATGGTACTTGTACTTTTTGAAAGTTCCCACAAAACAAACTTGTATGAAAGGAAGTCATAATTACGGAGAGTGCATTGAAATAAGAGTTCAAACAGTTCTAGATATGAAGAATGAGCAGAGGATCCTTTGCAGTTTTCCCTTCACTGAATTTATACAACATAGAGCAGTATAGTGATAGGTGCGATTCTGCCCATTTTGTTCTGATACATTCAAAGGTAAGACTTCAGGTTACCATAACCCATGCATTCCTTTGGAAGCTTGATACTAATTCATCCTGAGACAGTTGTTTGAATGTCGTCAGTGTGTGAGCAGATGTTAATTTCCAGATCAGACACAGATCCTTTAGATCCACATAAATGTTCATTTAATTTTGGAAACTTCATTCTCCATATTTGAGGAATTATATTATTTTCTGTAATTTACAACCATATAGGAAGACAAATTTTAAATTTTTACATGTTCAGTCGACCTGGTGTGAACTCTCCATGTGGTTGGAGGTGAACCAATTTAACACTGTCCCCACTTCCCCTGAGTAAGTAGCACCAAATTACTCTATGTCGTCCTTTCCAAGATCCCTCTATAAGAATGTACAGTTTAGATTTAGTCATAAACAACACACATATGTCAAATAAAAACACAGATTTATTCTAACGTGGAACTTGCGCTTGGTTAGACAGAAAATTGAGCTATTCATAAAACTGAAAGATTAATGCACTTACAACCTTACTTAACTGGAAAAGTACCGAACACCTTAGACTCTGTGGTTAACCGAGGTCCTGCAGAACCTTAAGTTCCCTTCACTGTTCCCCAGAAGAAATTATACAAAGTATTGTAGGGCAGCCCTTTCTTATGTACATGGTAATGGTAATTTTTGTCATTTTTATCTAAAGACATCTGCACATCTGTACATCTGTTACATCTGTAAAAACATTGTGGTACCTTTGCACTTGAAGCAACTTCAGTTTAGTGGTTGTTGCCAGGTTTTCCCTTGTATAGTGTGCATTTGTTAAGGTTTTTCAAACTGTTTTTTTTCCCCACTGTTTAATAGAGATATAGCGTGGAAAGAATAGTGTCAGCTTGGAGATGTGAAGAGCAGACAAAAAAGAGACAACAAACTACTGATCTGAGAAATGGCAAAATGTTGTTTTGGCTCCAGATCCATGTCCCTGTCCTTACTCCAGTCTGTTTCTTATCTTAATTCACATGTTTTTAGGGATGTGTGTGTGTGTGTGTGTATGTGTGTGTGCGCGCAGCTATCTTTTAATTATATTATGAATCAAAAAGTCGTCTCTCCTCAAGAAATGTAATAAAACACATGTGACACCAACACATCTCTCTTTCCTTTTCTCTCCATCTCACCCACTCTCCCTCTTCCTGACACGCACACACACAGAAATTACTGTCAGATCATAACATGTCACGTTTTTTACTAATGTAAAAGTCAAACAGTGAAGGAGAGATCACAGCCTTACAAAATGTGACAGTTTTTGTGTGTGTGTTTGGGGCGGGACAGGGCTCCCGTTTCGCCTTCCCGTCGCCTCCTCCTTTTTTCAACCTCTGCACCTTTCCAATGGAAAATAAATAAGTAATCCTTAATATCATCATATGTGATTGAAGGGGCTCTGAAATGGAGGAGTGAAGAGCATCGCCAGATGAAGTGAAGTGTTGAAAACAGTGATTATTTTTGCTTCACTGAGGTCTTATTTTTCAAAGTGCCACTAAAAGCACGAGAGACTTATGTCACTTTGCACAGGGAGGATGGAGGAGCTGAAGGGTGATTTGATAAGAGATGAAAGAAAGGTAGTGACCCCCCTTTCCCCCACCCCCAGTCCCATTTTTTTCAGACCTTTGCTCAAAATCTTGATACTTCAAGTGGCTCCAATCATATTCTCCATGAGGCAGTGCGATATTTATGGCCGAGTGCCCACAGCCAAAGCTAATATTATGAGCTTCCACAGTGCCATCCATATTGTTTTACCTCCCGTTGCCTGCGGTGAGGAATAAATAAAGTGCCTGCCGCTGTGGAGTGGCATTGGCAGTCTTGGCTTTCAAAGCACTCTTCTAGCAGGTTGGAGAGCGGGCCAGGCTGCAGAGAGGGGAGAGAAGGGAAGAAAGGGGACTGTCACTTTAGGTTGGGTAATTTTTGACGTGCACGTCAAGGCCTTGACAAGGGGAATGTGGCCGGCTTGTACATTAGAGTCGAGCTCACAGGCAGCACAGCACTGGGGACAGGTAGTAATGCAGTCCCAGAGAGTGCTGCTCATCTGCTCACACTATGTACTTGTCTGGTGCCACACAAGGATGCCCCCTGTCGCCCCGACTCCACTCCCCCATCCCTCTGCAGAAATGACTTTAGTCAGTGAGGGAAGAATCCATTTACAATGTGTGCTTTATAACATCTCCTTGACAATGCAGTAGTGGATTAGAGACATTTGTGATGAATCTTTTATAAAGACTTTTTCCCCATCTTTCTTTTCCATGTGCACAGGCTTTCTGGGTCCTGGCGCACCACATGCACATGTGTCTGTTCGGATGTCATCGCAGCAAGATGGGGAGAGGAGATAGCAACGGGTACTCTGAAAAAAAAGAAAAAGGAAGAGGGAGAGTGACACAGAATCGTCAGAGTCGGGCATTAAAATTTATCTGCAAGTCACAATGGCTGCCATGATAGCGGCGTGAAACTTTCCTTTGAAAATGAACGTCGCTTGTCCTCTCAGTCATCCACTTCCCTCGCAACCAAGACAAGCGCTCTCTGTCCTCATCAATTCTTCACTGCCATTTTGACATTTATTTCATTCATTTGCATAACTGCTCCCTGTGTCTCTTGTTTCGTCTCGGTGTGAGCACAGCATTCCCTTTTCCTTAACTTTAAAATGCTGCTTTAAATTTAATGTCGGCCCAGAGAAATATATAAATATATCACAAAGTTGACATGATGTTGTCCTACATTATTCCCTTTGAAAAGCGATTTTGTTCATGCTTAAAGGTACTCAGACGCAGCGCGTGTGGAGGTGCGGGCACACACACTCAGGCTAACAAACACACACTTGCTTGTCTGGCCTTGCCATCCCTCCTGTCTGTCTTCTCTGTGGTGTTAACATAGAAAGATGCATAACGAATGTTACAATCCAACAAGACCAAATGAATACCGCTTTTTTATTTATTTTTTTTTTATGCACAGGCCTCCAGCGCTCAGTAGAGTTCTCAGTAGAGAACTTAGCTCCTACCAGAATTTGAGTTTGTGACTGAGGCTGTTGGTTTTTGTTTTTTTTTGTTTTTTTGGTGGGGGGTGTTTCTAAAAGTGGGCTGTGGCTTTCCACAAACTCACTGATTCAGTTTTAAACAGTAAGTAAGTAAGTAAAGAAACCATGAAACTGAATAATTAAAACTGTTTGTCATCAGAATGAAACAATTGAATCCCTTGTTAATAATTCCTTCAAGTAGCGAAAAGGTCAGCATGGAGGAAAGGGTGCTCTCTTCTCTAAAGCAAAGGCTGAGTAAATCCTTTTTCTGCCTGAGTTGGTGTCATCCAGTTTTCAGGCGGCCACGGCACAGATGGCTTTTCTTTTTCCTTTTTCCACTTCAAACTCACCTGTCTGTCCCCATTGTCCATTTGAAAGGGGAAGCAGCGGCAGAATCTGAGAGTGACTCAATGCAAATGCTGCATGGAAAAAAAAATATATATAAAAAATTTATCACCTTTCCATTTGAATTCAAGGTAGGCATCACTCTCCATAAGCAGGCCTGTCTCTTTAAATCAGACGAACTGTCGCTTCTCTGACTGCCTGTTTACAAAATATGAGCCTGAAAATGAGACCTGCTCCCTGCGGACAAGCTCCTTGTATAAATATAAATAATGAATATTAGATAAATAATTTCTGCCCTTTAATAATGTACAACTCAACGAAATTCACTTACACTGTGAAACTGGAGAATCCAACTAAAAGTAGATAATGCAGTCGTACAATAGGGGTTAGAGTGTTGTGTGTGGCAGAGAGGAACCCTACAGGTTAGAGGTCCTGGTGACCCTGTTGTCACCTCCATAAATTCATAGTGCGCAGGTGAGTGTATAGTCAGGTGCACTATATTCTACAGCCAGGCTGGCAAGGTTTATAAAATAATTATTCAGTGAAGCTTAATTAACCTATCCTGTTGAAAGAGGCCAAATTAAAAACATATTTACAGCCCTGAGAAGGTAAGCAGGGGAATATGGTGTAAGCTGGAGCCAAGCTTCACTCCCCTGGGGAAAGGTGGACTAGGGAGTCTGGAGGATCAAGAGGCAGAAAGGAGTGAACGCCATCTCGACTCTACTACTGCCGCCTGGGTGTCTTGTGGCGAGAAAGAGGGTGGAGATTTGATAAATGGTTAATTATGAAAATCCTTGTGCCAAAGCTAAAACTGTAATTAGCCTTAATTGGCTAATTGGATAGAATTGGTGGATGGCATAAGCGTAATTGCCCCCTTTTTTCAAAGCATTTAACGCAAAATTGAGTATGTCGCTGTGGCAATGACAGTCAAGTAATTTTTTTTGCTTTTTGAAAGAGTATGACAGCATAACCTGTTGTCACAATGACTGAACTTAGATTTTTTTGTCTATTTTTCTGTCAAACTCAAATGAGTGGTTGTCACAGCTAGTTTTGTTATTCGACTTTTCAGCAATGTCTTGCCCGTTGTGCTGCAGCCAAAAGGCTAATAACACCCTCAGTGAAGGCAGTTAGGCTTTTCCTCAAACCTGCTGATTCTCACAAGAGGAGATGGATTGTGCAAAGACCTTCCCTCTGGTCTGAGACAGTCAACTAAAACAAGAATTTTCTCTCTCTTCTCACCTCCTTTCCTTCTCTCTGACACAAAAACACAAACTCACACTGAGTATTGGGGCAGCTCAGCTCAAGGTGCTCAGACTCTCTGCTAATAACACCATCTAGAATTCACGCCCTCCAAATAGGTTAATGTGTTTTTGCCCAGAGGGCCCTATCTACCTCAACAGCAGAACTCTCTCTGCACTTCCATTAAGCTAGAACACCGCTGCCTATTAGCTGCTTTAGTGTGTATGGGGCCAGAAGTGAGAATGTGAGCAGGAGTCTGTGCAGATACAGTTTTATATATATGTGTGTGTGTGTGTGTGTGTGTGTGTGTGTGTGTGTGTGTATGTCAGGACCACAAAGGTGCTCTGTAGTGCACTGAAGGTGTCACTACCTGCAGCAGCTCAGTGTGCTGTGTTAACTGTTGGAGGAGAACAATGTTATGGCCCCTGACAGCTTGTTAAAGACTCCACCATGTTGGAGCAGCTCCCACTGTGTTGTGTATTAGCACCCTGCAATACACTACACATATTCCAACACACATACACACACTGTAAACTCTCACAGAAACACACATTCTTGTTTGTTAACATGTTGAGTATGTACAGTGGAACAGGGCTGAAATTCCTGAAGTTGACTGGGTGAACTTACTCATGCTCATAAAAACTTGCTGTTACTTCCTGTTCTGTCTTTTGGTAGTTTACTTGATTAACCCATAAACAATATCTCGTTTAAAGAATGGAGCACTAATATAATGATATACGGATGGATGGACAAAATGGCAGTGCTTGCCTTCATTAAAAGACAGCATAAATAAGAAATTTTAAACACTGTCACTTTTCAATTTACATACAAAAAAAAAAAAAAAATGGCCAGGATAGCATCATACCCGCTGAGTGCTATGGACAGTCATTTAACCTCATTACAACAGAACAGAAACAGAAACACGCTGGATCTCCTTGAGAAATCTGAACTGTGCTACTTCACAGTTTGAAACAAATTTTTTCTAAAACATTTAATATGTTTTTATTAAGGTTGGGTCTTGTTTCTTGTCTTTACCTATAGAGTATAACAGAAAAAAAAGGGAAATAAAAAAACTGCAAATTGGAGGACAGGTAAATGAGGCAGTTTGAGTCAGGAGGTGAAGGTTCACTGAATTATACAAGTCAGGAATACTCCAGTAACAGCGGAATGTCGATTCAGTGTATACATATTTTAGATTTGAGCTTAAATTTAAATTTATTTATATTAAAATGTTGAATGAAATCTTGAATGGCAGCGCTGTCAGGATCAGGGTTGAGTCAAAATTGTAACCATGGATTTAATGTTAAGAATAAAGCGAAGTTTTAGATGATAACATTGGATGTTAAGTGAATGTGAAGTGTTTTTAAGTTTCATCTTATTTCACCTTCACCTCTAAGTAACATCCCTCTAACAGATAGTTGGTCTGAACCTTTATAACACTACATTTTTGGATATATTTGTACTAATGATTACATTTTGCTACATGAAATATGTGATCATAGCCATGAGGGGTGTTATAAGGTGTTATAACATTGGGCAAAATAATATAATATATAGCTTAAGGTCATTTTTGATAGTAATGACACTGCACTTGGTGAACAGACAGTATTTATGATCTGATCAGTTTATAAATGACGACCAACATAGTGTACCACAGTGTATTTTCAAATGTTGAACATAAACATATCTATTGAAATTTAACATTTCCTTTGTCCCCAGGTCCTTGTATTATTTCTCTTTATGTTACATTTATTGCTACAGAGTATTGGAAAAGGTTTTAATAATTTATGTGTGTGTGTGTGTGTGTGTGTGGGGGGGGTGGGGGGGGGCATAATTATATCATGTTTATGAATAGCTTTTTATTCCAGTTAAAGGGTTTTTTTATCCAATTGAGCACTATTCTTATCATCAATGTGGATAATCTTCTCTGATGATCTGGCCTCACATTATGTTACAATGCTGAAACATCTAGACATGTGTGGAGTAATTTCACCCCGCACAGCAGGTGCTGAATGTTTTGTGTCATCCTGACCCCTAGTGGACACCCAGTCCACCCACTGGTGCACCACTCTACCGTTTACAGAAGTATCACACAGAAAACAGTAAAAGGAAAACATCTATAAAACTTGTATAAATTTTGTTAAAATGAATAAATCATCTATTGAGATGTTTTGATTGCATTTCACAAGGAACACATGTCCTGAATTGTTTTGTAGAAAGTATTCAAGCTAAAACGCCTTAGGCCCTCAGCACTGGTCTGTGTCTATGAACATTTATTTGTATGTAAGTAAGCCATTATTCATAATGTTTGATGCCAGTTTCAATAACAGGCTGTTCAGAAATGTGAGTTAAATTGCTCTCAATTCTCTGAACTGCAGTTCAGTGCGTCTGCCTTTGACAACAATAACGCAGACATTGAATATGTATTAAAGCCTGAATAGTCCTCAGAGATGCAATGCATATATTTGATGAATTCCACGACTGACTGGACCAGCCCATATCGTCGAGGGTGAAATGGATCTGACCAACTTAGAGACAGCAGAACTAATTAAATGGATAAAAGATATATATGGACTCCTCGGAGTATGTAAAATTAATACCAGACCAAAGGACTCGCCTCTCAGCCACTTCATCCACTCTGCAGCGCTGAGCCGCTGCACTGTGCTGAGGTTTGATGGAGAGCAGATGAGGCTGCGTTTGTGTGTGTGTGAATGTGTACGCGTGCATGTGCATCTGTTCCTGTGGATTCATTCTTATTCTGATGCAAGAATGACATTCCTCTTTTGTATATTTTATTACTATCTGCATTCATCTACATGTCATCTCGTGTAAGACGGAGTATTATATTGTCTGTGCATCCAATGGGGATGCTGCCTACAAGCATGAGTAACCTTGCAGCACGTGGACAGTATAATATGAACACGTGAACAATAAAGTCATGCCTTGAAATAAAAACGAGACCTTAAATGTAGTTTTTGCTTTTATGTGCCCAATAATTTAACAATGCTTGATAAATGTGGAGAAGTAGCAGCGACTGTTCAAAGGAGGGCTGCACCCTATTATTTTTCTTAATTTTTAAGCTAATGATTAGTTTCACAATTGATCAATTAAACATTTTGTCTATCAAATGTCAAAAACAGTGATCTCAAGGTGAAATCTTGAAAATGTATTGTTTTGTCCAACCAACATTTCATAACCAAAAGACATTTAAACATGTATCTCAAAGAAAAGCAATAAATCAGCACGTTTGAAAAATTTTACAATTAAAATAGTTCCAGATTCATTTTTTGTCAATTAACAAACCAGTTAATTGAATAATTATTTCAGCTCTGGTCTCAAGTTAAATATGTTATGAATGGTTGTACAAATGATTTAAATATTCTTTCTCTGTGTCTCACACAGACTGGTCCTTTGCTGACCTAAGTTGTTCCTGAGAGAGCCGGAAAGCATGAGCTCACGCCAGTTCTGGGAATACTCTATGCTGACCCACTTTGACTTTTCGGTGCCCTCACTTCAACTTCCCTGTCATCCAGTGAGACGCTGGATGAGGAGAGGAGATGGGAACAGTCCTTACAGCTTGTCTGTTGAAGTTTGCTTTCATTAAGATGCAAGATCGTTGCCATACAGGTGCATAACTCCAGCTTCCAAGTCTGATAAGAACGAGTCAGATGAATAATCACGTTATTGTTATTGAGCATTGTTTGTCATCTGCTGGGATCTGAGATATGGTGTGTAAACAAGAGATCAAAGCCCTTATATTGTTCACTGATCAATTATTTATCTCTAGCCACTTGTTAAAGAAAGGTTGACTGTCCATTTGTGAAGTTTCAAAGTTGAGTGGACACCATAACACCAACACCTTACAATGGAATCCAATACAGCAAAGCTGTTATATCAATGTTTTAAGTTTATTTATATTAAACTTAATAAAACCAGAGATTACAGAGTAGTGTTGTTGTTGTTCACACATGAGTGAGAGAAATTAATTGTGCAAAATTAGTTCATATCTGTAAACATACACTCGCCAAGCACTTTATTATGTTTATTATGAACATCTGTACACCCAGTTGTCCAGTCATGGCAGCAATGCAATGCATAAGATCATGCAGATACAGGTCAGGAGCTTCAGTTTGTGTTCACAAACATCAAACATCAGAAGGGGGATAAAATGTGATCTCAGTAACTTTGACCGTGGTATGATTGTTGGTGCCAGACACTACTGATCTAGAGTTTTTACTCAGAATGGTGCCAAAAACTAAAAACATCCACTGAGCAGCAGTTCTGCAGACAGAAACACCTTGTTGATGAGAGAGGTCAGAGGAGACTGACCAGACTGGTTGGAGCTGACAGAAAGGCCACAGTAACTCAGATAACTACTCTTTACAACTGTGAGCAGAAAAGCATCCCAGAACGCACAACATGTCAAACCTTGAGGCCGATGGGCTACAACAGCAGAAGACCACGTCAGGTTCCCTTCCTGTCAGCCAAGAACAGAAATCTGAGGCTGCAAGGGACACAGACTGGACCCTACCTGCCTTGTGTCAACAGCCCAGGCTGCTGGTGGTGTAATGGTGTGGAGAATGTTTTCCTGACACTCTTTGGGCCCCTTAAAACCAATCAATCATGGTTTGAATGCCACAGCTTATCTGAGTATTGTTGCTGACCATGTCCATCCCTTTATGACCACAGTGTACCATCTTCTGATGGCTACTTCCAGCAGAATAACGCGCCATGTCACAAAGCTCAAATCATCTCAAACCGGTTTCTTGACCATGACAATGAGTTCACTGTACTCAAATGACCTCCACAGCCACCAAATCTCAATCCCATAGAGCACCTTTGGAGTGTGGTGGAACAGGAGATTTACATTATGGATGTGCAGCAAATCTGTTGATGTTATCATGTCAATATGGAGGGAAATCTCTGAGTGAGTGTACATTAAATACATACATATACCAACCTGCATACACACAAAAATATACACATGCAAACAAAATAATCCAAATTAAATGTTACTTGTTAAAAATACATGTTTTGTATGCCCCTTGTGACTACCTATGTGCCTCCTGAAGTGTATGTGTAGTTAACACAATCTACCAGTAGATGGCGCCCCGGTGAGAAGTCACTGAGACAGCTCTCAAAGGAGGCCCAGCCCTGCCAACTTGCCTGGCCTTGGCCATGCACTTGGGAAGCCATCATTTATTTTTGGAGCCCTAGGCTGCATGGCAGCTGTGAGACTGACGGAGGGTGAGGAGGTGGGAGGGTAAGGAGAGAAGAGATGCAAGGAGAAGGAGGGGAAGCAGGGCAACTTATGCCAGCACCAGTGACACAAAAAGCATTGTCCTGATTTAATGGCTGTGAAGTCTTGCCTCCCCCTGGTCCAAGAAGCTGCTGATGCTTAATTAGGACGAGCATTCATTCAAGCACACACACAAACACACAACAAATGTCACACACACACACACACATGCACACCTCAGCCCCAGACTTGCCAGGCTTTTTCCTGCTCCCAGCCCCTAGCAAAGATGATTCAATCCAGCTCTGCCATCACAGGAGATGAGTTATGAAGACAGAGGGGTTTCTGTTGCAGCACAGCACAACATATTCAGTCTTCTTCCAGTATGGAGGCTATAAAATTGTCACCAGGTTTTACTGTGAAGAGTTAAACCTCTGATGAGTCATCAAATGTAAAATCAAACAGGCCCATGGTCTATGATTCATAACTGTACAGGGAGTTGTGAGCTAGTCTCTGTAATGACAAGAGGGAAAAAACCAAAGAGCAGCAAGGGAAAATTCATCCTCAAGTGTGCTTTTTATGTGGTCTGGTATAACACTGTTAGATGGAGATGGTGTAAAGGTATGACTCACTAAATTGATGATTTATGTATTTAGATTTTTTTTTTACATAGTAACAGGTGAGAAACTGCCTTCATTTTAATTGGACAGCAGGATTTCAGTTATTAAAAAAGGGAAACTCCATTATTCTTTTTACTGCAGGGACGATTGTGTTTAATCACACATAAAGATAGTTTATGTATATTTATATAGTGTTTTATATATTCATACAGAGACTGTAGCTGTGAAATCACTCTCTGATCTATTGATTACAAAGTTTGATTTTTATTTCTGTCTGAAACAAATTAATCTCTTTTTAATGTTTAATTGAATGTTGATTAAATGACCTTGTTCACATTGTAGAGTATTGATTGCCTTGTATTGACAATATGAGCCTCTCAGCAGCACATTGAGAAGCCGACAGATGACATTAATATGTTTATGTATCAGAGTGGTAATAGTATCTCTGTTCATATCCTTTGAGTGCAGGACCCAAATGAGCACATGTCCTATTTGTATAGGTTTCTGTTTTTTTGGGGGGTTTTTTGTTTTTTTTTAAAAAAGGGATCCTGCTCATTTTCTACGTTAAACATAGCCACAAACTCAGTGTGAAATGCTGGATGAATATTTTACTGTCTCTTTACACAGAGAAATGCGGATACAAGACAAACTCATGTACAAGCCCCACACAAATATATGCCAAAGTGTTTCTTCAATGGATTTACATCCAAATGTATTAAAATTCCCTTCTCCATTATGTGGAAATGCATATTTCTTAATTATTCATCGCAAGGCATTGAGGCACCCAGGTCTTTTAAATTTTTTATTTCTGCTCAGCTTCAAACAGTAGATCTTGTAAAAGGGACCCAGTTTTGGGGTGTGGGAATTGCTGCAGGGCGAAGCTGACAGGATTTTCAGTCTCGAGGCACCTCTCGCTTTTTCATTACAGAAAAGCAAAGGAACAAATCCAGGTCAATTAAAATGAGAACAAGAGGGCTGAGTGGCTGCATGGCTGTGAGTGAAATCACCACCAATATCTGCCACAAGAGGGCACAAGGGGACTGCATATGCCTTGGAAATGATGAAAAAACAAATAGAGTACCAGGACTGGTGACTGGTCAAGATGACATGCAGATGATCACAACATATCCTTACACATTTCATTTGAAGGTTATACAATATTTTCCTAAGGAGAACATTGCATCAATGGTCACAATAAACAGAAAAATATGATGTAAGAATATGTTTCAAGTTGTAATTTGTAGGCTCACTTAAAAGAAGTGGCCCTTCACTTTTGGCACTTCATAAAAGTCTGTCAGATGTCTCCTCTCCCAGGTCTTCCTTATAAAAGCTGCTCCTCCACGACTACCAGCGCCTTCTGCTGCTGGTGGTGGTGGTGGTGGTGGTGGTGGTGGTTGTGTGTGTGTGCGTGTGTGTGCGTGTGTGTGTGTGTGTGTGTGTGTGTGTGTGTGCGTGTGTGTCAGAGAGCATCTCCTCTCCACTTTCCATGACGGTCGTTAAAAACTCTCAAAGTGACACACTCACGTAAAAAGCATCAGTGGCTAACCTGGGGAGTGTCACATTGAATTTAATGGCCTCTTGTTCCTGAGCTGTTCTGTGCAGGAAATCATATCTTGATGTGAAAGGTGCTCTCCCTCATCTGCCTCATAATATGTTGTCACGCAAATGTTCACATACATTCTCTCTCTCCTTATCTGTCTCTCTCTCACACACATAGACACACACACACACACACATACAGTCAGAGGAGAGACCCAGCTCAGGTTCAAGACTGAAAGGCTGTAACTGTGTTTATGACTGAGCCCTGACTCTCATACTGGCCCTAGTCCAGTATGCAAGTGTGTGTGTTTGTGTGTGTCCGTCTATGTGTATGTGTGTGTGTGATAGATTAGGTAGCTTACTGTGTGTTCCTGAGTGTTAGGTAAATGTGTGTGCGGCCGAGTCTGTAGCCTCCTTATGACCTCCCTGATGGCCAGAGATGGGCTCAAGTCATAACTCTTCTGTCAGGCTTTACCCTTGAGCAATATCACAGGCACTCTGAGTGCAGCGAGTCAAACCACTGCACTTCGCTCCATAACCGTGGACGCACAAACTGACACCAACACACATACAAAGGCATTTCAGTGCAGCACACACAGACATTCACACAGTCTTCAACACAACTGAGAGCAAAGAAGAATTAGAGGATAATTCCAGTCTATAACAACATAGATTCTACTTGCATAGCTTTGACCATTATCATTTATATTGGTTATGATAATATGGTGCTAACTGAAGACAACACTGCAATCAGGGAATGATACAGAGTTGCTATGCATCAACACTATGCATCGTCATCTTTTAAGTTCATGTAGCAAACTTGTTGTAAACAGATTTGTCGTACACACGGAACAGATACAGAGTCAGGACAGAATTAGACCAGACTAAAAGCCTTTTGCACTGTAGCATTCGAGGGCAAAGGTTCATGTCTTGACTCCTGACGGCCGTGCAAACATTTCCACTTCCTCAACATTTCATCTACTGACACACCAGCCGCCTGTGGCCGTTAGTCTGAGAGGAAACAACAACAAAAGGCTCTTGCAATAGCATTATTACCATTTTGGGTGCTTGCCAGCAACACTCCGGATTACCTTGCATGGCAGACAAATTGGCAATCGGAACACCAGCGTAATGGAGGCTAATTGCCTGAGTGCAGGGCTAGTTTGTATTTCATGCAAGCCTCATGTGCATAGTAGTGAAACTTGGCTGACAAACAGGACATGCAATAGCCATTCTGAAGCAAAAAGGCTCATATTCACTAATTGCTGATCACAAGCACTGATGACCTCACTCTTGAATATACTATTTAATGTGTTTGTAACAAAATTTTTCCCCCAGATATGATTTGTTTAGGATATACCCTAAAGTAAAGTAATTCCTTTATGTATCAAAGAGGAAAGATTGAACTTTAGGACATTAAATAGCTCTGTAAGTTAAATAGCTCTGCAAGTTAATTGCAAGTCATTTATGTCTCTGAATACTATTCAAATAACATGACATTTGAGCCTTTTCCTTTCAAAGCTTTATTAAGAGGGTCTTTTGCAAAGTTGAGACATAGTCCTTTCAATTGACAAGCCTAATAATTAAATATTTGATCTGTGTGACCAAGCACGGGCAGTGGGACACAGCCATGTCCTTCCTATACCTCAGAGATTGATCAGGTCAAAACCTGAGACCTGAACAACCCACAGCATCTCACCTTTTTAACCGGTAGTTGACAATATAATCTCACCTCAAGGTCCATTAGGAGCTGTTCTTGAGCTTTCAGTCATACCACATGATCCTCATCAGGTAAAGTGACTTCAGATTCAAGTCTGCAACTCTGTTACAGCTCATAAATATCAAATATCATACGTGTCTTATAGATTTTTCCCCCAGATCAAACATATGAAGGCAATTATCTTCAATAAACATTCAAAAAAAAGCTACATTTCTTTTTACAGTTTGGAATACAGAAGTCAAAGCTGCCCTGCTTTACCCCAACCCTGAAGTTCCTTGTTTTTGCTGACAAAGGTATGACACGGTTCATGAAGACAGACTAGTGACGTCAAACATACAATCAACAGAACAAGTTTTGCCTTGTTGAGAAGAATAGTGATGATGTGCTTTGTATTCACATCCATCCATCTTATTGTGGTGTAAGTGGGTCAGGTCACGGTCAGTAATACAATATGGTTAACATAGTAAGATTTCAAGTGAATGTGTTGCCAAAATAGAACCTGCTGTTGTGGGACAGCTGGAGAGCCTTTTGGGGTCAAGGTTCAAAGACTCACGTGGATCATGTTATTGTACCAAGCAAGAGTTTTCCTATGTAGTGTGTGTAAGTCTGTTACCGTTGATAGCACTGGATCCTGTGCAACACATACATGGTAAATGCTCTGTGAGTGCAACAGTACTGCTCTCTGGCCTCCTGAAGGGTACCTACTTACACTCCCCTAACCTTACCATCTACATCATGCTGCCATTTGGAGCCAAGATAAATCACAGAAGCCCCTGTCCATGCTGGGAATAGCTTCTTCCAGATAAGAAGGTCAAGGGTCACATTTCTGGCCAAGGTTGACTGTCCTCAGGGCTAAATAAAGAGCCTAAGGGTTGGAGAGCGGCGCAGGCCAGCACAGACCCTCACCCTCAATTAGGATCAAAACAACCATCAAACTTGAACTTGGATTTAGGTTACAAAAAGGCAACAAAGTAGAACAGGGAAGCTTCTGGATCAAAAAATGTCAGAAATGCACAACACACATCCTGATGTATAACTTTATCTAGCCATAACAGACTCATGGATTAACAGACAAACAAGGAGGGTTCGGTTTATTAATCAGTAGCAGCTGTTTTCACCATTAGCCTGCCATTGTTACACAGTGTCGAAGGTGTTTGTTTATTCTGTGCTAACCTAACGAAACCTCTGACCCAGCCAGTGGAATGTGAGAGCGGACACACAGTGTGGGAGGTCACTGCCATCATTTACATCCTAAACACATGACAGGCTGTCAGGCAGAGGTTAAAGCAGGTCAAGTTCACACAGGACGGGACAGCACAGATCCCAATACACCCCGGTTCACACATGCAAAAACAAAGTGTTACTTACATTGATACATATAGGCAGTGGATACAGTGACAGTATTATGTGATGCAAGGAACATAATCTGTGTTTAACTTTTAACCTGAGTCAGAGAGGTGTTGGTTACCAAATGACCAAATGGTAATTTTTGTGGCTGTAACTTGTGGTTTATATTACAAGATGTTTCTGATATTTTGCCCAACCGTGTACATTTGCCACATTATTTTGTTTGTGCATGCACATGATGCATTTGTTTACCAAGTGATGATTCATCTCGAGACCCCTGAGCATGTACATGTACTGCAACTAGGGAGAAAAAAACAACTTGAATATTCCTGATGTGTTGTAGACTCTCCATCAGCCCTGGCAAAAACCATTCACATGGAAAGATCCACACTGAATACATTTGCATAGAAGACAGAAACATGTCCTCCAAATGAGAACATGGTAGAGCCAAACATGAAAAAACACAGATTTTCAGGTTGTCCTTGTCATCCTTTGATCCCTTGTGAAAAGGCTAGACAGTCATGCTGCAGTGATCAGTCAGGGTCAAAGTCATACTCCACTTTCCCTCCTCCCTCCCTTGCTCCTGTGTCTCTATTGTAGTTTTGTTGCTCTGGCAGCTGGTGGTGCTGTAAGACTTGAGTCTTTCCCTTGCTTTTTCTCCGACATAACAAGGCTGTCACCTATTCTATCCTCCTTTGTCCTCTCCCCTCCATCACTCACCCCCATACGTCAACGGTGAGCCACTGCAGCATCCTCTGCGAGACCCTGAGCCAGTCTGCTTTGATGGAGGTGAGTGGGGACCAGTGCCCTGTACAAACTAAGTCAAACAAGGGAAAAAGGCGGAATTTTTCATATTCATCAGGCACCTTATTTCAATGATCCTGAAGATAAAAAACGTGGGTTTGGAAGGGGTTGGTGAGGCTAAAATCAATACTCAGATGTTGACACGCACATGGACATGCAAAATGAAAAAGTGGCTACATCAGCTCAGTGTTTTTGAAAAAGCAAATGGTTCAATACCACGATGTCTGCCACTAGGTCATTTGTGTGAATGGTATTAATTGGGTTCCCTGCGAGGCCACACAGCCAGCGGCTCAGTTATGATTCCAGTGGGTAAATATTTGCCTGTACTAACCCACACTAGGTGCCATAATGATTCTTTGTGTGTTGCACTGTGTACAATCCGTTTCTGTGTACACATCACTCAGTGCCTATGTCTGCCTGTGTGTGTGTTTGTCTGTGTTGCAGCTTAAACCCCCCCCCCCCCCAAACATTCCCTCTATATAGCTGCAGCTTGGTAGAGTTTGATCAATAACGTGTCCTTCATTCTCAAGTCGGGCCTGACCTTGGCAGCCTTTTGTCTCTTTCCAGGGGCCAGAGTGCGCATGTACAGGTTGGAAAACAAGGCTCTCAAAAATCCACCCTTGGAAGGAAAAGAATTCCCCCCACTGCCTCCACACTACAGCTCTCTCATTAAGAGACTAATGAATCATATATTTATAGCGTTCTTATCTTAGCGTAATGAGGTGATGCCACTTTTGAACTCATTTACTAAATTATCACAGGCAACACTGAAATGGAATAAACTTCCAATTTGTTGCTTATGCTGCTACGTTCGTTTTCACAGGGCGTCACAGGAGACGCCAGACCCAGTCCTAACCTGACTTAGGAACAAAGAGCACCTGTGTGCAGTCACAGATGACAAAAGGTAAGCTTCATGTTCTGAGACATTCAAAAGCACTAAAACATGGAGGACTGCTGCAGAGGGCAGTGGGAGTTAATCCGATAGATCTGTTTACATGTAAATGCAGCCTGACATAACCTGCAGGTGGCACCATTTATAGATTAGTCCTGCAGTCGTACTCTTTTGTGTCATTCAGTAATGGATATTTGAATGGCCAGGAAGTGAAAAATTTTCATGCATAATAAAGCTGTCCATAATGCAGCTTTAAAACAAGCAACATGTTACTTTTATATGCATCGAAGTGCTCTTTGATTTACTCTGCTGGATAGTGGCAAAGTCAAGATGCAGGTACATTACTGGATTGAAGCAAACACTCCCATCATTACAAAGCTATCAAGTGGTGGCATCATACAGAGCTGTAGGAATACTTTTAATAACATTACTCATGTTAAACAAGAGAGAAAAGCTAAATGAGGATCAAAGGGCTGTAATTTTGATAGTCTTGTTTTTATGCGGGACACTATTTGAACAAAGTTTTATTTAGAATTCTAATTTTATTTTGATTTATTTAATCATCAAATGACTTGTAATGGTGGGTATGTATGTACATGGGGTGTTCAGTAATGGGTTTCTGCAGGCCAGTCGTATCAAGATCAATTACAAAATTAGCACATTAGTTCTGACAAATTACAAAATTATGTTCTAATCCTTTTAAAGCCTTGTGGTAAAACAGTGGTAGATTTGGGCATCTTTTCCTGCTCCAGGGATAAACTTTGAGTGATTTAGCAAAAGAAGAAAAAAAAGTCCACCTTTATCCCACTGCTACAGTCCCACTGGCACTGGAGAAGCCTGATAGACGTTCAAGAATTAAATCACAAGATATTACAGTATGAACTCTTTATAAGAATGAAGGTCTTCTTCAAAAAATAGACTTGTTGGAATGATACAGTTACTTCAAAACCTACATTTACATTTTAAGAAAGTTGAGAGCTTAATTTCCCTTGTGTAATACCAAAATGTGTGAATAATATTCACCAAGTCAGACATAGATCAAAACTCAAGATTTATCAATGTATTTCACTTTTACAAAAACAAACATTCTTCGGGAGTTTGGGCTTTACAGGAACAAAAACACAGGACCGCAGGACAATTGTCCAGTGATGCATCAAATACTGGAAAATAAAAATGAAAACACAAAATGATCTTCACTACACTTTCCTCTTCTGGGTGCTGATGTACAGAACTGTGAAGAGAGGAAAATAGATAAGAAAGAAGAAAAGAAAAGAAGAAGAAAATTTGCTGTTTAGATTTAACATAATCAAAATCTCCAAGACAAATCTGAAAGTGAAAATGTCTTAGCTATCCAGAGGTAAAGCATATTCTAATCTCAGTGACAAATGGTTGAGAGTATCAAGCTATAAAACACTCAGGGAATTTGGTATCAAATTTTCTTTTTATTGTTTTTTTTTTTTTTTTTTTTTTATAAATGGAGACGGATATGGAAATGCATATTGATTGAAAAGCCTGCTACACAGTGGTGTATTGATATGTGACTGGTAGCTGGTTGTGAAACTGATGTTCTTTACAGCTGACTTTTGATATTCAGTGCTGTTTGCAGTCACCACACCTTCCACTTCCCATGGCGGAGCACAAATAAATTCTCTGTGAGGAAACCCTGACCCACTGAAGCAGATCTCATCTTGAAAAAAAAACAGTCACATTTCTCTTCCCAGTGATAAAATGTTGAATTGTTTTGTACTGGTTTGTTATTATGGGATTCTCAGTGGCGGTGTAAGACTACTGACTTTATTTAGGAGCAGCTGGCTTAAGTGATGTTAGATTTTATTTTTATTTTATTTATGGCTTTTGTTTATCACACTGAGGACTCCATTGGCAAGCATGACTCATTCATTAATTCAAGAAGGATTCATTCAATAGATTCAATACATGGCTGGAGTCAGGAAAATCTAGACAGATTGATTAAGATACAGACTTGCTTCATAAAGTAAAAGTTCTGACTGTAGTGAAATCATTAATTCATCAAAGATGGATAGCTGGCCAACGTTCAAGAACAAAAAAAATGTAGGAGAGCTCCCAGTGTCTGTTGCTTTGAGCTTCCCACATTATCAATATTCCAGTGCAAGGCCTGTTTTATGGATTTAAAGAGACGGTTCAGACTTTCTTTAAACACGCAAATAAAGCCAGTTAACAGACAAAAAACACATTTAAGCACCTACATCAGAAAATTATGTTATGTTAGTGCATCAGGTCCGTCTGTGTCAGAACAATTGTTTGTTGAGTTGGTACTTAAAACATCTTGTTAACCGCCACCTTTTCTATGCCAACAAAATCATTAGACAGAGCTGCAATAACACTGCAATTGAAATAGTTTGTTGGTTTAAAAATGAAGTCTCCATTAAGGATAAGATTGTTTCAAAGTATTTAAATTGATAGAACCAAGAGTGTGGATGTCAGCTGAAGTTTCAGGATCCTGGTATTACACATGCTGGCTCACTGCCATGGTTTACTGGGATACTTGAATGGAACCAAACGAACCATCTATAATGTTATTAGTGACAACTGTGCTTTTTTCACTGTGAAGTCAAAACATATGCTGCGAAAAAGGCATGTTAGAAACTTGATGTGTAAACTATGGCATACTTAGCTAAAAGGGGAAGACCCCATAAACAATCCCTTTGGGCTGCTCATAATGACAGAATAAAACTGCTCAAATAACAGCTCCTTTTAGTTTGGTATGTCATTGTTCATAGACTAAACTAAATGCCAAGTAATAGTCAGCCAATGCACTGTCATCATTATCAGTGGATATATCCTAACATCCAGGCATCTGTGTCTGCAAAATTTCCTCAGAGAGAGTATGTCCCCAGACTTCATCAAGTAGGTTACTCTAAAATGTATTTAAAGCACTGGTTTATGACATAATTGGGCCAAAATTTCAGTACAGTAGTAATAGTAGTACAGTAGCAGATTTCGAGGTTTTAACATTATCTACACCACTAATGGATAAGGTGCTCCAATGGAGAATAAGTAAAGAAAGTGGAATCATAAATATAAACAATGAGGTGCATTCCTATTTGAAACTAAGGTAACACAACTTATTGTAGTCATAACTAAGCCCTTTTTCTCACAGAAACCCAGACACTACTTACTTATGAAGGAGAGTTATAAGGCACGTTATGTTGTATGAGGACTGTGCTGTGACCATTATACATGTGCATAGACAGTGCACAGTCATGCATATCTGCACAAGACAAACATCAATGCCTCAAGTCTTGAAGAGCCAGAGTGTATATAAATTGAATCATCTTACCATTATTTCCTCTTAGAAATGCATCTCCATACTTGTTCTTGAGCTGTCCATTGACATACTCCTCTGTCTGCTCTATGGCAATGTTCATGTAGCCATCCAGACAGGCCAGGACACCTGCAGAAAGACATTTGTGAGTGTGTGTGTGTGTGTGTGTGTGTATTTTAGGTTAATTTAAACCTCATAACTTCTCAAATAGGTTACATTACGGAAACAAGTGGATCAGTTGTGACATTACCTCTGTAATCGACACCGGAGTTCAGTTTGACGACCACAGGTCTCCCAATTATCTGCTTCAGGAAGTCACTCGGGGTCTGCTTTCTCAGACTCATCTTGAGCGTGATCTGAAAAGGGTTCAAGACAAACACAAGGTGTTATGATAGCGGTTTGGTTCAACTTGCTACATTAGCAACATACCGGCTAACGAGCATCATACCAACTAAATAACTAATACTCTGTGGTGTTCATTCGTTTAATCAAATGGTAGGGGTTTCTTTATGATGAGCATTGTGTGTAGTAATCTTTTTATTTCACCAGACGCGAACATTATACGTGATAATACTACAAGGATAGGTAGCGGTAGCTATTAGCTAATTAGCTAACCCGCTAACTAACAACTCTTCGATAAGTATACTTGCATTTAATGATGTAGGGGGGTCATTATCCGTGTAAGTACTTTGTATACGTTTAGTAGAATCGAAGCGGACTGCACAGCACATGAAAATGTTTGGGTTTTTCTAGTTATTTGCAGTAGCTGCATGCGTAGTAGCATTTCACTCACCCGGAGAACGTTCTTCAAACGCTTGTGTTTGGCACGGACCAATCAGCGGCATGTACTGTACGGAAGTCGAGTGGGGACCAAAATCATAACTGCGCGGGGGTACCTTTTTATATACGGTCTATGGGCGGTACATGTTTTGTGACACCTTAAAGACTTGAGAGAAAGAACAAAAAACAAATTGGTCACTGAGGCAAAGGTACTGTAGGTATTCTGTGGCTTCAGAGTATGACATGTTTCATTGTCTTTAAGACATAACAGATAATCAATTTAGAAGTTGCATTGTATATATGCAGGTTACCCTAAAGTTTTTTTTTTACACTTCACACACAGGTAAAATTGAGACCTATGTTTCTACTTAGAATTAGAGAAATGAAATGGATAGGTCTGGTGATAGTCTATATTTTTATCGTCACCGTATCCTTTGAAAAGATCCTATAAAGATTAATCCTGCTAACAAGTGTTGTCTGGGTATCCAAATCCTAATATAGTAACGTATTCCTCTTTGCCACAGCTCTCTGCTGTTGTCTGAAACTATATAAAGAAAAAGAAAACTACTGCACCATACTGTTACACTGGGTCACAGTTTCCCTCATTTAAATGAACATGGGCTCTGTAGTTCATTCTGAGTCAAACCCACTTCTACTGTCCCTGCTGCTGCTTTTACAGCAAGAGCACCAAATGTGTGCCTGAAAATAGTCCTCAACAAACGCACTATTAACCCTCCATTACTCCATTATTCAATTAATATAGTGTCCAGCTGTTTTAGACCATTACTTAACCTTTTTTAAACAAGATAAATAACAGCAACATTTATATTAGTAACCTAGTTTTAAAGATTTACATCCTTAGTGGGAACACTTAGGGTTCAGGCTTAGTGCCATAAACAAGAAAGCAGTGAGTTACAGATTAATTCATCACTGGCTTTGATGTTTTCATGAAATTTGTTGACAATAATGAACATATAGAACATCACCAACCTAATCCTTTAAGTATTCTAAAATGCCACGGCAAATTAACCAGAAAAATGGTCAGAAGAATTATTAAACAGACCAAAACTGAGAACATATTGTGTCATAATGTACACTTACCATCCCAAGCAATATATCACCCTTAATCTGACCAGAGACCAGAAGTCTATTTTTGCACAGTTAAGATCTGATGTTCTGCCTCTGGCTGTGCAAACTGGGCACTTCCATTCAGTCCCAGAGGAGGACAGAAAGTGTCATCTGTGTGGTTTGGATGAGGTTTAGAATGGAATCAATGTTATATACCATCCATTATGACCTTAGAGTTAAACCTTTCCTGAAAATGTATGCCAGTCTATTTGATATGCTAGATAAATGTAGATTACAGTAATTACAGCATCATGTCAGATGTAAACCTTATAACACTAATGCTATATCTGACATAATGTGTTTGATATGTGTATGATGTAACATGTAACATTAGTTTATTTTTATTGATTTCTTTTGCCTCTGAAGATAATGTAAATTGTGTCCAAGTGTGCATGTCTTCTTGGTATTTAGTAATTTTGAAGAGTGTGTTTTTTTTTTAATTTCAAAGTTTTCCCTCCTATAATCAGTAATCTCATGAACCCCCCCCCCCCCCCCCCCCCCCCCCCCCCCCCCCCCCAAAAAAAAAACCCCAATAATAATAATTTAAAATAATAATTTCAAAATAACTTATGATCTCCTGGTGTGGCAGAGTTTAATTAAACTGAACTAAATTGAAATATGAACCCTTATATGTCAATATGAAACCTTTGTCACAAAACTAATATTGAATTTTTTTCACAGCGTTGTTGTACTTGACTCAAAGCAATTCCTGGAATACACTCACTTTCATAGATCTATTTACAGTATGTGTCACATAATCTAAGGGAGGATTCTGTGTCTGCGTTCAAGGACTATGTAGAGTTTTTACAGTACAGCCACAACTGACCTGTACAAATTTCCACAGCTGTGATGGAAACTGGTTGCTGCTGGACAGTGGACCTGTAGCTGGGTGCCAGATGTGCAAAGAAGGAGAGCAACATCTGGCTTTAAAGGCATACTGTAAGTAAGAGCTGCAACTATTAGTCGATTCATCAATTAGTTTATTGACAGAAAATGAATCAGCAAATGTTTTGATAATTGTTAAATCATTAAATTGTAAAAATTTGATTTGCTTGTTCCACCTTCTCTAATGTGATTTGATGATTTGATGCTTTTCTTTGTCATATATTATAGTATACTGAATATTTAGAGAATTAGGACTCTTGGTTGAATAAAACAAATACGAATACATCACCTTGTTTTGGAGGAATCACAACAAGCATTTTTCACTATTTTCTGACATTTTCAGATAACTAATAACTCAAAATAAACTAAACTAAAAAAACAGTACCTTGTTCTTAGTTAGGGAAAAGGAAAGAAAGACGATGATACCAGTATGAATACATAAAAAAAAATAGAGTAAATAAATTGATACAAATACAGTATGAATAGAACATTATATTTTAATTTCCCCAACTATGAGGCCCAATTTTAACCAGGAGATGCCTATTAATTCCCATTTGTTGGCTTGTTTACTTACTCTAGTTCCTTAAACATAAATCATTTTATAGTGCTATAGTAATGTTGCATATACTGTGCATATGTGAGTTAAGTGACATTAATTACATTTAAGATTATACACATCATCTTATAATATTCTTAAAGGGACACATGCTTTGAAATGAATATAGAATCATCTTTAAGTTATGCTATTGCTCTGATTACTATTTTTGATGAGTGTAAATTAAATTAGCATCCTAGAGATTTCAGATATTTTCTCTATTTTATTCTGTAGCTGTGCTGAGTTGTGAAGGATAAGAGAAAGTCTACCATCTGATAAAACTCTGGTTGCTGGGTGCATGACCCAAACACTGCACAGCTTGGGAGGTACATGAAAAATGATGTAGGGAGGAAATAGGGATGAAATGGTGAGGTGAAAGATAGAAGAGGATAGAGGGAGGGAGGATGTGCCAGTACATGTTAACAGAGACAGAGAGGGAGAGAGACAGAGAGAGAAAGAGGGATTGTGAGAGGTGGAATCATAAAGTACTTCTTGTGTGTCTAGACAGGTTGCTTGTTAGCAGGGCATGGCTAGCCCTGTGGAGGCTAGAGGTTAATTTGGTATCTGCTGCTGTGTTAAACTAAGGTCAGTACTACAAGTCCTTAAGTCATAAACAAGAGTGGTTAAGAGCCATGTATACACCTAGGCACCGGTTAATGAATATTCAATGAAGATTTTTTTTTCCCCCTTGTCCCCTGTTGCCTTCGTTGTTGCTTGCTTTGAAATAAATTTTTGGAAAGAAAAAAAAAACACAGTTTATCTCTGTGGCCTTCAAAAATGACCTTTGTACACTTACATTTATTTGTCCTTTGTTATCATAATACATGGCCTTAGTCATAATAGAAAGTGTCTTTTTGCTATTTGAAATGTGGCATACTAATTATGCAGCTCTGTCCCTGACTGCACCAAACATGACTATCCATAATTTAATTGCTTAATACAATAAAAACAATAATGTTAGAATAATGTGATAATAAAGTCATAAAGTTTGTGGTAATAATGAAATTTAAACTTACAGCCACGGTTATATTTTCACTGGACTTTGATGTAGATGTTGTAAATATGCAGCTTGTAAATGGGCAGGCACTAAGAAAATATGCGTGAACTGAGTGATCACAGACAGGGTATCCAGGGGCCCTGAGATAAGTGTGTTTTGCTTGTAACCTGCAGAAAATTCACTGACCACTGATAATAATTCAGCTGAAGTGGGGTTAATTGTAAACATTGACACTGTGATCTGAAATCATTGTCAACATGACATCCCATTTTACCACGGATTACATGTCAGCGATGGCCTCTCATTCTGCTGCCTATACATTATTTAGAATTAAAGTGCGTAGGAGTACATCTCTAAAATGCCAAGCCTTCTTTATATTCCCTGTAATAGCAGTTAGAAACCAAAGCATTAGTAAGCTTTGTTTTTACTTCTAGTTTCCAAACAAGCTGACTGTTGACAGGCAGCATTTAAAATATTATTTAACAGTGAACTGTAATAGCTCATTTGGTTATTACTGGTTACCAGGCTAATTTAATTGTAAATCAATTTGTTTCCTTTGAAGAATTCCCTATTTAAATTTTTGTTACACACTTAATGTACTATAATTTTATACCAGTTACATTTGATTCATTGTTTGTAATGCAGTTCTAATTTTGTGAGGTTTTATTTTCATTGTTTTTACTCATTTTAATTTAATGCTGCTACACTTAATAAAGCATTTATAGTAACTATGGATCAAATGACTATGTGTAATGCAAAAGGCGTCACTTGTACTGATAATCCCATTGAGAATTATTATTTGAATCATCAATTCTCCTCAGCTCTAGGGAGCATTACAGTGTTTCAGCTCATTGTTCTGGTTTTATGGCCAACAACTTTACTGTTTTGGTTCACTCTCACCGCTCTCATCAGCATTGTTTCCAGTTACAACGGGCAACTGTTTTCAAAATATTCTAAAAGTTCCTTTTCAGTTATATAAAAATACTCTGCTATGATTAATATTTTTGCTTAAAAAGCGTTTCCCACATAAATAGTGGAGGAAAAAAAATCACAAATTGGGGCTGTAAGCACATCTTAGTTTTCTTCCTCATTGAAAAATCTGGATCAGATGATATGTCTTGTATTATATAAAAAACATCATAAGGACAAGGTTAAAAACTTGATTTTCATGGGAGTGGTTCTTAAAAAGGGCACAGCACCAAAAAGAAGACATTCACAGTTAGTGACAAGCTCATAAATAGAAAGGAGCATTTTCCAGCTATAGCGACAAATATCTTTCTTGGGAGTTGGTGAAGACCAAAACAGAGATAAAAGGAGACCAACTATTCGACTCAAATTCATTAGGTGGCCATAAATACCACAAATAAATGATAATGTTGCTCTGCATCTGCTTTTAGCAACTGTTTCTAACAAGTTACATATCAACTTTGTAAAAGGTGATTTTACATTAGTGTTAAACTGAAATAAACTAAACTTAAAAAAAAGGTTTGTGTTTATAGCTTGTCAACAAGTGGCCAAAAAGTCAGTTAATGCAGATTTAATGCCCTTGGGAAATAGTACTTTTTAATGTTAAAAATATCCTCTGTTATTATGTGGTTCATAACCAATCATATTATTGTTAGTAGTAGTACTGGTTGTTCTTGTAGCAGAAGCAGCAGAAATAAAGGTAGACAGACGATGTAATTATCAACATTACCACATTATCAGTTATTTGTAATTGTATTTCTCTAATTTCAGTCTGGTCCATGAGGCCACATTCCTCAAACTTCATCAAAAAACACCTTAAACATCAATGTCTGGACAAACAGTGAGTGACTCAAAAATGCTCTGACCATCCAGTACAAGAGTGGTCAGCCAGAAAGCACAACAGCAGTGCTGTCAATTGAGAGACAAATCCAGTCTCCATCTCCAGACCCTTTAACCCCAAGGGGCGGGCTAGTGAAATAGAAAGATTATGGTGACGGGAGATGCTATTGTAGGTGGGAAATGGGGGACTGGACCGAAGGAGGTAGAGGCTCAAGGTGAGTGGGAATAAGAAGGAGGGGGTGCATCCCTCTTGTATCCAAAAGCAATATGCAGGATGGGGGTGGAGGTGGGGGTTGGCGGTGCAGGATGAGGAGAAAGTCTAGACTGCATTGACCCTTCTGAAGCCAGGTTTTCTCTTCAGGTCAAGCTTGATATGGAGAAGATAATGGAAAAGCTTGGGGGAGTTTTCAAATAAAAAAAACAGATTGGTAGACAGAGTATCCCTGGTCTTGCTTCTATGTAATCCCTAACTGTATGGAGGTAATAGCTTGGAATTGATAGGAAACCTTTCTTCCATCAAAAAGGGGCCAGGAAACCTTAGCTGCATGGCTCGATGCTTGGATCTGTTGCCTTTGTAGCACAGAGGGTTGTTTTAGATGGCTGACTTGTTCAAAGCTCTTACCATGCCTGCCCTCTGTTCATTTAACTGTACAGGAGCAAAGGTGCTTACCAAAACAGGTGGTCATATCTTCACAGACACTATACGTCCCATATGAGTTCTGAATCCCTTTGCCTTAACCTGTATCTGTACAATAAAGTATGAAAATTCATAAGCCGTGGTGAATTACCCACAAGGGGAGCACAACGAGTGTCCCTGTGCTTTGGGTTTTGCTCCTTATTATTTCCGTGCCAGTGACAACTTCCACTTAATGACTCAGTTGTGAGCACTGACAGTTGACACCGGTTGGCTGGCCTGGGGCCCCCATGCTGAGAGAAGGGGGTGGCGCGATTCAGACGAGGTGGGATGTAATCACTCCCTGTAATTTAGAGGAAATCCACTGAACAGTCAAGATGAAAGCCTTCCTCTTGTTCTGTCTCTCCACAGTTTGCAAAAGCCTAAAAAGAGAGGTTCAGAGAACCAATTCTGCCTGGTTGGTGTCCCCCAGGGGTTAGTGCTGGGACCATTTCAAATCAGCTACAGCCCTGGAGCCATGTTCTTTCCCCAAGGAGATGCACTGCAGACAGTCAGACTGCCCATCCTGTGCTGCATGGCTCTGGCGCAGCCAGCAAGCACACAACTCTCCTGAGATCCTCCTCAGTGGAAAGAGAGTTCAGTGGAGCTTATGCTGAGGGCTCTGCTTGTATCTGGCTGTCTGTCTGTCTTTCTGTCTGACACCCTCTCATGTCACCTTATCCTCTCCCTCTTCACTTTAATATCTCAATCTGAAAACTCCACATCCAGTGTTCCCTTTTCTCATTTTAAGGAACGAAAAAAATGAGCATTGTGCAATACCCTAAAATAAAATATTACCAACAACATGAGTAGCCTGTGTGGATAGGTTTCCCTAGAAACACCCTGTCATAAAAATAATCATGTGCACATAACTAATAATTACACTTTGTTAACCTCTACATACTTCATTGTCTAGATGTCAATTTCACAAAAAAATTTGGCTGAAGCCATGAGCAAATTACACAGTTTTGTCACACAACACTATCCTACCAAGTTGTCAAAGAGACACTGTAGTGGTTTTGCTTGATAGATGGTGAATGGTGCTTATACAAGGAGCCACTCCAGTGTGCCCATAAATATGCATCGTGACATTTGGAACAAAGCCGCTCGTCCTCTCTTTCCTGATGAGCTCTGCCTGCATACTATAACATATTGCCATACTGTCACACCTTGTGTTTCATTGCCAATCTCTCTGTTCATCAACTTGGCAGATAACCTCTAGATCCTGACAGATGATATGGGGGATGGCATTAGGGCTCTATTGTATGCAAAACCAGGATGCAATTTTTCGATAGTGATGCGTATACAAGTAATTAATAATTAATCCTTATTATTTTATGATGTATATGATAAATGGTTATATGAATATTTAAAGAGAAGATTACACTCTTTACCCAATCTTGTTTTCCTGACAGTGTGGAAAGAGTCAATCCAATTTCCCTATTGATCAGCAACAGGTCAGAGGTGAGGACATGTTCTCACACTGGCAGGACATAGTAAGGCAAGTGCAGAAGAATGCTCCCTTTTCTCACTGTAGCATTAAGAACATAGCCGGCCTCTTTCTCCAAACACCTCATTGCTTTGGAAAGGAATAAATATCCAAGACAGCCAGGAGCAGTTCCTTTCAAATCCCACACACACGCATATCTCTCTCTCCCCTCCATGTCTCTCTCTCACTCTCTCTTTCTGTCATTTGACCAGCAGTGCTTCCTGCCACTGAGGACCTGTGACTCAACAGCCAGAATACAGCAACGTTCTCTTGCCCACCCTCTTGAATATTCATAGAAATGAGAGGACTGAAGCTCAGACCCATCCATCTTGCATCCATCCACATTTATATTAAAAAAAGGAAGTGCGTATGGGTGCATTAGAGGGGGGTTGCAAGCTAGTACTAGATATCTAAACGGGTGCTGTGAGAGAGGGGGCGTGGGGGGACGGGGGGCTGTTTTACACTAATTTCTTTATCCCTTTCACAGGAGTGCCATGTTACAAGAGAATTCCTGAGGCGAGCCAATGGCCCGATAAATCTGCCGGAGCCTCTCTCTCAATTTGTCTCCGTGGAATGTCAGCTGGCAAGCACCCAGACACTGAGAACCTCTTTTCACAATGCGCCAATCTAACAGACGAGATCCCATGTTGGAACTACAGTACAAGGACTGGCATGGATAAATTGCCACGTGCCTTATCTAGGTCTCTTTATGTCTAACTGTCTGAGGTCTTGTTTCTCACAGGGCCTCCGAAGGCCACTTCCTCCCAGACCTGGTGGTTAACCTAAACGGCTGAGTGAGATGACATTGACAAAATGCAGGTGTCACCAAAGAGGAACCTGTGATATGGCACAGATGCTGTGTCAACCCGTCTTCCTCCATATGACCCACAGTGTGAACAGAAATTGTCCTGTTTGGTGTCGTTCATCACTGTGTGGCGCAGTCTCCCACATAGCTCGGTCCAGGTGGTGGAATGGCAGAGTGGGAGAACAGACCATGTTTGTGTGAAGATGCAACAACTATCTCTTTTTTTTCCCTTTCTCACTCGTTCCCTCTCTGCCTCCCTCCCTCCGTCTTCAAACAGACTGCTGTAGCACTCTTTGTACTCTATTTAAAGGTTGTAGGTTAGCAAACAACAAGATGTCTTCCCACCTGTACCCCTAAATGAGTCATGAGCCATGAATGAATTCATCCATTTATTTATGTACAGTATTTGCAGGAAAAATACATATATGTATACACATAAAAAGGAGAAGAGAGTTGTTCTTTTTCTGTCAAGATGTCATGTTTTAATCACTGATTTATCAAGTGATTTACTGTCTACCACAAAATGTTATTAACATTACTGTTAACATTATCTTAATAGCTGACACAACTGTATCACATTTTTGTGAATCAAGCTTATGTTTATATTGTATAATTCAGTAATGACGTAGAGAAATGCACAAAGGCATAGATGATATTATCCTCTTGTTGCATTGCAGTACAGTTAGATAATGTCCGTGTACGTCTGTTGAATCCCAATGTGGTTATCTGAGCATATTAAAATATTTTTATTTTCTAAATCTAAAACTATCAAATGATGCAGGACAAAATAAAAATCCAAATAAATACCACCCTGTCCTCTACAACGCTGAAGTTTCAACACAGCCAATCACACAAGCGTATTTAAGGGGTTCATGTTACTGCATGACAGTTGGCATGACTGTAAAAAAAAGGCATGTGCCAAGTGGAGCTGCCAATTCTCAGCATGGCTGGTTTTAATATTTTAATGTGTTTCATTACAACAGTATGGGCCAGATAGCCTTTCTGACGTCCAGACAATTGTCTGCAAATGAACAAGATTACATGACAAGCCCTGAATGACAGAGATACCCGCTGCTGCCTACCCTAGCCACTTATCTGATGGTAGCCTAGCAACAGATCCCTGACCTGGCTTTGACCTCCACCCGATAAGGTCAACACCTGAAGGCTCTCCCATTGGAGGGCTGGCTGAGAGAGAGGTGGAGCTTGGGGATGTAGGGAGACAAAGGACTCACAGAGCAAGGGCAGCCTCCTCTGCATACGAGTACAGTACCCTGCTCCCTGCTGACAAAAAAATGTTCATACAAAAGCATGCCAGACCTCTTTATGTGGGTTTGTTATACCTGTGTCTGTGTGTGTGAGTGTGTGTGTGTGTGTGTGTCTGAGGCAAGCCAATCGAGGCAAACCAAGATCGGTCAGAGAATGAAAGCATTTGCCAGTGCAGTATCCTCTTTAAAAAATACAGACAGCAGAGTCTTATTTTACACAGGGTCAATAATGATTTTCCCCTCAACACAGCATCAATGAGAGGAACAACAGCAGCTGTAACTGCTCATAATGAAAACTATTGTGGTGCCAAATAGAAGAGATGCATTATGAAAGAGGTGCAGAATGTGAAATTAATCGACCAGAGCAGCCCACCCTGATAGACATCCCCACTTCTCTGTCATTTGTGTGCACACACACATACAAACCTCACTTGGTTTAACAGCAGTGATATGGAAGTTAATCCAAATTGTGATAGTGGCAATATCCTATTAGACCATGGCAATAAAATCAAGCTGAGACTGGTAACACATTACAGATATCAGAACATGTTCAGCATGCTCCATTACAATATGAAGTGACATTAATCAGCAGGGGTCCTCTTACACACACACACAGGCATAAAACAAACATGCAAATCATACACACAGACGTGCACAAGCCTAAAGTACAGCTCAAATGAAAACAGACTCAAGTGTTGAAGTGCTCTTTCAGCAGTTGATATTATTTTAAATGGTGAAAAGAGTTTATCTCTGGCCTTATGCTTGATGAATTCAAACATATTGTAAAGAATAAAGATAGTCAAGCAGCCAAGGGCAGAGAGGTAGACAAGTGAATAGCTATTCATAATATTTTTTGTAATTATTTTTGCTCGCCCAGGTTCTGGAATAAAAAAGTGATTAAGAGGCAGGTGGCAGTGTTACTGTCCTAGTGCTTTGTGACATTCTGTGAAAAATGTTCTGGGATGCAGTATGCAAACTACTTGAAATGATAAAAGAGCACACTGTTTTTAGAATAGCGTTTGCAAGGGGTGTGTCACTGATCAACTCTCAGTTTTTAGTTAGACAGGGCTGTGTTTTATACGGTGCATCTCTCTTTCTTTCTGATGTGCATATTCACTGAGGTGTTGGCACTGCTGGGATGATCATTCAGCCTGTCAGGTTTGGCACTGCAAGCTAAAATAACTTTTGTCCCTGAGTCTAAGGACCTTCACTTCCCTCCAGGGCCTTTTGCAAGACCTCTGCCCCAGTTCACCCAGGGCAACCTAGGCTCCTCCTCTGTGTGTCGTTGTGTGTGTTTGCACTGTCTCCTTACTGTGGGGAAACTGTTGAAGGTCAGAGGGCAAGAAGTTGGCCACCTGCCTCTGTCACACTAGTAAAAGTGGTAGAGCAGAGAGAGGAAGCAGTAGCAGGAAAGAAAGTATGAGTGAATAAGTGTGTGTGCATGCTTTTCTCTAACAGCTGAATTAACAACAGGGTCAGGGAAATCCTTAAATAAGTAAAAATCATTGTCATTTTAGTCACATCCTTTAAAATCTCCTGCTCTTTCTGATGTGTTTTTTTTTTTTTCATTGGGCATTTTGTTGACCTTTGCAAAACTTTCTATCTGATCTACCGACTTTATGCTTGATTAAAGGAAACGACTGCTATAAGCTTTTGAGTTCCCTGGGACCATCGCTGAATAACCTGGTACAGGGATCTCTCCATTGGTATTTGCTAGAGGCGACAACCCTTCCCGCTCCCTGCATAAATGTGCCAACCGAGGACGAGAGCATAGAAGGCCAGAGGGCAAAAAGGGAGTGAACCACCTGCTTCTGTCACACTGTCAGGATGAAGGCAGACGGGTGCAAATAGGGTGAAGTGTGTGTGTGTATGTGTAGGGGTTGGGTTGGGGATATTGTGTAGGAGGGGGACAGGTGGCACGCCGGACAGCGCTGGCACAAGCCACCCCAGGATTTATCACTCAGCGACAGTCACGGCTGGGCAGGGGACAGATGTTTCTGTTTACCCCAGGGCAACATCTGACTGGCCGAGCCTAACGTTAGCCCAACCAGCCTAGCCTGCGCAGGACAAGGCCTGAGAGGATAGAGGAGGAAGAAGAAAAAGGAGACAGAGAACAGGAGAAGAAACTGGAGGATGTTCAGTTTGCCCCCAAGGCACGTAAGCAAGTTAGCTCATTTCTCTCCAGTCTGCTCCAGTCTCCACTGAAGCACCTGAAACTCATTTAGCCTCCACTAACTGTTGTGCCACTATAGGGAACCATTTTAATAAGTAGTAATAATGCCGAATGACAATATGAGCTGTTTTCAAAGCAGGGTTCCTGCACCAGTTATTGGGAAGTGAAACAAAGCAATTCTAATTGACCTCAAGTATACAATATTCTGCATCTTTACTTCGTTAGACAAACAGTCATAAATGCACAGCTCTTATTGTGGTGTTATTTCGGGGCTATTCGGTGCATTAGTGTATGTGTGTATAGAGTTTAGTGTGCGTTCTAGCTGGGAAATTTGAGAGCTGTCACTGGTAATATAGCTGGAGCACTCATCCCTGGAGCAATGAGGAATGACCTTTAGGTTCAACCCTGAGTGAGGTCATGTCAGTGTTGCCATGGCTACTATCAGCAGACTGTCCTGTTGCCAGCATTACCTCAGCTGCCTGGCATTGTTGGGGTCAGGGAACAGGCTGTGACCTCCCCATGGTGATCAAACTCAATGGGGAACAAAAACACCACCAAGAGAAACACTAGTAGTCAAGTATAGCTTATTTGCTGTTACTGTCAATGTTTAGGGGAAATCGTGGCGCTGAATGTAGCCTAGAAGTTTAAATTTCTGATGATTTATGTCAGGAATAAGTCAGCCTGTTAAATTGAGTTTGATTTTACATTAGGTTTTCTGTCATTTATTACCACTAATGTGGTGTAATAAGCAAAGGGTGAATGCACAGAGGAAGATTTAACTCTGATTAAAGCATCCAGCATAAAAAAAAGCTTAAGGAGAATTCCAGCTGCACTGGGGTTGTTATCTCAAAATTTGTAAGTATAAACATCTTCCTAACAAATCTAGAAACCCACAGAACAAAGACATTTATCCGTAATTCCATCAAGCTGTACAAACCAGAGCTGTCATATTACACTGATTTAGTGGATTTATAAAAGAACTGTTTGCACTGCATCGCATTTTACAGACATGGTAACTGATGTGAGCCAGAAATGTTTATGCATGTTCTTCAAATCACCTTTTATGTCTTTTATGACTTATATCTAGCTTATCTGTGCCATCACAAACATGTACTGCATATGTAGGACATACTCTTGAAATGTATAACTCTCTGAGTTATAAAGTATAGTATATCCCAAGGAAGGAATAAGTAGATATGAGTGTTTTAATTGAAAACTTTTCCCCTGATGAAAACTTTTCCCCTCAAGAAGTTGGTCTTGCCATATGCATATTTTGTGCTGTACAAAAACACACAATCTGCAAAACACAAAAAGCTAAAGGATTTTAACCTGTTTCTTGCCACAGCTCATCCACTCTCTAGTCAGAGCATCTGTCCACAGACTATCCATCAGCAGGTGCAGGTGAGAAACACAGCTGTCTACACACACACAAACAGACAAACACATTTACACAAGTCTATTAAAAATTGTAATATAAACCACTGTAATATTCACAAGCCAACATTATCCTCTCCTCGAATGGAAAACCTAATGGGATGTCTTCATGCAGGAGATTCAATAATATATAACTCTTTTCTATTTGTGGAACATGTTTGTCCACTCTCCTCCTGATAGGCCCCATTTAATCATGTTGTTCTGTTTCCTAATTAGCAGAAATGCAAAGTGTCTTTGTCACCTGTGGACAGCCAAGAGGGCTAATTTGGGCTTTTCACTAATTGCCACGGTAACGAGCCTCCTGCGCCTCCGCTGGGGGTGGGTGGAAGGCATGGCAGGAGGAGGACTGGAGGATGGAAGGATGGAGGGATGAAGACACAGCTCTCCTCGCACACGGCCGAGGTGTGAAAGAACGTGGCAGGCCAACAGAACGCAGCCTGGAGGAGTCCAACAGCAGGGAGTGGGGGACAGCCTGCGCTGTGAAAAAGCCCCAACACCCAGCTGAGAGGGAGGAGGATTCAGCTCTGGCCAGTTTTGGTCTCTCAACTTTGATGAGGAGATGACTACATTGGGTTGGATAGTTGCTGGACATTTTTCTGACACTGACACCTGTTATTGCCCCCACCTGATTTAATACTGGTTCCCACACAATGTACCTTTTTTTTTTTTTTTTTTTTTTAAACTTTCTTTTAATAGACAGATTCTAGGTACAACACAGCAGGCAGTTTTTAAATTAGTGGCTTGACATGTATGAAGCCTGTGTGTGAGAAAGAGGGGGTAAGAGGAGATGGTGATGAAAATCAAACAAATTCAGAAGTATAATGTTTGATAGTTTGAGAAAGAATACTCTATAGAATATTTAAAATTAGCTTTTTGTTATAGCTTGTCTTCATGCAACTTTTACACACTTAATAAATCATTATTAATTGGTAAGCCAGTAAAAACTTTGTAATAAGTCTTCCTCTCTTAATAGTATACAAATGTGTACTATGTATGTATTAAGACACTAATATACTAAATATTCCAGAGTACAAGTATTAAATAAATCTAAGTACATAGCAGCATATGCAAAATCTCTGTCCAGACCGAGTTATTTAGTCAATATTAATAGTCAGTATTAATCCCCTGATATTTATTTTTAAGCTTTTAATTTTTACCTTCGATAATTACTTTTAATTCTAATAAAAAGAAATAGGTTGTGGTGGTAAAATGTTTTGCTAAATCAAGCCAAATTCATGTTTTACATTCCTCCGCTTTATATATTTCACAGCGGGCTGAGATGAGATGTACATTAATGTGTGCATCACTCGCATAAATTATTATCGTCACACGCTATTTTATTATCGTTTTCCAAGGGAGTTAAATGGATTCCGTTAATGTAATTCGACTCCATCAATACGGTCCCTCCGCTGAATTATGCCCGCTTGGCTCTTCACAAATACATTTTCTTTTCAGCAATACACCCTGAAAGCTTGGGGGCACCTTGTCCGTACGCTGCTCTCGGGGGCGAGCTCCTCGAATGTGTGCGTGCACGCAAATAGTGTGTTTGAGTGTGTGCGTGTGCGTGCGTGCGTGTGTGAGAGCGTGTGAATGTGTGTGTGTGTGTGTGTGTGTGCGTGTGTCTGCTCTGCTGTTGCTGCCCTTTGATCCCTGCATTAGTGTTAGTTAGGGGCTCGGAGACACACTTGCACCGAGAGCAGCCATAGTCAAGACACGGCAACAACAACAGCGGCACCTCCTCCGCCTGTGTTCCCATTCCCCAACAATACACTTTAAACCGAGCAAAGCCAGGTGCACGACCAAGTCCCTGCCATCACTGGCGCCTCCAGTCTCAATGGGAAAAACCTTTTTTCTTCTTATCCCTAAACAAGGACGAGAATGTGATTAAAAACGGGGGAAAATGCCAAGGAGGAAGCAGGAGCAACCCAAGCGCCTGCCTTCACGTAAGTCCTTCGCTCGATTTGTGCAATTTTAACGGCTCTCCGTGTGTTTTGCGCAGTAGTTTAGGGTTAAAGAGGTGAAACAGACAAAAGACTCGGCGTAGGTTATTTCTCCCTTTTTAGGTCCGAGCGAGGCAGCCATGTTGTTGGCGATGGGTAACGTTAGCAAGGCAGTGAGTGGATAAATGATACGTGGCTTTATTAAGAGTATAAATCGATAAAGGTCCGGTTCCGCTAGAGGTTGCGGTCAGTTGACATATGTGTCGGTTGTGTGTGAGGAATAACGGCCGAGCGTTTTCGGTTAGGGGTTCGCCTCTGCTAGGTCGCTTTTCGGGTAGAAAGGGGAGGATCTGGGAGTCTGGCCGCAATAAAATGAAGGGTCAGTCGGATCAGACAAGCCAGAGTCTGGCTACCCATACCCTAGTGTTCCTAGTTAGCAATAGCGCTATCTAGCAACGCTCGGTAAACTTCATTTCCTCGGCAATAAACGTCCAACTTTCACCTCATAGTTTCGCTGCTCCAAATCACGGAACCGAATTCGTTCGCGCTTGTTTGTCGTCGACTTTAAAAAGTGTAGAGAGTTTTTTTTTTTTTTTCTTTTTTTCTTTCCTTTCTTTCTCTCCCCCCCCCCCCCCCCCCCCCACACTCTCAAGCCGATGTATTTTTTCTACCCCTCCCAGTCTGCATGCAGGCTGTGTCAGAGCCATGGTCGGTCACCTGAAGTTCAGGGTTTTTCCCCCCCGTCCTTTTGCAGCCATTCATTGCAGACAGACTACGATCAATAACGCGGTTAGAAAAGGGAAACGACAGTTCTCTACTACGCTGCTTAGAATAACGTTGTGCCGCAGCAGAAACCGACTAAAATCCCCATGTTGTTGATTTTGGTAGGAGGTCGGTTTACTTTCGTATATTTGACCCACCGTATCTTGGATGTTCGTATTGTGCCTTTATCAGTCCAGATAATGAAAAGCTGCAGTAGCGCACTCTGGCCACCAGAGGATTGCTTAGATGGTAGTGGGCAATGACAACGATTAATAAAGGAATTGTCCGAGGGTGACATTTTTTTTTTTTTTTTTTTGCTCTTCATCACTTCTGCTCCATACATGCGTAAGCAAACAGCTCAGTTAGTCACATTGGTATGCAAATGTAATGAATAATAGAGTGATTCATCCTTAAACCAATGATGGCTTGATACATTTGTCTTATGACACTATCTTCATTTCTTAAATGTCAGACCATGCCACCTGTTCAGAATTACCAGCCATGATCAAAAGACACTTAAAGTGGTTTCTTTTACTCAGTTTACTGACATGTAGTTTTCCTTTAATGTCCAGTGCTCTGAGGAATGAATGAGCCTTTACACCTGTCACCGGTCTAACATTTCTGACACATTAAAATGAACAACACTGAGCAATTCCTGCAGCTTCCCACAATATACAGATTTTATTTATTTTTTTAAATTGTTAAATTTTCCAGTTCTAATGTTTGTTTACTTACTGCTCAGGTGTTTGACCTAGGGTTGAACTTGGGAAATTGCAGCAGTTGGATGGGAGGCATAGAGGTGGAGACTGGGTGACAGTGTGGGTGCAGTGAGTGACTGCGAGTGTATCTGTGTGTGTGTGTGTGTGTGTGTGTGTGTGTGTGTGTGTGTGTGTGTGTGTGTGTGTGTGTGTGTGTGTGTGACAGGAAGATATTTGGACCTCACTGATATGCTGCATAAGGAATATGTAAGCCACATGGTTGGTATTGCACAGACCAGGGTCAAGATGTATATCTGAATAGAACTCATTGCAGCCCTTTTACTAACACTCTGCACATTGAGGCTTCTGTTTGGGTGCTTGTCCACTGAATGCGTTTTTCTCATGGTTTACCAAAATCTGTGTGTTAAGACGTGTGTATAGTGTACAGTGAAATTATGAAATGTAAGCAGAAGCATTTTATGTTAGTACCAGAAACAAGGTGTGTTCTCCTGAATTTCCTTTCTTCATTCATGACATTCATCTACTCGACTTGAGAAGTACTCTTTAAAAACTGTCCCCAGCATGTTTTTACACTTGCATAGAATTAGTTTATGAATACAGTATAAAGTATGATATTCCAATTGATATTTGATAAGTTGTCCTTTATCCTCAAAATAAACTGTCTGGTTTTAGTCAATTGGAGTGACTCATTGTGTAGGATTTTATGACATGTCACCCTGTTAACGGTGACACATGTATATTAATAAGTTTTTAATATTTTTTTGATATGAGTCACTAAATTTCAAACTGATTGTATGTTTTTTTTTTTATGTAGCAGACATTAAAAAAAATGTTTTAGCACCTAGTTGCCCACCAACAATAACAAAAATTGTTTGTCCATTACAGCATCCAAATATACCCAGGAGATGAATTTTCACAACAAGGATTTTCTTTTGAAAAACAAGCATCATAATGGCTAAAATATTTAAGAGTATACTTTGAAGTCTTTTTTTTTTTTAATTACTAGAAAAGTGGCGGACTGAATAAATGCAAAATCTGACGATGAAAATGCATAAGTTTGTGTTTGCTAAAGCTTCCTGATTTTGGACAACTTGTGTTTCAAAAGATACACAGTTGAAGGGTGAAAGCTGTGTACGGCACAGTGTCATAATTGTGCAGTCTGGATCAGTCAAACATGAAGTCCAATATTTTCCGTCTTTTGGATATGAAATCAAAGTAAGCCCATGTCAACCTTTCAATTAAGCCGCTTCGTAATGGGTCTGCAACAAAAATACTCTTCACCCACGTATCTGAAATCATGTACTCCTGTGTAGGCACTGTACTGGAGCACTGCTGTGCCTGTGTTCCTGGGTTTAAATGAAAGCCTTTTCTGATTTAGGAGTTGTTTCCCTCCTCAGTCAACAAACTGTCAAAGAAAAGTATGAATTTGTCAGAAGCTTTTTGTGCTTTGTTTTGGATCTTCCCACTCAAGAATGGAAGTGTCACCTCATGCCATTCGCTGTCAGTCTGTGTGTTTTCATTATTCAGCCAACAACACCCTGGTGGTGTGCCAGCCAACAAGCACAATATCGAGCTTCAAATCTCTTCATCTGTGGTGAAAAAGGGCAAGCTAATACACTGGCTTTAATGCTGGAGGTGCTTTATCTTAGCACAGACCCAGATATATGGGTTGTGTAGCCCAGTGTGTACTGTCCTATTGTCTGTGGCACAGCTTGTGAGAGGGGACTATTCTTTAAGTGTGTGTGCACGGCACGCACATGTGAAAGTGAACACACAACCCCTCTGTGTTTGTGTGTGTGTGTTTGTGTGTGTGTCTGTGGGTACATAAGCCGGCTATGGAGGTCACAGTACAGTATGGCGCCTTCACTCTGACAAGTAAACATGACCTTTGGTGCCACAATGAAAACTGCCATTCTTTATGACCTTGTAGTGAGTTATTGTTTGTGTAATTTTGCTGCCTTATTACTCACTCTTAAAAGTTAGGGTTAGTTACTTATAAGTAAAAATATTTTGTGCATGTGACTTTGTGATTTCAGAAATGACAGCGAGTTAGTCAGAAAAGGCCTAAATATACAGTGTTGTTTGGAACGTTCTCCACCAAAATGTACACATTACAGCCTGTTATGGCATCAGATCAAACAAGTCCCCTTAACGTTTCTCAACCAGGCTTCATCCATGTCTCAGATCCTTCTAATGTAAGTGAGTGAGTATGTTAAAAATAAAGACTGAGTGAGAGTCCACATCATAAAGAGCTCAAACTAAAGTGTATTGGGAGGAGCACTTGTATCCTGCTCCCCCCTTTCCTGGCTATCTACATTTGAAATGGAGAGATTTTAAACATTTCTAGACAGCTCCTCTCCGTCAGCCAATGGCCGACTGACTGGGTGGCTCTCTACCTTACTGTAATGGCGGGTCACTGGCTCCCTTCCACTTGCTATGATTATAATGACCTTGGTGGGGCTGGGGCTTGAAAACATTGGATTAAGGGGAAAGGAAAATGAGAGGAGGTTTCCATTTCGCTCTTGGCATAAAATTTGTGGGGAATTTCTGCCAAGAATCCCCCACCTCACCACCACTGCCACGTCCCCCCCTCAAGTTGATGGGGCTTGGGTGCTCTGGCAGTGTCGGGCGAGCGGAGCTCAAGCGAATAATGATACACAGGCTTTAACTTAGAAATGAATTAAAGGGCAGGGGAAAGGTGGTGGATACCTGACTCACTGTACACTGTCATAGAGAGCATGGAAAGCTGCTTTCAGTGAATATTCATATTCAGTGGACAAACTAGACTCTGCATTTTGTGTTTTACTCGATAGCAACAGAAAACACTGAGACTGATGTGAGTAAACAGTTAGTTGGGCAAGGTTTAATGGGCCTGGTTTCAAAGAAGCAGCGAAGCCTCAGGGTGTGGATCAATACTTACACACAAATGTTAACCTTATTTGCTGCTTTAGACGATTGGCAAGGCAAATGGGCAGTAGGATGGTTTATTAGTACGTCAGCCATAAGTTTCAGGCTTTATACCACTTGCAAATACATGTTATTCGTGGGGCTGTATGTTAACTAAGAATAACACGTAAAATTAGAATGTTCTCCAAAAAAACTTGCCATCGAATAATTCACTTCAACTTGTGTGCCCATTTGTTTTACATTACACATTATGGTGTCTGTGTAACAAGGCTAGTACCTGAAGTTATTAACTGACTGAATTTCAGTGCAGATCCTTGTACGCGGGCAACTTTCCCTGGCTCTCACATCTAATTTTGTTAAGTTTTGGTTGAACTTTTCATTCGGGAACTGCTCAGTACAGCCATATCAACAGAAAACTATATTATAAAACTGGGTGAAGTGCCTTGTTCAATATTGCATTAACAGTATTTGTTGATAGAGAAGAATCTACTCAGATTTTTTATTGATCCAGAGACCCTCTGATTACAAAACTCCTCACTAGTCCTTAAACTAGCACAGGGAATATAGCATTGACTTAGGAAATTCCCCTCTCTGAAAACTTTGATAATTTTTCATATCCAGATTTTACCTGAAGGCCCCCTCTGGAGATGTCATTGCCCCTTACAAATGCCTAACTTTTACTAACTCTCAGCTCAAAAATGATGACTGATTAACAAAATGAGATGCTTGCAAATGCCAGGACAGTGACAGCGAGGATGCACAGCTGTGCTGGATTCAATTGGTAGGCAGGGTTAGCAACGGTTCTTGTATTTTTACAATATTGTTTTGTACAGGACTTCAGGTTCAGTACGCTCTAAGAAGTGAATAAGTGCGCTCTTCATCTTGGCACATGCAGAACATCACTTCAAAAGTGCAAACTCCATGAGGAAAACATTGTTAACGTTTTGATTGTTGACTGTTACTAAAGAATGCTTGTCGGTTTAGCCCTACCCCAGCTAGTGTAATATCGAACATAAGCTTAAGCCACGTACTGCTGCGCAATCAGGCATGGCCATAATGATAACAAATGCCAATTACAATAAGTGTGAATATGGGAGCGTTATCAGTCATAACGAGCATGGGATTCAAACATAATCAGAGATCCCGCTATAATGTCTCTTCACATGTGCATGGGTTTGTTATTAAGTTGGAACAATACTGACATATATCCTTCCTATTCACCATATGTAAATAACTAACTTAATGTAACAAGAAGAGTAAGGCTCATTATTGTCGTATGTGTTATAGAGCAGTATGTCCACAATTTCACCCATATTCCATCTCTTTTTATTTATTCAAAATACACACAAATACATTTCTGGATTTAAAAAAAAAACAAAACGTGATGCCATCTAAGTATGAACAAAGCCCATGTGTTTATTTTCCCTCTGTACTGAAAACATGCTTATCCTTGACCTGAAAACTGTGGTACATATTAAGCTTGGAATTCTGCATACCATTGTACCTCAACCTGTTGCTCTTGTCCAATAAACAAGAAATTTTCTTAATTTGAAAATGTTCGAGGTCACTGGAAGGAGATAATTTCAGAGATAATTTAATAATTTACTAGCACAAATACGTTTTCAGCATGGCGACATGTTTATGAGCATGCAAGAAACAAGTTGTGTCTCAGAAGTCCAAAGTTTTTAAGCTGATTACTTATTCAGCAGCATAACAACACAGTAGTGATAAAGCATCTTTAATAAAATCGAAATAACGTTCTTTAAGCTTTGACCAGTTTAAATGTAGATATTTGGTTGTTAGTGGGAGTTTGACATTCACAGGGTGTCATTTATCTGGGCCGGGTGTTGAACTTGAATTCTTCCCGAAAACCAGCCAGAATGTGACTGTGGCATCAGTTATCAAAGACGATCAAACAAAAGCTGCGACTGAATGCTCGGTCCGATTCTAGGTGTAGTTTACTTTCACTTTAACCTGATTGTTTCCATGTAGATTTACAGCTGTAAATAGTGATACTAATGAACTAATACTAAGTGTAGGTTATTTAATGAATAATAAGGAAGCCAATATGTATGTATATTCTACTATTAGTATTGTGTTTGTGCCAGCAGCAAAAACTTTCACACAGTCCTGCATTTACTAGTGACGGGGAACAGTCCAGGTTTTGAGTTATTACTTGTCTGCTGGGTTATTTAAAAATAAAGTCTGATACTCAACACCTCGCTTTAGCAATAGTATCGTTGTATTGCAACATAGAAAAACCTTAAAAACTGAAGTGGTCTCTTTAAAATGTGGAATGACAGATGAAAACATCGAATTAATCATGTTCAGCATCTGACTACAAATTGCTTGATTCAGTATCAATAAATTAAAATTTACTGTTCAACAATTTTTATTTTTTTTTTCAGATGTGTGTTATCTAATAATTTAACAGTGCCTTCTTCAACGAGCAAGTCCTCTGCAGCACAAAGTCAGATAACAGTCGTCGTCCTAGTACCTCCAGTACAGTACCTGCCTGTCTGCCTGGTCTCAATCAGAACCCCCCTCTGTGTGGAATGGAAGTGCCTCAGCCTTGGTAACGATTTTTCCCGTGTTGACAAGTCACAACATGGAGATCTACAGCTCGGAGAGCAGCCCTTTGGCTACGCAGAGCCCTGCTTGCACTGAGTAATAGCAATCTCACAGGAGTAGCAGGCTTTCAGCTGGCAGCAGTTCATACGGAACAGCTCGCCGGTGCAGCTGGGAAAGACAGAGCAGTGTGGAGAGGGAGAGAGGAGCTGGTGGTGGTAGCAGTGGAGATGGAGGGAGGGAGGAAGTAGAGAGGAAGAGCTGTTAAGAGCTTTGGGCGGTTTCTCTGTTGTTGTACCACACAAGTGCATCCAGGCCCTGCAGGACAAGCCTTTAACAGGCATGAGGGATGGAGAGCATGAGAGGAGAGGAGGAGGAGGAGGAGGAGGCGGCGGCAGTGGAGGAGGTGGTGGTCTAGGGAGCTGAAGCCGGCCAGTCGTGCCAGACGCCCGCTCTAAACAGGGATGTGATTTATTGCTGGACTCAATCTCACGTTTCACTCCTAGAAAGACACTAAAATTACATTGTAGAGAGATAAAGAACTTCCTCAATTGTCTTAGAAGAAAGATGATCGCCTGTGGGCTGTGAAGAAATTTTGCAGCATGTGGTACATGTTTAACTAGTTCATGAAATTGAGAAGTTTCTTTGGCATAAGGTGGCATCAGATTTTTTGGCTGTGGATTCTGCTTTTCTTATTGCTTTTTGACTTTCCCTATCAACTTAGAATATTATCCATTGATTTTCCATAAAGCTGCTCTTTGAAACAGAGTAATTCAGAGTAGGTCATCAGCATATGTATATTTTGCTAGGGGGCTTAAAATGGCTTCTGGCCAACACGTTGATCTTTGTCGCCCTAGCTGAATGCAGTCTGCACAGCACAGTGCTATGAGATGACCTCACTTCCTGTGTGGGTAGAGGAGGGCAGGAGGCCTCTCACACATGCACATGGACAGTCTTTCTCAAGCACAGCCTGGCTCTAGTGTGCCTTTAGTGCTCAAGCCAGGATAACCCCTCTCTCCTCCTGGTGTGGATGCATTTCCACATTGCACGTTTAGGCAGTCAGGAGCAAGGGACAGGCTAATGTCTTTAACTAGCCAGGCTAACAGCTGTGTGTCTGCAGCTTTCTGGGACGTAGGATCAGTTTTATAGGGAGATTAAAAGTAAAGAGAAGGAGGGGGGCTGTTACGGACACAGGATAGTAGGACCATAAGGCAGTGACAGCTCTCTAGGGAAACAATATATCACCTCTAAAAGGAGAGTGGAAGTGTTTGGCTGCGGGACAAAAATCCTGAGAAGTTAAAATCATTGATGTGATGTCATCTCTGAGAAAGCCATTGTCAGTACAGTATGAGGTTATTTACGATGCTGAAAATGCAGGTGCGCATCTTGACTAATTCAGTGTTGTAGAGGAGGCTTCCCCATTAGCACAATGTAGTCATAACATTAAAAGAATATGACTCAAGTTTCATCCTTTCATTGTTTACCAAGGGTAATTGGTAATTTTGTCACTTGATTTTGCCCTTGTGATGCTAATGAGATTAGCTAATCACTGGATATTTCATTCTGTGTGAGCAGCCTTGTAGCTTATGTTACCTGTAAGAGCCATAACCATAAGTAGAAACAAATGAAGCTGGACAAATTAGCGGAGCAGCAGAGTGAATGAATGGACGCAGGTAGTGAGCTGCTCTGAAAAAGAACTGAATCAGATGCTTCACCTCATAATTGCCCGTATGTTCCCACTCCCCACGAGTGTTTTGAATGGGGGCCATGTTGGTTCAGATTGCCATGTCATTAATCCCTCGTACTCTACAGGGGAGTGGTCAGCGGCAGATGTATTTGCACTTCCTCCAGAAGGTTTTCTAGATTAGCACAAATCCTCCCAGAAAAACCGTTTAAAAACCTCATTTGGCACGCACAGCCAGACTTTGTGCTCATGGCTGGCCAAAGACAGCCATCCCTCCCTCTACATCTCATTCTCTCTGACTTCCCTGATTTTTTTTTTTTTTTTTTTTTTTTTTCTCTCCCACCTTGTGGTTCTCAGAGAGAGCCCCATGTCGATTTGAACAGGGGAGTGTAATTGTTTGGAAACTGGGTTCTGTCATTTGCATGTAGCAAGCAGCCACTTTTCCAGTTTCAGTGGTTTGACCTTGTTGTACCTGCCAGCCAGAAATGAGATCATCAGAAGAGTAGACGAGAAGCTGACATCTCTCCTCCACCTACCCGTGGCTTTAAGTGATGGTTGTCATAGCAATCATTATGCCACAGAACAGACTCAGTGGGTGAAGGATGGCTTTGAATGCAGCAGCCTCAGGTCACAACCTGGTTATGACAGAACAAATAGACCTATGAGGGTTGGTTGCAGTACACCGTCTGCTCAAAGTAAACAGCCGCATACATCGCATGTCAGGTTCATATAGATTTGAGGTTGAGATTGAAATTAATGAGGCGATGTCTCTCTTTAAACCTTGAAGAAAGCGAGGCAGGTATTGGTATAACAGAGAGGGAAAGAGCAGCATGGGGCGAACAATGCCTCTCATTCCCATCAGCTGCCCTGGCCAGCATTTAACATGGAGATTGGAAATGGAATAAGCCCCCCCCATTCTCCCTGGACCTGCATGTAAATGAGGTTAGCGGTTAGCATTTCCTGCTGTGCCATAGCAATTCTTCTCCCTCTCTTGCTCCCTCTTTTTCCTTTTTTTAATAATGGCCTGAAAGTGCTCCCCCTTTCCTGGGCTAGGGACCGGGACCAATCCTGATTAGTGTCCCTGTCCTAAGTGACAGGCTAAAATCCAAGCAGGCACTGCCTTGGGCGCCTCTGCCAAACAGCCGTCAAACCAATACCACTATAAGAAAGCCCCCCCACCCCCTCCTCCTCAATTCTCAAGATTCCTCCCCTCATTCGCCTGCCTCGCTCCTCTGCTCATTCTCCCCTGCCGTCCTTTCTGAATGTCTCTAATAGACACTGCCTCCATCGCTCTAACACACTGTCCTCTTACATACATACATGCACATATAGAATTACCTCTCACTCTCCCCACACCTCCCACCGGACCTTGCTTTGTATCCCTGGGTGGACTGGCTGCTATAGAACCGAGTGTCCCTTTTGCCAGTAGGGTGATTTACAAACAATACATGGACGCTGTACACACTCCCACCTTCCACCCTCCTACTCTCTCTCACTTCTCTTCCACAGCCACACAATCACCTTTGTGAGGAGCTTCAGTATGCCAGAAAACTACGCAGCAGGGTGATGGCCTGTTCTTTTCGCACTTGTTTCAAAGAATGTACCCTGTCTTCTTGAGAATGCTAGCGCGACGTCTACGCCTCGGTTGAATGAGGTTACTTTGTCAACTGGAAGAAAAATTGATCTCACTACTATGTCAAGTGGCTTATAATTAGTAGTTTTCAGAACCACATTAAATGGAAATCTGAGCTGTATTCATGACAATTTTTCTGATATAAAGCAAATACACAAGGGATTTATGTTAGCTGAAGAGGGGACATGCTAATTACTCAGTCTTTGAAATGATACAAATGTGAAATGTAAATGAGCACAGAAAAATATTAGTTATGTTTCCATAGTAGCTGTAATGAACTGCTGAATATTGTGCCATTTTTTGGGTCTTACTATGCCAGTGTGTAGGAAACACAGTGTACGTGATTCCCTGTAAATCAACTACTGCAGCACAGCAAATTGATCTGGTTAGTGTCATCAAATGTAATGCTACCAAGTACATGTTAAGCAAGCAAACTAGCACAAGAGTTTATAGGAATAACATGTTTAAATAACAAACGTAAAAACATTAGTGCTGTTGAGTGCACAAATATGTCAGAAGCACAGTTTTCATACATGTGCATGCAACAGCTAAAGTTGTTTTTTTTCCTACCACATGTGGTCTTTTTAAGGGTGCTGCATGTGTTTGCCTTTATTCAGTTTCACAAAGAAGGATGCCACCCACATATGCCTGTCCCTTTGAGACAGAACGGGTCAAGTCTTTCTGAATATGAACAGCTCTTTCTCACAGAATCAAGAGATTGCTCTGTGATGTAAAGTGTTCAGACACAAAACTGGCAATCAGCAGCTTTTGTCAATAAGCCTATGAATGAATTTTTCCTCTAACTTTAAGGCATTTAATGGAAATTTACAAAGCGCAATTATGTTTTTAAACCGCACAGGTATTAATTTAAGGCAAACTTTCTGACATTTACTCATCAAAGTGTTTTCTGTGCCCATATGTACTGATAGATGATGTGCATCATGTGCATTAGCTGCCATTATACATGGGTTCCTAAGGTGGTTTGAATCTATAAGTGAAAATCAATGCAAACACTTCATATTACTTTTCAGTTATTACTTTAGGTCAGTCAGTCTTAATCTGTATAAGGGAACATCTCAACAACATCCCTCTGAATTGCTGAACTGCTTTTTCAAAAATGAAAGGAGTGTTTTTCTTTTGGCTGGTTACAGACAGACTTGGCATCTGGCTTTTATCTTTCCACAATTATTGGAGAGTTATAATATGACTCATGATTTCAAATTCTGGATAGACAATGTTTGTATTGAAATTAAAGCAATATTATATTGCACCTTAAACTCACAAGCAACGGTGCAATAAAACAATTAAAGAGCATAAAAACCTAAAAACACCTAAGGAAAACTTAAAGTTAGCAAACAATTAAGATAATGCCTAATGAAACATGAACATATTTAAATAAGTTTGGCTCCTTCCATACCCATGTAACCAAATCTTTTGGCTGGTCAGCAGTTTTAAATGCCGGAATTAGATTTATGCTGCAGGAGTAATAACCTCTTACTGACACCTTGCTGTTTTTGGGGTTATTTCCTCACACTCCTTTTATGAAAACATATTCCCCCGAAACATTTTATGAAAACAACAGCATTTCTTATTCGGGAAATTATACTAATATCGCACTTTCCAACAAACCAGTAAATGATGTCCAGTAAGTGGTTGAGACTTACCTTGCAAGGGAACCACGTAGTACATTTGACCTTTCTACATTTTGAAATGACATTGCTATCAGTTTTGGACCACACTGTATTTTTTATTATGATGATTCACAGTTAGCCATTGTAGCTTTTATTGTCAGTCAAATTATCATGTAGCTTTTCTTATTCACTCAATAGAGAGTTTCACCTAAAATTTGCACTTAGAGATAAGAGGAGGCGTGTGCAACCTTATTGGACATGAGTTGTTCTTTTCAAAGTGTCATGCTTTGTGTGAAGCAGCTTTAAAAGGAAAAAAGTGACTCATTACCTAAAACACTGCAAGCAGCAAATAAGTCATTCTTACTTGCATAAAAATTTTGGAATAGAGTTTGACGGTACAAATTATTCAGCGGCCCAGGGCCAGTAAGCAGTTGACCCTGGCCAGTTTATTGGCCAAACCAGAGTCAAAGGAAAACTAGTATGCTGGTTTTAGTATATTTTACACTGTAATTAGCCAGTTAATCCCCACCTTTCTGCTGTGCCACTGGCCCGCCCTCCTTTATGTTGTGTTTTATTTGTTTTATTTACCCAGTCAGAATCAGTGCAGCCTCAGAGCTAGTCAGGGATCCAGTAGCTTGCAGAGCTATTTAGACTGGCTCATGTCCTGAACACAGCAGTCTGCTAGGGATTCTTTTTATCATGCATATCATACATTTGTCAGTGATACGGACTGTAAGCGCCTTCACTTACCACAAATGCACCTGATATCCGCGACTGGCACGAGCAGCAATTTCACCCATGAACACAATAAGGGATCTGCTCTGTGTATTTCTGCATTTTCTGATTTGATGATAATCATGTTTTTTAGTGCCTCAAAAATCATGGCGGGTGATTTGATGATGTATACATAGTGAGCACTGTTGCATCAATATGATGCAAAAATATTTGTCACTGGATTAACCAAAGACTGACATAACTGTCTGGTTAGTTAATGCATCAATAGTTTGTTGATTGATTGATAGCTGCCACTGACAGTTTGGATAACAGCTGGTTATGTTTGGGCTTATCATTATAATGTCCTTGATGCACAGAGGCTGCCACAGTCACGCCATGATTAGCAGTCAGCGTTTGCATCTTCCATTCACAGCTGAAATCAACTGTATAAACCGGACATGAAAGAATTAAGGAACATTTTTAGACTTCTGAAAGCTCCTTAATGTTCACTTACTACAAACTCTCACCATATGGTCAGAGCTAGCAACACCAGCCTTATATGTTCACAATCATGCCTATATGTAGGCAAACATATAGGCTAATCCTAGCTATTATCTGGCACTAAAAAGATGGAGGATACATTTAATCTGTTAAGACAATAAGCAACACTGAACGTTCTCAGTCATCCAGGTCACGGTTCTTCAAGAAAAGTCAAATCGAGGGCAACTGGCCTGGGTTGTATCTCCAACCAAGTCCACTTGCCCTCAATTTGACTTTTCTTGGACGCCTTGTTGTTGTGAAGTGGATGAACTTAATACCAGCATTTGCAGAAGTTGCCACAGTCACTCCCCCCTGAGTGATAGTCAGCATTTTTCATCTAACATTCACAACTGAAAGCAACTGCACAAACAGGTTAAGAAAGATTACAGGCACGCTATTAGAGACAGCCAAAGGCTAAAGAAGAGTTGCAATGTGCAGCTATACCTTTGCAGGGGCTGAGCAAAGAATTTTCTGAATGAAACATGGAATATGAATTAAATATTTTTACAAAAGCTGTCCACAAAGAACCAGAATATATATTGACCTCTTTTAAAATTTGGTCAGGCTTACATGTTGGTGTCTTCTGACCACCCCAGTCATAGCAGTCATAATTTTTATGCCTGTTATAACTGGAGTAATACATAGCATCTACCGGCTGTTTATAGAGAACGCAGTGAACTGCAACACATTCACAAACTCATTTCTACGGAGGGAAGTCACGTTATCCGGTCTGTATGATGGCACGTGAAGCACCATTCCAGTTGGCTTTGCATCATTCTGCTTTTCCACTGGCATTTCTTTGCAGACTTTTCAAGAAGAGAAATACTAAACACACAAACATAACCATGATGGTCTCTGATAGTATGGTGCAGTGACTAGAAAGTGCCTGCCCTTTTGTCAACTGAGTTGAATTGGGGACTAGTAGACTGAGATGGGATTTGACAGTCTCATGTGTAATGGATGTTTCAAACGTTCTGATGCTGTTTTTGGACAGTGACAGAGAGCGTTGGCCTGTTTTCACTCACCAATTAGTGTCATTAGCCACGTAATGCAGTTTGATTTCAGACCTGAGCAGCAGATTACTGCTACAGTGAAAATGCTAAACATTTAGTGAGATGCTGTATGTTTTTGGAAATACATTGTGGTGTTTTTATTTCTGGTGGTTTACTTACTCAGACTTTGCTCTAACGGTCTCACACCATATTCACACATCTGCAGCATGATGTTGCGTACGCGATAGGTAAGTGACTTTATCTGTTCAGAAAAATGTTAAAATTAATCACAACTGCAGGAATCACATTAACTTCACAGTTCAGTGCAGCTGAACTAAATTCATATTCTGTGCTATTTGGCAACGAACAACTTTTTTTGTGAAAAACAGGTTTATTGATCCTGTGACTGTGAATTAGCATGAGGCATGAATGTTTATCATTTATTCACTTTGTATGTGTTTCTGCTGCTCTGTATGCCTTTGTAACTGCATTGCTCTAAAAATACCACATGCTTGCTGTTTAGACATCCTCAGCGCATTCCTGAGAAGAAGCCCCCCCCCAGGCAATTTCCACCAACTTTTACACTCATTTTAAATACAGTTATATATGTAACGCCCATGTTCTGCGATATACTGTGAAACAATGCAGACGCACAGTAAATTTCATGTAAGTAATACAAACATTACCATTGTACCATAATACAAACACATGTACAACATGACATGGTCTGTCCAATGTCCAAGTCAAGGTTGAATTACTTCAGGGAAAGACAATAAAGTGACCAACATTTAGTTAGTAATGTGTTAATGCAGCAAAGATGCAATAGACATACCACTTCTCTCCCTCCAGCAGTTTAGGTCCATAGCTTTGATGACACATCTGAGGTTATGAGCAAGATTTTTTATTTTTTTTAACATGAGATGCTAAAAATGGAAGGGAAAAATAAACCAGGGGGTAAAGTGCACTTCATCTGCAATGAGGAATTTCAGAGGTCTGGGGCTCTCAGTCGTCTCATTCTCTTCCAAGAACACTTCTCCTTCCTGTTTCACCTCTGGCATGCCGCCCAAAGTACCCACAAACCACGGAGGCCAAGGCCGAAAATACACAGATGGTAATTTGCACTACATTTCAATACGACTCAACCGCCATTATATATAGCCCTGCTGCCTGAACCCTGATCCTCACTGAGAGTATCAGCTCACCTCAGATTCCAACTAAAAGATAGGCTCTTTATGTCTTTGTCACAGGCTACCAGTTGGACAGAATAACAGAGAGAGCTGGAGTTGAAATTTTTTGAATTTATTTCTTTTTTCCCTGGATGAAGACATTGTGTCAACATAATTAATTGCTAGACAGATCTTTAATGGTTTAGCTTACTCTTACATGGAGGAAAAATAGGTGTCAGTTTTTCAAGTCACTGAAAGTTAAGGCTTTGATCGCCGCTTCATAACTGACTACATATATGTCTGTATATGTTAAGTACTACTATTAAAAGTACAGTTTATCTACACATAATATGAATGGGTTAATTTAAGGAAAGTGGAGTTACTTCTCAGCATAGGGTAGAAGTTAGGTGCTCCACTGCATGACATTTTGCTTCTTTGATCACGTCTTGTTCATTCCCTTGTTGGTTGTCATGTTTCATCAACTTCCTAAGGGAAATAACATGATGGATAAACTTCGGAGCAATTATCATGTTGCTCCTGCAAAAGAACAACAGCATTTAAAAGATTGATGGCGCATAATTTCATGTAAAGGTGGGGTGATATACGTGTGTTAGCTCCCACATACCCAGCTGGATTTATTTAGAGCATCTGTCTTTCAATTATTTCTTTATTTTTGATATTTGTACTCCTGGTTATGGAGATGGGAGAAAGAGGGGATGGGATGAAGGGGAACATGTAGAAGAAGAAAAGAGCGCACGCTGGTGTGAAAGAGATCAAGCAAATGAGAGATTATGGAAAAAGGAAGGGAAGCGATCCTGATCCAGCGTGTCCCAATTAACGGAATTACCTTCCTCCTCGGGAGGACTGTTAGTCATTTGCAGAGACGTGAGCCCGCCAGTAGAACGTCTCTCCCACCATATTGTCCAGCAAGCACTAATAAGGAAGCCCTGACTGCCGGGCGTGCTCATTAGAATAGCCCGCGGCCGTGGCAACCCCCGCCAGGGCCCAGCCGGACACTTAATTACTGCCGCGGCTCCTTCTCCACCACATCCATACTCACCGCCTTCCTTCCTATGTCCTCACCCCTGCCCTGCCTCCTTAACCCACCCCCGAACACACACATATGCACACACACTACCGTCACACGCTCTCAGTTATAGCGGGAAGGATGTGAGGCTAATCATTTTGGTGATGTAAATGTGATGGCTTTAGTCTTGGTATGTTGTGGCAGTCTTTTATGTTATCTCATTTTTTTTATGGCTTTGCGGTCAGTAATCTTTGCGATTTTAGTGATTCCCTGACCTGCACTACCCCTCTCTCTATCTCCCGCTCCCTCTCTCTCATTGCTATATTAGCTCATGGGCATGGCTCTCCTTTTGACATCGGCACAGTATTGATGCACCCCCGTCCAGCCTTAATCGGCTAATGGCCTCCTCTTCTTTCCTGCCCAGCCAAATCAACCCCTCCCTTAACCATCCCTCTATCTCTCCCTTCTTTCCTTCGCCCTCCCGTCTCCTCTCCCCCTACCCTGTTCAGGCCTGGGGTCAGTGAGGCCAATTTTCATGCCTGGCTAAGTCACAGAGTAGCTTTGTGTGTGTGTGTGTGTGTGTGTGTGTGTGTGTGTGTGTGTGTGTGTGTGTGTGTGTGTGTGTGTGTGTGAGAGAGAGAGAGAGAGAGAGAGAGAGAGAATATGTTAGTCAGCAGCCTCACACAAGTCATGTGGTGGGTGACCTCCTGACCTACCTTTACTCCAGTCCCTTGCTCTTCTCTTCCTTCTCTAATTCACACTATTCCCTTTACCAGCAATCATTCTGTGTGACAAGGTTAGGTGAAGTCTCTCTGACTCCTGCATTGAACTTGTATGTGCGTGCACGCACACATCCATGCACCCCTCGCTGACCTAGAAAAGCCATGGCCAAAATAATCCTGCCAAGTTCACAAATGGAGATTGTTGACGGCACTGCGTGATAAAACAATGAACAAGTCCACTACCTGAAATATCCAGCTGTTTGCCGCTGTAGTTACAGGCAGTGAGCTCCCTTTTTTTGTGACAGATCGCACCAACAAATAGATTTCCAAACACTGTCAGTTACAGAGGTGTTACATCAAAATATGTGTAGCTGCTCATTGAACATCTCTTCTCAGGCTCAAGACAGTTTATTCTGGCCAGACTTGAAGGCTTGTGGTCCTCTCTCTATGCAGCCTCAGCCTGCACTTTGACTTGTTATGGCTCCCTCTTTGTCTATAATGTGGTGGCGCTATACATCCCTGTGGCCCAGAGAGAAAATCCCCCGCTGCTGCACCACTGAATCACCCGTGTGTGAGTGATAACAGATCCAGACTGCTGAGCGCCCTGCAGCTGTTTGTCTCAACATGCAAGTCATCCCCGCCATTACACCGCTAAATGGTTCCCTTTCAGTGGCAGACGCTTGCCGCCTCGGCCTGGATCGCCATGCCTCCATCACTTTTTGGGGGGGATTACAGTTACTGTCGCTGAGCCATCCACTGTACTGGAGGCTAAGCAGTTGAATGTGTGTCAGAAAAAAATTGCAGTGGGGGAGGACTTAAGCATTAATTATATTCTTGGCTGTGTGTTTGCAGTTTAAACATGTATGCACATGCATGTGTTTGTCCCCATGCGTGTGGTAGGCATACATCAGCAGTTGTGAGTACAGAGCTCAGATGAAGCCCCCTTAGAGCTTGGGCCAGAGACCATGACCTTGGGAAATGTCATTCCGCCCACAGGGGTGGCTCAACTGTGACACACAAAGCCATGGTAGTGGAGTGCGTCAGTGCAATGTAGCACTGGCAGAACCCTAGTGGTGTAGTGTTGCATTCTGCTGCATCTAACCCTGAGGTTTAAGATTGAACCTAGGAAGCAACAGAGTTCAGCCTCAAAGCTGAGACCTTGGGTCAGCAATCCAGCGATTTCCCTCTAACCACATTATAGCCATTAGTGGTTCTTGCTGCTTTTCGCATGTCACATGGAAATGGGTCAAGCCCTGCCCTGCATGACTCATTGGTACTTTCGCCCTCTCCCTCTCTTTCATTCCTGTTAACCCTACTCAGGTGGCAAAATGGCTTTAAGGAGCATGGGAAATTGGGCTCACAATCTTCACATTTTGGCATTTTCATTCACCTTTACAAAAGCATTAAAAAATAAGAAGGGTCATGCATGCTGTGTATTAGTCTCTTACATCCTGCATTGTTTGTCTATGTGAAGTCTATTAGACATGGGCTAGTTCTGAAAGCCCTAAGGCCAATATTATGACATAATCTGTTGCATTGGTTTTTGGCATCTGGCTTTTTCTGTCAGTGTTTGTGTGTTTCTGTAGAATGTTAGATGGAAATGTGTATGTGTTAAGAGATGAGAGGATGTTGGGAAGTGTATAATCCCTGTTTGATATCTGTTGCAGCAGAAGAGTAGCAGTCATAGTGTCTTGTGATTGTGGTCACCTTTGTGGACCACGGTGAGCCATGCTGGCCAGATGTCAGCCAACTCTAATGATCCCAACAGGTTGCTGGGCTGGGTTGCCTGGCGACCGTTTTGCCTTTGCCTATAAACAGGGAGCAGACCCACAAGGCCTCTGTCAGGGTCGTGAGGGTGAAGAAGTATGTTGGTGTGTGAGACATTTTAAATAATTCTTTCATAGCCTCATGTTTTTCTCAGAAATCTCAGCCAGTTCCTTTGTATCAGATGTTTTGTGAGGCTGTGTACAGTAACCCAAAGAGGAGAAAAGAAAAAAAAAAGTCAGTTTTGACATTTAGTTTTGCCCAGGCGTGGTGCTTTTGACATATTCTTATGGAGGTTTGTTAATATGTATCAGGAATATTCACTTTTCTTTGTTCGCCCTTGTCTGGCAAGCTGTAATGTTTTGCTTATGAATATTGATACATGAAGTGTATATTAATGACCCTTGGTGACCTTAACCCTATCCTTATTGGCTCCCCGGTGGTATCTGCAGGCTCATGAATATTAATCTAGTTCTGTAACCTCCATTACCCTAATCTTTGCTGTCTAGCCTCCCAGAAGGACCTGTTGTCATGGTAACCCCTTTACTAGACTCTTTCAGACTAAGGGTGGGAAAAATATGGTTAAAAAAGGACAGAAAAATCTAAATTACTCAAACATCCTGATGCGCCTTGTGGAAAGCTGCCATTATATATGAGAAAGAGGTTGAATTTGTGCTGGAAGTCATTTTAGTCGTGTCCTTGCTGAGTACTGAAGTGTACTTTTGCACTTTAAATGGCTGTTTGACTTGGGTTTTGGCAGGTAATTGTGTTATGAATGGTCAAATTTGTAGTCCCAGTTAGGCTTGCACCTGGTACAGATCGCTAATTGGTCTGAAAGATCAGACAAGCAAGCATGGGAAATAATAAAAGTGAATAGTAAATACTAATTTCCGATGTTAAAAGCTGCAGTCAGCCAGACGCTATTACTATGTGCTCTGCTTAACTCGTAGTAATAAGTCTTTGATGTTCACAATTCTTTCTCAAGTTTTTAGCTAAAAGATAATGACTAGTCTTAAGTAGTAGTTATGGTAGTAGTGATATCTTTGTTAAAATACTAACACAGCATTTATTTCTGTTCCCTTGGGGTAAATTGTATGTTTTCTGTCCTCTTCCAGATGTGGACAGCAATGAGGAAGGAGGGCCTGATGGCGGTGCTGTGGAGGAGGAGGCCTGGTTTGGGAATGCTTCTGACACGCGTTCAGAGTCGTCGTCCTACGGAGACACCCAGGATGAGCTCCTCCCGCCTAGGGGCTCCTCGCCTGATGAACGACCTGGAGTCAGCACTGGGTCCGGGGACCACGATACCTGTGGAGGTGAGAGTTCACTGGGTTGCCCCACACCCGTCCATCGTGCCTCTTTGGAACTTCTTGGATTGGATGGAGGTGCATTCTCGGCCCAGGACACACTCTCCTCTGTGGTATCATCACTGTATGGTGAGGCAGCATCTCGTGCCCTGGGAAAACCCCTCAGCAGTAACCTACGACGCCTCCTAGAGGCTGGGTCGCTGAAACTTGACACTGGGGAGCTCCTGGGTCGGTCATCCAGAGGGGGTGCTGGAGGGGAGTCTCCTCCAATTGGTCTAGCCCCACCCTTGACCCTCTCCCCATCTTCCCACCATGCCCACCAGTTAAGTGCGCTTGCCCGAAAACTGGCCAATAACAACAACAGTGGCTCAGCCTCACCGGCCTCCTTGGCACCCTCAGTCACCAACATTAAGCAAGAGCCCCATGACCCCTTTAACTCTGTCACCCCCAGCAACGGCAGTGGGTTTGTATGGGCAGGTGTTGCAGATAAGTGGCCACCGGCCAGCTGCTCCACTCCCTGCGGCTCAAGCCTGTCCCCGGACTCTGCAATCCAGAAATTAAAAGCAGCAGCAAATGCTGTACTTCAAGACAAGAATGCCGTGGCAGCCTCCTCAACAACTTCTTCCTCCTCGTCCACCTCGGCCTCATCTGCAGTGCCCACCCTTGGAGGGGGTGGTCGAGGAGATGATGTTGTGCGTTTTGATGCCTTCAACTCTCCGTTTAGCCCGCAGTCAGCTAGCTCCACCCTCGCTGCGCTTTCCAAGAAGGTCAGTGAGCGGAGCCAAGCCTCGTCAACGGCAAGTGCTGCTACTGACCACCAAGCCTCAGCAAGTTCCTTTCTCTCACTTGTGTCAATGACCTCCTCTGCTGCCTTGCTCAAAGAGGTGGCAGCCAGGGCAGCAGGAAACCTGCTGGCAGAGAAGAAGGAAGGGTCCCCCTTGACGACCCCTGGGGTCCTGCAAGAGGATGTGAAGCCCCTGCTGGACAAGAACCAGAAGGTCGCCACGCCCTCCACGCCCACCCAGAGCCTGGAGTTGCTGCTGCCCTCTACACCAAAGGGCAGAGGCAAACCAAGCAGCCAAGCAGGTAATCCAAATGGAATTAAAGAATAATATACATATAGCAATCACTACACGCATGGTAGTATTATACATTAATACATAAATCAAATAATGGTAACACATATACAGGAGAGTAGAGCTGAGCTTATGTTAGGTACATCTTTGGATATTTTTCCTGTGAAAATGTTTTTTCTAAAGCTTGCTACGTTGTTGTCTTGTGTTGGACACAGAATCAGGCTCTGAAATAGCTTGCTGCAATGAATGTTCAAAATCATTTCAGCTGCATTTCATTTGTGGAACATGTTTATCCTCTTTAACTATGGCCCTTTTGAAAAACAATTGTATAAATTTACCTGAAGTTCAAGAGAAATATTTCCCCCATCATTACACTTCTTTCCATTCAGCATTTGCCAAAGAAATAACACCACCGATGCCATGAAATGCAAATAAATACTGTTAGCACTAATGAATTAATACTAATATTGCAATTGAAGCTCAACTTCTAGTAGATAAGATGTCGTTGCTGTCATAGTGTGGGAGAGTAGCAGGTTGACTTGTCGCCAAAATACAGAAAGCACAATTCTGAACTTCCATGTTTTCTCTAGTTCTGTAATGGTTTTGTTCTCACCTCACTGCCACTGAAGTAGTGAGTAGTGTAGCCTCAGCTTAACTGTCAGCCGAGCAGAGAGCATAGCCGAGAGAAAACAGCCCTGGCTGGCCTTCTAGTCTGGGAAATGGTCTGTAGGCTCAACGGGGGGTTCCGACTGAGACCTCGCTGCCGTCCCAGACCAGCTCGTTTGTGCTCGGATGTGCGTGCTGCCAAAAGGGGGCCGTCAGTGTGTGCTCGGCACAGTGGGGAGCCCTGGAGTCCATATCCATCTCGGCAGCCTCCTCCTGGCTTCAACCCCCACTAACCAGAGCCCTCTGCACTGATCAGCACAGCAGACTTAAGGCCAAACACATCATACTTTCCACTGACTGGATACAGATGCGTGCACACTCTCTCTCCCTCTCTCTCCCTCTTGTGCTCTCTCCCTCTCTCTCTGTTACTCACAAATGGTCATGCAGTATAAGTGTGTACTCTGATGCAGACATATAACCCAAACAAGGGTGCACACACAGATCTCACTGTTGCAGAGGGAGAGAGAAAGCTTCAAAGTGCAGGCTCTAACGAAGTAGTCTTTAGGGAGCACAGAATGTTTTCAGAGAGATGGATGGGCACTTTTGAGGGATTGTGTCGCAACCCCGCCAAATCTAAAATGGCTGGATCAAATTGACTTCAGACAGATGAGGCAGTTGATGTAATATTCTGTGATCTGCATGCTAAAAAGGGGGTCTGCTCTAACCCGGGAGCCGTCAAGGTCGAGCGGCGCTGTAAAAAATGCAGGTAGTTGTTTGGTCGCCAGACTGAAAAATGTGACCTTGATTATTGACTGTCATGTCTTGTTTTATTGTTGTCCCTTGCCAATTCCACTATAAAATTGCATTGCACTGTTACGTTCTGCACTTTGCATATACAGGGAAAGCTTATTCCCTTTTTTCAAAAAATGGTTGTGATTACACAGGAAACAGACACGTTAAGTGCTAAGATAAAGGATACCACACACTCCTCCTTTGTTTCTGCTTCACATGCCTCAACTTAGTGTAAGCAGAAGTCATTTTTGCATTGTGATCTCTGCTGTGCTTAGAGAGGTTGGGCCGCAGATGGCAGTTTATTGTTGCAAATAGGCAGTCTCGAGGTTTTACACCTCAGGTCAATGAATGGCTGAGCACAGTAATTTCACCAAACACTGATTACCAGATGTTTTTCAAGGAACGGCGCTGGAATACTTATGAAGCCATCCTGACAGGCCCTTGTAGAATTTGTAATGCAATCATGCCTCTTTCTAATAAGACCAATTAAACAGTAATGGATGCCGGATATGAAGCCAACAACAATAATCGAGATACTAAAACATGCTTGAGTTTTTACTTCCATTGTTCCATTGCTTCCAGCTGGCATTTTCCCTTGATAGTTTTCACCATTAGGTGTGCAGGAGCTGTCTCCTGCAGATCTGTGAATACTGTAGTGTGCATTTGGACAGCATGATTTTTGTCTCCTTTCAGTAATGGAGGTATTCATCCGGCAACAGTTTACATTTTTCCATGCTCTAAAAGACTGATGAATAGATTCTGAATCACCTCAAATGTTCTCTGTAAATAGTAACAATGACCTGTGGTCCCCTCAAGGCTCTCCTGAGGATGGTGGCAAACCATTCCAGTGTCCTGTATGTGGACTGGTCATCAAACGCAAGAGCTACTGGAAGAGACACATGGTCATCCACACAGGCTTAAAAAGCCACCAGTGTCCCCTGTGTCCCTTCCGCTGTGCTCGCAAAGACAATCTCAAGTCCCACATGAAGGTGAGATCATATGGATAATCTTCATCTTGTGACCCTGCACCCCTTGTCATCCCCACCCACATCATCTTTAATCAGTGCTTATTACGGCTCTTGGAATATAATTGTTAACATTTAAGGATGTGCATGCTTTAGTTAAACTTTTAATCTTCTACACGGCATAATTAAACACTTCTGATTGTTGGTAGTAACTGAAATAAAGCTAAGAATCCTGTCTTTCTTTTTGTGTACTGTAGAGTTACAGAAAAAAAGTGATTTGACACTTAAACCTGTCCTCCTTTTCCAGGTACATCAGCACCAGGACCGGGGTGAGACGTTTCAGTGTGAACTTTGCCCCTTCACCTCTTCCCGTCACTTCAGCCTGAAGCTTCACATGCGCTGCCACCAGCACTTCCCCCGCACAGACGTCAAGGTGAAAGAGGAGCTCACCACTGACACGGAGGGCGAGGGTTCCCTGATGGGTGACAGCGGCTCCACAGACCTGAGGGGGGCGGAGGTGTCCCCGCTGCACTCAGACACTCAGCAGCAGACGTCCCCTCCGGTCGAGGCTTCTTCCAATCATGTCCACATCAAGGAGGAGCCACAGGAGAGAGACCTGTCCGTGCTCTCCCCCTTTAGCATTTGCAGGGAACGTCCCAGCAGCAGTGCCAACTCCCTGGACCTGCCTGGAGTTGGGGTCGGAGTCGGGGTCAGATCCAGTCCTAGTGGTCCAACCACAGCCTCCCTTTTCAGCCCTGACATCAGTACCAAGACGGCCACTGATCTGCTTATGAAGCTATCAGGTTAGCATTCATTTCATAGTAACTTTTACAGTATTAGATGAAATGCCATTCAACTAACAGTTATTTTCATGATTGATTAATCTTCTTTTTTTCAATAATCTGTTAATCCTTTGGCCTATAGAATATCAGCAAATAGCCAAAAAAAGCCCATGATGACATGTGAAAATTGTTCGTTTACTAAGACTAATAGCTTGACTCTTGTAATCCATAATTGTTTTGTTTATTGTACCATTTTCTCAACTTGACTTTAATTCCAGTCATCGAAGTTGCACTTTTATCACAAGTATTTCACATCTTTGAGACTTGAATGTGAAGGCATCCGTGCTGATCTGACGTTGTCTCGCCTTTGCCTTACGTTTTGTTTTGATTCTTCACTGTCACCAGAAATAACATTCGTAAGAAGTGTAAACAGTTTTATGTTTATCGTTCCAGGTCAAGGCTGCAGTTTGTCTCTGTGAGCTGTTTTTAATGGTTTTTAAAACAATGAGAGCCTAAAATGTCTGGGAGTTAGTTCAAAACCGTAGTGAACAGACAGTCTCAGCTCTTGACAGTGGCAAATGCGTTCATATTTTTTGACTTGTCATGGGCATTAACATAAGAAAAAATGTAAAATCCCACTGATGTTATTGTTTAAACAGTGAGTTGAACACAATATGTGCCACTGCGTGGGTCTTAGGTAGATTCAGATGCTGATGCATGTTAGAGCTGCTTTTCAAAGTTTAATTATTATTGTGGATATTGATACATGTCTTCACTTGTAGAGAGGTTTATTCACGAACTTGATTGCTGTGTATTTCCCACAGGCATGATAGAAAAGTAGGCCATGGACAAACTTTCTCTGTGCCTCTGGAAGTACCACATGCCTTCAAAATGGTTAGCACAACACCCAAAGAATTCAAAACTTACTCTTATGACACTGATTTGAGGAAGACAAAATACTGTATGTATGACTAAATGCATATACATATTTTGCATGTAAATACACTATTTAGGACAATAGCATATTTAGATAGATGTGAAACTTTGCACATTCACAGGGATATGTTGCCTTTTTATATGTAGAAAATGTATAAATATGTACCATGAATTTCCTTTGTGTACAGTACACACACACACACACACACACACACACAGACATATATATAATCTTTTCACTGACTGTCTACTGTATTTTCAGTTAGACAGTCACAGATACAAAGACTTGAAATATTCCAGTAACATTCCCGAAAAAAGCGGCCCAGCTGATGCGATACTGGGACAAATGCAGGAAGGATGTCACCTGGGAGATCTGATTTTGCAAATCTTTATTCAAAAGATGATACATCTCAATGATTGGGGCCCAGTCCATGTGCAAATTGAGAATAATGTCAAGCCGAGCACATCTAACTGATTTATTGTCACCCTCCTTTTGACATGTCATTTCTGTGTACAATTTAAGTGTGTTGGAATAAGTAAAAAACAGGAGAGATTCTTAGCAAACTAACAGACTCCAAGCATACCATGAAAAAGTAAGAAGAAGACTGGGAGTGTTGTTCTGATGCTGAGCTTTTTTTTAAATTTTTTTTTAAAACTTTTTAAAACTAAGGCTTCAGTGGTTTTGTGCCTCTAAACATTGCTTTGCTAACGGTCAATGGGGCTAAATTTCTTTTTTGGTATTCATCAGTTAAATTGCACCACATACCAAAACGGTGGATCATTGTGCACACCACCATGATTGGTAGCAGCAGAGTAGAACATGCACATAAAAATCAGTTTAAGTACCATGGCGCAGCACTAAAGTCATGACCTAAATCAGAGCATGTACACTAGCTTCATCTGAAATCTTGTAAGTAAATGCTCTGTTTTGAATTGTATCTTATTTCCTTCCTAGGCTTCACAAAACCCAATTGATATTCCATTTTTAAAAATCATGTATCCAGTGTGTTTTCAGGATCTTTTCAGTTTTAAGATGACACATGCTTTCTGCCTAGTAGCAGTCCTCTGCTGCAGGGCCCTGATTAGCTCCACTTAGGTATTTGGGAACTAAATGATTGGCACCTCGACAATAGTTGTTGTGGGACTAATTTTCTTCACCCACATCTTGTCAGTTGACAGGAGAGCCGAGGATCTCTAACCTCTCTAGGCATCTTCCCCCTTGCTAACAATTCTGTCTCTCTTTGTATGAGTATTACTGACAGAATGGTGGAAGATTTCATTCTATATGTGTTGAGGGGATAAACCGAAAATGTCACGATCCACAAATGGAATAAGGTGATCTGAAACCCTGCATTAAGCATTGTTAACACAGAGCTGCTGTACTTTGGGGAAAGAGCTTGTCTAAAACATGGAGAGTCTTCCTTTTCCATTCGCTTTGCTGAAACTCAGGTTGCAGTTAACAGTGTGTACCTGGCTGTCTGTAGCTGAGGATGCGATGAGTGGTAGTGCTAGTGTTAGTAATGTTTCCCATTCAAGAAGCAGTTCACAACTTGACATTTATCACCTAATACAGTATTTTCTACCATTGGTAAAGTTGCCATGTATTATTTAATAACATAATGATACAGTATTTTTTTAACTAAACAAACTGGACACACATGCTGCTCCGAGGTATACCAGGCTCAGACTGTGTTTAGATGCACTTCACCATGTTGCAAAATATCAAAGGATGAGCCTGGAGACAAAGGCAAGATTGATGGAAAAAGGTTGACCGAGGTTCAGCGCCAGGGTCGAGGCTACGGCTGCCACTCTTCCACTTAATGCTGTGTAATTAGATTGAGATCTTGAGTGAGGATGGGAGGAAAAAACCCTGGGAACATTAGATTAATTAAAAATTTATGCATAATTCATAATTAAAAAGGAATTCATAATTTGAAATGATTAGCGCCCTCAGCGCCATCCTGTGACCCCGCCAGGATGCACGGGGACTGGGCCGGCTTAGTTAACTCCCCCTCAATCTCGCACACCCCGGCGCCACATGGTTGCCCCCTGGGTGCCAGTTGCACTTCACTCCCAGACTGCACAATCAAGCCCAGGCAACTCCCAGAGGAGCCAAGATGGCTCCTCGCAATGTCAGTCCAGTGTCAAGTGGCGGACATCTTAGTCAGGGCATCATTCAAGGAGAATGAGGGAGGATATAAAAAGACAGGATGAGAGGATGTTGAACTTGAATGCATGATAATGGGTTTGAATGAATGCTGCTCCTTTGATCACAAAGTTCTTCCTTTGTTTGGGGGGGGCGGAGTTAAAGATAGAGGGTTATGAAACTGAGAAGAACTGGGCTCAGATCTCAGTGAGACTTAGCCATGCTGTGGAACAGCCAGTGAAGGAGAGGTGAGGAAGTTCCTCCTGGGACCTGTAGACTCTATTTCTTTTGACCTCCCTGCCAACCCAGATTGAGTGTGTACACGAGCAGCTCATCCCTCCTGCTTTTACACTACTGTCTCAGTGCCTCAATTCAATCCCACAAGGCCTATGAGGAGGAGGAGGAGGAGGAGGATGGGGGGGTATTGGTGGTGTATAAAAAGCTAGAGAGAAAAAGATAGACAGATAAAGTGACAGCAAGGGAAAGAGAGGGAGAAAGAGGTAAAGAGGGAGTTGCATTGAGTTCCCCAGGCATAAAAAGCCACTGAACTCTTCCTGACCTCTGACATAATAAGCATATCATTTTTTGGGCTGCCCTGCTTTCCATTGAGTGTTGTACTGATACCCTTTGATTTTTATCCTTGCACGCTGACACAACCGTTAGCTATCCAGTGTGATCCACATTTTGATTCAGAGATGAAAGCCACCGAGGCACTTTGAAATGCACGGCCCTACCCTGTGCCCAGTGGACCCTGAGTTAATAATGACAGTGGGCACTGCACACCCTCCAAACACCACCCCTCCTGTCCCCCCGCTGCGGTGACACAGGCACAACGAGCTTGACCCTGGCTGGGTGTGAATAATTGGCATGCAGGGGGTTGTGGGAGGTGTTGCATCTGTCATGATGCTTCTGCAGTTGTCTTATTTATCTTTGTCCTAGGAGAGTATCTTGCATGCAGTGCTTTGCTACAGTGAGATGACGCACAAGCAGAATTTTAACACTGTACATGGAAAACCTCGAGTACTTTAAAGACTTTTTAGAGAGTATAGATTTTTAGATTTTTATGATTTTCTAGATGTGTTATGTCATTGTCTGTTTTTTGAAAACACTATAGGGGCATCTTATGTATAGTGAAGTGTAGAAATACTTGGGTTTTGTTGCACCATCTCTTAGTTGCCACTTAATATTTTGGATACTGAAAGGTCTTTTCTCAAGTTTTGTCTCTTTGTGAACATCTAGATTTAATCTGCATGTCCCTTGCTTTAAAGCTCTGCATGAGCAGACAGGGGGAGGCCTTTTGTGTGTGACCTCTGGTCCATACATCCCCACTGCAGCCATCAGTATCACTGTCCAATGTCTAGCACACTGTCAGCTATTGTTGGGTTCTCAACCTGCCCCACGTAGCCCTTTGCTTCTTTTTTTCTCTGGGAGAAAACAGCAGCCAATTGTCAGAGGGGGAGCAGGCCGGCGTGACAGAGGTGGAAAGCTAATGAAGTTATTTGACGGCAGCCCTGGCCACGGAGCGAGAGGTGAGGCGGAGTGGACAAGCGCCTGGCAGCGAGACGGATGAGGCGCGAGAGAGAAGCGTGGCAAAGGGGAGAGAAACAGGGAAGAGAGCGGCTATGGAGGTAGTGTTGGTGGCAGGTGTCAGAGGGGTGTGATAACATGGAGACAAACTGATAGCATCGTCAACCCTGAGCTAGAAGCAGCCTTACAGTATCATGCACAGGGAGCAGACATTGGCCTGGGTACACACTCACACAGCCAGGAAGCTCACAGAAGAGAAGCCCAGTCACCCAGAGATGCCCATCTCCTCCTCAGATGTGTGTTCACTTCACAAGATGACCTGCCAGAGCCTGAATGCTCATGATGCTATTGTGATTGTGAAATTCTGACAGACAGAAGGCCAAAGCGTAAGCTTAGCATTGTAGGCTGAGTCGTTCCTGTTGATACTGTGCTCTGGCTTATTGTTATTGAGCCATCAGCTTGAAGAAATAAAAAAAACTTGCCCATTGGATTAGGCTACTAAATAATTCATTGGGCTCTGTAACATAGATTCTGAGTGGAAATACACTCTATTTATAGCGACAATCCAAAAGGTCACAGGAGTGGTGTGACTTTGTGTGTGAGTGCACGGCCTGGGGTTGTTTTTGTTCTCATGAGGCCACAGAGGAGAAGAATTTGAGAATCTAAGTTTGTGTTGAGTCTGTATTTGTCAGTGGCTCATATGCATCCCAGCATTTGCGTATGGTTTGAATGCAGCATGTGCGCCGTCGTGTGCAGCAACACGAAGTAAGGATTTTTCTTAAGATATGGATAAGTATGTGTCTGTGCAGGTTAAGGGGATAGTGTATTTTTATGTGTGTTTGTAAGACAGTGACCAAGTGTGCTGTCCCTGTCTGATCCGACATGGCCCAACACGCTTCTAATTAGAGGACGTCCTTCCAGGTGCTGACCAGGTTATACTTAGCCTGCCCGCTGACATCTGACGGTGTGACATTTCCAGCTGGTGCCGCGTGCGACCCTGCGCCACTGCCCCTGAACTTGAAGGTCACTGTCCCCCCCCCCCCCCCCCCCCCCCCCCCCCCCCCCACCACCACCACCGCTCAACCTCTTCCTTCTACCCCTCTTGAACTGCAGCCCCGGCCTGCCATGGTGTGGCACTGTGGCGGCGTGGCACTGCATGGGTGGTCAAAACACCAGCACCTGTTCCCTTTTCCTGCCCTGTATCCCCTGTCCCTGAGCCCTCTATCCCTCCGGCATAGATCATCATTAATCAGAGAGGCCGGAGCCGGCACAGATTGATGATGCGAGCAGGGGGCGGCAGGCCTGTGGCGGTTAGAGATGTTAGGTGAGACGGTAGGGTGAGGAGCGGAGCAGATCTCTGCTGGGGCCAGAGGAGACTGGACAGCAGTCTGCCAAGAATGATAGCCTCTCTTATATCCATTCCCTGTGTGTGTGTGTGTATGTGTTTGTGTGTGAGAAAGAGAAAGACAGATAGTGTACATGCTGAGGTGTACAGATTGTTTGAAGTGTCAAGGGTTGAGTTAGAAGATGTGTAGATGTGTTATGTTGGTGTCACACTTTGCCACAGTTAAATGACGTTAGCTTTCAGATGTAAAAAAAAAAAATAAACTAAGGTTATTATTTGAATTTTTTAAAATGTAAACAAATAGAGCTTAATTAGTAATAATTAATTCTCTGTGGTGTCAGCAAATGATTTTTCTTACTTCAGACTGCATAAACAGTACTTTTACAGTGACACGATTTTAGAAATGTATTCTGCTTTCAGGAGAAATGACTCTGGGGTACAGATATTTTTATAATTAACAATGATAATTTGAAAAATATTGAATGCAACCTCTGTCACAGTTGGTTATCACTATTGTATGTGCTGGCCTGCCTGTTAAACTTTGCAGTAGCAATATGGTTCTGCTTCCTGATTCATGATTCATGTGTAGAACAAATCACAACGCTATAGTCACAGATACTGTTGCACCCATATCACCCCCCCCCCCCCCCCCCCACACACACACACACACACACACACACACACACACACACACACACACACAGCTCCATGTTTAAATTAAACCATTAGCACTTCCTTCTGCAGATCATCATCAAAATAGCCATAAGTCTGAAAAAATCACAAAAAAACATTAACTCAGAGGTGAAAAGAAAATTTTCCATTCTTTTAATAACATGGCATATTGTGAAAATATATTTATATTGTACAACTAACACAAAATGGCTCTAACAGCATAACTTGAACACACATTCATGTAGCATTTCAAGTTTCAAGTACTCTGATCACTGCTGCCAACAGCCAGTCCACTTAGTGAAGTGCTTGGTCCTGAAAGATGGTATGGTGCATCTGTAGTAAATGAGGTTTTCAATAGTGGACAATAGTATCTGTTTTAACTTCCCCATGGTTCCCAGTGCACTGATTAAAACAAAGAGTCAGAGTTTATTTTAAAACATATTTACACACACATGCACATACACAGTTTATGTACATATGTATATGTATATATAATACACACAGTGTCTCTCAGTGTTTTATAGCCATTTTAAATTTCAATACTGTAAGCTATAGCCTATATAAACCTTCGTTTTAGCACCGAGTATAGTGGAACGTGCTGGGAGACACAAAGAGACGCGCTTGCCCCGCTGTTCTTTTCTTGGCGGCTATCGGAAGTTGCTCCATGTCTAATTATTAATTATTCATCTAAGGCGGATTAGATGTGGCCCAGTTTCTCTTGAAGATGACTGTAGTGCAGAGGGATCCATGTGACAGTTCACTCCCTAACCTAGGCTACACACTGCAGAGATGGCAGATAAGGCTTCAGTTGATTGCAATCGCTTTCCACACAAGTACAGGAATTATTTCATGTCCTTATGTCTGAAGAGGATTTAAACGATGTCATAGGCAAGAAGGAATGAGAAAAAGCAGACTTAAAGTAGACTGGTGCTAAGAATAAAGTGCACAAGAATGAATGGGATGGGAAAAGTAGCAGTGTGAAGGACAAAGGAAGTAGGAGAGAACTTGGGAATTAGTTGCGGATGCCCTAAAGACTTGAGAGGACAGCCATGAGGTTGCACCCTCTGTGTTGGCCCAGCATGCAACTGTGGCAATGATGAGAGCACTTTGTTGTTCCATTTAATTTGAATTTCCATGTATCATACTGTGTGTGTGTGTGTGTGTGTGTGTGTGTGTGTGTGTGTGTGTGTGTGTGTGTGTGTGTGTGTGTGTGTGTTCCTCTTCACTCATATTAAGATAAAAAGTGAAATGTTTTCGTGGCATATTACACTAAACTTCAGGTGTTGTGTTTCATTCAGTTAGCACCATCATAAATTTAAGGTAGATGCTTATTACAACTTCTAGGACCTGTCGTATGCAGAATGGAATTTGCGACCTTTGGAAACAATGGAAAGCTTCCATATGGCCTTGTGTTATTGCTGAGTTAAACGTATCATACACCTTTCAGCTTAACCTGCAACATTTAGGCACAAGTGGTGTTAGTTCTTTCCTTCTCTTACTTTTTTCTCATTCTTTCTATCTTTTCTGTCTTTCTGGCTGCAGCGGCCAACCAGAGGGAGACGCTCAAGTCTCCTTTCCACCTGAAGGAAGAGCCCAAAGTAGAGGAAGCGCTGAGCCCTAGACCATCCTCCCAGTCACAGAGCCAGGTCCAGCCGAGCTTCCCTGCAACTTTCTGCCAGGACGGACCAAAAGGGGCTGCAGCAGCCACAGAGCGCCCAGGGCCACTGAAACCAAGGGAAGGAAGTCCCATGGCAAAGAACAGCCTGCTGAGCCAGGACATCAACATGAAGGTGGCCTCTGAGCTGCTGATTAAGCTTTCAGGTAGGGTGTACACTTAGCTATGGATTTATGTGATATGTTTGCGATAAGGGGGAAATGCAAATGAGCTTTATAGTTCTCAGGTTGACCTATGCAACAGTCCACACAACTTTGCAATTCCAATAAATCTAAGCAGAACAATAATTTCAAGTGGTCTTGAAATTGTGTATGTATGAGATGTAGTATACATATACTATATTTTATACTTTGTGTAAAAACTGTATACAAACATTTGAATGTGTAAAAAAAAAAAAAAAAAAAAAAAGCATAACACCACACATACCCTGTGTTATTAATATCTGTGGTGTTGGTCGGCTGTTCATGGGTTTCAGATCAGCCAGTACCAGCTCGGGAGGTTAGCTGTAGGCCAAAGGTTATGTCACCGACAGCCATATAAGGGGTTCTATTGTTTTCTACCATGCCACAGCTAACCAATCTAAAATTGGGGGCTTCTCAAAGGTGAGCAAAGTGTACCTTTGGGGGAAAAGCAAATATGGTGGAATAGACTTTGTTTTCTGAAGCCTCTGCTCTAGATGGTGGCTGCAAAGACTTTGTATCTTCTGTGATGATATTCGGGTCGCTTGTCTTGACCCTTCATTTTCTCTACCCTTCTCTGCATCAGGTTATTCCAACTTTTGTGCAACAGGGGGGAGGTTTAACTTTTTGTAGTCGTTTTCTCTTGTTACGTTGTCTTGTTTCCTACAAAACAAGACATACAGCTGGCAGATAAAGTGTAGTATCTGCTTACATTATTGAACTTAAAACTCATCCCTGACTTGCCCTTTGTTCCATTGCCATGTCTGAACCTGTGTGGACTACCCTGACATCATCCAGTGCAGCATGATTTAGCCCTTACAGCTTCTGGTTTGAACTCAGCAAGAATGTCAGTAACGAGTCCACAGGCAGGGGTTCCTGCTTGGTTCTTAATTTTGTTGCACATTGCCGTACTTGGCAGTATGTAAATGGTAACTGCTGCTTTCCAATTACTTTTCTAACGGTTTGTGTCACTGCTAAATAAAGTTTAAAGCCACTGCTTATTTTAGCCCCCATCCAAACTCACTGTTGAATGCCAGGTCTAGTTCAAGTGTGTTATGGACAGCTGTTTGTCCACTGTGGGCTGCTGGAGTGTGTCTCTCAGGCTATCAAAAATGAAATTTGTTGAAGTATGTATCAGTATGCACCAGCAGAGCTGGCTTTTCTAGCTTATGTTATATGCAAGAAAATGTGCTTGCATGCGTGCTGTACACATTTTTTCTGAATTAACAACTATTTTTCAAATTTTAGTTCATCTAAAACCTAGCAGGCCTCATGGGGTACTTTCACTTTGGAAAAAAATACACACTGATATCAACATTGGAATGAGTAGTACCCTAGAACTGTGCAGCCATAAAATTTACAATGTGACACACTTGTGCAAATATGCATCCACAGTATTAAAAGCCACAAAGCAAATGGCAGACTGATGGTGGCGCAGTGGGGCGTTGCTCTATCCGCGGCTCTTCATCCAGTGCCAGTGTGTGCGTGCTTTACAGACACCTCACACACCGGTTGCCATTGTTCTCTCCGGGTCGACTGGTGTTCAGAGTGACTCATGCTGGCTGGGAGCTCAGTGGTACTACACGTGTGCTGCTCCACTGCCTGCCCCCAGGTCACGTTTCCCTGTGTGTGTGCATGTTCTTTTGTGTGTGCATTTGAGGAAGACAAAACTGACATGATTACTACATTAAAACAACACACAAAAACAAATACAAGACACTGGCCTTCGTGTGTAAAATAAGAGAAATCGAGAGAATGATGTAGGCAGTGTATAATTCTTCCACTGTACTGCCTCCACCTATGTTCTTTGTTTCATCTCTGTTATCCCTCTGTCTCCTACCTTTTTTGCCATTTCCAATCCTTGCACTGACATTATCCTGCCAGTTTATTTGGTCCTGAAGCAGCATGGCCAGCATTTATCCCCTCCCATCACTTACACTAGCTCTGCAAGGTTGACCTAGGTTAGGGAAAGATGCTGCAGCGTTCATCCGTCCGCTGGCTCCCTCTGCCCCCTCACACAGTCCTTGGAGCGCAGTGCCGTCCATTGCCATGGCAACAGCGGGGGCGGTAGATGGAGAGGGCTGTCTAGAGTGACAGCCTTGACAAGAGTCTGGACCCTCAAATGACCCTGGGGGGAAGGGAAGGAGAAAAAGATGGCGAGGAGGAAAGAAGAGAGCCAGGGAAAGGTCAATGCCGTTACAGTCACGTGTGATTATGGTCATGAGGTTCAAGGGCATCTACACTGTAACCTCTCTCTGTCCCCTGGTAAAGGTCAGCCCAGAATACAATAACCCTGTAAAGATACTTTAATAGGGAAATCACACTGGGGAGTGTAGGCTAAGCATTTTCTTTGTTAAAACATCACTATTAGTCTGTTAAAAACTGCTTATTTCCTCATTCTTGCTTGTCAGTACAGCAAATGGACACAACCTAATTAAATTTCTGCTGCTCATCCCTCCTCGACCATGGCATGGGACAGTTAGAGCAAGTGGGGTTGTCATCATTACTGCCCATTGTGCTGTAACATGAGTTGCATCATCCCTTTAACTAGGTCACTTCTTCTTCTCTTCTTCCCCCTCTCTCTTCTCTTCCTTATCAAACATTGGTTGGTCTCGTTGAGTCGCCTTGCTAGCGCTACCTCCCCCACATCTGTTTAAAACCAGGCTGCTGGTGTCTGGGGGCTAATTATGCCAGGCTAAATAGTCCCTGGCGCCAGCGGCTAACGTGTCCTAGCAGATGGGCACTGGTGTTGCAGGGCAAAGGAAACATGGCGTCACAGGAAGGGAGAGGGGAGGGGAGATGCAGGGCCCTAGGTGGTGCCCTGGCAGACTGGCATCGTGTGGGCAACAGCCGCGCCACCCACTCACCATCCAGCCACCCTCACTATAGGTGTGAAATCACACTTTGTGCTCGCTTAACTCATTCCTCATTCCTTAGGAACAGGCCCTCCATCTCTGAGGACATTTTACAGGCCCTCTCCCCTCTTCAGTGCTTGTTACCTAGCTAATAAAAGTTGCTTTAAACTATTTTGACCACTAAGGAGCAGAAAGACCTCGCAACAGAAACAAATCTTTTGCTTCTGAGGTTCTTTTTATTGATATTACAGAAAACAACCTACTTACATAGAAATGGAGCAATGAGCTTCCTTTTGGAAACTGGTTACCATTCAAATGTAGGTTTAATACTAACTCCAGGTTTGGATCACCAAGTCTAGTGATAGTGGAAGTCCATGGTTTTTTATGATGTCATATGATTTTACAGGGATGACAGTATTGGCCTGTAGTGTGGATATTGTCATTGTCAACTAGATAAACTGACACTTAACACTTACATTATGTGCCGAAGAGATTTGTATTATTTCCCTTAAAAAATAACTTCTGACCTACCACTTTTAAATTCAACTTATTGTTGTAATTCAGCTGTACCGCTCCATATTGATATTAAAATGCATTCATTAAAATGCAACAGATGAAGTGGCGGAATATACAGCTACAGTATGCAACAGCTGGGTTTTTGTGGGGTTTTTTTCTTTTCTTTTGCAGCAGCAGAGGCCTGGTTGGCCATGCATGATTTCCTGAAGCTAACCGCAGTGGATCATAGTTCATAATGGCTCTGAGCTTACTAGCTACAGGTAGATTATACAATGTGCGCCGCCTGCTGCCCTCAGGTCACAGCAAGGATTTAGTCAAGGGAAGTGCAAGGAAGTCTAAAAGCAGTTTAGGATGAATGATGCAGACAGGCTTACTGATGTTGACATTCTTGCTTAAATTACATTATGTTTTATCTCTATGCGTGTACTGGTACTAGAATGTGTTTATTTACATTATTCACTATTATTACTGTATATAATTGCTACGCATTTCCACCACACAATTTCATTGCAGTGAAGTGATTTAATCTTTATATTAAAATGACAAGGATCTGTGTAGTTTGAGAAATGTGGGAAGTGCACCATCAGTCAGGTTTAGGAATAAACCAAACTCCAAGCAAACTGGAGTAATAATAATAATAATAGTAATAATTATTATTATTTTATATATATATATATATATATATATATATATATATATATATATACACATACATATACATATGTGTGTGTGTGTGTGTGTGTGTGTGTGTGTATGTAGCCTTTCCCCTTTTAGTAACTGTATGTAACACTCATTATTTATCTTTACCCTCACATAAAGGGATTCATTATTTATTCAGTGTGGATTATCACAGCATACTGTTCGGGCTGTTCATCATTCTAATTTACAACACTGGCATTACTCTACAGTCTTACTTTATGTTAAGCTCTCTGCTCTGACAGTGTCCTCACCATGCCCCCTCAGTGTGGCCGCTCGCTGACCTCTCTTACTCCCACCCTCCCTACCTCCATATTCTGTCTCAGTGGCTCCTCATCACTGCCTATAGTTCTGTTTACAGAAATGGAGAGCCGGCTCCTTTTGCACCATACTATATGTATTGTTTCCTGGGTGCCTAGGATAAAATCTGAGACATGATTGACAGAATCACTGAGGCAATCACTTCCCATCCTTTGTCTTGACCTTATATGATAAAATTTTGGTGGCCTTGGATCAGCCCTGGCTTGTGCCAAATGTTTTTTGTTTAGAACTGCTTTATAAGGGCCATATCTGGCTCCTTATGTGCTGTTTATCAAGCACACTGCTCTAGAGTCAGATGTAGCCGCAGTTTGCAACCATTGGAAGGCTGAACTACTGAGAGCTAACTGGTCGAGGATCAATTGTAGCAGCAGCTGTCTGTGAAGTCTGCAGGCAAGGCTGCTGTGGCTCCCACATGACATGCAGTCTCCACACTGCAGCCTTTGAAGCGCCTGAACTCTTCACCCCTGTCTGAGCAGGTCGACTAGAGAGCAGGAGAATAGAGAGATTGAGAGAGAGAGGGATGGGGGGAGGGATAGAGAGATGTGGAATAACAGAGCTGGGAGAAGGGTAGAGTAGGATAACGGGAGGGGGGAGAGGTGGAGAGGTTGTCATTTAGGCTCTAGCCATTCCTCATCCTTCTGTCCTCCCCCAGCTCTTCTCTCTCATCCCACTTTCTTCTTTCCTCTCTTACCCTCGGGTCTTCTTTTTCTGGCACTGTTTGACAATTTTTTTTTCCTCTCTTTACCCTTCCTCTTTGCCTCTCCCTCTGTCTTTCTCCCTCACTCCCTGTCTGTCCAAGTTTTTGTTCCTGTGCTGTCGATGCATCAAAGCGGTGCAATAAATTGACTTTGCATGCATTAAACCACTAATGGTATGTGGCTTTTTCGTCTAGTGTAGTGTAGTTACAAATCTATCCTGAGTCTGTATCTACCTACTGTATATTCTCAACAAAATGGGCTGTCATGTCCGCACAGATTCAAGTAGACACCTGAGGTCAAAGTTGATCACTAAAAACAGAACGTTGCACGAACCCCAGTCACTTTCATTCTGACTCAAAACTTGAGTAGTGCTGCGTCAGAGGGAACAAGGTATGTATAGTGCATTTGGAGCAACTTGGCATACAGCAAGACATACACATCTGAAAGTGTGCAACATTGCCTACATACCTTATGGAGCTGAAAGAAGCTTCCATCTGCCACTCTTTACTTGGTCAAAGGTTTGAACCTACTTGATCCAGACAGATCTAACAGTTTGTGATTACTGCTGATGCCCATGCTGTGTGTGTAAGCATAGATATGAAACTTAGGCAAGTAAAACCCAACTAATACTGAAAGTTCACCACTTATTTACCAAACAAATGACTGCCAGTAGAACAAAGATGTGTGCAAGTGTACTTACCTGCTACACCTGCTTTTAAATTAACTAAATCTTTAAGCAATTCATTGTTGAAACCTTTGGGGAAATGAGGAAAACTCATAGGAATTCGTTACTCAAAATTTTAAAAATTGGATTTAAATAGAACAGTATAGCCCAGACGTGTCAAAGGAATCTTTGTATTCTTGTGTGGCCCTGTGCCCTCTTTATATGTGGATGTTGAAACTGAAAATGATGTTGGTAAGATGAATCTTAGTTCTGTTAGTTACAGTGGACTAGATTGTCCCTGTCTAATACTCAGACAGAGAACAACCAGCCAGACTCTGATGAGAACTTTGTGCATTTTGTTGTTCTACTAAAATTCTACAAAATCTGGGCCACATTGTTAAAAAAATGTAATAAAGTACATTATATTGTATGTAATGAAGAAATACTCAAAATGTAAATTTTTGTCTGTTATTTAAAGTTTCTCAAATATTATCACAGAAGCAGCTGCCGTATGTATCACTCCTGTCCATTTCTTTTAATTTCACAATATAAACCACCAAATACCACCAAATGTGAGTGATACAACTATAATATAAATTTATACACACACCTTAATAGCCTGCAGTTTAACCTCTTCTATTTCTCATAAATCTTGAAAATATTTTTATGTTTTATTTATATTTGTTGAGTTTTACTGGCATACTTGGAAGGAATATTAAAAGGAACTGGAGCAACACTGACACTAAAGAGAGGCTATGATATTTATTGAGAAAGGGCACAGGCACTTTTGTACATACACGCACACACACGCACACAGACACATGCACACACACAGACACAGACACACATTCCTCCAGACCTGATTCTGTGGCCTAATGGCAGCTGGTGCATCACAGAGGAGGCTCCTGCACCAGAGGAAATGACACATACGTGCACAGACACAGGGCGCACATGCACTCACTCTCTCACAACAGACACACACACACACACACACACAAGCTGGATTCAGGCAGAGTGAGGGCTGCTTTTTATGGCTTCAGAACATTAGGTCATGACCTCGACCAAAAAGCCATAGCTATTATCGGTGTGGGAGTGAGACCATATTTTAATTTTTTATTTTGTGACAGGTAGACTTGGCCCACTGTGATGTGAGGCTTTCAATATGTTTTCGGTGTTTACGATTAAATATTTTCTCTCTGTGTCATGTGATCTCTCTGAAAGGGCGCTCTGGGATGTAAGCATGTTTATAGTATCTTTTAGTACGTGCATGTGTGACTGTGTGTTTTTGCAGCTCAGCAGTCCACTCAGCCTCTGTCGTTAGGGTGGTGATCCAGTGATAGAAGCTTGCGTGTCCCTTGGTTGACCCTTACAGTGCAGTGCCCCCTACCCCTCCGCCCTCCTCTCTCGCTCTCTTCCTCTGCTCTGCCCCTCCATCAGCCTCCCCTAGGTTACTCTTGGCCAACTCTGGCCACCTGATTAAGGGATTAGTGGGGCTGATGGTTGTCAGTGTCCCCCACATGCTGGCTACTACCAATAAACCAGACACCTGGACCTAGGGGAGGAGGCTGGGGGGAGTTTACACTTTAATGCATCCACATAAACAATATGTTTATGTGCAGTGTACTGTAAGCTCAGTCTTGGTGTTTCACACTGGCCTCCTTCAGCAGAGGAGTGGAGAATGTGAAGGGAGGGGTGGCAGGGTTAGTGCAGGGTTACTGTCTTGTATCTCCCTCCCTCCCTCCCCCCGTTTCTCCACCTCCTCTAACCTCCCCCTGCCCCTCCTACTGCTCCTGATGCCCTGCCAAATTCATATATCCCATAATCGTGCTGAGTCGCCGTGTCAGCAGCACTGTATCAACTGTGCTGCTTTGTCTTGCTCCTGCTTGTCACCACACTGAGACACTGCCTCCTGCCATCACTCCAGTCAAAGATCAGCTACCTTGGATATACAGATGCTAAAGGATGTCTCAACCAAGGTTTTTTTCCCCCCTTCAATCCAATTTTTTTTCCACATTACACAGCTGCACAGCGTGTACTTACTGTAGCCTAAAGTAGCCCCACTTTTAATCTTCTAAATTTAGTTATTAGAGACCATTAGAGAACCAATATCTGACAGCTCAGTAGCTCTGCATTAAGAAAATATACCCTGCATCAGAGTTTCCTTTTAATACTTCCCAGTATTTTTTTATGGTGGCCTGCAGTCCTTTGTTTAATATCCGTAGAGAGAGGAGAGTCAGTGTTTGATTCTGCAGATCAGCTCGGGACATTCCTAACAGATGCCATCTCCCTCTCAACTATATTTAGCCTGCTCACTTGGCCTCACCTTTTGAACTTGTATGAGAAGTGACTCAACGGCTGTTTTCAAGCCTTTCAGTTCATTGTTTATGTGCTGAAAAAATGACCTGGAATCGAACACTCTTACATTCAACACCTACTTACCATAAACAAAGATTGAAGGCTGCTCAGTTATCTTTTAAAGTGTTTTAGTTAGCGTCTTTTTTGTTGCTTCACTGAACTACATGAGCTGCTGGAGCCTTCCCCAAGCATCCCGGTGCCCTGTTGCCCTAATAATTACATAGCGACATGCTAACTGGCTCAGCTTGGCTTTAGGGGCAACACTAATTTTGGCTGTTATTTGGATTTTCCTATTTTAGATATAAATCCTTTCATACAACATCTTACACACAACATGTGCACAGGATGCTTAATTTACTTATGTTCATTTGTGGGATTTTTGTTTTTTTGCTCAGATTATTCAACCAGACCAACAGAATATATTAATTATCTGAACACATCAGTTGAAGGAACAAGATCATTTATCCTCCAACTCGATCTATTGCATGTCCGTCCATCCTGAAAGAGAAATCCCTCTGTTATTTTTTTCCTCATCCAGATCAAGGATCAAAGGATAGAGCTTGTCGTATGCTTTACAGATTTTAAAGCCCCTTGAGGCAAATGTGTGATTTGTAAATTTGGGCTATATGAATAAAATTGACTTGACTTGTACAGGATTAGTGCATCTGGCAGGCAATTTAACTGAAAAACACATCAAATTAAGCCTGTATTTATTATGCAGGTGCAGTGCAGTCATCCGTGTTCGGTCAGGGTTACATGGGATGCTCAGCCAGAGGTTTACATGTTTCCAGTCTCTACATTTCAACAGCTGTAAAAAAAGGTTCAATTTAGAAACAGATAAATTACATTAACATTACATTAAAATTAACATTTTTGGACACATGTATTTGATGCTTGGGTACTGTCCTTTAGTGAATGTATTGAGTGACCAGAAAATGGAAACCTACTGTATGTACACTGTCATACAATTGAGTACAAACAGTAGTATAACAAGTGCTACCTTTTTGTTCATTCTTGAATTGTTCCCACCACTTCTTGTTCCTCTGTACACGGGTAAAAAAAAAAAAAAAAAACAGGTAAAGTAAAACTGGGAAAAGTAGAGTAGAAACACAGTTCAGTATAAATCAGTCAAGCACAGTCCAGACAAAAACTGAAGTGGTAGTAATAGTCAATGAAAACTGAGCATTTTTGTAAGGTATTTATCACAGCACTGTTGCGTTACAATGTAGCTACAAGTTCCTGTTCATGGGCACTGAGTGTATCTGCTACTCACAGCAGCCTTTATTCTACGACTAGATCTCTACTTTGATACCGTGTATTGGTTGAATCTCTTTGATCAGACTCTAATCAGTGATTGTCCTCTTGTTCAAACATCTTCTGCAGAGAACAACAAAGATGCCCATTACCAGAAGGTGAAAGTAAAGGCAGAGCCCATGGAGGTGGACCCACCCCCTACAGAACTCACCCCACCTGCCTCTCACCTGCTGGCCTTCAGCACTTTAGGGGCGTGTGAGAAGAGTGAGCCAATGAGTAACCTCCCTGAGACGTTGGCCCGCCCCCAGAAAGATCTCTTCTCCCAGGACATATCGGTCAAAATGGCCTCGGAACTACTGTTCAAATTGTCAGGTATGTCCCTACAAGACGCACATCAGTGTCAGGCACACCCTGTCCTCTGAGCAACAGTATGTCCGCATCACACACAGCCATGCACAGCAACATGCCATCTTTCTCCCTGCAGCGTCGCAGTGTAAACCTTTGACAGTTTGTGATCCTCGACTATAAAACCTACATGTTTCCATTTCCGTCCTCTGGAGGCTTCGTAGTAAAGCCAAGGATATATGACATGTAATGACATCCTGCGTTTTACCTGCACGGCCATGAAAGTGACATTGAAGCAGCAGACAGCTGTTTGTATTGCCAGATTAAGACAGAGCTTTGAGGTGTATCCATCGGCCCCCCGAGAAAATGTGCAGATATGTGTGTGTGGGAATGAGTGTGTGAGGGGTCAGGCTTGTAGTCCTGGGCTGTGACCCCGGCTCCACCCAGCCTCTGATTGCTTCGCTTAAATGCCATATAGAGAAACAAGCGTGTGTAAAATCTCTTTTTTCTCTTCCTGCTCTCGCACATATTCACAAATTCACACATTGACAGTCTTTCTTTCCCACACACTCTTACACACTCACACAAGGCCCCTTGGGGAGTGGTGTCTGCACAAATGCCCCCCCTCCCCTCCCCCCATTCCCTCCTCCCTCTCCTCCTTTCTCTCATTCTCTCTCCCTCTCTCTCTCTCCCTTGACTCGTTTTCAGACATGCCGGCTCAAGCACACTTGGCTGCACACGCTCTCCCCCTGCACTTCCCCTCCCTCCTCCCTTTACATTTCTCCCGTGCGGCATCTCCATGGCAACGTGGAAAGAGACCTCTGTCCTTGGCGAGCAGTGTGACGGAGTGGGGTGTTTAGGGTGGAGGGTGGGGTGGTGGGGGTGGGGGGGGGTGGGGGGGGGGGGGGGTGGGGGGGTTCTTACGGGGGGCACGGGATAAGAAGGGTAGAGAGGGCAGCAGGAATACACAGTATGCCCACCCAGGGAGGCCAGGGCATCGCTAGCCTGGCAACAGCGACAACTGCCCCCTTAGAACTGGGTTTGAATGTGAGGGGGACTGGAACGGAGTGGGCTGCTGTCACACAATGAGCAATCAATATGAATTACCCAGAGCAGTAGGACCTCAGAGACACATCAGTAGCAAGGTCGCGCTGAACACTGAGATGGTTGCAGCTTTGAAATTCACTTCATTACATCGCCTTGAAACTCACACATGGCTCCATTCTCAGGCATTTTGTATAGTGCTCTTTATGGCTGAATGCTGAAATCCAATGATCTGTACTAACATTAGCTGGCCAAGTAGCGGTAGTAGCTGATTTTACAGTTCTCACTTTACTTGCCGCTTAGAAACCACTTAAAATCATATTTTTTTTATTTAAGTCTCAACCATTGTGCGAGCAAGCAGAAATTGCTGCTGCTTAATAGCATGGTGTTTCTGATGAGCGCCGGCCATACTGGCGATCGCTGGCATACAGAGGTGTGGTTGTGACCTTAAAACAGGTGTGATCTCAGGTGCCAGAAGGACAGGTGTGAACACTGCCCATAGTGTAAACTTGCGAGAATCTCTTAAGGCATCAAGGCTTTTTGGAAAACCCAAGCAATATTTATGTGTATGTGCTGGATTAATTGCAGCGCTTTCTGGTGGAGGCACCATGCCTACCCTGAATTAAAGAGTACTTCCACTAATGCAGGAAGAAATTATTACAGTTGTATCAAATGTTATCAGGCCTTTTAAACATCAGGATCCGTGTGATCCAGCTCAGCAGGTGATTGATCGATCACATCGGATGTTCACTTTGATGTAATTAATCTTAACAGCACGTTGCAATGTCTGGGGAAAAATAAAACCCCCTGCGTTTTTACTAGTGGGGGGAAAAATAGCAATAAACAGCCCAATCAGTGACAATCAGCTGCTGATGTGTAAGAAGAACTCTGCACTGAAGGTGAGAGGCCAGGCAGAAGTCAGTCATCACCACATTTTGTCTTTATCTGTCCTAAAGTAGTGTCATGAAATATTTTAATGAAAAGCTTTCGACAAAATTTTCCTGTGCATTCAAAAACTAAAAGTCACTTGGTACAGCCTGCACAATGTAATCCTACGCTGTCAAGTATATAATAAATCCTTCCTCGAGCTTAAAATCTTCACTTTTTGTTGACATTTTATAAAATATGTTGATAGAGCTCTGCAGCAGTTCTACAGACCAGAGTCAGCGATGGTGTTGAATTGGATTCCATCATCTTGAAAGGTGTTTCTGATATTTTGTTTCCTGACTAACATTAAAGAGCATGACCGCGCGCGCACACACACACACACACACACACACACGTGCCATCTGGGGAGTCTAACGCAGGTCTGGCCAGCTATGCACATTGTTTTGTTTTTTTTTTTAAATGTTCAAAAAGTGTTGTTGGGCTAACTTTCGGCCCACAGGTCGGCAGACCCACTAAAGAGACTCCCACTACACCAGATGGCCAGTGCACCCCTGCTGGTGCGGCAAACCTGTGCGTTACCAGCTGAGTTTAACTTAAAGGGATGCAGCAACCAGGCACATACATGGTCTTGGTATCTGTGTCAGACAATGGCTGGTATGTGGGGAAGTTTTAGGAAACTTACCAACTGACACTGAACTTAAATTGGCAGCTGCTCACATGTAGATAACCGCTCTCAACAGCAGACTTCGGGCTTATAGTAAATTGAGCATGAAAATGTATTCTTGAACTTTGAAATGGTAGCTCGACAGAAGAAATCTTAACTCACTAACTTTTTCTGACAGCCTCAACCACATCTTACTGTCTGGAGAAGCTAACAGAGGCTTGTAAGATGAGTCGAATTGTGTTCATGTGACTTCAATCATGTGATAATAGATGGTCATATATTCAGGGTACAGAGGATTGTAAAACCCTGTCTCTGTTCAAATTGGTCTTTGAGGTTGGGTTTGAAAAGATAATACAATGAATAAATGGATATTGTACCATCTAAATATATAAGCTGTACTGTATTGCCTTTCTTTTTCTTTTCAGAAAAAGTCAGCAAAGCCAACAACCACAAAGACAGTAATATGGTGGGAATAAACAGGTGAGTCAGTTGTTAAATTCATGATCAGTAACTAAACTGTGCTTTTCAAATATACCTTAAATGTCAGTTTGATGTAGTGGCTATGTAAGTGTTATTATTTATGTATTATTTATCATGTCTCTGTGTTTCAGTCCATTCCTGGACGAGTGCTTCAGACAATCACCCTTTAACTCGCGCTCCAAGAGCTCTTCCCCCGCAGAGGCCAGCTCCTCTACCAGGGCAGCATTCCACGGTAAGACACATGCACCACACTCACACACTCACACAGTAGGGAAACATGATCAGAGTAGTAGCAGAGGTACAGTTACAGACAGGCAAGAGATGGATGGGAATTATTTTACTCGCTTATTTTAGAGCTGCAACAATTTGTTTTTCAACAGAAAAAAATATCAGCAACTATTTGGTTAATTGATTATGTCTTTTGGGCATTTTTCAAGCAAACATATTAAACATTTTCTGGTTCCAACTTCTTAAATGTGAATATTTGCCCTTTCTCTTTCACAAACAGTACTGTGCAAAAGTTTTAGTCACTAAAAGTAAAACGATGCTTTCAAAAATAATACCATGAAGAGTTTTTATTGATCAATTAACTTCATACAAAGCACAGTAAACAGAAAAAAGCCAAAATCAAATCAATATTTGATGTGACCACCCTTTGCTTTTAAAACTGCTCCAATTCTGTTCCACAGTTTTTCAAGGTAATTGCAGGTAGTGTGCTCTTGGAGAACTTGCTCAGGCTGTCTCAGTGTCTTCTGTCTCTTCATGTGATCCCACACCGACTCCATGGTGTTGAGATCAGGGCCCTGGGGGCTTATTGTGTGATGCATAAGAACCAAAGCATCTAAAGTTTCTCAGACTTGTGCACAGTACTGTATATGACAACACACTGAATATCTGTAGATTCCAGGCTGTTGGTCTGACAAAAGCAAGTTGAAGACATCAACTTTGTGAATGGCATTTTTTTGGCACATTTTTTTAACATTTCATAGTCAAAGTAAGTTTATAAATTTCTACAGCACCTTTTAACATAAACATTGTATGTGTTATGAGTGCTGTATATAAGACAAAAAAGGCAATAAGAAAAGACACAAATATAAAATACACAATTAAAAAGGATTTAACAGTTTAAAATAAGAGACTAAAGGATAAATTGAGAGAATAATTGTCAGATTAACCGATAATGAAATTAACCGACAATTACTTAAAGCCTCAATGTATTATAATAATTGATTATGCAGAGATACTCATTAGACACATACACATGTGTGCATGCATGCCCACAGACCCCCCACTGCTCACACACAACACACATACTCTCACACGCTCACACAGAAGCTTTGAAGCTTGGTGAACAACTTTACATCCAACTACACATAAAGACATGATGTATCTGAGCATATGGCCACAACCAACCACCCCCTACTTCACATGGTCTCACCCTCCTCTCCGATAAACCCCCTCTCCCCGTTTCATATTTAGAGCTCTGTCCGGCCTTTCTGCACTCTCACGCATTTCCCCAACCTGAGGGCCTCTGCCCAGGGCATCCCCTGTCTCCCTCTCCTACCCTCTTCCCTGCCATCCCAGAACTTCCTCCATGTTCCTTTGGCAGCGAGAGATCCAGAGGTTAATTAGCTTGTGCCAGCTTTGCCTGTCCCTCTGCCAGTTAATGAAAATCTGATTGGCTTCTGGGTGTCAAGAGTGTCCTGAAAGTTAATTCGCCCAGCCCACCTCCCCTTTCCCTTGTGTGTTTAAGCTTCAGATCCAGCCTCTGCTGCTTTCTCTTTTACTATTGTACTGTTTCACTCTGTGCTCCCCTTCAGATGTTTTTATCCATACCTGCTCTTTTTCTTCAGTGTGTCTCTGTTGTCTTTTTCCCGTTTTTTTTTTTTTTTTTATTACCTCAATGTTCCAAATACTGGTAAGCTTTTCTGGTCACAGCCAACCTTCCATTAAACAGATTTTCTATGCAAAAGTGCACATCAGTTCATCCCACATAGCCAGCTACACCAGCCGTCACATTTTTTGGACCCCTTATGATTGACTGGGTGTAAAATGACTTGTGAGTAATGACTTCTGTATTGTTATTGTCTAGTATTATATTACTGCAAAAGTTTTAATGTTTGTATTTACCTATACTTATAGAACCCCTCCAGTCTCGGGTGTAGTTTGTCCCTTTCTCTCCAGCTCTAATAAGACTAATTAAACCATTAAACACTTCAAGGCCCACACCCCGCCCTAACTGGCTTAATCATAAGTATGTTTGCCGGGTCGTGGCCTCGGGTCCCTGCGGCTCAGCTTCTCGTCACCTTGTGTGACCAGGCCGTCCCCTAGTCTCACTTTTGTGAGTCAGGACAAGTTAATGCTTCTATGTGCTAAGCTTTACCTACAAGCCCCATAAGAAGGTCTTGGATTCTCAGAATTAGCCATGTACTGACAACAAGTTTGGAGAACAGTGTGAAAAGCCGATCGTGGTCAGATATCAGGGCTGCCGTCATGGTGAGAGGCAGATTCCAGCTGATGCAGGGGATCAGGAAGTTCATGACCTCCAGGTCGACTGAATACTTCCTTAGTTTACAGGCAAGTGCTACTTTACACTGGCCTACTCGCATGCCTTTATGATTACACACACCCTTACTCACCTTTGTTACAGTGGTGAGTCACAGACCAGCAGCAGAAAGGACTCTCATGATAACTGATGTAGCAGCAGCAGGACGGTTAAATCTGCGACTGCAACTAAAGAAAATTCATTAATTATCAAAATAGTTGGTGGTTAATTTTCTGTCAACTGATTAACTGACTTATCATTTCAACCTCTGATAAAACTGATGTACCACAGTTGGCTCCGCTCATGTAAGATTTCTGCAGTCCATTTCTTGTGTCCTGGAAATTATATTTTTTTAGAAAGAACAGTCTGAAAATATTATGTAACCATGACAAATTCAAATGTAGTTTGAACTTGGTGCATCTCCTGAAAGTTGAGTTCTTAAAAATATATTATTTCAGTACTCAGAGTTATGATAGCTTGGCTATTCCCCTCAGAACAAATTTAGTATTTCTTAGACAACTATCTGATTTTGTGTTTGATTAATAATAGAACTTGTTGAGGTACATAACTAAATGATAAAATACCTATTGGTAGTCGACAGGCATCCTGCCCTTATTCTTCTCTCCCTCTTTCACAGCATAGATAAAAGGTACTTAATATCTTTTATTATATAGCCACTCATCTTCAATTAAAAGGATAATCTAAATTCAAAATAATTGTACTTTGTGCTTGAATCACACTGAACGTGGTGTATTTTGCTTTGACAGTTCCAAAAATATTTGAGCGACAGTGTGACACAACATAAATTTACTGGTTTGCATGTAGAAGGCAAATATTGGATTAAATATGTGAAGCAGAGACATAAAACAATGCTCAAGAGTCAGTGCAACAACATTAAAAAGTCCTTTGTGAATTAACACCACCTTCTACAGACAGTGCATCTGTTCTTAAACATTTGCCACAAAACCTGCCCCTCTTTCCTCATTGTGGTATTCAAACCCCAACAAATCCCCCATCAATCGGCTAGACTGTGTTGTACAGGACAGCTTCAGAGAAGACAGGCCCTTTCAGTGATAAAAAGTGACTGCACGAACCTACCACAATTTGTTGTTGAATATAAACTGTAGATTATGTTGCTTTTTCCATTTTGTCTCTTCTGTAAAGTCAAAACCATCAAACTTAAGTGATGCGTCTGCAAACAACCAAAACAGCAGCAGAGTTTTTCCATCACTCATGAAGATTAAAAATGAAACTCTCAGTTTTTTTCCTTTTTTTTTTTTTTTTTTTTTTGAGGCCTTGAATATATAAAAGTTTTGGCTAAGGTCAGTCTGTGTAGACTATAGGCAATAAGTAAAAATCTTGCCTCCCTCCAGGTTGAATAGCACGATGAAAAAAATACTACACGTTATTTTCCATGTGAATTACTCTATGGACTGTTCAGACGGTGAGGTTTAATTCAAAGCAGCAAATTCAGTTCATCTGAAAATATTCACACTGAGTCTGTTTATTCTTAGACTGTTAAGGGGGTTGAGAGTGAAGGACTGCTGCTTGTTGTTGACATTAAAGGTCAATTCATATTGAACACATCCATGTGTCCACATAGGCAACGCCAAATTTGCGATCGTGCGGACTGCATGCATAGCATGTGCGCGAACTGCTCATGCTCCAGATAACATAATGAATTCTTGTTTTGACAAGAGCTTGTGAGAAGAAATCCGGCGTTCCCCACATTCATTTGATTTTCTTTGAAACAATACAAAGGCAGCCAAATAGCATTTAAATCTTGGCCCTATTCTCGATAAGCAGTCGCACATTTTATTTTGTCTTTTTGCCTTCCACTTCTTCTACTTCTTGAGTGTGTGAGGATTGGGAAATGCACATGCGTGGAATGCCAAACCGACACGGACCCTCAATTGTAGTCTGAATAGAACCATGTGCACACCCACATGACCAAAGAAACGTCCGCAGCTGTCCGTGGACATGGAAAATGTGGCCATGTCTTAGGACAGCATTTCCACTGCCAACACCTTTAAATTCACAAAGTAACACATACAGTAGAATACGTGGTTTTATGGTGGGATTGTGCCGCGCTATTTCTTCGCCAGTTGACACTTCTTGGTATCTCCGCTGGCCTGCTGTTTCCTTCTTTCTGGTCTTTGTGCCAAGCCAAACTAACTGTCTGCTTGCTCTGGCTTCATATTTAACGGGCAGATATTAGAGTGCTGTTAATCTTCTCGCCTAAATGAAGAAAGAGAATCTGTGTATTTCCAAAATTGTTTAATTATTCCTTTATATTCCAGGGGAATGTCAATGTACAAAACAAGACATGTCATTCAAGCTGTTTTGCTGATGATAAATCTCATTAAAGAAGGACGAAATGGGGGAATCCTTGTGGCCCAGTATTTAAGACACAAACCACATCCTGTGATCCCAACTTTCCCCAAGCTGGTTCTGGCCTTTGTTGCATTTACTCGCCTCCTCTGTCCCAGTGTCTCCCATCACCCCCTAACTGTCAGGTGTTTAATAATAGCAAAATGCTGAAACAATGCTGAAGACAAATGGATAAAACTAAATTTACTCATTAGTTCAGAGAACATGAGCACATTGCACAGCAGCGTGTGGCTCAGTACTCACAGTTTCAACATCAATACTTATTGAACTTAAGTTACTCTATTTGATTTATGGTTGCTTGACTTCAGAGCCTTTGGTCCACCTGCAGATGCTTTTGTGAATGACTGTATCAGCAGTAAATGATGAGTATGGTTTTCTCTGCCTCTGTGTGTGTGTGTGTGTGTGTGTGTGTGTGTGTGTGTGTGTGTGTGTGTGTGTGTGTGTGTGTGTGTGTGTGTGTGTGTGTGCGTACATACGTGCGTGTTCCAGACTCAGAAAAAGATGACGGGGAGCCAGGAAATGGGATTGCCCAGTGGAGACTAAATGAACAGCTCTTCCCCTGTCCGGTCTGTGGCAAGGTGTTTGGTAGACAGCAGACTCTTTCTAGACATCTGTCTCTACACACAGGTAAATAAACACACAAACACAATAACACACTGGCTTTTGCGTTTGCATTTCTTTGTTAACGTGTTGTGTTTGTGCACATGTGCTTGTGTTTTTGCTGCTCACAGTAAGTAAATAAGGTTGACTAGACTAGATTACCCTTCCTTTAAAGAGATTACTACCATGATTAGTCTCACTGGGAAAACTGCCCATCTAATTACCCAGCTAGAAGGATGCCTCACGGAGTATCTACACACACACACACACACACACACACACACACACACACACCAGTAATTCTGATGCAGCTACGATTGGTTCCCTCTTTCACTTTCTCTCTCACACTCACAGACATGGGAGACTTCCTCAGGAGATGAAGCTCTACACTCTTCAGTGCCCTGATTATACTGTGTTTTCAAACTCGCCCCTTCTATGCTCCTAATTGATCCATTCTACCCCAACGCTGTCTTCCATAATCCTTCTCTCAGTTCTTATTATGAAAAAAAATTAATGAATGCAGTTTTATTTAAAGCAAATTAACGATGCATTAGAAATGAATACAACCTACTTTGGATAGCAGACCAAATCACTCAGTGCACAAATGGAGACTCGTGTATAAAATGCCCCCACACAATTGGACATGCTCTCGCATTTTGTGTGCGCACACTGCACAACACACACACACACATACACACACCATCTGAGAGTGTTGGCTGTGAACAGCTTGGCCACACCACAGAGAGCAGAAGCAGGGGCATATGTCAGTGTGATGGTCTTTTTGGTTTCCCCGGCGACATAAAGGTTGCCTGGCTCCATGTCCTTGGGGCAAATGGTGCGTGTGTGTGCATGTGTGTTTGAGGGGGAGCTAGAGGGAGATGATGTGTTGTTATGTTGATTTGTTTTGGAATAAAAGGGAAGATTGTGTTTTTGCATTAGATTTTTTTAATTTTTTTTAATTTTTTTTAATTTAATTTTATATTGCTCGAAAATGAGGTGAAACTATGTTTGTACATGTCTCAAATTATTACCATCTTGTGACATCCAGATGGTACCCAGAAAAGTTGATTTTATCAGACATTTCTTCCTCTACTCGGGATCAGAGTTGCAGCTGGGTCAGGTGGAGGTGAGGGGGGGGGTTAGGCATTAAGTAATTAGGTTTAAGCTCGCTCGAAAGGCTCAGCGGCTGAGCGCAACTTAATGAAATATCATCTGAGGTAATTTACAGTAACCTGGGGTCTTGTGTCTGTGTGTATTGTTTCGCAGAAGAGAGGAAGTACAAGTGTCACCTGTGTCCTTACGCAGCCAAGTGCAGGGCTAACCTCAATCAGCACCTGACCATCCACTCTGTCAAGCTGGTCAGCACGGACGCTGAGCAGATCGTCAGCGCTATTACAGCCGACTCTGCTGAGCGCAAGAACTGCCCTTACTACTACAGGTAATAATAACAGATCAAAGCACCACACTAACCTCCGTTTAGGGTGACGCAAGCCAGTATAGCAGATCAGAACTGAGCCTGATCACAGCATTTTTTATACAACTTATCAATACTACTACTTATGCCAATTAAAATCTGGTATATATCTTGATTTAATTTTTCCACAACTGCTGTGTTTTACTAGTCTGTTTTCCATTTTCTCTATTTTTGTGAGTCAGTTATTTGACCATAAAAGAATAGTTTTGGGAAATGGGATTATTTGTGTTTTTGCCTAGAGTTTGATAAGAAAATCTATATCACACTCTTTATCTGTCAGGAGATGATTAGCTTAGCTTAGCATAATAATTAAAAGCGAGGGAAAAAGCCTGGTTCAGTCCAAAGATTTAAAAAAAATCTACCAGCACCTCTAAAACTCTCAAAATAACATGTTATGCTGATAAATCAGTGCGAAAACCAAAGTCTAAAAATGTTATTTTGCAACAACTGATCTACCTCTTGGTTGAGCATACTGACTTTTTGGAGTCTCCACTGACTGCATGAGAACCTCACGGTGATGACAACTCACTTTAGTGAGTTTTATATGTGTTGGTGGATGAATTTTGAATTTGATTGACCCAAGTTAGCTGTTTCCACCTGCTTCCAGTTTTTATGCTAAGCCAAGCTAACGGTCTCCTGGATGTAGCTTCATATTTACTGTACAGACATTAGAGTGGAATCGACTCTTGAAAAGAAAGCCAATGAGCATATTTCCCAAAAGTGTCTTGCTATTGCTTTAATACTTTTATGTGGCTAATTTGAAAAGCGTTGAATCGCACCATTGCTGCATTGTAGAGCTGCATATTTTCTATATCAAATGAAAAGAAATGTGTCCGCTCTGTAGCATTTATCAATTAATGCAGACATAATGTGACACGAAAGCTGACTGTCCCCCTTCTCATTCTCACCATCCTCCCTCTTTTTCCTCTCTGTTCTCTGTCCAGCTGCCATGTGTGCGGTTTCCAGACAGAGCTGAACGCCCAGTTTGTCAGCCACATGTCGCTCCATGTGGACAAGGAGCAGTGGATGTTCTCACTCTGCTGCAGCGTCTGTGACTACGTCTGCATGGAGGAGAATGACATGAAGAACCACATTAGTACTGGACATGCAGGTACGGATTCTTCAGTTGACATTGACAGTGTCAATAATCAATAAATCCTCTCTGATGTGTGTTGGTGTAATGTAGGGTTGAAACTAATATTATCAGTTACTCTGCATATTATTTTTTCAGGTAATCAATTAGTTTTGTCTATAAAATGTTGGAAAAATGCTGGTGACAGTTTCCTAAAGCCCAAGGTGACATCTTCAGTTTGCTTGTTTTTTTTCCAACCAACAGTTTAAAACCTAAACATATGTAGTTTATTCCCAGAAGCTGACACTAGACCATGCTTGGCTTTTTTATTTTAAAAAAATGTCTGAAATTAATAATCTATTATCAAAAGAGTTGCTTATTTCGACTTTTCTGTCAGATGACTAATCTATTAATCAGCTACTAAATTTCGGCTCTGGTGTACTGTTCTTGTTTCAGCTGCAGAGTTCTCGAACATGCACTGATAGATAGTAGCAAAGTACATGATTCAGTCCCTCGAAAAAATGATGTATCGTGAGTTATTTTCAAAAATTACTCTCACATGTTAGGAGTGGGTGGTAGCTTACACATTGTGGCTCTTATTCACAGCTCAGAATAGAAATACAGTGCAGTATTTGTCCAGTGACACTTTTTCTATTGTTTTGGCTCCATACTCAAGCACATGAGGTCTGAATTTAAACAGTGGCTGAGGTTAAAGAGCTGACTTTCAGCTTTAAGGGTTTTACATTTCACTGCAGCTTTCATACCTATTCTTTTATACCTATTCAGCTCAACTTTTGAACAGCACATTAGGATAAAAGCCTGTCGTTTATCCTTATAGTCAATGTTTCATTTAGAACTGCAACCAACGATTATTCTCATCATCTACTGAATAATTTCTGTATTTATTGATCAATAATTTTGGTCTATAAAATGAAAGAAATTAGTGAAAAATGCCCATCACACCACTCATGTTATACATATTTATGTATTACATGCTGTGTTTTGTCTAAACAACAGTCAAAAACCCAAAGATATTCAGTTTTCTATCGACGACTAAGAAGACAGCAAAAATTCACATTTGAGAAGCTGGAACAAGTGATGATTTTTTTTTTTTTTTGTCATTTAGCTTTAAAATGATAATAATTGAATATCTATTATATCATTGCTAGCTAAGCAACATTTTTCATTCCAGTGGGGAAAAAAACCAACGCAACAAAAAATGTGTCACTGTCCAAAAACATTATATGAGAGGAAATCAGCAAGGACTGTTTGAAGTCAAAACATAATAATGTAACAGTAATTTACACTTCATAAACACACAGTTCAGTATCAGTTCAGAGGACACATGGAAAGACAAGCAGTAGAATTGGGTTTCACAAACAAGCCTCCTCTGGTCGACCTTCTCTGGACTTTTAAAGCTGCTGGTCTGAACCCCTGGTGGTCGATATGAGTGTTTTTGTCTAAAACAGCTTTGTCCAGTTTATTGCTGACGTTTTCTTCTTCCACTGTTCCTCAATGTGCGTATGTGCGTGTGTTTGCTTATTGTGTGTGTGTGTGTGTGTGTGTGTGTGTGTGTGTGTGTGTGTGTGGGTGGGTGGGTGGGATTGTCCAGCCCAGACAGCTGAGGGGTCTTTCAGAGGCCACAGTGGCCTTGTTTATCTGAGAAGGTTGGCCCTTATCGTGCCTGAGGGGGAAAAAATCAATAGGCCTTGGGTCCTTTGGAGACGAGCTGGGTTTACGATGCCACTGTGGCCATCTTTTAAGTCTCTCAGCCAGGCATGGCATTTATCTCAGTCTCACACGAGATGGCCACCTCCAGCAGCACCAAACACACAAACGTACAAGAGTGTGGCTCATAGTCACCTTAAACTCTATAAACAAGCATCCTCTCCTTCTGTATGTGGGGATTTTAATAATTTGTCAAGGTCTAAACTTCAGAGGGTTGGTTGGATAGAGCATCACTTAGAGGAAACCCTGACAGAAGGTAAAAGCCTAGTTATCTGGTCAACTGTGTGGACACGCCCAGGCAAGAGATGGCTGAGCTCAGCAGGTGTTATAGTTCAAGCTGACCACCTGTGAAGCCTGGAGTCTGCACGGGGAAGAGGGCTGGTTGGGTGCCCTTCTCAGCAGGGGGGAGTAAGGTGGTGAATTATGTGACAGTATTCCTTGATATCCAGCCCTGAATTCTTTGACTTTTCTTCTTTATTTTTGTTCCTAAATCATGGATGTTGCCGCACAGTCACAGATGAAGCTCTTCTCTCTTCACTAAAAGAGAGAATGGAATATTTTTTAGTTGAGGTATATTTCAAGGTCGAGGCCCACTGGCTCAGAGCAGCGTCGTTTTTTTTTTTTTTTTTTCTTTTTCTCCTTTTGCTTACATTCTGTGGCATTAACCTTTTGGATATTGTAAGAGAAAGCAAGTAGATGTTAAATACTGCAGCACAGGAGATAAAAGCTTCCTCAAGATGGTTCAATACTGTATTCAGGCTGCAGCTAAGACTGTGCAGCCAATGACCCTGGTATATTTAGATTTGACTGAAGGCAGTTAATCATGTCTTCTATTACTGTATAATTTCTTGTATGAAATATTATGTGCACTGCATGCGTACATTCCTGTATGTTTTGACTCAGTCTAGTGTGTGTGTGTGTGTGTGCCTGTATTAAAAAGTCAACCATTTCAGGATGCGTGCAGCCTTTTCTCCCTCCTGAGTGAATGCCCTTTGTTTAGCTGTGCCCTGAGATGCTCCCGCCATCTTAGCTCCTTCGGCCATGACCTGCGCTCCTCACCCCTCTCCCTCACCCCCTCCCCGTCTATTTCCCTTTCTCTTCCCAGTGAATTGCAGACTTAGAGAAGGGGATCAATAAAAGCACACTGCATCTTGATTGGACTGGCAGCCGGGCCTCAGTCAGAGCACAGGACTATCGAGGCTGCTTGCTTGTATTCTGTTTGTGTGCATGTCAGTGTGTGATGCACATAATGATGAGGATCTTGCGACAGATTTCTGCAGGTTTTTTTTTTTTTTTTTATAAATATCTTTGTCCTGGTTTTTTCTTTGGATTTGGAGCTGATGCAGTTTTTCCCCAACATTGCTTTTCTATTATAATGAGAAAGATTTCTTACTTCCTGTCCTCTTGTCTCCAGGTCTGAACTCAAGAAGTCCCCTCAGCGAGACCAAGAGCACCTCCTCATCCCTCTCGGCCCTCAGCGATTCACTCAACAGCTCGGAGGGTGGAGACCTCACCCACGGTAACGAAGAACTCAAGAGCCTGCTCGCCCCGCCCTCCTCTGCAGGCAGCCAGTCCAGCTCTGGAAGCCACTCAGGATCAGGAACTGAGGACAAGTCTGACAAAGGCAAGGAACCAGCCAGATACAGTTTAACATTTTAAATTTACATTTCTCTCCAAGATTACATATTCATATTATTTAGGAAATGTTTCACACTTTCCACTCAGTTAACTTGCTTCATCAGGACTGTGTCATTGTGGTTTGATCAGATTTTTTGAACAGTGACCAAACACCCAATCAACAAATTTTGTACAGACATTAACATCGCCTTTTCCCGACTTGCCCCGCCAGCCTTAAACCAGACATCCTTCATGTGAAATAACTAAAACTTTTCGAAACTCACGTAGGGTCCCATCCTTCATCGTGAGAAGCTGTTTTTAGTTTTTAGGTTCTCCCGTCCAAAGTATAATTCCATCTGTGTTTCGGAGCTACACTAAGAAAGACTAAGGAAAGAAAGAAAAAGACTATACACTTGCTCATGGTCAGAAAGCTGTTCAAACTGGGTGAAAAAAAAACAAAGAGGGGTGTCAAGTAAGGACACAAGGGATCATTCACTACAACTCCTGTCATTCAGAAATATACACATTAATCCAGAGAAGCTGCAGAACATTGCAAAAGAGTTCTGAAGTGATGACATTACATGTTGACATCATTCGCTTGATTATACACACATGTGGCCTAATCCAGGCTGTTTTGAATGATTTGTCTTCTTCCATTAAGCAACCTAAAGGGGCGGGCCACCAATTTTACACATGAAGTTCAGTTTACTAGTCACGAGGAGTACTTCTCAGGCTGTCTTGTGTTGCTCAGGAGGAATTTTCTGAAGTCTGAACTATTAACCCTGATGATGTCACAGGGGTTGTCAAGGACTGGGCATGAAGATTGCAAATGTATAACAGTCACTTTTGCTGAGTTGCCAAACAAAATGACCAAATTTAAAATCTAAAAAAAAAAAAAAAACACCCTCTCATCCTCTCTCTCCAGGCTTCGAGTGTGTCTTCTGCAACTTTGTGTGCAAGACGCGTAGCATGTACGAGCGACACCTCCAGATCCACCTCATCACGCGAATGTTTGAGTGTGACGTCTGCCACAAGTTCCTCAAGACGCCTGAGCAGCTGCTGGAGCACAAGAAGTGCCACACCGTTCCCTCCGGAGGGCTCAAGTAAGGAAAGCAAGTACAGACAGAGGTTCCTAACTCCGCCCGTCCTTCCCCTCCCTCACCCCTCACCCTTTCAACTCACTGCACACAAAAACTCACCAACAGTTGATACACATTCATAGACCAATGCTAGAGGTGTGCTGGTTACAGAATATTTCTGTTTGGCTTCATTTCAATTGAAGAAAAAAAAAGATTTTGCTGATACTACTTGATTATAATGCTGAGCCACCTATGTGTTGCAGGCATCTCACAATGGTTTCAGTTAGTATCTTACATGCACCATTTAACTTATTTTATATGTGCTCAATAATGCATGGAAAATAACTTAAAGGATACATCATGAGGCATAATTTCATATACATAAAACTGCTGACATTATCGTGTGTTCTTTTTATAAAGAGCTGATTGTAACGGCCATGCAGATGATACCTGTAAACTTTCATTAATAACACAGAAACACAGATACATGGCCTATTTGAAGATTATTGTAGCTGTGTGTCCTGAATCTGTTAACCTCACTTAAGCATTCATTATCTGCAGCCAGCAAATGAAAAGATACAGGCCGCAGTTTTGCTCGACAGTCTCATTTGGCAAGTATAACTTATTAGACAGTGGTCTGTGGGTCTGCAGTGGCTGTTCTGAACATAAGGAAGAGTGGAGAGGAAATGGGCTTCCCCTCAGGGTCTGTTGTTCCACTGCCCAAAGCTAACAGCCATGCCAGAGAAAAATATCTGATGAAACCTGCGTTCCAGAAACCCATGTGTATTATATAAAATTTGTTGGCACACCTCTAGAAAATAGTTATTTAGAAGCAAATGAACACCATAAGCTCAAATATCTGTAACATCATACACTGGACACTGACAAGTCAATCCAAATGTATATACAACAAAACTACTGCACGCTTTCAAGCTTGCTCGCATATATAATGCACAGCATGCATTTTTCAGTAATAATGGCCCTGATGAAAAGCTTTACAATACAATCCTCAAACCTAACTCACACTACAGTCTGCATCCCAACTACTTCAGACCCCTGCAAATACAAATATATGGACAAACACACATGCACCTGCATATTGAATACAGTTATCTTGTGCTACAGCTGAAGGCAGACTTACTTAGAAATATACTTACAAATATTGACTGTTTTTGTGGCTCTAGTCTCCTAACATGCTTCCCTCTCCATCTCCATACTGCAATCCCACAGGAGCCTTTGTTGTACTGTGACACGTTTATGTCCCATTTCAGGCCTGTCAGGCTAACGTAAAGCCCATCTGTTGACTCAACACCCACAACACACACTGATGAAGCTTTAGTCTAGTCACAATAATGTATAAACACACAGCGTCAGGGTGGCATTGGGAGGAAAAAGCTTCTACACTTGAAAATATTCCCCTAAACTTTAAAAGAAATCACAAAATTAGGGCATTTTGTTAAACACACACATGTTGCATCCAGTCTTCATAGATCAGGGTTCATTTCAAGAAAAACAAACCATTTTATTTTTTGAGTTGTTCTCATAACACCAGTCTGTGCATGTGCAGAACCACTGAGTGTCATTATTACTATCGCCTCATCTTGTCATAAACAAAGATCTTTGTTGTACATCTTTTTTCTGTGCAGCCATCAGTGGAGTTAGGATGTACTCAACATTGTTAAATGTCTGGAAATGGTAGCATTTCACTGAATGTAAACCAGACAGTTGCCAACAAAGTTACACTGACTTCTATTTTGTACAGATCCTGTGGATAATAGAGCACAAACACACAAGAAGCCCCCTCATAGCTCAAAGATATTCACACAGCATCTTGTAGTCATTAACTTAAGGACTTGCTGCTAGCTGTAGTGTGTGAGTGAATAAATGTAAAGGAGTTTTTTTTTTTTGTAAAAGGTTTTCATGTTTCTTCTGTCTGGTGTGAATGTTTTTGAAGCCAGCATTCAAAGGGAAAGAAACAGGTAGTCGCTACTGTAGATTCTTCTCAATCAATGGAGGAAAAAGAGATGGAAGAACTGAGCTCTTTTGGTATTTTTTTTAATATTTAACTGTATTGAGAAATCTGCTTTAACTCAACCTCTTTGTTGTACTGTTTATATCTGCACATGTTGGTTATATTTTCAATTTTTCAAGGTTTACACAGTCTCTTAATTTATGTAAACCATATTATATTTACTAACAAAAGCTGGCAGGATTGAACCAAACACGAGTAGAAAAAGTTAATGGACATTAAGGGCAAATTGCTGACATTTTCTGACCCCAAGTCCAGATCAAGATTTTTTTTTTTTTCCTAGTCCAGTGTGTACACGTGTATACACCTGAGCAATGTGAAGTGTTTTTTCTATATGTAGGAGTGTGTAGAAAGGGAGAGAGGGCCTTGAACATTTCGAGGTTTTTCTGAGGTGATTCTGTTCTGCAGGGTTTGTGAAGCGCTTTGGGGCCCAGAGCAGATGAAAGGTGCTATTTAAATGTAAGTGCCACTCCATTCCTTCATTTCCCTTCATGTCCTACTGCTCCAATCTTTTCTCCAGCCTGTCAACCCCCCCCCCCCCCTCCCCCTCTCCCTCCCACACACACACATACCTGATCACCTCAATTTTCCCATCATTAAACTGCCACACATACCACCATGAGCACACAGAACTGTACATGATACACACTTTTCCTTTATCTGTCCTTCTCCTCTTCATCATTTTGTGTTATTAAATTTCAAGTTGTGTTAGGTGCTTTTGAATATCCACTTGGCCTACAACTGTCCTTTGCTTTTTGTGTGTTGTGTCCTCCCGCCCTCCCTGCTTCCTTTTTTGTTGCATTACCCAGGTGCCCTTTCTGCATCTACTCCACCAATCGTCCAGCGGCCATGGAGTGCCACCTCAAGACGCACTGTAAGATGGAGTACCGCTGCCGCATCTGCCAGGGACTGTGGCCCGACCAGGCCTCATTGGAGGCCCACATGCGCGGGCACCGCCTGGGCAACCACTACAAGTGTGAGCAGTGTGGCTACTTGTCCAAGACGGCCAATAAGCTGATCGAGCATGTGCGTGTGCACACGGGCGAGCGGCCCTTCCACTGTGACCGCTGCTCTTATAGCTGCAAGCGCAAGGACAACCTCAACCTGCACAAGAAGCTGAAGCATGCGCCGCGCCAGACTTTTGGCTGCCAAGAGTGCCCTTTCACCACCACACACCCCTTTGTCTTCAGCCGCCACCTCAAGAAACACCAGAGTGGAGGAGCGGGGGGACTGGATGGAGGCGTAGGAGGAGGAGGGGAAGAAGAGGAGGAAGATGAGGAGGCAGGAGAGGAGGAGCTGCCTCTTGAGGGAACATCACCAGGGGGCTCGTCGCTGCAGAAGAGCCAGGAGAAGTTCCTGTTCAGTGGAGGAGGAGGGAGCAGTGGAGGGAGTGGGAGTAACAGCCCCCTCTTGAGTCTAACAGCGTCCCAGGCGCTCCAGTCTGTTGCCCTGTCACTGACACTGGGCAAGTCCCACCAGCTGGACCCCAAAGTCCCTCTGCACTGCTTGGTCAGCACCAACGGCAACGACGCCACCAGAAACTCCGGTGGTCTGAGCAGCGGCAGCCCCTCCCTCTTCCTCCCTTCTTCCCGCAACGTGTTCGAGCAGTACAGGAACTGCGACCGGGCGCACCTGATCCCCCTCACCACCCTGTTCACCCACAACAGCCGCTTCACATTCCACTCGCACCTCCACTCCAGATGGCGGCCCGCCACATCTCCTCTCCTCTTCTCCTCCAACTCGGCCTCCCCCTCCCGCTCTCCCCCCTCACCCACCTCCCACAAACACTCCTTCCTGGCCTACCTGGGACTGATGGAGAGGGCCAAAACTGTTTGACCTCGCCCACCTCCTCCTCTTCTCCTCACTCTTTCCCTCACTCCTTGGACGGTGGTGTGAATGACACTTGACCACTGCAGTGGGAGCAACATCTTTTCCAATCAGACCAGCAGAATAAGCTGGACCAGACAAACATATTGAAGAAAAGAAAAAAAAAAACATTTATAAGAGAAAAAGGCTGTACATGCTTAAAATGCATTTATATCAAAAAGCTGCTTTTCTTATCAGTTCTATCAATTGAATTATTACTACTTCAACTACTACTCTCTATTACCTTTTATTTTCTGTTTTTAAACGTCTGAATGACCTGGACCCAGTTGCATTATCTGAGGAAACTAACGTATCTCAGTTTTATAGATATTTTTCTTTAGTCATTTGACGAGATAAAAAAGTTGAAAAAGACGAAACAAAACTTGCAAGTGCTATATTTTAGTGCATTTTTGTCTATTGCTATTATGCATCGAAATAGCATGCCTGTTTCTGTGTTTCAACTAGCTTTGACGTCATTAGGAAGCTAAATTTGAGATATCCTAAAGTGTTAGCGGTGCGACAGAACCAATGAAACGGCATGCTTTTCATTGAAAAAGGCACGTTTCCAAAGCAACGCCTCAAACCACGCACTTACTTATTTATCAATCTTGTACATAGTTTTGTAGCCCTTCCCCTTCCCATCTTTTTGATTTCTGTTGTTTTTTTTGTATAATGGTGAAACCATATTATGCGTAGCTGCTGCCTGATATCACTTCTGTCTCAGAATAAATGTAATTTAACTGGGTTACTAGCTAATTATAATTGTTTTTTGTAAGCTCATAGTACAGGAAATAAGCTGTGATGATGTAAATATTCAAATGTAAAATATTCAATCTGACCTACCATGACAAGAGAGAAACATGCATTTATTTCTAATGATTTGAGTTGAATATAAATGCAAAATGTTGCTAATGCATTTGCACTCACAGGTAAATAAGTAGTGAAAAACGAATGTGTGACGAGACAGAAATATTCATTCATTATTTCTGAGACCGGGTGGATATCAGCGCAGCTTCATATGCAGAACTATGTATCACGCACCTATACTTAGAAGAGATATATGAGATAACTGTTTTGTGGAGGTGACTAGCTCTGGGTTAGCAAGCAACCCACAGCCAGGGTCACCACAGGCCGATTCAATGGTGCTTTTTGGAGCTTTTTGTAATTTTTGTGTACAAAAAAAAAAGAAAAAAACTGTTCCAAAATGACTTGAATGAATGTATTTTTGTTTATGTACATGAAAAAGAAGCGATACAGAAGTGTGAATAGGGACGTCTTCGGTGCTGGAAAAGGCAGGAAAGTTAGTGTGTTTGGTGGCCTTCTGTGTCTTTTTCTTTCGTTTTATTTGTGTTTTTCTGTTTTTTTTTTTCTTTTTACTTTTTTTACTGAGCCTTTTACATCATAATAAAACATTTTCTACTAACATTCATAGAGCACCCATTGTGAGAAAAAGCTCCTGTAGGTGCAATGATGAAGCAAAGCCATTCACTTGTACAGCGTTGTGTTCAATGGCACTGGCTTCCGTTAGGCCGGCTGACATGGTACTGCTTTTTATCCTCCCCTCCCTCCTGTTGAGTTTTAATTGCACTTACTGTAGTTACACTTCAAGCCAAAAGCACTTAAACCTTTTATTTTCCTTTTTTTGAAAGTGCAAGCTTAGATCCACCTTGTCACTATAATGTGAAGTAGACAGTAGTTGCTGGAAAGGACTCAATCAACATCCTTTAGTTTCACGTGTAGGCATTTCTAGCGGTGCAAAAGGGTCTGCCTCCGTGAAATCGGAGAAAGTAAATACAAATTGCATGAATTAGACAGTAGAGGTTAAGATCTCCCTGGGAACTAAAGGTCCCAGGCTAAATTGTGATAGCCAATTTTGCACAGTGCTGCACTTTTTGATTATGAGAATATGTATTTATCCGTAAACTGCTCAAAAAGAAGTATGTTTTGCGAGATGGGGCAGCATAGTACAAGCATTTTATTTTGAAAAAGCTTTACCCGTTATTGATCATGCTTGTGTTCCTAAGTGGTCTTCAAGCCAAACTCCCTTATTTGTAAAGGGATAGTTTTTTTATTTTCTTTATTGTTTCCTTTTGTCTATTTTACTCATGCATTTTCTTTTAATGAATCATTGTTGCTTTTTTTTTATTTTTCTACTTAAATCATCAAAAAATATGTTGATTGGACAGAGAAGATGAATTGTCAAGACCAAAATGTAACTTGCAGCAGGATGTGATGTTAGGATTGAATCCGTCACATCCGGCTCTGGAGCGATGCCTCAATTGTCTCCCCCCTTTTACACTGCTGTTTGTTTGTTCCTTTTTGCTCTGTCAATGTCTGGCATGCTGTCTCGAGTGAAAGGAGCATCCCTCCAACACACACACAGACACACACACACACACACACAGACACACACACACAGACACACAGACACACACACACACACACACACACTCTCCTCATACTGTCTACGTTATCTTTTATACTCTAGTGCCACTTGGTGGAAGGAAACCACCTGAGACTTCTGAGAATAAGTCAAACTAATTGTCAGGGTCCAAAATAAAAAAGATGAAGAGTTAAAAAAAAAAAAAAAAAGAATGTGTCTCCTCTTGACACCATTTTAAAATGTCTGCCTTTTCATACAACATAATCATGAATGGCTGCACTTCTTTATGTCCCCCTAGTTTGAGTGTAATATTTCAAAAGGCAACAGGGCTCGATCCTTTTGAAAACCAGTATTCTTAAGCACTTATTCTGTTTATTTGCCCAATTGTAAGCAGCACAGTGACTTTTTTTTAAAAGCTTGACTACCTTTTCAGCACTTCAGAGTATGCATGACATTGCCCTCGCTCTAGTTCTTTAGCACTTAATTGTGTTTAAAACTAACTCCCTTGGTTGCGTTTAGTTAGCATCACCCTGCACTGTCCTACAATCAGTTAGCTTTAAGTTTGGCTGTATTTTATGATTAGAAAAGGCTCAACTATCTTATGTTTTGGCACTCGGTAAAGATTGGTATGTGCTGTACAAAGCTTTTTTTTATTACTCCATTGTTAAGGCTGTACAGGGTTGTGACGATAACTGGTAAATAGATCATTTGTACTTTTTTGGTTTTGTATTTGTTTCCTTTGTTTGGCATTATTTTATGTTCAACTTGCCAGATCTAAATGTAACAGGATTTGAAAGTAAAGCTTACATCAGATATTATGTCGCTTGTCTGTCTTTTCTCTGCTTTTTTTTTTAAGGTGTTTTTCCAATTACTTTCAATAAACAGCATCACTCTGTCACTTTACTAAATATATAACAAAACAGTTTCATTTATCTTCTCAGTTGCTCGTTTTGACCAAGATGCTCAATGTCTCAGCCATTTAAATAAACTATAAGTTAATCTGAAACAATTAGTTGATTAATTATTATAAACCTGACTAAATTAATTTGCAGTAATTTTGATAATCATTTATTGTTACAGTTGTTTAATGAAGCAGAAAAAACATTCCAGCCTCTCAGATATTTCTTGCTTTTCTGCTGTTAGACAGTACAAAGCTGTTTTACATTATTTTAAGTTTAATATCTTTGGTTTTTGGACTATTGAGAAAACAAGACATTGATGATGTCACGTTGGGCTCTTAAAACACCTGGGCTTTTCTTACTATTTTTAGGCATTTCAAAGATGTAACAATTATCAATACATACAGTAATGAAAAACAGATCATTAAATCTAAAGTCTTAACTCAAGGTCCATTATTGAAAACTATAAAATTTATGTTTTTGTTTTACACAGGGAGGTTTTAGTTTGATGTCACCCCAAACAGTAGTTAACACGATGTTTGGCACTGAACATCAGTTTGTTCATTATTTATTTGCCACTTTGTGATAATATCAGTGTCAGAAAATAAATCTGAAGCAGCTTATCTCAAGGTCCAGTTTACTATTGTTTGTCTGAGCTTTCAACCACATCTCTCAGTCTTCATCAGCCACTGTCGTTTGCTCAGTATTCTTAACTCTTACTTTATACTTTACTCCGTTTTTATGTATCAGTGTGCGTTAGAGAGATGTTCCTTTCACTGAGCAAAATCCTTTGGTTGATGAAGACACTGAGGTGCAGTTAAAAACTCATCAATGGTTCTGTCGTAATTAAAAATATTTATTTCTGACATTGTTAGTAGCACAATATGATTAATATTGGCATAACAATATCAGACGGTAAAATCCCTTTAGAATGCAATACAACTTTGTATTACGTCAGGCAAAAGTTTTTATGTGTGAAGCATGAAGTTTTCAATGATAATTTTAGATTACCAATTACTAATATTATAATAATATCCACTCTAGTACCACTATAAATGTGCTAAGACTTTTCTCAACTGCTCATTCAGGGTCGTGAATGAACTTTGAACCTCAGCCTTTAAACCAACATGGACGAGAGGTCAAGTTATTAAAGAGAAATTTTAACAAATACAGTGACAAGTGCGTAAACTCCATTTGCTGAAAAAGACAATTTGATGTTTTCTTAACAACAATAAAATAAACTTTAAGTCCCCCATTACCATCTAATAAGGAATGCAAAGGCCCTGGTACCAAGTCAATAATCTTGTCAAGGGAAGACATGAGAGGAGGGCTCAAAAAGATTTTCAGACCAATAAGAGATTCAGAAAAGAGCAAATATCATTCAGCAGGGAGACAGTGACATGAGTTAAGGAAAAGCACTGATCAGCTTTGAGGGACATAGCACTGTTTAATTTATAACGGTGGCGTGCCATCATAATAATAAGGAATAGGATCTGTCATGGTGTCTAGCTAGTGTTTTTATTAGACCAATGGGAGGTCTCTCTCCCTCTCCTTTCTGTGTTGTAGTAATGAAAGTTACAGCACGTTCTCGCCCAGCCAAAGGTTGGCCCTGCCTAATGAAAACAGATGAAGCAGAGATAAAGTGTTTGCCGACATTAAGGGACTCATTTATCACCGTTAGCCCCCGAGCTATAGAACACCTTGGTCTGGAGCTCTCCTTTAACAGGCCCTGCCTCACAGCACCCTGGTGGCATGCCGCAGCCTTCCAGGCACATGAACACCTCCATCTGTACTGCTCTCTCTCTTTCATTCGTGGCATTTTTCGCATTGTGCTCACAGATAATTTTGCTGTTTATGTCTTCACATTAACATCGTCTCATTCACAAGGTTTATATAAGTTAGATTGAGGCTTTAGCAGCAAAAAAAAAAAAGAGAAAGAATTGTAAAGGAACCTTATCAGTTCTAAAGGATTTTGGCAGTCCTTGCGGGACCTCCATCACCGCGCCCTCGGTGTTGACCCATGTGGGTTCAACAGCCATCCGAAGCCGAATCTCTTCTGTTGAGGGGCCGTGTTCTCATCTAGCTGCTCATCTTGCCTGTGTATTAATGAATCTTTTCGGCTGTGTTTAAAGCTGCTTAATTAAGTTCAAAGCAGCGCTCGGGGCACTGTGCGCCTGCTCAGCTGACCTCCCTATGAGTGGAAGTGTTGATTAGGAAGTGAAGAGACATGCAGGCACTGCAGGGGATGGCTATTGATTGAAAGGATAGAAAACCTCATTTGGATTTTATGATTGGAATATCACACTGTACACGGGGGCTGTTTTTCTTCATTTGCCAAATAACTCCATTCCTGCTCTCACAGTTTGGTGAAATTGTCAACTAAGTGAGGAATTTCTGTGATAAGACCAAACGCCGGAGTTTTCCCTCATCCCAATAATAGCCCTTCACCCTGGCCCGAGCTGTCTGCACAATGTCGACCTTTCGACACCACCTCACGAAAGTTGGCCGCTGTCGATCGATAGCGTGTTAGCTTTTTGTTTGTAGGTTCAGGCTGCCTTGGCTTTATTACAGCTGCTGAGAGTCATGGGGGAGTCGTGCATGGCTTTGTGAGAGAGGAGCTCCCTCTTGTTTGCCAAAAGTGTAATCCCGCCGTGACCCGCCGTGACCCTGCCCTGAGAGGAAAGCTGCTTAGACAGAAGTGCGTGTCTGTGGGAGCTCCCAGCTGCCTGGCCTCTCTCTGTCTCTCTTTTTCTCTCTATTTTGCTCACTACATATTCCTCAGACTTATTGTTTTTCTCTTTATAGCATCATATACATCTTTCTATCACACACAATCTCTCCTTTTGCCCCTCATTCAGCACTCCTCCTCAGTCTTTTCTGCCCTTTCATTTTTCTTTCTTTCACATTAACTCCACGCAGGCTTCACTCAGCATCAGTACTTCCAAGACTCCCCCTCCTCACGGCCCCTCCTTCCACCATCAAGGTTTTTAGCCTGTGAAGGAGCTGAGGCTTTGCTAAGTGGAGACAGATCTCCTTTTTTTGCTCCACCAGAGAAAATAAACACACCAAGCCCTGCTATAGACAGCCTTCAGTACGGGCTGCAGAGCAGGACCACTGGTGCACGGGAAAGAGAAAATGAAGGAAGAAAATGACCTCTGGAATCGATTTGGCATGGGTTGAAGCCAGGGATAAAACTACACAGAATAAGGCTCCGCCGTGGCTGCTTGTTGATTTGTAAATCTATTCATGTTTGAAAAAATTAGGCACTGAAATGAATCGGTAAATATGAAATTCTATGTTTATTCAGTCCTTAATAGCGTGTAGAGGTTGTACAAGTCTGCACAGGCTGCTTTATGCAAAGTGCAAGCCAAAAACAAAGATGTCAAAACAAGTGTGTGCAAAAAAGCAAGAAAAACACAATCCACAACAGAGGTACACCTAGGAGAGCAGCAGTTAGAGAAGATCTGCAGGCCTGTGTGGCATGTCAGTCACTTGCAGCTCTGAGTTGGGTTGGAGACGCATGGGGGGACATGTATTTACATGCATGTTTGGTGCCCAGCCCAGGGGCATAGCATCACTGCCTGCCCGTTCCCCTGCTGTGCCTGTTCCCCATTCTCTAGGGTGAGACATCACTCAGTGGGGGTCAGCCGCAATCTGATTCAGGAAGCACGGCGGGGGGTGCTTTTGGGGGAGGAGGGGGAGGGATTACCTGGCATATCCAGACTTAGGGCAGTCTGAATCAGCAGGGGGGACAGATCATACCCCCCTGCTGGCTGCTGCCTCAAATATAAAGCTAGTGCTTGGCCACTCCAACTGGATGACAAACACATTATAGAAGGGAGGGGGGTAATGGGCAGAGGGAGAGCAACTCTCCTTAAGTATGATCATGTCTTTGAAATAGATAGGACACAAGCCAACTCCCCTGTTGTTAGGCTCCACTGTTACCATGGCATTCTATGACAGTCACCAGCCATAGGTTACTTGGTTTCTATTGGTAACAGTCAGTGCTGCACTTCATTCACATCTCCTGTGACACTGAACCTAAAGATTCCGCCCACCCTTTATCAGCTTCTTGCAAGTGAAATCTCCCTGCTCAAATCCAACTAGATGTTTGTTTTGAAATATCAACACACGCACACTTTTTTTTTTCGAACCGCGATGATTTCAATGATTTGGTTTCTGCAGAGATTTGATGTTAGGAGATTTAACTGGAGAGAGCTTAACAGAATAGCCCAAGGTCAAGCCCAAACTAATCAGGCTCCTCATTTCCCTGGATGGAGTAATGAAGTAGAACACTGACCCCCGGCTGACCCTGGGAATCTGTAGCGGGAAAAACTGGCCTGGAGACCAATTAGCCGAAAGTAAACGGAAATATTAAAACAGAGCAGTCATTTATTAATAAACATGATCTGAGTCACTCAAAAAAGCTGCTTCAAAGCACTTAAATGTGCTTTTATGTGAAAAGAATGGTTTGATGTTTTACTCCAAATGTCATGAAACCTTAAGTCTTGCAGGATAATAAGCTCCTTTTAGTCTGTATCTGAAAGATTTGTACTGAGGGTTGATTACAACCTGGTTAGCTCTCCTAATTATCTCATGCACTTGAGCTTTTAATGATTTCCATGATTCAATTATCCCTAACTGAATTCCTGTCTTCAATCAATTAAAGCCATAGCTGCACACTCATCCATCTTCCAATCAGGGCATCAGGAATCTCTCCATCCATTCTCATTTGTGAAGAGAGTGGGTCAAACAAATTAACAGAGATCGCATCCATCCATGTCTTTTCATCTTTTTTTCCACCTCTTCTATGTTACTTTTACTTTGTTTCTCTTGTGTGTAGCGAGGGTTTGTTTGGGATGGAGGCCTATTTTCGTATCACGTCTCCTCAACAAAATAGGTTGCATTTATAAATAGGGACAATATGGGCCTTCTACTACCCTGACCCTTCATCTGCACACACAGTTGCTGTGTTTGTGATCTTAATGCATTTTGCTGAGACTTTGAATAAATACATTAAAGTCTTTTATCTAAAATCCTTTTGTCCTGCTCCTCCACGCTGCTTATTGTGATACCGGATGCTAAGGTGAATGACAGGGGCTCTCTTCATCTCTCAAGAACGCTCTCGCAAGACACACACTTAAAGACATAAACGCATACACACACACCCACTTTTATACACAAACACACACACACACACACACACACACACACACACACACACACACACACACAGTTTGGCACCATCTGCTGGAACCTTTAGAAACATGTAGAAGAAATATTTGTAAGAATATTAGTAATTAAGTTGTAGGAGAGGCTATTTGCAATAAAGTAAACAATAAAAAGGACTAGAAAAAAACTAAAGTTAAATAAAAGAAAACTGTTCTAAAAACAAATTGTTCCAGTGAGATCAAACAGATTGGGTATTTTTGACAGAAAACTAAAGGTATGTTTGACTGATTAATGCAGCCTGTTCATCCAGTTCACGGTCGAATTACAGGAAGAAGCAGCAGCACAGAAATGGTTGCCAAGGTGCCCAGATAGTCATTTAACCCTCATTGGTTGAGAGGGAAGCTGAGGGCAGCACAGCCTTTTCACATGCTGCTCTTTCCATCCCCATTATCTCCTCTGTCTCATCCCTGCAACCACCAATATGGTTTCCTTGAAAGGGCTTAGCATTCTTTTAAATGTAAATACCAAACTGCTCTCTTTCTGCACAGACGTACAGGATGGAGCTGAAGATTAGGTTTGATGTTTTAACACCGCAGCGGCTTTCACTTCAGCAAAATCGTTTAGCGGCAGTGCCAACCACAAAGCAGAGCATGAGGGGTGTTTCGGTCACATTTAACATTGGAAAAGATCAAACACAAAGACAGGCCCACTAGGCTGCTGTGGCCTTGTTCTAGCATCCCACTACGATGACTGTATGGCAAAAACATGGCTGCTAACTTCAATCTCATCACTCTCAGCAGTGTTCATCATGTTACTGGGGAGCTTCAGATGTCTTCATTCAGAAGGCAGCCTCAGCTGTATCTTTTCTTAGAGCCCTTGCATTTTTTGGATGGCGGTGAGTGCGCATTCCCTGGCACAATTTTCAATAGAGCTCCCCCTGGAGTAGCTGGGGAATGGCTATCACAACAATTACACTGACAGCTCTTTTCTAAAGTGCACTTGATTTATTTGATTTAGCTAAGATTAATGGCCCACCCTCGTAGCAGGCCCGGCTGAGATGTGCAGCATAACATAGGCTTAACCCATACATAAGCACAGGTGAATGCTACCACAGATAATGAAATTGTATGAAATATATGCATAGATCCAAACAAATGTATACATACACTCACAAATCATCTTTGAGAATGCTTCATCTAACAGAAGCTTAAGCTTGTTTTTTTTCTAGTTACCCTAAAGTGACAGACTCATTCCTCCCAGTCATACATTAGCTTTATAGATAATTACAGCAGACGTGTACTAAAACACAGAACACACACTATACCTATGATTTCAGGGATGTCAATATCAAAATGTTATAACCAGATGCATTCTCCATATGTGTGTACATGACGTGTTACAAAAGAAAAGTTATCATCTTATTGTTTTAATGTTTAAAATATCATGATTCTAAAATGAAAGCTCCACAAATTAACAAATGAAGCATAACACTGTCACTATTATAAGGAAATTAATGAATTTCACATTAATTAATAAATTAATTAATGTGAATTGGGCTCTTCCTTTTCAAATATGCAGACAATATGTAGACTTCATTATGCCAAGTTGGTTCCTGGCCCGGGTTGTCATATATATATATATATATATATATATATATATATCAAATTTGAGGTTGTTTTTCCTAAAACAGCTGCTTTAATAAAAGTGAAAGACTCCTCCACATTGCTTACCGTTGTTATATTTATCTTAGTCTGGATTGGTGGTTGTAATGGATGTTGTTGTGCTGTTCTATTTCTGTATGTTCAAATTATTAGATTCTGATTCACGATGCACATTGACACTTTTGATCTTATTTACCTTTTGTCCTTTTCTTGACAGTGTGGTGTTGTATAAATATACACACTACACAGTACAATAGTTTTTGTGGTTCTCTGACTAGATAGTTTACCCAAGATCTGTACATAAAAATATACAAGCTTGTCTGTGAGGGCTGTGTGGATCGTAAAGTTGTCAGTCTAAAGAGTTGCTTAAATAAAGATACAGCAGGCTTGTTCTAGGTTTGTTTAGTTTTAAACTAGATTTCTATTATTGGCAGCCCTTGACTTTCTTAATATCAAAATCAGGTCCAATAGTTTGGTTTCAGTTTGGGTTTGTTTTTTACCTTTCAGTGTTTTCTTAGCACCATCTGTTGAAATGATTTCCTTTTAGTGTTGGCAGCCCTGAACTTCTACACTATCAAAATCAGCTACATTTTATGTTGCAGTTACTTATATGGTTCGATCTCTTTTTACTGTGTCCCACACACACAGGCACAAAAACTGTATGTAGACACACATGTTCCTAGAGCTCACTACTAGAGGGAGACACCTGGCCCTCCACCATGTGCCAGGAAGTGCTACGTCTGGCTGGTTGGCGGACAGTTGCCAGGCCAGCGGTCCGGCATGGTCCAGTGAGGTTGGCACTGATGCCTGCCCATCTGCCCGAGTTGACACGTTTGCTCCCACACCACTTGTCCAGGAGGACGAAATGTGCTGTGGTGTCCTGGCAAAGTTCCCCGAAATGTCAACCTGGCGTGACAAACCCATGCCGGCCCCTTGGCCCTCACAGGCCTGGTAGTGTGGGGCATTGCCCTGGATCACACGAAGAGCCAGGAACATGCCACGGTAACAAAAACTGCTGATCGACTACTGGGGCGCTACCATCTTGTCCGGGGTGGATAGAGCTTGTTCGGTCGGGTAGAGGATGACTGTTCTCATTACTGGCCCTGAACCTTACAAAACTTGGCTATTCACTGGTTGATAGGGGGCAGCTGGATAGAAATGAAACATCATGAGCAGGAAACACGTGTGGGGAAACAAGCTTGGACCCTCTGCTGAAGCAATCCCATTCCATTAAAAATTGTTATGAATGAAACAAATTGTAACTTGGCGTCCCCTTTTACAAGCCAAAAACAATGGATGCAGAAGACAAATAACATGCGGAACATATTTTCTCTTGTTTGAGCAGATGGTTTGGAGGTGCTGTGAGGGTCTGATGTTGGCTGACTCTGTCCTGCAGTCCCCTCAGGGCAGCAACTGTGAGTGGTCATTAACACGTGGAACAGGCCATGCCAGGAGAGAGAGGAGTCTAGCGGTAGTTAACAGCCACTATCCAGTTAAATCCTCCTCCTCTGTGCTAAACAAGAACAGCTACAGCATTTCTACTGGTTGCCAAGGCTGTACAGACAACACAACATGTAAGACCTTTAGGAAAAAAGACATTGTTTCGCAAGCACAAAGGAACAGAATGGGGAAAGATGTATTTCTACTCCACTGCACCTCATCGCTCACTTTTGCTGAATCTAAGGTTATGGCCGGGGCTGTCTGGCAGTTATCCATACACAGCGAATCATGGCATTTGTGTGCGCGCACATGTGCGTGTGTGCACACAGTGGAGCCGTGGACAGGTATGACAGGCTGACCTCCACATGTTACCGGAGAGAGTGTGCGGCCCAGTGTTACCTGTCATAACACGGGCTGCCTGGAGCCCCGGAGCACCAGCCTGACCAGGCCACTGGGCAGCCAGAAATAATAGAGACTGGCAAGAGGGCAATGAGGGGTCACACGGAGCGGGAGGAGGAGAGGGGGGGACAGGGACATATGACAGGAGGACTGGTGAAAGGATGAAAGCAGGAGAGTGAGAAGGAGAGGGAGAAGAAGAGAGGAAAAAGAAATGTATTTAAGTGAGGAGAGTGGTGGGGATAATGATGTGGGAGCAAGTGGGTCAATCAAGGAGCAAAGAGAGAAAGATAAAAGAGAGCGAAGTAAGGAAGGTGGCGGCTGCTCTCCCTGCACATTACCGTCTCAAGCCTCTGAAGAAAGCCAAAAATTATGCATAAAGGCAGTAAGGGAAGAGAAGAGGAAATCTGACTTGTGCCTCCTGTCGGACACCCTCAAACCAGAAAAATAAGCCTCAGTTTTAACAAAACGGACCACTTCGCATCACTTCCCATTTGTTTTGAAGCCCAGTTTATCTTTGCGAGTACGATGTTGGAGCATTCTCAAGGTGCAGCCACTCGCCTGCAGAGATGGAACAGCTGAATTCACTTAGGCAGGCTTGGCCAGCAATTAAAGTGCTGGATTAAGAGTGATTGCATTTTGTGTCCTGAGGAGGCGCTGCCTGCCATCTTGAGAGGTCTCATTAACATGGCTGCCATGGGCTGTGCTGAGCACTGCCACAGGCAGTTAAAAAATAATGGAGACGTTATCAACCTTAATGTCTTGTACCTGGAGTGGAGACGATTTTATAATCACTATTGTGATGGGCCACAGGCTGCCAGTTGTGCGAAAGGGAAAGGTTGGATGAAGATAACCCTTTTTCTGACCAGACCCCTGTGTGTTTTTTTGATCAGCCACTACACGTGGGGAGTCTGAGCAGCTGGATTTCATTAATTGAGTGCTGGCAGCGTTCTGCTCTGGCGGCAGGGGTGAGTCACACTGGTGGGATTGGTCTCTCTCTCCCTGATATCATCTTCCAACCATAACTACAAATAATTATTCACTCAAATCCATTACCGGGGGTCAGTCAAGTTCCCCAATCAGTTCTAAAGTCCAATTACTGGCGCCAAGGCTGTATTCGCGCTTTCCTGCAGATGAAGGCCTGGCCCACAGGCTGCCCAGTAAATTACACATAGCAAACAGTGGAGTGTGCATGAGAGCGAGCCTCCTCAGGTGGGTAATAAAGCAGAGGTACATACCGGTCTCCCTGGGGCATTCTGACCGTACCATCTAGCAGACTTCACCAGGTTAAATAGAATTAGCCCATGCAATGAGACACACTTTGAATACCAACCACGTCTCATCACTCTACAGGCTAGAGAGCATGCAGCATGCACAGCGCAGCCTGGTATTAACATCCATCTCAGCAGCTGATATAATAAGACATGTCGCCATAAGGGTCTCCTTATAAAGAGGCTGCACAGTGACCCATCAGAGCAACATAATGAGTGGGGTGTTTTACACACACACACGCACACGCACACGCACACGCACACGCACACGCACACTCAGGGCTTCGCTGCAGCTCTCCAACCCCATTAGCGTGTGGTTCCTTGTATCGTTTTGCAGCCGTCTTGAAAGTGAGCCCTGAGCCTGGAGGAAATGCTTCTCACACACTCATCTGTCACTACAGAGAGACAGCAGTGCAGCCAGCCGAGTCGGAGCGGCCGGGTGGCCAACAAGGCAGGCTGTGTGTGTGTGTGTGTGTGTGTCTGGGTGGGGGGTGCATGTGTGCGAGCATGTGTGACAGGGGATGGATGGCTTGTATGTATGTACAAGATATGCAGGAGGTGAGCAGGACGGGTGTTTGTGAGTGTGGTGGTACAGTGTGTTTGTGTGTGAGGAGTGGAGCAAACATCGTGAGGATGGGGTGAGGCTTTGTGACCACCAGCCCATGACCAGTTGTCTCACCACACACACACACACGCGCACACACACACACACACACACACACACACACACACACACACACACACACACACACACACACACACACACCTCCCAAATCAGCCTGGTAGGAGGGCCAGTCTGACATTTCCCTCAGTGTCAGGCTTCCCTCACACTCTGATCTGACCAGAGAACAACCAAACTATAACACTGACACAACCATCAAGAGGAAAAGCACTGATGTCCGTCTGTGCTACAATATGTCTGTTTTGTTTACTGACATTTGTAGCAGCCCCATTGTTCAGTGCTTATTCCAGACTTTGAGGTTTTGAAGAGGAAAAGCTGAGCTTTTGGACTGCAATTACATCAGTATGAGGGCACCGCTTTGCTTTGTCCTGAGCCAGGAAAGCATTTTGACTTGAGACTGCTGACACAAAGAAAGATTGTCAATGTAAGCCCCTCCATTAAACATGAAAAAACCTCATCAAAGAGCCAGCCTCTGTCCTCTGCTTACATTCAAGAGATCCAGCGAAATGCTAAACACATGTGGATGGGCCATGTGTTTAGGCTAAAATGGCCGAACACGATCCAGCAGCATTTGAGTTAATCTTCCTTAGTGAAACCGCATGGTGTTGTTTACACTGGAGACAACTGTGTGTGTACGTATATGCATGTCTGTGTGTGTGTCTGTGTGTGTGTGTGTGTGTGTGGAGAGCGTCCAGAGCTGCAGAACTCACTGTTCCCTCTTGCAAAGCCAGAGCAGTTACAGTGTGTATGTGTTTGTGTCAGCATGATGGAGGAGAAGGGTGTTACTCAGACCTAATGAATCCATCTGCATTCAAGGGGCATTCTTCCTCTCGTACGCAGGCGGGAGCAAACAAGCAGCGACCTGGGAGCCCGTCCAGCGGTTGGGGGGCTCAGGCTCAGTGTTTCCAAAGCAGACAGAGCGAGGACAGGCATGGATTAGTATTGAATTCACCCAATTTTTTCCCCCCTTGAAAAATAGGCTGTTTTCAAATAGAGGGTTGAGGTTGAAAGCTGTACAGTCACACACTCAACCCTCCCGTACTGTACTGTACTGTACTGAGCTCTGCTCCTTTTTTTCAGCGAGGACTAAGAGTAGCTGAGGAGGGTTCGGTCCTGAAGGCGAGGGCTACAGTACAGCCTGTGCTCCAGGAGAGTGGCAGCTGCTGATGTCCTCACCTCCGAGTGACCTGGCACCCTGGGCAACCTCAATGAAGAATGGATGGAGGGCAGGAGGCGGGGGCGTTATGAGGGGGAGGGTGGTTGGCACTGAGGGACCAGTCATTAGGATGATGAATTCAGAGCTGAGTGGAATTAGGGAGACCTCTAGTGGCTGAAGAACATAAGAACGCACATCTTCAGAGGGTGGACATTCTGAACATCACGAACACTAAACATACAAATCCATATTAATAATAAATTCAATCATTACTGTTGAGACTTTTTCACACCTTTATTTCATCCCCTCTTAATTTTGGTAACTCCCTATGATCTGCATTTAATAAAATGGCTCCAAATTGTCTGTAGATGCGATTGACATATGGTGCATTCAATGGGGCCATTCAATGGACTGGCTCCGAGTTATATTTCTTATATTATGCAGAAAAAAAACACAAAAAGTTCAGGATGAAAACTTAATAGTTTCACTTTGCAGAAGTACTTTCTTCCTCAGCCTTAAAATGTCACATTTTTGGAGGACTGAGTCCTTCAGCCGTTGTATGAAAACGCTCTGTATGATGGAAACATGAGCAAGTTTAACAGAAAAAGCTCCAATCACTTCAACTTCATCACTCTTCATTATTTAATCTTAAATGTTGGCTAGAAACACCTAAACATCCTTTAAACTGGCTTTTCACCAACTTTAATTATTTCATGTATCCAGGATTGTATTATTTTTCTTAACTTATTTGATCTATTTTACTATTTATTGTATTTTTATTTTAGACTTCTTTGTTCCGTGGTCTAAGCACTTTTAAATTACATTAAGAAGGGCTACACAGATTATTATTATCCTCATCATTAATATTAGTAATATTATGCCGTACAATCCGATAACACCTAAAGGCTGCATCATAAAATTAGAGTTAAATCAATACTTTTGACACATTTTTCTTAAAAACTGATTATGTGCTTCACAAAGGTAGTATTTTGTGGCTGACTTGCATTATATTGTACTTGATGTTCTTTTGTGCATTACCTGTATTCTGACACAATGGAAGAACATGTCAGTCTTGTGTTCAGTGTTGATACGTTTAATTTGATTGAGTGATCAAATCTACAACTTTGATAAGCGATTCATTATTTTGGTTGTATATCGAGGATAAATGGAAAATATGAATTTTGGACAAAAGCAAGCAATCTTCAGATTAGATTCTGGGAATCTTGAACATCTTTTATTGACTGACTGATTATTTGAAAAAGACAAGTTTATTTATCATAACAATCACTTGCAGTTGTAGTTTGCAGATATTTTATGGAGGGTACTGTCATAATGACTCCTATGTCTGTGTGGAAAATACCCGTTGTGTAGATTAGACAAGCACATACTGCTGACGCTATATTCTACCACTGAATACAACAGCAAGTCTGTTTAAAATTAATAAAGTGGCTGCAGTGAAGTTATGAGTATGTGACTTCTCTTTGTCTTTTGATCTCTGGTGGTGTCCAGGAGTGCAGTGCATTATGAAAGTACTTCTAAAAATATTAAAGTGTATTTTGCCTGAATTAGAAGTAACTGAGCTGCTGGCTCACTCAGAGGATACTCTGCACTGACATTTCTGGCTCCAGAGTGCAGGAAACATTTCATTACATCTTTGACAAATCTCAGGACTAATATTCGTAGAGGTTACATTGATCAGTCCCCCCCCTTTTTCATATCATGAGCAAACACAAGGAGAGAGGAAGCTTAGCCAACTGTACTGACAGATTTAATGTTATTCACTTATCCATTTAAACACAGCGTTTATTTAATATATGATTCCACTCAGAAAATATAACGGTGAATGTAAAAACATCTCGAAAGTGCAGTTGTCCAAGAGAATTTGTGTTTGTTATGGGAGCGATGTCCTCGGCAGTCTAACAAATAGAAACAAGTGACTGTAAAAGCTCACTGCTCCGAACATTATCCTCTTCTCAACACTTTTCTTTTTGGGTTATAAAGTGTCAATCAATCTGTGGGCAAGAGTGTCAGTGACAACTGTTTACCACATATCATACTCCCACTGCAAAATCTGTCACGTCAATATTTATGGCCTGAACAACAAGTCACAGCTTCTCCAAAAGACACCATTTATAAAAGCGATCAGTATTGTCCAAGCTGTTTTGTGTAACAACATGGCCTTTACAATCCTCCGTATGCTTTGTACTAATTTCATTAAAACTGTTGATGAGAGCTGTAGTGTTCTAGTCCAAGAAGACCGTCTCAGTATCATCTTTACATTAGAAAAAAGGGATGATGGCAGCAAAACATTTAATAGTTGCCAGAACTCATGAGCATTGTCTCTCACAAATGCCAGTTCTTAACGTTTCCCTCCACTGTCCAAAGGTGAGACATGAAAACTGTCTGCTCAGCCATGCCTCTCCTGATTTGGATTAAAGCAGGCTGAAACTGAGTCTCTGTGGAAGGGGTGACTTCTGCCTCAGGTATTTTAAATTTCAAATTAAGCATTAAAACAGCTGCTTCTTTTTGTGCAAACCACAGAGTCAAGGTCACACATTCTCACTCTGTCCTGGTGTTTTTTTGGCACGGAGTGGCCTTGATGAACCATAACACATCCACCCAGTCCCACTGTTTACTATGAAGATGATGATGAGAAGCCTTTCAGAAGCAGGTCAGCAGCCAGGCCTGGAGAGATAGCCCCCTTGGTGACCTTCTCCTCAAGGTGCGGCAGAGCTTCTCTGACACTAGGGTGATTTTGGAAATGGCAGAGGACGTTCTCCTGGATCAGACTCCACATCCAAACCTTCTGCTGGGCCCTCCGTCGCCCCTGCAGTTCACCGCTGACAAGCATGGCGTCCCGGTACGCCACCATCTTGGCCCAGACCTCTGGGATGCCCTCACCGGTGTGAGAGGAGGCACGCACCACCTGAGAAGGGAGTTTGGGGGGGGGGGGTGCAGGATGCACTTGTGAATTTAAAACATCTCTTTTTCCAACAAGTAGGTGGTAGTCTGGACAATTCGAGTGTTCAGCCTAAGGATGTCACCAAAGGCACAGCAAACTGCCTTCCACGCTTTCTTCAATACAGAAAGCTTTAAGTGTTATATGGACTTGTGTCTCATATTTAAGCCTCTGGACAGAACAGCTTTGAGCCACTTTGTCAAACTAATGATACGTACTGGCAAAGGCATTCGTCTGAGGTGACGGTGTAGTCCCACTCAGATGCAGCTAATAAAGAAAGAACACTGTCCTGGTAGTCAAATGGTTGAGATAATAACACAAGGAATTGTGTGTGTGCGATTACAGCCGAGGACCCTTGTTGCCCGTCATACCCTCTACTTTAAACAAAAAAAAAAAAAGGCAGAAATCCACAGATATGTTGTCGTGAATGATTTGATGTGTTTTTTGTTTTTGTCTGTAACTGTTTTAATTCTCCTTTGATGGTTTAGTTTGTTTAAAGGTCCTTGGAGAAAGTGTTGTGATGAATTTCCTCCAGTTTTTTTTTATATCTTATTTTAATTGTGACTTTACTTTGTATAGTGTTTTTTTAATTAGCTTTGTTAGTTTTTGGTTGGGTTGGGTCAGTTCTACGGGTGTAAATAAGCTGCTAGGCTAACCCCAGCACATTTACTTTTGTTTTTAAAATGTCATTGTTCATTAATGTCTGTTTGTATAAACAAATAAACAATAAAAAAGTTTTTTTCAGCAATATGTCATATGTGAAACAGAAAAATACTGTTCTTTCCACATTGCAAAGCAAACGATGCGGGTTTCTGTCAAAAATATCTCAGCAATGTTGTAAGTGTATTAAAGTTTAATAGTAAAAGAGCATTTTACAGTAATGTAATTTCAGTTGAGTCGTCAGAGTTGCTTCTTTCCTGCTCTGTGAGTTGCTTCTATGTTTAAGATTTGTTTGCGATGCACCTCCATCCTGGAAGAAACTGTCAAGTCACTTTTCAAACAGTGTGTGTTTTCATCTCCCCGTAACACCTTGTTCACACAAGCAATCTGAGGATAAATGTCACTTTAGTGTTCAGTTCTTTTTTTGTCTCTTTTCAGAGCTTGCTACAGAGTCAAGAGCACATGATGAAATTCAGCGCAACATTCAGATTCAAAGCAGACACAGAAGTGAAAAGTGCCGCAGATTTACAGGAACACAAAAAAGTCAGGCCAATCAGACGTGCATTTAGGACCCACTAAACTGCTTCCGTAAAAGTTCACCTTCTGTTTTTAATCACTGCAGTACACACTAGTGAGTAGAAAGGAGAAGAGGGAGTTTGGAGGAGGAGAAACAAGAAGAGACTACAGTGCCGAAGTAAAATAAATCACACAGATTCTCTACAATCACCAGATTGCTGAAGTGTAATGAAATTACATGTATCACTGGGAGATAATTTGGCATCAACTGGCAATTGGTAAAGTTGAATGTGACAAGCTGGTAAATATTGGAGGCCTATGATCAACAGCCAATTATGAATCTTGTAATTATATCATTGGGTTAATCATTTTACAAGGACTGGATTTGTGTCTGATGCAAAAGCAGGAAATCAAACTTGAGAGTAACCGTACCGTACTGTATGTTCGCATATTGTCTTCTGTAAATGGCTAATTAAAAAAAAAACAAAAAAAACCTACCCCTACTGGCTTCCTGCCATGTACAGATTTTTGCCTTTAGATATGCAGGATTTATTTCTTCCACCCCAGTACAATTAAAGTGAACTGAATTTTTGTTTGTGGTGCTCAGAGCATTAGAAAATTACATAAAAAAAATATTGTGTTCCAGAAACCACGTCCCCTGCTTTTCTCAGTACTTCACAGACCTCACTGTTTTCATTTGAACAACTTTCTACCACAGATATAGTCCCTCTAAAAACTGCTGACATAGAGAGATGTACTAATTGAATAGAGGCAAGTGAGAAAATATGTTTTTGTTGTGTTTTGGGGTTATTTTTTTTTTTGGTATCCTGGGTGAACCAACTAATATTGCACTTTCATATCATTGAGCGACGCGCAAGACACAAATCAAGCTCCAGCATTACACTTCCCTCAATTCAGCAGCGCTTTTGCTCGACCTTTCCCTGTAAAAACCTTTCAAACTCCAGGCAGGGTCTCTGTTTAAAATCTCTAGTCTCCACATGAAACTTACCTAGTTCACCATAAAGGTAGGACTACAAAGTGCTATCATGTTACATAGCAGACGATGAAAAGCATTTGCATAAAAAAAAAAAATTAAAGACGAGCTAAATTTGTTAAGGGATAAGTAAAAATTGGGGCAAGAAAGCATCAATAAAATGTCTGAGAAATAATAAGTCTTGAGGTCTGATTTGACATGAACTGAGTATTTTATCAGACTTGACAAAACAGATGATATTTTGCAACTGTTTACACAGGTTAAGCTGTACTTCCTGTGACTTATAACTATAACTTTGACATGTAAAATTGGTGGAGTTCTTATCATTAGTAGAGCTGAAATGATTAGCTGACTGACAGAAAAATGATAAGCAACTATTTTACTTATTAACTAATCAATTATGTCTATTTTTAAGCAAAAGGTCTAAATATTCTCTGGTTCCAGCTTCACAAATGTTAGGATATTATATATTATTATATATATTTTCAGATTTTTAAAAAGAATCTCTTTGGGGTTTGGAGCGTTAGGATCTAATGAATAATCAGTTAACTGAGAAAATCTTCAGCAGATTAAATGGATAATAGAAAAGTTAGTCGCAGCCCTATTTGTTAGCAGTTTTTTCTTCACATATTATCAAGAAAACAAGAATCAACGTCGCATTCATGACATTCATGTTTTATGTTTTCATGCAGAGCGAGGCAGACAACAAAATGCAGACTGAGGAAGATGAAAAGGCAGCGAGAGACTAAATGAGAGATTATTTTACTATGAGGGCAGAAAAGCAGAAAAGCAAAGGTAAGAATAAATACAGACGATAAGAGCAGCCGATCAGCTTTTATACGAGCGTGCAGGCTTTAAAATGAGCAAAATGTATGACACAGCAGTCGAGTACTCAGAGCAGTCGGGGGGGGGGGGGGGGGGGGGGGGGTGTTGTCTGGCAGCTTGCACAGTGGGCAGATGCTGCATTGGACTGGGAAAACAAAAGGCCAGGCAAGCAGGCAGGTGAGCTGGGACATGCAGGGAGAAGCGAGACACTGCAGCACCGGTGATGTGACATCACCATCATCATCACCACCACCACCATCATCATCATCATCATCATCATCATCACTACCATCATCCTCATCCCCCTTCCTCCTGCTCCTGGGTCAGCTGACCTCTCAGTGGGATGGCTTGCTGGTTTCACATGACAGCTGTGGCTGCCCAGTGGGTCAAATGTTGAACATGTGTCAGTTCTGTCTTTCATTTTTTTTAAAAATGCCTAATCGTCCTGTTGTTGGCTCCCTCCCTCACGCTTTTAGTTAAGATACAGACAAGTAGACAGACACACACACACACACACACACACACACACACACACACACACACACACACACACCTTGGGGTTCCAGGACTTGGACTGTCTCCTGAGCAGTTTGAGTGCGCTGGTGTATTCAGTCTGGATCCTTCTGGCTGGCACCACCAGGTCTCCATCTGACTTCGTTACCACCACCAAGTCTGCCCTCTCAATGATGCCCCTCTTGATACCCTGGACACAGGTTTTGGCATCAGAGATGGGGGTAGATGTCTTTGCAAAACACCATAAATAAATCTGATCTAGACAACTGATCTGCTGAGGGATCTCTGTACAGAGTGATGGATGGTTGGGGCTGTGGTTGCCTGTTTTCTGGCTGAAGTTGATTTGAAGAAATAAATACGATCTGATAGTGTTACTTTCTATCCGTCCCACACTGATGTCAGCTTCTGACCGATCCAAATCAAAAAACATAGTTGAGCTTATTTGTGACAGTTTTTATACCCAGCTGGTGAAAAGAGACTGGCGTCGATGTGAAGAACAACTGCAGCTGTCGATATCATTGAAGCTTCTTTTGACTGAGATGTTATATCTCAATGCAACTGAATGTCTAAGTCACATAGTTTTGTGGTACTTCAGCAGGATTGGTGATATATTCTACTTAAAATCTGAAAAACCTTTTTATGTTTCGATGGCCATGTGTTTAATGTAAGATATAATTCTAATAATTAAAACAAATGCCACTTGAGTTGCTTCATGACCATAATCACCATAATATTAATCCTGATGATTTAGGCTAATTGAGTAATTAGCTCATGAGTAATTTAGCTAATTAATAAATAGATTACCACACACAGACACATACATGCATAATGTAGCGCTCTCATGTTATTATATTCCCCTGACCAATGCCAGAACATACTGCAGCGACTGCAAATTCTCAAGACAACAACAGCAAAGCGGTATAGAATAACCTTCAGTAAACTGAAAGAAATAATGTGTTCCAGCTCTAAAAGCAGCTTCCTAACCTGACAGATTAGCATTGGTTGAACTTTATTCAGCCAAACAGAAAAACATCTTTGTTCCAGTTCCTAACAGATGACTCAAGAACTGACACCGATGACGAGCCTGCTGCTGCTGATGTTGTTCACTGACCTGGAGTTCATCGCCCCCTGCTGGTGGAATCAGCAGCACAAACATGTCAACCATGTCCGCCACTGCAAACTCCGACTGGCCCACACCTGTATGATTTTACAGTACCATGTGAGAACAAGAGAAAAATATAAGTCATTCAGCGTGAAATAAGATTATTGGTCAGAACTTGTTCAGATGTTCAAAAATTCTTTTGAATAATCATGAGCTTTCACACTCTTCACAGTGGATAGATTCTAGCCTCTGGGACACACATAGTAATGGCCAAACTGTGGCTGTGGCACCAAGATCGAAAACTGAGAGCTGAGAGACTGATCAAATATTTCATCATATTCCTACATTTTAATACTTAGCTTTCATCCTATCTTTCCTGATTTTAAAACTTTTTTTTTTCATTTATTCTGCAGCTTATTGAAGGTGTTGGAGACAGCTCTGATAGGCTTAATATGGTTTGGCTAATTTAGTTAGATACAAAAAATGAGGCTGTATACTATGGAAGGTGGAACCAAGTTTGTAACAGAAATACACAGAATACACGTGTGTATGTCTTACCTACGGTCTCTACTAGGACGATGTCATATCCTGCCCCCTCACAGAGAACGATGGCTTCATTGGTTGTTCTGGTGACTCCACCAAGTGTTCCAGAGGTTGGTGACGGTCTGATAAAAGCGTTCATGTCCCTGGAGAGTTCAGTCATACGAGTCTTATCACCCATCAGAGACCCTGCAACAAGAGGGATTGTTTCAGTTTGTAGCAGAAATTAAAACATTGGTGTAACATGATTGGTTGATTGTACAAGTGGCATCTTAATCAATCCATCAGAACACAAACAACATAATAAATAGTAAAGTTATATTGTTACACATCACATTACAGTTTCCCACATATAGGTCTGTTGTCTGTTATAAAACACCATTATCCCAACAACTGTTCTTCAGTATCATAAGTTTATGATCTGTGTCTCAGATGCTACCTCCTGTGGTGCAGGAGGACGGATCAACCGCCAGCACTGACACTTTATGTCCACGTCCTGTCAACATCTTCCCCACCACCTCTATGAAGGACGACTTCCCTGCTCCAGGAGGACCAGACAGACCTGAGAAATCAACAGAGAGATCAAATCAGCAACAAATGGCACAAAGATCTGTTGTTTATGAGACTAAGCAAGTTTTAATTAAGAATGAGCAAAATTTTGTAGATTTGTTGTACAAAGTAGATGAATGAAACTGGTCTCATGTAACCCTTATGTGGCTACTCAAAATAAAAGTAATGAGTAAGTAATAAATCCCCTAAAAACCTGGTGTCAAAAACATTTCTGATGTGCTTGTAGAATATAAACATCGAGGTTCCCATAGATTGTAAAAAAGCAGATGAAGCCAACTTCCTGATGATAGTAAACACACCCCAACTTCAGCCACTTTATGAATAAATGTATGTTATACAAACTAACTAAGCGATATATGAGTCACAGAATACTGTCCTCCACTAAATTGACAGAGGTGAGCATATGGTTACTTAACTCGCCAAGCACTTTATTAGGAACACCATACTAATACTGAGTAGTTCAATGCATGAATAAGCACGTGTACATGTGCTTCTAATAAAGTCCTCTGCAAGTATAGTTTATAACTAATGGATCCTAAAAACAATCATCCTGAGAAAATACAGAATGCTTTACATTTTCTCCTGAAATGTTTATGATATAATGGTAAAGAACAAGCACAAAAGTTTGAATATCTGCATTGTCAGTGTAAAAACGCCAGTGTTGTCAGACAAACCCCCTAGCAGTCCGTACACCTTGTCTATAAAGAAGAATGCTTTTCAAAAATCATAACTTACACCAGAGATAAATCAATAGAACAAAACATCCATGTCAGCCAAACAGCACGTCCCCAGTTTGCTCAAAATGAGACACTGCTCTCTTGATCTCGTCTTCACTTATATGCCCAGCTGAAGACGGAAACAAAGCCCACACACCTACTCTGAAGGCCACTGGCCTCCCTCCGTTGCGACTCTCCTGCTCCGTCCTGTAGGCCAGCACCCTCTGCAGCAGTACCTGGGCCAGCTCTTTCTTCCTGGGATGCTGCGTCTCCACCAGAGTGATGGACTCAGCCAGAGATGCCCGCTGCCCTCCGATGAGCCCATCGTACAGTTTTGCCAAAAGTCTCTGCTCAGGGCCACTCAGGTCCTGTATGTGCTGGCTTAGGGCTGTGCTCACACCCCTTCTGTGCTTGCAACTGTGACCCGGGATGGTGTTTTGGTAACAGGAGTGGGAACCTGTGAAGACCCTTTGATGGAGGCAGCATGTCCTGGTGGAGGGAAAGGAAGAAATGTAGCGGAGGAGGCCAAACCGTCCCATTTTAAGATAAATGTGGGGCATCTAAGAGGAGAAAACAATGGAGATTTTTTTTCACCCTTTCATGATAGCTTAAATAATTTAGCATCAAAGTAATAAAAAAAAAAAGAAAGACACCATATTCAAACCTATTTTGGCCCGAAACTAGCGGTCTCTTAAGCACTTGCTAACTCTAGCCGAGAATTCAAGAGTTGTTAGCTGTGACATGGCTAAACAGCAAAGTGATACAACTTCAACACAAGCAAAAATCTGTCTCCTCTACTGACCACCGGGCTAACGCTATGTCAGCGCAACATACGCCACTGCTGTAGCTTTAAACAGTTTTCAAAATGCATTACCAGCAAACAATGTACACAAAATGTTCATGAAATCATAGGAATTTACGCTGACCTCGCACCAGCTTCATGGAGGTGTTACTCGAGTGTTACAGGTTACATATCGATGGTTGTTTCATTCATTCTCTTCCGTTTCCGCTGACGTACGGCACCGCCCCCCGACAACTAGTTCCGTTTATTTATTTATACGATAAAAATATATTTAAACACTATAAATAAAGAAGATACGTGTCAAATATTTTAGTCTTTGTAAAAACAAATACAAGTGATATGAGTATGAGTGATATATGAAAAGTATTCACTCTATTCAATCTAAAGATGACAGTGGACAGGTTTAACCAGCAGACTGCAGCAGAGGTTCATTTTTACATCCCACAGGCTGGGTCTATTACCTGAGCCAAATCTGATAATAAAGTCATTAAAAAGCACTGATTTCAGTTTCCCTAGATAAATACATTTAATTATTTTATTTTCAAAAGACTAAACTTTTTTTCTAGCATGCTGTAGCCAGGAATGTTACTTATAAAATGTTTTTGTATGTGATTTTGACAAAAACTGGCTGGAAAATCTTCAGTGCCAGACCTCTGATGTTCATATGTGGTCTTATGTCTTAAGCTATTTTTGATTAGTTAATTGTTCCATCCATTTTCCATCGATTTGCTGTTGCTGATTCAGGCCCAGGTTGTGTTTAATGATTGATCATTATATCATTAGGAATTATAGGCTACTGTTGGGAAGTAGGGACAACTTCATGCACTAAATAATTCTAATCCATTCACTGCTAAGAAGTCATAGTCTGAAATGTGACATGGGAGCCCAACTACAACTACTACTTTTTGTGTAACAAGCCAGAAAGGTTGGATATCACTGGGTCATTTTCAACAATGTATTTACTAAGATGATTCTACTATTTTTGTAAAATCTAAATCTGTAAGATAAATGTAGTGGAGTAAAAATTTTTTTAAAAATTCTGAAATGTAGTGAAGTAGAAGTATAAAGTAACATAAAATGAAAACATTCAGGAAAGTACCTCAAAATTGTACTTAAGTACATTACTTGAGTAAATATACTTAGTTACTTTCCACAACTGGCCACAAGTTATGATACTCATAAAATTGTAGCATGTTTGCAGTTTTGACAGACAATGAATTATTTGTTATTTTGCACTTAGTCGACACTTTGGACAAATAAAGTACAGGTAATAAAATAGTGGGTATATGTAAGTGTATATATGAGGTTTTACTACTAAAAAATAAATAAAACAAGAAAATACAACAGGAATGACAGAAAATAAATAAAATCTACAACTTCTGTAAAAATCCTTGATCTCTTCACTTTGTATCTGTTTGGGCTATACTATAAAACAAATCTGTGTATTTGCCCACTTCACTCACCTCTGTATGTGTACTTCAAAGCCTAGACACTGCTCAAAACATTAGGGATTTGACCTATAGTTTGGAATATTTTAATTTTATACTGCATGCAGTGGGAAAGTATATTCACTTACTTTCTCAATCTGCTAATTATTTACACATTTATTTTAGAAGTGGTTAAGCCTACCCACTATACAGCGGATAAAAGGCAACACCTTATATGGGCTTTTTAATACATCACACATCACATGATGGTTAGATGAACACTGATACTTTTAGTCACTGAGATTCAGAGTGTCTGCTCCACCTGATGTGCTTGTCTGAGGAATCTGGGACAAACATGCAAACTCTTGGGAGGCAGCAGTACTAACCACTGCGCAACCATACCACCCACGTCATGTACAGTCAAATAAAAGTCCTGCACGCAGAAAAACACACACACACACAAACACATTTCAGTCAGTGATTTCCAGGGGAGCTTCCTGGAAGATTGCTCTAACTGTTCCAGTACTGTCACAGTGTGTCCCATAAAACAAAGGAAAACACACAATTTTATGCCTTTTCATGCAACTTACTGGAAAATGCAATTATGCTTAACATTGGTGCAGTTGGTTTTCAGATGCACTTGTAATTGTTGTGTCTCCCTAATTGAAGGTCTACCCACATGCACACCACACACACACACACACACACACACACACACACAGAGTGGTTGATGTTTTTGAAACTCCCTGACAATACCATGATACATATTTTCTTAGCATGGGTGGCCTTTAATTAAACAGGGAGACAAAGACACACAAGCACAAACGCACACACACACACACACACACACACAAACACATGCCCTGACACAGTGTTCATAAAAGAGACAGACATGCTGCAAGTAATGAAACAAATTTATTGAATCTTCCAGTAGAGACTTGATATTCATGGAATAAAACTGCTTTTCTGGGAGCTTTACTGAGCAGGAGAGAAAAAACAAAAACAAAAGTGCAGACAAAAAAACCAAAAAAAAAAAAAAAAAAAACCAAAAAAAAAAACAGGAAACATGTTCAAAAATACAAAAAGAATGTAAAGAGTATAACAGTTTAATAGCAAAGAACTGCTCAAAGCATAAAAGAATTGAATGACATAATCTGCATTTTATTAAAAAAAAAATCATCTTGGGACATCAGGAACTGATACCCTTTTCTCAGTCAACAATTAAAATTTGAATGCTCAACATTTTCCCATAACAGTCATTTAACAAGTTTTGCTCAGTCAACGTAATAAGAGAAAGAAGCACAGTCACTGAAATATTTATGTCCTCAACGTGACTCTGTATTTGACACATTTGATTTTGCTGCAGAGTATACAGCAAAGGACAAACTAAACTGCACTTGTATTTGCCTCTGCTGCATGTGGTGTTTAGCTACCAGTCTTAAATGTGTAGCACTACATTAACCAAACTATGCTTCGCAAAACCAGACTGCACAGCACATATTCTAATAGTGAATATATCTAAACACTATTCTTTTTTTCTTAAAATTCATTTGAAACACGAGTGTAACACAAGATGAGCAACATTTAAACATTAGTCTTTTATGTCTGAAATGCCCTTTTAGTGCCATGCCCCACACTAAACCCCACCCTAAACTCTCAAACTCCCCTTAATTTGCCCTCCTATTATTTTTCATGATTTGTGATATGGGATTTTATAATAACTTTGCGCCGCCTTAATTTATTAACCTAAAAAAGAACACTTAGAGGAAACAGCATACTAGTTTAAGTGTCTGGAGATAATTAAAATTTTCAGTCGTACTGGTCATCCTCCAAGTCCTTGCTAACTTTGTACATGTCGTAAGTACATTTCATGCCAACCTCATTGCACTCAGACAGAAAACAGCTGCCAACTGCAATTTCGGTGACCTGGAATGTCCCATAGTTCTTTTAACTACACACGTATATCTTGATTTTTGAGGGAATATTTAGACGCAAACTAGTTATGAGTCAGAATAATAGAACAATGAAAAAGAGACGTTGTGGGAGCAAGATCAGGGAGGATACTTGCATCATGATGAGTGTGATGGTCTAATTATTACAGTTGGTCACAAAGATCAAGTATCTTCCAGTTGCATCATGCTCACTTTACTTACTCCTCTCCCAGTCTGTAAATGTGCCCAATTCAGACGTCCTTCAAGTAGAGAACAAACCAACCTATTTAACAACCCAACCAACCCTAGAGATCCCAGATTAGTGTGTGTTTTAGTCTAAACTTCTATCAGTTATTGACTGAACCACAAACCAGTCTGGGACCAGTTAGCCCCTATTCTTGCTACGTAGACCAAAATGCTGGGGTATGGACAGCCACAGGGCTGAGGACATTGAAGCCTAGGAGACGGAGGATATAGGGTTGTGGGGGGAGCCCATCTGGGTTAGCACCTTATCCAACCACTGCAGGGGACCATGCAGATGAATCTCAATCCAGCAGGGTGTGCTGGTCACATCCTGGCGGTGATACTCTGCTCCCCATCCCTGGAACATATGAAGAAACAAATGCTTTAGGATGTGGATGGGGACACAGCTGTTCTACTTTCTCCTCATTTTTTAAAATTTATTTACTTCACATTATTTGGACTGTCTAGCATGAATGGAAAACACAAAGAGGACCAGATTGTTTTAAATTGATTTTCCCCTGGTCAATAAGATAATAAATAAACCAGACTCCTGCACAGCAGTATAATTAAGTTGGGGGCTGGTTACTCACAAAGAATAAGAAAAAAAGATCATTTGATCAAGTCAAGCTGCACAAACAAAAAAAATTGAGTCTAATGAAGCTAAGGTGAAACACATTGCTCGCCCTTCTATTCTTCCACTTGAAAACAAAAATGTTTAAATAAACACTAACAAGTTTTGACTTGGTCCAGCTCTGAGAGTTTAATGTCTCCAAACATCCAAAAGTCATAGAATGCTTTGCTTTCAGAATATACTATAGTACACTGGAGTGAACAGTATATCCTGATATTTTTTGATTAGTAAAGTTGACAAAATGCAACCAATAATAGAAAGTTAAGAGAAAAATGTGGAGAAAACAAATGAGCTGCTGACTGCATCATGCACCAAACTTAAATGAATGACATTTAACAACAGACAAGTTATTGCTTTGATTTATCTATTAATATGAACTTATTTGCAAAAATCAACTGATAGTCAGCTGAAACACAGTATTGTATTCTATGTTCAGTATTAGCCTAAGAAAAATATATGCTATTCTTGTTTTTTTCGTCTCAGTCTGACCACCTTACCTTAACGAAGCTCATGCGAATGGTACACATCTTGGTGAGCTCATAAACAGCCTCAAAGCCATGGTTGACGGACTGCGCCAGCAGCTCAGCAAACTCCTGGTTATTGAAAATCTTGAGGCTGCAGCCGCTGGGAATCTTACACACCGTTGTGGGATGGAAGCCATGGTGGTAGTTACAGTTACGACTCTGGACGAAGATACTGCTGTCACTCAGACATTCTGCGTACACCTCCCCACCAACGTAATACAGATGGACACCTGTGAGGAAGCAAGAGAGGATGGAGTGTTGGTCACCCAAAGAAGCAGAGCTGTTGGGTCATTTGCAAAACAAAAACAAAAAAAAAAAAAAAAAAGACTGCAAAACATCATTGTGGTCGATTTAAAATCAATACACTACAATGTTCACTCAATTTGTTGTTATTGCTCAGTTCTTCTCTTGATCCCAATCTCTATTGACAAAATGAATTGATTTAGTCTCATCTGCTAACAGACAGTGCATCGTAGTCATTGATGAGTTTTGCATACTGTACCTTTGCCAATGTGCCGCCGGGTGTTTTCAATGGTGGAGTTGCGGTTGACGTTGGAGAGCAAGCCGAGGCAGAATCTGTTGCGGTTGTTGGAGGGATCTGTGAAGCCATCGACAAGCACACTGGTAGAGGAAGCCTGGAACGCCTCTCCGACACGATTGTTGAGCTCGTAGTAAACAATAGAGCACCAGTGCTTGGGTTCCTCATAGGCCACAGGCTGCACATCTGCGCAGGAAACACATTAGCAGGTCACAAGAGTGAGCTGAGTACAACATTGATGCAGAGACAGAAGCAGACACATTTAATGTACATTTAAGTCTCATTTGTGCAGACTCCTGTGCAGACAATCTGCCAAAATCCACTGATGCCAACGGAGGCTCAGTTGTAAATCCTACTCACTGGTGCAATTATTTTTTCCAAATTGTCCCTTGCAGCCCATAACAATAACTTGAATGAACATATAGGACCCACTGGCTACATTTGTGTACATTTACGCTGACCAAAATCAATGAAGATGCATCCTAAAGCATGCAGACTGTCTGTGGACTGTGTGCCAGCCTTTATTGAGCAGGCTAACAGTCAATAGAACGGGTCTGGCCATGCTCTCTGTGCCTGCTATCTCAGGGTGAGCCAGTGCCAGCTGGCCTCACTCTCTCTGAGAGAGAGGAATAAATCGTGTTTATCTAAGCACATACTTCTCCTAAACTTCCTCTGCAGCGTGGTACTGGCTAGCAGGTGTGTTTTGTCTGTCTTCTTCCCAGAGCTGGCCCACAATAGAGACTTGCTCCCCTGTACAGGATGCAGCTTGTGGAAAAGAACTTAAAAACTCCCCATACTCCCACTTCCAGCAAACATTTCAACAGCTCTTCCCGCTACTGCTGTCACCATGTGTGTGGGCAGAAACTCTGGGCCTTGAGTGCATTAAGATAAAAATGTACAAATATTTTACGGGTCAGGTGTGGAAAACAAAAGTTCAGACAGAAGTCCAGCTGTTTTGCTATTTCTGAAGTGACATGAAAATAATTTAACTGAAAACACTTAGTAATTAGTTAGTAATTTGCATACAAAATTAAACATTTTAAGGTTTACTATAATTTGGGTATTATTTCCTTTGCGTCCATTGTTTTTTTTCAATCTGTTCTTATAACATCATGCTGACCGGAGAAATTGCAGAGATCTGGTAACAGGGTGACAATGCACCCCAAGGACCAATGAGGCAAGAGACATGAGCCAGTGGGAAAATCAGACAGTTTGTAAACAGGCCAACAATTAAGGTCGAGGTTGAGGTTGCAAGATGATTAAAAAAAGTAAAACCAAAAGTGAGGGCATTTGACATATTGCCAATAACTCCTCATTGCATAGAAAAATTGTGTGTACAAAGTATGGCAAGTATGGTAGGTCTGTAAACTGTGACGGATGTTTACATTAGACAGTTTGAGTAACATCTTAACATTTGTCTTAGGGCTTGGCTAACGTTTGTTTGAAACCTGTCTGATCACCTGACTCCTCATGTGTCTTCATCCACCAGATTTCTTTTTAGAAATGGCACGATGTTCCCAGATTTCAGCAATTAACTAAGTACATTCTAATGATTATCGATAGAAATTATCAGCAACACTACAAAAACGATGGAATTTTCCTTTATATCAAATGACTCTGTAGACCATGTCCATTGTATGGTGTATTACGAATTCATGAATGCAGTGTTCAGATGTGTCTGTCCAACACGATAAAGGTAAAACCACAAAGTTGCGATAGCAGCAATTATTGCACTGCATTGAGGATCTGAAAGTTGGAGGTAATTAGTGAATCTTATTATTAACGAGTTTCAAGTCATTACCACCAGCAGAGATGACGTAAGCCCCGGCTTTTATAGGGCTCATAAAAGTGCTCAGAGGGCTGTCTTAATTTGCTTTGAGCTTCCCCTGGGTTCGCACCCACAGACGAAGCCTCACTGTAAACTAGCAGATCCTTTTCCACACACTGTTCAGGTTTTATATGACAGGATATGGCATAACAATCCCACTGAGGTCTTTCTCTTTTTTTGTATTTGGTGTTTGACCACAAGAAAAAAAATATCTTTAAAAATAACCAGGCTTCCCAGAAATCTTTGCACCTGCAGATCAAGGAGAGCAGGTGCAGACAGTTTTATGTGGATGATATCACTGAACACAAGGACGCATGTGTGTGTGTCTGTGTGTGCATGTATGCAAGAGAGAGATAGTAACTGCCATGGTTACCTGCCCGATTGTTACTCTCTAGAGGCAAAGGTGGAGCCATGAGGTTGGTGTCCATTGGCTGGGGGCAATCCTGAGTCATTTGCTCCTCTGGGGGCATGTAGGCAGGAGGGGGAGTCTCTGCATCAATTAGGGGGCAGAACAAAGAGAAGTGATCATGATTGTGATTGTTAATGTTCAGTACAGAGGAAAAGGTCGACAAGTGGAAGATAATTTACTGTTGGGTCTCACCTGGCATTTGGAATGGACTGCCGGGGTCGGAGCTGGATGGTGAATGAGGGAAGGTGGCGCTGCTGCCACTTCCTGGCGAGTTTGGGTAGCTGTTTCCCGGCGAATGTGGGAAAGGCATTGTGTTGGCCTGAGCAAAGGACTCTGGGAAGGTGGCATTTTGGGGCATGTGCGGCTCGTTCTGTTGTAGAGGATTGCGGAAGCGAGGCAGCATTGTATGCTTGGCGTTGAACTCGCTGTTCCTTGGTACCAACACAGGCGGCAGCACTGAGGGAGAAACACATAAAAGTGGTTAAAACAGGATACTTTGATCCATTGGCAATATCGTGGCCAATCCTGTATGATTTCCAGTGTTTCATCATTTTAAAATGTATCTACTAATGAGCAAACATTCAATGCATATTAAAGACAGAATATGATCCTAGTTTCTAAATTTAGTTTCTTAGTTTTTACATTTTCTATATGAATGTAATTTCATTTGCTTTAATTTCTTATTACTTGTGGATTTTATTGTATTTTGTTTCTTACCTACCTCCTCTCATTGTTCTGTGATTTATGTGACTTGGCTGCTGTGACACTGAATTTGCCCACTGGGTTTAATGAAGAACTTAATCTATCTATATTTATCTAATAACTAATTAACTAATTGTTTCAGCACTGCAGACATTGTGTACACATATGCAAAATCTATACATACAAATTCAGTAAGAATTGACTTATTTGAATCCAAGATATGAAATGAATCTCTTTCTGGCACTTTTCATGATCGAACATACTGAGCGCAGATGTCCCCACATTTTTTGAAATGTCAGCTTTCAGCCAGTTGGTCTTAGCCAGCAGGATTTGGCCCAGACTCTCAGGTTTCTGCTCAGAAAAGACATTTTGATGTGAGCCATTCTTGAGGAATTCATCACTTAGGGTAAATATCCTTGCTGATGTGAGGGCTATTCAGGTGCAGTACATACAAACCATAGAGATACGCTCCACTTGTGCCTATAAATACTTGTGCAGATAAATAAAGCTGGTGCTGAAATTTTAGACGGGGCCCACGCTGCTGTCAGTGTTCCTGCAGGTAGACCATGTATGCTGCAGTGGGATCTCTGGGCCATCAATGTAGCAGTTTATTTCAAAGGTTATATGTTGAGCAGTCAGACAGCTGTGGTGCTTGGTAGAATAGTGAGGGGAGATTGACAGGAAGTGTGTGTAGGCGGGTGGTGTTAGGGGAGAAGGGGAGAGAAGGGGGGGTGTGGACAGACAGGTGCTCTTGGGCTGAATCACCTTAGCCCCTCACCCCCCGCCCCCCGTCTTCCACCCGCTGCTAAAACAAAAAGTGTGCAAGGCAGGCAACAACTCTTTCCTCCCATTGTGTGACCGACTTCCTGTTCCAGCCATCCTCAGAGAAACTGTGCGTGCAGTCAAGGGTGTGTTTGTATCCTCGTTTTGGTAACGCGTGCGAGTAGTGTGTGCGCCTGTGTGTGTCTACATGTGTGCATAAATGTTGAAAAAAAAGAAAAAAGAAAAAAAGAAGGGCCTGCAGTACAGACCATGCCCAAAACAAAGCCCTCATTCTCCCCCGGATGGAATTTCCTGCTCCTCACACACATGAACGAACACACACACACACACACACACACACACACACACACACACACACACACTTGGCCTTTTACACACTAAGCACCATGCACACAGCTGTTTCTATCTTGTCAGCTGACCCTCAGTTTCTGTTCTGTAAGAGGCCAAATAGTGTTTGATTTGTCTTGTTTCTCCACTACCTTTGCAGTCAAGGCCCAAGGCTCAGTGACCTGCCCGAGGAAATTACGCTACCTTTGTTAGTACCATTTTCTAAATCTATTCTTGAGGGCTTTTTTTCCAACTTAAATTGTCTCTATTTCTTTTATCATACAATAATATTTGTTTTACCTTTTCATTAGAATATTGGATATATATTGGATTCTAATTTGTTATCCTTTATTTGCTGCCTTCTGTAGGGCACTTTGTAACTTGGGTTTTGGAAGGTTCTATGCAAAATAAAGATTATTACTATACACAGTAAAGCAAAATTTATTCACAATGGATTTAATATCCTCTCCTAATGTATTGAAATTTCTTATTTCAATCTTGTTAATAAAAGCGGTTCAGTGGTTTTGCTTGTCATTTGAAACGAGATGCAGGAGAAAAATAAAATAATTGAATGTCTGCAGAAGTCATTACAGTAAAGAAAAAGATTTCTACATACTCAAAAAGCTAATCAAAAAGTTCCTGAAATTAAGTATATTACTAAAAGTAAGTTACTAAAAGGAAAAACATACTGGCTGGCATCAGACCAGGGACACTGCGATCACAGTATTTGGTATGCCACTTAACCATCAGGTCACTGTGTCTCTAAAATTCAATTTTGACAGAATTTTCTAAATTTATTTCTACAGAGTTTATTTTTCCACCTTTTATGCATCCTTTCACTCCTGCAACTCTCTGCGTCTCCACCAAAACTGAATCTGATACCTCAATTCAAGGCATCTGCTGCTTCCCCTCATTTAAAATCCGATAACCCAAAGTGCAAAACTAATTGGAGTGATTTTTAATGCAGGGTAACATGATGCCACATATTAATTATTATAATACTAACATTACCAAATAATCTGTACTTAATGTGGATCAGTCACGTCATGGTCACTATACGTAGATATCTAGTTATTTCAAAATTGTTAAACTCACCTGGACTGTCCACTCGTTTGTAGTGGTAGGGGTTGATACACACATCCTTCTGTTTGGAGCCAAAGGGGTACTCGCAGCACTCCAGGGCCTTCAGCTCATGGTGGGACTGCAGGTCGGGCCAGCGCCACACCCGACAATAAATGACATGTGGCAGACCTTTCCTGTGGGACACCTGCAGCCGTCCGTCCAGGGAACGGGGGATTGTCACACAGTTACTGGGCTGACCTGGGCAGCTGAGAGCCCTCTCCAGCTCCTCCATGGCACCCTTCTTCTTTTTCAGTTTCTTAACCAATGCATCCACAGCCTTTTCAGCCCATTTCTCTTCCTCGTCTCCCTGCTTCCAACCCAGCAGCCGTTTGACTGCCGGGCTGGTGAAGGAGAAGAGTGAGGTGACATTCATGATGGACAAGCCGCCCTCCTCCCCTCTCCCTTCAGTCCAAAAGGAAGTGTAAGTAGTGATGGGGACAGTCCAGTCTCAGAAGACAAAAGGTTATGTATTATTTCAGTTTTTTGTTTTTTTTGTAAGATAATCCTCAGATTCCTGGATGTCAGATCAGGTCCTCTTGACAGCCACTTACTAGAAGAAAAGGAGAGGTAGCTTAGTATATATGAGTAAACAAACACGATTCTGCAAATAAGCTCAGCTGGCTGTATCCTCTCTCTCACAAAGTTCTTGCAACTAAGGTGAACATTGACCTCTTCTCCTTATACTTCACTAGTGCTGATGTCTCACCAGAAAAACCTTTGATGAGGTGATGATGTCAGCTATAGCTGTTACAGCCATGTCAGTCATGGCTTCTGGGAAACTGGCAGAAGAGTCACAACAGACACCCTCCTGTGAACATCAGTACCAACCAGACATTCTGCAGATAGCTTCCTGTCCGTATGGCTTGTCACATTACCACCACTCACTTAAATCATTTTCAGCAAATGACTTCACTTACTGTATGCAGCCTACACAACCTATACAAGTTTGGCCTGGAGGTTTAATACTCGATTCACTCTTCTGAGGGTTAAATCTGTCGCCCTGTCTATTTCTTTATCATCTGGCAGTTAAAATCTATCAGCAGCTCAAAACTTCAACATTTCTATTTCCATTACAAAGTTAATATGCTGTTTATTTTCTCAATTAATTGTTTGGCCCATTAATGTAATTCAAATTTCTGTCAATCAACTAATCTAATCTCTTACTCGTTCAATTGTTTCAGATAATCAAATAATCAATTCAAATAATTTGTTTAAGACCATTTAAGAAATTTGTAAAACAATACCATTCCATTTACAAGTGATCTGATATCAAAATAACAATCAATCAATCAATCAATCAATCAATCAATCAATCAACCAATCTCATGTCAAAAGATACATCAGTCAATCAAGTAATTGTTTTAACACTGGTGCAAACACCTGATTTAGTTCAGGAGTTATGAATGAGCAACTTTTTTCTTCTTGTTTTTTGATGCTGTTCAATTTGGTCAACACCTCAAAATATACAGAGGATTACCACAATAACATGAACAATCGAATACAAAAACTACAAAATCACACCTTTCACTTATTTGTTCAATCAAAATGTTCAACTAATGATTATTTTCATTATCAGTCAGTCTGCTGATTATTTGTCGATTAATCATTTTGTCTACAAAATATCACAAATTCATGTCAAAAGTCAGCCACAATTTTCAAAAGCCAAACCTGACGTTTTCAAATTGATTATTTGTGCAACCAGTCAAAAACCAAAATATCCATCATGTAAGACAAAGAAAATATTTACATCTGAGAGGCTGGACACAGTTCATTTTTAGTATTTCCGCTTAATTATGAAAATTGTGACTAATTAATTATTAGATGCGTGACATATAAAGTAACATATAAAACTCAATATACAGTGACTGAGCAAAGAATTCAATTCATTGCTTTCTTATGGGTTTACTTGATATGACTGCCAACTGCAAGTCAAAGTATATGAGCCATATGAAAAGGTTTTTCAAATTTCAGAGGAAAGAGACTTTCAATGAGCAGCCTGCTGAGGCAAATGTTCTCTAAAGCTTTAACACCACCAACCAACAAACACTCGTATTGGGCAGGAATCTGGAAATGTGTGGGACAATAAAAAGGAAGTGCATGTGGACCCCAGGATAAATGTGCCCATTCACTTGGGTCCCACAGGAGCAATTCAGTAGCCAGGAGGTGCACACATTCTAGCTTTTAAAAGGGAAAACAAGATCGCATTGAGCTCTTCCAGTTCAACCTTCTTTTCAAGTTTTTCTGAATGCAATTAGGGTGATAAAACATAGTTATGGGTGAGGTTTGGCTGCACATAAATGTTCAGATGCAATCCCAGAATTGAATAAACAGCTTGTCAGAAATCCTCCACCTTTTATCCATACTGACTCATGGGTGAGGATGCATCACTCTCTGACAGTAAAGCCAGCAGTATATTGGATTTCCTACGAGCAGGAACAAATACATCATTAAGACCGCTCTGTAGTTATTCTTGGCCCTTCAGATTATGGGATGAATAGCGATTTCTATCTTTGTCAGCTACTGCATGTGTAGGCTACATCATACTGACAAACGGGAAAGGGAATTTGATGAGAACAGGTGCACGCGCGCGTCTCTGTGTGTGTCGTGAAGGCTCTGGACCCTTACTATTGCCAACCACGCTGACTGAAAAACTGCAAGTTGCAACAACAAAAGTGACAATGAATGACTAACATATGAGGGAGGGACATACAGGTGGGCGAGGGTGTGTCTGTGTCTGTGTTTGTGAGTGAGTGTATGAGATTACTGTGTCTCAAGACCCCACTATGATATCACACCCTGCTAGCATCATAAGAGTACTATTCTCTACATCAGAGAGACAGGAAACAGGCTGCGTAGTTATGTCTTCATATCTGTCATCTCCAGCACAGCAGAGACATCACTTCCTCCTGCTGAGAACAGCAGGTTTTTCCACAGATGTTGGGTGGGAGAGAAAATGGTTTCCTTAACTGGCCAACTCTGACCTCTCTTTTTGTTTATAGTAATGGGGGAGAATGGGTCAGAAATGTCATAGGTGTTTAGGCATTAAAGCAGCTGGATTTCTGTGACGTTGCCTCAAACTTCATATACCAACTATTACCTTTATTGGGGATGGGCATTGATACAAAAAGTAGCACTGCAGTTAATGACTTAGATCAGTAATTAATCTTCTAGTTATTTTCTTGATGAAACAAACAACAGTTTTGTCTTCAAAATGTCAGAAAGCAGAGACCAATTTCCGTCACAACTTCTCAGGGCCTCTAAACGGTGGAGACCTACACTACATTGAATGGCGATTTCATAGAGAAAAGAGACAGATGTAAATAAATAAAATAAAATACACAGAAATAGACAAAGGACAAAAGGGTTTCCCTACAACATGTTCGTTTTTTAAAATGAACAGACAAAACATACTAGACAACACCTTTTATCATGTACCAAAAGCAGCATAAATGTTTCAAATTCAAATCAGGAAACATCTGACCAAAGACAAAGTAAAGCTGACCAGGCTTTTGATGCTTACTTTTGGTACCATACATTCTTTGGTCCTTGAAGCAATGATACATTTCTGTTGGTCCCAAACAGTTCTACCCATTATTGGTACTGGCTGGCTACTGTTATAATTTCATCAATTCATTTGATTTCAAAGTGAGTATTACTGGAAAATCTCTACAATCTGATGCAGCACTATACAGTGGCCTTGCCAGTGTCTATTGCAAAACTGACACAGCACATACTCACGCAAAGCAAAACACAGAATTCAGAGCTGCTCATGGAGCATGACAATAAAACATATAGTTCAAAAAGGCTAAAACAGCAACATTACGTTTGTACCAGGGTCACCACCCAGACACAGAGAGAGTTGTTTTGATCCACTTCCAGCCACAGAGTTGCTTTGATGGCCTCTCAGTGACAGCTAGCACTATCAGCACAAGTTGAGGACTAGCAGCACAAAGACGAGCTTTAATCCATTTCAGATGGAAGATTCCAGAAAGTTCTGTACTGTAACATTTGGAGCAGGCTTCACAATCCTCTGCTGTCATTCAGCTGCAGCTGGAGACCATATCTCTTGGATATTTCCAACACTGACAGTAAGTAATATCTGACTGATGGACCGACCACATGCTTATTCAAAGGGTCTGATATGTCTTTGTGCTGCTTCTTTGGACAATGCTAGTTTACAGTTGTCTGTAAGGCAGTCAAAATACAAAGGCGCCATTGTGGCTCCCTGTTCCTATACCTATGTTTAGACTAGAATGTTTGCATATTTGCATTCGTTAGCACCAGATTTCCAAATGATTCCCTGAACACAGTTCTGAAGATTGTCTGTAAATACTAATTCTGAATAGAGTAAGTTTATTTCAAATCTAATCAAAACGCAAAACAAAAGCTCTTCAGAGAAAATTCTGGCACACATTTTGTCACCCTGAAAGATCCTCAATCCACCACTTTTCACTCAAAAGTGTGAGCCTCAGTTCAGTAAATGTTGATGCTGATTTGTGTTAGCAGTTAAGAGAAGTTAATCATGCAGGCACCATGCAGATTGAAGAAAAATGCACATTTAAAAGTTATTTCTGTTAAATGAATAAACGGTGTACAGCTGCACTGATCTCATCAATTCTAGTTTCCATTTTTTGTGGCGCTATTTTTTTCTGGACAAAGCTATTTTTCTGATTCTGGCCCAAGAAGATGATGTCCTCATTCTTAATTCCACCTACAAAGCTCTAATTAGCCCCATTGTTTTCCAACTGGAAAAACAACTGTCAAAAATCTGTGAAAGATCCCCTTACAACTTCCCAGAACCAAAGGTGACATCTTCAAATTGCTTATTTTGCCCAGACAAATGTATTTAATTTCATTTATAAACTAGAAAACGCAGCAAATCTTCATCACATGTGAGACACAGAAACCTCTGATTTGGCTGATTAACAAAATGACGAATTGCTCTTGGGCTGCAACTAATGCTTACTTTATTATTTAATAATCTGCTGATTATTTAATTGATTAATCGTTTGGTCAATAAATGGTCAGAAAAGCATAAAAAATGCCAAGTCCGAGGTGACATTTTTGAATGTCTTATTTTGTGTCACCTGAAGTCCAAAACCCAAAGATACTCAGTTATAGTCACACTAGACAAAGACAACCACAAAATCCTCACAAGCGAGGAGCTGGAACTGATAAATTTTTGGCAATTTTGCCAGCTGACAAACCCTCGACATTCCCTACAGCTGAGTACAAGCAACGCTCTCTCACTGTTGTGTTAGCAGTGGCTTGTTATGGCCATCAGTTAGCCCATCTAAGGCTAATGGGAGCACAGAGTGGGATCATGCGACACTGACAGGCGGAGGCTTTGACCCACCTGGTGCGAGCTGTTAGCCACTACACTAGCCCCATGGATCATTTTGCACCGCTCCAGTGTCTGTTAATCAATTTAGGCCTGGGCTGTGTAGGATGAGGAGGCAGTAATGATGCTCTCTGGACCCTCCCTAGGGACGGAGCATTATAAAGAAGCTACATTATTTATCAGCAGGGTCCTGGATGGGGCCTCCATTAGCCCCCCGCTCAATGGAGTCACTGGCTATAAACAGAGGAGTGCAGGAAGAGAGAGAGAGAGGGAGAGAGAGAGAGAAAGGGGGGGGGGTGATGCAGAGAGAGGGAAAGAGAGGAAGAGAGTGACTGCAAAGCCAGAGATCTGAGACAGAGTGAGTGTTTTGGAGAGAGATTGAGAACACTCATCTATCTTGTCTCTTCACTGAGCACTTCTGAATTAAGTGCCTTCAAGAGTCATTACTGAGTAAATAGTGACACTACAAGGATGCAATATATGCTTTTTCACAAATACAAATCATGGCAATGCAGCATGCGGTATGAAGGTATCTGTGATAAAAAAAAAAAAGATTACCAGCTTATAAAATTTTAATAAGGGTTGATCTGAAATTTTGATTCTTGTACCATTATGAGAGTGAATACTGGTGCAGATAAAATAATATTTTTTTCCTTACTTTGATAAATCTAAACAATTAGTTGATTAGTTAGTTTGTTAGTCTATTGACAGAAAATTGCCAACATTTTTCCTAGATTATTTATATTTACACATTTAACAAGTAAAAACTACCAAAAGTCTCTGGTTCCTGCTTCTGAAATCCAAATATGTTCTGTTTTTTTAACACTGGAAAACTGTGATGAACATGTTTCTCTATATTCTGACATTTTATGGATTAAATGACTAATCAGACAATTTATCGACAGAACAAATGACATAGTTGTTAGTCGCAGCCCCAGTGACCATATTTTTCTACGAAACTTTTTATTCATTTACCAAAAAAATCCAACTGTCCTTAATTGTTATATTGGTGTATAAACAAATGCAGCTGTACAAGAATAAACATACCTTATATACTTGAATAAAATTTCCTAAACTAAACCAGGAACTGACCAAAGAATATTCACACAAGTTTGATGCCAATTTTAGCACTTGACAATTTTGATACTCAGTGCTACAACTATAGCCCATTTTTGCATAGGATTCCTTAAATGTTGTTATTAAAGAATTGTGAGTAAAATATTTAATGACCATAATATTAAACAGTTGACATATAATCCTGTCAATGCTCCTTGATGGACATATGTGCAGTGGCAACATATGTTTAGAATTTCTTAAATGCAATTTCTTTCTAATTATTGGCAAACATGTACAGCAGAAACCTAACACCAGCTGATTAGTCAGCTCGTCCTGTTTGAGTAAAGCGCTGAGGTTCATCTGCCAGCCCTAGCAGCCAGAAAATGCAGATTTTTGCCACAGACACTCCAGTCATATACAACTGAGAGCAAAGCTTGAAATAACCACAGTCAGACATGAGGTGTTGCCCTTAGTGACGAGACGTGGCATTGACCTGACAGAGTCCTTAAACTCACCGGGGTCACTTTTCTTCACAAACACCAACACATTCACAGCTCTGGCCTAGTAAAGATTGCACGATAATACAAGTGAGTGAAAACCGGCTATCACATCACTTCACGTGCCAGATAGAAAACACTAGAAAAATTCTGGTCAGTATTATCCAGACCAAGTGGACTGTACTGGGATCAGATTCCTTATGTCCCAGACACACCAGTCCACACATGACTGTAGACATAACTAGCAAACACATGGGGTTTCAAGCAGCTATGTCAACCATGCTTGGCACTCAGTGTTGGGTTAGTGTTGTGTTAGGGTGGACACCTCACCCCGACACATGGCAGGCTATGTTGTCCTGACTATACAGACACACAGGAGAGTTTTGACGTTGTTCACTACTGTTGTGACTGACTCTCTGGATACAGGAATGCCGCTAACCTATATTTACACATTGTAGGTGAGTGGTTTTTCCCTTTTCTATGTCTATAGACAGCTATAGATAGGTATTAATAAGACTAACGCTTCACTTGGGTGTACTGAGGCAAATAAATTGTTTATGCTATGTTTTGTATGTATACAAAAAGGGAATTAAGCTAATAAAATAAAATAAAATCATAAAATCCAATCAGATTTGCATATGCATTTGATAAAGAGCCTTCGCCCTTATTTCAGTCCTATAGAAAGACCATTTGTTTTATTTTCAAACAGAATTTAAAACTGCATACCTTGAGAATGCAGGACAATAAAACAATTGGAAGTAAATCACAGACAAGGACAAATTCCTGTCCTTTGGGTAATCTGATATGTCATCTTCAATAATGTCAGGAGATCTAGCCTTAGCTGCTGTAGGTTTCTCTCTTACTCTCTCTTTTTCTCTCCCTCTCTCACATAAACACTTGCACAGACAAACAGATTCATAAACACATTGACATAACTAAAAACACACACGGGACACATGTCCTGTGAAGCACGCCAGTACACCAGTTCAAATAGCCTCAGTATGCCTGCAGCAGCCAGAAGACAGTAGAGAAGGAAACCAACAAGATCTAAAAGTAAAGCACGTTGATTTTAAAACAAGTGTACTTCATATATACGTCCTCATTCATTATACACTAACTATAGGCATTAAAAGTAGTTTATTTACATGTATGTTAGAAAAAGACAATCCATTAATCCGTATCCTGCAGTTAAACCAAAAAGCACGAAACCAAGTGTTTACCACTATCTTATATGGCTTAAAACTGAAAGGACTTGTTTATCATTTAGTTGATGATTTTTTTTTTGATAACTTTTAACTAGAAGTCCCTTCTCCAGTAAAGATGCTCATTATCTGCTATTTATTCCTTCCATTTGCTGCTTATCTCAGTTTTCACATCATTGTAAATGATTTCTTTTCAACTTCAATCTTTTTAGTCAGTCTGACATACAATTCAAGCAAGCTGAAGACATCATCTTGGACTTAAGGAAACTGTGATGTGCATTTTTCACAATTGATTAGCATTCATTATTTTGAAAAATGTGCTTAACACAAAGAAATCACCCGTCATTCCACATCCTGTATCTTAACGCCCTACACCATGTGTTTTAACAGCAGCAGAATAACCTATATTTCCCGTGTATTCACCCCAACGCATAGTTCACACTTACAAGCGCTTGTACCGATGCTTCAGAGTGATTTCAGCGCATTTGCTGGTGTGTTTTCAGTGTTTCAAAGCAGCCTTTCAACAGCATTCTTACTGGAACTTGGTTTCCATACAATATACATGAAGTTAGCCTACATTACTAAAAGATTTACGACAGTTCTTTGTCAAAACACTTGTTTTTACCACGTAGCCTGAAATTTTTAGTTTACACCTTCATGGAAATGTGGTTAAATTTGAAACCACAGTCTAATACTGTGAGTAAAAGGAAGAAAAAAAAAAAAAGTTTGAAGCTGTTGGTAACCGTTTGGATCTACTTCCTTACAAACAATGGCCATGCGCACTATTACAAGTGAAAATAATTTTGAGGAAACTTTTCATTTAGCATGTTATAAACGAAAACAAAAGTTTACAGTACCTTTTCTTTCTCTGCAGCCCTCTCTCTCTCTCTCGGTCTCCTCCTGTGTACTCTCTCTGCCTGTCTTCGGTCTGCTCGGTCTGGCGTCAGTGAGTCGCGGAGCCGTCTCACCCTCCGCTGAGCGCCAGTATCACGCCGCGGGATGCAGTCCCGACAATAACAAGACCTACTTTTCACACATCTAATATCTTCATTCACCGTGTGGAAATGGATTATGTAACTGTGGAACAATGCGGTTTCTTTTTCTCTCTCTCGCTAATTTACAAGGAGAGTTTCTTTTCAGATGTATGAGTTTGTGGCTGCAAAACTTGTCCGTTGAAGTGGGGTGAAATGTTGCTTGTTTGAGAGAAAGAAATGAGAAAGGAGGGGGGGGGGTCTCTTAACTGCAGAGACTTACAGAACATTCATGCGAAATATGCAATAATTGATAGATTCACAATACAACGAAATACAATGAAATCATCCTCAATAGAACAAAACATTAATCCTATACTCTGTGTAACTTCAAACTAAAAAATGTCCCATGTAGAAAGATTCATTCATTCAGATTCTTCCTCTCTGTTCTTACTAAATATGGCAGCTCTTCCTCTTCAAACTTTGGGCAGTAAGGTCTTGCAGTAGTTTCAACTGATAAACAACTTTGTGGTTTATTTGTAGTGAACCCCTGAACTGCATCACATTTAACCTGCCTCTCAGTTCCAGCTTTGCTTTGATTGTGATACGATAAGCACTATTTATGTTGTCAGGAGAACAAAAAAGTGTCCAAGAACAGGGTAAGCAGAGGAGCATGCTCACACATGCCATCATTTCAACTTCCCACCTCAAGACAACGCACATACACACTAGCAGCTCACGCCTGATGCAGGTTTTTCCTCTGGTGGCTATATGGAGGCATTATTTTGCAGTGTCAAGAGTGAAACTTCCAACAGGTCTTCAGACCATCTAATTAATAATGCATGATAATGCATGAAAATAGCAGTCAGGCAGTGCAGCAGCAGCAGAGGACAGGAGGTATCATTTCCAAGTCAGCTGAATCAGTCCATTCATATTGTGACGCGTTTAAGAAAAATTCAAAATACTTTGTGATGTAATAGGTTACATTTTATCTGATCAGCACAGAGACAAAAGTGTAAATTCCCCCATCACAAAAAGGAAACTGTCAGAGCACAAGAACTAAAAGATAAAAATACACTTCCACAGAAAATCATAAGTGAGTTAAAATGCCACACAAGCATGACTGCAACTAATGATTGGTTTCGTTATTGTTTAATCTGGTGATCATTTTTTTGATGAAGCAATTGTTTGGTTCATAAAATGTCAGAAAATAGTCAGAAAAAACTCCTGTTGTAATTTCCCACAGTCCAAGGTGAAATGTTCAGATTATTATCAGTTATTTGATCTGTTTAAAAGTCCAACACCTAAACTCTACTTTTCTATCATGTAAGACAAAGAAAGACGAAAACAGTATTTTTGCTTTAAAGATAATGACGAAAACGAATATTTAATGATCAATGTAGCTGTAGTTTTATTTCCTGTCGATTAATCGACAAAGCTCTTCACACAAGCTCAATACAGTATTAAAAATTGCACAAAGTAGCAAGTGAGTTACAACGTTAGTGACCAAACGAGCTCCTTATGGTGAATATTATAGAAATATTGTTATTTTGATGTGAAAAGAAAAAAAAAAAACACACAGCTTTTTCAGTATTTGGCGAGTTAATCAGTCAAGTTCAGGGTTGCCGCGGTGAGGGGGACTAGATTATCTTGAGCACAGGCGGAGGGAAACCGTTCAGAGCGGAGGAGGCTCCTGGTGCAGGTGACGTCACGGCGCTGGCGACAGAATGTCTGAGTAAGGCGGGAGCGAGCTGCACGTGAATAAATCTGGGAAAACAGTGCGAAGAGGGGGAGGGAGGGGCGGGGGTGATGATGATGATGATGAGGATGATGATGAGGATGATGAGGATGGGTATGAATAGAAAGAGGGTTCCACTAACTTTTAGTGTAAGGATTCCTCTCCCACACACACACACACACACACACACACACACACAAAAAAAAAAGGCAGCTGCACATTCACTAGACCGCAGACATTTACACAGTAGTAGAGGAGGCTCCAGAGTTTATTCAGACTATCAGGCTTTATGGCATTTTATATCATTTTATCGCACTATAACCATGTAATCAAGCAGCGTACTGCATATAACATAGGTTTACTATCAGTGGTGAAAAGCAACAAAATCAAGGCTGGATTATCAACTGAGCAAAGCAGACAACTTGCTCCAGACCTCCAGGGGCCCCAAAAGTCCCAAGTTTACCCCTTATCATCTTGGTCTACATAATCTCATCAAATTCAAAATTTGTTGAAAAGTAGAGCATCAACTTGCAAATCCTTTATCATATAGCCCTGATCATGTAGAGGGACTGTGTCAAAAATGTAGTTTTAAAAATTCAGTTAGGCTATTTTTCACTCACGTGGAGGAGAGCTGTGTTTTAGTTCTGTGTCAAGTAACTAACACACAGAGACTAAGAATCAATAGCCCAAAGATGTTATTTTTACTATATTATACAATATAGAAAATATATACATAAGAGGTCAATCCATTCACAAGAAAGTACATTGTAAATACAGTACAAGGGTACTTGTACTTCACTTGAGATATTTCTGTTATGCTACTTTATACTATTACTGCACAGCATGTCTGAAAAAAATGTGCCACTACATTTATTTGACAGCTATAATACTTTATTACTTTGCAGAATAAAATGTCCTATACAAATGATCATCTCATAAAACATTATGCATTTTTATAGGCCCATCTGAAGCTACCCAATGGAGTACAGCACTAAGTAAAAGCAGCAATACCACAATGGGCACAGACTCCATTGACAGTACTTTGACCCTGTTGTGGATATTTTCCTCAAAGAAAATCCAGAACTGAGACCTGCAAAAACATACCTCGGACCCTTGCTAGGGCACCATAAACATCTGGTGGGGTAATAATAAATCCTTTGTTTATTTACTTTTGGCCTATACATTACACCTATTAAATGCTGAAATAAGCCCATAAAATAGTCACCCATTTTTTAATATTTACTACAGTTTACTAAGGCCTTAAAATACCCAGACAGTATACTCAGTGGTAGCTGTATCACTGCTTAAAACTTTTTATCTTGCTGTATGAAGTGTAATAATAGTCAGATTAAACATGTCTGTGTCCCCTAAAACGTCCATCCTTTAGAATGGTAAATTTGATTACTTGACATGAGAGTGTCAGCTATTTTGTCTATACAGCACATAAGACAGGCACAATGCAAATATTTGCATTTTTAAAGTGGATAACACGAGGCAAATTACATTTCACATCAAACAAATTCGCTAATGGAGTTGCTGGGGTCGGGTTTATGTGACCACTAAAGATGAAATACTTTTGCTTATTTACCTCGCTCATGTAGTTATTGTTATATCAGTGGCAAGGAAGCTACCCAAGTGTTTATACAAAGAGTCTTTCCTTTCGTAATGGCTACAGCAGATCATACTGTGCTGGCTGTGTCTTACTGTGATTCTTCACACAGAATGTTGTGATCCTGGTAAAAGTGACAGCAATAACACAAAATGATGTGTGCATACATATTCTGATATATACACAGGGAGGTTTCTGATATATCCTACCCTTAGATTGGTCTTGCTCTGTAGTAGTAAGAAATGAATGTGGATGCATTTAGATGACGTTCCCCATTGTTGAGCCATCACACAGCAAGACACCAACCACTGATGGGGAAGAGAAAAGGCAAAAAGAAGGGTCAGCGCCTTCCCATCTCTCTGCTGTCTTTTAGTACGTGTCACTTCATGAGCCAGCCTAAGGCCACCTGTAGCTGGAGGAGATAAGTACTCTACCCTGGCATGGGCAGATGTAATAGATATGTTCATCTCAACCATGTGATTTCTATTTCAGTATTTCAGTATCTAAAATGTGAAGAATGTAGCAGACTTTAGCCTGGATTCAACTTCCAATCTGAGCGGTATCCAGGTATAGTGTATGTGCTTCTGCTGCAGTTTGCTGACATGAAGCTATACTCGCTGCATGGTTTTGGTTTGGGTTCTCCCTCTCCTTCTGGTGTTGCTTTCATGTTAATGGGTTCCTCATCTTTTTCTGCTTCCTCTGCTTCTGCTGCCGCTTCTCTCCCACCCCGACAAATCTCCAAGGAAAGGCAAGGCGAGTCCCCAGGAAAAAATGCTGGCCATCTCTGGACAGGGAGGTTACAGGCTCACAAACCAGACTGAAGGCTAACATGCTGGAGGCTGCCAGGCCTGAAGGCTAGCCGACTGGGATGCTGGCTGGAGGCTAGCTGACTCAGAACAGGCAGCGCATTAGCAGATTTGAGGCTAGCCTACTGAAGGACAGGCTTGTGGGACTGATTGGTGGCTGGCACACTGGTGAACAGCTGGTCGGGGATCAGGGTTGCTGAGAAAATCCTGAAGCCAGACAGGTATAGGGAATTCCTCATCCACAGCTTCTTGGAAACTTCCCGGAGCCAACTAAAAAAAAAGGGACCTTTGCGTTCCTTACAACGGGCTCTCATCCACTCTCCATTCCCGCACACAAGGGATCATAAAGATCATAAACTTCCTTCTCAAATTGATCTGCTGGGTCCATGGTTAGTCAGTGACAAAATTAAAAATTAAATTAAAAATGAAATGCATAGAAACATAAATATAAATATAAAGTGGGGGCAATACTCTCTCTTTGATCCATTCTTTTCAGATCAGCTGAACATGACCTTTCTCTTCTCGTATTCTATCCATTTTCCCAGCTTTGTTCATGGGTCCCTGGAAGATTTTCCATTAAATATTTTTCCTCTATAATGTCCATCTACTTTCCTGGTCTTGGTATCCTGATGCAAGTATTGTTAACTACTGCATCATTTAGAAACAATCTTTTAGGGTGTTTCTTTACATGCACCTGTAAGCACTTCAATCACTTCCTAACTATACCTTCTGCTGAAATTCATTTTTTAATCTATCATAAAAATGCCTTAGCTGTAAATATCTGTCCAGATCTCCATTCTATAAATGAAATTCTACTTTGAGTTTTTTCAAAACTTTTAAAAGCCTTCCCCTGTCTGACACATACAGCAGTTATTACTTTTCTCTCCACCTTACAAAAGTATTTTCTCTCTCCAGGTCTAAATCGGGGAAATAAGAGGGTCAAATCAGTCTCTATTGTCTCTTTCCAATTTGTATTTTTTGTCATCACATTCCATATTTTCAGTGATTCTCTAGAATAAATGTTCTCCCTTTTGGTCTTTGTATTCTTTCCCACTTAAGAATTAATAAATGTGTTATTTGGATAAGGAAAACCACATATAAAATTTTTGAAAGAGAAATATGAAGCAAACAACAGCAGCCAGCTAGCTTAGCTTAGCATAAAGACTAGCCTGGCTCAGTCCATAGGTAAGAAAATCCACCTACGAGCACCTTTAAAGCTTACTTATTAACACGTTATATCATGTTTGTTGTAATCCACTTAAGAGGTGCTGTACAGTAAGTGGATTTTGTTACCTTTTGATGGAGACTGACACCAGCTACACTTAACGCACAGATATGAGAGTGTATGAGGGTGAGATATGAGGGTCAGGGTTAACACTAAGCCAGAGCCATTTAGAAACCTTGGAGCGCTGCCTGTCTCTAACCAGACTGAGGAAGAGTGGACTCATGGGTTAGGATTGATTACAACATTAACGCCACAGACTTCCATGAATTAGCACGGGGTTGAAATGCTCAACGATGACTGACACACATGTTTAGATGACACTCCTTCACACATGCAATTCATTTTGCCATCTGAGGGCTCTTGGCAGACCCATTGAATTTTTTGCAGCAATGTGAAGCATGGCAGCAGTACATCATGGCAGCTCGCATTTCAAACGGATGGCTCATTTGGCACGGCTTTTTGCAAGTCCTTCTAGAAATAATGTTGGGGGTGGTAATATTTGAGTGCTGTCTCCAGGGGCTCTTGGTTTATCTCTTCTACTTTCATTGCACAGAGACAGAGGATGCACCAATCAGAGGGTGGCACTACCTGAGATTCTAATACTGCACTGTTTTGTCATTATATAGTTAAAATGTGTCAATTTACATGCAGTGAAAACAAATTATAAAGTTACATGCATATTGAGCAGACTTGCGCCTTATCTGACACTTGATTGATTGTTCTCACAGGTCTTTTAGAGGTTTGATCAGTGGTCCTCACACCAGATAATGCTGCAATTCTAATCTAAGCCCACTGTGTAAAATGAGACTCCCTTGAGGACTGCGTCTGATTCCCTACTCCCTGGACTACGGTATGGAGGGTGGTCTGCCCCGATCCCCTCCCTTGGTTTCGTGGGTAGAAATCTTAAAGTCTTGGGGAGGGGAAGTGTCTGACAGCAGCTGTCACAGTCACTTGTTAGATGGGACAGTTAACCCCAGATAGCACAGCTGTCAGTCAAAGCAGTCGTGGCACATTTTTCACAAGGGGGTGGTGACATGATGAACTTCAACCAACTACAGACGCTTGTTTTTGAGTGGACACATGGCAGTGCACCTGTATCTTGGCCAGCTGTCCCTCATTCTACAGGTGCACCGTCAGTGGCTTTGTCATTTATTCACTAAAGAAGTGTCTTTTTGTCCGAATATTGGCTACTGTGTTTTATGGTGCAACCTGTGTATATGTGAATTTCCTCTCATTTCCCAAGGACGTGAAGTTTGAGACTCTAAATTGCCCACAGGTATTCTGTCTCGACTTGCAAAGGACTGCTGTCCACTCCAGGGCATTTCCCTTTGATTAATGAATCTGTGCTTGACATGTTATACCTTTGAAGATTCCTCTGAGCTCAGCTGCTGAGCAAAGGCTTACTGGTACCTGCTAAGCAAGTCTTTGCATATTTTAAAAACAACTTTTTGTCTCTTTTACCGTCATCAAGCAGTCAAAGAAATTAAAGGTTAATGGTGACATTTATATAGCACTTTTATCCACTCACCACCAAAGAAAGACGCCTGAATTATTGTGCTAAGTAGAGTTACCCCAAAAGAGAGAGGCACACTGGGAGTTTCAAGCTTTCAGTTTTAGTTTAAAATCTATCACCTGGAGTAGGCAGAGGTGTCAGGAAAGCATGACTCATAAATACTGTAAATACTCTCTATGAATCTCTCAGTCTTTTCGGTAAACTACAAGGTCAAGAATGAACTTTTAAATCTAACAAAATGTTTAATTTCGTAGCTTGTTTTAAAGTGGACTGATTACCTTGTGTTACATTAGGGCACTGCAGATACATGACTGAGACATCTAATGCAACGCTGAAGAATTTCACGGCCACAGTTTTATGCAGTGATTATTTTTGCTGGATCTTCTTGCCAATGGTATTTCCATGTTGTCTATAACAAAAACGTGGGCAAATAAATTCTAAAATATTGATGAGGGGACATAAATTAATGCACTTATCATACAAGGTTACACACAAACCTTGAACTAGTCTCATTGTTCCTGACCTATTTGATCATAAATACTTTCCACCCACATCATATAAGAAACCTCTCTCCAGTGAAATGTCTTGCATCAGATCAAACCAGCATCCTGCTAACCAGATCATCAAGCAGATGTTCCCTCTGTACACCCAGGCTGAGATCATACCTCAGGAGAGAAAGGGAGGAGGGATGGGGGGCTGGCTGGAGCATTGTAAGCGATAGCCATCATGACATCACCTCTTCCTGGTTTGGCCTCCAAAGACAGATCTGTAGGGCAAAAATAGACCGCTCCTCAAACAAAGCTGATGACTGATTGTTTGCAGCAAAAATGATTACGCCAGTGGATAAACCACAAGGACAGTTGAGGTCAAATGTCAAAGAGTACAACAGAAGAGCTGTAAATAGATAATGTAAATGAGATTTGCTATAACTCCAACTCTGCTAAATCGATTTAATGCCAATATTCCAGATCACTGTATAAAATGTGGGACGCAGAAAGGCACATTATTTAATTATATGTGGGACTGCTCAATTGTTAGAGGTGTCTGGACAGATGTTTTGGATACTTTATCTTTTGTTAGTAAGGCGAGCTGTTGCTGCTGCCCTGGATCATGTATCCTTGGAATCTTTCCAGTAAAATGTAACCCAATGTAATGCAACAATTTTCATCTATTGAAAGCAAAACTTCTAATAAGCAATAAGCAATTTTTCAAATGAACATATGTATTATTTCAGCTTTGCTTATATATTAATTTCTTATTTCTTGTTCTAGCTACACTAGGGGTGTGGCTCTAGGGATGGTAATGTTTGTCTGAGGTCCAGACTGCAATCTCTCAAGAACCATTACATTTTGCACAGACATTCATGGCCCCCAGAGGATGTATAGTAATGACCCCTTGACTTTTTCTCTAGCACCACGATGAGATTGACATTTGAGTGAAATGTCTCAACAGCTATTGATTGGATTGCCATTAAATTTGGAAAAGATGAGCCTCCATGAGCCTCCTTCAGGATGGATTGCTATAACTTTGCTGGTAAAAATTTAAAGTTTATCCGTCACCTTAGTTCATGACCTAATATCTGCAATACTAATGACACTCCCATGAGGCTCAGCTGTAGTTTTTGTTTCGTGCTAACTTGCAAAAGTTAGAATGCAATCTATAATGTTGAATGTGGTAAACATTACACCTGCTAAACATCATCATGTTTGCATTTTCTTTATGAGAATGTTACAATGCTGGCGTTAGCATTCAGCTTCAAGGATGAGTTCATATTATATCATAAGTCTGTCACAGTACAATAGCCACATGTCCTTATTTACATTTAAATAGTTTTTGGCCACTAATCATTCCTCCTGTTCATACTCATCCACAGCCATTGTTTTGTGCAAAAAAATATTACAACGTTTATCTAAAGATAAAACATGAGGCTTCAGCAGTCCAAGTTAAACAAATCAAGTGAGTTTCTTCAAAACCTAGCATCTTTTTAGAGTTTGTCCTCCATCACTTACACTGTGACAGCATTAAGAAGTGATCTTTTAATGGCCAGTATGAACAGTGGGAGTTATTACAGCATGCAAGACTTAAATGCTCATATGGGCACCTGACTGACTTGAAAACCTGTGAGCCTATCGTTTAAAGCAATGCTGTGCTGCGACTGTAGAGTCTTGGGCTTTATTTGAATATATCCTCTCAGTGTTGTTACACTGATTCTTGGTTTAGTCTTGTGCCCTTGTTTGAATATCTAATATCATCTAATCACATGTTTAAAAAAAAGGGAGGACAGTTGTGATTCTGTACGGGTCATTTAGGAAAACAGCACTTATAAATACATAGCTAAGTTTGTTTAACTCAGCGGGTGGTGAGTTGGCGTTTGTTTTGTGGTATCATGACACAATATGAAATGAATGTTGCCACCACACTGCAAATGTGGCTACAAACAACTTGCTAAAAATATGATTTTAATCCATTTTCTGAGTCAGTGCTTACTTGAAACCAAAACAGCAGCAGGTCACAGCAGTAAGTGAAGTAAAGCATACACACGGCCACCCTGGGAATTCCCTCCCCACTTGCCCTAGGGGACACAAACTGTATCCTGACACTATGACGATGTCATCAATTGATCCCTGTGGTCACAGCTGTCATGTGACAAGGTCAGATGTGTATGTGTATGTTTAATGGCGACATGAGGCTGGATAAGTTTAACAGGGACTTGAACAGGATCAGACATTTACAGAACAAGCTCACTTAACTGCCCAGCCTTATTAAATAATCTGCCCTCTCAACTACCATTCAGACCACTCCTGAGTACAATAACTGAGGCTTTTCTCATGTGTTAGCGTGGCGTCATGTGTTTGCTTTCAGATGGCTAAGTGACCACCCGTCTCCTCTCCCCACCCCCTCCGACTTCAGTTTAAAGACTTGGCCCTTTGGAGGGAGGGGGGTGGGGGGGTTGGGGCAATCGATTACGGCCATTTACAGCAGCCCTTCTCCTCAGGACATCAGAGCAACCCTTCTGCTCTGCCCAGTTAGTTGACACACCTTCCTTTGACCTGCTTTTTATGAGTTCTGAGGAGTACACTTTGTCTGGTGTGCTCGATGCCATCACAAGCGCTTCACAAAGAAGGATCAGACGAAAGCTTATCAAGTTAACTAAACCTTGTCACACAGTCCCTCACATAAACAAAAATTATTTAAAAAAAGGGCCATAAGAAGTAAATCTGCATTATGTTTGTCTAGAAGCACTAAGACACATTTAGTGTGGAAAATGAGAGACAACTGGTCATCCAGGGTTATACAGCAGACACCCACAATTATCACCTTCTTAGGATAAAAAATTCAGATCATATTTAATTTGTGTTATACACAATAGTAGCTACACAATCCTCAAAGGTTCCACGCATGGTTGTATTTCAAACCATGATGTCCACGGTTTAATGCATGAACCAGAGACACATTTGGACCATGAAATTGTCCCAATTAAGCTTTGATTGGCATAGTTATTTAATGAAAGTCAATTCACAAATCAAATGTGAGCAGATGGAAATGTCTAAAAGTAGATACTGAGCTCCACCTGGTGGTAAAGACTGGTCACTGCACCATTTTGCTGCAGTTACAAGCTTTTCATTACCATTTACTGTACATCAAGCAGCTTTAATGGTGTTTTCATATTTCCAGAGCTTGAAAATGCGACGAGCTAAGGCATTTTAATAAACTTTGTGATATTATCTTAAGAAGAACTCTCATCTGATGATGCACAGAGATGCATCTGCTACACACTATATCCATTCACCTGAGACACCTGAGACCAAAGAACCCAGGGGAACATTTGCCCTTGAGTCTCAAAGCCAGGTTCCTCACGACATTTCCCTCATCTACTTTTGATGACGACACAAAGGACAGTTCCATTCAATTCAATTTATCTTTCCTGTTTCTCTCCCTGAAATGAGTCAGATTTGAGAGAAAACAATTAGAAAGAGAAACAGAAAGGAAAATCTGGAAGTTCCAAACACTACCAAAGTAAACAGCTCCTGCATGAGTGGGTCTCCATAAATCACTCAAAAATAACAGACTCCATGTGCAACAAAACATGAAGGGTGTTTATAACTTTCTTGAGGAGAATGGAAGCAATAACTATGCTGTTTTTATGTTGTTTTCCACCCACAACTGCATGGCCAAGAAAACTCAAGGGAAAGAGAGGCTTTCACTGCCAATAATCTGTCATTTATGGCCATGATACAAGTTAAGAACAATAGAATATTAAAGAGTTAGAAATACAAAAAAAAAAAGACAGACAAAAGGACCACAGTGTTAAGCCACAACATAGTGAGCTGTCCAGTGATCACATCTGTACTTTGGTGTCATCTTTTCTGGCCAGGATGGCACCCACACTGCCCTAATAAAACATCAAGCAACAATATGCTAATGGATATTCAACAATCTTATTCACGAACCTGTGGGTTTCACAGTTTTACCACATATATCCAAACAATGTAAAAAAAAAAAATATTTGGGCTTTTCTTCTCCTGGACTGTTTAATATTTTCTGTGTGTGGAAAAAAAGTTTTAAATGACAGCAGTGACTTTCTTATTGAAAGGAGGTTCCTTTTTAAGAGGGAATAATCTCCATGACTTACAAATGTGGTGATTTATGTCATACATGAGAGGGACGACTGCGGTTTATTTGGTGAATGCATGGTCAGTGGTAAGCAACATCATTTGTTGAAAACAGACAATGTAGAATAAAAACAGATGAGAAGCTAACAATAATAATGTGCAAGTCATATACTTGCACGTGTTTCCCATGTACACAACATTTGGCTTCTTTTTGTTTTTATCCTTTTTTTGAGTCTGTGTCAAAGACTCGTTTGTTATAAAGCTGTGGCCAGATGGAGCTGATAGATTATGGACTAAATTGTACCAGAGGAATAATATTTTTTCCATCTTCTTCATCCAAATGGAGTCAGAAAGGCCACTCATGTCAATAAGTGTCTTCCTACCATTTACTCATGATAAATATCAGCAGAACTTTGATACAAGTGTTAAACAAGTCATGTTATACCTTTACTAGGGATTTAATGTTACAGGAGTCAAGTGGTAAGTCTGGAGATATAAGATTCTTTTTTTTTACTGATACAGTTATCCCGCTGCATCTGCCTATATAAATCAAAACTTCAGGTAGTGTGAAAAAATAAAATCATGTTTCCATATGAAGAGAAGTTTGTGAACTAACCTTTACAATTTTGGGGATGTGGTCCAAAAAGTTTTGAAGTCCGAGGCTTCATGTCTGTCTTGTGATCATCCTCCAAAGTAGGTGAAAATCTCTTGCCAGTCTGGAGAGTCTGCGAGTCACAGGTAATGTAAGATTCAATAATTGCAAAAATGCTTTAGAAAGTAATGCAGACAAACCCCTTTGTTGCTGGTGCAATCTCCTACCTATTTTCTTATTAACATCAATGTTAAATATCTTTTATAAATGACACATATCAGTATCAAACCACAAATAAAAACTAGGCAATAGGAAAAGCACTATTCATCAGTCCTGATCAGCCAATTCTTATTGTATTAAAACCAAATGCTCAAAATAAATCCAAAGCAGTCAAAAAAAAAAAAAAAAAAAAATTAAGTTATTGTTACTAATCAAACACAAATCTTTTCACTCACATTTTATTCAGTCCATTGAATCAGAGGAATCCAAATGTTAATATGGTGAAAACAGTTGAAGGTTAAAGAGAGAGACTGACTGCACATTAACCTAAGGCAGGAGGGTATGAGAGATGCAGGAAAGAAGACTTATCTTACAGAAAAAGGTTAATTCAAACCCAATGCAGGGTTCAGCACATTTCCAGCTGCACATGGTTGCTCAGGGAAGTCTTCTCTCTGTTCGCCTCTATGCTGCTCTTGTTAGTCCCCGCCCCCTTCCCCCCAGCTCACAGGTGTGTCTGATTGGTCTCTTCACCTTCCCTAATTTCCTGTTCTTTCAAGATTGTAAAGGGTTATTCTGCACTTTTTCTGTCCATTCTTTCTGCTACATATTTGGCATGAAGTACTTAAAGTGGGTAAATGTTCATATTTCTGGATGTTAATGACTTAAATATTTTATATTTCCAAATATTTAAAAATGAAACCTCATCTAACCTAGTTTCACCTTTCTATGTATGTATGTATGTATGTGTCTCTGAACATAGACTCATTTTGCTGAACCCTGGGAGCATTTTAAAAACTTTTTTTCCTCATAATTCATCCAAAATAGTACTGGTTACTCAAATACATTTTGGAACATTGGAAACATTTTCTTTACTCAATCTAGACCATTCAATTTCATATGCATATCTTCTGATTTTCCATAAGAGGTCAGTGTTGCACTGCAAACAGTTACCACGCTCTGAGAAGTTGTGTCAAAGGCGCCTTTGAGAGTGTCTTGGCAGCACCTGGCTCACAGCTAAACACTGGTTCAGGGGAATGGAAAATCAGACTCTTGCTCCGGCTTCATGATGCATTCCATGTCAAATTATTTAAACTTTTCCGTCAAAATAGACTAAATTTTTTCGAGAACCTTTTTAAACTGAAATGGTTTGCCAGTAATTCATGGAGCTAACACGGAGGACAGTGTTGATTTCTATGGTGCCAAGATAGACAGAGTAAAGCCTAAAGTAAAACAATATCTCAACCAATGGTTCATAACATCTCAGTGATGGGGTAGACTGCCAGAAGTGGTTGCAGTGCGGTCAGGTTGAGGTGAGGTTTTGGGGTTGTCGGTTCCTCCTCAAGTTTGGCTTAAGTGGAAGTTGAGGTTCGGTTTTGGCCTGGCTTGTATGGGTTCAGAAATGGAGCGGGAAATGGGGAGTTTCTTGAGCAACATATTGTTTCCCTTGCACTGTCAAAAGATATACAGAGAAGCAATTAACAGAACATCAAAATATGTCTTTGTCTAAATATTGTAAACATATAAATCATCTTGTGCCGTGCTCCTGTTCTGCACTGTCAGAATGGCCGAATTGGAAAACAAATCAAGTGGAATGAACATGCAATTTGAGCTCTACAGTAATAAAACAATTTCCACCCATTGAAGTTTTTAGCGGAACATACTGTTTTCATTTCTCAGTTCCACTTTGAAAATTTAGAGTGTGTCCCCATGGGCAGGGTGGGGTGGCGGTTAGGCAGAGTGAATGGGAAGGTATTACACAGCATGACTACAGTCCGTCTCTGTGTCTAAGTCTATGTTCCCCGACTACTGCCCCTGTGAGATCACCGGCCACTGACAGGGAATTGGCTGCAGTGCGCTCTCACTGAGTGATTCCCCAGCGGGACAACCTGCCAAGCACTGAGCCTGCCAGCAACCCTCTCATACATTCCTCAACATAGCGACTGCTGCCAGCTCGGAGAGTCTGGGTGGATGCCACCCAGTGCTTCCTTAGCTGCCCCAGACACCTGAACTAGCACAGGACTGGAGGAGAAAGCGAGAGAAACAGGGATAGCTGGAAGGGTTCATGGTGGGAGTGAGAGCTCTGTTAAATAGCCAGCAAACAGCCACTGCAGCTGTTGTGGCCTTTTCCACAACGATTCCACTGTTCGAGCTTCCAGTACAGCACTAATTAAAACTGTGCCCATCTCTCCTCTAGCCAGAACTTTCCAGAACACATATGCACACATGTATTCAAATGCATGTTCTCTCTCAGACTCACACACACACACACACACACATATACACACACACACACACACACACACACATATATATATATATGTACACACACACACACACACACACACACACACACATATATATATGTGTGTGTGTGTGTGTGTGTGTGTGTGTGTGTGTGTGTGTGTGTGTGCTGTGCTGACCCTCCAGTACATTTGAATTAAGTTACTGTTCATCCTCTGTTGTGAACAAAATTAACCACTTTTGTCCTTTGACTGAGCTGATTCAAGCTACAGCAAACAATGTTTTGGCCACATGGGGGCAGTAGACCAAGTTGTGAACACAACACTGACATATTATCCCCTTGTGAAGTTGTGGAGGGCAACATGTTAGCAGACAAATGACAACTTATACATTTGGCAGACACAAGGCAACATCAGAATTCATCTGAATTCTTGCTTGTGGCCATCTTTTAAATGTAATTTCACTCTCTTTTAGCTCTGTGTTTGGTCTCCGCCGACTCCTGAGGGAAATATCTGTCTCTGCGTAATGCTCCACTATGTCCAGCTAATCACTAACTGTGTCTGTGTGCTAAGCAGGTAGATCACAACCCCATGAGAGGTAGGAGCTCAGTGAACCAAATCAGCAAACTTACAGGCAGTAATACCAAAACAATGAGCTGAAAGACGCTTAAATTCTCTGTAGAGCTGAGGAAACATCTGTGGGTTTGCTATCATGACTAATTTTTGGATAAAAACTTACAAAAGCTAATGAAATTGGCAAACAGTCCTGATGTTGTGGCCATCTTTTGTGCTCTAGAGATCACATAAATCTAATTATTTTGTGTTGTGTGTTTAGTGTTTCATTTGTTGATTATTTCAATGATTAATTATTTTCTGGCATCAAATGTCAGAAAACTGATAAATGCCCATCAAATTTTCCTCAATCCCGCAGTGACCAACAGCCCAAACCCTAAACCTGGTCTACCCACAATAATATAAAACACAGAAGTGGCGAATCCTCACATCTGAGAACTAGTATGCTTGGCAATTTTGATTGACAGATGACTTAAATTGTTGCCTCTTTACTAATCAATTAAAACTAAATGTTTATGCACTACCATAAGGGACACCTTTCTCTCTGTGCCTTGGAGGATACACATGCTGTAAAAGAACAGAAATATATTGCTTTTCTCAGCGGTTGGGCTCTAATTGCTGCACAAAAGAATAATGAAGTATGTTTGCTTCCAAGAGAAACCTTTGGTCCCAGCCACTTCCCTTCACCTTCTCCGGAGTAGGCATTCCTATATAGATTAGCTGGAAATCTTTCCTGTTCTATCGAGGATAATCCCCCGAACAAGGCAGCTCGCCTCTCATATTAAGAATGATTTAGGCACAGTGAATTCCGGTCAGGTCAAGTCTCCACTTTCATGTTATGATGTGGCTGTTCCAGTTGTTATATGTACCTTGTGGAGAGAATAGGAGCAGACAGAAGAAAGGAGAGGAAAGGAGGTCAGTTTTTTTACTCTTCAAACAGAGTTCAAAGTCATCATGTGGATCTGAAACATGAATTAAGGTCACTGATACAGTGACGCTCAGTGCATTTGAAAGGAAGAGGATGTGTGTGTGTGTGTGTGTGTGTGTGTGTGTGTGTGTGTGTGTGTGCATGTGTGTGTGTGTGTATGTGTGTGAGTGCGTGTGTTTGTGTGTAGCTTGAACAAGGGTGTCTGGGAGTTCACTTTTTAAGACGTTTGAGGTCTTGCGGATATTTCCACATCAGCTTTTCCTTCAGCCTCACACACACTACCCACCACATAGCAGAACATTCATCAGGACTGTATTAGTATGAATGAGAATTACAAGAAAGCGTGGATGCACATGGGCTTTTTTTTTTTTTTTTCCTCCTGGGGTCACACAGAAGAGAGTGACTCACATATATTTACTCCACATAATGTGATTTAAAAGTGACTGAGAGGACACTGCTGCCTTTAAGATAACAGGAAGCTTTAATTATCCCCGTGACAAAATTGGGTATAGTGGGTTAGTTAAGCTGCTGTGATGTGATTCTATTTTCATTTCTAAACTGAAACAAATGAGCCCAGTTAATTTTGTTATGTCCTTTTTTCGGCACAGATTCGTGAATACGGGGAACGATATAGCAACAGAACCAACAAGATCAGCTTTATTTAGTTCAGCTCATTTTAGTCACATTCAGTAGTATATAAAAGGGATCTGGGAAGATTGCTGTAGGCTGGGAGCTGTCACACTTTCTCTACTCTACTGCAGATTTTGTAGGCAGAGGCAAGCAAGAGAAAATGGCTTCCTAACAAGATTTATAATTTTACGCCAAGGGTTCAAACTCTGGCTCATTCCCCTGAGAGGGATTGGTCAGCATTTATAATTTTAATTCATTCATGGAAACACTGCACTGTGTTCTTCCTTATACTGACATTATAGGAACATAATACCAGAATTTGCCGTGGAAAAGCCTCCTCTGATGGAGCATGGGGAGAAAAGACTGGCTTATTTCAGACTAAAGTGAAAAGGACAGTATGGGCAAGACAGGGGTTTTAGTGGTTTTACAGTTCAGTGGTGGTGTTTGAAAGCATGGTCTTTCAGCAACGTGGGTGGCACGGTTGTTCCTAGCATCTCTGCTATTGTATTGTCATTGGCTCTATGCACTTGTCAGCATCATTGCTCACTTTCTCAGGATAAATGTTGATTTTGCTTTATATAAGGAAAGCCGAGGCAGCAGCGCTTTGATTCGTGAAATTGCCATGGCCTCGGTGTGAGAGCTTGTGTCACTGCAGATGTCCAAATTCCTCTGACATGTTTATTGTTTTCTTTTATTTTGCGGAGGCTATTCTGCATGGCTCCAGCGCCACTGTTCCTGTAGCTACTCCTCCATGCGAAATCTTGTGTGTCGTGTAAACAGAGGACCAGAAAATAACAAGCACAAGAAAAGGGAAAATTTCCACCCAGGCGTCGTCTTTTTCTCCCTCGCCCCCTTCAGTGTACCCACCACTTGTTGTCCTTTATTTGTAGCCTAAGTGCTTTGGCATTAAATCTTATTATTTTTTGGTAAATAAACCAGTTTCTGGTAGGAATTACACACAACTTGGTGTGAGGTCCCTTTCAGAAAGGGGCCTGGATCCTTTTATCTAAAATGTTTTCTATTTCTGCTTTTGTAAGACACTTTTGACTGCTTTGAAAGAGAGAAACCAGGTTTTTCTTGCGTTTCTGGGGGTGAGGTTGGGGATTTTTCTCAGCATTGTGGTGAGATTTATTCGAAGAGGCTGCATTTTTTTCTGATTTCCCTCTTTGTTCTCTGTAAGTAGTTCCAGGTCCCCCCTCACTCACACACACACACACACACACACACACTCATCTGTTGGAGTGTGTGTGTGTGTGTGTGTGTGTGTGTGTGTGTGTGTGTGTGTGTGTGTGTGTAAACGTGCCAACGAGGCTCGGTGATTTTGCAGATGGGTGTATATGTGTGTGCGGGTGTGCGCGTGAAGAGCACATGTGTGAATGTGTGTGCGTGAGGCTGAGGCGGGGACTTGATGTGACACCTGCTGTTGGGATGAATAGGGTCAGTGGCAGGGCCCTTCAGCAGGCAGCAGCTGCTTGTTCTCACTGCAAGCTCGACTCTCACGGCGCTGCAAAGCCTGCAGGACTACAACTGAGGCCCTGACACAACACGTAGTGCCCCCTACCTCCATCTCCTATCATTACAGTTATTATCTTCAAGTATTGCTGTTCCCCCTCTCCCAGGGTCACGATCCTAATCGTTCGGAAGGAAACGTGAAATTGACCTGAAGGAAAACATCAAAAACGAACTTCAATTTCCATCCCTGTGCTCTCTGAACGCAGGAAGAGGTTTCCAGACAGCTGCCGACAGACAAAGATACTTGGTATTTGGTTGGTCTGACCTGTCTACGCTCTCTCGCTGTGTGGTAGTCCGCCCTGTGTGTGACTTAGTGGGTCTGAAAACATTCCCTGTGGCACAACAGAGGAAGAGGGCAGAGGATAAACAGTGAGGTATGAAAACATCAGTCTGTGTTTCAGCAGTGTTGCAAATGCCTCCAAAATGTCTATGTTTTTCACCCATCTATTTTTGATAGATTTTTAATTTGAAATCCAGAGAAATGACATCATAATACTCCTTTACAGACACATCATATGGTTGACTTATAAGTCATAGTAAATATTCTTTCACAGCATTGTGTTTCACTCAAATTCCCAAGTTTAGAGATATCGTTCCTTATCTATCCACCAGAGGTCAGCCTTTTATTAACAAATTCTGATGTATTCTAACAAAACAGCTTTTTTTCATGAAGAAAACTCGCACTTAATGGAATCTTTAATAAATTACTAATGATGCATATTTGAACCTTTTGTAAAGTGGGTTTTTTTTGGATAAAGAACATCCCACGTACAATAACAGAGGTGGTGTTTCTGGTGATGCCAGCGTGAGGAAAACCCGTCTGTCATCACCGTCCGTTTGGGTTGAAGCACACAAGCAAAGTACAGAGTATGGTCCTGTTGCAGTGCATTTGTTAAATGAAGGGTTTCTTCAACAGACAGCAAATAGGCGACCAATAGTGCTGAGGGTGTTCCAGGCTCAGAGAGAAACAACAGGCTGAATGGCCACAAGCTTTCCAGTTGTTTCAAACATTTTTGACATTACTTTGCAAAATACCTGACATCATAGGATGTTCTGAGTGTGGACAATTCCCTCAACTTTGCTCACATGTTCTTTAACCTGAGTCATTTAATAATTCTCTAATGTTGTTTGTCCTTTTTCGTTGGAGCAATGTAAGTCGTAAAGGGTATAGCTCTAAGATGAAGGTTGTATTTGCTTGGTCCTTTTGGAGAGTTTGTAGTTAAAGTACATGAGAGCCTTGGACTGTGGGGCTCTCCTGGGCCAGCAGGTGTGTCCGTTGCCGAAGTAGTCCTCCAAACACTGACAGGTGTAGGAACCATCTGTGTTGACACACTGAGCGTGGCGGCTGCACCAGTGAGACCCGGTTAAACATTCATCCTTATCTGTGGAGCAGAAGAGAAGGAGATTAGAAATGTTTATTAATGGCTAATGCTTGTCAGATATTTAATCATTGTTTTTTTTATTTTCAGAGCAAGAAGGAGGCTAAGTCTTCATAGCTAAGTCATGTTGGATCAGGATGGAGAGAGCAAAAGGTTTTCAGAACTGTCTGCTTCAAACCTGCTAAAGAGATAATGTTGCAATGCTCATCGCGTGGATGAAAATAAAAACAGCTTGTGGGTGAGCCCACAGCTGAGTGGGTGAGCTATGAGTGCTCATCAAATAAACATGGTTTCTAGATCCTCTGCTGCCAAAGCACATCTTCGCATGATCCCTCTCTCTGCCAATTAACGCAGATGAGGAGAACATGTGGAGCTGTGCTCTGATCCATTTAGTCATGTACAAGGGCTGACACGGAACAGATCTGACGACTGCGTCTTCAAAAATCTCACACATGGATGTCCCTGTGACCTAGTGGTCTAGGATGGATAACATGTCATCTTAACATCTCTTAACTCCTGTTGCATGAGATCCCATTTTCTGCCTCCCCGCCATCTACTGGATATAAGTGCTCCAAAACAGCACATGAAATACAACAACAACGAAGATAAAAGGGTGCTTTGTTGTTGTTTTTGTTTTCTCTTACCTCGACATTGCACTGAACCCTTGAGCGTCCCCATCACAAAACCATCTCGGCACACGCAGACAAAGCTGCCGAAAGTGTTCCTGCAGGTCTGCCGTAGTGGACACACATCAGCATCTCGCTGACACTCATCTACATCTGCAACAAAATACAAACACGTGTCCAACATCAGCAACACATCTGGCTAATTTCATTGCACAACAGTCCAAACTTTTGGCCTTCTTGTCCACACAATCCAGCCCACCCTCACCTTTTTAAAACATACACACACACACACACACACACACCTAACCTCTCAAGGACAAGGTGCTGAAATGTTTCTTGTCTTTGCTCAAAACAATAATTACCTTCAAAAAGACACGAGGGGCAGAAATGAGCACCTTGACCTTGCAACCACCTCTTTGTACTGAAGCTTTGAAAGGTGCACTGCTGTTCAAAAACAAGGAATGACCCAAATGCACAAATGTTTTACTTAGTGTTAAGTCCCCCAACAGCCAAAGAGGTCCCTCATTCTTCTTAAGTAGGCTACTGTGCATTTCTTAATAAAGAATAGAAATAAGTAGTTCTCAAGTCAGTTTGGTTTGTTAGCCGTAACTGTTTGTTTATCAGACACACCCAACTTCAGCACATGTATTATTTTTATTTCATATTATTTAACCTTTATATGAACAGGTTTGTCCCATCTCCAGCAGGGTACCTCTTTTTCATTAGTTAACAACCACGCAAATATAATTAAAAAATACAGTAAAACAGCACAAAACTAGAACGTAAAGAAAATCAATATAACAGCCCAACAACAGATCCTACCTTTATGGACCTTATTGTATTTATCATTGCGGTATTGATTCAGCCCTATGGTAATGAAGTTATTGTGAAAGAGGTTTCTAATATTTCATGTCAGTGGCAATGGACAGTGGCAATATTGGATTGCTTTGGATGTGTTTAGTGTACCTAATGTGCTCCATGTAAGAAATCCATATAAAATGGCTAGAAAGCAGAAAAATGCCAATGCTACAGCTCCTTGTTCTCTGTGCTGGTCTACTTTAAAGTACAGTTGAGCATTGGTGAGACAAAAGCAATGATTTTGCTTTGCTCTGGAGGGTGAATAGTTCCCACCATAAGCGCTCCCACAGTGTGAGAATGTCTCCTTAACAGCCATGAGAGAGGCTGGGGAAGGCTCGCTTCATTACAGGACAGGAGGCTCCTGCTGCTGAGTTATCAAGGGAGACTTCAGTCACAAAGTGGCTGGACACTGAGGAGGGAGTACAGGGTATGTCTGACATTACATCATGTAATTAAAGGCCTTTTTTCCCATTTGGTGGAAAGACCCAGTGCTGACCTACTGTTGGTTAGTTAGCTGCAGGTGGACTATGTTCATGAGAAACTGTGGACTTCACCTGCTTCACAAATACAACCAGATAGAAAAGATAATCCCAATGCAAGATGGCGGGAATAGCATATAACAGCACACGTGAGTAAAAAACTAAAGAGAACGTAAGAAATAAAGAAGAAAGATGAACCTGGCTTGGTTCTTTTAGATTGAAGTGCAGTAATTGATATAGGTTTGTTTCTCTGGCTGGAATTATACCTGAACCAATCAGAGTTTTGTAGGCTTAATTTAAAATAGAGATGTCGACTTCCTGTGAGAGAGCCAGAGAGATGTCCACCGTAAAACTGCCAACAACAAAAATGGCAACAAGCTGATATTACAACAATGAAGCTGTACAGTTTCTTGTAAGTCAATTCCCTAAAGTGACACATTTTTTTGATCAGAATGAAAAATGTTAACCCTGCAATAACTTATTTTTTTGGCAGCAGAAACAAGGTATGAACACAATTTTGACATATTACATAATAGTTGATACGGTGAAGTTCTAAGCAAACAGTTGCTTATATATACAACCATGAGATACAGTCCCAAAGTTTAGCATTTGGAGTGAATGTTTGTGTCCATCTGATGAATGAAAGTCCAGTATTTACTCTGCTTAAAGCTCTGTTCTTCACCAATCTTATGTTCTATCTTTTTGTCATTTGGTACTGGACAGGTCCATTATCAGAACCAGACCAGGAAAGATCTTGTCCATAAAACCTAAACAAAAAGCTGAAAGATGCAAAAATGTCAAATTGTAGGTTTGTCACTGTATGTAATCCCTCTCTCATTGCACCATTGCACATAGTCATTGTCGAGCAATCCTTCATTTCACAGGCTAAGAGGAAGGATGTAAAGTGATAAATGTAAACATGTGAGGGATCTAGTTATGGTGATTCACCATGAGCTGAGGAGGTGTTTCTATCTAAAGAGGCACTACCTTCACAGGTCTTGTTGTTAGCGGCCAGGTGGAGGCCGGGGGGACACAGACAGCGTACCGCTCCCCCTCTCTCCATCTGGCAACCAAACTGGCAGCGTAGAGAGGAACATGCGGCCTCTCCTGGAAGACAAACAGGGAAACACTGGCTGAGGATCGGTCAGAGAAATGGGCCACTGGATCACCGCTGAGACACACACGCCGCACATAAAGGCTCTGCAACACTGGGACTGGTGTAATGACACTATAAATAAAAGTGGTAACCAAACTCTACTTAAAAGCAAAACTCAGTATCTTTACATAAATCACACATTTACATTTTTCCTCTTGAAATATCCTATCACCAGAAAGATTTGTTATGATATCACTTTCTATAACATAAAACTGTGAATTTCTGTCATAAACATTTATGTTAGCTTACCACGGTGGGTACACTGAGGACCAAGTCCTCAGATACTTTAACCTCCAATTATGGTATAAAGATGGCAGATGGCTTTTTGTGGAAAACTGATGCAACATCAGAAATACCATCTGTCAGTACATTTGGATTGTTAAATACTGGGCTGTTAGTTTTAAATGTTCTGTTTAAAGAGGAAATTACTCACTGGTGCAGGTGTATCCATCTGCACTGAGCATGTATCCAGGTTCACAGTAACAGCGATAGCTACCGTGTATATTCATGCAGCGCTGGGAACATGGTCTCTCCGACAAACCACACTCATTCACATCTGGAGTCAATATGAAACATTATTCAAGCAGCAGATAGAAATCCTTGTGGTAAATGATGCAGAACAACACAGGTAATGGTTGAGAAATTAAAACCATGAGCCTGATAATGATTTTGTGAGTTATACTCTACCTTCATCACACAGTGGTCCTTTATAGCCTCTGGAGCATAAACACTTGTCTGGTCCCACACATTTCCCATTTATGCATGACTCCTTGCACACTGCTGTGGTAACAATGGAAACAATATAAACCAAAATATGCTGACGTCAAATTGATCAGAATATAGTGAAAGTATACTGCATAAATGTCAAAATAATGGTAAAAAAAAAAACAAAAAAAAAACAGCATTTATTATTTTTGTCCACTTGAGGGCAATGGTAAAATATGTAAACACAACACTGATATGTATCATGTTACAAAGTTGACAATGGTTACTGTTTATTTACACATCCAGCAGATATGGAGCAACATTAGCAAGTCATGTTTCTGGCCATCTGTTAAATGCAAGCTCAATATGAACGCTCATCACTGTCAACACAATGAGATGACAGACACTAAAACGCTCCATAGAGCTGTGGGAAATGAGTTTGTTGAAACAAGTGACTCCTTCGCACTTCATATAGTCACTTGATGCAATCAACAAAGTTTGTTTCAAGAGAAAAAGCACACATATTGCAGGATGGCCCTTTTCAAACTGTTATATTACGCTGTGTATGGATTGTTAGTGATGCACATGTGACATGCAGCATTTTAATGTAGGTGGTGAAAGGTGCTGAGAGAAGTAAATTACAAAGACCTTAAAACTATACCTAAGTACAGTATTTGAGTACATTCACATACTGTATTTACGTTCGACCAGTGATGATGATAACACTGATATGCTGGTATGGAGGAAGAAAAGCAATAAATGAGGAAATGTGCAAAGAAAAAATAGCAAGATTCAAAGGTTCTTTACATTTCTCCATTTTATACTGTTTGTTATTTTGTTGAGATGGTGCACCGATAACCCGTGAACTCTGGGTAATGTGTCATTGTAGTTGTGTTGCCACGACATTGCACAGTAACTTACGCTGACAAATGCCGTTAACATTCCTCCATCCCGAACAACAGGAAATAGTTTGACCATAGCTGCAGTGTCCTGGCCGTGCACGACCCCCAGTGTGCTCCAGCGCGTCCTCCACTGACCTGTGGAGGCTGGGACAAAAGGTTATCAGATCATTAAGCATCGTCAAGGCTTCAGGGCTTCAGTTTCGTCACAGAGCCCACAGAGACTGATGAACTGGAATAAGGCAATACATTTCATTTCCAGTAAAGTTTGAAGAAAGTAGTTAGCTTTGAAGTTTTTCCCAATAGCAACTGTAAAAAAAGAAAAGATAAAATACAATAAACAAGTGTTGGAACAAAGGTATTTTAAAATGGGTCAGTAAAGTAATAAGTACACCAGATGCACATGTACTGTGAAGTAGCTCAGATTACTTATGTTGTACATATTGTAGTGTAAATGCTATAGACTATGCTATGCACTATACAGTGCATACATTCATCATACTCAAATACAATGTCAGAGGGTAAATGTAGTGCACTATAATACTAGTTTTATCTGTGTGGTTTCAGCCTTGCTAATTTTTTTACCAGGTGCCTTGAGCGTCTTCCACAGCTTTGATTACACATATCATAACCATGTAAATATAACAGGTTAGCAGATCTGTAGAGCACACTGGAACCCATCCACTGCAGCTGCACCCTAACTACTTATGAAACACCTTCCTCATTCCCTTGCCTTCATAAGAAAAGTCCTTATATTCCAAGCAGTAATAATTTCTCCCTCATTAAAAACTGCTGTCATAAACAAAAGTGCAATAAACTACATGGCATACAGAACCACTGAACAAGTTTCATTCCTGGCTGCTGTTAAATCTCCTCACACCCACACTGCAATAAGAAGCTATTAAATGATTAGACACAGGCCAAGGAGGCTCATTTCACATGCTCACACTGTACTGGGGGAGGCCACCAACAGTCTATGAGAGACAGATCCACAGCCCCTCTCTTTTTTTTCAAGGAGGTGACAAAACAAGTATGTATTTGTAAGTATTTGCACAAGTTCTTGATATCTTCATGCAATATTTATCCTTACTATGCTCAATAAAACTACAGCAGTCCTATAATATTTTACGTCAAAAAATAAAACCAAATTCTAAAGGCAAAAATTAGATTTACTTCCAAAAAATGTTTTATTGTCATGGACTCTTACCTTTCTGGATGATCAGCCACAGACAACGTAATGAAATGCACCATCACCACAAAGACCCCTATTTCACTTAATTTTCTTCCACCACGGTTTTTATTATAACTTTTTAAGTACATATTAGCATCCTCTGTCCTCCGAAACCTTCTCTCTGTCAAATGAGACAGTCTTGCGTGATGTCTGTGTGTTTAAAAGGCAATTCTGGAGGTGTATTTGGTGCCAAAGGGTATTTGAGTGTGTGTGAATGTTTGAGGGGAGTGTGAGTGTGTGTGTGTGTGTGTGTGTGTGTGTGTGTGTGACACATGATGTAATTGTAGGGTACTGAGAGAAAGAGGTGTGACAGCTCACCTGTGTGCAAAAACAGAGGGACAAAGAGGAAGGGAGAAAAACAAAGAGACAGGCAGTAGAAGAATGTCACTCAATAAATACACAAGTTAAAATATTGGTTGACAAAACAATATCCACTCAAGGTCAACTTACTCCCTTGTTCTATCTCATGGCCTTTTTTGCAAGGTGCTGGTTGGTAGATCAGAGCCAGGGAAGCTGTTTCCCCCTCCAGTCTTTATGCTAAGCTAAAATAATTGTCACCTGCCTGCAGCTTCATTTTTAGCATACAGACATGAGTGTGGCATCAACCATCCAACCATGTCCCTTAAAACCAACATGGCCTTGAAACCGTTAAAAACTCTAGAACAAATGAAGAAGTGGACCTAACTGGAGATTTTTTGACTTTTGTTTCCAAGGTGAAAAATGAATTGTCAAACTCAAATTATATAGGTCTCAAAGGGCATATATATTTAGAGTAACATTATATTTTTCTTAATATCATTACTGCTTTTGTTAGCTTGTTTGTAAAGGACTATATTTTAGTATCATATCCTGCATGTGATTTAAAAAAAAAAAAAAAAGACTTTTTCCTCTCTTTTGTCTTTGTTTGCATGCACAGTATTAAACTTATAGCAAAAAAAGGAAAAAAACAAATTGTTATTCACATAAAGTGTAAGACAGACAGAGGATGACTAAGTGTTTTCTAAAGGCTGGGATGAAGAGCTCGGGGTCGGAAATAACTGCTGGCAGCCGCAGAGGTAGTGCCTTTGAAGCCTTAACTATTACCAGCTCTGATCAGAGTGCAATCAGTTGTATTAAGCTCAAAGGCGGAGTCCATGTCTGATGCCTGGTGGTCCACTCACTAGGCAGAACCACAAGCACACGCACACACTCAAGGACACACACACACGCACGCACATCTTGCCTTGATGCTGCATCTGTCGTATGAATGAACATCAGCTGTTAAAAACATCTTTCATAGGTTGATGTCGTGTGTTGACTTCCCTACATCTTCCCTGAAGGCCCAGATCATACTGATTATACCTTGATACACAAAGGCCTGTATTATTTTTGCTTGTTTAACAATTTACAGCAAACCAGACTATTCTGCTCTCAATTGACACCTCAATTTGTCTGACCTCAAAACAACAAATGGAACATACTTGGCAGCTTCTCCCACAACCCATTCAGCTAATTATGAGATTACTTTGGGGTGGTGGCTCCAGGGTGCCACCGCTGCAGAGGAGACCATCGCTTAGAGGCACTCACACGCCAAAGCTCACAGTTTTTAGATTCAACTAATCATACATGTCGAAAAAATGTGACTGTACGAGATGCTGGATGACAGAGAAGAAGCTGCGGTTAAGGGTGACCGAAAATTGAAAATTGATGCGTGTAAAACTTTTGTCTCAGTTCATTTTCAACTCTGTCTCTCTCTGTATGCACACACACACATACAGCTCCCCACCCAAACCTCCGTCTTGGATGGTTTTTGTCAAATGTGTCACCGCCACACATCAGCAAGTGAGGTGGAAAGAAACCATAAAATAGCTTTGCATGGTCTGCCTTGAATTAGCGCCAAACCTCACTCCATATCTGTCATATGCGATACAATTAAACTTAATCCTGCCTGCCAAAAAGGAGAGGAGTGAGGGAAATGGAGAGAAAAAGAAAGTGGCCGTCAACAGTAAAACTGAATGATAAACGTTGTCGGTGTGAGCGCAGTGTGTGGCAAGTGCAGGAGTTGATCAGAGAGGCGTGCTGTGCTCTCTTCCATCTGCCAGCTCGGACTTGGTGGGAGAGGATCGAGATTTCGAGTGTGTGTCAGCGCCAAATCTGCAAATCCCCCTCCTCCTCTTTTGACCACATTAGAGGTGTAACACACTGGTGGTCTTTGATTCCTCAACTTGAAAAGGGATGCCCCCACAAAGAGATCAGATGTCATTTAAAGCCCCTTCCCCACCCCCACCTGCTCAAAAAACATATAACATCATTCATAAATAATGAGGTTGGAGTGAATCCCCCTAATGTGAAAACAAGGTTCTTGGAACAGTGTTGGTGGTCAATCACACAGAACATACAGATGTCCCTTCTGCTCTTATTATATCATACTTATTTATATGTAATAGTGACAAGTGGGTATAACAGATGCACTTTCTAATTTTCTTTAGGAATGTTTGAGATGTAAAGAAAAAAAAAATCATCATACTGGAAAGTCAAAATAAACTGGATTTTATAACAGCTCACCATCACTTCGGGGTTAAATGTTCCCACTAAAATAGCTTAATTTGGACTAAATTGTCAAAAACCTGGTTCCAAAATTCACACTTCATGTTTCACATATGTATTTTTGCCCTTTTTGCAGTTTTTATTTAATTATTTTCTTTATTCATGTATTTTGCTTGTTTGTTTCATATTTACACTGAAACTGATCATTCCTGTCGCTACTGTATACTACCAGTACCACTGAGAGGGAACGTCCCACTCTGCAGCACAACTTATCTTTCTGTCACTTTCATTCATCCGTACTAACGGAACCAAAACAATACCTCATCATATAAAACTGTGGGCAGCTGCTCCTTGCACAGGAGCTGCTGGACTGGTAGAGTGCTGAAGAAAACAAATGACTGGTGGAAAAAGTTTTCTGCTACTTGACTTTTCATAGCAGCAAATACTCATGCATGATAAACACACTGCGTACATACTCCTTCCTCGTCTATATTCATGTATTCACATTTGAGCATTTGTTCACATGGAAAACTGTAAAGGTACATCTGGTTCTGAGACACATGCAAATATATGAATATATGTATGAGTGAATATGTAGAGCAGATATTGACAAAGGCATGTGTACAGATGGTTTTTCTGTCCTTCTTTTTAATGTGGAATTCAAGAAACTGATATACCTTAACACTTCTTAACTTGCTCTTTAAAGGTTCTTTATGTAATATTCAGGTAAACCTTGTTGTTACTGACCCCTGTGGCCATGAAGTGAACTGCACTCAGCATGTTGTTGCTTGAACATGTTCTCACACTCTGCACATTTTGTTTTGTCCTGGGAGCCAGTTGTTTGTTAACGTTTGTTGAGTCCATTTCTGAGCTAACATTAGCTGGTGTTGCACACTGTTGGCGCTGGAGCTGAGTGCTAGAGTGAGCACACACGTCACAGCTTTTGAATTTGTCCTTTTCAAAGGAATCAGTCCACGGGCTGTTATAGGCAACCAAGAAAGTTGCAGGAGGTCTCATTTTTTAAAGTTACATTTCAAAATTGTGTGTATGGACATGTGATCATTGTTTTGAGGCTGTTTCTCCGATTTATGAGCAGCTCTGCTGAGACTTTCATCACCACCAAGCGACTGTAGTTTTTTGTTTAATGGTTTTAGCAGGTGACCCCAGGATGATGGACAGTCTGGGGTCAGAGTTCAGAGGGGGTATGCAAAGGAGTCGCCCAGGTGTGAGGGGTTAAATGCCGAAGGTCAGGGACGAGGTCAGCGGGTGGGACACCTGTGACGGCCTGATGAGGTAAGCACTGATGGTTGTGGCAGGAGGACAATGTAACAGATCTGCAGAGAAAAATAGGGAGGAAGTCTCATGCCATCCATCACCATGTTGCTGATCTCATCTCGTGGTTGTGATCTTTCATGTGCAACTACATATTCACATTTACACACATTGATCTCTTGTTTGAGTCATCTGGTTCTCTCAGATCATGTCAGTGTGGTGAAATAATTTCCTTATTTGCATCATACGGCTATCTTATATTTCATAAAACTAAAGGAAGCAAGTGATGTTCAAATTTTCTTGTCACAACAAAATCCTCCCAACAGATTTCTTTCATTTGTTTTACAGCAGCCTAATTCTGTCTTTATATTATTGCCAACAAGTACCATGGTAAGATCAAAACCAACTATTAATTTTATCTAATTACAAGTGATGTTTGTTACAGGAAAACCTATTGAAACACATGGAGGAGCTGCATTATTACATTAGTTGGCATCAGCAGGTCAGTGCATGACATCACACTAATAATTTGATAGTCAAAATGTGCTATTTTGGTAATGTTTAAACGTGTGTGATGCACCAAATGCTTTCTCCTTGTGGTTTGTTTTTTGAATTATTATGGCAAAACAATAGCAATTTTTGTTCTAACCTTTCTGTCAAGAAGTTGTGACGTGTAATGAGTTAAAAGAATCAAAACACTTAATTACAGTGGAAAAAACTTTCCGGTTGCACTGACCCGAGTATGATGGAGGTCGGACCTGAGCCCGAGCCAAGCTGTAGCAAACAGCAGCATTGATTACTCCTGATTAAACAATGCAACTGAAGGAACACAGAAATTTCAAATTGGGTGGTTTCCCTCTGTTTTTAAGCGTACAATTTGTTCTCCAGCTATTGTGTTGATCAACAGAAAATAGCAACAAGATGGATGATAAATTTTTGAGGTGCAGACAATCTGAACCAAATCGCCAAACATTTGCTGGTGTGAGGATTTTCTGTAGTATGTCATTGTGTGTTGAATAGTTTTGGGTATTGGATCTGACCTCTGACAGTTTTTATGGGCATTCTTCACTTTTTTGTTTTTTAAAGACTAAATTTCCATTGAAAATAATCTTTAGTTGCAGCCTCAAAGAAAAGTTTAACCCCCAACACAATTCAGAACACTGGACTGGACATAGGACTGGAGCTCACTGTCACTGCTAAATTATCTTATATAATAGAGACTACAACAACATATCAGGAATTAATGTTTTGTTTTCTGATGCAGTAGAAATATTTGCAAGCCCTAGTTTATCTTTTTTTAGATGAAACTTCATCTAAATTTCAAGGTCAGGGTGAAACTATATAAATATAGATTTATATGGTGACAGAATTACAGAGCTCCTTCCTTCCTTCCTTCCTTCCTTCCTTCCTTCCTTCCTTCCTTCCTTCCTTCCCTGTCTGTTTGCAGAACAACCTCTCCTTGTCACCACTTTGCCATGCCTGTTAGGCTATAGCTAAATTGGAAGTACACAGTGTACAGAGAGGCGGTGCAGCCATTAGACACAGAGCTTTGGAGAGATTAGGATGCACACACAGTACACCACCACCGCCACTACCACCAGCACCACAGGCAGTCTCTGTACCAAAATGAGGATTAGGGCTTTGGCAAATGGCGAGGCAGCACCACAGAAGAACACTTAACCATGCAAAAGGCACCAGAGCATCGCCAAAGAAAATTATACACCATATGTGATTTTACCTTTTGTGGCACTGATGAGTGGGCAATATTTTCTGAAAAGGACTGAGCAATATTTCTTATTCAGTTCAATATTTCACTGAGGAAAAGGCATGTTTACTGTGTAATCCTCCATTTCTGCAATAACAGTGACTTGATTTATTTATGATTCATTTTGTAGAGTGCGCTCTAAGCTGGAGTTGGAGTTATGGGGAGGCATTTATGTGATTGTGTGGATTTGAACGTAAGGCCATGCACTGTTGCAGTCTGTTGTGACAGCAGAGCCATAAACAATCAGAGATTTTTGTTTACCAAGCCTTTCTTCATCTTTATCTTTAGCAGTAAATGTTGATTCATTACACAAGTTTTTTATTTCTATTTTGAATGTTGACTCATTAAAATGCTTTAGTTAATTATACTTCAGATCTTAAAGGAATAGTTACACATTTGAGGAAATATAACTATTTGCCTTCTTTTTCTTTTTCTTTTTTTCAAAGAAAAGGTCTTTGTTCATTTTTTGAAGAATATTTGAACCTTGTTGTCATGCTAGAAGGACAGTCAGGAGATTTCCAAAGTCATTACAATGCATTGCATGGGAAGCAATCTATGCAATGGTTGTTGAGATATACATACTGAACGCAATGCCAGACTAACGTTAGAACATAACAAAAAGAACCACGCCGCTAATGGATAAAATTCCAGCTACCAGACCCTCTGACATTTGCTAATTAGCACAATATTTAACAATAATGTAATGTTAATGTTGTAATGTCAAAAAACTGTAATGTAATAACAGTTTGCAGTTTTACAGGAAGTTATTTTTATAGTGTGTAAAGGAGCTATTTGTACATTTTGCTGTTGCTACATGGCCAACGTTAGTCTAGAGGAGACGTTGCAAGTTCAGCATCAAATTGTTACAAGAGCTGTCTCCACCTAACTGAAGTTAGCATGCTAGCAGGCTAGCCCCATTTGGGCTGTATCATCACAGGTCTAGGCAAGACTGGTAATGCTAACACTGGCTATGAAGTAATAGAAAAACTTACAAATAGCTAATTTAAACAAATGAGAGTTAGAAATGTCTATATTTTTGACTTTTTGGAGCGAGCTTGATTAGCATTTAGTCTTTGTGCTAAGCTAGGATAACCACCTCCACTAACCACTATTTCTTTAAACTGACCCAAGCAGCCTATGAGTCTTATCATTTGCAATTTGAAGTTGAGGAAGCTGGTCGTGAGAAAATTATGTACAATACAGCAAATACATGCTGCAATATGATAATGGTTACTGGAAGACCTACATGCGTTTGTGTTCATGCTTGATTTTCTCTCTCTGGTGTGTATGTATATGTGTGTGTGTATGTGTTATCACTTGTGCAAAACCCCAACCTCTTTGCTAGCAGTGTGTGTGATAAACTGTCTGGCCCACACAGCGCAGCAGAACGGGCCGTGCCTGTACAGATAACAAGGCGGCAGGCATCTGGCTCAGTTCACTGGCCTGGACACACAGATGCACGGACAGAGGGCTGATGCAAGCTATGGCCCCACTTCAGTCAGAGGAAACCACATCTTTGCAAGCACAGAAAACCAACTGTGCTTTACTTTCTCTTCCTTTTGCTGTTCCTCTCCCTATTTCTCGTAGGGCAGGAAAGTTCTGGGAAGGGGAAGTCGGTGTTTGAAGAGTAAATATGTAGAAGAACATGGTGAACAGAAAATGAACATTGGCTACAAGGGGCCAGAAAATTGTTTTGGGCCATTTATATTGGAAATGGGAGACACTGACTAGTTTGCCCTGCTGCAGTGGTTCAGGTGCCTGTGAACATTAGTGAACACTTACATTCGACTTGCTGACCTTTTTTGGCTTTGCTTGGTCTCTCTAGTTGACACACACACACACACACACACACACACACACACATACATACACACACACACACATTCACACACACATTTGACCCCAGTGTTAGCTCTAGTGTTAGCAGTTAGGCTGCGGCGGATGTCCCTCTGTTGACTCTGAGTGATGTAAGCTTGAGATGAGCCCTGCAGATTAAGAGTGAAGGCAAACAAAGGGTCCTGCCAAGATGAGCCGCAGTGTATACAGATTAATATAACAATACAGCCACACGAGCGCTGCCGTAAACCATTTGCATAACTCTTTTTAAAGTGTTTCGGAAAATTTCCTTGCTTTGCTTTGAGGAGATACCCCCACATGGAAACTTATACCTAGGTGGTCCATTCCACCCAACATCAGTTGTTTACCTAGCCCGGCTGAGGATCATAGAGAGGGGAAGCAGACAGAGAACGATGTGTTGTCTTTGACAGCCGCACGCACATTTATATAGATCAGACACACAGAAATATGAGATATATGCAAAGTTACAACATGCACTGTAAGGACCTTCATGCCACTGTACATACACTCACAGTACCCACATTTCCCTCATACTTGTGAATTTTTAGCACTAAATATCTTTTGCATTTTTTCTCCTTGCTTAAGAAAAGACAAGTGAACAAGAATGCTCAAAACTGCTGGGCAGACGATCCTGGGGGCATCATTCTGATTCATACAGTGTTCTGATGTTGGCAAGGCTGTAAAGATTCAAGTTAGCAAGATTTTCAGAAAGCAAAATTGCGTGTCATGTATGAGATGGATAGATTGTTTGACAGGGGAAAAAGGAAAAGTTTGAGTCAAATCCAAAATATGAAGAAGTCTATTTTCCTCTTGAGCTCTGAGCTCACTGTCAGTATTGTGTGAGAGCACTGTGTCTTTTGGGTCTAATAACATGTTAGGCTGTTTGGGCAACGTTTAGCATTATTCATTTTCCAAGCATGGGAAAAGTTTGATGCTGTTGCTGTTTAGTAAAGTAAGTTCGGCATTGAATTGATGAGTTTCTGGTGATACTGTAGACTTCTATAGATAAAAGCCAATTAGAGAACCTTTGGGAGTCATAGATGGGGCCTTGACACGAGTGGCTTTGGGGTGGTGAAGCAGAAGGATGAAACAGGTAGGAAAGTTTAAATATCCCTGAGCTAAGACGATCATTGGTTGAAAGGAAAGCCTGTGCACAAACCCTATGAAATTACTGGATAATAACTGAGTGTCCTGGGAGTGATGGAAAAAAAAAAAAAGAAACTCCCCTCAAAGGAAATTGGTGGAGGCAATTTCAGACATATAGCTCAGCGAAAAGTTCAGTCTGATTAAAGCTGACTGTAGCAACCAGGTGAAATTTACTCACATTGTTTGGTTGAAACCAGGGGTGGACAGGAAATAGTATGTAAACATAAAAACAGCTGTCCACAAGATGTAAATTATAGCCACAGTCATTTTACTGTCATTAATCTCTGTCACTGTCTTTGCACTCAAACTGGCTGGACATTGGAAAACAGTGTGATTTTGGTTGTGAAAGTCCAAGCAAATGTTTCTCATATAAAATTCATGGGAAGCAAAATCCGGTCTGCCTGTGCCATAAGGATGTTCACAGTTCACTTCAACCAATCAGATTCTGACATAACCACAGTGAGCCAATCATGTAGTTACTGTCAAATTTTAATATTTGCTCCTTTCTCTGCTGCTGTCAGCAGTCATTCCCATTTGCTTTGGACCCACCTCCACCCAGTTTCATCAGAACCAGCTGTTGAATGGTTCCTTCCAGTTAGCTCAGGAATCCTGCTGCACATCCCATCAATACTGATTATCAGCCATATATATGCAGTCTTTCACCGCAACCCAAGTCCTGAGGGATATTGTCTTCAACTGTCATTTTTATTGTATGTCTTCAACTCCTTCTATTGTGCACATGATATAGAATAAATTCATTTCTCCTTAACTCTTTAAACTTCTTTTTTCAATTCTTCCCTTCTTATGAAAAACCAGATCCACATAAATATATATATTCAGGTAATAAATAAGAGTTTTGGGATGACTGGGGCATTCAGAAACCTGGTCACATTGGCTAGTACGCACACACACACACACGCAACTGATGTTTTCACTCAGAATCATCTCTTATTAATGTTGTGTGATATTGCAGTTTTCCAAATGTTCTCTGTTACAGCTTGCTCCCTCTGCAGTACAAGACCTCAAACTCACCTCTTTTTTTAACCACCACCCCTCACCCCCGTCAGTCTTACCTGTCGCCCAGCACTCAGTGCTGCACTCAGCCCTCCGTGGGGGTTTAGCATGTGTTAACATGACAGATTGAGCCCCAGTGGGAACCTTAATTGCATCATTTCATGGATGCGAGTCAGTGCTGTGGTCCGGGAGAGTAAACAAGCTCTGAATCCAGGAGCAGAAATACCGAGGAAGGAGAGGGAGAGGGGGAGTGATGGAATGAGGAGTGGATGGAGAATTGAACAGAGAGGAGGACGAAGATGGATACCAGAGCTGATACAAAGAAGAAAAGAGGAAATGCTTCAGGAGGAGAAATAAGTGAGTCACTGAGATGAATTGAGGAAGTGTGAAATATGAGATAGCGGAGGTGTGAAGACAGCAGAAAAAAAAAAATCCCTCAGCTAATAAGAAGCTGACAAAAATCAACAGCCTAAATCCACCCAAACCTCCTCCAAGGTGGTCGCTGAGTGCGGTTTGTTGTGTTATGTGATAAGCTGAGAGTTTAGTGAGACAGAAGTAAAAGGCAGCAGCAGCAGCAGCAGGCTGGTCGGAAAGTGTGTCTTCATTAGTGAGTGATTGGGGGCCTGGGAATATGAGATTTCAGCTGCCTCGGCCGTGCGTTTCAGCAGTAGTACTCACTGAGTAAGCCCAGAGTAAACACATGAGGTCACAGAATACACTACGCAATTAGGGGTGTGACAAAACCAGATATACAGCCGGGGGATTGACATGCACACACACATGTACACACGCACACACACACACACACACACGCGCACAAAAATTGCAGTTACAGACTCACTGAAGCAACCACCACAAGTGTTTACACAGTCCAGATCCAATATTCTCACATAAATCAATATGTTGGAACCTGGAGGGGCCACAATTTATATTCAAAATCACAAGAGAGCAGTGCCAGGGTGGACAAACACAGAAGTTAATGCACGAGATTAATCAAAGTTTGCTCCCCAGCTAGGATCCTACCCTCACAAGAGATCATGACTTCATATGTTAACACATGACATCAAATGTGCAGCACACATTAAACAGTGATTTCCACAGAGTTGCGGTATTGTGGTCAAGTGGTAATGTACAGTTAGATCACAGTGGAAACAGTTATTCATGGTGCATGGAGAGTCAAACAAGACTTGAAGGGATGTCACAATCATAGTGAACATCGTTTCCAGAAAACTGCCATGGGTGGACATGGGTGGTATCAGAAAAATTCGAGTCAACAGTTGGAGGAATGGGTTATAATGTGGATTTGATAAAGAAGGAGCGCCAGACAGCGGGAAAAATGGAGGGAAAAAAGTGACTCCTCTTTTTTGTGGGTATAGTTAAAGAATGTACATTGAAACATGGTGGTCCACATTTTAAATAATTTGATTCTACCAGATTAACTCAAAGATTTAGCCCTTTTTGTGCAAATCAAAAGTATTTCAATCATATTATATTTATAAAACCCATAAAAGGCTATTAACCCATTAAAATACATAATTCACAGGGACTCAGAGCTTTTCAAGTTTCCGTTGATGGCTGGGTAGAATTATCTATGGTTTTTCCACTGCATAAGCTACCATGCTGCACCTGCAGTGGCACAGTATGTTATGGTTGAAGTCCATGTGCCTGGTATAAACCTGATAATTCAGATTTTCAAAGAATGGTGGTGAGCTACCAATCCTGCACAGCGCCACAAACAAGGTGCTACCGCTGTCGCCACAGGTCAAACATAAAACCAGAAGGAAAATAGGCTTTTAAAGTTAACATCGTGTTTAATCTGTAAACGTTTTCGCTAATGCCTACCACAGCGTGCAAACCAACACAGGACTGACAGCAAAGAATAAAGATATAGCAAAATTAAATCTGTGAACTAGTCCATCTGCAACGTGTAGTGCCAATTTATAAGCTTGTGTTAAAATATATAGAGATTTCTGATAAAGTTAATCTATATACAGCTTAAGATAATAATGTTTTTATAAAACATTGTAAAGGAGTTGCTGTTGTTCGTATCAATAACAATATCATTGTATTGACCCAGTTAATTGCTGAAATCTTGGAATGCAGCAACATTGCTTTCCATGTATGACCATTTATAATTATACTACCATTTGGCAGTAAAAGCTCAGCTCAGGTCAGCTGGTTTAATGTTCACAACACGTGTTTATGTACATGAAATCAGCCATTGTGAAGCACGAACGAAATGCAATGTAACTGCTCTGACTGAACTAATGCTTTATTTTATAAACAACGGCCAGAACTACCAAAATAAGATCTGATTTGTAACATAATCCTTTAAATTTACAAAATCTGTATAATTAGCAAGTATTATTGTCAGTGTCACTTCCACTCCCATTTCTGACGTCAGCGTTCTGTTTCTCTGTGATCCAGTCATGTGGTGTTTCCTGCATAAACCTTAGAAAACAGGCAGACTGTACACATCTTTGGTGTCCCAAAAATACTTTGGCTGTATATCTACCTAACTCTATATTAATTTGATAATCCCAATATCTTAGTCCAACCAATGTTTAATGTATTAGAATTAAATATATATATATTTAGGACTTCCATATTTCCAGACCACATGCATGCATCATGTATGACTGATCCAAATTTGTATAATAGTGATTAATCATCTCATCTGTTATTATCAGGCGCCTAAACCAAATTGTGTGTGTCAATTAGTTGTTTCAGTGTTTGATTTCTATGGCAAAGAGCAGTGACAGTCCCTAAACAGAGCAGCTATCAATATCAGTTGCAGTTCCCAGAGGAAGAAGAGAAGAGAAGAGAATAAGTTAGTACAGAAAAGAAACACAAGTAAATGCAATATAATGAATTGTTCACTTTGTTCTGGATGGGAAGGAAAAGAATGACATGCTCCTTTTTAATCACAGGACTATTGGTTTTTTTTCTGCTCCATAGACCTCCTCCTGTTACCCTATAAGTATTGCTTGTGCTGACTCTTTCACTCATGTATACAATATTATAGCATGCACTTCCAGCCATCTCAGTCCTACAAATATTTGGTACACAGGCTCCTCATGTTTATTCAAAGTACTGGGTTACACTGTTTGGGAAAGATAGCCAGACAAGGGCCCTTTGGGAAGGAAAAAGAAAACTATTCCAAATGAAAAGTAATGATTCATGCCACAGATAGTGTATAAACTCAAATATACGCTGGACCTCGCAGCACTATTGGACAGTTCCACTTTATGCAATTTTGATTGGATCTGAACAGTGCATAGACAACTTAGTATTGCATTACTCTAAATATGGCAGTGTGTACACCCAGTGTGTGTGTGTGTATGTGTGTGTGTGAGACCAGAGTGAGGTGGGTGGTCTCCGCTCACTATCATTATACAACACAAAGCCTCATTGGTATTTTGAGAAGGAAATTAATATAGCTATCAGCAGTGGCTCTTGCGTGTGTGCCTCCATGCATGCATGCATGTTTGCATACTTCCGCAAAACAAAGTGGAGAATTTCCATTTCGAATGAGGAATTTTCAGCCTGAACTTTGAGTGATGCCATGACGCTGCATGACGACATAGCAGCCATCACTCGGCTCTCTCCTCACTGTCAAATCTGCAGGCAGCTTTTCCATTCAGGCAGCGGTAAAGGGAAAACCCTGGGCCTACAGCCACATTGGCCCCAGTTTAACTTAAACATTTTCTCAACATCCTTCTCTTTACTCTTTTTACCTGGCTGGAGGAAAAACCATCAGTGGAAATGTTGCAGCTGACTTACCAGAAATGAGACAATTCCCAGTATGGAGCCATGACTTAAGGACAGGGTGCCTATACATTTAATTACCATCCCATTATAAGAGATTGAACTAAAACTGTCCCCAGTCGGACTCTTTTACACATACAGTGTTTACATTCTGTCTATTGATCGTACCATACGATCTTCCTCAGCAGATGGAGTTTTGCTGCAATCAGTACTTGTTTGAAAATGCACAACTACGTGCATTGTAAAAAGGGACATTTACAGTGAACAGTTTCCCTCAGCTCAGAGTGTTGTGCAGTCTTTTTACTCTTCATTTTGGTTTTTCAGCAAGTTGACTGCTGAGTTTGGTTGAGTCTCACTGCTCCCATTGTTTCAAGCTGCAGCAGGCAACTGTTTTCAGCTAAAACGCTCTGAGAAATCCAACAAAAGAGACAAGAGTATTTCAGACATGCTATAAATTTTAATAGACATATTGATATTTCTGAAGAGAAACAAAGTTATCCCTAGTTTTATTTACAATACAGGAATAAAAAATAGTCACATACAGTACAATGGTAAAAACAACATAAAGAACTTAAATAATTATTTTATTTGTGTAACTACTTAAATAATGAAAATGGTTATTCTATTCACACCACGCCGTCTCAGCAGCTAGAATGCAACTTCACATTAAGTGCTAAAAAAAAATGATAATTTTCCATTTTACAGCATGAATTCCATTTTGACTCATTTAGACCAGGTAGAGTTGATTTATTTCAGCAAACACAAGCAAGGCGGGAGATGAACAACATACATCTTTTATGGACAATGAACTTCAATTAACCATGATACTTGTTTTCCAAAATAAACGTTGGGGAGAAAGCAAAATTATAAGTGGTAAACAAAATGACTGATGATTTTGTCAAAGCTTATTTTTTGGAATTTGAAATGGCAAAAGATCAAATGTAGGGTTTTTGATAATATAAGTAATTAGTTTAGGTGAACATGGACATGCATGTACATGAACTGCATCTATATGAACTTCAAATGAATTAATACATTAACACATTAATGTGGGTCCCTGTCTGTTTTTAACTGTTCTCTGTTAATGCTAAGTAGAGTGTAACATTCAGTTTTGACATTTTTTTCAAACTTATCTGCATTAGAAAGATCCTCAGGTTAATCTCAAATCTGCTCTTTACAGATAAGATCTGCCTCTGACTGCAAGCTGCTTCCACAGTGACTTGGTGGCCTGACAGGATCTTTGATCATCTCACAACAGAGACACATTTCTGACAGTGGTAACGAAACCACATGTAAGGGAAAAAAAATTAGCTGGACTGGCCAACTGCTCCAAATTACTCTATGCAGGCACAGACATGCATTACTTTTACACTGGAATGAAAAAAAAAAAATAGAAAGAAATGAATCCTCACGTGTCTTTCTTAAAAGCTGCATATGTATAAGTACGACATGAAATAACATGAACTGACAAGCTTAGTGTAAAACTGCTTTCTATAAACACCATTCTCTCCCATATATTATTACGCTTAAAAAAATAAACCCTCCTCTATGATAACAATAGTAATGCTATAGTTTTTTTTGCAATGCTAAGTAGTACTTAGGTAAGCTCTATTGGAAATATACATCACTGCGCTTCTCTTCCCTTTGTAGTATTGAGTCCGGGTTCAGTTTCAGTGTGTGACACAATGAAAGGAGTTTGTTGAATCATACCTGTTCTAGTGTGGTGTGTGTATGTGTGTGAATGCGAGACTACTCTCATTGCGTTTTTAATAAATGTTTAAATTCATTTTGAATAATAAAGTGAATGAAACAAAAAATGAATACAGTGCATGGGAGCTAATAACTCCATTCAGATTGTATGAAACTGGCTTTGACAAAGTACAATGTTCTCACTCAGTCATTCCTATTTCTGTGTTAGGTAACAGTCCTCTGTTGTAGATCCATTCTGTACACTGATAGCAAAAGAGTGTTGCAAAACAAAGTATACATACTGTATACTGGTATAGCTTTTTATGACAATGTGCCCACAAACTAAATACAACATCAAAGGTGACACAACTTGGTTTATCCCTCTTGTATTAGTGCCTTTAGAATAGTTAGCACAAAGCACTGTGGGCTCTCTGTGACCCACGATTCTCATAGACTTCTCAGGTTTTTACAGCTGAAGATGAGGTTCCGTCAAAGTCTGTGTTATTGTATGTAGACATTTATGTTGCTGCATTTTGAAGGGACCATTTGCACAAATTGGATCTTTGAGTCTTGCCACTCCTCACAATTTGAATCCTTACAGAACCCCTGAACAATCATCTGTCTCTGCTACAAATGCCTCAGACTCCATTTATTGGGGGGTCTAAAGTAAGGCAGCAGTTAGCCCCTGAAAGATCCAAAGTCTTGGGTTAAAATGGTTTATTCCTGTGAAGTTCCTGTTCCTGTGGAGTCAGCCGTGTGCGGGCATTTGCTGAACGAGAGAGGAAATGTCTTAGTGGAACTTCCATAACTTGGCCATGCTTGTCAATCATCTCGCTGCTGTCTGCAGGACTGTCTGAAATTTGAACACGGCTTGGATGCCAGGCCTGGTGCTCAAGAGCAAGTAGCTTATAGGCAAAAAGACGATGAGTTTGGTATGGTGATGAGGATGAAAAGCAGTCTGATGGGGATCCTGTGTGAGCATTTGTATGTTATGTGTACATGCCTGTGTGGGTGTGAGGGAGGTTAAGAGGCCATATTAAGGACACCTCGTTAGAGTTTGCTGGTGGTGGTAGGTAGATTTGTGTCAACTTGAGGATGATGGTGGGGAGCAGCCCCCCTCTGCGCATCCCTATACAATATAGCTGGTCAGATCTAGGAGGTACGAGGTCATGTCAATGATGTGGTCCAGTATACCATCTTTCTCCTGGTCGTTGGGCATACCCCGCTCGCTCTTCTCACACTGGGCACTGGAGTAGCCGCTCTTACACAGGCACTTGTTGGGTTCCATACAGACTCCTCCATTACGGCAGGCTGGATCACATTTGGCTACATCACAGAGAGGGAAAAGAGGAAAACAGAGATGGTCAAAAGTAAAGTAATAAAAGATGAGAAGGAACACAAACTGGTGTTTTGACTTTAAGAATTGACAGACTGGGTAAATAAATAACAAATAGGTATTTGATGATTTATAAGAAAACACTGTGGCAGTCCCATTGTGCATGTTGTGCATTACTAAACCTCATTTACCCATCTGGAAAGGAGCAACACATGAATGTTTGTCCAGATGATACTACTCTGAAAGCAGCAGATGCAAATCTCCTAAAAGGTACTCACCAACTCGGCAGAAGGGTCCCTCCCAGCCAGGGCTGCAGCAGCACTTGCCAGTCGGAGTGCAGTGTCCGTTCTTACAGTGTCTAGAACAAGCTGTCATCAGCAGCTCCGGAGGCTCCACCTGACGCTGGCACTCCTTAGGGGCATGGGGCCTGCAACAGTTGTTAAAAAGAAGGAGGGAAAGTCAGTATGTGATGGATGCAAGTATCACACGCCGTGGTGACAAATTCCAGCCATAAATTCAATATTAACACTCAATGCTGAGGTCACAGATGCAGAGGTCACTAATAGCAGGGCAAGGATCTGAACCTATAACCTATAAATGACCAGTAATCATTAAATTTTGATGAGTGTTTCTATTCTAAACAGCACAGCTTTTCTAGCCTTTACGGCACTAGCGACATGATGCTACTCAGCCAATCATGTTGAGATGAGTCAGTGGGTGACATGAGAATATTTAATTATTATTAGAATACTTATTGTTTATAACGATTATTAAGTATGATTATTCCAGTGCTTATTATTTATAATCCCTCCCTGTTGTGTTTCATTCTAGTTGTCTAGTAGAGCGGGAATACAAAAAATTGAGATCTTTGGCTCTAAGGTTGCAGGCTTAAGTCATTCCCTCATTATTTTTAAATTAGGTTAAATGTTGAGCTTACATCCAATAACAATGACTGTACTGAAAATAATTATATATAAACAGGGTCGCATTGATTTATGAAAGTCACGCAAAGTGCACAGTAAGGGTGTGTGTGGTTATACTGTATCTCAACTCGGTCATTACGTCTAAAACAGAAATGAGTCCTCCGGCATCCACAGGTTCTTTGATTGGGTCAGGATAGTTTACTTCTTCTTATGTCCTCTTTTAGGCGCACTATGTTTCATGAGTCTGGTTATAAGTTTAAACTTTCATTGAGGGGCTACACAAAGCATCAGTTCTCATTTGGCAGATCAACACAGTTTCCACAAAGTTGTGTGCAGAATCCATTCATAACTTTTTAAAAATAACGTCAAAAATAAAAAAATCCAACACTTAAACATTCATACAAGACAATAATATGCAGAGATACTGTAGAAAATATCATCTGTCTAACACTTTTCATACCACTCCAAGTGTGAATCTACTGTCTAAGATTGAATTAAAGACACAGCTAGGACAATACCCGTGCTAAGTGTGGCATTTTTATTATTTTGTTTTCCTTAGATTCTCCCTGCTTCAAGAACCAAACAAGGAAAAAGGGTTAACACAGGGCTCCTGCAGATATAAACATGATTTGGAAAATGCAGACACACACAAACACACACATCTCCACACCACATGCGTAAAGTCTGAACACCAAAGAGACATATTGTGATGGTTCCATATTAAGACAAACATCCAGACACGCACATCAGCAAATGGGCTGAAACAGAATTATTTCATATCACGCTCTACAAATCTGGAAATAATACAGTGGGTGCGTAATCAAGTTCAAATGTGAAGTGTGGGTTACTGCCTGTTGCCCACTGGCCACAAACATTTGTCTGTGTGTGCGTTTGTGAAAGCGAGCGGGAGAAATATAGAACTGTAGATGTGCAAACAGTTCTGTTGTACTGAGGTAAAAAGCCAACAGGGCAACACTATTTGTGGGCATTAAAGGATACACACTCACACACTTTTAAACACAGGCATTGTGACTAAAGTCCTGTGGATTGGTGTTGGTATGAGGGCAGAGATCATGAATAGTGACATCAGTGTGTGTGTGTGTGTGTGTGTGTGTGCGTGTGTGTGTGTGTGTGTGTGTGTGTATATGTACTAGTGAGTACACACACACACGCAATGCTTAGTCCATGGCAGAACAGACCTCACTGCTCTCCTCTGGAGAACAAATGCTCAATCAGCAGTAGAAACCAAAACCAGGTGGAGCTTACGATCTCCAACCAGGGTACTATTACACTGAAATCGGCAATGTCTTAAATTAACCGTATTACATCCATCTGGGTAGTTGAGTTGACTGTGAATTCACTCCTAGATGCTCTCTTTATTCAGCTGAGTCGCATCTGTTCTGACCTTCACTAGTGCAGTAAATATTATTTTTGTTTTACCTACTGTACAGGTTGGACTGTGTGGAAAGATACAGACTTCAGCTTCAAGTAAAAATCTGTCAGTTGGTGGACTTTTATTTAACTGAGTCAGTGTTTACTTCCCAGTTTAGAAAATGTGTTGCAAATGCTGTGACAGACACACTGACTGATGGCAGTGACAATACTGCGACTGTGTGTGTGTGTGTGTGTGTGTGTGTGTGTGTGTGTGTGTGTGTGTGTGCATTAAAGTTGCTTTAAATTTGGAGGGTGGGGAGGGTGGGAGGTTGATTCCCATGCTCCCATCAGCACCCAACTCCAGACTCCATCCACACTGGCTTTTGTTGTTGCAGGCTGCATGTAGTTAAAAAAGAGCGAAGGAGGGAAGCAAACAGAAAAAGAGGGAGAGAGAGAAAGAGTAAGAGTCCCTGGAGGATTGGGGGGTCTGTAGCTAACACTGTTAATAGCAGGCAGGGGTCAGCAGCGCTACTAAACAGTTTGTACGACTGCCAGGGTGGCTGTGAAAACAGCACCTGCTGGTAGCGCCACTTGACAAAGGCAGCTGGGTCAACAGCCACTGTGGGAATTTATCAACTTTGGGAGGGGTGGTGTATGTGTGAGAGCGAGGGAGTGGGAGAAGGGCGACAGTGCTCACACAGATGATGATGATGACAAAATTCAGATAAATAAATTGCAGATCATGCCATAGTTAAAATGAAACTAGAGAGGAAAGCAAGCTGAGCGTACAAATCCAGGAATGACTGCAACGATGAGAGAGACATAGGAAGATTGATGAAGGTTAAGACCGTCGTTCTGTGGTAAAATCTGCCTTCTCTTCTGCCCTCACATCAGCTAAACATTAACATATCTTAACACTGACGTCCATTCAGGTCTGCACCATCAGAGCAGGGTGGATGCTCTGCTAAAATTTGTTCCTAATCTGTTTGATTATTATGTTTTACTGTGTGTGTGTTTGTGTGTGTTTAGCTTGTTGGCTCACAGGGCCTATTTGATTGACATGAGGTATATGTGAGAAAAGGGCTGTGGAGTGGTGTACATTGTGCGCACTAACAATAGCTTAATCAAACGGCCCAGTGTGGTCTCTTTTGCTGTTTTGTCATCCGACTCCATTGTTTGGGGGCTTCTTTTGTAGCTTCATTCCCTGTTTTAATTGTGCAAGAAATTTACTGTGTATTGTAGGAGCCAGGGCTATTCAGTGGGACTGGCAAGCAGCTTTGTCAAGGGGAGGACCACAGCAGAGATGCAGGAAGATTTAGGAGGGATAGGAAAATAAAGAAAAGGCTTTTTTCTGCAGCGTGCTGGGAGCTAGCGTACCACACGCTCACACAGGCTCACAGATGTGCATGTTCGCGTGTACCCACCACCCACACAGTAACACAGAGGCACACATACAGATAAATATATCCACAAACGAGCACCCGCGGTCTCCTTCCCCTGCACATCCAGTGATTTGTGACTTCCATGGCTAATGTAGTTCATAAAAAGAGGTCCCAGGACCCTATACAAAGTTCAGTGTCTTTTTAAGGTCTCTGCTCGATGTAATTCAATCAGTCCAGCCTGCAGCTGACAAAACCTGATTGTGTGAAAAGTCCGTCATAATACAGCTTTACCCTCTTCTCTGTGGAGAGGGGCTTTAACAAACAGAAAGGCAAACTGTGTTTTACACCAGAAATCAGCAGGAGGTCTGGCTCTATATGTTACGATTAAGCTATTGCCAAGTACCAACTGTAAGAGCAAGGTTGATTCTGTCTTGCATGGATGGAGGGCAATTTATGCTTTTGAATTATGATATGAAAAACACGTAACTTTATTAAACGGTTCCCATTGTGTGTTGTATATACACAGAGGGACTGAAACAAATCCCTGTCTTGTGCTGTATCATAATATCATCCTGTTGTTTGTTAGTTTGTTTCTTTTCTCAAAAAGAAAGGCATCTTTCTAGCATTATTTGTTCTTGGCATAAATATAATGCTCTCACTGTATAAATAATTATGTTATTAAATGCAGACTCAGTGGGGTTGAAAAGCAGCCAAACTTGCCAATGAATAGCTGCCTACAGTATATGAGCAGAGAAAAGCACAATGAAACTCAGGTTTCACTCAGTTTGAGGGCTACTGCTTTGTTCAATTACTTTTTTTGGCTCATACAGGAAGTAAGATCTTTGAAAAGCAAAAGAAAATAAGCAACAAAGATATAAAACCTTAAATATTACATTGTGTCTCAATCCGACATTACTTTGTCTACATATTTTACTCTTTAAATAATATTTTATCTTGTCTTAAAGCCTTTTTATGTCTTATTTAAAGTGCTTTGGAAAAACTTGCCTTGCCCATTCTCAACATTTGGGATCAACAGAACAGAATCTAAACTCAAAGGTCCAGTTACTAATTCTTCAGAGCCTTTAAACACATCTTAAGGTCATCATATAGAGATAATATGAGTGGAAATATTTCTATCCCACTGCTATACCACAAACAAGCTGTGTCTTGCTCTCTGTCTCTCTGTCTCTCTCATACACGCTCACGCCACACACATTCAGCCTGTTTCAAAATGCATGGTGGCCTATTTATTATTGGAGGGGTACTCCAACTGACAAACAAATACCTAGAAATGAAGTCATCTGGCCAGGACATGTTTACACAAACACTGCTGAGGGATTTTATGGCTGATGTTTCCCTGTAAGCCTTTACCGCTCTCCCTAACAGTTCCTCTTTTCCCCCTCTATGTTCCCAAACACACAGTTGATCAAAACACAGTGCTAGATGCTATACTGGACCACAAAAACCACCATACTCTAAAACAAAACTCTTTCTGAGAGCACTGTAGGGTCCAGATGTCCCTGCAGTATGCAAGAGAAAAAGGAAAGACCACCAGACTTGATAACGCGCTGAGGTCAGACACGTTAGCTACCCCATTTACTCCCCCCTGTCACCCCCTCTCCATCCTCCCTGTAACTAGATCCTAATAACAAAGCCAGAATGTATTAGGAGTCAAGAATCCAACACCACAGGGTCCGCACAGACTAAACAAGTCCAGTTGATGGTGGAAAGAATTGTTCTTTGGGAGAAATGCGTCCAGTGGCCATGCCAGAAAACATAAATACGGAGCGAGCCACCAGGGCCCCTTTGAAACATCTGCAGTGTAATTAATTGTGCTAATGCCTGGGTGGCACTGTCGTCACCCAGGAATAATCAGCTGCGGATTCATTTCTATTGTTATTCTGAGGCATGCAAATTTGCTCTCTCTGAGTCTGCATCTCTGACTTTATCTGCCTTTCTTAATCAAATCTGACCCAGCCTAAAGAAATATTAAATATATTCATTTGGGACTTTTCCTGTACATTCAGTTAGTTCAAAGTTGGACATGTACTGACCTGAGCAGACAGCCCTAACCCTGCAGGATCTTACTTTCTCAACTTCCTACAAAAGCCCTGATAAGAAGATAGGCAGAAATATGGGGTGTTCAGCTTGAAACCGTAGAAGCAATTGGGTTGAATTACAAAGTCTGCTTATGTTTGCAATGATTCCTTTACTGCCAGGGTAATATATCAGACAGAAAAGCATATACATCTATCCTGTATCATGTGGGATGAATTCATGGCCTGTCTGCATATTTTCTGGTTTTGAGTGACAAATGTTTTTCACATGTACTTGGCTTTGCACAAACAGTTTACAGATCCATCACTATCAGAATGATTTCTAATACTGTGATACATATGGTAAGTATTATGACACAGTGCCACATACACACACAAACATTTGAATTATGAAGTTGCACTCACGCGCATATTCCCTGCGCATTCCAGTTGTTTAACATTAACTAATAAGCATTCAACTACACAGGAATAGACCGGTTTGCACCATTCCAAGATTCAATTCCTGTATTGCAAGTAGTGTTGCTAAACTCCTTCCACATAATGACGAATAAAATGTGTACTATGTTATATGTATGAACATGTGCATATGTTTCGACATGTGCTTAAATAGAGTAAGTGGAGGTCTCTTTGCTTGACAACAGGTGCCCTTGTGTTTTCCTTACTCTCAGCAGAACAAACCCTGCTGTCAAATGCTCTGAAAATAACCAGCAGGCAATAGTTACTAAAGTGAACACTGCCAGCTAGTCGATGTTCCTGTTAGCAATACTTTACACTAACATTTTGAAATGCTATGGTCATTCTCCAGTTACTGCTCAGCATTTGTTTTGGCCAAGGCAGGTGGTGATGTGATGACTTGTTGAAGGGCATTAAGGTTCTGGCCACAGTGATATGCTGAGTGTGTGGGAAGGAGATGTGTAAGTAGTGAGGACTTGAGGAGGAAAATGAGAGAGAAAATACGTCACTGCTGTGACATGTGTCAGATCTTAATGCAGTATATGTGAGATTTTCTTAGTCTCACCATAAAATGAATTCAACATGAAATTAGATCTCATTAGATGGCATGTATAAGTACTGAGAGATCACTTACCTAGGACCTAAGACCACACTCTACAAAAATATGATGCAGAAAAGCTAAATATGACACATTCAGACCACCCCAAGAAAAATAGTATATCTTGATTGTACCTTTTGGGATCCACCAGCTTGTAGAGTTTCCCACTATGTGACTGTGCCATGCTTTTACTGCTTGCCAGTATGTAGACTTCGCCTGAAAAAGAAGTAAAGTCACATGGAAAAAAATCCATCTGCATGATTTGCATTACATTCCGTATAATGTGCTTCCCAGTGATTAACCTAATGCTTAAGGACACATATAAGTGCAATAAAATGTAAATATCCATGTGCAAGAATGAGGAAAGGACACAAAGTGACAAGACATAGGATACAATGAGATGAGGAATATGAGTGTAGCTAAAGCTTCTGCAATGCTGCACTTGCCAAAGGACTTTAAGAAAAAGTTTAATGGGACAATTGGATACTCATGACTGGGAACCAGGCGGATAATTTAATGAGGAACAAGCCCGCGAGAAAGTTCCATAAGGGGACAAATTGTAAACATGTGTCTGTGGAGCCCATACTTTGGGACACACTCCTGCCCCCTTCCATGATTCTTGCACCACTTGCAAATCATGATCAAATGCAGGAATCTTTAAATACCTCATCAAATAATAACTCCAAGAGCTGGCAAGAATTGTGATCAAACATGTCTGTCGGCTGTGTGAGTGATCCACATCATGTGTTCGTCGTAATCAGAAACACCAGAGCTGACAGTTAATAATTCTGTGAGTGTCTGGTGGGGGTCCAACTGGTAAAATGTTCTGTATCATATTAACCCGCTCACCTCAGCTCACCCTATCTTATCTTAATGCTGCAGCCCCCATGTAAACAGTAACACACCTGCCTTGTAGGTGGCCCGTAGGTGGGTCATTGGAGTATCATTGCTATCTTATGGAAATGACAATTAATCCACAAGTAAGTATATACTGTTTAATATCCTGTTGGGAATGTGCCATTAAGGTTAAGTCAAACAAGTATTAGTTTCCCTGTAGTTTTGAATGTCACTTCCTGCTGGCTGCTGGGTGTTGCCATTTTTCTTAGATTTTCAGTTGTGTTTCGATGTAAAAGGTTACATTGGTTAAGGTCTTGGTTAAATAACCAAGTGGAAAATTCCACACCATAATGTAAATGTATGGACCACTGATAAATATACAACAAACTGACTAAGCTATGGTTTTTCCATTGTTTTGACATCTATCATTTGAAATCAACAAGCCTTCAAGGGTTCATGTTGTAAAACTTCATAAAATATGTTAATACATAGCTGTCATTTGTCTGAATATAGGGAGGAAGAACAAAACAAAGGAAGAAAGGAAAGACAGGGAAAGCAAGACTGAGAATCCAAGAGGAGACAGAATATGGAAAATCTGTGTGACTGTGAAGGTTTCTTATCAATGCCCTACTAACCCAGTTCATCCTCTCCGAAACCCAAGATGTGCCCCACGAGCATAGAGCCACAGGAGCCAGCTGAGCCCAGACACAGAGCTTTTTCCTGCCACTGTTCACCACTTGATGTTGACAATGTAGATTTCTCGAGGATCCGCAAATTACTGAGGAAAATGAGACACAGAATAAGTCAATTACTACAGCCACTGCTTTGTCAGTATATCTCATGTTAATATTGAGATCAGGAAACAAGGACAACTTTTACTTCTTGTAACATGGTTCATTGACCCATCTTCCCATCTTCATGTGCCACATGGTGTTATTTAAGACCGTGGCTTTTCGTTTCAAAACAAACATCATGCCGGAGCCTTCGCTTAGCCACAACAATATGCCCCCAAATTGTAATGAGGCACAGAATTAAACGACCACGCACTGAAAACAAACTTGTTTTCCCCCACGTGCATGGAACTTATGTTTACTTTGGCACATGCAGATGCAAAGGACACATTTTTCAGTGTGAGAGGAGAAGGAAGAGACATGTTGATATCAAATAGAATGAAGATGTTTCTGATAACTCATGAATAAACTGAGCTTGAACACCAGTAGCCACTAGATGAAGATAGTACAATGTATCAAAGTCCAAATAAAGAAGGGCCCACGGGTACACGGGGAGTCTATGAAGATTTTCAACATACAGCAACGTACTGTTCAGTTGTATTATTATTAGTACTATTTCAACAGTCAGCGCTTTTTCTTACTCACCCATTTTTATCCCCAAATACATAGCTGCCATACAGTCTTCTTGACTGGCAGCCTCTGTAGATGAAGCCTCCCACAGGTGGTGCCCCCCCACTGGACTGCAGGTCATAGACAGAAGGCTCATTTTCTGAGGAACAAAGATGTAAAAGGTCTCATTTAGGGATTTCTTAATATCCAACTGCTTGTCATCTATACATATTACTCCCATATTCTCACTGCACGCATCACCAGCAGACATTTTTACCATAGAAGCAATATATTCCATCTCATTGAGATCCAATACACTAATCACAATATTCATCAATCTGCATTCTGCAGGGTTGTAATCAACTGATTTACTTAAGTGCTTTTATCATTTTTATTATAATTTATGTCTATAATAAGTGTTGTTTTGTTTGTGAATCAAAGAGCTAAGGAATATTTACTTCATTTTGTCAATGGTCCATTAGACATAATGGTTGCTATTAGAAACTCACTTCTATAAGAACAAAGAAGAAAGACTTCTTCCCTGGCAGCCAACTTATAACTATAATATGTCTTTATCAGTTGTGGAAGAGAATGTATTAATCTTTTAATTGTAGGGGTGATGTTGAGGCAACATGGCATGTTTTTTTATTACATTTTTCTTGGCAAAGGGAAATATGAATGGAGGTTTTCTGGCTTTAAAAATTTATGATCCAAGACTTGGTGTGCTCATTTCCCAACTGTAATCACTTTGGAGTTTGGGTAAATGGCTACGTCAGGTATCAAGCCAAGTGAGAGGTGGTCTGTTACAAGAACCAGCATTAAAATGGAGTGAGAGATCAAGATTGAAGCACTAATTTGGGTTGCCAAAGTAATGCTTATTGCTGAAAAGATAACCAGTTCAGTGTAATTTGGAACAAATAGCAGTAATTTGGTTTTTTTGCAAAGAGATGTAGGCTAAGCATTCTCAAGGCACTGGTGTTATTGATTATTTTCTATGTGAGAAGAAATAGGCCCTTCTCAGCTGTGTTTTCAACAATGCTAAAACATCACCCAGACAGTTACTGTTGTTGACAGCTTTAAATCTTACTTGTGGACACAATCTCACATTCCCTTGGCAAATCTACTCGCCACAAGGGGGGAATCTTTCTAGATCACATCATTTTTACATTTAACCTTCACTGTCTCTGCACTCAATCCGGTGTGTTTTCTGAACTTGTTGCCAAAACACCATGTTCTTACAAAATGAAAGACATTTGTAAAAACAGATGTCATTTTCAGCAGAATAAATATGCAAGGTTATCCAAGAGGTTAATGGATTTTCATTTCTTTCTCAAGACGTAATGCCATCAAACAAAACTCAGGCAAAGGTTGCACTCAAGTTGTTTTTATCATGAGCAACATTAACATAAAACAATGAACTCCTTCCAGACTTCAAAGAGGTAAATCTTAGGAACATTTTTGTGAAATTTCAAGGAAATTGTAACCCACCATAATCTTTCCCCTTAGAAATCTCCAGTATTCTTCCTGATGATGTGTTTTTGCCACTGGCATCTGTACAGAGGATTAGGAGACTTCCATTGTCTGTCTGAAGCCGATCCACTGCACACCTACAGTACAGAATACCGGGGGATAAACACAGGAGAAACTGAGGTGATGTCTTGAAACTAACCAATTACAAAGTGGCAAGTTGACATAAGAACAGCCTGAGTTTACAAAATGGTTTCCAAAGAACAGAGATAATCAGCATATTAGGATAATTTTTATGAAAGCAACTGCAATTTTTACTTTTTTGCCAGGAACAGCTGTTAAGTTCTTCAGTATGATGTTGCTGAAGTTTCTCATCAGATGTTTCACTCACCTGCCTGGGTCATGTAATCCATGGGCAAAGATTTCAGGTGGCTGGTTGGTGCTGTTGAAGTAGGGGTTGTTCCTCGGTATGGAATAGGGTGACGTACAACAGTCAGTGTCCACATCTACCCTTAGGACAGACCCTGTGAAATCACTGCATTCAAACACACAAACAAAAAAAACCTTCACAATTGTACTAACTAGAAAAAGACTCACTCTTGGGAAATTGAAATGCAATTATTTGTACATGATCCTCTGACTTGGGTTCTCACCTGAGTCCATCCATTTCCTCCATGTCATCCAGGGTGATCATGCCATCTCCCAGGATGATATGCAACAGACCATCGGGGCTGAACAGCAGTTGGCCTCCTAGGTGCTTCCTGTGCAGCTCTGCCACTTCCATTAGCACCCGAACTGTCCTGGTATCCACTTGGTTTGGGTTTTTCCTGAGGAAAGCATAAAACATCGTCATTTGGTTACTGTCATTATGTTGCAAAAATTACATTTCCTACATGGCAAAGTGACTAATATCTATAAGGAGTGTCCACAGTATTTCTGCTTTTAGAGAGATCGTTCCATAGGGTCTCATGCAAATATTCAAAGCTATACACCATAGTGTGGTCTTGCAAAGTGGCTTTTGGATGCCCTGCAGTGAGCCGACAACTGTATCTTGATTGGTGTAAAGGCCACTGAAGAAATGAAATGGTTTGAAATATGCAGTGCAAGACATGATTTTATAAATGAGTACACAGTCTAATAGTCTTGAAATACTTTAAACAATAATTGTGTTGATGAGTAAAATGATACCATGGCATGAATAAGAAATGCAGACATTACATACCAAACAAAATCCAACATTAAATAAATTAAAAAACTCTATTGTCTGGAGACATTTAGTCTATGCATTGGCCCATTAAGGCAAAGACAGTGGGTGGAACTCTGAAGATGTAACACAGGCTTCAAAATGTTGCACAATTCCTAGTGCAAAGTGAGGATTTGGCTTCACAGTATCAGCAACAAATATTTCATGATGTGTTATTTTGGGTAGTCCTGCAATTTTTAAAAAGCAGCTTGCCAAAGAAAAAAGTACTCTCTTAAACTACCATCAAATACTTTAACTGTCATTTCTCAATTGGACCCTCAAATTAAGGACTATACACTGCAGTTACCAAGACTGCATGCCAAGACTATAATTAAAATTAGGTCATTAAGTCAAACATACAACTGTGATTATGCAAATTAAAATGTAAGACTTAAACACGTTCGTGAGAAAAGATTGTTTTCTTAATCATGGATCATTGTGAAGGGAGTGTGAACACAGCAAAAGGCAAAACACAGCTGTCATCAAGTTGAGTCTTGCAAATGAACGGCCATTGCGCATTCAGCAAAACACTGAGGTTAGTTTGACCTACATTCTTAATCCCTTCTGTGCACCCTTGAAGTGTTCATATTTATTATGATTTACGTGCAGTCTGGCAAAAACGTGTCTAATCAATGTTGTTGGTTTGAACAGTCAATAATATAGATCCCTCCAGCATTCTGTGTTCAAAACGTTTCTCTCTCTCTCTCTACTGTTCAGGGATGAGCAGATTAACGAAAATACGTACTGAATAGCAGATTGCGAGAATTTTCACTCACCTTCATGCATCACTGCAATTGATCACATTACAAAATGCCTTTTGCCTTCTACCTATATTTTTTGTAATATGGGTACCTTATAATAACTTTTGGTAAAAAAAAAAGTGAAAAAAGTGAACTCTGCATAAAGAAATACATGTTCAATCTATAATAATCCACAGTGATGAACGGATAAGTCAGTCGTTGTAGACTGTAAGGCATTTGAGGGTTTGGTGTCCGTTCAGGCACTAGGCAACCCATATTTAAGGTAGATTTGGCACACACATCTCTCATTACCTCGAAACGGTGTATTCAACCACACGGAGAATGTGGTCGTGTGGTCCGATGGCCCAGCGCTCTTGGTTGGTGGTGTAGGAGACGTAGAGCTTGCCATTCTTCTTGTAATTGGGGTGGAATGCCAGGCTTAGCAGGCCCCTTTCATCTCCACCCTGCAGTCAGATGAGAAACACAAAAGATCCAGGAGTTAATTATGTCCCTCCTCGGCTTCTGCTCGGCTGTGTGGGGTTGGAATCACCCCCCTCGGTCATCTTCATCATCACCAAGACCACTACATGCAACCCCTACACACCCATCAACCCCCACCCTCTTTAATTCTTCAACCTCTCTAATCCCCTTTTTTTATTTATCCATCACATTCCCCTTCACACCCCTGCTATTCTCTCATTCTTTCTTTTTCTACCCCAGCCTGTTTCACTTCACACCTTCACCAACCTCCTTGAATATACCATTACCAACCATTATAAAGCATTTGACTCTGAGTAGAGCTGCACCTCCTCTACAACCCCCCGCCTTTGCCCAGTCTTCTCTGCAGCCTGGTTATGTGCGCTTGTCCTCAGGGTCGGGGGCCCCTGTGACGCCCAGGCCCTCCCGGTGGCCTCCATTGTGCAGTGATTTGTGTGTGTAATCTTTGGGGGATATCCGTGAATGCTACGCTGAGTGGCTGAAAGAATTTATTAGCTCACTCACAGTTCATAGAGAGCACAAAAGTGCAGAGTGCTTCAGTCCATGCTTTTTGCTCCCTGTCCCCTCGCTCTTTCCCGGTTTACACAAAATCCATGCAAAATTCAAGGCTTGGGTGGGGGTGGGGGTGGGGGTTAGAGGGGCAGAGTAAAAGAGGAAAAAAGAAAACCTAAACAAGGAAGAAGCTGCCAACTCCCACTGTCTTGGCAACATGTTTAGAAAACATCTAAATTGCTTGTGTAATATGTAAACCTTTGTCTCACCCCGGAGGCAGCTACATCAGTTGTCACTACCCTGGTGGTCCTCCCATCATAGTTAGCTGTAATAATCAGCTATAGCATTTCATTCCCTAGGCAAGGCAAGCCAGGTCGGCCCTTTATTTATGTTGTACTCTCCCTCACTATTTCTTCTTGACAAAAGAATGAACAGAATGCTAGGCTTAGGTGTGAAGAATGTTTATAAAGTGGTCCCTGTGTGATTGTATCCCAAAACAGCTTGTTTTTTTTGTTTTTTTACTTTCACTAACAAAGTAATAAAAAAAGCAAAAGTGAGCATCATGCAGAAAAGTTATCCTACTCATGGCAAACAAAGACACATTATGTCAATTATCACCATTAACACAGCTGTCTCATCCTTCAGGTATTCCCTCTCCAAAGAGTAAAACAAAAGGAGTTCAGAAAAAACTACGGTGGCAGGCTCTGGATAGGTGTAGTCTATGTCACAAGCCAAGGAACACACATCATAAATTGGTGTACTGGATCTCGTAGTTCTGCATGGACTGCATTAGGCCCTGCCCAGTCAAACGCAGCAGTGACACAGGCCACATGTGAATGCAAACGAGATGACTCTTTGCGAAGGAATGTACTTGAAGTACCAATGAGCAACAACAGAGGCTCACATGATAAGCCACAGGGGTTCTATAAATCTGAATATAAAGTGAAATGTTGTGAAAGTTGACAAATAAATCTCCACCCCAAAAGGCAGAGTTCCTCTGCAAAAATTTATGAGTACTACTAAATGTCAGATCATTGAAGTCAAATAAAAAAGGAGTTATGTGGGAGTGGATGCAGCACACTATACAGCTGCATGTTAGTCAGAGCAGAGGTGACTGCACTTTGCCAAAGAATGTCAAAAAGTTTCATCCTGGGAAGAGAAATACTCCACCTCACCTTGAAATGCTGGGGCCATATGTTGGATTTGGGGATGCAGTGACCCACATCCCCAAAATAAACTCACCATAGGGAGTGGGTCAAAAACCACAATTCCAAAGAGGCCCAGATCCAGAGCCAAAGCAGGGACCACCAAGATACACAGTGGTTAAATGAGCTGAAATATTAGCTTCCTTGCTAATGACTAGCTCCTTCAGCAGCAGGCGAACAGCAGAGCTGGCACCAGAGCCATAAGAAACAAACACTGCATCAGAGAGGCTTTCACTGCAAAGTCAATCCAAGGAGGTACTTTGTGTTAATAAAAGACAAAGTGCCAACCTGAGCACTGATCATTATAAAACTACTGCCAAAGCTGCAGAAGGTAAGATATTTCTGGCACAGCTCAAAAACTAATATACTATACAAACAAGCTCATGTAGAGAATGAACAAACTACAGGCTTTACATATTGTCCATTGTTAAATCAAATTAGAGGTTTCACTTTGATTAAGGAATTTAGTTCTGCCTTGTGTCATAGTAAATTTAATCAGCTACTACAACGTGCGCACTTATACTTTGTGTATTGACATTACATTTCTAAACAACAGATGTTAATGTTGCTGGTTACAGTGCCATCTCCAAACACCTATCAAACTATACAAATGATTCTGCTGTGTCAACTTAAAACACATTCCGTCCATTTTCCCCAGAACATCTTTGTCTTTTTTATGACTGCCATCATTCTTCTACAGTCGGGCAAGGGGTTCTGATTGAATCTCTCATGAGGTATTATCTCTTCATTTTTCACAAACACCTGCCTCTGCATTCCTCTTTTCCCTCCAATTCTGTTCTCTGGGGCTTCGGTTTTGGCACTGTCAAAGTGTTGGCGTCATTCCACAGAAAGCTGGGAAAGTGAGGTGCAGGGATGAGGAGCGGTTGTTATCTCACATCTCACGGTGCATTACATGGAATGCTGACCCTGTCTGAGTGGCGGAGGCAGTGACACACAAAGCTACGATTTCCAATTCTGCAGGGGCAGCTGTCTTTGAGTCCTAGTGACGCATGTGTTGGCTCATGCATTGTTACCCTGAACCTTTTGATCCTACCTCGCTGGCTCATGGGCATTCCACCACCAAAAGACATTCCACATGAGTTGATTGGAGCATAACAATGTATACGCCCTTCACTCAAAGACTACCTGAAGCATGTACGCTGGCACCTCCCTCACAGACAATACGCACACAACTCATGTGTAGTATTCTCTGCTTTTCTCTTGTGCAATGGGAATCACACAGTCAAATATCCTTTGCAACCCCTCCACCTGTTAATACATAAATTCTGTGGAGAGTACACAGCGATCCCATGATACAGTAATCCTCCCACCAACCAAGAATAAGATATAATCCATCATCTGAGCCATCAAGTTCATAGAAAGACTTTTTTTTTTTGCCGGCAATTTCTGTAAGCACTTCAGCTTTCACGTGCAGACATCCCACTGTCTGAGGATAATAGTGAGATCAACTTGAGTTTGACTCCACCCCTGCTTCTAGGAAGAGTAAATAGTGAAGATGAGTAAAGCCACTTATTTTCATCTGTAAGGGAGCAGCCCTGAGGTTCTGATGGCCACTCACAGTGCAGAGCAGCAGACAGAAAGAATAACAAGCTGTGACTTATTTGTTTTAGCAGTGAAATATTTTATTGCCCCCCCCCCTCACCCCTGCTACACAGACTAATACATGTCAGTGGACTGTCAGCTTTAGGGTGCTGCTTACAGATGTCTTCATTTATAACACTCACTGTAACTATTACACATGCTGAAGCTGTACAGTGTAAGATGCTGTCACTGTTTGAACAGTGGCTGAAGCTTCGCGTCACAGTCTACAAAAACACTATATATCATGGAAACTAGGGAAGATTTACATGTATATTACAGAGTATCGTTTTGGCTTTAACTGTTGCCTTGAGAGCAGCTCCTAACAAGTTCTAGGGAAGGGTAATTGTAGTTATGTCATGTTTAATTGTGTTCAAATTGTTGACATTTACATCTTTATATAAATCTTGTATGAAATACAAGAAATTTGAAATATTAAATATGTTGGTTGGTAATTTTTGGTGACAGAACTGTATGTATTGTTTTCAGACTTTGAGACTTTAAGTTTTAATCAACTTTATTTTAATTTTTTATTGTATTTTTCAAACAAGCAAACTAACTAACAAGAGTGCTTCAAAATGTCAAAATGACAAAAATTGACAAAAAATTTTGTTTTGTTATGTGTACGTGTGTAAAACACATTTGGTTATTAAATCTTTATTACTTTTTAAAAATAGCCTATATTCTTCTTGTTTTGGACTCAAAAATCCAGTTTTGCCCAGATTGTAGTAAGAACAGTTAAAACCTGCTACATACAGAAATTCGGACCCATATCCCATAGAACTCTGTCCAGTCAGGTTTGGAGAGACCACTTTGACGATGATGTTTGTGTGTGTGTGTGTGTGTGGTGTGTGTGTGTGTGTGTGTGTGTGTGTGTGTGTGTGTGTGTGTGTGTGTGTGCGCGTGCGATGGTGGGACGGGGACTGCAGTATAGAGATTGAATTTCAGGAGAAGAACACCCACAGCGCGGCTAAGAGCCCACACCACCACAGCACAGCATTGTTTCTGTGCAGTTCAGCTTAATTGGCACTGGGGGGATCCATGGAAGGAGGGGGATAGGAGAGCAGGAGGAAACACAGAACATTACAATCAAAGCATGTGCATGGGGCTGATGATAAACCTGTTATCTGCCCTGTCTCCTGGGTGCCTGGGTTCCTCTCTCTGTATAAAGGCAGCTCCATCCTGTTGATGCTGCCAGTAAACACCTTAGCCCTCCCCTGGTCTTGTCCACCCCGTGTGGCTGGGAGCCCGTTCTGGCAGCCAACATCACAGAATAGGACTCCTGGGGCCTGCGGGCGATTGAGCCACATCTAATTGTCATAATGATGACTTTATCCACAACCACTTTGGATTGAATGATGATAAGAGAGCTGAGCAGAGCAGGGAGAGCATCCTGCAAGAGGCAGTTGCATATTCAAATGCTGTGCTCCGTTTGACTCCTTGTAAACAAAGGGTCTTGTCAGTGGAGGAGCAGGAGGCATGCGTGATAGATAAACTTCCTGTCTGGGAGTGTGCCCCCAAACATCCCAGCTACACCATCTCCTCATGCGATCAAAACAATTCCAGAACAATTTTTAGATTCAAAATCTGAGATGCAGTAATGATTGTGGATAAAAAATAAATATCAATACATCACTTCAAAGATTACAATGTCTTTGTAACTGAGTTAATAAGAAAGAATTCTTAAAGCTACAGGATATGTCATATTACAAACCATTTATGTGAAAATCTTGCAATGTTTCCAATGTTACTAAGAAGATATTTCAAGAACTAGCACCACACCACACCACACAATTTGTTGACAAACCTACTCTACCACATGTCTGACATAACAATTTCCAAACATCTGCACCAGGCTCAAAAGATATAGATGAGAACAGATACTTGCATCTTCATTTGTTTTTACTGCCTTGCCTGTGTTTCTCAGATAGGGTGCAGAACCAAACAGAAGTACAACACATGTTTACTTGCCCCCCAACATCCTATCATGTGGCAGGTCCCTCAGACAAGGTAAATACTACATTAGTATTACTTTCTGTCAAAAATGCAGTAATATCATCCCCATGTCAAACATAATGCTATCTACTCATCATTTTACACTAAGAGAGCAAGACAGGGCAAAAAGTTATTACAGACATCCAATAAAAACGGTTCTTATTGACATGAAAAGATTGTGTAGACAAGATTGCAATTTTAACCTGAGAGACAGTTATTCCTGTCATCATGTGGGGTATTGAGCAAACCACCATGATATTAGAACCCTAAAAGGAACAATATGGGACAGATTAAGAAAGCCATTAACCCATTTTGTGAGAATTAGCAGAAAATTAGCAGTGAGCATGATGTGTGCTGTACGTACTGTTAATTAGCAGAAAATAGCGTAATGATTAGCCACGACCAGATTTGATGAATGACTGCTTGCTTGGTATAATTACATAATTGAATGCTAATAGTGAGCAGGCACCTCTTTCAAGATATTTGTCTTGGCTGGAGATGTTCCTCACACGTTTACATAGGCGAAATGAGTTGTGAAGTCTAGGGTTCTTTAATATTTCTTGTTTATATCTGTGCTGGAATTACATGTGCATTATCCTACCACTAGTGTAATTCCTTCAATACAGTCAACCATGAAGGCAAGATCATTCCTACCTTCAGACCGCTCTGCACCAGCTTGTGGATGTCCAGGAAGGGCTCCTTGATTAGGTCAAGGTCATGGTTGAGTATCCTGACAATACCCTCCCTCTCCAGGACAAATAGCCGCTGAGATCCATCTCCACAGTGTACCACAGCCACCGGCTGCCTCAGACCACTCAACACCTCCTGGGCACAGTAGCAGTTGTGTTTGTGTTTCCTGGGTAACAAGGAAGATACAAAAGATGAGAGGGCGTTGGTGGCGGGGAATAATCCTGTTATAAGGTAGAAGAGGTGTGAGAGAATGTGAAGTAGTAATATTTAGAAGGAAGCATGAGATAATCAGCAATAAGATATAACAAATGAAATTACTTTTCTGGCATTAACAATCATTTTCCATTGGCAGCCATTTGATTTAACATCTGAATTAATTACTTGTCACTTTAAATAAATAGTGCAACAACCCTATTACGTGTGCCCTTTCATTTTATGCCTGTTTCTCCTTTCACCTTAGTGAAAGGAGAAACAGGGCAGCATGAGTGTAACTGGAAATCCATAAACACTGCAATTTATATGTAAAGATGTTTTGCTAAAAAAAAATGCTCAAAATTAATAAAAAATTTAAAATCCAGTTTCTCATTGTGTCTGTTGTTTTCTGCTGATTAACTCCCTCTACACCCATTTCAGGGCGCCAAGTACACAGTGCTTTCCATTTACAGTCTTTAATCTGGGTAACAAAGTCTCACTATCACAAAGTCTCACTATCTATTCCAGATTCAGTGGTTCCCTATATAAAATCATGCACACGACGCACCAGATTGTTGCAAACTAAACATGTGTTGGATGCACATGCTGCAACTTTAGGCTGTAAAAGTCATCAGCAGTGTGGCAGATTATGCTATCCTAAGGATGCATTGGACACACATATTTTATTCAGAGCCATGAAATATTATAGGACTACAAAGGCTTCATTCTTCTCCCTGAATCCCTGAACTCCCTCACAACCACCTGTTCTCTCTCTGTCTTTCCATCTTCATTCAAAAACACAAGCTCAATCCTCAAAGGGCATTATCTGTGTGCGTCAACTCCATCTTTTTAACAGATCTGGCAGAAGTAGTGCAGGAGGTTCACACTGACCCACCCACGTCTATCCTTTACCGTGAAGGTATCTGGCCAACCTGTAGAGACAAGGCCAAAAAGCCCCTGCAGCTCTTTCACCTTTAAATATGGCCACATCAGTGCAGAAGGAACTGATTTTGAGGGTGATAAGAGAAGCTTCGTGTGATTGGCCAAAACTGATACCAGCCTATATCTAACTAACACACACGCTGGTAATATATAATGATGGTTTCCTTCTTGTCCTGTCCTGTTTTCTATGGGCTCCCAGGATGGATAACACACCACCAAATACCAAAAAGTGTACAACTACTCCCTCTGTGTATTGCACAATGAGCACATGAGCATTTCAGCTCTGCGCCAAAAAAAAGGCTATAATGTTAGCCAATAAGTTTGACTGAATTTTGGCACTTTCTCCAAACCTCCAACATACGGGAGTCCTGCTTACTGTCATTTACCACACTACACCTCTCAGAGGATAAGGCGCAAAATCAACAAATGAGCCCCCGACTCTATCACTGTTTGAGGTTGTTTGACTGAATGTTGGTTGCTGTTATTCAGGTGCACATGCTGCTTGGCCTTCTTGCCTCAGGGAAAACAAGAGATGAAAGGCATCCCCCCATCGGCAAAAGGGCAAAGCCCTCTGTGATGTACAGACCTTTGCAGTGAGGGAGGCAAACAAAATGACGCAGGATAAGCATTTTCATTATGTGAGCAAAGCTGAGCAAAAGCAGTCTGGACAAACTTTAGGATTAGAGAAAAAAACGGCACAGCATTTCTGACTGAAAGTATGGGCCACGTCAAAATGGACCGGTAAATCCAGAACGTGGGACATAAGCTAAGTCTCTTTCTACAATAACATAGAACTCACAGCTGAATGTCATGAATCTGAACTCATAAGTGCTCATGAAACCTGCAAACTTCACAAATTCAAAACTAGCAAAAACAATTCAAAATAATAATATGCACATCTTCCACAGAGTAACTCAATCCTCAAATGGAATAAAACATGGTAGAAGTCAGACTACAAACCTGCTGATATCTTCTATTTTCTCTCCCAAGTAGTTGGAATCTTGCCCTTGTGGTTGCTTTCGTTGAAAATCTGGAAAGCATAGACTGGCATCCCTCCTCCCATAGTATTGGCAGAACTCATCCACATCAGCTTGGAACAGTTCTAGCAAACACAACAGATACAGACATAGACAGAGGCTCTTACACTTACTGTAGATACTGAATGTTTAAATTACTACATAAACTGGGCTCATGTAGCCAGCTAAACCCAGAAAATTAAATGAACATTCTCCTAATGTTGTTTTTATGGTACTTTATGTAGCGTATCATGGCTGTATTATATGCGTGCATGCACGAGTATGCGTAGAGAGATCGAAAGAGTGAACGAGAGAAAGGAAGAAGAGAGAAAGGATGTGATGTGCTTGTATGTTGGGGAGGCCTGGAGTTGTGCTTGATGAGCCAAACCAAATTCTGGCTAGACTGGGCTGAAATGAACAAGTGAAGAGAAAGTGGGCCAAACCAAATGGATCACAGATTAGACAGGGTTCTGCTGTGAACTATGCCTCCTCCAGAGAGCAAAAGGATTGCATTCTAAATTTTAGTTTATGCTGTCATTTTGATTTATGAAATGATGCTTGTGCACTCATCCTAATGAATTCCTATGGAAAAAACTCTGAGTCTGGCTTTCTTTGAAGTCTGTTCTCCAACATAGAAGACAGTGATGAGGTTGGATTTGCTCTAACTGAAGGATCCCTCTATCAAATACTAGCTACTTCAGATTGTCAGAACTAGTGTGGCGTGTCAGTGTACTCCAGCTGCCAGTGGTCAGTGAATTTACAGTAACTACTGATGGGAGAACAAGAAATGGAAATCCTATTGGAAATGGAAAACAACACCTTGCAAGTGGATATAAGACACGTCAAGTTTGTTCTGGATATGGCCATCCAGGCTGCAGTACATAATGAAGATTGAAATACATCCAGTACAAAATTGGGCTTGACCAGGGCTGTCATTTTCTCTCTTTGTCACTAAAAAATTCATTACATATCAGCTGGATCATTGTTCATTTGAGGGTTAGCTTGGCGTGTTGTTGTTTAGTGATATCCCCAGAGAAGAATTCTTGAGAGGGATATTACAGGAAGAAAAAAACTACATGCTCTATACCTTCACCTAATATAAGCTCCACAGGTTGAGACTTCAGATACAAAACAGGAAGAGCCTTTTATGTGATTGATGACTTAAAAGTATTAAACTGGATATCCCATTTAAACTCTGGTCAAAAGTGTTATCCCCTGCAGTTCACTCGCGGGAATGAATTTACATTATGAAGGAATGGGACAAAACAACTATAAAGTCTTTCCTTTATGTTCTGCAAATAAACACTGTATATACAGAAAAACCAAACCCAAGTGTTGATGCCCATACATGCCATGACAAATCATAAAGTCCCTCATCCAGCTGGTCTAGAGGCTCTGCTCACACAGCCTGAACACACCCCAACACAAACCCAATCAAATTATCAACAGAAACTACGTTGCATATCAGAAAGAGAGAACCAAATGGAAAAACACTGATACAGGGAGACTGAGAAACGCCCATATTTCACAGAATTTGAAATGACGGTAGTTAAATCTGTCAGCATATTATGTCATAACCTGAGAACTTTATAAAGCTTTTTCAAGCACAACATCTAAACAGGCAAAGAAAATACATTTTATTCTTGTTGTTCACACCAGCTGAAGTATTAAGGTCATTTCATTGTAGTTAGTGATAGTGGATGATAGATTTCCCTTTAGATAACTGTGTTCATTCAATGAAATTGAGCTAACACCTTTTCATTATTATTCAATTCTTGTTCTATGACCAAATATTTCCTTCAAAAAGGTCTCATTGTTTAACAATACACACATGGGTACAGCATGGGAAATGAAATAATAAACCTGTTAAATATGGCATGTAATTCTGAATAAACAAAAATGTTTTCAGGCTGAAAGATATTCTTTGCTTGTCTTGCCAGACAAAGACGTAATGTTGCCCAAATACTGACTGACTGTATTCTACTAATTTAGCATGTGAATTCAAGGTAAAACTGCCGTCACACCATTCCCTTTGGCCTGTTTGTTTACCTAAAATGTTTCATTGCCAGAGCCAAAAGTGATCTGCGTAAACATGGTAGTCACACACAGCTACGCCTCCAGCCGGTGCAGTCACAGCATTATTCTCGGCAAAAAGCAAAGTGTGCAGTGGGTCTCAGAGGCCCTTTGCGACCTAAAAACAATCTTGCCAATATTGTTTCCTTTAGTCAGTCCCTCAGAGGAAAGAGGAGAGCAAATACACCAGTGATAAAAACACAAACAGGACTCTCCCTGTCCCTCCTTTCATCTCCCTCTCCTGCCACACACCAACCGCAAGGGCTAACCGCACCAAATACTAGAGGTGATAGGATATCCCCTCAAACATCTAAACACAACATGAAGATCAAACACACACAGAAACACACACACACATCTCTGGCTATACCACCCACCCACTTGTGTCTGCAGTTATCTTAACCATGCTGGTTGGGGACCTCGGGTGCAGGGTGGGGGGATGAGTGAAGAGGGGAGAAAGACATAAGAGAAGAGGAGTGCAGGGAAGGTGGGAGGCCTCTATGCAGAAGTGAGAGTCAAGGCAGTAAATGTCTTTACGGAGAAATAGGGGCTAAGTGCATGGCCTAATCAAGGGCCAGCGGGAAGTTTCATAGGAGCAGGACGACAGTTATGGTTGCTGTAAAGGCTACTGTTTCATTTTAAAACCTTTGGCCAGCCATTTTGAATTAGCAAAAGTTAAGGACTTGTCAAACTGTCTGTTCATGTGTGTGGTTATATTCAGTGTAACTGCCTTGCATGTTTAAAAATGCCAACAGAACTGTTTCTGTTTATGCAAATCAGAGTGGAAAAGAGTAGTAAAACAGAAGAAGAGGAAGAGCATGCAAAAGAAAAAAGAAAGACAGAAAGCGTAGAAGAGGATAGAGAGAGGTGGAGAAAAGAGAGAGAGACAGAACTCTGTCCATATTCCCGGCTCCCCAGCGCTAAAGTTATACTTCCATCTGGTTATCTTCCAAGGCAACCTGGGTGGCCCACCCTAAGTACTTGACATCTTGATGCACTTCAGCAGTTTTACATACACACAACCTTTGTAGAAAAATAAATGTGTCATTCGTCACCACATATGCTGATCTGTGGAAGGTTGAGGGGGGCTGAGCAGGGAGGAGCACGACAGTAAACAGAGGGAGGGGGGATTCTTTTCTGGATTCCTGTCTTGAGCTTTTTTGGTTTGACTATCTGAGCCCATATGTCCGTCAGCTTATGAGAAAGTAATGTAATTTCAGACAGGTTTTCTTCTTCTGCCCTCTTTCTGTGCTCTGTGGCGTCCCCCTCGCCACCATCAGTGTAGTTCAAATGTTGTACATGATATGCCAGCAGGCCATTAGATGCAGACTCGGATGGACCTGGATGGAATGTATGTGTTTGATATTTGACTAGAGCTGCAGCATACCATGTGGGTGGGTTGCAGACAAATGCGTTTGAAACTGTTCTCTGTTTGCAAATCTCGGCAGATCTAATCAGTTTGTGGCGACAGAGATTGGAAGAAGACTTGGCTGGACGAGAGAAGACAGTCAAAAAGTGTTTGATCATGTTTGGTATGCACTCTGAAGGCACAGGTACCTGTGATCTTGCATCCCTTCAAAGGAAATCGTTCTGAAGACCAAATGCTTTCAAGGGGCAGAAGGGTTCCTATCATTTAACGGCACCATATCCACAAGGGAAACTGTTGCATTAATTAACTTTTTTCCCTGTTCCATGAATTCTGCTATCTCATGGTAGAGCTCATAGTCAGATACAACAAGGCCCAGCAAAGCAAAACACTTTAACTATGTTTAGATTCATGTGAACTTACTACTTAAATGAAAACATACTGATAGCAGAGCATGAGACACAGGTTTTTAAGTGACAGTTTATGTCTGAGGAAGGCAAGTGGCGGGCAGTCATGTCTAGACCACAGTTAGGGTGAGTACAGAATCAACTCCAGGAGTTGAGTCTGGTGAGTGGTATCCAGGAACAGGTCATAAAATAGTTCATTCTGCTCTAGTCAAGTTTTCTGGTACACTGGTCAGGCTGGCCCTGCTTTTGTTAGTGCATGTGAGAAATTTGTTCTAACACTGACCTTTGCAAATTTAATATTTTCCATTCACTTGTCAGGAAATGCCTCAAATCTGTGTATTGTTACTACACTCAAGATTTTCAAAAAAGTGAAATATTTGCAAGTTTATGCTGCTTAAAATAAACTTCCATGATCCAAACAAACCCAACAGAAACAAGAGAGCAAAACTTTCTGCACCTGGTGCCATAAACACAGCAAGACGGAATACTGCATAATAAAAAGCACAGATATTGCTCTACTATTTGCGAGACCGAATATGCTGGGTCAGTCTGCAGTCTAATCAGCAAACTGGTGTTGTGTCTGAACAGGCAGGCAAATTTACTGATACATTAAAGTGCAACAGTAAAGCAAGGAGCGAGGCAGCGAGCAAGCAAATGGGTGAGACAAGCTCAGCAACAAATGGAGGTGAGGTCAGATGAGGTAAGAGCTGGATAAATAAATATTCACAGACCAGACTACTGACGCACCACTTCTTGCATAAGTCCAAAAATCTGCCAGTTCTACATGTGCAGGCTGAGTCTCAATGAGAAATGAGGCCTGATGTGAATTTTAATTTTTCACAATCACAAGTGTCAGTTTCATTTCAAATGTATGAGAGACTAAAATTAGCAAGTATAACATATGCCTGCTTTCACTTCCTCTTTTCATGTGTACATGTTTGCTTGCATATCACCAGGTAACCGCACAGGAGCTATAATTCAAGTCACATTCATGGTCATTATTATCTGTGTAATTACCTGGTATGTGCCCCCTGCAGGTGTAGTAGAATTCACGGCAGAAGTCCTGGCAGAGCCGCGGCAAGTCTGGCTCCCTGTGTGGCATCTTATCCATGTCCAAGGAGTGGAACAACACCTGGGCATTGGGGGAGCAGCGAGCACACTTGATCTCCTCCAGGAGACGTCCACATTCGGTGTTGTTGGTGGAGAAAATCTGGAGACCACACGCAACAAGGACCAATGCCTGATTAAAATGGTGGGCTGTTAACTTAACTTACCTTTCTTCACATTGCACAGGCAAGCCAACATGTATTTTAGGATTAGTTGGACATATTAAAATCATAAACATTACACTATGAAGCATGGAAAGTTTAGATTGTAGGGTGCTTTTGCAAATCTTCATCATCTTAAATTCCTGACAACTTAAGACACTGTTTGAGATTTTCAAGGACTATAACAAATGATCTCAGTGAGTTCAAATTACCTTTTATTGCCAAATAGTAGCCCTTAAAGGTATGCACCTAACTTTTAGATTTATGTTAGATGTGTATATATCAGCCCATGTAATGTTAATTAATGGTTAATTAATGCTTTTAATTAAATGTTTATATTTTTCCGACAATAAAAAACAGATGCCTTAGCACTTTCCAGCCCTAACCAGACTTTTCTATTTAACAGCTCTAACTTAGCCAGTCCCACCCCAGGTACCACACAGAAAGGCAAGGATCTCTGCCCAACAAAATTACTCTCAAAACACAACAGCACCTTCAGAGAGCAACTGTATGTTAACAACACCCAGCTCCCATATATCACGTGCAACGATAGATAGTCTTTGGCTTTTAACAGGGTGTGAAGCAACGCTAGATGTCATAAACCTAGTTGTTACTGTATTCTACATCTCAAAACAGTACCTCACATGCCACATCAGAGGTTTAACGTCAATGCTATCACGGGGTCTGTTTATATTCTACATTATCAACAGATTTGTTAAGCAGCTGTAAGGTGTGTGCTGAAAAGTTTGTTCACGCAGCAACTTTATATTTTTTACTGTGTAGAATGAGGATGAGGAAGGAGAGAGTCACTTGCACAGTTACCATGATCTACATGAACACACCACTGTTCACGCTGCAAAGCCACTTCAAATTTTCACAGGTGGTGGTATTGCCTCTTTCCTAATTTTGTCAATGAAACTTGTCTTTTGAGTTTTTACAATCTCTCATGCACACAAACTGAATTATATCAAAGCCACTGCAACTGGAAAATTTGAAGCTGAAGTACACTGATGTTTTCACTTTTTCTATACTATCTAAACAACATAATATCACATCATAATAGCACATCTGTAACATCCACCTCTTTATCCTTTGATATCAGTTTGTTAAACACTGAGGTTGGAACACCCTGTCTGTCGGAGAAATAAACACAAAAACCTCATTCACTCATTCACTGCCTACTTACCCAAGTTCACAAACAGTTAAAGTCAAAATATAATTCCCATGTCTGACAGATCTCAAGGCATGAAATGAATGAAGCCAAATAAGAGGCCTCGAAGCCTGACTTTGAGTCATTACGCAAAAGTACACAAAGAGTTAATCCAAAAGAAATTAGCAGGATTATTTACATAACAAATTAGCTGTATTAAAACACAATGTAATCTGTTTTAGGTCAAGAGCTGTGCTGCTTGGGCAGTCAGGCAGGCAGGCTGGTAGTGCTTTGCTCTGTGTGAGGTCCATGTGTAAACACCAATTTAGAGATAGACAGACACATCATTCCCACTCTGGTATCAACAAATTAGCAGTCTGTCGAAGTCAATTACACCAGCGGTCCCAAGGCCAACATATGGACGCCTTACACTTTGCTCTGATTGCAGAACAAACTGCAACTGAGGGAAAGATTTTCTGTTTGGAAGTTGTACAGAGCTGTGTTTACCCAACAGGTGGCAGAACCTCTGGCAATACCCTGAGGGTCTGCCTGAAAATATACTGACATAGACACATAAATCTCAACACAAAATGCAGTATAAAAAACGAATTGAAGAGGGACAAGAAATTCTAGTTTATCCCCCATATACACTCTAAACTGAATCCTATTTTTGCACTACATTTTATCAAGCTGTTGATATTTAACTTAAAAAGGGAGCTCCAGGCTGGCTATGACCCTGTATGTGTGGTGTATTCCTCTGTCTCCGTGCCCTCTACACTCATGCCATGTAGTGTTGTGGGCATGCCTGCCCTCCTGCTCTAAATTGCCCATTGATTCTGTGAGCCATGGGCTGGCACAAGGTCCATGGAGAGTAGCATTTGTGTTCTCTCAGCCATGCCCTGTGTCCATATGTTGCTGGGATGGGCTCCAATGTTGCCATCATCCAAACCAGAACAAGTAGACCTTTGTTTGTTGTCTTTTGCTGAATCTTGGTGAGTATGTTCCTCAAAAGCAGGGAGAAAATGGCAATGAGGCTCAGCTGTTGCACTTGTGCTGAGGACACACTAAAACAGGGCAAAACTGAGCCACGATCAGAGACAGGAGCTATAATGGAATTAGGACATAAAACTGTCAGTAACTTATTTGGCTTCACACTAAGCTGCATTGCATGGCTCCACGTGGAAGAACAGCTGTTAAATGATTAGTACTTTCTAAGACAGCATCTGCCTGACGGCTTTCGCCAGTGACATTGTCATAACAAACATATAAATACACAATGCCACACTTGGAAAAAATAAAATAAAACCTCTTTAAATTGCAAGAAATCTGTGATTATCTGCAAACAAACAAAAAGACTGAGAGAGAGGGGGAGAGCACTGATGTAGGCAACACTAAGCTTTAACAAAGCACTTGTCCTCAGGGAATAGGTGTAAGTTGGTTGGCAGGGGGATATAGTGAAAGACACACACCCTCTCAAAGGCATTAACACTTGGACAGGGCAGATGACTGGAAGAGAGTGATGTTCTCCAGCTTCTCCCATTAGCGAAACCAACAGACACAATGGTGTTGTTGTTATTCTTTTGCCATAATCAGAAAGGGCTCCGTGTGTGGGCAGTGTAGTGGGGAGGAGGAGAAGTCGAGTTCGTCCTATTCAGTTTCCCCCTTTTATTTGCATGACTTGAGCAAATTAAATGATGCAATATGGCTTTTTGTCGCAACACAAAGTGAGATACCACCCAGCCACTGAATGATTCGAGGAGTGGTTTACATGAGAATGGCCCGGTGAGGATCCAACGGATTCTGCTACAAGTTTAGCACACACAGTCGCTTTTTTCCTTCTTTTTTCACCCTACGGAAACTGGGCAGAGGTTTCAAACCGTAGCTTGCACGACATTTTAACACGTATCTTATCACTTCGGTCGATGCTGTAACCGTCAAGAGGGTTAGGTAAAAAGCGAGAACCCGGTGCATTTGGTGAAGCTTTCCGCTTTACGCGTTAAGCAAACAACTTCCTGTACGTTAACTCCAAAACCACGACGAGAACGAATGGCTGTCAAACCAACGACAAAAAAAAACAAACAACAAAAAAAAAAAAAAAACAGCTCGATATCAGCTCCCAGCTCCAGTTAAATGCTCAATGGTTTATTAAAAAAAAAATGCAACCGAGGTCCTACCTTTACGAGTAAACTGTTCAATAGTTTAGCTAACACCCGTTACTCCTGGCAGTTGTAGCAGAGAGCGGAGCGAAGCAACGTAAATCGGCGAGTGATTACCATGGTAACGCTGAAGCGCATTGGACACGCTGAATTAGAGCTGCACCAGATCGAGGAGAGCAAGACATTTGATAAACAAAACGAAAAACCCTGGACTTTTACCTAATTTTACAACAGGTGAGCAAAACAAGAAACGGGTAACCCCTCACGGAAAAAAAAAAGATACACATAAACTATGCGAGGAAAACAAATAGCTATCAGGAGATTGTGAGGGTGTTATTGCGACACCCTATCATAACAGTAAAACTTAACAGGACACACTTAGCCCACAGTATATGTCTCAAATGGGGATTTCACAAGGCAGACCTATATGGGTAATATCAAACAGATAAAAACACAAAGATATGGTAAGATCACCTACCACCTTATCATAGAGGCATATGTCCCTGCAGGAATGCTAAAATAAGACTTTTTCATCTTATTTGACCATCCCCAAATTCAGCTGTCGGCAATAAGAGGCAGGATGACAGTACACAAAGGCTGTAAATGCATCTCCTGAGGCGTTTTAGTGGTAAAAAAAAAAAAACAAAAAAAAAAACGTGGATGGACATTAACCTACCCTGGCATCCCTGCGGTGCAGTATCTGATAGGCGGCTCTCCTGGTGGGACAGCAGGACACACGGGGATACAACCTGTGGCAAACTTCTCCGCTGCTGCTGCCGTCAAGCAACACTTTTCGCTCCCTTTTCTTCAGCCGCTTGGGCAAGCTTCCGTCGTAACATCGTCTCCTCCTAAGGCTTATTTCTCCCCTCTCGCCGAATTTTGCGTCTCCACATTCCCACACGTTGACCGCGATGGCCAGGACGAGCACAAATTGCAAATGCTTCATACTTTAAAAAATCATAAAAGAAAACAAAAAGAAAAAAAAAAAAAAGAAAAAGAAAAGAAAGAAAGAAAGAAAATACAAACAAAAACCACGAAATATGTCCCACTTGTTTTCAAAAGAATGAGGTTAACCTGTAATGCAATATATATAAATATATATATAGGCTATATATACATATGTATATATATTTATTTGGGCTATTTCTCCGAGCAGCAGAAGCCAATTACTAAGGAAATTACAAATATGCAGTTTGTCAGAGCAGGTGTTCTAAATTGTAATCACTTATATAAAGAGAGGTGTTTAAAAAATAAATTATAGTTGCCTCTGCTTATATAGTGTAACTCAGAAATAAAAAATAAAAAATAACAAAATAAAAGCAAAAACAATAACACAATTTATCCTGATGAACACAAAAAAGTAAAAACCACAAAACACCGTGTACTGCAAAAGAGCCGTGACGTTCCCTTCAGATGTAATTCCTTTTGAGCCCAACAAGGCGGTTTGTGCATGCACGGGGTCAAAAAACATATAAGAAAATAAAAGTTGTCTCTCACTAAAGTCCTCAGAGCGCTCACATGTTTTCCCGTCCTCTTTCCTCCTTCTTTTTAACCAGCGCGGGGGAAGAGGAGCGAGCACGGTGACGTATGACTTGGCGGGAGCGCGCATGTGGCCGCAGTCGCGTCCACGCCGAGGTAACCGGTCACCTGGCATAGCGGAGGAGCGAGAGTGGAGGCGGTGGGAAGTCTCACTGCAGAGACCCGTCAATCGAAAGTGGAAATGACCGTCGCTCGCTGTGGTAAAATCTTCTTCAGTCTTGAATTGATGATGTGAACAAAATATAATGACTTACTTTGATTGGTAACTGACAAGTGACAGCAATAGCCCAGGGAAAAAGTAGCCCACAGTTGGCTTCTCTCAACCAAATCTAGTATATTCTCCTCTTCTTTGCTCCGTGGTAAACCTCAATCTTCTGGGTTTTTTTTTTTGGTTTTTTTTTTTGTTTGTTTGTTTTTGTTTTTTTTTTGTGGCACCTGAAAATGTCCTCTTTATTCGGTGGTGGAATTGAGCAAGGTACAGTTACTTAGATACTATACTAAAGTCTGAGGTACTTGGAATATACATGGGTATTATACTTTATACCTATACTCCACTACATTTCAAAGGAAAAAAGCATATAGTTACTCAAAGATTATATACAAAACATATGGTCTGCTTGTTATGGATTTACAGTATATTCAATTGAAATAAGACATCATGCCATGCACAACACTTACATACTTTTTAAATGTATTCGTGATAATAATATAATTATATAATATATACAATAATTATATAATAACTCTGACAGGGGGCATTCTGTTGCATGCTAAGTAATTTTACTTTTGAAGCTTCAAGCACATTGGTCTGATCATACTTTTGTACATAAGATATTTAATGTAATTGAGTAGCCTATTTTTGGTGCTTTTACCTAATTTAAGAATCCTCCCTCCATACTCCCTCCACCAGTATTACTTCATGGTTATGGACCAGAGCCAAGTTTTTAATATATGTTAACTGAAAAATGATCCATGCTTTTGTCTCTTTATTTGAATAACTGACATTTTGGGAGATGCAATGGATATTTTTGCAAGACACTGACATTATGAAAATGGGGAATATTATGTTACATCACAAATTGTGGCATGGGTGTTTGACTTTGTTTCTAAATATGGTCTAAAAGGTTTATTCTGGTGGCCACAGAATGAAAAATTGCATGCGTTGTAGGCAGTGTAAAATTGGCTACAATGCGAATCAGTCACTGTGACCTGATGCCCGGCAATGTGTTGCCCTACAGTTGGACACACTGTCTGGCATCTTAATTTGGCTCGCAGTAATACCAAACCAAATGCAGAACAATTCCTCTTTCATTCCCCCTCTTCAGAAAAGTCACACGATAGCGATCCGAAAGGGAATGTCCAACCATGGCAATTACTGGAGAAACAACAGCCCCCCCTTTTTTGGATACTCAGAGAATCTGAAATCAGTTACATTAGCGGCACCTGTTCTTACTTGGGGGTCTCCGGCACTCACCAGAGCCCCAGCTCAGCTTATCTACAGGAATCTGGAGCGGGTGGAATCCAGGAGGGGTTGGTTTGATTGTGGGCAATTATGGAAATGACTGTGTGTGCTATGAAGCCATGGCAGACCCTGCCAGATCTGACCCCCCACCCTCTACATTCTTTACGTTACCCAACTGGAGACGTTTCAGGACCAAGTATAGCCAAAGTGCTGCTGCTGTATTCTGAATGTAAAGGAGGGAAGGAGCGGGACCATATGCAGAGAAGGAATCTGCCACCACCAACACTAGAGCTCCAAGCAGAGGAAAAGAATATAACTGCGTTGTCCAACAGCGTGAAAACATGTGGGATGCAGCTGTGGAGCAGAGAGGAGTACATCTGCAGCGAGAGATAGACCATTAGAGAGAATCACAGTTCGACAGACCTAAGCTGACATAGTCCTACTGAGGCACAGGCTCAGAGCAGACACACACACATACACATGAAGAAATAAACACCCGTCTTAAGAGTCTTCTCTTGCGATATATACTCCCTGCGTTTTTTAAAAATAATGTAGTCTCTGCGTTTTTGGTTTTATTATATTCATTGCAATTACACTCAAGGTGTGTAGTCTAAAGCTACCTCTGCTTCAGTGTAGCTCCTTAGGATTATGTGTGTAACTCAATATTGATCTTAATAAGATATTAGTATTATAATTCCCAGAAAAGAAACCACCTGCTGGGTCAGTAGGGGAATTCCTGTGCACTCAGCTTCTGACCCTCTGAGAGGATATCCCAGAGGATGATGGTTAGGTTTGTGTGTGACCACATAAGGATCAACAACATGAGTCTGGAGGTCTGCGGGCCCTCATGGCTGCCTCCACTGTTTCCCAGACTTAGGGGATGTTCAAAGTTTACTCTGTTCTCTCTATCCATTCTGTTTCTGCATTGTTTGCTTCATAACTCAGCATTATAATCATGAACATACACAGCAGGACTGATGACAGAGCTCCACTTCTGCTTTTTCAATTTTTCCATTCCAAGAAGGCAAAACCACTGCCTCACACCTCACAGTTCATAAGTCCACATAAAGTTGTGTCTGGGTGTTGTTTAGAGGCGGCCAACATTCATCTGCATAGCAGCAAAAAAATTTTGGCCATTATTTGATTCAGTAATAATCTGTGAACACGAACGGAACAGAATGTCTTTCTCCAAATAGCTGTAAAACTTGGAATTGGTCGGTTTTAATTCTTTCATTTTCTGATTTTGAAATATGTTATTTTAAATCATGTTTTAATCAGACATCGATGCTAGCAGCATGACTCTGTGGATGACAGTGTTGGTTTGTCTTTCGATCCGTCAGTCAGTCCAGCACTTTCTTCCAGACTAAAATATCAGCAATTATTACATAGATTGCCATGAAATTTGATGCAGACATTCATGATCCTCAGAGGATGAACTCTACAGCTGGATTAACACCCAACAGAGGATTAAGGGGAATCCAACATATGGTGTAAGTTTTGATTTATAGTTGAGTGTCAAATATCACCCATTGATATCATAGCTGCAATGTTTTGTTACTTAATAGGAGAATATAGTCACGTGATCACTGTGTTTATGTTCATTCATCCATACAGAGCATCGACTGCAGTGGCAAACTCATAGCTGTCGTAGGCTACAGCGTTGCCCTTAATGCATAATAGTAAAAGGGCCTTAATGACTTTCCTCTAGTGCCACCATGAGGTTCACATTTATGGCTGTGACTAAAACATCTTAACTATTGGATGGACTGCTATGAAATTTGTTACACACTTTCATGCTCCGCTCAGATTGAATCTGGGCAGGCATCAGACATCAGAGTAACGTTGCATAATGCTGGACTCCAACAATGCTAACTCTGGACAGATGTTACATTTTGGTTGAAATGAATATCGAGTTGAACTTAAAACTTAAAACTTATTTGGTTGATCCAACAGTGGCCAATTGACACTGCAACGTTCAGAAGATGATGGGTTTTGCTCACGGGTAGAATGTTGATATTTGTTGGTATTTGGATATGTCAAGATTGCACTGACATGATATTTTGGTTACTTTACATCTCAACTTAAAACCAACAAAATATCAGCATCAGTTGTCATCAGTATTCTACCTTAAATTAACATTGGCATTAGATGTTGTCCTGATATTGAATTTTGGTACCCAACATAGTAACCTACATTCCTAACGATGACGTTGAAGGCCAGCTGCATGCCTGCAGGGTGTGTTTACATTCTTTCATTTACTTTGCAATACAGACCGACAGTTACCTAGACACATAGAACTGGAGTAAACTCTGATCCTATGCACTTAGCAGCTGCAGACTACAGCACAGTCCTTAACACCAAAGCATAAGTGGACCAATAGTTCTGTTAGAAGTTTGACTCTAAACCGTTTGTAAACTTGGATAGATGAGACTCACAAGGTATTAACTGAAAGTAATACTAGTAGGAACCACTGATCTGACAATATGGCTGTAGTATATTCCCTCTATCACAGAACTGGAGCACATATAGTACAATACATATGTACTCCAGTTCTCCAGTGCCAAAATTACATTACATTATACCATTATTCTCAGCTCCACCACTAACATGAAATCATTAATGTCAGAACACTGCTAACAGCCGCTCAACCATGTGTGCACTTTTCTTTCATGGCATCCATCCCTCACCTTGCAGCACACAGCAGCATTGTGTTACTCTCACACCTTCTTTAATGGTCCAGATTTGGCAATCGTACGCCCTAAGGCATACATAGCTCGGAAAGTGTTCACAATGTCATTAATAGTCCTGACAACAGCTTAATGAGCCTCTGCCATCTGTTTATGAAAGCTTCAGGGAAAAGCGAGAGGGAAACCAGAAAATCAGATCCAGTAGCGATTTACAGCTGTGTGAGTGTGCCTGATTTCCACTTGAACAGATATAAACACATGAGGACATTTTAAGTGTAGTGACTTATGCAGCGTCATCTACAGTGAGTCAGTGACTGAGCCTGGGCTGTCTGCCCGGTATCAACAGCCTCTAAATCACTGGCTTCAACCATCGGACCACACTACCTCGCCTTTAGCTTCCTTGCCCCTCCTTTCTCTTTACCACCCTGGAGTGTCCTTAGGCCTTGTTTGGCTAAAGTATACACATGGCATGAGTAACTGAAGCCACCCAGGGCTCCCTGGCGTGATGGCACGAGACACATACCGGGTTGCACAAGTTGAGAACACAAAGTGTCCTGTAACTGTTTACGCGATACTCAATGCCTGATGCATACAAATACTCACAATACAATGACACAGCTCCAGGGGGAGAAATACAACAACACTGGCTCACACTGCTTCTTACAGGAAACTGATCAGTTGTTCATTTTAGAGAGATGCCTTTCCAGATGTTTCAGCAGAGTGACTCTTTAAATCCCAAGCTTAGAAGTGGTTGTTCTACCTCTCAAGCCTTAAATCTCTCACTTCACTTTGATCATGTCTTTTTTTCTAATCTTAAAGCAGAGAGAAGACAACGATTGAAGTGACCATAGCTCTGTCCTGTTAGTACTTGGCTAATTGCCTCTGTAGGCTGCTTTGAAAGGGACTATTTCCACTTCCTCCCTCTTGCAGTTTCTTTGGTCCTTTCTGAACCCTATAATAGAGAATAGCACAATCCCCCAAAGGCAAGTAAGAGGTTAATGTGCTGATTGATGACTCTTTGTGGTCACTTGTTTGTAAATGTTTCCATCGGGGTTAAACAGAACCTAAAGTAGTACCATGTTAGGCACTGTACATATGTGTGCAAATTGCAGATTCATTACAGCTGAGAATTACTGTGCTGCAAATGAATTTGGTGGGATGGGATGAGGGCGGGAGGGTGGTTGTAAGTGTAGTCTGGTGTGGGCAGCAATGATGGTGGTCCCTGACTGTCGATGCTCTCTCCCTTCATTCCCTCCCTTTACTCCCTCATTCCCAGTACCCCGCCGTCCTCAGCCCATCTGTTCCTGCTTGGCCTCTCAGGCTCTCCATCAGGTAGGCCTGAGCTATTGAGCGCTCCTCTCATCTCATGGCATCTGAATAAGCCAGGCAGAGGAGTGTGTTTATGTGTGTCCGTGTGTGTGTGTGTGTGTGTGTGTGTGTATGCACATGTGCACCTGCCGGACTATGGTTTTATAAATGTACTGTCTAAAATGTTTGATAAATGACAGCCCACCAATGTCATTAGCTGGCTATCACATGCCTCTGAGCAGATCATCTCAAGTGAAAATATTTAGCGTAAAGAGTAAGTGAGTTTATGCCTCAAATTATTGCTAGCTTGCTGGATATGGAAGGCCTCAATTCTCACTCTCACTTCAAATTTTCCTTAAAGAAACTAGCTTTACTGGCACATACTGTGTATTGAACTTTTATAATTCAAACAAAAAGGCTAACAGACACACTGGGAGATTAATTAATTCTACCATTAGTCAAATTAAGCAAATTAGAAGTATTTTACCATTATTTGATAAAGTAGCTCTCAAGGTGGTCCTCAGCATGAGTTTGGAGGGATGACTGGTGTGGTAGTACAGTGCTGTACAACTTCTCTCAAAAGTGGACATTATGTGGTTTTCCCAGGGCTTGTGGTCAGTTGTGAAATCCTGGTTTACACAGTCTTTTTGCACTGTGAAAGAGGCAGATGAAACAGGCACTCCAGAGAAGGCAGTGTGAGGTGTGGTGTGGAATCAGCTTGAATCTCCCCCCCTCCAACACAAAGGTCACTGTTTGGAAACCCACTGTCTTTTATTGTCCCAGGGAATTGTTTTGAGGTCTCATTTCAGAGTAATATTTCTTCTAGTTCTTGTATCAAAAAGCCGAAGTGAAAGCTTCCCTTTTGTCTGGGATCTGATTACACAAGCATGAGTCATTTTTATAATGTGCCAGCCTCTCCTGTCAGGATGTTTTTTGTTCTAATCCCTTTCAGTTAGTCCAAGGTACGTCTGCTAGAAAACACTGCCCAGTTATTACAGTATACATTTTCATATTGCCTCCCCAAATGTAATTCAAACTGTGGTCTCCTTTGTGTTTTTGGTTCATACCAGCCATGGAAGGTATTTGGTGGTAGCTTTGATGCATCAGCTAGAAAACTGTAATGTGCCAGATTTGCTACTGCTTTTGTTAGCCTCACTCGCTCTAAACTCAGTGTGACACCAAAATGTTTCATTATTTATGTCCAGGTGCATTTCAACCTTGCCCCTGCTATTATTCTTTATGTATCACCTAACACTTTAATAGCTACAAAGTCTCTGAATTGGTCATGCACAACTGCGTGTTAGTCAGATGTGTTCTGCCTCCTCATGGCCTTAAGGTTTTCATTAGCAGCAGAGTGAGCGTTGTGTTGGAAGGTGGTCTCCATGTTGGCCCCAGTGATGGCAGGTTCAAGTCAGTCATGACATTTTCATACACACAGGAAAACAGGGAAAAATCAACTGCAATTAGAAAATCACAAAATGGGTTTATAGCCACTGCACTCACCTGGTTAATGTAAAATCTGTATTTGCTACATGCGCGGCCATTAATCACATTTCTACACTACCCTCCAACATATTTTTGAACAAAGACAGGCATATTTTCACAGTTATCAGTCAGTTATATAATGTTGTTTTTTTTTTTTTTTTGGTTTTTGTGTTTTTTTATTGTTCAATGATTTATTGAAGGGGCATTTTGATTTATAGCACAGTAGAAGAAAGGGTTGTGTGGTTAAGAGCACAAAGATTTTACTTGGTATGTGTATGTATTTCATTTTTTACGAATAAAATAATATCCAAGTGAACTGTGAAAAACAACTTCAGACTCACCTGTTTTAGTGTCAGTTTTAGTTGGACTTTAGATTTTATTCTTTTGGACTCAAGTATGCACAACTACTCTTTGTCATGCAGTTGGGCACATGTAAAAACCCCATTAAAAACGCAATGTGTACACAACCAAGAAATAGTTCTCATTTAGTAGGTCTCTAGCTGTTTTACCCAGGTTTCTCTCAGTCTCTTACATGACTAAAAAAATCAAATGAATAAATCTAACAATACCTTTGTTGCAGAAGTGTATGTAATGGCACAGAGTGTGATTGAGCAGTTGCTTCCCTGGTCTCAGACCTCTCTCGCAGGGTTCATCGCAGACGAATGGGGTCACTGCCCTGTCTGCCACTGTATGTTCCCATCCCATTCCTCAAACCCTCCATCCCATTGACACACAGACAGACAAGCTGTCTCTCATATGGTCTGTAACCTGCAGATGTCCTCCGTACATATGGTTTGACCAATCTGCACAAGAAAACATAAAACACAAAAACAGGCCTATTACTACCAAGCACTCAAAACCATAAACACCGCTTCATTATCTTCATACTCCCCCCACAGGCATTTAAAGCAGACAACAAATTAATGAAAGTCAGTGACCATAAACACAGACTACATGTTTGGACTTTCTTGTGGGAAACATCATTTTGTAAATAATTTAAGAAACAAAGGATACATCAGGACAGTGTAAAACCCAAGTTTATCTTCAGCTAATTGCAAAGATACAGAATGGAACTTTTTTTTTGGGTGCAGTCCCCACTGTGCTACATTCCAGATGCTGATAGCAGTATTGGACCACCAAGGACTTTAAGTATACTAACATGACTGAAGATGTACAAAGACTCTGATAAAATGTTTCCCTCTGCTGCTTATCCATCCTCTCCTTGTCAGAGAGATGTTTTTGTCTGTAAGGCGGCATCTTTCATTTAACAAGTCTATAAGCAGTTCCAGCAAAAACTGCTCACAATGAAGTCTATGGAAAATGAGTGAGATGTACCTTGTCTCTGGGAAGACATATTGCTGTTGAATATTTGAAACTTCCAATCCAGACATCTTTTAAACTATGTAAAAAATACTCTGCTATGATGAATATTTTGTTCAACATGGTTTTTCCACATTAAAAGTGAAAAACAAAAATCAAAAAAAAATCTATGCTTACATTCCAGAAATCTTGCTCCCCGCCCTCCATAAAAACGTCAAATGGACATGTTAACAAGGTCAAAAACCTGATTTTCATGGCAGGGATTCTTTAAACGTAATTTTTTAAATCCATGCTAGTGACAGGGCTAAGGATAGAAATGTTGGTCTGTTATTAGGTAGGACAGTCCACCACTTTGGTTCAGACTGAGATATCTCAATAATTACAGCCTAGATCGCTGTAAAATTTGAAACAGATATTCATGGACCCCAGAGGAAGAACTGCATTTTTTTGATCCCCTGATTTTACTTCAAATAAAATGAGGTTGACATTTGTTGTTTTGAGTGAAGTGGCTTTATGACTAAAGGATGGATTGTCATGCAATTTGGTACACACATTCATGTTCCCTTGCGGATGAACTCATATTTGATGAGGTCAAAATTTGAATTAATCCAATACTTTGTTTAATAACCAAATAACCTTCAAAATGAATTACTTCAACTGTACTTTGTGTTTAGCTGTAATTTAGTTTAGCACTAGAACCCTAAATTAAAATGGTGATTTTTGGATACATCATACCTGTGCTTCATCACCATAGTGTGGTCATTGAGAGCATGTATGCAAACCACTGTGCCAAAGTACAGCCTTTCTGAGCTTCTAGCATGACTGTAGACTTAGTCTTAATTTTGGGAATAAAAATTCTGCACTTTGTAATAAGGTGGTGGTGGTAAATCGTGGGGTCTCAAAACCAAAACTATCTGTATTGATACAACTATGGTTAAGGGAGAAAAAAAATGAATACGTTTATTTGGTACAAATGCTATACATCATAATTGTGAACAGCAGTATTGTTAGATGGCAGTCTGTATGAGCAGGTGTTCGACATCGATACTTGTAGATGTACAGTTTGTGGTTGTATGCTGTAAAATGCTGACTTTCTGATTCAGCCTTTGGCAGAGGAATATAAAGAAAGACACATGGTGTCTTACCAACATCAGGCCACAACTTAAATCAGTGTTCCTTAGACACAATGTCTTTGATTAGTAAGGTTGTTATGATTTTACAGACCAAGACATAGAACCCATAAGGCATGTTTTTTATTAAGCAGCTAAATGAACTGAGCCTTTATGTTCTTGTGGTGCACTGGGCCCACCAAAAGAGCTCTGTGAATTCTGATATCCAAGGGAGCGTTGACTGAACTCAACAATACTGGTGAGATAAACCAGCAAGCAAATTAGAGGATAGATTGATCATAAATCATTTGTGCACCACAGTGCAACATTCTGATGCATTTCAACACTTGTCTTTCCTTGGGAAAGTGAATTTTTTTCCTACCAGTCTTTCACAACATGTGGCTTGCATGCTGTTTCAAGGAGAAGCAGACTGCCAAGTATCACTGCGTACTCCAAATATTTGTGTGGTCAACTGGACAGTGCTGTTGCGGTTGGATCCCATCAGCAATGTTCAACACTCTTGAACCCATTTTATGTTTTACACTGTGCTCTTCAAGTGTTGTGCATTTATTTTATTATTCAATGAATAAAATGTGGCAGCTATTCAAGGGAAAAGATGTCTTTCTGTCATCTGCTGATTTCTGTTGTCCTGTTCTAAGTGAGCAGCATGGACATTCGGTGCACAGTGCAGCTTTTGAATGAGCAATAAATTCAAGTTGGATTGCATCATAAAGAAAATAACAATAATAATGTATATCTGTGGAAGGTCTAATTGGTTTGCGGATCAATCCCATTGACTAAGTGATTACTTTGGAAGTTTTTTAAATTTTAAGATTTTAGAAGTAGCCTTAGAGTCTGTAATCTGTAGTGTGTCTGCAGAGGGGAAAAATATTCTCCCCATTGTAATTTTCATAAATCTATCGATCCAGCCCACTCATGAATGATTCTTTGATTTGCATCATGAACTGGCTAACTTTTTCTTACATCTCTGCTTCATTTGTCATCTCATTGTAACTGTTTTTGATATTATTACTTAGCTACAGGTGACATACTGTATATTCAAAGGGTGGACAGGGTTGTGCTACAGGTTTACATAAGAAAGAAAAATACTTACATGAGGTCAGTAGCAGTTCTGTCTTCAGGTAGACTATATGAAGACTCGTAATGAACTGTGACACAAACAGAATTTTGTTTACATTTTGCATTTCTCACCAAAACACACACACACAAATCTACAAGGCCTGGCAAAAATGTTGCATATAACTCAGTCAGAGAGCCCTAGGTCAAGGAATTGAAAGGTCAATTAAAAATGAAAAGAAAAAGCCAGTCTGAGCAGCGAAAGGATTCTGCTGTGAGAGCTAATCACCCCTTAAAAAACATATTCATGACTATTACATCAACAGTATCCAAAATTTGACACTTAAGGAGTGTGTGGTTATAATGGGTCATATTAAACCCACATGAGCAATATTGGACGTCACTAACCTCATAACTTCACCGCTTAGCCTGACCTAATACTATGCTTCATCCCTACCTCACCAAATGTTTTGCATTGTTTACATCAGCGTCCTGTCTTCTTCTTCTGCTTTTCAAGTTGCCAGAAATGTGCACATACCCTACATTTATGGCACGTGTTTACATGTCTATAATTGTATGGTAAAACACAAGGAATAAACAATTTGCACTCAACGAAACATTGGTCTACGGTGCCAGTTATGATTACTTTTAATGTATTGAGTAGTTGAAGCTACTTTTCATTTTACACATGACACCAAACAACAACTTTGCCGTTTTGCATCAGATGTGTGAGAACATTTTTTCCTCCAATCTTTTCCTTTGTCTCACTCCAAACCTCATGCCCACGGGGTTTTACGTGTATCTAGCTAACTTTGGCTGGCTACCATAAACAGAACAGCATTATCTATTGACCAAAATAGTATTTGGCAGTATGGTTACCCACATTCACAGCATGCAAACTTCTATAACTGTTGGAATACAGCTCAGTTACAGTAACCTCCATATTGATTCATAACTGCTTCAGCCCTCCGGCGTAGACGGAAATGTAACCTGAGAGTGTAACACAAACGTGAATGCATAAAAAACTCAAGGAAAATCATTTCATTTATTGGTGTGGTCTCCAAGATCAACTGCACAATTCTGGACAAACTTAAATCACTGTGCCTGCAGCCTCATTAGCAAGCAGCAGAGGAGAGGAAGCCATATTTTAGCAAATGTTTGTATACACAAGTGTGACAACTTCTCCAGTGGCCAAACAGAGAGGTGTCATGTGTTTGTACCTGTCTTCGTTGAATGCTTAGCAACCAGCGGGTTAGCCATTTATGACTCTTGTAGTTCACACAACTAAGTAATTTCCCATCATAACATACTGTCTGAAGAATTGCCTTCACACTTTAAACTGCAAATCTTTATTTTTTGTAAAGCTAGCGTTCAACCTCAATGTTGAAAAATGAGTCTATGTCTGATTTTATGCCATAAAAGTGTAGTTAGTCATATATTTAGAAAGACTGTTTTGTGTTGGATCTGTGATGGGTTATATGTATAATTATTCAAAATACTATGTGTCTCCGCCACTTTCACTTTTCACTTTTCCACTTTCATTTTGCCTAGAGGAGCTACTTAATGTTGCACCACTACTCTGATATCCTGGGTTTATTATTATTAGGTTATTGAGATTCTTGTGCGCATACAACTTTGTGTTTGTGGCATGTTGCTAGTAAGATCAGAAACACACTACACCCAGCCACTGTACATTATTTATAGCATTGACTTTCCAGCTTGAAATGCATATTTTCTTGTTCTGTGGTGTCAGGCGTACATGGTTCAGGAGCAAAGAGATGGAGGGGGAGGTTAAGATGGTGAAGTCATCGCCACCGACTGATGTCGTTAGCAAGCCAGTGACGCTAACTCCTGACCCTTTTACCATTTAGGGGGCCATGGACTGATATGAGTGTTATTGACCCAGAGGCCATGCATGGCATGTTTGGGGTCTGCAGAATATATCCCAAGCTTTAACCTATACAACAGAGCCAATTATAGCTGCGAAAGGCCAAACAATACAATCCATCAGTCAGGTTTCTCGGGTAAACAGGAATGGGCGGCCCATGTCAGGGTGTAAACTCCAAATCCCAGAGAAGCTAAGGGTCAGTGGAGCTGTTTGATTGTCTAATTGGGGGTTGGACACTGTGTGAGTGTGTGTGTCTGAAAAAAACAGAGAATGAGAGATAAAAAAGACAGAGAAAGGGAAACTGCATGTGTTTGTGTGTCTGTCTGTCTGTCTGTGTGTATTGGGGTCTGAAAACCGGGAGCACACTTATTTGTGGGCTCTGGCAGCTTTGCAGGGACCAAAATGCTAAACCCCACACATTTAAATGGCTAATTTAGGGTTAAGACTTAGATTTAGGTTTGGGTTGAGGTTAAGCATTCAGTCAGTTGTGGTTAAGGATAGAATAAGGTGCTAGAGAATGCATTGTGCAAATGATGGGTCCCCAAAAATATTGTAAAACAAGGATGTGTGTGTGTGTGTGTGTGTGTGTGTGTGTGTGTGTGTGTGTGTGTGTGTGTGTGTGTGCGTGTGTGCGTGCATCACTGCTCAAACACTACGGGTCTGGAGGCACCGAGACACCTAATGAATGTGTGTTTGTTCTTCAGACCCCACACACCTCTGTTTATTTGAACATGGGATAGTGTTCCTGAGCTGTTTTATCCTCCTTGTGTTTGCCACTTAACACGTGCACCGCAGCATTGGCCTGCGCAGCACTGTGCACCACATTTTTAAAAAGAGGAAAATATTATTCAGCCTGATAATAATGATAGACAAACAAACTTTATCTTGTAGTTTGTGGATACAGTGTTCCTCTTCATTATTGTTCAGTCTTCATTATGAAGCAGGGTGATAATCCAAACAGCTCGAGTGCAGACGGGGCCAAAGGCAATGGGCCAGCGGAAGATTGGCGGTCGGTTTAGTGTCAATGATGTGGTGATGTGGGTCAGGGATAGCAGCAGCAGCGGTCATTGCACAGTGGCTAAGAGCCCAGTCAGACCACCGGGGAGGAGGCCTTCACCTCTTTCCTCAGCCATCAATCACTTATATACACATAAGCAAAGATAGATACAAGCAAACACAACCAGACGCTCATCCTTGCACCTCACCATTATGTATAATTTACATAAACTTTCAACCAGTATTACCTACAGTGAAAAAATGTTGTAATTTACATTATGCTGTATATTATTCATGCCAGGTCTGTAGTTCCCATGCACTGATTGATGCAGCATGTGTTATTCTTAAATGACCAATGTGTATTTTCTTTAAATGTTCTCTCTATTTGTCTTTTTTTTTTGTTCAGTCCCTGAAAATTGTCAGGGAATGAGCCCTAAAAGCCAAGGTATGCTCAAAATGAACTACTTCCATTTATGTGACGTCCAAGCAAGTTTGAAGGCAAACATGTTCATTGTTGCTCAGAACAGCTACACTAAAAGGCAGGATGAAAAGCCTGTCATCATAGAGAGGGTCGAGAGTTGGAAAATTGGTGCAAACTTTACACATTTTTCTCTAAGGTATTGCACTTAATGATACATACAAAAAGTGACAGAAGTAATTGTATGAATAATGTTTCAATAGTCTGTTCAAGTTTACTGACACCTTATATCTGCAGGGTCAAATCGGTCCTCAATAATGACTGACTCCCAGCTTTATGCTTGCAGATAAGGAGGGTTATGTCTCTTACATCAGGTCAGACCCTTAATGTTCTGAGTCAGATCTAGCCTACTCTGAAGAATAGCAAAACTATATAGACAATATTACCAAGAAAAAAATTCCAAAGCATTTCACCTCAGTTCACCATGACACCTAAACTAAGATTTAATATAAAATATGTATTTCCAAAACATGTGATAGTGTGAGCTTATAATTTTGGTGAGAAAGCCTCTATAATCTTTGGGTTTTGGTAATAAAATACAATGTAGCAGACTCTACAGAAAAAACAATAACGATCTGGGCTTATTTGCCTCTTTATCCCTGGTGTTTTGTGTTACCACAAGAATTCCCTTTGCACCAAACCTGCTCAGCATTACAAATGTTAGTAATGGTGAAGTGTGTCTTTGACCTTTGAGACCTCAGTGTGTCTTCTGTGGAGGCCTGCTACTCATCTGGTGTTAGCTGCTTTCATGCTGGTATCATAACTGGCAGTTGTTCATGTTTATGGTTATCCGCATGAAATTCAGTCTGACAGTGTTGATGAGAGGGATGAGATAAGCGTGAGGATGCATTGAGGAATTCTGTGGAAGTTAGTTATTTGAAGCATCATGTGTAGCATAGCGATATCTGACTGATTTGAGTTTTATGATGAAATTAATATTCTTTTTTTTTTTTTTTACTTCATTATATAGCGGTAGAGACTAGTCACAAGTTCTGGATTAACTTCACACACATATATTGATATGCATGTACTATTACTACACATACACACACACACACACACACACACATAGGGTTCACACCATCACTTGCTATTCTTCCCTGGTGGTGTGATAGTATTCGTTGTAGTCGTTCCTCCTGAGTGTTTCAGTTGTCTGACACACTCTACTTCAGCACAAGGCCTTATTGCCCACCCAAAGAGGTTACAGGGATTCTCGACTGCCCTCTCTCTCCCTAAGTGGGTGGTCCTCTGGGGTATGGCTGAGGCACAGGTGGAGCATTGTAGGGGTGCTCACAAAAATAACCCCCCTCTCCTCCTCACCAACAACCCCTCTCTCCACCCGTTTTTTTTTTTTGTTTTTTTTTTTTTGCCACGCCTGCTCCACAGAAAGGTAGACTAAATTTTGCAGAACCCTCCATTAGACCGTTAAGACACTAAACACTGAAGGTGAAATGTTGACATACACAAACCTGTGCGTTAGCCATGCTGGGAAAAGCTGAGCAAATTAAACACATGTACAATACAGCTTTCTCTGCCTTTTCAGCCAGTGAGAGCTTCTTTGATTTCAACTTATTTGAAGGGTTTGAAAGCACCATCATAACAAGCTGCATATAAAATATAATTCCTAATAAAGTTTGTACCATGAATGCCATGGGCAACAAACTCCTGTTACGTCAGTAAAAAAAAAAAATCACAACCCCCCCCCCCAACTAAAAATATTCCCATGCTCTGGTTTTGTAAATAATTATAGTTCTGCTGAATGTGTTTTATAAAGTTTACATGGTAGGTTCAGTGCACCCTATCTGTTGTTTGGAACCCTGCAAACCACCAGCAAGATGTTGACATATGGCAGCTCTGGTGTAGTGCACAAGGCATGGATTACTTGGGACCATAATAAACAGGAGCATAAAGAGGGATCTGTGCAGAGGGGGTTCCCTGCAAGGGGTGACTCTGCTCAGACCTCCTTGTCCCAATATCAGTGGGTCTGTCTCCAGTTTTCTGAAATACTTCAATCCTCTGGGTAGGTAGAGATGCAGGGTATAATCATACGCACACCCTCATCCTATACAATTGGACTGTGTGACTTGGTTGGTAAGAGGCTGCCAGCCACCTGCTCATATGTGTTAACAGAGTGATTTATTGTTAGTGGTTGGGACCCCAGTGATGAAGATAGACAAAGAACACATGTCTTGACAAACTTACAATCCCTGAAATGACAGGATATCAGCATTATAAAGGGGAAAAAAAAAAAAAAAAAAATCACCATGTCATGTGGTTGACATATAAACTCATAATAGAGGCATATTTGTGCAGGAATACAGCAGGTGCTCCCCATAGTGAAACTGCAATGCTAGTGTGCACAAAGACTTGGCTGTGTGCTCCATCCACCTGCACTTAGGTAAAGAGATGCCAGAATTTCTGATTCAATGAACCATTTATAAAAGGTCGAGTAACATAGTGGCCTGCATGCGTTCCACCTGTACACCAATTTTTTGAGCGTCTCACTGCAGAAAAGCAACGTTAAGATTGCCGACTTTGGCAACATAGCTGAACACGCAGTGACAGGTATTTCAGACAATGACGGGAATGTCAAGGAATCAGCCAACTTCATGTGAGGCTAAATATCCATTATCAGAGTTCCTATCCTCTGACGTCTCACATAACTTCCTGCTCAGATCTTTGCGAGGGCCAGATGGTTACATTGGCCACTGGGGATTGCAAGAAACCCAGAGAGACAGTTTTACAATGTGCAATTACGGGACAGATAAACTAAACGCTCAACAAAGCAAGGCATTTCCAGATCCCTGGCTTCTAGACTTTGATAAGGAGCAAGCTGCATTCCTTGGCCAATTTACTGTCTTCAAAATTGAAATACCAGTGCTAATGAAGACTCTTACTGTAGCTTGAATGGGAGATTTTTGTCTCAGTTTAATGATGGCAGAGCACTGTAGATATACTGTAAAGCATGCTTCACTGATCCAACTGTGGAACCATCAACGTGCGCTTAAAAAGCTTTGCAAAGCACTCAAAGCTGTCTGATTTGTTTCAGGCTTGGTCACATGCCAATTGATGCTAAAGGGGATAGAGTTTCTTAACCAATGAGCAGGGCTCCACATATTGCTACACTCAGAGTTCAGCCTGTTTTGTTCCACATTAACATTTCACAGAGAGATCAGGCGCCTGCCCTCTGTGCTTTACCCCGGGGAGCAAGAATCCCCCACAAACTGACACTGATACAATCTCCAGGTAATGGCTGCCTGCCTGCAAGCCAGAGGGTGTCTGAGGATATACTGTGTGTGTGTGTGTGTTTGTGTGTGTGTGTGTGTGTGTGTGTGTGTATGTCTGAATCAAGGAGGTACCCAGCACCACTGGTGTGGTCACAGGGCCAAAGTTCACTCAGAAATGTGTGGCCTGGGGTCGAGAGGTGCGATGGCCTCCGTTAACGGTGAGGGTAGAGTTTCAACCTCCACCCTCAACCTCTCCTCTTTCTCCAGGCTGCTCTGCCACTTACATTTCTCACCGTGACATGCGTGACGACCCCCACCTTTTAGTCAGGTGACAGGAGCTCGATGGAGGTGAAGAAAGAGCAGACAACAGAACAGGGAATCAGGGCGTTAAAAACAGACTCAGATAGCAGCAATTTGGTTGAAATTGACTTGGAGAAAGTGATGGTGCAGGGTACATGCAGTATATGTAATGACAAGTCTTACCATTGGGAGCAAATCAGTGGTGGAATATCAGTGCAATGACTCAAATACTGTACTTAGATTATTATACTTAGTTATGAGGTGCTTTAAGCTACTTTATACTTTTACATAATAGTATTTCAGAGGAAATGTTCTAGTTACTCAGTAGATTTAACAGACATCCATAGTTACCTGTTACTTTGCAGATTAAGAAATTGCATATATAATATATATTACATACATTTGCCCATCATATAAAATGTCCATTGCCAATGTCAAATCCAGCAAACCCAGAGTAATTACTAGTTATAAAGCAGTTTAAATTTGCTCTCTCGTGACCAGCTACAATATTAAAATATTTCTTGCATGTTAATGTCTCATATATAATAATCACTATATGTACTTTTACTTGTGTACTTAACCTAAACTTTAACTTTTAATTAAGTTGGTTTAAATTTCAGTATTGCCACTTTTACTCAAACATGCAATAATTGATTTTGGCGACTCGAGGGTATCACAACAAGCTGGACACCTTACAAAGTTGTTAACATGTTAACCAACAGTTGCATGTTTACTCATCCAGCAGATACAGAGCGACGTTATCGTTCATTTGGAGTTGTGTTTCTTTCCAGCTGATTGTAAGTCCAATGTTCACTCTCCTTTTACCTCTGCTTTGGTCTCCACCAACTCCTGAGGAAAAATCTGGGTGTATCTCTATTTAGCTGCTATATGCTCCACTAGGTTGCTAACTATGTTGCTAGCTGGGCAGGTACAGTGAAGTGGATTTAGCAGCTTTTTTTTTTTACTCTGCTGAAAACAGCTGTCTTACTTCTGGTGTTGCAAGTGCACCAAACAGTAAAAAGCGGTAGGCTGTACAACAATGAACTAAAAGAGGCTAAAAAGCTAAAAAGCTGAGGGAAACTATCTGTGGGTTCAAAACTATTAACCACCTCCTTCACAGTAAAAGCAGCCATTTGATCCATTGTTAATGTAAAAACATTGATTAGAGGGGCTTTAAGTAAAAGATCAGAATATTTCTTCCACCACAACATCCAACACTGTCTTCTGGAGTACAAATTAACATGAAAATGCAACTCTGAAGTATTCACAAACAGAAGCTTTTCCCTCTCTAAACTCACAGTGACAGTTTTAGTAGCGATCTGTTCCAGTAATTTATGGTATTAATTGGTGCATCCCACAAATATGGACACAGACACACATATTCACACAAACACATACACACATTCTCAGCCGGCCCTGTTTAAGTGTTCCCCAGACAGTATGTGATCCTCAGACAGGACAGTGCTTCCTCTTCTTGTCGTCAGGTCTTGTCTGAAGGATCAGTCTGGCGAGGTCATCCAGACAGAGAGGGAGAGAGGATCTCTCTCCTTTATGATGCTCCTGAGCCCGGTCTGAAAAATGTTGTTTTTTCAGTCTCATCCGATCTGATGTTACTAGCAAATGTTGTTGACATCTTTTTCAGATTCTGAATGTGTTTTTTGTGCTTCAGTTTTTCCTTCCCTGTACTCTGCTTCAATCTTTCCCTTTCTGTCTATTTCCACCATGCTACCCCTGTACCTATTTCCTTTTTGTTTGTGAAGGAGACTTTTCTCTGTTAGTTTTAAACATTTTATAATGGCTTTAACATCATTTCCTATGCAATGTTCTCTCTCTTGTATTTTTGTGCCTTTGCAGTGTTGCCGCCTCGCCTCATTCTGTCTCGTTCCCTCTGTCTCTGTCTCACTGCTGGTGTTTTTCTGAAAAATAACAAGGTCTGGGGCTGTGCGTGTGCATGTGTTTTGCGCTGGCTGCATAGACTGGATGGGCTGGCTGCACTGGGCTGGCTTCTTGTGTGGTCCCCCGGCAAACTTTATGATTTATTCAGCTAAAGGCAGAGGAGCACGACCCCCAGTGACCACAGAGAGAGAGCTGCACGTGGGTTTAATGATTTCACCACAAAAATGTCTGCTATGGCTGGGCCTGCATGGAGCTCAGAGCCCCCCCACTGGCTGAATGGTGGAGAGGGAGGGGGGGTTGAAAAGACAGCTCGGCTGACCGGCCTGAGTCAATTCAAACGCTTACCACTACACATCTACTGGGAGGGATTACGAGGGAAGACGAAGACAGACAGAAAGCTACATCCGACTGGCATGTTCCAAATGTTTTAAACTCCTGTCTTTCAACAAATGCTCAGTGATTCCTGTATGCATGTTGTTATTCTTTATCACACATTCTGCTATTTTTCTTCCTTCATCCCAGCTCCCCCCTGAGTCTTATAGCCAGTGGGAGATTTCAGAGGCATTATTGAAATGTGGACACTGAGGATGATGTAACCAAGCTTTCAAGAACAGGGAGAGGGGCAGAAATAATAGGGGGGGGGGGGGGGGGGGGGGGTGGAAGGTTGGGGTGGGGTGGGGTGGTGGTTGGGGGGGGAGGTATTTGGCATATTTTTCTCTGCTGGTGTCCAGGTCTGCTGGCTCAAGAGAGTGACTGCTGAGGGCTTGGATCTGGATGCTACGCTTGGTGCTGCTTCTCTCTCTGTCTGTTTGGCTACAACTCCCAAGAACAAGATGATGTCATTCACAGGGATTTGTGAACATTCTTGATAAAGAGACAAAATCACAGGGGCGAGCCTAATTATGCTGCCTGAGTGTGAACAGGTCAGAGCTATACCACTCCTCTTTCTGACTTGGGATGGTCCGGTTCATTTTGGTGTTTCAAAAAGGTTTTTTATTCTTACATTCTTTAAAGATTTTGAGATTCTGGGAACGGGAACATTATAGGAAAGCTGATTGTGCGAAGTGCTAAGGGTGGAAATTATGAATGACTGCTGACATGCCACAGTAGGCAAAGCAACAGTATGAATGATATAATAATATAATTAATAATGGCTGAATTCCATCTAGCTGCCTCAGTTTCATGGGCCTGGCATTGTTCATGCTGGCTCACTGTCACACTGTCATGGATTATGAGGACTTGTGAATAGTTCAAGTTCCCAGTGCAATTCAAAGATTTGCAGTCATCGACTGTTTTCTTTTTTTCAAACGTAGCAATCACATGACCATTCATAACACTGTAATGTTAAAATGCTACTCCTGACTGTCTTGTGTTCAAAGTAAGTTCAGCCTGTTGCTGGTTTGAACTGCTCAGTTTGGTGCCGTACCAAAAGTGAAGGGAGCTCAACCAACGGAACTTTGATATTATGTGATTTTTTTATTATTAACATACAGGAAATAACAAGTGTATCCCATTTAAGTGAGTGTGTTCCATGGTCATGTTAATGTGCATGCTGGCTCACTGGCAGCTGTGAAAAAGGCCTATTGGTCAGTGACACTAAACACTCACTACATTCAGTTCAGCTTGAGGACTCTGTTAAAAGCTGCACTGACCTACTGTTTTTTGCTACTTGGGGCAGAGGAACAAGCTAAGAGCCCCACACATAACATGTTGGTGCTCTTTTATAGGCAAAATCAGAGCTTGTGCGCTTGTTTGCTAGAAATGTAAAACCAAAACAATTCAGCTAAAAGAGGCTGAAAGATGTAGAGTTGAGGGATGCCGAAAAGTTCTCACAGTCACACAGTCTCGGCTTTCACTTGACACAGTCATTCAATTCTTTCATAATAACCACATGTTTTGATTGGTAAATGGCACAGCTGAATTCATACATGAGCATGCTAACTAACATTTAACAAGTTTACAAGCTCAGTCGCTAACAGCACACACAATTTATTCAAAAGAAATAGTGTATTTGTAGCATAGGTTTCTCTCTCATAACTGTTCACAAACAGGTTTGTGGAACAGTTACACTGCAGCAGACAGTAGATGGTGGGACACAGCTAATAAGCTTAGCGTCATCCATTTTGGACTCCCCAGCTCTCCAATCTCTCAAAGTGAGTACTATCAAGACAGCTTGCTATTGGTGAATGGTTCACCAAAGTTGAACCTGTCACAAAAGATTCATACTTCACTGATCACTGCGTTCCACTGGATATAATCGATTTAGCTACAGAATTTCAGTTTTAAGTGCTCCCTGTTACGGACAGAAGCTCTTGAGAAGTATTGTCATTTACATCACAGCAGATTTTAGCCTCCGTTTGCACCAGTGCCTCGCGAGCATCTCTGCATGTGTGTCAGAGGGTGAAGCCGTATCAAACCAGTCATCATTACAAGCTCATTCCACAACCCCAGGAGGGATTACACAACGGTCAGTGCATAGTGGGTGTGACACAGGCTTCTCCGTCAACCCCAGGCTCAGGGCTCACAGTGAGTAATGAGTCCACCCAGCAGAACCTCAGCACACGCCCAGGGCCCAAGGAAATGTATGTGCTCACCATGTCTGGTATGACAACCCCCCTCTTCGACTAGCCAGGAACAGAAACTCATATCTGCTGCTCTGTCTTTGATCCCCAACAATCCCTCCCACAAAACATATTATGTGGTTTTTATATGGTGAGCTATGTAAGGCTTATTTCCAGTAGCATGTCAAAGGTCTGCAGTAAACACACAAATGTACACAGACACGCATGTCTCTGTCTGAGTGTCTCCCTCTTCTTTCTGTATCTCTTTTTTCCATCACACACACACACGCACACACACGCTAGCAGGTCCAGACATAAATCAATATGACTCAAAATGCAAAGAAAACATTGATCCAAAACATACAGAGATGATGAAGGCATTTACTTGGTCAGTGTGGTCTGTGATGATATGTGAATGGACCATTATGTTTGCAGAGAAAATGGAGGTGAATTAATTGATGTTCAGGCAGTGTAATTTTATGTCCAGGGGCCTGTTGAGCCTATTATAGTCAACTGGGGATTTCTCGTTGTATAGCTTCTTGGTTTGCTCCCGAACAGACCTCCAGTACTGCACGTCATGGAGAGAAAATGAGGCTAAGGTAGGGGAAAAAGTAGGGAGTTCCACTTTTCAAGTAATTTCAAGTTATAACTGGAAAATTCAAAGGGAAAAATGTTGAGGGGATGAACATCCAGGCAATGAGACAACTCTTGTCCGTCTCCTCTTTTTTTCTGTCTCACCTCTTGTCGTTCTGGTTTCCTCCTCCCTCCCTCTCGCTTCCTCCTGCTCCTTGGAAGAATTTGGTAATACCAATCAGTTCCAAGTGTGACATATCCTCACTCTCCTGCTCTCCGACCCTCCCCTTCTTAACCCCCCTCCCCTGCCACCCTGTCCCTCTTTAAGGAGCGTTTGTTTTGGGCCTTGTCACCACCATGCACTGTGTGGTTCCAGCCACGATGGTGGCGAACCGTCTCTCGTTAATTACCACACTCCTGATGAGTCACAGGGAGAGAGACACAGAGCGAGTGGCGTTCTCCGCTATTTTTGGCCCCTGACATCGGCCCCATAAGAGACTTTCCCCTCTGTGCCTACCCCTCTAAGTCCCTCTGATCTCTGGACCTCCTCAACAGATGAAACGCGCACTTCGAGGAGGGCCTCAGTCCCTGAACCCACTGCTCTGTTTGCTGGTCTGGTGTGAACAGCTGCCTGTTTTGGTTTGTGTCAAACACACAAACATTCATACACACTGTGTTTGGGTTTGAAGGCCTCTCTCGGCAGGTCCTCTGTGTCCTATGAGTTATGACAAATGTTATTATGCTTCCTTTCACATTATTTTAGCACATGCTGCCAGAGTAGATTGCGGTGTTTTCCTAGAGCATGGGTCATTTGGCCATCCAGTGTTTGAACAGCTGTAATAAGCACTCAACATTAATAACTTCACCCTGGAGAGAGAAAGATTGGCTAGAGATGGAGTCTTCATTAATGAAAAAAATAATTGAGATGGTAATATTTGCTCAGTCGATACTATGTCTTATTCTTTGTGGTTTAGGTAAAGTTTAACACCTGAATTTACTCCATAGACGATGCCTCTTTTACGGGGGATCTACAGGATACTCGACTGAAAGTTTGCATCATGTCTACATCATGCTATTGTTCACAGAACTCATTTGCTGTTATGAAAATATCCACATCCACCAGGAGTCATCTGGCTGGTGGGAGTTCTCCGTTTCTTAATGTTTATTGGTTGGAGAATAGAAAAACATCCTTAGGGAGAGAATGCTTGCCATTACAAATTTCCATTTGTCACTGATGGAAATAAGCACATCTATTTCATTTTCACAAAGACACATAGGGAGCAGTAAAAACTACTCACACTGCTTTTAAACCACCACAGCATTACCCAAATTAGACTTTATGCGCCACTTTGTAATGACTAGCTATGGCCCCAATTTTACCCTTGACAAGATTTAAATAAGGACCCATTTGCTCTGGCATCAGTGGTGTAGGTAGCAAAGCAGCAGGCTGGCTGGCCGGACATGTGCTCTCAGCCAGAGCAATCTATCATTACCCGTGTAATAAGGGGAGCTGACTTTTTTCTGTCTTACAATTGAGAGCAAAATGAATGCTTCCACACAAAGTGATAATCATGAAGGCTTGCCAAAAGAAATGCTGCCAGAAATCCACTACTGCTTTGTTTTTCTGTGTTTTATCCCAGTGGGTTAGGAGGGCTCATAGTTGGCTGATTGCTGTCTAACTCAGCGCTGACGTCGATGACTGCAGAGTCTTCCAAGGTCAAATGGCTGCTACTATATTTGTAGTTTTTAATGTCAAGATTCAACATACTTGTTTTGTTTTCTAATGGTTCCAGTTATTTTAGAACCTAAATTACCTGTTGTAACCATCTATCTAGTCTCTCACGCTGTGTGAACGATGCCCTTGAGTTTTGCCTTCTGTGTTTGTCTTTCCAGCTATTTATGGTGAAGAGGAAGTTGTGTGGCTTGGGTCCCACCTGTTTGGAGGCACATGGAAGTTCCTTGACATCATCCTGGGTCCACATTCTTTATATATGTTTCCAGTCTATCTATCTATCTATCTATCTATCTATCTATCTATCTATCTATCTGTAGCTTGTCAAAGTTGACTCTTATTTTTCTTACTGTTTGATGTCCTGACCTGCCATCCAAGAGAAAGAAAGATGTTACACTGTATGGCATTGAATATTGTTCTTGTCGGGGTATTATTATGGTAAGGTTTCACTTTGAAACTGGGTTTAGGTCAGCCGCTGTGTTGGAAATCACTCATTGTTGTGTGGTCTCTCTCCTATTTTCCATTGTGTGGTCAAGAGAATTGAGAGCGCCTTGTACAGTGCTCCATCCTGCCCAGTCAACAGAACAGGGGGGCCTCTCACAGCAACCAAGAGTCATTTGAAGATGAGGTTTGTGGCTAGTTTCCACCCACAACGCCAAGCTGTCTCTGATTAGACCTAGGATCTAATTTGAGAAGGGGGCTAAGAGTGGGTTCGGGGTGTGGGGGTCTGTGTGGCGCAGCCATCCTCTCCCAGAGGGCTCTCAGCTCAAGGGCGTGTGTGCTTGACTTTCTCTCAAGAAATACATCCTGATGGAACAAATAAAAGTACAGGACAACATGTAGAAATGGAGATGAATGGGAGAAGACCAACCTCCTCTCTCGGTTCTGTTCTTTTTCCTACATACAGAGGAGACCCCTTTCTAAAACGCCTAGCCATGACATTTTTGAATATACCCCCCACTCAACATACACACACATACATACGCAGGCTCTCCTGGTCCCAGTAGTGACGCTGGTCGACCCTCTGACCCAAGTGATGTATTTCTGTGCAAGTGTGTGTTCTGGCTCCAGTCTGGGTCATGCATTGTCGGGAATGTTGATGAAAAATGACAGGCCATTATTACATGCCATGGCTGTCCCCTCCGCTCTCCCCCGGCCTCACCAGTGATAGGGGGATACTTTTGAAAAATGCTCGAGTCCATATCAAAAACCACAGTCGCAACTCGAAAACAAAACCCCCCGCAAAGTTCAACTGAGTGCTATCAACACCCATTTTTCAAGAATTTAGTGGAGTATAAACTTTTGATCAGCTACCCTCTTCTTGCAGCCTGCCAGTGCCTCCATCGTCCTATTCCATTAGGTTCTTATGGACTCAGGTTTCTCTGCAGAGGTCATTGTAGTGCTAATGTTCTGCAGGGTGGGGAACAAAGCGCAGAGCATGTAAAAGAAGCCTGGGTTCCTGAGGGAGGAGATCAGGCAGCTGCAGGCAGGGGGTGTGAAGGTTTAGGTTACCTGCTCGCTGCCTGAATACACTGACTCTTCTCCTCACGGCTCAGGACCACCTGGGTAGCCGGCACTGCTCCGCGAGGAATCAGATAGTGTGGATACAAGCAGAGAGACATGTAAAAAAGAGTTCTCACACACACACACACACACCAGCACACACAATAAATGATGATCACACACACATTGAGGTGATGAACCCACACATCTCCAGCCTCCACTGACCCATATCTTGCTGAGCACAACTCCCAGGGTCTCGGGTGGATGTCAAGAGGTGTGGTGGCTGTCAGTGACGGTTGACCCTGCACCAGTTCTCTGATATCTCCTGTCACACATCACTGCCCAGGAAGCACTTTCTTTTCTCCTCTGGTCTCTACACACTTTATCATGCTGTCTGACTACTACAAGGCTCAAGCCACAGACCTCTGACCAGCATGTGTGTGTGTGTGTGTGTGTGTGTGTGTGTGTGAAGCAGCATTTGTGTGGTACATAGATTAAATGTAAGCTTTAATTTTTTTCCATAAATCAGTCAATATTAGTTTGTAGTTTGAAATCAGTGTGTTTTAGGTTCTGTGCTTAGTTTATGGAGTGGATGAAGGAACATATTTTAGATTCATAAAATAATAAATATCAATATCTATAAGTGAAAATTACCCCATAACTAACACTGATGTTCAAAGTGAACTCAAACTCACTCTGCTAATGACGATGATGTGATATGACCAAAAGCTCCAGAACAGCGATCAAATGCACCTTATTGTTGCCAACTGCTATTTCCAAGGTCAAAAACAAACCTTGAACCTTAATTTTTAAACCAGCTTGGACAAGTGGTCCTTCAAGTGTTCAGAAACAAATGGAAATTTGAACACCTACAATTCCATGACCACTGGACAAACTCAATTTGCAGATAAAGATCATGAGCTATGACTGAGAGCTCTAGAACAGCTTGGATCTTAAAGTACAATTATTTTGGCAATAACAAGATGCAGAAAAAAAACACATAATTTTCAAGAAAAAATATAAAAATTAATATATATAAACTAATACAAATTAATTCTTTGTCCAGTTTTCTTCAGTGTTTTCACAATCTCTTCCCATTTCTTTATCTTTTCGAAGGGGCTATTTTTAAAATAACAATGCATAAAATGAAAATGTGAAATGAGTCGCTCATAGTGATGAACCTGCAGACAATGTGCAGCTCAAATGGGCGTTTATGGAGCTTTATATTGAGTTTCAGCTCATTGTATAGCTATCCGAACCACAGCTTTACTGTTTTGGCTTACAGCTCCCATAGTGTACTTTTCGGTCACAGTGGGCTAAAAACCAGCGACTGTACAGGAGCACTAAACGACACATAGGAAAAGTTAGCAACTAGCTGGTGAACATAGTGGAGCATTTATAAAATGAAGAGCCACATATTTCCTGCAGGAGTTGGTAGAGAATTGGTTGAAGAGGATGAGTGATAACATTGCAATTGAGTGTTGCTCAGAGATGTTCCAAAACCTAAGAAAGAACACTTTTTATATACATAATGTGTAATTATTTATTAGGTGGGGACATGCATAATTTCCTCCCAACTCAATCATAATATTTAAAATGTTTCTACACTGAGTAATGTTTAAAATAACGAGCAGCTATGGCCATAATTGGTGGTAATTAGGAAGCGCATAGAAAAATGAATGGAGTGGAACACCACAGAGATGGTATCTGTCCATATTGTAGTCCATATATAGCAGATGTGTACATATGAATTACTTTATTTCAGTCAGCCATAATTTCTACCCCTTTAAAAGAACAAGTAGATTAAAAGCATGCTGAGAATAGTCCTTGTCTTAATATCTGGAAGCATTTAGATGTTGTTGTTTTTGCTCAGCAAACACTTCAAAGTGGAAAGAGAGCTGTGGTTGACCACAGGGGAATAGATATGGTTTCTGATCAGCTCACTAATTACCTTCCACAGAGTAAATATGAATAAAAAAAAACATTGTGAGCCACCCTGGTGTAAATGCTAGCTGTTACACACAAATGTGGTCTTCAGATGTTTTATAATCTAAAGTGGTGTGTGTGAGAGCTCTTTATGTGGGTTACAACACTCGTGTGTTCCTGCTGCAGCGACATAACCCAGCAATATCATTGCTACTCAGTCCTCCCCTTCTTGTTGACGAATGCCTTGTTTAACACACTGAAGTTGATGCAGCCTTTTTTGGTGCTTTACACTCTATCTACGATCAAGCATGATGACAGCTTCTGTACACGCAGAGATCTGTCACTGGCCTTGGAAACATTTGTCACTCCCACCGTTTCTCAGTCTCATGTTCCAAACGATTTAAACATCTTTTTCACTGTTAACTTTATGCTTCATAACGTGCAAATGCAGCGTTACATATAGGACATATAGAAAGTATGACATGTTTTGTGGTGGATGACAGACCCTTGGTGCTACAGACACACTCACACTGTCTGCACTGTCTGTAATTCTTTGCGTGTCTGCCCACTGTTCAATCACAATCTTGAAGTTTCCTGCCAAACCCCTGCTAATGTTGTTCTTGACCGCAGTCCAGTTTGGAACATTTGGACTGCGGTTTGACATCCACTTGTGCAGAGGTCAGGATCATGGGTCAGGATGATGATGTGCCTCCTGAGCACCTTCCTCTCTCTCTGTAATGTAATGTAAACAACTCCAAGTGTATTACACTGGGCTGCTTCCTGCTGCTATGTGTGTGGCATGCTGCGTACGTCAGCTGATGAGACATAGTGAGTCTGTTTGCACAGTTATAAATACATGGACTGTGAATGGAAGCAGCCAAATTACCAAGGACTGTTTTGATTTAACTGTCAGAGTGTGGTGTGGAAAGTTTTGCAGAAATTGATTATGACGTGAAGCCGACAATGACATGAAAATCATTTTTGGATAAGTTATTGTTTCTTTGAACATGGACGCCAGGAGTGAACATGTATTGCAACATGTTTTCCCTGCAGACTGATGAAATCAACATAGCACAAAAGTTCTGACAAGTAAAAGCTGGTATTTGTCAGCTATAAATGGACTTCAGGCTTCATTGAATTTCATCCTAGCTTGTTTCCTCTTTATATCTAAAGCACGAAAGTCTAAGTCAACTAATAACGGTGGTGTTTGGCACTCTTTATTACAAACCACACACCAAAGTAAGCCAAGGAAACATACCCAATGAGAGTAAGTGTTGTTTTGACCTGGAATACTATAATTATGTACTGTATACACAGATGGACAACAAATTAAAAATCAACATAAAATTTCTTAGTAAGATGTTGGGTCACCGCGAGTCTCCAGAACAGCTTCAATGAGTCTTACCATGGATTTCACAAGTCTCTGTAACATCAATATTCCTTCAACTTTTGTTTTGATGATGGTGGTGAAGGGCGCCATCTACAGGTATTTCCACACCTAATCCGAATTTCACACGAAAGATAGAGTGAAAGTGAATGAAATATTCACACAAAACAAAGCACGACAGTAAATCCTTGCATCTAAATCATTGCTTCTAATTTCTTGATGCTATGCGATGGAGAGAAAAACTCTCAGATTTGTGATATTTTTTCTGAAATTGAGCATTTGTTGTGCCCCAGTAGCCTAATTGTTAAGGCAATTGCAACATAACCACAATGTCATGTAGTGATGTTACAAGAGTAAGAGTGTGATCATGAGACGGTGGCCATAGCAGGACTACGGTATTGTTTCTCAGTCTAATAAGGTCTTTTTTTTTTGTGAATTATCTGGGTCAGTACCAAAGCACCAGTATACTCCATCAGAACTCCTGGTCGAATGGTCATATTGCTTTGGAAAGTCCTTCCTGCAGCATCTTTCCATCGTCCAAAATGGCATTTACACCCACTTCACATGAGGCAGCTTTGGCGAAGCAGAAATGGTGGGTCGTACACATGGGACAGGGCTGGTGGTACGAACTTTTTGCCTCTCCTATCCACATGTTGAAGTGTCCTGAGCAAGACATTGAAACTCAAATTTCTCCTGATGGGCAGGCCATTGCATTATATGGCAGCTCAACCACAATCGATGTGCGAGTGAATGATTATATTAGAGGCTAATTGTAAAGCGCTTGGTCCATTAAGGTAGAAAAGTGCTGTAAAGTTAATTTACCATTTTTAATGTTAGATGACAATTTAATCATAATACTGTGATGAGAGTGAGACTAAAATAACACAAAGCCTTGAGATTTTGTAGCCAGTGATGAATATCTCTCTTAAAACCAGTCTTATTTCATCACTTAACTCAGACTAACGTGCTATGCTGTTAAGCTTCTCCTTTAACTAAAACTACCGAAACTGGCGCTATGATCAATAGTATCTTTGATTTGGAGTTAGCAAAGCCTAAAAACTCACTGAAGTGTATCTGTGGTGGGACAAAGGCAAAGCAAAGAGAGAAAGTGGCAGAGAGCACGGTGCCATGACCTGGAGGTCATTGGCAGTAGATAATCTGGTATGAGAACAACTGATAGCCTGTCAGTAATGATGGGGCCTAATGCTAGAGAAGAAAAAGGAGGGGAGCCGTAGAAGAAAGAAAGAAACCTACTGAGAACTCCCCTATGTTTTTTGTCATCTGTGTGCCAAATTAGGGTGAGAGGGGAGAAGGGGTGGAGAGGGGTCTGGGGTGGGGGGCAAAAAGAGAGAGTGCAGATGGACCACACCGACTAACTGGTTGGACTAATGTGGACGTTTTCTCTCCGGGGTCAGATATTTACTCCTAATTAGCTGGAGGAATGCGACTCATGAGAGCGGAACAGATACGTTACCGTTTTGGCCGGAATTTCCTCTCTTTCCATGGCATGTGCTGCTTTAACCTGATTAGGTATGGCACTTATCAGAAGAGATGAAAGCGTTTGGGGGATCGGTGACGCATTGCTGGACACCCCTGCTCTGCTCCCACTTCACCCCCATTTCCACCACGACCCTCCCCATGGTCATTACTGGTTGTGCCCTGTGTCATGGTAGTAGGAAAACTTGGTCCGTGATTTACAGTAAGACTGACATCGTGCCCTCAGCATGGCACTTGTTGCGGGACGAGATCAAAAGGAAGTTGTTGGGAATAAACAAGCAGGGAGACTTTCTATAAAAATGATTTTTATTGAAGGAACTTAAAATGAGATAAACAAGTTTTACAAGGTGGAGAGAGGGGCATGCTGTTGTCAGGAAGTGAGACAATTTCTAGTTTGTGCCCATGCATGTGTTTCAGTGGAAGTATCGAACCTGGTGGGGGCAAGTCAGAGCCAATTTCATGGTAGCACCCCAGCAAAGAGAAAAGCTTGTGTCTGTGTTGGGCCTAACTTCTTGCTAATGATGGATTAGAAGTCTTTAAATAGCAGATGCAACTAATTGGTATTTGCAGACCTGGTCTGGTGTGGCTTTAATATGCTACATTTGTGGTTTTCTCTAAAAAAAGGATGATTTTGGCACTGGGCAAGGATAATTTTTCTTCATCATGTTTGAAAGCCATTTGGTTTGAATTCACTCAACTGTTTGTTGGTGGAACACAAAGAAGAATGATTACAAAAAAACCCTCATATTTTTCATTTTTATCCAATTCTGTCTTGCCATTCATACAGTTTTGGTTTTATTTGGCCAGGTCTGAAGATATTGGGCATTCATACCACCACCCTTAATTCACGTGTGGTGCTCATAACATGGAAGAACAATTCTAGAAACAACAGTTTTTATTTCTGATGACTTTCTACCAAAGAACTACTTTCTACTGGGAGAATGAGTTCCAAAGAAAACTGTTAACATTGTTTTTTTGAATTGCGTAACAATGGCACAGCTTCTGTAAAGTCATGTTATTGTATTTTTAGCCATGTCAGCAGCTTGGCTCCATCAATCTGTCCATCATTTGCCTTGGTCAAGACTGAAATATCTCAAAAACCACTGCCATTAAATGTGGTACACATATTCATAGTTTCCATTGGATATATACGAATGCCTCTGATGACTCTCTTCATCAAGCGCCATCAGTAGGTCAGATATTTCCCCTGTCTTTAGAAATATTGCTACATCTTAAAGATATTGCCTTTTGACAAGAAAATTCCCAGACAATGAATTATCTTTTGATGATCTTCTGACTTTTTCTTTGGTGCTACCACAAGGTTGACAGTTGTAGTTTTGAGTGAACTGTATCGACTATTGGATGGACTGCGATGATATTTGGTACAGATATCCATGTCCCTCCCAGCATGAAATGTGTTTTTTCAAATCATATTCTCATCAGCCTCAGCTGTGTTTAATGCCAGTTAGCTAAAGTTAGTATGCTAACACACGAAACAAAAATAGGGAACATGATAAACATTATACCTGCTGAGCATCAGCATCTTTATTGTGAGCAGAGACGGTCCCTCTGTAAAAAAAACAAGCCCATAGGTCATCTGTGAAAGCAGCTTATTACGACCCATATTTACATTTCATTATTAAGCGACAAAACATGCATTACCCTAGGGCTTTATTTCAGGAGACGTTCCTATAGGTTGTATCAGAGGGTTGGAACAAATGACCTGTATGGTCATTTAGCTTAGAGGATTTTTCTATAAAAATAGTAGTCTTTTTTTATTACATTTATTTATTTATTTATTTATTTATTTATTGTTATTTGGATGAAATACTGCAGCTACTTTACTATTTTGTTTGCAAATACAGTACAAACACAAGGCTCTGGGCTTGTGAGGAGAAGAGAAATGTGTTAATGTTCATGTTGAGCAAGGAGCTGGTGGTCTTCCGACTAATGTGGTTCTGAAATCAGGCTAAACATATATTTTTCAGAAATCCCCAACACAAACAAAATCAATCACCAGCTGTCACACAAACCACCAGTGAAGTGGAACTCCATGATTACACGCTCTTCTTATCAGTGTCCATACCTAACCTCATTTGGAAAAAAAAAAAAGTCATGAATATTCCTTTTACACGACATAGCATTACAATCTGTCTTCTTTCTCTGGCCATATATTTCAGAATGGAAATGATGTCAGATTTCACTATTACTGCCATATGCCATATGAGAGCTATCATTTCTGAATGCAAGACCTACCTCTGCTTGTAGCCAGCGGCACATCTGTGCACCTTCTGTGGTGGGCTCTGCCTGTGGTGGGCTTTACTTGTGTGTGTGTGCGTGTGTGTTTGCGTGTGTGTCCGTGTGTGTGTGTGTGTGTGTGTGTGTGTGTGTGTGTGTGTGTGTGTGTGTGTATGCAATACATACATGTGCATTCACATGCTCACAGGCAGTTGCAGGTGGGCCCTCAATGTGATAGCAACAACAAACATCTATTAGTCATTAATGAACACACTCCATCCAGAGCATATTCCCGACTACTGATCAGCGCACTACACATACTGTATGTGATGTCCGAGCAGACCCTGAGCATTATGGGTGCCTCAGAGCTGATGGTTGGGCTAATGACCTGGATGGATAATGTGTATTGTGTGTTACAGTAAATGAAAATGAGGTCATACTCTCTAATTATCATTTTGTACCCCACACAGAGCTTGTTCCCAGACTCCACTACTACAACTCTTCCCTCTCTCTCACATGCACACGCACACACACACACACACACACACACACACACACACACACACACACACACACACACACACGCACACACACACGCTTGCTCACTGATGGTCTGTATTTGCTCAGGAGTTACTGGAACAGGCCACATTGAAGTCTGGAAGCAAAAGGACATCCAGCCTCACAGCCTCCAGGTCTCATGGTTCCACTGATTGACCTGATGAAGACCAAAGGCTCCAATCACTGACTCGATGTGTGTGCAGTGTGTGTAGAGTATGTGTGTGGGCACTGCTGTGTGTGAACAGACTTGCGTGTGTGTCATCACCTGACCACACACACGGTTTGGATGAGCCGTTATCATTTGCACATTAGACTCTTGAAAATTCTCCAGAAATTCTGGGGCCAGAATCTGTCTTGTCCTTCTCTTCTTCCTCCTGCTGTCTTCTTTCTTTAATCCCACACAAGAAGGACCACATCAATGGTCTGTCAAGCATGTGTGTGTGTGTGTGTGTGTGTGTGTGTGTGTGTGTGTATGTGTGTGTGTGAAGATAGATGGAAGTTGGTTTTATCCACTGCCTAGGTGGCACAATACAGATGATGGTATGCTGGCAGTACTGGAGTCCTTCCAGTGTGCCTGAATTTAAAAACAGCTGGTTGGTAAATGGACACTGACAGACAGACTGTAGCCTCTGTCTTGAATCCACATGTCCTGGACATCCTGAAGTATCTCATCACTATAACTACAAGGCTGCAATTGAAAATGGAAAATTTTTCAAAATGCCCACAGTAATTTACAGTGCCCAAGGTGGTGCCTAAGGTCCCAGTTAGACTTATGTTGTTTCATTGCTACCTGAAACAACACACCCCAACAACACAGGTCTTTGCATTTTTAACAAAGGCCTGTTTTCACATTTCCTGTTTTGTACGAACATCCACTAAAACCCAAACATATGCAATTCACAGTCATATAAAACAGACAATACTCACATTTGTGATGCTGGAACCAGTGAATGTTTAACATTTTTCCTTGATAAATGACTCAGATGAATAATCCATTATCATCTAACTGGTAAAATGAGAGATACATCTGTATCAAGAACTAAAAATAAGTTGATTAATCTATCAGTGGATCTACACAAACTTAATTAACGCTGATTTTGTTGGTTGATTAACAAAGCAGATGTCAATTAAAGATGGCAAACACAGAGTTTCAGCTTCTCAAATGAGAGGATTTGTTGCTTTTCTCTGTTTTACATTGATGTAAATTAAAGATTTGACAAAGCCAACTTGGAGTCTGGGAAATTGTGAGGAAAAGCATTTTTCACAGATGTCTGATATTTATCAAAAGACTAAGGGATAATGAAAATAATCATTAGCTGCTGCACTATCTGTATCCTCTGATTGATATCACTGTTTACCTCCTGTCTGTTTAATCACACTACACTGCTGACTAACTGGAAGCCAAATTTAGACCTGTCTTTACCACACACACACATTTCTTCCAGAGCTCTTTATTTTTTACAATATTGCAACAGCACTTTCCTTGGAATTTACATTGCGATTGTTGCCTGCAGGCAACACATTTCCTCTCTTGCTCCCATGGTTAACACCTATTTATATAAGAGTTTCTGACGTTTCACTTCCCCATCAAACAAGGCAACAGTGCCAATACTGTAAGCTGCTTTCATTCATCAGGCACCCCAGCATCAGCTGAGAGATAAATCCACTCAATAGTGTGTGGGTGGTATGGTCTGTGTTCTCTGGGTGGTCATATCTGGGGAATGTGAAGTCCAATAAAGGTATATAATTTGGAGGGAATTTTCATCCAGATGTACACAAAATGTCCTGAGGTAAGCAATGGGTTCAACAGAAGATCTTATATTTACAGGTATTGTCTTCATAATTCACTTTGGCAGGTAAGATCGATTTAATGAATTCCCTTGGGAACTGTTCACAAATAAAGCTCAGACCCTACAGAAAAATCATTTGGCTAAAGATTCACTTTGTGTTGCTTAAGCACCAGAGAAAGTTAAAGTTGAATTTGTCTTACTTATGTACACTTGTTGAAAATACTGGAAAGACAACACACTCATTGTTATGCTGGATGATTTAATGTTGGCGTCGCTCAGCTGGTGTCACTGTACGTAACCAGCTTATGGATCAGAGGGACCCATTGAGAGAAGTGAGTGACAGAGGGCAGCCGGGAAGAAAGAGAAGAGCGAATGAGTGTTCTGGCTTCTTGACCTCTTAGCATAAGAAGTCTTCTAAGTTCAAACTCCAGTGATTATAAGCTGAGCTGGTATTTAAAGTGCCCCCCCCACCCCTTCCTCACCTCCCCTCCTTTTCTCCCTCCTTCCATTCACTGGAGGCTCGTGTGAGCTGTGTGTGCGTGTGTGACAATGTCTACGACTGGAATATAAGAGTACATACCTCATGAACCTGCATGTGTGTGGTGTGTGTGTGTGTGTGTGTGTGTGTGTGTGTGTGTGTGTGTGTGTAGAGGTTTAGTAGAGTAGGTGGGCAGGGTCAAGGGTTGCTTGGTGGGGTTCTGGAGCCAGTGGGTCTTCTCCATTGTTCAGGCTGGAGGAGCCAAAGGGGGGCAGCGAGTATTGATGCTGAAGGTATTGCCTGCTTACGGTAGGGGGTTAGCAATAAGTGTGTGTGTCTTTATGTGTGTGTGTGTGTGTGTGTGTGTGTGTGTGTGTGTGTGTGTGTGTGGACCTTTGCTCCAGGAGGGACCCACAAGGGGCGGGAAAGGGAAAGTAATTACAGATGATATAGGACCAAAGGGAGGAAATTGATTAAAGAAAATGGGTGACCAGGAAGTAAGCAGGGATCTTTGTTTCCCCTTCAATTAAACTGAAATGTCTCAGTAGTCTCTCTCTTTGAGCTGCATATGGTGGAGGAGGAGGACAGGACTGTGGGGAAAGAGGGCTGAGAGTTTGGGGAGGGGGTTCTCTCAGGGAGGGGGAAGTTTACAGAGGTGATGTTGATGGATGGATGGACTTGCGGCACTCTCTGTGGAGGCTGACACTCATGATAGCCTCCATATGCTACTGTATTCACTGTATTCACCTGAGGAAAGCACATCAGCTACCTGCAGCCTGACAACTTGCACGCTTGAGGAAATAAAGAAGAGATCCAGTTTATAACTTGTGTTTTGGTCATCACTGCCATTGCTGTCATCAGTTAACTGTCGAGGTCTGGCCGGAGGTCTCAGACGAACACATGGGTTTTAAACAAATCCTCAGATTAGTCAAATTTAGCTGGAAGAAAAACTGTAGGCAAACAGCAAAATTATAACCCAAACACTGTAAACATCCATCACAGTTTAAACACTACAACCTTCTATCAACTTTGACCCACTATCCCTACTGTAGTTGTTGACAATCTTTTACACAGACTGGAATCATACTTGCATCAGTGCATCACTGATTATTACCCAAAATTTCAGGTACACAGGCTCCAAATAAAGTGGTTTAGATCACCAACACCACAGTGAAGCCAGAGCGCAACCATTAACTTGGTGAATGTAAACATTGTTATCATAACATGGCAATAAAGACTAAAACAAGACTCAAGTTGTAATAAACTGGCACTTTCTTTGCAGGATTTGAGAACAGATTTTGGAAAAAAAAAAAAAAAAAGTTTGATATTTTCAATCTTACCCTGCAGCAAAATGGAAACTTGAAACTTACTAATTCATACTATATCTGCTAAAAAAAATTCTAGGCAATGTCAAAGTTCATTGCCTAAATCATGGGAAATCTACAGGCTATCAAATATGTTCTGAAATCTGGACGCCAGTACTCTTGATCAACAGATTGGGGAGACTCTTTGATATGCTTAAATTTCCACATTGATTGTTTTTAAAATATTTATGTAGAAGAAATAAAGTTGAATTAAATTGAATTAAACTGAAGTTAAAAAAAAGTTATGAGCGGATTCATAAGCATATGGAAAAATTGTGTTAAAATCTAGTTTGCAGTTGACTGCATCCTCAAACAAACATTAAAGTCACCTCTCAGTTTTTCTCCCTCATTTACTGTTGCTTCTCTGTTACTTGCTTGGCAAATGCGAATATACAGTATGAATAGTTTTACAAGGCCAAGGGAGAAATAACAGTGAGGGGTGGTGGTGGTGGCGGTGGTGGTGGTGTGTGTGTGTGTGTGTGTGTGTGTGTGTGTGTGTGTGTTGGGGGGGTTGAAGAAAGAGAAAACAGGTTGTCAGTGTGGTTGAACAGCAAAATAGCATTTTCTCCCTCGGGCTCAGCCTCCACAGATGTTTCATTCAGGCCCCATGGCAGGGCCACTCTAAAAAGTGCTCCAGTCCCGACACAATTCAGCCCCTTTGTGCACTGAAGGAGAGAAGCTCAGCCCACTGTTTACTGCTCGTCCACCCCCATTCCTCCTTGTCTAACCCCCCTCCTCATGTTAGCAGGCGGAACAATTGGGGAGGGCCTTGCCCAGAGCTGGGGCGGTGTGGCAGGTCAACAGAATGGGCTGTGAATCCTGTGCCTCTGAATCCTCCGGGTGGGTGGTCCAGCTCTCTCCCCTCTCTGTGTCTCTCTCACACACATACACATAGAAACACTCTCCTCTCCTCTCTTCTCCTCTCCTCTCCTCTCCTCTCCTCTGCTCTCCTCTCCTCTCCTCTCCTCTCCTCTCCTCTCCTCTCCTCTCCTCTCCTCTCAGTGCTCATTAGCTCATCCTCTGGGCCAGGCACAGTGTTGGTCCTTGGGTTCTGTGATGTGGTGATAGGTGGCCCAAAGAGGAAGCCAGGCAGGGGTCTTTCTTCAGGATTAGCGGGCTCCCAGTTCCTCGTCACTGCGAGCAGGTCCCACACAGACCCGGACAGGCCTTAGCAGAGGGGGCCTGAGGTTGCCCACGTGGAAGCTGCCAGTGACTGGGTGGCAGTTTACACTAATCCTGCTGCTGATTACCACTGGCATGAGGAAATAAACAGCAATAAATGAACCTACAAGGCTCAGCACACATACACCCTTACAACAACTCCACCTACACAGTTAATGCTGACACACTTTTACAGTGATACACACATACATGCACATCCAAAAAGTGTTTTGTAATATTGTTGTCAGGGCTTCAAATGATGACTTTCTTTTATTAATATGTCAGGTTCTTTTTGTTTTTTGTTTTTTTGATTGATTATTTCCTGATTAGATCCTTTGGTCTGTAAAATGAAAAAATCTGTGACAAATATTTGTCATTATGATTTGCCAGGGCCAAAGGAGGTGTATTCAAAATGTGTGTATAAATATTTTATTTAATCAACAGTCCATTATTCTTCAGTTATCGAAATAGTTGCCACTCAATTTCCTGCTGATTGACTAATCCACTTATTGTTAATTCACCCGCAACGTCATCATACTCTACTCAGCCACCACAGAACACAATGTCCTCTTTTGCATCTACATTGTTGCAACTGGTCTTTATCATTAAAATCATATGATTTTTTACCTCATTTCTTTCACAGAATATCATACAGGATATAAAATTGGTTGAAGTTAGTCATACCTTCAGCAAGAAAAGAGTGCAACAGTCTGTTCTTGTCTGGCATATTTCCCCATAGTCACAGCGACATCTAGTGAGCAGAAAATGGTACTGATAATAATGGAAAAATTGCACCAAGTAACATATTTAGTAACACAGTCAGTTTCTTGGTAATCACACTTTACATACTGTTTTGCTTTGTGGAAATTAGCTGAAAGCAAATGAAGAGATAAATATTAGATATTAGACACGTGTTAAAATTGGTGCAAATTTACCATATTGGTCACTAAATTAATTACCTTCATCCACAGTGAATTATTGAACTATTATAGAAAGTTTTTTTCAGCAATGTAAATCTGCAACCTCATATTGTTCTGCAGTGAGAGGAGAGCACTGAAGCAATGTACCAGCAGCATATTTCCTCTCACACCATTTGAGCAACATTGTACATCCTGCTGTGGTCAGAGGCGTTGATCCTCTTTTTGGGTTCCTTTAGATGCAAGCGCTGCTGTGAGACACTGAGGAAGAAGCACTGTATGAAAGCATCACCTGGAGGCATAAAGCTTTGATAAAAGATTTATCCTGACTGCAGATTTTCTCACATGCTTTGGCCATCAAACAAACTTACAATGCCGCTGATGGGTTCTTCCGTCTTTATCCTGGGTAAGGCTCCTTATATGTTTACATTTATTAGACAGAAATGCATTCAATTACACTCTATTAATCATTTTTTTTATCACTAACAAAGTGTTAAGTTTTGTTGTTAATATAAAAAAGCATTTTTTTTCTGGAAACCTTGTACCTTAAATGCTCTGTCTGGGTTCAGATGTTAATAAGGGATTATAAATTTAATATAAACAAAAATGTATGTAAAGATAATTATTGATGAATAAACACATAAAGTCTAACTACTATATGCTGTACATGAAACACTGTATGAGTAAAACATCATCAGGCCAACAGGGCCACACCTTGAAGTACAGTACTTGCATGGCTTGTTCCCTTTAAGGTTTTCAGTTAATAAAAGTTACTTGCTAGTTAGGGTCAGCAAATATATACAGTTTTACTGTAAAAAAAAAAAAAAAAAAAAAAAAAACCACAAGCTCATATGCCGTCTATACCAGCAGCTTATTGGGACCTTTTATTGTGAACATGCTATACAGAGTGACAAAGTCCATGTTAGGAGGAGGTTGGGATGGATGGATAGGTCTACAAAACACAGGACTTTGACACGAGTGGCTGCTTTTCATTTCCCATTTGAAACCAATAGTTGTCATTGTTTCTTTTAACCATGACCACTCCCCAACCTTAGTTGTGTGACCATTTTGTGATCATTTTAACCATGACAATGAAAGTTACCTAACCTTAAGACAACATCTATTTCAATCCGAACCACAATTTTCCTAAACATATTTTTTTGCGCCTAAACCTAGCCAAACTATGACTGTTCTATAAGCTTAACCACAAGTTTATTATCGTAACCATGACAACATGAGGTCCAGTATGCCTGCCTCTACAGGGATGCTCATATGGGGTAGGGACAAATGAACTCTATGGTCGTCCAAGTTGGAGGACTTATTGGTAGAGTTTGTTGGATCTTAAATTGATGATAACAGAAAATGAAAAAATACAAGCACCCAGTGTTTCATGTTTAAACTTTGTTTTTGTGTTCACCTATCAGATAGTGTTGAAAAACTTGTATCCTTTCCTGCAGGTCTGGTTGTGGCTTCAACCATAGCAGATGAGACAACAAGCAGGCTACCCACAGTTCCAGCTGTATTTAACACCATTACTCTCAGACCTAATGACAATAACACCAACAATGTAGTAACTTCCATCAGCACCACCGACCCCAACACCCACACCAGCACCAATATCATCAATACCACCAATAACATGAACATCACTAGCACCAACAGCACCATCATGCCCCCAGTTACAAAGCAGAAAGGTGAGAGCTATTCTCTGAACAGTTGTTAACCAAATGTACGTATGTATGCATAAATGTAGTATTACCTAAAACCAATTGTTTAAGAGATTTCAGATTTTAAAGCCAATCCTTCCATTGGTCCATCCTTCAAGTCCATTATTGCATCTTCCTTCTTTTATGAATGTGCCTGTTTGTTTTCTTGTGGAATAATGTGTTTTTCTGATTCACGTGGTGAATGTTCTAAAGGTGGTACAGCTTCCCAAAGGCCCACAACACTGTCGACCACACCTAAACCCATCGGTCCTTCTAAAGGCACATCTGCCACCAGTACAAAAATGGACAAAAGTGAGTTGATTCCTGATGAATTAATAATTAAAATTAGGTATTCCCTGATTAGCTTGATGATTCTACATTATGTACAATTAGAGTGAAAAGGATGAATGCTGAATGATGAATGACCTTCTTTATATTTTCGCTTGTTCAATCAAAATGTAATGTGACAATGTAATAAAAAATATTTTTTTATTAATTGTGGATCAAAGGACAACATATAATTTTAAAGATTTTGCTTGCATTGACAAACTCACAGAACATTTTCACCCTACCCACAGATTTCCTCAGCTCTACAGAGTATTTCAGTATCTTTTTGGTTTACCGTTTAGATTCATTCTCACATCTCTCATCAACCTCCAGAAATACTCAATGTACACTACCTGCTGAGTACTAGGGCTGACAGACAAAGTTAGAAACTAGATGGACAAGATATTGGAGAATTTAACAGCTAAAAATCCAGGAGGTAGGTAGAGACCAAAGAAAGTGAATAAAATGAATGCAGGTATTGTCTGTGTCTGGATGTGTAAATAGGCCAATGCTTGCCGACACGTTAGCCACAGCAGCATTATAATGTAAAAATACAGTATGTCACTGATGTGTATTCAGCTTGCCTAACTGTCCCCAAGTGGCCACAAAAAAAAAAAAATCAGTTTCAACATCATATTGAACATCATATTCTGCAAGCTGACAAGCTGTTTCAAGTAAACTGTCTCTGTTTTTAAATACTTTTTTGTATGTCTAACAGAAACCACTCCCAAACCACAAACTGCAAATAAAAATGACAGCACTGGTGAGTTTAATCTAAAATTACATCTCAAACAATATCAAACCATAATGTCTTTTTGAGGTTGTATCTATACTATAGGCTTAGGCATACAACAGGTTTATGTCTTCATCTGGAACCACATTGTATAGCCAATGTGACAACTGTATTCCTATTTATAAACATGAACTGTTGCTCCTTCAGGTATTATCATCCTGGTTGTGATCGTCATTGTAATTATTGGATTTGGAGTTGCTTGCTTGGTTGCACGCAAGAGAGGAAGAGTAAGTAGAGTATGTTCACTCTTCACTTCTGCTTCCAAACAGGTATAGTTAAAGTTGATAGTTAATAACAATACAGCCAGCAGATGGTTAGCTTAGCTTAGCTTGAAGACTGGAAGCTTGAAACTGTTCAAAAATGTGCACAGCATCAGCTCTGAAGCTCAATGTCTCTTACATTACATCTAGGTAATTTAATCCACACAAAATCAGTTCCATGCGCTACATGACTACAATCACTCTGTAAAACCAGGACTTTGTTTTTATCACACTTCAGTGTGTTAACTAGTGAGCTTTAGAGGTGCTGGTCGGTGGATTTTCTTATTTTTGGACTGGACTGGACTAAGTTTTTTCCCCGCCACCAGTCTTTAAGCTGATCTAACCTGCTGCTTCATATTTAGCACACAAGAAAGTGGTATCGATCTTCTCATTTCCCAAAATGTAAACCCATTCCTTAGGCCTAAATGTTGTGGCACTGATGCATGTGTCTTCTGAATCTCCTCAGCGCTATTCTGTGGACTTCACTTACAGACCAGATGAAGCCAACATCCCTCTCAGCACCATGGAGCCTGACTTGCCTGCTGATACTGTTCCTCAAAACGGTCAGTCCAACACACCCACGTATATCAACAGCAATATCACTGAGAATATTTGTCCTTCATAAAAAAAGTCATCTTCAAAACTCAAAAATTAATCCTGATCCCTGTACATTTTCCAGGTCTGAAAACTTTTGAAAGTACAGAAACTACTACAAAAGAGCCACAAGAACCGGCAGAAAAACCAGAAGTACAAGAGGAGCAGAAAAGTGAGAGCTTATCTGTGATTGATCAGTATTTTGCATGCATTATATTAATCAAGCTCAGAGAAACAGAAGAGGACATTTGTTTTAGCTGTGAATTCAAATGTGGCATGTGCACTAATTGCGTGCCGCTTTTTTTCCTCTTTTGTAAGATCAGTTAAACTTAGTAAAAGGAAGTATGGTTCGTGACAGCTCTCTACACTATATATTTATATATTAACACGAACATGCTGTGACATGGTGTGAAAATACAGATGCCTGGGGAAAGCATGCGAAAAAAGTGTATTGCTTCTCTGTAGGCATTGATTTAACAGTCTAATATGAATATACAATATGAAATGTTAGATTTTTACCTTATGTTAAACAACTTTACCAAATATATAACCAGTATGTTTATAACCTGACTATCACCACAGGAAATGTGGCATTATGCAAGTCCACCTGACTCACGCAGAGCTTAAAAAAGAGCTTGTGTAAAGATAAGATCAGTTAAGGATATCCACCGAAAATTTTGAAACGTTGTGACGTAAAGTGTATGCATAACTGAGCAACAGTTGCTTAGTTTGAAGGGAGAAAAAAAAATATTATATGTGTCCCGTAGTACCAAAGACCACCACTTGATGGAAATGGAAGCCAAGTCAACAATTTACAAGCAAATGCAGTTTGCCATAACTGCAGCAGATATTCAATATAGTCAGTATCGGTATAATTCCAATTTTGATACAAACATACAAAAGCCATAGACAGCAATCATATACTAAGTCGTAAAGTTTTAAAATCTAGGTATTGGGAAACAAAGCCAAAATATTTGTTAATTTAAGAGGATTGCTTCTTCTGTGAGTTGTATATTTTGTGCTACATTTTTAGCCCACAGAATATTTGCTTATTCTTGTCCTATTGTTTTGACATTTTCATTTGTCTGATAGCGTATGAAGTGTTCCTGCTTTACTCAGATGTTACTCCACGTTGAAAGGTAAAAGGTTCAGTCATGTCTGGGCCTGCTTCTCTGCCTTGAGCCACACTTTGTTTAAATGGACAGTGCTGATGGCTGCTTTGAAAAGCAGCTTAAATGGTTCTCTGCCACTGGTGGGAAAGAAATAATGAAACTTTGCCAGCAATCAGATCAGGTGGGGAGCCAGATATCTAATTGTTGCTGTTGTTTTGGTTGACGCTGATTGAAAAAAGATTTATCTGATGATTACTGCTTGTCACTCAGGCTCACTTGTTTCAATTTAAAGGAATGCTGAAGAAACCAGACACGTGGCAAATTTCCACAATTACAAAATCTCTGGCTTCACCGAAGCTTATTGTTACAGCACCCTCTTGAAATATGCATTTACAAGTTAAGGCAGAAAATAAACACAATTTTGCTTAACACAAAGCCACACCCTTGACCTCATGGAAACACACACAATCTAACCCCAACCTTGAAAATTAAAATTATCTTTTGGTTGGGATTGGGTTATTGTGACTGTAGTTCAATGATCAGCTCCAACATAAAACATAATGTATCATCACAATGAAAAGAAGAGAAGTTATTTTTACATCTTAAGTGGAAACTACTTGAATGCATGTGACTTGCTTCCTGTAATGACAAGAAGCATGAGATAAGCACAAAAAGAAGCGATACAGGAAAACATACATCAATGTGCAAACTGATGACTGAAGTAACTTAAAGCAACTTGTATGAGGTAACTGGAAAATAAGACTCAGACTGAAACTTTGTAAGGTGACGTTTGCCAGCTGTACATAGTACAACATGGCATGTTTGTAATGTTTCATGCCAAAGAATACTGAAGTGACAAAAGAGGCAAAGCATAATCAGATGTTAGCCATCTTTTATCGCACTTTTGTGCAGGTGATTTGTCACTTCCTGTGGGTTGAGTGCTTAGGTACTACTTATTTATCTTCTTTTATTCAAGATGGAAATTTCTTAAATTGTGATTGAAATTTTTTTGTAGCACACTAGCCAAGAAGGAAGCGTGATTGTATTATAACAATAAGTGCAGCCCACATTAAGAAGCCAAGAAAATGGTCTCACTGACACAGTGAAGAACATAGGATACAGGTAGTGAAACCATCTAAATAAATGCCTGACAATAAAATGTAATCATACAGCAAGAATATCAGAGAGGCTTACCACTGGTTCATGCCCACACAGCCCTGAGAAAGGGTCTAATTAGCTGAAATAAGTGTAATCACCAGTGCAGGTGGACATGGGGGAAGGAGCTAGAGTTTAGATTATCATTAAGACTGGAAGGAGGCGTAAACAGCTAGCCTTGGTCTCCCAAAGTAAAAAAATAAAAAAACACCTACCAGCATCTCTTAAGTTCATTAATTAATTGGTTCTATCTTGTCTCTCTTAGGTGAATGTGTGCTCGAAATTAACTTGTTAGTGCAGCTTGTTAGGAGGTGTTTCAGATGCGTTCTTCAGTTGTCATGTGAAGGAAATGATATGTCTCTTGTTTGAGCGTATAGGTTTGCATTTCATTCGCACTATAAATGTGTTCATGCAAAGAAGCTTATTCTTGTGCTTCAAAGCTATTTTCTTCATTTTACAAGAATAACTTCTGTTGGGCTCTGTGCTGCTAAAGCGCAGGTGACATACACTCAATACTGTGCCTGGACGCATCCTGTATAGACACAGATAGAGGACTGACGCTGGTACTGTTCTGCTAACATACTGCTTTCACTGTGTAAAATGTGTAAACACGGTGAAGGCATTTGTAGTAGGATATTGCCCTTGAAAGGTGACAGAGGTAATTGTGTGAAAAATGTAAAAAGAAAGCTCAGGGTTCAAAAGTTAAAACCCTGCTTCACATCTCACCGTACCTGGGTAATCACTGTGTGATGTGGGAGTCATTGTTGGATTATCTGTTTTGGAAAGCTGGTTGTTTACAACAGGAAGATCCAGTGCAGTGGCTTTGAGATGCTGTCCGACCGTCTGACAAGTATTTTGCTTGACGCGTAGACCTTACTGATGTCTAAAACTCACAAACAGTAAAGAAACAAGACAGGTGTAATGTTTACTTTCTACTACTCTACTTTAACATTATTAATTAGCACAAAACAAAAACTACATTTCAGGTCGTTTGGGTTAGTTAGACTGATGTTATTAGCAGATAAACGGACATTTTGACCTGATAGTTGTGCTAGATGAAAAATCAGGGATCTTGGATATCTGTTCCAAATGTCATTAACAATCCATCTGATAGTTCTTGAGAAATTTTATACAGAGTTATGTGGTGTTTCTGTATAAACAACAGTTTATCCATCTGCCAAGTTCTTCTCATTTCAAGTCTTTATGCTAAGCTAACTTCCTCCTGGCTCTAGCTCAGTGCTTAACGCGCAGACATTAGACTGGTCATCTAACCATTGGAAGAAAAGCTAAACTTATTTACCAAAATACTGAACTTCTTTAAATATTGCATTTTAACCAAAATCTTTTTGCATGATACCAACTAGCCTGCAGAGCACATTTCCTGTCTATGAAATGAGAATGCTAAGCAGACCATCAGGTCACCAGTCCACCTGTAATAAAGAGTCTTGTCATCCGCCATAAACCAGACCGACATGATGATTCTCTTAAGGTTGGAATGACGCCCGAGGAGCCATCTTAGTCATGGCAGAATTATGTCTAGAACAACGTACACCTACCTCTCCCCTTCATCTCCGCTTTCCCTCCACCTAACCCTGGGTCAGATAATGATGGGGCCGCCCTACTTTCCCACAGCCTCCAACAGCTGCATGGCTGTAGCTCATTAGGAACTGGTCAGTAATCAGCCGCCTCATTACCAACATGGTGGCCCCCTCAAATGCCTTTGCCCAAGAGAAATCCCCTCCTGACTGTCAGAGAGGGCAAAACCACTTCAGGCTATGAGTTGAAATACTGTTATTATGTGGCAGCTAAACACAGAATACACTAACCCAAACAGCCGACCTGTAATGTCTTAGAAGTTTAAAATGACAGAGAAATGTCTCAACAACATTACACAATTAATCTATTGCAACAGTTTAACTTCCTAATAAAATAGCAACACACAATGAATGTTGGCTTTTTCCAATATATTTCAATATGACTCAGCCTGTGTGCTGTTTCAATTCATCCACATGTTGTTTTCATTTACATTTGTTATGCTAACTAGATACAGAATAGAAAACAGCATCAATTGTCTTGAACCACTAAAAAAAGCGTTATGGTTTTGCTTTTTGTTTGGTTTGCCCTTCACAGCTGAGGCTGATAAATCTGTCAATGAGCCCAGTGCTGAGTCTGCAGCTCCATCTGCAGCTCCGGCTCCTTCTCCAGACAGCTCTGAGGACAAACCCAAAGAGGATGTTGTTGAGCAGAGTCCTCCTTCTCCTGTGCAGCCGAGCGTGGAGGAAAAAACTGATGATGAAGGCGTCAACTCCAACAAGACCTCAGTGGAATCACTGAAGGAGCCAAATGAAAACAACAGCAACAATGCTGGCTGCAGTCAGAAGAGCGGTTGGTATTTAAATAATTTGTCCCCCCCCTCATACTCATTGTAATTCCCCATACTATCTGTAAACAATTTGACAAACCTTTCACATTCCCATGGTTTATAGCTTAAACACTTTTTATTAACACACTGATTATACTGTGTGTCTCCTGCACATTGTGTTTAATTTATTGACAGCTCCTTTCATTTCCTGTTTACGACAACATGTGTCATATCAACTCCTTTACCTCTTACTGAGTGACAAAAAGGAGAACTTACAACTACTGTATGTAGTAATTCACTCTGTTATTTACTTGGAAAATTGTGTGTATTGTCGTCAGTGTACATGGAAATTCACTTTCCTGCGCAACATTAAAAGATACTAAGATAAGCTGATGAAGAGGGAATTAATTAGGTACAAAAAGACTAAAGAGACTGTAACCCTGGAAGATACCCACTTGATTTGGCAAACTCTGACTCCGCTTAAGTCTCATATTAGCTTTTGATAAAACATATCATGCAGTTTTGCATAGAAGGGGTTGGATTTTGTCCCCCATCTCTTACAGTGGAGTAGGCTGTGATCACTTGAGGAGCAGTAACAATGATTAACTCTTTCACTATACATATGCACTGTACTGTATATGTTTGTTGTGTTAAGATAGACTTGAAAACAAATTTGAACCTATCCTACTTGAAATAGGATAATTTCATCAGATTTTATTTTTTTATTTTTTTTTTTTTGACGTATAAGTATCAAGATATTGTCACATTGAAAGATTTTTATTTGTATTTACTGTTGATTCACTTGCATTTGACTTTCAAACAAAAGGGTTTTGAGTTTATCATCATAATACACTTCTTTGTCGTTTCGACAGATCTGGAGTTGGGCATGACCTTCTGGGACATTGCCCTCGACAGTCCAGTGTGACATTATTCCCTCGCTGCCCCTGTCCTGTTCCTCAAAAACTTGGTAAGACCACAGCGGACGAATGCTCTTCTGCAGCTGGTACACTGCTCAGCCAGTTCAGATGTTAGTAAAGGGAAAACCCCCAACCCTGAAGAGCAGGTCAACAGATCACATACAACCACTGGGAGGTCTGTGTTACAGCTTCTCGTCCTGAATTATTAAAAATAGAGGAGTCATAACCATTAAATCTAAAATTATAAAATGTGCTTGTCCCCAGAATTGTAAATCACACTGATAGCCCGCTGTCCAGTAGTATATAAATACACATTATGGCAGCTGCATCCAAAACTGAGCCTCATTGCGAGAGACAGGATCACAACATACAGTATATCATTAATTCAAACTGGTTGCTTTTACCTGCAATTGCTTTCCTCTTCGATTCTTTTATAAGGTTTTTATGCATTAAGTAACTGTTGGTCTGTTGACAAAATAATTTTAACTCAGAGTCCACTTACTTGTTTCATCAACCGCATTTTACAGTCTCTGTCATCATTTTCACGTGACCAAAGAGCCACACTTAGGCCATAACATGTGATGACAACTGAGCAAACTCAAACTCAAACTCAAACTCAAAGGCCAGTAGTTGAGTGCAGATTTTTCCATGGGTCAAAAGGAACATTCATGTTCATTTATAGGTCTATATGCTCTAAATAATTATGAGAAAGCAGTTGGTCTTTTACTTTAAGGTAGCAAAACCACTTCTTTTCTATCTTCTTTGCTAACTATATAAACCTGGCTTGGTTTCATTCCTCCTGCTCAATTTTCCACTCATACATGAGATTGTTCTCACATGGGTAGTAACATTGACCCCCTCAGTCTAATCATCACGTGCTTCAGGACGTAAGGCCCACAACTGCACCTGCACTCCCTCTCTCTTCCTATTTGCTCAAAAACACTCAGGGCCGAAGCCTGAGGCCCGAGGAATTCACACTGCTCTTAACAGCTGATGATAAGCTCACATCTCAGAAGCGAACCGCTCAGAAGCTCCGTGTTAGCAGTCATGGATCATCTCCGTTCCCACAAAAACAACAGCTTCAGAAATCCCAAGCATCTCCATTTCAGCAAAGGTGGTCACCTCTAGTATGCTGCATCTCTAAATACCTGTTCGCACAGTGAGCAGAAAACTTCAACCATATATGGAGACAATAAAGAGAACTATGAAATCGAATGTAATACGGTATGTGATATGTGATCTTCAGCAGTCAAACCTGTCACTGGAATATGTTCCATTCAGGTGTCCCAGTAAGTCACTTTTCAAATCTAGACAATGTTTAAAGGACCAGTGTGTAACATTTAGTGTTGTCTACCGGTGAGGATGCAGACTGCAAGCATCTTACCCTAACCTTAATCAAAGGGCTCTTGTTTCCTAAACCTAACCATGTGATGGACTCAGAATGCAAACCTCTCTAGTCATAGTCCTTTGTTCATCCACTATCCACCCCAACCAACCCTATAACTTTCCTTTGGATACTGTGCAGTACAAAAATATGGCAACCCCCAAAAAATATCATCATCCAGGCAGCAACTATGCTTTGAAACACGGTGTGATTGTAAAAAGGTAGTAGCCTACTGTATAAACACAAAGGTGTTGCCACAACTGATTTTTGCAACCGTCACCTTGAACACATCTTTTTTTTTAAAATCAGAATCAGGATAATGTGTAAAATGTGCTAAAACTTTAAGAAAATTAGAAGTCATCCGTCCTGTGACCAGACTCTTCCATTTGCAGAAAATGCTTTAAAAAATGCTTTAAGTTGGTCCAGGAGGATATGCATTGAATTAAGTTTTTAAAAACAATCTTCAAACACAATGCAAGGTTATGGAAAGCAATAATTTGTTTATCCTAGTCTCAGTTATTTATGATTTATAATAATAATACCCACACATGTGAAAACATTTTACACAATAGTTGTGCAAGACCTGCTGGTAAGTTGTTAAATATGCCACTGGTATGGCAGGAAGTGGAAGAAGCACCAGGTTTGCATGTTCACTGTATTCTAAGATTCAAAGATGAAAAATATTTTCAATGCAAAAGACCCTAGAATAAACACACATTTATCTTTGAACCCCCATCTGAATGATCTGAGTGCCACTGGAACCACCTGAAATACACAAAGTTACATTGAAAACCAACTCCTTTTGATTAATTGTAAAGAGATTTTGGGTCCATAGTGAAAGTGATTTTTAAATTTGATGTAATAATATAATGTCATTTTATAGAGAACTGAATCCTGTGGCTCACATGAGTATGAGCTGGCCTTCTAAAATAACACAATGAACACAAGTTGTAAAACAGTGAATAATGCAATTTTGGGTAAAACACAGAAAAGAAAAAGTGAACTCTTTACTTTTTCCCGCCTGGGTTGGGAAGTGATGAGCAAGCTGGAAACTGAAGTTGAAAGGCTGTTCGTCATTCTGTGCTGGTGGATAATGGATATGAAGTGACAGGTCATAAACTAAGCCTGCATAATTAGACCTGGTACTTCACAGTGTTATTTTCCAGTCGGAGCTCCGCTTTTATGTTTGATGGCTAATGTTGGAGTAAATTGTCTGTACTGCCTGGGATGAATATTTCACAGAGAGGAGGAGGCAAGAGACAGATAGTGACAGACTGAGATTTTCGTGTGTGAGACAAGGCTGGTAGTCAGCTAGAAGCAACTTGTTTTATCCGCAGACACTCTTATTTCAAGGAGCTGCTGCTGGTTCAGAGACAAGTCACAAAATGAGGAGGGTCAAGGATCTGAGCCTGAAGAGGGTAGCTAATCTCTCACGAGCCCTTGTGTGTGACTTTAGGGAAATAAATGGTATGAAAAAGCATAAAATATGAATATACTTATTCAACTGTTTAGCCTTTATCATGTTTCTCCCTCCTCCCCCAAATAGCAGAGGTAATTTTCTTTGGCAATGTTGCAGGTGTAAGCACAGATTTATGGTGGACAGGATGACAATGGTGTATGTGGTTAATGCAGGATCTTTATCTCAGTAATAACAGTGAGGGGAAGCTTCCTGCTTGTGAGTTTTGATGTGGTTCAGAGTGGCAGGTAGACCATTACACCTGGGCAGCTTTACAGGAGGGAGGGACTGTCGGAAAGTGCAGCCTGACACTCCCCTCACACTACAAGAAGAAAACAGCTGGTGGAGGCTGGTTCTGCCCCTTTCTCCCTACACTTCCTACCACAAGCCATCAACGTTTGTAAGTAAGAAAAAATTAAAAACTAAAACTTGTAGTTGCAAAGTGGTGATGATAGCAATTAGACGGGGACATTATTACAGGGCTTAAAGGGCTGTCCCTGCAGTATAAGCTGCACACGCAGGTTTGAGAGTGACAATGGTGTGTCATCCCTTTTTTCCTGTGACAATGTGGAAATTTTCATGTTCTAACTTAACTTTTATAAAACTCCCAAATGCACAGTGTACTTTTTCTTACTTCCAAAAAAAGTTATTACTGACAAGTTTGAGGGTTTCACCAGTGATCACATGTGATCGATCAAAGATGGTTACATTGCAGCTCAAAATGAAGATGAAGTTATTTAACAGTGCTTCATAATACAACAATTTTTCTTTGGAATCTCAAACAAGGAGCAACATTTTTACAACAATAATATAACTGAAGTTCAAACTTCTTCAAACTAAAACAAATACTTAAACATTTTAGGAAATATGCTTATTCATTATCTTGCCAAGAGATAGGTAAGAAAACGGACAGCGTTTTATTTTAACCGTTGTCCAAATGAAAAGAGTTGCAGTTTAACTGGGGTTTTGTACTGGACTATTTCTCGGCAAAGTAAATTACTCAAGTCTTGTTGTCACAGTGAGGTTGATGTTTTTGGTTTTAAGTATGTTTTTTTCAGAGCTTTAACTTTGATTGTTGCTTATGTATTCATATAAGTTCATGTAATGGAGAAATTAAGACTGAAGTTTTCTGGGGCTTTAAAGGAAATGAGGTTATGGAAGAATCCCTGGAAATCGTTAGCAGACAAAGAGCTGTTGGTCGTGCAGCTTGGACATCCTGTGTCCAAGGTCAAGTGTTCAGTTTCACTTGTTACAGGTCTAATTTATAAGTGCAAAATATTTACCAGTCATTCCAGGAATACAACTGTCCATTCTTGGACAAAACATCAGGAAAATAAATCTGTCAGTGGTGTTATGGGGATGCTTTTCCCTTTACACCCTGTCAACATATTAGGAATTGTGCACCAAACAAAACGGAGCAAGGGGACAAGCTGATTGTTTCCCAAACTATTCAGGTGAGTTTGTTTTGAAACTGAGCCCTTTATGAGGTCATGGTGTGCATTTGTTGAAAGAGGTGAGTCACTGATAAATGAGGTCAACTGAAACCAATCCAGAAATTTTCCAGGTGCTGTCATTACATTATGAGCTGCAGATCAATTCCTTCCTCCATGTCTCACAAGTTAGCTTCCTGTGTCATTCCTCTTTATCAAAACCATGGGGTTTGTGCTTTCTCCTCTTTGGTTCCTTGACCTGAAGAGGTTCTGGGGTTGTCCTTTCCAAAGGTCATAGGTCAGACAATCCTAATTAAAGGGTTCACAGTGACTGCAGGAGAATAATGTGGCCTCAATGTCAGAGTCAACTGGCTCACATTCTTTGCCTGTCATTGAACAAGTCTCTGCAGAATCAGATGTGTGGCGGCTGCTGTGATGTGAAGCCCAAACCAGGATACATTTCAACAAGACCACTGCACATGACAGAACCTGAAACAAATTAAAAACCATATCTGTGGGAAAAATAGATGGAGACATGAAAAACTGTTCACTGGCTTGTCTTGATGTCACCTTAAAGCAGAGCCTCATTTCTCCCTCACAAACCCAACAGCCAAAGGGAAGCACACATCTAATGATTTTAAGTGACAGGAACAAAGCATGTGTAACACTTTCTGCTATGGCACCTTTTATAAAGGCTTTTATCAGTTGTAATTGAACACTTCATTAGTAAAAAGCTAAAAAGGCAAAGTGTCATGCTGTAGCAGGAAAAAACGATGCACAATTTGGCCAAAGGTTGTTCTAATAATTGTTTATATTGCCCCATAAAGTATTAGTAGATTATTATTTATCATTTATAAACCATTTATTAGGAATTAGTACTGAAGCAATGTAAAAGAAAGTCTTCGCACTTCTACTTTCCCTGATGCCCCAACCTGTCCTTTTATTTGAAGACATGTCGGAGTATGAAAGGCCTTGACCTTCACTATTTACACTTTAGTCATTTTACAACTTCAGTCCATACTTTGGCAGGTGGCCTGCAAAGCATTTATAGGGCTTAGTTTAGCAGTGCATGTTTCACTTTCACACCATGCTGCACGTCTCTCAACAAAGGAAAAAAGGAGGGGGTAGCATAGTTAAAACAATTTGTAGAGAACACAGAAATAGAGTCAGCACTTCAGTCTTATAATGTGGACTCACAGTGGGTTAGTTGTGAACAATCACACCTTTGACATTTTGTGATCTAGTGACCGAGCTGCCTCTGCTCTGTAGTTATTAATGCTCACTAATGCTTTGTTCTTTTTTTGCATTTCACCTTCAGTAAAGAGGAAACAGCTGTCCAATTTGTGTTGAAGTAATGACAACTTACTGCAGTTTAGAAGTTTGTCATGATCACTGGTGAGCAGCAGTTTTGTTTGCGTTGGTGGTTCCCCGGGGACAAGATTAGATACATATTTGTATTATGTGGCACAGAAGGAAGAAATCGCTGCTCTTCTATTGTGACTTCACCCAAAAATATGTGTGTTTACAGCTTTATGAGCCCCGTAACATAACAGCTACATATAGCTTCTTTTGTAAAATAAATCAGGTTGTAAGCCTAGATGTGTATTAACAATGTCTGATTAAGGCATTCCTCATGATTGAAATTCTAGACTTCATAAATCATCTAATCATGCTAACAAGCTCTGTAAGGCTGTACTTAGCTGCAATGATAAATGGCATGCTCATACTGACAGTGTTAACATACTAATGTTTAGAAGGTAATGTTTACCAGCTTCCCCAGTTTAGTTTAGTATGAATTTAGTAGGAATGTGACCAGCTGATGGCACAAGATGAAAAGTCCAAAGGTGGCAGGAGAGGAAGACGCCTCAGTTCACCAGAGCCAGTAGAATACCTCATCCGGGAACAATGAATGTCTGTACCAAATGTTATGGCATCCCACAGTTGTCATGATATTTAAGTCTGGAACAGAGTAATGGACAAAACAATCCCTATAGCCAGCCTTGTCCTCTCCTATTGTCATCTCTAGGCTGGTTTAGACATTCCTGGCCTGGTTTTGTGCAGTTGGCAGGGCTGCTGTGATTGGGAGGCCTGCTGACAGACGGCCATTGATTCACCTGCTGGTATTGCCTCTGGCATTGGCTCCACATTCCTCAGGCAGTGTCAAACTGTCAGAGTCACACCGTGGCTTTATTACATCTCAGTCTCTCATCATTCACACACAGTTTAAAGTGAGCTCAGGTGGAATCTCAGATGATGTTGAATGAAAGTTCCTAAAAATGTTAAATCCTTAGACATGTTGAAACATGAACTATGTTACACCACCAATGATAATAATGAGTACAAGGTAGCAGGTGGCAAAGTAAGTGAACAAGCTAATGTCAATACTGTCTGACCTTAAAGCTTGGTCATTTTATTTGCATGTCTTTGCTGAGCAGGTGGCGCTGGATGCTTGAAGCATAGAAGCTAACTGCAGCTGGCGGGCTAGCCGATAACACACTAGTGCTAGTCAGTCACAGCAGCTCTCCAAGCTGAAGTTGCTGAAGGGAAACAAAAGCTCTATGTGCTAGCAAGCTTCCGAACCAAAGTTCACACATTTCATATAAAAGATGTACCATTTAATCCTGTACTGTCTCAAAAATGTTGCTTTTTTTGGGGAGCAGTGCATATTCTGACGGAGGTGAATTAAACGAAAGTGAATGGTGCAACACACCTTATAAGTTACAACAACTTGACCCACAAATGTCAGCACTGTCATACCGGCTTGCATCAAATTCACAGTGTCATGTTCATGAAAGTTGAGCTTGATGCAAAATATTTGTGTGAATTTACTCTGCCTCCCGAGCAAATTCACTGATTTCGTCAAAATATTTTCCCGTTTTGAATGCAGCTGTGACTGGGCCTCAAACCAATTCAAGTCTGAATTCTAAACTGAATGCTAAATCACACACAAAATCTGTATAATATGGATTTTTACACAGTATTTTCTGCATTACTTGAACATTTCTAAGATTTTATTGCTTGCATATTTTCTTTGAACTAATATTTAGATTATTCACAGCTGAGCCACACATCTGCATCTTGTTTTTTTATGAAAAACATCCCTCTACATTCTAGTGCCTTAACCTTGGAGTAATCAATCAATCCATCAGGTCTGATGCACTTTATCGCTGCAGTTGTTACGACTTCTGTTTTTGTGCACACCCCCTGTCATGTCAACAGCACCAATAAAGACATTCATCACTTTACGAAATAGATCAGTTCAATGACATGGATGTAATTTAGATGTGTTTAGCTTTGCGTTAATGTCCTCTCACACTATCAGCAATGTTACCAGTGAAGATTTAAACTTCCTATCCATGTCTTCAGTCTCCACAAAGAGACTTCATGCTTGTTTCAGATACAAATTAAGTAGAAAACAGACCAAAAAGAGCAAATTTTACCCTCAAAACAGTTGTCACATTGTTTTACCTGAATAGTATTTGTGGATTTTCCATTTGTGAGTGACTGAAAAGGATGAACATCCTTGCAAGGGATTCAGTTGAGAATTTTCCTCCACACTCCTAAATCCCCCCTGGAATGTCCAGTCTTTCAGCGGCTAGGTTTCACTATAGTGGCTAACTGGTCTCCACAGATCCCTATCTATCCCTGTGACTCAGCTCAAGCACAGCCATAAGATCAATGTGAAGTCTCACCTGCAACCTGAGCCCCAGTAGTCACATGACTGGTCTAAAACCAAACTCCTTTATATTGGATGCAGTTCAGATTAACTCAGGTCAAATTTTAGATTGTGGGATTTGTGAGAACAAAACACGTCTTTGACAGAAACGATATGAGTTTGAATGATTGTCAGTAAGTGGGCTCTAAACCGTGTTGAAAGCATCAGCCACTGTCCTCAAGTAATTATTGTAAAAACATCATTAACAGAGCTACATCTTTCTTTAGACAAATGTTTGGATAAATCCAGAGACGAACCCTCCCAGTGCTGTTGTCACTTCACCCTTGGGCTATACAGTGGTTTTTTGCAGCTGCTTAATGGTTAAGCATAAATCACATCAATAGATGTGGAGTGGGATTATGTCAGCTATCCTTTCCCTCAAACAGATGTTTCTCTATAAAGGTCAAAGGTCATGGCAAAGGCCACATAAACTTGGCCAAAGCAGAAGTTACAAGTTACAAAAAGCAGGTGATTGCAGGACACATGACTGTGGGTCAAAATACATTGTCTTATTTGATCTTTTCCTTTTTTTCTTTCTTTCTCTCAGATTGAAGAAAAGACTCATAAACTCAAGTGACCTAAGGACACTTCTCTTCATACTGTGTGAGAAACTTCATTGGCTGTTGCCTTCCTGTTGGAAATTTGTTGTAACACAGCAGCTTTTTCCAAACTAAATGTCAGCTGAGCTTGGCTTTTTACTGATTTTATTGATAGCATAATTTGTATGTATTGAAAAGTGTCATCAAGTGTGTTGACTAAGTGTTAATATTTTTAATATAATTTCACAATAAGGTAGACATAAAAATGGTTTTTAAATTATTATTAATTACCATATTGATGGTGAATACATAATGTAAATATTTGTGTTGTATTGCAATATAAGTGTAAATACAAGAATTGGCAGCCTATAGTCACTTCCACTTCCCCAAGATATCCTCAAATGTAGGCTCACAACCTTTTAACCTAAAACTACTCTTTACACACTTTACATTTTACACAGCACCTTTTTTCACATACCAGTATTTTTGGCATGCAGTATATAACAAAAACATATAATGAAACAAGACAGTACATGACTGTCAGATTTAAATCAGTGTTCTTGTATAAATGAATGATGCAATATTATTTTTGTAGATGCCCTTTTGCTTTTCCGTGCTCTTCCCATTCTGTAGTATTAAAGTTTCTGTTACGCTGAAAAATTGCTGTGATGTGAATGTCATTTCTAACTTTGTTCCACATGTTTTTGGGATTATATACCATTAGAAGACAATTATTTGAGTCAGCAGTTATAGCCGTTTTGATTAATCTTGGCTTCAAAACTAAGGAAATTCCCAAAATTTAACCAACAGGCTGTCATATAATCCTGAACAGCCTGGTGTAGATGCAAAACTTAATATTTCTGCTGACATGAGTAAGATAAGAATCCTATTTATGTCCAACTAAAAAAAGATGGACTGAAGGAAAGGGGAACAATGCCTTTTTAGCTTCTTTGATCTGAAAAAAATATTTATTAGGTCAATTTCTTTACATTTGTTAAGTACACCATACTGTATCTTTTCTGTTCCCCTGCTGACCTCAACAAACTGTTCTTCAGAAAGCTCCTGGCTTGTTCTACTGTAATGCAAACACGAGCTCCAGGTGCAAACACATATAGTTCAAAGTGACAGTGTTAAAAGACAGGAATCCCCCAACACTGTGCTGCACACATTCCTGGGTCAGTAGCCCGGTTTCTCTTTTTGGAACCAGTGTTGTCTAGGAGTAAATGTGTAGTTTCATCATGATTGGTGCAAATTAAACCTTAAACAGGGGCTTGGATGAAGGAAGAATGATGTTTTTGTGATGCGTTATATCAAATATTTCAGTGTGAGTAAGGTAAGTGCTATTTAATAGACAATACAGTTCAATTTACTGCTATGTGGGTTTTGAGAACCAAACTAAAGGAATAGCATATATATATATATATATGTGTGTGTGTGTGTGTATATATATATATATATATATATATATATATATATATATATATATATATATATATATATATATATATATATATATATATATGGCTTCAGAGTCCTGTTTAATTTCATAAGGCTTATAACATTTTCACAATATTTCCATCTACAGTGATGTGTTGCCCAGTGTTTGGGTCTGATCCAGCTGCTATATCCAGCCTGTTTCCATGGGCTTCTGCTCTCCTTTAAAGACAAGTGATAGCACCAGCCTATATCAATCTGCCCACAGGATGCTTTAATCCACCATTAAGCAGATGAAATGCTGCACTGAGCCTGCGGTGCAGCAGTGACGGCAGGAGCGGTTCTAAAATTTGTGCGCGTACCCTCAAACCTGACCACAGTCATGGACACCCTGCCCCAAACCACTCAGTACAGCAGAAAAAAAACCTCTTCCTCCTCGGAACTGGATCCAATCGTCTCAGGTCTCAGTATCCTCTATTTATACGCTGTGTATATTTACAACAGGCCGGATGATTAGGATGCTAGCGAGTAGCGCTAGAGCAAAGAGAATGTAAGGGCAATCTTCTTCGGCTATTCTGAGGAGACAAGGAGTTTATTAGGGGCGAACCATCTCTCTGATGTCAAAGCTTGTTTTCAAAGAATCTGTCAGAGCTACTTTCCTGAATGACTTCACACATTCTACAGTTAAGTAGAGTGAGACTGTGAGACTGAGTAATCACAGTATGCACAGAGCAAACACAACAGGTACACATTGTTAAGTCACACGAAAGCACAAGTACATAAACGTACACAAACACCTCTAATTATGTTCTTGGTTAAAAGTTTGAAATCACTTCAGTGGGATTAGATGTTCATTATTGTTTTGCAATTATATAATGCAAGGAAGTGGAAATTAATAACTCCAAATAACATCTGTGGTTTGATGTCAGCCAAGGACATTTTTTGCATGTCATACCCTTCTTTCTCGTCCAGTGTTTCCATTTTTATCTCCACTGTCACTAACTATTAAAGACAAATTACCTGTGTAGCTAGCTTCATGTTGTTTTTGGGGACCAGCCTATTTTTATCATATATTTTATCATAATGATGAAGGACATCTGTCTCCTGTAACAAAGCATAATGATAAACTTCATCCAGAGAAGATGAGTAACATCTCTATAGTGAAGCACTGACATGATGGTGGATAAACCATGTTTTTGAAAAACTTGTTTTTACTAGACAAGAGAGTTTGTGAACCAGTGTATTTTTGAGTGTGTTCATCTGATTGTGTTTAACTGTATTTGTGTTTTAATGTATTCAGCAGATATTATATTCTCCTCAGTGCACTGGAGTTTCTGTATTCACTGTACAAAATGCAGCAGGAGCAGTGCGTGTGCGTCTGACCAGGAGAGTGACTCTTATGCTTTAGAGTAGACCTTTACCTGTATTTGACCTTCTGCATTGTCTCTAGACACACTGACACACACACATACACACACACACTGACAGTAACACTCACCTACAAATGTTCAGCACAGCTGGACTTAGCTGTTCGTCAGTCACATGAATGGCTGAGATGTTCTCGAGTGATAAGTGTGAAGGACACGCTCAGAATGTGAGGAATGAACACTAAAACTAAAACTTTTGTAGAGGGAAAACATCCATTATCGCTTCTGTCAGCGTGCTACATAGTGGAATGTTATAATGATTTAAGTCTATTATTTCCTGACCTATTTTTGACACCACTAAATCAACTAAATTGTCTTAATTTAGAAATAATATATTTTATATTAGATTTTCTTTTTGTATTAATTTTACACCTAAACTCGGATTACATCACAGATAAGTTAATTTTATATCATACTTTCTAAGTCAGGTATTATTTACTGCCAATGACCCATGATGACAGATATATAGTGTCTGTACAGAATTTCCCAGATGTTGAAAAAAGTTTTGTAACTTTTGATTTGGTTCTGTGCTACATTTCAATTTAATGTAAGGTCAGCATGCTAACATGATCACAGCAACAATGGTGTCATGTTGATGTTTAACAGCTGTTATGTTTTCCATGTCACCCTCATAGCATGTGAGGGTGACATTACATTTCCGACTTAGCGCGAAACACAAAGTACAGCTGAGGCTGATGGGTATAGACGAGACTTAAATAAACCTGTTGATGGCGCTAGAAGAGGATAAACCTTCAAAAACTTGCTACTTAGGGGCTGTGGAAACCAGTTATGAACATAAGTGGTGATGAGTGGTGTAAGTCCAATATTATCTTTAACTTTATCTCCTTTTTTGGTCTGTATCAACTCCTCCGGGTTTTTAGAGCTTTTCTCTAGATATATCTGCCTGTTGTGGCCAAAAACAAGAAACCTCAAGACATGGTGTTAGAATCACCAAAGTCATAAGGATTCATGAATGTTGGTGCAAAATTTCATGGCAAGCCATCATGACACATTATGACAAATGTGTCATGATGGCTTCTTAAGTAAACACAGGTGTTTACTTAAGAACTTTGCATTCTGTTTTATTTAAGGAAAACATGTTTCTGAAGAGCTTAACAACTGTTCTGAGAGGAAAGAAAGGAAATCCCATCTTGTCTCTGGGTGGCTGTTTAGGATAAAGGTATGGGATCTACTTGGGCTTTGTTTTCCATCTATCATGAGGTCATTAGTGTCTGTTGTCATCATGAGCTGCCCCTTAGATGAAGAGTTGATCCTGGGCAGCAGTGCTGGCCTCGACCCAGCGTCTCTCTCCGTTAACCTTAGGTGCTAAGTCAAGTCATGTCTTTAATGTCTAATTAGGACAAAGGCAAACTAATGGATTAATGAATGCTATGACTGCAGCTCCAGAACAGACATATTTAGAGGCTGTTTTACATTAACTTATACAGTACTGTCGCTGGAGAGGCAGTGTCATTTCTCATGTTTCATGGCCCATGAAACAATATCAGAGTTTTCTCTTCAATATGAATACAAACACAAATGATAAATGTCTGAAATCCATGAGTCTTGATATTTTGCAGGACAGGTCTTCACCATGAGAGGAATGTGAGTGAAATCCAAGAATAACAAAGTATTAAAAGACTGCTGTGTTTGTTTCTATAGTTACACCCTGTGGTGTGTGCCCCCTTTTTATTCTTGGTCGGTCAAGTGAGGAGGGCAAGATTTATTTAGAGGATGCAATGAAAAGTGTGATACAGAATGCCTGGATGCAAATGGCATGTCTGCTATTTGGCCCACACTTATGGGAAGGTTGCTGAGAGGTTCACAGTGTTTTCCTAAAAGCATTATCATGTCCAGTAAAGAGGGGAACCCTTTCAGAATAATAACTTAAGTTTAGAGGGGGATTCGCTGATCAGAAGCACTTGTTATCAGTGCTCAACCTAATAAGATTTGTCCTTATAGGTAGCAATGTATCATCACTATGTCATTGACAGTACAGTGTAAAAATGTCAAAAATTCCTAGCATTACAAGAAAAATAATTTGTGAAAATGTTTGCGCAATGTGCACAGATCACTTCATCGTGTGTCAAGCCCAACTCAAAAGATGGTCCATAAAAGGCTACTAGGTATTTTTATCTTAACATGACCTTGTGCACCATACTGAGTACACATTCTCACATTCTCACATTCTCACCAGTATGACTGCTTGATGTCTCCATGCTGTGCTTCAGTATAAAAGTATTTTATTCATACATTTCAAGTCTCCCCGTTAAGATAAAATTTGATGTGTTGTTGGAACTATATTTTACATGTACATTTTTTGAAAAAAACAACATCCTGCATCAAATATCTTAAATTACACACTGACACAATAAGAAAAGGGATATCAACATTGGATACCATGTGTTTTAAGTCCTAGCCAGCGACTAATGTTGGCTTAGCAACTACAGCTTAAAGGGCACTCATTTGACAAAACACTAAGCACATGAGCAGTGTTTTGGCTGTGTTGTTTTTTCTCTGCTTGTTAGAGACCAAACAGTGTCCATCCACCTGTCCTGCCAGCTGATGCCAGGTTATTGTCCCTCACTGTGGGAATAATTGCCACTCCGGTGCCGAGGTGTCCCTCTGACACGACCTCACGCACCCTTACTTGTGAACACAGCACAAAAGCCTTTGGATTTTTTCACACAGTTCATGTTTATTGTCTCATCTTGCTGATGACAATAATTAAGTTTCATTTTTGAATTTTCAGTAACTCCTAGGTTGAGGTAAGAACTCAAATCCATGCTGAGTGTTGCAAATCTACCTAATCTAGATTCTCTTCAATACAAAAACTGAAGAAATCTATCATGATTGAATTACATTTCTGCATTTTACCATTAACTCATAGTAATGATAGATCAGGGGATGCTTTTAAACCACTTGTAAAACTACTTGACCAAAATCATCTTAATACTGATCAAAGTATTAAATATTATCCAGAACAATTGCTGTTTATTGCTTCATTTGTTAAACTTTAATGCACAGGAGCTCAAAGATATCTTTATTAATACATTTACCCATTTGTAGGCCAGTGCCATGCACTCAAACTTCCAAAATTAAATCTTGGTTGTCATACTTTTAAATGTATTTATAAATAATATGAAAACCACTAAAGCATATCCACTTACTAAATCTATATCACAAAGATACAATTTCTCAAATTCGTCAAAAGTTAAATAAAATATGGAGACAGTGAAAAGTTTTTGATTGAGTACAGATTTCACTAAATTAGGTTAAATTAGTTGTTGCACTGACTTTTACTCCCAAATTTTTTTCTGTGAGACAAGGGGCAAAGGGTGGGTGTTGGCTGGGGTAGCACTTTCACAGTCTTGTCCAATGGTCTTTCTTAAATTAGCTATGGGGGCAGGAAGCTCCCCCCCTGTGCTGACAGAAGGAGGAGCCTGCGTCTGTCACTGTCTACTGTTTCATTATTACCTGCACAGCCCTGCAGCATTCACCACACTTGTGTCTCTGTGTGGCCACACAGAAACAGAGAGAGACAGAGGGGACAGAATCAAGGCCCAAACCATCAGAAAGAAGTTTACTTTTTGATGCTTTTTCCCCACTTGGGAGCATAATCTGCCTGCTACTGCTGACTTGTAAAATAAATTGCAAGGCAATTAGCAGTGGACATGGCTGGTTGTCTGCAAAGTTGCCAACTTTGTAAAAAGTGGGCATATTTAAGATGCCTGCTTGTGACATTTTCTCTCAGCTTTTGTTTTGCCTCAATAGGTGCAGAGCCATTTGACCCAGCTCACCTCTATCACCACAGATCTGGACCTAATGAAGACAACATCATCGTTGCTAACAATGGGATCAGGGTCCCCTTTGGGAGGTCTGTGTATCTGGACCCTGTGAATGACCTGGTAATAGAAGTGCAGCCTGGTGACCGCTGCCACATCACAGTTTTGGACAATGACCCACTGGCCCAGAAACCTGGGATGCTGACCCCTAAAAAGTTCCCCTGCTCATTTGGACTGGATGAAGTGAAATACACTCATTTTGGATCTCGGAGCCCCAGCAAAGACCGTGTGAAGCTGCAGCTTCGTTACGACTCCCAGACGGACACAGTTATTATCCCTTTCATGCTGGAAATGGAGGTGGTTTTCCAGCAGCTTGAGATCCTCACCAGGAATATGCCTCTTAATGTAGAAAAGCTCAATGGTGACAGCAACCCTATTGACAAAAAGGCTCTGGAGTTTTCCTTTGAGGATGGTGTCACACAGTGTAAGATCACCACTCTGGTCGGCGCTGGAGGTCTTCCCAGGTATGGCACTCTTTTGAATAACCCCACCAATGGCCAAATGATTGACTGTGATGAGTTTGTGAAACAGGGCATTCGCTACAAGCACACCGCTAAAACAAATTCACCAAACAGAGACTATATTCCAATGATGGTGGAGCTGCAAGATAATGAAGGCAATACTATAATGCAAGAGCATTTCCAAATGATGGTTAGAATCAGAGAGGGTGCAGAGAATACTGCTCCTAAACCCAGCTTTGTAGCAATGATGATGATGGAGGTTGATCAGTTTGTGATGACAGCTATTACAAGCGACATGCTGGCTGCTGAAGATATTGAATCTGACCCAGATGATTTAATCTTCAACATTACTTCACCGCTGAGCCCTCAGCAGGGTTATATCATCAGTACAGATGATCAGAACCTGCCCATCACCTCCTTCTATCAGAGAGACATCAAAGATCTTAAAATAGCCTATAAACCACCCTCAGAGGACTCAGAGGTAGAGAGGATTTTCCAGCTAGAGTTTGAAATTGTAGACACTGATGGTGCTGCGTCTGATGCATTTGCTTTTATGATTGTGGTGAAGCCTATGAATACCTTGGCTCCTGTAGCAACCAAAAATACAGGGCAGTTATTGTTTGAAGGGCAGTCCCGAGCACTCTCCAGCTCCCAGAATTTAGAGATTAGTGACGAGGATAACCTTGAAGATGTGAGAATTACTGTTGTTGATGGCTTAAAGCATGGAGACCTGACCGTTCTTGGAGCTCGCAGGAAATTCTTTACACCTGCTGATCTAGATGCTGGCATTGTAGTGTACCAGCATGATGGCAGCGATACCTATAGTGACAACATTATTTTTAGAATGACTGATGGCAGTAATGAAGTGGAGTTTTTGTTCCCTATCACTATTGCTCCCACCGATGATGAGCCACCTATTATCAATGCTAACACTGGTCTGCTGCTGTTCAAGAATGAAGTAATGCAGATCTCTCCTTTCATCCTGAGTGCAACAGATATTGATTCGGAAGACGCCACAATAAAGTTTATCTTAGAGGCACCCTACTCCGCTGTTGGGGAGCTGCTGCTAAGGCAAGTTGAGCCTCCATCTGACCCATCTCCCTGGAAGTTCAGTGAGACAGATGAGATGTTTGAGCAGGTGGTGACTGAGTGGTTTCAGCAGGATATTCTTGATGGAAAGCTGTTTTATCGCCACATTGGACCCCATAGTACCACCACTGTCATTGATCAGTTTGTGTTCCGGGTCCAAGATGATAATGACCCACCTAATCAATCAGGAGAGCACATGTTCACAATCAAAATCCACCCTGTTGATGACCTTGCCCCAGAGCTTTGCCCAGGCACCACCCTTCACATGACAGTCCAAGAGTATGAGCTGACACACTTCAAGAAGAAATTCTTGTGTTATACTGATTTAGATTCAGATGACAGGGACCTCAAGTATACCATCACTAAGTCCCCAACTGACACAGATGAGAACAATCCAGTCCCCTTAGGGGAAATTGTACTGACTGACAGCCCTGACACTGTAATTATAGAGTTCACACAGGCCCAGGTTAATCACCACAAAGTAGCTTACAAGCCTCCAGACCAGGAGCTGGGCATCACTCCAAAAGTGGCTCAGTTCACATTCATTGTGGAAGACACAGCTGGTAACACAGCAGAGGGACTATTTACCATTTTCCTACAGCCAGTTGACAACAAGCCTCCACTCATTACCAACACAGGTTTCACTGTTCTGGAAAGAAGCACATATATCATTACTAGGAAGGAGCTACATGCCACTGACACAGATACAGATGATGAAAATATCATCTTTACTGTGGCCCAGATTCCTCGGTATGGGTATCTGCAGTACTTGGGGATCGATATGTCAAACGGTGAAACATTTGTGCTTGAGGACATTGCGAATGGGCGCCTAAGTTACATACATGGTGGAGAAGAATCCCTCATTGATGTTATCAAGATTGATGTCAGTGATGGTTTCCATGATGTACCCATCACCATCAAAATCACCATTGAGCCCGTCGATGATGAGATCCCCACAATTATGCTCCCAGCTGGTCTGCTCGGAGCCTCCATCGATGTTCTGGAGAATGGAGCAACAGAGATTACAAGCAATGTCATTCAGGGCCGTGATGAAGACACAGATGACCTCATGCTCACTTTTATTGTTGAAGAACCTCCAAGGCTGGGTGAAATCCTGGTTAATGGTGCTCCCGCTGAGAGATTCACCCAGGAGGACATCATTAACGGGGTGGTGGTGTATGCCCATACATCTGGCGAAATTGGACCGTTCAGAAAACACGACTCCTTTAACCTTACTCTATCTGATTTGTCAGAACAGTGGGTCGTTGGTGGCAATAAGGTGCAGGGTGTGACTGTCCATGTCACCATCCTTCCTGTTGACAGCATTCCACCTATAGTGAGCGTTGGAGAACAGTTTGTTGTTGTGGAAGGGGAGAAAAATGTCATTACTCTGGACCACATCCAAGCTGAAGATATTGACACAGACAATGACGATATCCTGTGTACCATCATCGTCCAACCAACGTCTGGTTATGTGGAAAACATCTCCCCAGCCTCAGGCTCTGAGAAATCCAGGGCAGGGACAGCCATCACTGCCTTTAGCATTAAAGATGTTGCCCATGGTCATATTTACTACGTTCAAAGCATCCACAAAGGTGTTGAACCAGTGGAAGATCGTTACACCTTCCGTTGTTCAGATGGTATTAACTTCTCTGAACGCCATTTCTTCCCTATAGTCATCATTCCAGCCAATGATGAGAAGCCTGAAATTTTTGTTCGGGAGTTTGTGGTAATGGAGGGCATGAGTCTGGTAATTGATACACCAATTCTGAATGCAGCTGATGCTGACATCCCTGGGGATGATCTGCACTTTGAGATTATCAAAAACCCCAAGCATGGTACAATAGTTCAGCAGCTCAGCACTGGTACAGTTCCTGTGGATAAATTCAACTTGGAGCAAATAAAAGAGGCGTCCAACATTGTCTATGAGCACGATGACTCAGAGACCAAAGAAGACAGCTTTGAAGTCAGACTCTCAGATGGAAAACATAAAGTGGAAAAAACAGTGCTTATCATGGTTATTCCCGTTGATGATGAGACGCCAAGGATGGCTATAAACGATGGTCTTGATGTGGAGATTGGAGAGACAAAAGTCATCAGCAACAGGGTTTTAAAGGCCACAGATCTTGACTCTGAGGACAAAGACCTAACATATATTGTGCGGTATGGCCCTGGCCAAGGCTACCTCCAACGAATCAGCAAATTTGGTGATGTTTTAGGCAACATCACTCTGGGGATGAACTTCACGCAGGATGAAATCGACAGACAGCTCATTCAATATGTACACACAGGCCAGGAGGGAATCCGTGACCTGCTGAAATTTGATGTCACAGATGGTATTAATCCCCTTATTGACCGTTACTTTTACATCAACATTGGAAGCATTGACATGGTCTTCCCAGATGTTATAAACAAAGGTGTGACTCTCAAGGAAGGAGGGAAAGTTACTCTCACCACTGACCTCCTCAGCACCACAGACATCAACAGTCCTGATGAATATCTCAGCTTTAGCATCACAAGAGCACCAAGCAGAGGCCACTTGGAGAGCACTGACCACCCAGGTGTTCCCATTTCCACATTCACACAACTGCAGCTTGCTGGCAACAAGATCTACTATATCCACACCTCTGATGATGAGATGAAAATGGACAGCTTTGAGTTTGAGGTAACAGATGGTTACAATCCTGTCTTCAGAACCTTCAGAGTGTCCATCACTGATGTAGATAATAAAAAGCCTGTCCTGACTATAAACAAGCTGGTTGTGGAAGAGGGAGAAACCAAGCTCATCACACCATTTGAACTTACAGCTGAGGATCGGGACACCCCAGACAACCTGTTGCGCTTCATAGTCACCCAGGTACCTGTGCACGGGCAACTGCTTTTCAATAACACCCAACCAATCTCAACCTTCACCAAACAGGACCTGAATGAGAACCTTATCAGCTATAAGCATGATGGCACTGAGACCAATGAAGACAGCTTCTCCTTCACTGTCACTGATGGCACACATACAGATTTTTATGTCTTTCCTGACACTGTGTATGAGACACGCAAACCCCAGATGATGACCATTCACATCAACACAGTGGACAATGGTGTGCCCCAGATTGTGGTCAATAAGGCTGCAGCCTCACTGAAGGTCCTCCAAACAGGCCACCTGGGCTTTGTGATCACCAGCAAGGCCCTTCGATCAGAGGATCGCGACAGTCCACATAAGGCCTTGAAATACATTGTGTCTGAGGCTCCTCTGCATGGCTTCATCATGAACACTGCCCTGGGCAATGACAGCATCAAAACCTTCACACAAGGTAAGCTGATATAACACAATTAAATTTTCAACAGTTTTTAACATTGTAGTTAAAAACTTTTAACAGTTTTTAACATTAAATGAAATTACTGTGTGTTATATGAAGAAATTTGTTCAATTATTACCACTACAGAGCATTTTAGCACTTCTCTGCTCATTTTTTGGTTTTATGGCCCACAACCTTACTGGTTCAGTTCACTATTATCCAACCCAACAGTAGAAGGTAGAAGAAAAAGCTCTTGTAAACTCACTAGCAACAGCTAGCAGGTAAGCACAGTGGAGCATTTAGTTAAAGAGCCAGATATTCTTCTCATAAGTTGGTGGGAACCAAAACAGAGCCAAATGGAATTTCTCAGCTGGCAAGAAGCATGACTCCAGATAAATACTAATGTTGCTCTGTATTTACTTGATGTGTGAATAGGGAATGTTTGCTAACATGGTAGCCATATCAGCTTTATTAGGTGATAATGTCAGTGTTGTGTTTGCAGCAAGTAGACAAAAGAATCATATAATACTACTTAAAGATCATTATCATGCAACACTGACATGAAGGAAGATTTTTCTGCCATAATAGAAAATTATGAATTTAATGATGAACAAAATAAGGTCTTTCTTATTGGTAGCAATGATGAAAAATATGTGACAAATAATGATTAGTTCTTGATGTATATAATTAAGAAGTTAAGATACTTAATTAAGATTCCATGTGTACATAATGAAATAATAATTTACTGTATAATTATACTAAAACACTAATAATAGTGATACTAATATGGTTGCATCTAATATAATCATCATCATGATATTAACTGTAGATAATATTTCTGTAATAGAGTTAAGATATTTGTAAAAGTATATTACTGATAAACTGTTAGACTTTGCCTAAAACATGCTGAGTGCATGCTGAATGCTTTGTATCACATGTCCTGTGTGGCCCATATTACTTTGCAGCCTCAGGGCTTTAACTAAAACCTTGTTAAAGTAGCTTAGTCGTCACAGTTATCTTACCAAACGTTTTCAGCTACCACTCAATCTCTCTATATTTGTCATACCAACAGCTGATATCAATGACATGAAGATCTGTTACGTGCTGTTGGATGGGAGCAACGCCACAAGTGATATCTTCTACTTCACAGTTGAAGACAACGGTAGGAACCCTTTCAAATTTCATACTTGTGTGCACTGACACCAAACTGGGACCATTACCAAGGAATCATTTGCCCAAAGGCTTTCCTCAGACTTTATCTGTCTTTTTTAATGGCTTCTTAAAATTGAAACTTCCTGCTCTCTGTCAATCACCCAAGTGTTTGCATCACAAAGACTTAAGGCAGTTGGCCATGACTGACACCCAGTATAGAACCGCCAACTCTTTTCACCCCACTGGAAAGGGTAGCAGGTTTAAAGGAAAGAGGTCAAATAAGACTTAAGCCAAAGACTGACTGTTAGTTGGTAAAGGTGAAAGAGATGGGACTACTGCATGCTCTAAACTTTATTGTTAAAGAACAATAGGACCCATTCCCTCGGGGTGCTTCTCAGAGCTTTCAACTATCCCCTTTCATTATCCATTTGAAGTGACACTGTGAAATGTGTAAAGGTTTGCATGATAAGAGATTCAGTCTCAGAAAAAACAAAACAAGAAAAAAAACATGTTTTGGTTTGGCTGCGTAAATAAAAATATGACAATCTGGTGGTCTCCTCATTTTAAAATATCTGTGAACATGTTCTTATCCTGTTTATCTCAAAGAATTCTATTAAATGAACCAGATTGGCATGGCACAGACATGACGATAAGTTACAGTATAATGTATAAGCTCTGCAGCTTGTCGCCTCTGACTCGTCTGACCCTTCCATAGATTCACTTGAACAGTACGACAAATATAGCAAATGTAAAGCAATAAAATGCAACAGGTGTCCTTTGCTCTTTTAGCACCAGCTATGAAATACCAAATAAGATGTGGAAATGCAATCAATGGAAGAGGGAAAGTTTAGTCTATAATTATGCTGGATTGAGGGTCATGTTGAAGCTAATACCACCATTACCATCAGGGCCATTGAGAAGGCAGGACCAGGAAGATGTGAGCTTTTACCAAATTACTGTGTTTTGTCAGTAAAGTGAAGCCACATATTAGCCTCAACTGAACACCTACAAATTAACTCTTTCCCTAGACTGTAAGTGAAGCAGGTGATAATTTATTTTTAATGGGGGTCAGCAGCACTGACATTGCTTTTATAGAGGCTATTATTAATCTACGATGTCCACCAGTGTTGTTATTAATATTTCCTTACCTTACATTTGTGACCTATTAATCTGTCTTACGCAAAGCTGGTTGGCATTCCTGTCTCTAAGTGGAGGTTTGACCACAGGAAGGGAACAAGGGCTTCAATTAGCTCATCAGTCCTTTTTCTGTTTGTATTCTCACTTTGTTTGAGCTTCAAGCCAACTCAGCTGAACCAGGTGCAGTGGGGCGGGTTGGGACACAAAACAAAACCATGTTTCTGCATGACCACGGTTCACGTGTTAAGGGCACAGACAAGACCTTCAGCTCACACACCAGTGTACAGTACATGCAATTAATAGCATCTGCATATGTCATTCCACATAATAGATAAGCTTGTTATACACTCAGCATCACATATAGGCTATACATAGGCACACACACACACATACACACACACACACACACACACACACACATGCACACACACACACACACACACACACCCAAACATCCGGAAAGCAGATCAAATAGCAGATAAAAGTGGGATGAGCCAACCGCTGAATCACTAATGTGAGGTGTTGAAGAGGTGACTGCTGGGGGTGCATGGAATTATCCTGAACGTGTCGGGGCACGCAGGTGGGGAGCATGTTGAGGGTCAGTCTATCTGCTTATACTTCTAAGTAGGTGAGCTGTTTGTGTGGCGACCAAATCTCTGGGTCAGTAATGATGTGCTCTCAATTGTGCTTAAATTTGCCTCCGTTAGCATACTGTCTTTAGTTTAAAAATGTGAATTCACTGAACAGTGAATAGTGAAAAACATAAAATAGAACTATTTGCTCCAACACCCGTAAAAAGTGAATAGAATTCACAATTTTAAAGTGTGAAATGAATAGAAACAGTTTCTCATTCTTTGGCAGTTTCTCTTTTGCTAAGGATCTTTTTGGAGACTTGTTAAACACAGCTTGAGTGTGATCTCACATCAGGGCATACACCTCAGATGCACTGATATGGGCAGCTGCCTAAGGGTCTTAGCAGCTTTTAAAAGGTACCTGCCACTACATGTACTGCACTGATGCTTCTTTACAAGTGGGTCAATAACACACACACACACACACAAGTACACTAATCATTAACATATCCCCATGGAGTAGTGTAGCAGTGTGGCATAACTGATAAGTCTTGTAGGCTCACATGTTGTCAGCATGCATGTGTGTAACTGCAGATACAGGACACTGAGATCTTAATCAGAGACTTTAAGGTGCCAAGTGTGAGGTAGGAACAGCTTGTGTGTGGCCAGGCACAGCTGAAGTGTGGCTGTTGTAATTGTGTAACAAGTGTGTCTCTGCGAGAGGTCAAGAGTGGACATTTAGTTTCATGTCGGGAGTCTCAGTGTGGACCTGCTGGTCAGTGGTTAAATACCAAACTCTGCGAACACATCAATCTTTTAAAGTTCTCACCTCTCTGCAGAAATGTGTCAGACATGCATAAATCCTTCAAAGCAGAAATACACAAACAGAATGACCAGATATAGGATGACAAGTAGACAAAAAAAAAAAAAAACCCAAATTGAAGGAACCTGAGGAAACTGTAGTTGAGAAGAAATGAATTAAGTCAAACTAATTAGGTAATCTCAGTCTGGAAAGTATGAGTGCATCTAAACTGCTAAAAGCCAAAATTTATAATGTTGTTATACATGTTATTCATTTACATAACATCCAACAGGCATGGTTATCTACTTTATTAGCTTATGAATTCTTGCAAAATAGTAGAATAACAAATTTAAACCTCTTGTAATGATGTGGCAGTGACCTCAAAAACAAACTGTAGTTCAACCAGGGTCATTCTTGCAGTCTGCTGGGAATTTCTATGGGAAAAGCAATAACCTGTGTGCAAGTGACCAGGTCAGAAACTCCCTACAGCCATTCAAAGTGTGGGACACTGAGGCAATAAATACTTGTTTTTACAAGTGGATACACAGCTTGCATATATCCTTGTCCATCAGGCATGGGCCCAGTGAGCCACAGGCTAAGAGAAGAAACCCTTACTTACTTACTTATTTTCAGACGTGTTGGGACATCTGTAGGTTTATGTTCGCTTCTAAATCTCAGGACTGGTGCAATATGTATGTGTCAGATCTTTAGACTTTGGAGTGAATTGGTCTACAGAAACTTTGCCTATTCTTGCCAGTTTTAGGTTCAAGGTAGTCTAAGATTTCATAGCAACACTCATCAAACTCTCCTGATAAAGAAATTAGAAGAAAAAGAGAACAGACCCACTGCATTCAGATAAGTTGAACCAGTCTCTTTTTCCAATAGCAACAATATAATCTTGCAGCTCTGGAGAGGGATCATAGACCCCAGTGGGTTGAGTGTTATGTGATCATTCAGAGCCGTGAGAGGAATGCACTTCCTTGGAGACTCCAGACTCCAGGGCCACAGACAGAGCAGAGCCTGGAAGTGCAGTGGTATCCCGAGCAGACAGGTGTGTACGTGAGAAGGAAGGCTAAAGGGGGATCCCCTTTCAAAGCCGTCCGTCACCCCACTCCCAGCTCTGCAGAAATCCAACCCATTCTCAGATAGCCAGATAACCCGCAGACTTCCACTGTGGAGGTACCTGCTTTAATACCAATAAAGAGAAAATGAACGAAAAGGAGATGCAAAATGTGAGTACGCTTCTGTGTACCAAAGTTTGACTTTGGTCACTTTTCTTCAGTACAGTGGATGTATTCTGCTGCACAGTTGGACTGCATGCTGATTGACAGAGCCATGTTACACCCCTGCTTCCTAACTGTGTTTTGGGATCTTACATGTCACCCGTGTCAACAGTCACCAGGAGATTTACTGGCTAATGGTGCCACAGTCAGGGTCCCCTGTGACTAGAGGAAGCTGAAGCCTCTCAGTCCCCCTCCACCACACCCCACTCTCTGTTCTCAATCTCCTTCCTTCCCTTCCTCTATGACCCCTTCGGGTATCGCTATTCTTTTTCCTTGGTGTGTTCATCTCTTTACCTCGTCTCAATTTCTTTCCCTTCTCCTTCCTTTCAGGTTTTTCTCTTATCCCTTTCAGGGAACCTTGGTATCACCCCATTCCCTGTCTTTCTGTTTCAGTGCTTTTTCTTCAGGCTTGATTTATGGTGGTTTGAGGGCTGCTGGGATGGGGAGTTATGATGTATGGCAGCAGCAGTTATTCTTATCTGCTCTCATATGGCAAAGCCGTTGCTGCCCTAAGCCAAGCTGTCATTGGGTTACTCGTACTGCTTTCCTTCTTTTTAGCCACACTCACAGTGTGGCTGTACCAATGGCAATGTTGTTCTGTTGGTCGGTTCACCTCTTTGGTCCACATTGAAATATCTACACAGCTTTTGAATGGATTGCCATTAGAGCTGATAAAAAAATGGGGATGTATCCTCCTGATTTTAGTGACCTTAACTTTTACTATAGCACCACCATGAGGCTGTCATTTGTGGTTTAGCATGCTAACAGGATTAGCTACGTTAGTGATCATCATAAACATTATACCAGCTAAACATCAGCATGTTAACATTGTCAATGTCAAGTCAAATTTTATTTATATTATGCCAAATCATAACAGAAGTTCAAAGCGATCTGTTTATAGACTCTCCACCCTGGGGTGCTACATGACTTGACATCTGGACATTGTCTGTCAGAATCCCCAGTCTTTCTTTCCTCTCATCCTCATTCATCATTCTACACATAATAGTTTGGTAAAAGGCAAAGATTCTCAGTATCACATTTCTCCAGTGTTGCAAGTGCGTTACTTTGCCAAGTGTGGCAAGCAAGGGTCGAGGGGGATGTGGTTCTCCGGCCTTGTCAAATTATGATTTGCAACATCCTCCAGAGATCACTTCGCTTTCCGTAACCATAGCAGCAATCTAGCCACTGTAATGTGTCGATTTACAGCACATGCTGCCACTGTCCGGAAGGAATGATTACAGTTATTAATACATTTAATCATGCAGCATTCCTAACATATGAATTCCTCGGATCACAGAGAGGAAGCTAAGCTAAGCTCTCACTATTTGAAAAATCTTTTTTACTTAAACCTATTGAAATATACAAGAATCAAAATAAAGATGAACTTTTGACGTGTTCATGATTTAATAGAACATACTTTAAGAAATGCTCTGATATTTGAATACCAAGCATAGCTGACTGGAACCTCCTCAGTATTTATACCAACAGGATGATTAATGAGGAAATGCAATAATGGCTTGTCACTTGATGAGGATATTCTTAGAAGGTTGCTCTTCCTTGCATCATGTTGGTGAACGTCAGACCTCCATATTGACCTTCCTTTCCAATGATATCTCCGGCCTGACCCACTATCCCACTGCAGCTATGTATGGCGCATACAGCATGGCTGTGTAAATATGAGCTGATGAAGAATGTGCTGTCCAAGGACGCCAGTGCAGGGACAATCTGAGGCTGTAATATCATGTATATGTTTTGATGTTGCTTTGCTGACACAGGATATTGGATACTTTATATTCTACCGAGAGAACTCTTTCGCCGAGTCATTCTGCCATGCTGTATCCTCATCAAAATAATTTCATACTTTTCACAGCTTTTCTGATACTGATGACTTTTAGCTAAATTCTGCATCTTAAGAACCAACATGAGCCATTTTGTAGGAAGCTATGTGACGTTCTGCACCGAAATAATTCTAGCAGCTTTTAGTGAGGGATTGGAGAGGATCCAAATAGTCTCACTGAGGTCCTAAAACAGAAAAATGTTGTCACCCTTCCTTAATATTCCTTACCTGCCTGTGTCAGTGATAAGCATCAATCACACTGAAGCTAATATATTAAAAAGCTGCTAACAGGGACATTTCGAAATGTGAGCGGCCAATAAACTTTTCATCCCAGCAGAAATTATGATGATTGTCAGTTTGAAAAGCTAATGGAAATGTGAGCTGAGCCAGGCAGCTACTGTGTGTATTGGATTTGATGGCCAGTCTAATATAGTATGCATGTCATAAAAATCAATCATGTTTAAATTCATGTTGGAGCAGCTATTTGGACTTCTATGTTTGCTGCTATTTTTCTCCCAGGTCTTTAATTTGACATTTTCTGTTCTGGGCAAAGTGAAACCATTTTCATCTCTTTTGCCTCTGAAGTACTATATCTGTGTGACCCTGGGAAGTCTAATATCTTGATTATTTCTTGATTCGTGGAAACTCATGCCAACTTCAGCCTCAGTGTCTGACAGTATGTACAATAGAAGTCAGAGAAAGGGAGATTCCCCAGTCTTACACTGGTGTGAACAATGTAGAGGCAGGCAGGGATGCATGCTGTGGTGGTAGATCTGGCCCACCCAGACTGTGGCCTGCTGTCCCTCTCAGTTGTTCATCCCCTGAGCGAACAAAGCCGACACAGGGAGGAAGGGGAACTCGGAGGGGGAGGAGGAGGTGTGGAGTACAGCTGTCACTCTGCTCCACATAATATGGGAGTCTGGTGGGAAGGAAGGTTTTGCAGAACAAAGACAGACAGACAGATGGACAAAGACAGAGAGAGATCTTTGCTTTGATGCTCTTGAGCCCAGCCAGCAAATTGTTTCACTTGTTTTTCCTCTCTCCAAGGTTATGTTATTATGTGACTTTGTATCACTCAACACTGAATGAGAATGAGCGCTATGAAAGAGATATGAAAAAGAGATGTGACACTGGCACTTTGAACAGTACTGACGGAAGTAATGCTGGACAGCATTTTGCTTGTACAGCAAAAGAAAAGCACCTGTTGACCACACAGTGTCATAAACCCACTGAATGGGCCAAGGAAAATGGCAGATGTCACTAATTTACATCTCCTCAGTCCTTTTGACTAGACGTGGTGTGAATATTTCAAGGTTATAACAAACAATTCTTGACACAAGAGGAGCAAACTATCCAACAAAATAAAAAAAGAGCTTAAAAAAAAGAGCCCTTACGTCATTTCACATATGTCATGTTACACTTGTACCTCCCGGTCACACGTACATATCAGGTAGCACTGTGACAGACATGGAAAGGTAACACATTTCATCAGCTCTTTTTTCCCATCAGTCACTACTAAACTTGTCTGTTTTAACCATTTCTCCATTCAGGAACTCAACACCCAACTACTGTTTAGTAGAAGAATATTCATGAGTCAGTTTGGCCAATGCCTCTTTATTATTTTTTTATTCTTGATTCTTCTTTATCAATTAAAATATTGCTATAGCACTAGCATGTTTACTTCAACAAGTGAAATAGATGACTGCTGCAAAATTCAATTTATCAGCAGTTTTTAAATACAATAAAAATACCTTGTTTTTGTACTACAGGTGTCTCTTATTCAGCCTGAAATACCAGTGGTGTAGCTGTGTTCTGGTCTCATTCATTGTTTTACTCCTTGTAGCAATGCAGAAACCCAAAACTGCCTGATTGCTCAATGTCAAAACAGAGGCAGCTTTTTGTCCTGGCCGTGTTCATTTGATAATCCTCTATGATAGCCACTGAGTAAGCTTTTCATATCAGCTCCAAGTAGGGCTGGCTGCCAGGACACACACAGAAACAATCTGATAATTGAGGCCTGTCAAGCGCCTTCCTATTTTGTAACTGTACATCAGGTAGCAATGAGGGTGTTTTTCTCATGGAGACGAGAACTTGACTCCTTCTTGAGGAACTCTGTAGTTTCTGTACAGAATACGACACAGGCGTATGTTGACTAAACAAATTTTATGCATGTACTCTTTAAACACTTGAAGGATTTGCGGCGAGCAAAAACAGACATGATACATGTTTCCCGTATTTTTAGCTATGACTATCGGAAACCTGAGCATGAAACACAGTCGAGGGTGGCTGTGCCCACTGGGCTCTGCTGCTGTATGTCGCCTCTCCTTAACCAGTGCTGGCTTAACCAAGGGAGTATTTGCATTCATGTGTCTGTCTGTGTGTGGTAGATGGACAGAAGGGACAGAATAGGCAGAATAAGAGGCACTCCCATTATTTGAGCTTCAGTCTGTCTGTGAGGAGAGATGGAAAGGGCCTTCATGTTTACTGTCTCATCACCATATTTTCCAGGTAATTTACTCCAGCAGAGACATGATCCAATGTTATCATTATTCCAGAAAAAACACTTATGATTATCAGCTCCATCTGAACACGCTTCTGCCTTTCGGTGAGTGTGGTTTGTCCATGTTGAGACACAGGCTGGTTTGGCTTCAGTGTTGACATGTGGGTTTAAGGAAGTGGCCCCTCTCCCCGTCCTGAATACCCACACTCAACCCCCCAGTGTTTTCATTCTCCTCACTCACATAGCATAAAGACCTCAGCCTCTTTCTTCCTCACTGAGGCAAAACTGAGTTCAGTGCTGGTTCATTGTGTGGACAGACAGAAGCTCCTTGCCAGTTTTACATGTTTTTTTCATGCTCCTATTTCCAGTTCACCACTGTGTTTCATCATTTCTGAGACATATATCACATCAAATAACAAATTATCATTTTGACCAGCCTGCTGAATGTTCCCTCATTCCTCTAAGAGTCCTTAACAGAGTTTGGTCAACAGGGCCACTGTCAGTGTGACCAGCCGTGCAAGACTAAAGGGAGACTACCCTCTCTAACCTCCCTGACTCAAAGAATCCACTGATCCTGACCCATTTCACATCTCTCGAGTCACAGGTCACCAGGCTCGTCTTGTTGAAGGATAAGACACAAGGCTGTTTCACCACTGTTGTTAAAAAAACATTCACGTTATGCAGCATAACCCATAATCTTAAATATCTCTGAAGCAGTCAGTATCAAGTCAATGACCAAAACTGATCTGACAGTTTGAGGGATTACTTGAGTCATGAGACAGTGTGGATTAAGGACAAGATTGGGCCCATAGTTGTGGATCAGTGGCAGGTGACTCCGAGCTTTAGATGATTCATGTAAAGTGTTTTGTTCAGATGTTTTCCTCTCATAGATAATAAAGATGAACTAAATGAAAATCATTCAGTATTTTAGGCCCATAGGGGAAGGGGAATAATATAGGAAGTATATATTTGCAATCACCCTATGAGGCCAGTATTAGAGCCTCACTGCTGCTCACACTTAAACTTTACCTTTTGGGGAGGGAGAGCGACAGAGCATGGACATGATGGGGTGAGGCTGATTTACAAGAGGCAAGCCCATTAATAAAATAAAATAATTCTAACATAAGCATATAATGTACAGCATATTTATGTTTGTACATGCCCTATTGAGGGTTGAGAATATGAGCGAGCGTTAGGCAGAGGTGGATGAGAATCAGGGGAAATAAGGAGCAAAGGAACTCTTCTTAAAGCCCTGTGAAGGTAGGTTTAGGGAAACCCTGGTATTAAGTTATCATGTTTCCCTTTCAAAATTAAAATGCCCCTTTGATTCCTTTATCCTTTAGCCCAAAGCAGATTGCAGTTTATATGCCTCACTGGCTCCTAATATGAACTGAACAGATTGTTTCCTTATTGTACTGTGCAGTTGAGGAAGTCTTTCAAATGGTCAACTGAGGCATTAAACTTTTCTCTCTCTCTTTAGGTGGAAACAAACTAAAGCCTCAGCCTTTCCGGCTCAACTGGGCCTGGATCTCCCTGGAGAGGGAATACTACTTGGTGGATGAGGACGCCAAATTTTTGGAGGTGACACTGAAACGCAGAGGCTACCTGGGGGAAACCTCCTTCATCAGTAAGTGTTGACAGTCATTTGTTTAACATCTGCCCAGATATGTCAACTTTGAGATTGATTTTCTTGTCATTGGATTGAATTAATTAACTTTATATTTTTACAAATCAATGCTTATGCATTTAGCTAATGTCAAAGAAATAATTAGTATGTCTATGGAGTTTTTTGACAAAGAATAATTTCCCTTATTTTCTATTTCTGTTTTCTAACAGCTGGAATTTCTGTAGCATTTGTGTCACTAATAAATTGATATGAAGGACGGTGGTACTAGACAACATGCCCTTATTAAACTGACAATTTTACTAAGAATTATCACCCTTTTAACTGTTCCCTGAAACTGTATTATGTAATTTATGTGTCATTTTAAAGGCCAGTCCTGCTATAAAACGTCAACATAATCCACTTATTTAAAATCTGCGCAGGTTCCTTCAAGGCTGCAGAGTGTCGTCAGTTTACTCCCATCACTAAACCAAAGAAAACTTACAAATCAACAACCTAGTCTTGCTCCAAATGGTGGAGAGCTTTTGTTTTCTTGTTGAACTGGTGCTCCAGTTCCTCTCTTGTCTATGAAAGAGGTGTGATGGAGAGCACATATGATCTTTTCGAGAAAAGGTCACAAGGAAATGTCAACATGTTGATCAGTGACACTTGCATGCTACATATTTATAACAACATATGTTGCCACTCTGGCTGTGAAGACACAAGGGGCATGCAAATGAGCAAACAAGGCAATAAATAACAACATGACAGACATTGATTTTACCCTTCTATAAAAGCAAATCTGTTGGACTGCTATTATGCTATTATAGTATCGGCTCATCATAGTATGTAATTAATAATTTCCACTATTTGACTACTTAAAGTTTATTATTGAAGCGTGGGAGGAGCACACACTAAAAGACACTGCTGAAAGAGATCTCACAGATGCTTTATTCAGCATGTAAATCTTCTTTTGCATCATGTCTCAAAACTTGTACATCCTTCTCCCTCAGGTATTGCCACCAAAGATGGCACAGCCAAAAAAGAAAAGGACTTCCGTGGTAAAGCCCAGAAACAGGTCCAGTTCAACCCCGGCCAGACCACAGCTACCTGGAAGGTGAAGATCTTCACAGACCAGGAGTTTGAGACCTCAGAGACGTTTGAGATACAGCTGTCAGACCCAGTCATGGCAGTGCTGGAGTTTCCAGACATCGCAACAGTGGAGATCGTGGATCCTGGAGATGGTAAGAACCTGATACTTCAGCCATTTGAAAAATGTTTTACCATCACAAAAAAATCACTTGAATAGTCAATGAACATATTGTATTAGTGAGTAAATTTACACATCATTATTCGTCTTCATTCTCTCTCTTCTCAAACAGAATCGATGGTGTTCATTCCTCAAGCAGAGTTCAAGATTGAGGAGGATATTGGAGAGCTGTTAGTGCCGGTACGGCGCTCAGGAGATGCCAGCCAGGAACTCATGGTGGTTTGTTATACTCAACAAGGTGAGATGAACTTGTGTGGAGAAAATAGAATTGACAAAAATAGCCAAATGGTAATAAGGATAAAATAAGTATCACACATCAGAAATTCAGAGATCAAACAGTGAAGCTTTGATTAAGGATGATTAATGTAAATATACAGTAGTTAATGTAGCAAATGTAGATTTGTACAACTGTTCGTATGTTTCCATGTTTGCAATAGTTTAATTGTATTTTATTTTTATTTCTTTTTTAACCTTCTGTTTTTGCCATTAGTAATTGTTATTATTAACATCTTTATGTATGTACATTTTCACTGCTGTTTTAATTACCCAGTATCCTTTCAATGAACAGTTATGTCATCTTCTCTCCATCCCTATCCTGTCTCTATTCCGATAATTCCTCAGCTACGGCAACTGGCACCATACCCAGCACTGTCTTGTCCTACTCTGATTACATCACCCGGCCTGAGGACCACACCAGCGTTCTGCGCTTTGATAAGGATGAGCGTGAGAAACTCTGTCGCATCATCATCATCGATGACTCCCTGTACGAGGAGGAAGAGACCTTCAATGTCAGCCTCAGCATGCCCATGGGTGGCCAAGTGGGCCCCAACTTCCCAACCACCAAAGTCACCATCTTGGCAGACAGCGATGATGGTAAGTGGAGTAGCAGTTCAATTCATCGAACTTCAGACATTGTGGCATTGGGTGTTGTAGTCTAGTCACAGTGCTACAGAGGGTCGTGGTAGCCATTAATCCTCTCAAGGTGCACAGACAGCACCATAACCACAGTTGACATAACAAAAACCCAGGATACTGTACTTGCCTCAGTGGCTTTACAGTATTTTAAGGCCCATTACCTTTTCCATGCCTGAAAAGGTAACTTCTGTTTACATACTCAGCTTCATTTATCCACCACACTCTGTCTCTCTGAGCGTTAAAAACAAGACAACAATAGATAGGTGTCAAGATGGTGAACGGCAGCCTCGGTGGATGTTATGCTACATCTGCCTGTCTGACAGATAAAAAGACTTTAAACCTCGCTGTGTTCCTCAAGTGACCCCCGTCCTAATTGGCATTCAGAGGAGCTCAGGGGGAAACACAGGGCATCCCTTTGTCTGCAGGGACCAAAAGGCAGGTGGTGGAGAGAGAGGGACTATTGTGCAGGGAATCCAAATGACTGGCATGTTTTTACTCTCTCCCTCTGTTTGATGATTTTCAGTGCAACTCTGCCTTTTTGTCCTAAAGATATTAGACTGGCTGCATTTCCATTTTCAGCTTGAGAAAGAATGCAGTTTTTTTTAAACTGTAAATCACAATTTTGTCATTGTCTTGACAAACTTGGCAAACTACAGTCCTCAAAACCACCCTTGAGGTCTTTCTTATCTTTCTTTTGCAACTAGTAATAGCAGACAAATTATGTCTTCCTCACATTTCTCCTCTGTCTCTTCCACCTTTCATTAAGGCTAATTTCCTGCACTTTTCTTGTAGTGACAGACCTGCTCACAGAACAAGCATCCCTCCCATGCAATTTGTAACAGAAGTCCAATCGCAGTTCATGTATAAATAATCAGTGTGCATTCCCAGACATGTGAAGAGACAAGAGAAGACTCCTCAGTGTAAACCTCTATTGTGGTTCCACATCTTGGTGGGTCCTGAAGTAACACCCCACTATAAATCTGGTTCTGTGTGTGTGTGTGTGTGTGTGTGTGTGTGTGTGTGTGTGTGTGTGTGTGTGTGTGTGTGCAAAACCATCTGCCTGTCTGAGTAAACTTGTGGTTTGGACCCTCGCCAGCATCAAGCCTCTATTGTTACTGTATTTGTCTGGCTCTTCCTCCCCCTGATCTTTAAGGTTGCCATGTTGGCACTCATTTCCCCATACAACCCCTCTGGTACTAAATAGCTGGCTTGGAGGGTGAAAGGCATTGAAAGTGTGCCAGAAATCCTTGCTTCAGCATCAGTCGTCTGATGCAGTGAGTTGACTTCTAAATAAACGCCAAGATCTGCCAATACTGTTCAAGCCCCAAAAACTGAGGGCAACTTTATTGTGAAACTTTGGCCTACGGGCTTCATCACATTCATTGAACAACAGTTTTTCAAAGAACATTTGTATATGTCTATATTCGATTTCAGTTTTTTAACTGTTGTTTGATGACTCTAAAGGAGGCAAAATGTTTAAAGAAAGCACATGTAACTTTTGCTGAACAATGCCCACTGCTGCCATAAGTTACACTTACAGAATAATCCTAAAAATAATGTGATGTAACAATGCCACAAGTAAAGATGAGTCATAAAGTCAGCAAAAGGACCCACTGAAGTGACACATCAGTGTCTATCTAAAGGTTGCTAATATTTGCTAATATTGCCCGCTATAAGTGACTGGTTAAAACAGACCAAGTAAGGCTGTAGCAGCAAAACCCTTGAGTGTGTTCGGTTAGGCAAAGGTGTGTTTTATTCCTTATGATTTAAACTTTTCAGTTGTAATAGGAAGAATGTATTTCCTAATTCAGGTGATAGATACTGGTAGTCCTGCTTCATCAGTAAAGCTGTTCCAATACTTCAACAGTAAGTTGAATTTTGCCCTCTGGATGGCCTCCCTGGCAGCAAGACAACTAATTTGGGCACCACTTGCTACTAAGGCACCATGTATATTGCTTTTATACATAGTAACAAGTGTCTTTAGTGGTGGTTAATCAAAAAGACATTAGACGTTAATGTGGACACCTTAGGGGGTTCTAATTTGTTATAATTTCCCTTGCTTACCCCACACTTGTTTTTTCTTTTAATTCATCATTAAATTAATTAGGGTGAAATATTGCAAAAACAATTTAATGGTGACTTTTCTTCATTTATAAAAGATGAATATCATGATGAATGAGAAAGGGAGAATCCCATTATTTGTTAATAGATAACCAAAATGTAATCCTGCGTTATTGCCGAAAACAAAAGGATTTTTCATTACCTAGCAATGCAAATCTTGTTCTGATCTATAAAGCATTAATAACACCTATAATTACGATTCACAACCCCTTATTTGAAATTGGTACCTTCATTTACATTGCAGATTTCTCTATCTCTACCTTTTCTTTCTTTTTGCTTTAGTTAATAATCCAGAATAGCTGAAGGCCCAAATCTGCACCTCTATCAGTTGATCTTTAAACACACAGGCTGGAAAGATGTGATGAAAACCAGCTTTATGCCATAGTGAAGAGAGATGAATTGACAGTTTGTTCCAGGGGTCTGAATTCTTGCCCTCTCCCTCTGCAAAGTGGAGGGTTGCCTCTCTGTCTCTGCCACCTCCCCTCGCCATAGTGCTTATCAATTGCTCTATCATCAGAACATCCCTTCACTCATGCATCACTCTGTGCACACACAAGCACAGTCCTTATTCTTCAGGTTTAGCCTCGACCCTTTGGCGTTGAGTTCAGACAGAGCTGTCTGGATTTAGATAAATGGAGGAGGAAGGTGGAAGGAGGACAGGATAAGAGGGATGACAGCTCTCTTCCCATGCTGAGTCATAAATGAGAGAGTTTGCTCAGCTAGTCATGTCAGTCTGACACTGAACCTGATCACAAAGCCGCACGATATGTAGTCAAAATATACTCAGAAATTAATCACAAATATACAAATGTCCAGGGTGGATTGACAGATGTTGCTCTGTCCCTCGAATAGAAGCTCTTCTTTGAACAAACCTATTGTACTTTTTTTATTTTTCCCAAATACCACAGAGCCTTCATTGTACTTTGGGGAACCTGAGTATGTTGTGGATGAAAGTTCAGGCTACGTTGAGGTAAAGGTTTGGAGGACGGGGACTGATCTGTCCAAGACAGCTACTGTCACCGTCCGCTCCAGGAAGAGTGATCCCGTCTCAGCAGAAGGTAAGATCAGCAGTTTGACAGAATCACCAGCACTTAGTCATGATTTTGCTTTGCGGTGTTGATGCATGGCTTCTTCTCCTTCTGGCAGCTGGACTAGACTATGTCGGCATTAGTCGCAACCTAGACTTTGCTCCTGGAGTGACAATGCAGACATTTAGAGTGACCATCCTGGACGATTTGGGTCAGCCGGAGCTAGAGGGGCCTGAGACTTTTGACCTTGTATTACGGATGCCCATGAATGCTGTGTTGGGAGAACCAAGCAAGACCACCATCACCATCAATGATACTGTCACTGACTGTGAGTATCAAATATAGAATCTAAACATGCATATATTTATGGTATGCCAACAATATTTTTTACCATGTTCTATACATTTATTTATTTTGTTTATTTTATTTGTTTACATAATGTAATCAGTGTTTATTAAATTATTATACAAATCTTTCATAGGTTAATTTAATATGGGTCTAAAGTTTATTATATACATTTATAAATTACAAAGAAAAACACTTTTACATATTGACAATTTTAAAGTCTGTCATGAAACATTTATTAACACTTATATAATCATTCACAGGTGACATATCATTACACATCATTACAAATACCATTATGTTATACTGCATTATTGGTGCAGAATGCTTTATTGCAGTTATAGTTGTTGAGAAATACATTATTGAACACTTTGACTTGTCCCTTTTTCTGCTTAGAATAACACTGTGGTGTGCTACAGTATGTGTGATTGTCTCTATACAGGTGCTTATACAGGTTAAATGTAGGAGAGTGGTTGAAATAAAGTGCTGCCACCACTAGCTTCACTGAAATTCAGTGAGACGTTCTTGTAACAGGTGGACTCTTGTCCTTACAGTGCCAAAGGTTCAGTTTAAGGAAGGAACCTACAAGGTGGATGAGTCTGATGGGGAGGTAAAAGCCATATTGTACCGTAGTGGAGACATCAGCCTCAGGTCCACAGTGCGCTGTTACACTCGCCAGGGGTCTGCTCAGGTCATGATGGACTACAGTGAGAGGCCCAATACTGATGCATCAATCATCACTTTCCTGCCAGGTGAGACATGCCTTTCTGGGTTTTAATCGGTACCACTATAACCTGCAGCACTGAACTAGGTATGTTAAAAATCCTTCTCTAGGTGAGTCGGAGAAGCCGTGTGTGGTTAGCCTGATGGACGACTCTGTCCATGAAGAGGACGAGGAGTTCCGCCTGCTCCTGGGAACTCCAAAGAGCAAGTCTTCATATGGAGCCTCTATTGGAGAGCAGAAGGAAGCACTGGTCACAATCACAGATGAGAAAGACAGTAAGTGCTTTATCAACTTAAAAAAATATATTTTAAGCACTGGAAAATTTAAATGACCCTAAATTCATTAAAACATTCAGTTACAGTCATTTATACGTTAGAGCAGTAACATAAATAACAGCAAAGGGATTCATTTATGTGGACAGGAAGATTAAATTGCTCTCACTACTACTAAGGTTCTCTTGAGCAAAGCACTTCATCCGTAACTGCTTCAGCCGAGGGGAGCGAGTCTGACAACAAGGAACTCTCTACCAAATGCCAACAGGAAACTCTTTGTTAGTTAACCATATTTCCATGCTCCCAGAAGCAAGAAAACTACTTCAGTGGTTTAAAAGTAACTGCGTTGTGAAATACATAATTTTGATGGTGTTCATTGTTCATGAGCTCACCGTGTTTCCCGTTCCAGAGCCCATCATCCGTTTCTCTGAGATCAAGTACAGTGTGCGTGAACCCCAGGTCAAAGGAGATGTGGCAATAGTGAAGATTCCCATCCTGCGTACTGGAGACGCCTCAAAGGTCTCAGTGGTGCGAGTGCACACCAAAGACGGCTCTGCAACCTCTGGAGATGACTACAATCCTCTGTCAGAGGGTAAGAACTGGGTTTGAATTGACACAGTACTTTGCACGATGCTTCCTGATACAAATTTACGTTGGGGGAGATTTTTATGTTTTTGATCATTCCTCACTTCATTGTCTGGCATTTCTAAGATGTTGAGTTCAAGGAAGACGAGAGGGAACACTCTGTGGAGATTGAGATCCTATATGATGGTCAGAGAGAGATGAGAGAGGCCTTCACTGTACACATGAAGCCTGATGACAACATGGTGGCTGAAATACAGGTGAGACAAAGCCACACGAAACACACAAGCAGACACACAAAATCAATTATAAAGCAGTAGAAGGTCCTGTGTGTGCACACGTACAGTTCTTCATATGTACACACATGAGCATGCGCCCTGTCATGTCAGCCTGTGTTAAAATAGCCAGGCAGCAGCTGGCATTGCTGTCAGCACGCCTGAACCACAGAGTCTTATAAAAAGCTTTTCCCTCTGGAATGAGATGCTGAGGGGAATGTCCCAGCAGAGCCAAGCAGTAGACGAACCTATAAACAGAGCTGTCACATTCTACCCATATACTCCACATCAGGCATGCACTGTTCACGTGAAAGAAATAGGTTCCCTCTGACTAAACTGTTTTGAGCTGTTACTGTGGATGAAAGAATGGACAATCTAACGAGAAAGTGCTCAGAGAGGACAGCCCATCACCAAGCCACACTCTATAATAACAGAAAATTGTAACACATTTTTTATTGTCATCTGAACCAGAAGAGAATTTGTGATAGATAGTCATGCTGATGTTTTGGAGAATACCTAAATGCAGTCGGGGAATATAAGGCCTTGTGCAAGAAGTAGAAAAATGTAAAGTTTGTCAGACTCATGACCACTGAGTTATGGCTATGTATGTTGCTGCAGTACCGCATAGACAGTATACAGTATATGTGAAATGCCATCAAATTTTGCAGGAGTTTATATTGCATCAAAATTTTGTTGCCAGTCTCAGGAAAATGGTACATTATGTCAATGCAATGTGTTAGAGGATGTTATTGCTATAGATTTTTTTGAAGCAAGGCATTCAAAGAAAAAAGGAACATGCATCTATGCCCCCCCACTCTGGTTTGGGAATTATGTAAGGGTTTCATAAATGGCTACACAGCAGCAGTATCTACATCAGAATCTAGTAAGTTGTTCCTCTGTCCGGACTGAAAATGTAACCTCATTAGCAGAACTAATGAATGAATTGACATAATGAGATACATTTTAAGTCTTGGTCAGTTTTTAAAGTTGATAACCAGCTAACAATGCCTTTCTTCTTCTTGCTAGATGAACAAGGCCATTGTGTACATTGAGGAGATGGACAGCGTAGCAGATGTTACCTTCCCTGCGGTGCCCCAGGTGGTTTCCCTACTCATGTATGATGACACTGCTAAAACCAAAGACAAGCCCCACCCACCCAATGGATACCCTGTTGTGTGTGTGACGGTGAGTGGGATGGTACTTTTTCCACACTTCTCTAAAGCTTACCATCTAAACCAATCATTTGTCTGTTTCAGGGCTGATTATCATGTTGAATGTATTGGTATTATTATTAAAAAATTTAAAGTGGAAAGATATTTTCATTCAGCATCTGGTTTACCTTCTCTGGCAGGCCTGCAACCCTAAGTACCATGACTTTGATAAAACTGGTTCCATCTGCTCTGCGGAGAACATTAACGACACTCTTACCGAGTACCGCTGGCTGGTCAGTGCTCCCACTGGGTCAGATGGAGTGACCAGCCCCATGAGGGAGGTGGACACTAACACTTTCTTCACCAACACCAAGTCAGTCACCTTAGATTCAATCTACTTCCAAGCCGGCTCCAGGGTTCAATGTGCAGCAAGAGCCTTCAATGCCAATGGAGATGCAGGCCTGGAGCTCTCCAGTCCCATTGCTGTGATCAGCAAGGACGAGGGTGAGTGGAAGGCACAAGAGATGTGGGTGACGAGTGCAGATTTATGCTGAGTATGGAGTTAATTGGTTTAACTGACTTGAACTGTTTGCAGGTATGTGTCAGCCTCGTATCCCAGGTACTGTTGGAGCTGAACCTTTCTCTGCCAAGATCCGTTACACAGGCCCAGATGACCCAGACTTCCCCAACCTTATCAAACTGACTGTGAACATGCCTCACATGGATGGTGAGCCGTAAATCTGTTTGCAGCTTTTTATATATGATCATTAACATTTATTCATCTCAACTAAATCCTTATCTTGCGTGATAAGAACAAACTTTCCCCTCTTGACAGGCATGTTGCCAGTGATCTCCACTAGACCTCTGTCCAACTTTGAGCTTACCCTGAGCCCAGATGGCACACGTGTGGGCAACCACCGCTGCTCCAACTTACTGGACTTCAATGAAATCCAAACTGGATATGGCTTCATCACTGATGCAACAAAGAACCCGGAAATCATTGGCGAGACTTCACCCTACCAGTACAGCGCTATCATGCGTTCAGCCAACTCCCTGCGCTTCTACAGGAACCTCAACTTAGAGGCCTGCCTCTGGGAGTTCACCAGCTACTTTGACATGTCCGAGCTGCTGAATGACTGTGGAGGTTCCATTGGCACTGATGGACAGGTAGGGAATACATAAAGGCAAAAACAGCAGTTTTTGCAACTAGACTAAGATTTTGCAGCAAAATTCATTCATTTCAATGGAATCCAAGAATTCAGTGGATTTGCCCTCAGGGGCAAAGTAAATCCACTCTGCAGAGTATGAACACCCTAAAATATCCTCCACAATGTCTGTTTTTTCCTCATTTAGGTGTTGAACCTCGTCCAGTCCTATGTCACCTTGCGCGTTCCACTGTTTGTGTCCTATGTCTTCCACTCTCCTGTGGCTGTGGGAGGCTGGCAGCACTTTGACCTGCAGTCAGAGCTCAAACTCACATTTGTGTATGATACAGCTATTCTGTGGCAGGATGGCATTGGCAGCCCTCCTGAAGCTGAGCTACAAGGTACGTTCTAGGACCAATGCTGCTCCCTGTTGATGCTGACATAGAGAGAAAAAATGTATGTTAATTTGCTAAGTACTATAAAATCTCTGTTGTCATAGGAGCCATGTACCCCACCAGCATGCGTATCAATGAGGAGGGCCGTCTGGTTGTCAACTTCAAGACCGAGTCTCGCTTCAGGGGACAGTTTGTTATGTCTCATCCAGGTAAGAGGGTGGTGCCCATATGCACACAGACACACACACCCACAACCTATCTTGTGTGGTCATTCTATACAAGCAACCTCCTATTGGATTACCCTGTGGCCCGCATCCTCTCTTCATCTATTTCTGGAGTTCCACATTAAGGGTCCTTCCTGTGTGAAAGTGCCAGAGGTCATTTCAGCAAATGTCAAATCACCCTTCAGCGTTTACAGTTAGGAAGCAAGTGGCACAAACAATACAAAAGGTCACTCTATAAATAAGAAGGTGGACAGTGTCACTAGTTTTAGTTTGGACAAAGTGCAGCTGTAAAGATTTATGACTGTGCACGTTTGTTTTCAGGAACCAGCGTGTCATCCATGGTGATGTGTGCTGACCACCCTGGGCTAACGTTCACTCTTGCCCTGGTCAGGACCGAGCCTACATACAACCAGCCAATGCAGCAGTGGAGTTTTGTCTCAGACTTTGCTGTGAGTCACTATACCTTGAAAACTTTCCTGCTGCAGTTAAGAATTCACCAACTTAATACAAAGTACTAACATGGTTCCTGTCTTTGTGTGTGACATGTAGGTGCGAGACTACTCTGGGACCTACACAGTGAAGCTGGTTCCCTGCATTGCCTCCCCCAATGGGGAGTTCAGCATCCCTCCTGTCTGCCACCCAAGAGAGCCTCTTACCTTTGACATGGACATACGCTTCCAGCAGGTTAGCCTGTATATCCACCCAAAAATCTAATTTCTTTCACAATAGTAGAACCCATATTTAAAAAAAGACCACATTAACAATAATTTAAACTTTTAAATAAGATAAATATGGCTTAAATTTTTATTTATTTATTTATTTTTTTGGGACTGCTACATTTGTGCATGGAAGCAAGTTACATAACAGATTTTCAGTGTTAACAAATACATTTATTACAAAATTACGTCTTACATTTTGCAATATCTTCCAATTTCATGAAAACCCATCTGTCCTGTGTATGGTAACCCTTGTTATGTGCTCCAGGTGAGTGACCCAGTGGCAGCTGAGTTTAGCCTCAACACTCAGATGTTCCTGCTGTCCAAGAAGGAGTTGTGGTTGTCTGATGGCTCCATGGGCTTTGGAGAAGGGACTGATGCTGCTTTTTCAGACGGTACTACAACACCGCCATCTAGTGGCTTTAAGTAACATTACAGCTGAGGACTGATGATGACACCATCAGCATCCCATGTTGTATTTTCCCTTACCATTTCATCCGTCTTTTGCTTCAGGCTCCATGATTTACGGTCGAGTGATGGTGGACCCAGTCCAGAACCTGGGTGACTCCTTCTCCTGCAGCATTGAGAAAGTCTTCCTCTGCACAGGAGCAGATGGCTACGTTCCCAAATACAACCCCACTAACAAGGAGTATGGATGCCTGGCAGACGCTCCATCTCTGCTTTACAGATTCAAGATCCTGGTAAGATGTAAAAGAAACTACTGTAGTGTGCTGTGGAAGCCAAAACTATTAGATCACATTTCTGATTTCTGTGTGTGGTTCTGCAGGACAAGGCCCAGCCAGAGACTCAAGCATCAGCATTTGGTGATGTTGCTTTCAAGGCCACACTGGCCCAAGACACAGCTGGAGCCCTGCCTTTGGTCAGACAGCCGGGATCAGATGGCTTTACGCTGTCTTCATCTCCACTTTTCCAGGTTTTGATAAGTATTAAACTATATTCATGTATTGCATAAATGATTAAACATCAAAGGAATAGGTTCAAATATCTTTCTTCCCCAGGTGGCTGCTGGTCGAGAATGGTTCATCCACACTATCTACACTGTCCGCTCCAGAGAAAACGCCAACCGCAACATTGGCAAGCGCAGTCTGGAGTACCTCCATCACAGTATGTCCTCTGTTGAGCAGCCCCAGATCTCTGACAGGGCCTCTCGCCACCGTCGTGCCGCCCCTGCTTTATCTGGGCCTGCTCTGACCCAGGACATAGGTGTTGAAAACAACAGGGGCACCAACATCCAGCACATCGCACTGGACCGAGCAGACCGCATGGTGGTCAGCCAGCGCCAACCCTGGTCTCCTAATCGCGATCCTCTCCTGGAGCGCCCCCTGCTGGAGAGTTCTGGCAGACAGCCGGCTGACAGCTCCACCCTGCCAATGTTAGTGGGCCTTGCAGGTCTGATCCTCCTTATCTGCCTTATCGCCACCATTGTCATCCTGCTGCTACGGCGCAAGAAGAGGGAAAAGAACACCCAGTTCCCTCCTTACACCACCTCCTCCTCTTCTGCCTACAGTGGCTACAGCCAAGGTCCAGCGCGCATGTGGAGCAATTCAGACAGCTCTGAGGTCTAGATATGGACCGTCTCCACCTGGAACACCTATTAAACACCCTATTAAAAAGACTATGATCTGGTCTCCTCCACCATTGTGCCTTCAATGCCCAACTCTTGTAGCACTGAAGCCCAGAACAACCTGTGGACAGCACAATACGTCAGTGCTTAGGGCCCACATGCAGAGAATTCACCAGTTTTCTGAGGCTTACTGATCTCTGATGATGGTTTGTTCTTGCTGTAAAGTACTATAGGTTCTTCTTTTTTGCAGCATATTCTGAATCATGGATGTACGTACAGGCCCCTAAGATATTCACCTGCCTCACTGGGTGCCAAGTTGTAAAATATCCCTTTATCCAATGTTTGCAAATGCATGAAAATCCCTAAACGCAATTATTTACCAAGTAAAAGGAAACCATTTTAAAATTTCATAAAACTATTTCCTATGTTCCTTTAAAAATAATTAGTTTACCAAGTTTTTATTACTGATTCACTGTGTTCATTATTTTGTTTTGTGGAGAGTAGCACAAAATGGACTGAATGTTAGTTGAAGCTGACCTAAATGAATGATAATGTGATAAATGATTTTTATTGGTATTTTTCTTATTTTTCTGTTGTGCTTTAAAAAGCCTGCAGTATACTTGCCCACTGCCGAGTTCACAATACCACTATGGTGTCATTGAAAGGGATTGTAAATGTTGTCATTTGTCTTGAGAATGCATAATTACTTTTTTTTTTAATATATATATATATATATATATATATATATATATATATATATATATATATATATATATATATATATATATATATATATATATATATATATATTTCAGGTTAATATGGCTGAATTCAGATGCAAAACAATCTGTGTACATATCAATGCGGGACTATGAAAAAAAAAAGGTATTATTACACCCTGATGAAACTTGAAAAATTATGAACTATAACGTCTTTCTAGTTTGTTGATCAAATTCTGAAAAAATAAGTGCAGTATCAAAATTATGAATATACTTACAGGTGACATTATATTGTAATGTGCCAATTGTTAGTAGCCTTTTACGGCTTATTAAGTTTGTGTCAATTTCAAGAGTTTGGATGTTTGTACACTTCAACTGCCAAATATAAATGTTGTTTTTTGAATCAGTGTCTTATTCACCAGAGTGAACACATTTTTTTAAAAAAGGGGGAATTTATTTGTGACGTTCAAAAAGACATTTTCTACTTCACATAGGAAGAACAAATGTTTTCTTAAAAAAAGGGAGTACATTTTGTTTCAAGCAATGGAATGTAGTACAACAACAGGCATAAATACATTTATTTCAATTAAGTACTAGTAAAAAAAGACTAGCAAACAAAAAACTAAACCAGCACAGCTGCAGTGTTTAGGTCAGTGACAACAAGGCAGGCTTGTAAAGGAGCACTTCCTACAACCTAAGACAACCAGATCAGTCCATCAGGGAGTTTTACACAGTACATTATCACGGCCTGCAAAACAAACACAGACACTAGAACTAATGGTACCAGAGCTGGCTGCTGCTCTTGAATTCTGATACTGTCGGCCATCAACAGCTTCACAACTTGAGCTTTTTCCGGCGACCACGACCATCTGGGGTTCCCTCCGACTTTCTTTTCTGAGCCTGTGAAAGAGGAGAAAATGATTTACGATCACAAATTTAGTATACACCAAAAACTGTCAATCCATCAGCTTTGTGTCGCTTACTTATTCTTTAATTACTTAGTTGCTTATTGAAATCACAAATTTGCCAATTATACTCAAAGGTATTAAAAATAATCACTAATATTGAAAAAAATGCAAACAATACCCAGCTCTACACAACGATTAGTTTAAAATTAAACAATATAGCTTTGACAAACAAGTGGCTTGCTTCCTGTAATATGAGGATGGACTCACCGAGCCAGTTTTTGGGCCTCGTTTCTTTTTCTCTGCCTTCTCCCTCTCTTCCAGCTCCATGTTCTCTCTCTCTATCAGCGTAATCAGGGTGTTGCATCGCCTTTGGAGCTCCTGTACAACAAAATCACAAAAAATTTAAACCATAAATCAACATTTTAAAACAACAACAAAAAAATAAAAATACAGGGGAAATGGTGCAAAAAAATTCACCATGGCAGTCCTGGATTTGAGGAACCAGTCGAAGCGGAACTGAGGTGAGTTACGGATGCACTGACGGAGCTCATCGTAGACACTTTCCTTGTCGAAGCCCAACTTGTGGAGCATACAGATGAGGAAGCGGTCCTCTTCCTCTGTGTAGTTCTTGCCTTTGTTGGTGCCGTAGGAAATCCGAAGCTGATGGAAGGGAGCCTTGTAGCGACCAATCTGAGCAAAGAGATGACAAATACATTGTGGGACCACTCATTAATCAGGAACAGAATATAATGAAGAGACAATTGATTAATCAGAGCAAGATTTAAAGGTTCAGTATTTAATGAGATTAAGCTAGTTAGGTAGTTTAAACCAGAAATGAACAGCCATATGGCTGACAGTCAGCTACCTTTGAGTCAAGTGCTTTCTTGATGCTAATCCTTCTCTGAATCCTGGCCTCTCCTCTCTCTATCTGGGCCATGATCTTCTCAATATCCTGCAGCTCATTGCAGCGCTCCCAGAATACAGCTGCAAGAACAAACACAAACATTAAATCACAAAATTTGCAAGCAAGGAAAAAGTTTGGGTTTGCTTTCTGGATAGAAGAGAAAAAGAAAACTGAGTCATTACCAGAATATTCCATGACTTCTTCTGGAGTTTTTCCCTCCACTTCTCTGGCAATGTTCTCAATATCATCTCTTCCCCACTTCTCATTGGCTTTAATGAACTGGTTGAAGTCACGTTTGTTCCAAATAGTAAATCCCTGCAATGAAGGTACAGTTGATCAAAATATGCACACTCAAAATCCAAGTTATAAGAAGATTTCACTTGGAGATGCAGCCATAAATTGATAGTATAGCACGAGCATAATCAGCACCTGTTGCAAGAGGTTCTCCTTCTCCTCCAGTTCTTCCTCTGTGAGAGCCTCGGCCTCATCAATCTTAGCCTGTTCCTCTTTCTGCACCTGAGCAGAGTTCGGCATGTCCGGATTACGTGGAACCTAAAAAGACAGAGCCACAGACCAACTTAGAGACATTTGTAATGACATTAATAGCAACCTCACCCTTGTCTGGAAAATGTCTTTGTACCTTGTAGCCTATGGTCTTCCGATAGAACAGAATTTCCTTTTCTAAAAGCTCAAAGAGACGCGGAGGGAAGAACTGGAAGTCCTGGACGTTTGGCTGCTTGGGAGGACGAGGAGCCTGGAAAATTGGGGTCAAATAACACGTTACTCCACAAACAGCATAGCATGCCATTGTGATTAAACATTCTGTTGCATTAATGCTTTATATCCTGGGGGTGTTTTTAGATGGATCCGGCCATACCTTGGGTGCTTTGGGCTCACTGACTCGCAGGGCTTCTCTGAAGTAGGCATCCACAGCGTAATTGGCTTTCCTTTCCCTCTTGGGTGGCTCGATCCAGTTGGTAATGACCTGAATGAAGACAGAGAAGGGGAACAAGGTAAAGCTTCTAAGGTTCATGGTGTTGGAATGAGACAATTACAGACTCAATATTGATGTTGTTAGTCTCTCTACCTTTTTCTTCTCTCTGTAGTCCTCTCCTTCAAATGTGTACACACTGCTGTTCTCTGTGTCCATGGTGAAGTTTCTCAGAGAGCTCTCACCCAGGGAAGACAGTTTCTCCTTCATCTCCATTGTCTAGTATATGACAAGATCAGAGTTTGAATTGTCCAGCAAAATTTAGAATTCATACCAAAAAAAAAAGACAAAAAACTTTTATTGGGAATAGCATCCATAGATTCTTCTCTCTCATGCATCCAGACTCACCTTCCTTTCACCTCTCTCCAGGATTGCATCAATGTCATCATCTGTGATCTCACTCTCTTTGGAAGCAAACACATGCGTGGCACCGTGGCGGATGATGGACAGCATCTCATCCTTGCCCAGCTTGTTTGCGCTTGGATCCACAAGTCTTCCTGTTAAACAAAAACAAAAAAACTTACTTACTTGACTTACTCATGACCCCCTATCTTATTTTAAGTACCATATAAACACAACCATACAACTTTCATTGTTTTTTATTCTGTACTATTATGTGAACTGTGGCCTCTTATTCTTGATCATCATTTTCAATCTTAAATCAAATCTTTTTCAGTTAAGGGAGGCACAAACTTCCCCCCCCCCCCATCATGCCAATAGCCCACGTTAAGATGCTAAAACATGGTTTTGCAGCTAGGCTGACTTCAAATACGTGAGACAAATTACCTTGCTGGATGACAATGGAGTCCAGGCGCAGTTTCATCTCAGCCCTCTCTACGATCCTCTCCTCCACTGTGTTTTCGGTGATGAAACGAAAGACGCGCACCTGTTTCTGCTGACCAATCCTGTGAGCTCGGTCCTGAAATGAAAAAGATGAGTCATTATTCCCGCCTCTGACACAAACAGTGTTACAGTTTCCACCCCTTTCCTACTTAGTAAGGAACGGAGAGATCACAGCACAAGTACTTACCATGGCCTGCAGGTCGACTTGAGGGTTCCAGTCTGAGTCGTAGAGGATGACAACATCAGCTGTAGCCAGGTTGATACCCAGCCCACCAGCTCTGGTGCTCAACATGAAGATGAACTTAGAGCTGTTGGGCTCATTGTATGCATTGATAGAGATCTGAAAACACACAAAGAAAAAATAAACTGCAGTGTCTCATATTACGCTCAATGAATAGTTTTGTCTCGTTTTGTCTGATTATACAGTTTGAGGAGTACGCATCTCACCTGTCTTTCCTCATGAGGCGTCTGACCATCCAGGCGGCAGTATCCATAGTTCCTCCACATGCAGTAGTCCTCCAAGATGTCCAGCATCCTGGTCATCTGACTGAAGATGAGCACACGGGAACCTGGGAGGAAGGGACAGTGGTTGTCAATTAAATGTAGAGAAAAGCTTAATTACCTGTGAATATGTTTATAAGTCTCAACTAATGTGAAGAACATATGCTGAAACCCATTTTTATTCAACAATGGAGACAATCTCAAACTATATTACCTCAATGTTCTGATATGAACATGTTTTGAATTTCCAAAATAGTCGATGAAAGGGAATCGTTTCCAGTGGGGATCTACATACCCTGCGCCTTCATCTTGGGTAGCAGCTTGTCCAGCACCGCCATCTTGCCGCTGTTCACCACCAGGTGGAGGTCAGTTGTGTATGGAGGCCCTGGCTCAGCTCCGTCAAACAGGTACGGATGGTTGCAGCATTTCCTCAGCTGCATGAGAACGTTCAGCAGGCGCATCTTGTCCATCTTACCCGCCGAGTTCAGAATGTCAATGTCCTTCATCAGAATCTTTGTGTACCTGTTGGGTTGTAACATGAGTCAATATTACTTAATTGTGTACAACAATTTAAAGTCAATAACCAGGTGCAGAAAAAAGTAAGACGTTTAGGATTCATTTTAAGCAAGTAAAGCTCAACTGAGGATGCTTACCACTCTCGCTGCATCTTGCTCAGGCCCACATACATCTTGATCTCTTTTTTAGGGAGCAGGGTCTTTTCCACGTCAGCTTTTATACGACGGAGCAAGAAAGGACGCAGAACCTACACGCACAGAAAATGGCAGGTAAAAAGAGTGTTTTAATGCAACTAAGAATAATATATATTGATAAAAAGAAAAGGGGTTATTTTGAAGTTGTCATCAAGAACATTCAATACGTACAGTGTGAAGACGTTCAACCAACTTCTGGTCACCCAAGCAGTTGTTTGTGTCAAACCAGGAGTCAAAGTCCTTCGGGAAAAAATTTTAATTAAGTTAGTAACAGAAGGCAAAAACACTTTTCCGTTAAATAACCACCTGAAAGTGTGGAGGTTATGTTTTCTGTTTAAACCAGAGAGTTAATACTTCCAAGTAATATTCCCTCTTGATCCTGTGCATTTCTTGTCCATTCTCACCTCTGCTGAGTTAAAGACATCAGGCAGCAGGAAGTTCAGCAGAGCCCACAGCTCATGGAGATTGTTTTGCAAGGGTGTTCCAGTCAGCAGTAAACGATTGGTGGTCTTGAATTCTCGCACAATTTCTGATAGCTGTGGGAAAACAAGGAGCAACTTAAGCTTTGCTAGGCATTAACATTTAATGTAAAACAAAGTAGTTGTAACACATGCAAATAACCATTCTATTCCAGTAGCTGCCTGACCTTGGATTTCTCATTCTTGATCCTGTGGGCCTCATCAATAACCAGGTATCTCCAGTTGAATTTCTTGAACACAGCTTTTTCAATGATGAGCATCTCGTAGGATGTGACGCACACGTCCCACTCTCCTGGCAGCAGCACATCTCTGATCAGGGCAGTCTGAGAATGAAGCAAAAATGTTTCGTGTTTTGTTGCATCTGTTTTGTGATATTTACCTGGATTTACACACAGCAACTTTTGCATGTTAGTCTCGCCAATCATAAACACAGTTTTGGATAGACAATTATCACTTACAAACAAGAGTGAGTGATTGAGTTATTTCTCATTAGCGAAGCTATAGTTAGCCGTAGCACTTAGTGACATATTAAGTACCCCAAAAAGAATTTTGTGCATGCTGTTGACATTTATAGCATCTCCTCGCTCCTCTTCCTCGCCTTGACACATACTGTCAGTAAAAATAAACTTGTAATGCATGGTTTTGCTGATATATATGCTACACACATCAAACCCCCCCCCCCCCGATTCTGCACAAAACCTGAGCTACTGTGGTAAGACGTTGAATGGTTGACCAAACAAGCACAATGTAATATCGCAAAAAGGAACCATTAGAAGGTAAAGACCAAATCAATCAATCAAATGTTTTCAGTTAAATCTTGCTTTCCAGAGAATCACAACATTTCGACGGAGCCTACCCTCTCATCTCTGTCTCCGATCAGGCAGACTGCACGAAGAGAAGGCACCCATCGCTTGAACTCATTCATCCAGTTGTACAGGGTGGACTTGGGCACCAACACCATGTGGGGACCAGGGATGTTTCTGTAGTGCTTCATGTAACCCAGCAGGGCAATAGTCTGGAGAGTCTTACCCAAACCCTAAGAAACAGCAAACAGAGTGGGTTTGTGAGGCACACAAAAAAAGGTATCCATATTGAAATGTAGTGGTAACAGTGAGAAAGTACTGACCATTTCATCAGCGAGGATGCCATTGATGCCATTTTCATACAAAGAAATGAGCCAGTTAAGACCACGGACCTGATAGTCCCTCATTTTTCCTGTTTTGACGTCTAGATGAGAAACAGGAAAAAAAATAAATATCACTCCTGCCCATAATATGTATTTTCTAAAGGCCTGTGCTCAAGGGTCCCTCATCTGAAGCTTAAATAAAAACAGGTTATTGCTTACAGGAGGGAGATTCATCAAAGCGAGCGCAGACATTAGTAGTCTTGGTGCTTTCATTCAGAAGCTCTTCGTCCTCCTCTTGCTCTGTGCGGCGGTGACGGTTGCTGTCAAACACAGAAAAGACACAATATGTCATCATCAAAATGGGAGCAGACGTGATAAAAATTGCATAATCTGTATTGTGTAGCTGTGTACTCACTCTCCGGCAGAGAGCAGGTTTTGTTTCTCATCTTTCTTGATGCGAGGACGTCCCGGTTTCATCTTCAAGGGGGAGGTGGGGGTCTTCTGTGCAGCTGGTTGGATGAAATGAGCAAACAACTCTGTTTGCTTCAGCAGGTACTCAAATCGGTTGGTCCGGTCTGTTTGCTACACACAGGAAGAAAGCCCTTTTAACTTATTTATTCAAGAACCGAGAGTTGTGGTGTGCAATGTAAGGTCCAGAGTCCTTACCACTTTCTCTTCATAACCTGGAGCAGAATCTTTCGTTTTGGATGAGGAGGAGGAGGATGCATCTTGTCCATCAGGACCGGCATCTGAGGAGGACTCTTTTCCAGCATCTGAAGAGTCAGACTTCTCCTGAACAGAAAAAAGATGAAAAGAAAATAGTTTTGTTTAGTGGCTATTCTGTTTTTTTCAGCAACAGAAGACTTGTAGAAACTAGACAAACTGATAAGGAAAACCATTTCTCTTCAGGTCTTTTGCCCCTTCTGCTTAGTGTCCACTAAGAGTCAGTAATGCTCACCAGTTGTTTACCTTCTGCCTTTGCATCGTAAGACACACACATGGTTTTTGATACTAATAGTGTAGTAACAGTCCAGTTTATACTGCTTACAATGTCATCTGCACTCTGCAGACACCACCACCCAATAGTACTGCAAAAGCTGCATGTGTTAATTACATGTATTCTTTTTTTTTTTAGCATATATGATATAATCATCACTTAGTCAATCCACTCTAATACACTTTGCAGTCATTATTTATGTTGGTGTTTACAGAATTTACTTGTTTTTTATGCGTCATATTTGTATAGTAGATAATATACTCACGTGTTGTCTTCAAGTTTCATTAAAGTCACTTAGTTGTACTATACTTCTGTTTAGTACATATAAGCTAAAATACTATTTTTATCTTTTCTAGATGTCTGAAATGCAAAGACGAAAGAAATTCTGCTAATTTTTGGCTCTTATTATTTTTAACATTATCATTATTACATACTAGTCGAAACTGAGCACCAAAAGCAAAGCCAAGTTGCAGACAGGCAGCGCTACAGCAGCATCCCTCTTCAGTAACAACAGCCATTGCTTCACTGCCGCCCCCCCGACAACAAAGACGCAGATGGGACAGCTGAGCGGGGTGCTGCTCTGTAGTTGTCTTTACGAGGCTTTCCAAAAGCCGGATCGCAGTTACGAACAACTCACTCAGTAAATCTCGTCCGGGAGTAGACAAAGAGCTCGCCGTGACGTTTAACGCGGTGATCAATGGGTAGCTGCCGGGGCTAGGCCAGTAGTATGAGTGCTTATGAAACGGACTGGCCTCGTTGCTGCTCCGTGCTGTTACGTTAGCTTCAGTCCCGAGTGTCCGGGACTAGGCTGCTGTTGTCGAGAGCTAATGATAGCGCCGCCGCAGCTAGCTAACTAGCACAAACAGCCCGCATTAACGTTGACGAAGTGAAAGTTTCACACAGCCGACTTCGAGAAATCCGTAGTTAAGAGATGAGCGGGGGTCAAAGTTATAAACTTATGTTGCGGCTTTTGTAAGACATTGTACGCGGTGTTGAGAGAAGACAATGCCCATTTTAAACCATCTTACCTCCGCTCCTCCGGCTTCTTCAAGTTCAGTTTGCTCTTCCCGCTGTTCCACGCAGTTTGCGCTCTCGGACATTTTCAATCGAATTTCCTCTTCGATCCAGATATATCGTCCGTTATCGGGTGCCTTATGTGATCCCGTGTACGAGCCGTTGAAGATTTCCCGAACTTTGTCGCGGTAAATGGGAACTATCCTCTTGTTTTTAATGAAAGACACACCGGTTGGTCACAGGCGGTACATCCGCGCTAGCAAGGTTTTTCTCGGGCACCCGCGTTTACACGGAGCTAACGTTACCCGGTGTGCGCTCTATCGCGAGATCTGGGGGTGCTGCCTTCAGATACTGTTGGAAATGTTGACATTCTGCCGTCTTCCAAAAATATCATGAAAACTGCTTTTATATACAACTCCTCAGGAAAATTTGTGTCAATGTATATTTATCGTGTTATCTTATGTTATCACTATTCAATTGGTTATGCTGTTGTTTTTCACCCTGTTTATTTCATAGATTGTGCTTTCCCATAATCCCATAATGTATTCTCACTTTTGTCAACGTTTTTTTTGCTTTTAAATGTGCTTCATAAATAAATTGACTTGATTTAACTTCATAAAAGCTGAGATTAACTTGGCCAAATAAAGTTCCACATGCCAAATTCCACATTTCTAAAGCAGTGCACTTCCTGCATCCAGTCTTTAAAAAATATACACATTTATATTGGGTATATTTAATTCTTCAGCACATTTTCCTAATTATACCATTACTTTTAAGTAAGTAAGTAAGTAAAGTTTATTAATGTAGCACAGAGACACTAGTCACTAGTGTTCACAATTCAAAGAATAAAATCAAACGAACAAAATACATCAAATGAAAGCAAAAATAAAAATGAAATATGCATACAAGAAGATATACAAGAGGGAAATAGATAAAAGACACCAGCATAAAATACCACATGCTACCTAAAAGCCTGTCTGAACAGATGGGTTTTCAGCTATTTTTTAAAAGAGTCCACTGATTCCAGGGTTCTCAAACTTGGTGGAAGACTCTTCCAGAGTTTAGGACCCAGGGCAGGGAACCTAAGAGCTCAATTTGTAGTGTGGGGGTGAAGGAGCTCTGTGATGTATTCTGGGGTCTGTCCATGTAAAGCTTTAAAAGTGTGAACTAAAACTAGATTCTAAAATTAATGGGAAGCCAGTGCAGAGAAGCTAAAATAGGTGTCATATGTGTCCATCTGTTTGATTTGGTTAAAAGCGCTGAAGGGAAGATTTGTTCAGACAGGTAAAAAGAGAGTTACAATAATCCAGTTGTGAAGAGATAAAGGCGTGGATTAACATCTCCATTCCAGCTCTGGAACAGTCTTCCACCAAGTCTGAGAAGTTTTACTTAGCTAAAATATTGAACGCAGGGCTTTTACTTGTTATGAAGTATATTTATTCTATGGCATTAGTACTGATGTGAGCACTTGAGAGTTCCGAAGTGGGTTTGCACAAGGAGTACTTGAATGCAGCACATCTACTGTACAGAAACGTCTTAGAAGTGCTCAGATATCTCAACGACGGTTTGACTACATTTAAATTTTGTGATTCAGAAACGTTAAAAACGTTGCGCACAGACGACCCCTGACTTTGTTACTCAAAATTAAACAACTGCGGAAACAGGCAACGTTACGACGAAGATCGCTTCGCACAGGGGTCCTACCAGTATCTCCGTCCACAGGAATGACGCCAGAGGAGGGTTAATCAGCTGATTGTGAGCGAACAAATGGACCTAAATAATACTGTTCTCTCTGTTAAAAGTCGTTAAACTCCGGCCGACAGTTGTGGATATTCAAGTTGGACACTGTTGACATGTTCTGTTTGGGTAAGCACGCATTATAAAGCCTCTGCATCGCGCAAGTGTATATATTAGCAGTATTTATGCTAAGTCAGTGGCTCCTGACGTTACTCGGCTAATGTCAGGCCTGTTTGGCTGCTTTGTTCATTTTTTTTTTTTTTTTTTAAACTTTGATAGGATGTTAATAACAGTTATCTCCATGGAGCCGGGGAACCAACCCCCGGGGTTTATAGTTGTATTTAGCACCCGAACCACGTTTTAACTGTCGGACGTACAAACAACATAACAGCTAGCGTTAGCACAAGCTATCCGCCTGTTTTCACAGAAGAACAAACACAGACAGCGGCCGGTGCTTTTCACTGCAGGGGTGCTTATTACGGCAAAACACCGGTCGCGGTTCTCTTCTGGTGTTTAGTTAAAAAAGACAGACTCGTATGTTAAATAGTGTTAAATACATGTAACGTAACAATAGATTCTGTTGCTAGGATTTGGCGTTGTTTAGGCAGATAGCTAATAGATGAGTCATAATGTTGGAGTGAGGAAACTGGAGAGGAAAAGGTAGTACAAAAACACCACATTATTTGGATTATCAGCACGTCACAGATAGATGGATACATAAACATAGTACTTTATTAATCCTAAAGGGAAATTGCAGTGTTTCATATAAATCAAAAAAACAGATAGGTACGAAATAGTGCATAAAGGCTGAATTATGCACAGTAACTCAATAGACTAAATAATGTATAAATCATGGAAAACATTGATAATAAAGATAGACCTATACTATACCATGCTGAATATACACTGTCTGGTTGTGGTAATATAATATACTAGAGCACACAATATTTGTTAAATTGATTATTCCAGCCATCTATTTATCCATGTTGTGCTTCTTATAAAGGTACAGGACTTGTTTGATGATTGCTGATATTATTATTAGTTATTCTGATCTCAAGTGCTGGCCAAAATCTGATATAAATTGTAAAAATTCTAAAAGTAGAAGTAGAATTGCTTACTAAGTGCACGATTTTCACTTATATTTTTCATGCGTTGACCAGTATGACTGTGAAGGGAGCATTAAATTGCATTCTATGTGGTATTAAAAATGTATTTTAAAAAATCAAAAATTTAATTTAGTGAAACCTGCAGAAACCCTAATTATAGTAACCCACCAAAAACATCCATAGACAAAATGATGATTTTTAGTAGTTGTTTTCTATCATGTTGTATGTGTGTGTGTGTTTGTGTGTAATACTTTGGTGCAGTTGCCAAACGGTGTAAAATACCTATTTTCGGCTCCACAGTCACACTTGCTGCCTGTTCAGCTGAGTAAACATGTTCTATGTTTGTATGCTGACAGTGTTCACCCAGACAATTGGCGTACTCTGACAGTTGGGGGTGAAAAGAGCTCTACTCACCAATGGGATCAAACTCTCATGTGTTCAATATGATTTAAACAATATAGACAATTTCTGAAATCACAAAAATGTGACATGGACATTTATGTTAAGCATGATTGCAGACACTGTGTTACCCACTGTATTTACAAGTGTCAACTCATCATTTCTTGAATTGACCTCTACAGACCGCCATCATGGACAAGATTTTGGAGGGTCTCGTGAGCTCCGATCACTCTGTTCCAGTGAAGAGGGCCATTGTGAAGAAGGTAGTGGAAGCAGCAGAGAAAGAGGTGACAGAGGAGCAGTGTCAGGCGCTGTTTACTCTCACCACCCGGCTCATTTTGCTGGGTGAGGATGCCTTCCAGAAGCAGATTGGCTTTCAGGTTTTGGAAGCCTATGCACGCTACCACCGCCCAGAGTTTGAGCGTTTCTTTAGTAAAGACTTTGTCCTCAGTCTTCTTCAGCAGGGCTATAGCCAGCTGGACCGCAAAGACCCAGCCATAATAGACTACATTCACTGCTGCCTGCGGCTGCTCATCAGTTGCCCCTCAGTGTTGGAGATCTTTAGCGTGATCCAGGTGGAAGTTTTAAGGATGGTGTGTGAACGTCCAGAGCCTGCTGTCTGTGCCCGCCTGAGCACTTTGCTGTCTGACTTTGTGCAGTGCATCCCAAAGGATAAGTCGGGTGTGTTGTTCTGCCAGCAGCTGGTCAGGACCATCAGTTATTTCCACTGCTTTTCCAACCAAGAGCAGGAACTGAGAGAGTATGTAGGTCAGGTGACTAAGGTTAGCACACTGCTGCAGAACATCTGGAAGGCTGACCCCGCCACACTGCTTCCCTCACTGCAGGAAGTCTTTGCCATTATCTCTTCTACAGGTAAGACACCTTCTTTCCTTCCCCACAAAATGTCTATAATACAGGGTAATGCAGCCTAGTGGAATAAAAATTATGTTATTTCGTTCCAGAACAAAAAGTGTCTTTATTTTTCTGTAGGGTGAGAGACCTGGGATTTCATAAAGAAGTTAAATAGTGCTAAAAATTGAATATGAACACATTTGGATTATTTTTCTATTCATAGATTGATAGATGTGTGCCTACTTGTAATAGAAAAAGGGATTAGCATTTGGCAGCATGGACCCATGACTTGTAACTCTTCCACCGTAAGTCTTGGCAGGGTTGTTAGCACAAGATTGAGTGCCCAGGAATGGTTACCATTTTTCATTTTGGTTTTTCAAGACCCTGCCAATAGCTGTCTTTGATGTATTGACTGAATTCTCTCAATTGTATAGGTAAATAAATAAATAATAATAAATAAATAAATAAATCAAATAATATTTCGTATGATTGGCACACCGGTTATTTTAAGTTCGGAGGTAGTGGCCTCATTTTACACATTGATTGGCACAATTACCTTCAAATCCACCAATTCAAGGAGTGCATTATCTTCGAGGACAAATACTGGAAAATGTTTGCCTTGAAGATGTAGTTGAATTCAGAATACTTCAGCTGAAATCAAAACTCCAGTTCTTTTGTTGGTGGTAAATTTTAGAGTTGTCCTGTCCCTACTGTGCAGTGATGCTGGTGACTGAACTGCGGATCAGCACAAAATAAACAAACAGTAGGCTTTAGTTTCAATTAAGTAGTCACAGCATGTGTCAGTGAGCGATGTGAGCAGAGCCTCAGTGGGTTAAAGGGTCACTCTGCCTCTATTTCAGTGGCAATTTCAGGTGAACTAAACTTCTAAAGTGCTGTAGTTGAACTTCAGTATTTTGTTTATGCCGGAGAAGATACTGTCAAAACCCTGTCCTAACAAAAAAAAAAACAGCTGTTAAGCAATTTGGATACTTGAGTTAGTTTAGTTTGACTGGAAATGCACATTTGTAGTCCACTATAGCAAAATGTAAAGGTACAGTTGTGTAATTATGTTTCGCTTTGATTGTGATTTTCATCTCGCAGACCCCTCCTTTGACCCATCCATCGCCTTGGCCAGCCTGGTCCAGCACATCCCCATCCAGATGATCACAGTGCTTATCAAGAGCCTCACTACAGACCAGAATGTTAAAGACGCAAGCATGACTAAAGCACTCTGCAGGTTACCTCACACATTGAGTCTTTGCCTGGCCAAAGTCTTTTTTTGATTCTTTGTAATGCAGACAAATTATCATACACATCAAATCTGTATGTACTCCCATTTCCTGCATCTATAAAATATAAAAGCAGGAGATACTCATTTTTCTTCTGCATGCATGTCTAAATTTTTTTCATATTGTCCCTGCATGTAGATGCACTGTGAAGATCTATTTAATGTCAACATTTCTGCACATTATTTACACTGCACACACCTCTCTTCTGTCTGTCTAGGATGATTGACTGGCTTTCTTGGCCTTTGGCCCAGCACGTTGATACCTGGGTCATAGCTCTGCTGAAAGGACTTGCTGCAGTTCAGAAGTTCACTATCCTTATTGATGTAACTCTGCTCAAGATTGAACTGGTTTGTAGAAAGAACTCCTTACTTTGATTTATTATTGACTTCAGGAATGAGAAATTGCGTGCATCTTTTAAAACTGCACAGATGTTAAACTACAGTAATAACCAAGTTAGATTGCTACAGTTCTTCTCAAAGATAATATACCTGAGGTTGTTAAAAAAAAAAAAAGAGGTTGGTAAATTATTGAAGCATTTCCCCAGTTAAAATAAATGTGTCTATGGCATAAAGATTTATTTTTGATCCACAGGTATTCAGTCGTCTGTGGTACCCCCTAGTGCGGCAGGGGGCACTAGCTGTGCTCTCACACATGCTGCTGAGTTTCCAGCACTCTCCTGAGGCCTTCCATTTGGTAAGGGATCTCCTGTCTCCTCACAGCCCATTTCCCTCTCACATGGCCACTTTATTGGTTTTCTCATTTTCTTCTCCTCTGGCTTAAATTACCTCAAAGCAGACTTCTTCTCCCAGGAACGCGGCAATGCTCTCCCACTAATGATGTGTGAAGTACTTAAATGCCAAGCAATGGCCCTTGAGTTGGCCAATTTCATTAGTATCTAAAAACATGAATAGTCTCAAAAATACTCAGCAAATGAGTCTGAACCCTCTGTGGGGTTCCTTATGTGCAGCTGCCCGCTGGCTGACCACACTGCAGATTTGTATGATTAATATTATTCGTATCTTCCAGTGTTTTCAGCACAACGGTGTCCATCACTTTTCTTTTCTCTTCATCCCTCACTGTCTCAGGTTGTTCCACATGTGGTGCATCTAGTTCAATCCTTAAGGACAGATGGTCTCTCTACCAGTAAAGCTTTCTTGCTGCAGTTCACCGAGCTCATACACTGCATGATGTACCAGTACTCCGGCTTCCCTGACCTTTATGACCACATACTTGAGGCAATAAAGGTAAAAGTGCAGGAGATTTCATGCTAGAAATGTTTGTATATTTAGTATCTTGACATTTAAAAAAAAAAGTTCATTTATTTAATGTGCCAGGTCTGCCAAAAAGATCATTTTAACTCTGAATAAATAACCAAAACCTAACATGACTTAATTTTGCTTGTGAACTTTTTGCCAGGATGCCAAGTTTGTTCTGTGTCTGATAAATTATCTGAATATGTTCTGTCAGGATCTCCCAAAACCCGGAGAGGAAAAGATAAAATTGGTGTTAAATCAAAGTGCCTGGACATCTCAGTCCAACTCATTTGTGTCTGGTCTACTGAGGCAAGCTGGGAAGTCTGAGACGGGCAAGACAGGCCTGATCAACCTTGGCAACACCTGTTACATGAACAGCATCATCCAGACCCTCTTCATGGCCACAGAGTGAGTCTTTTACACAAACAGGCACATACACATCTTGTTGTTGCATTTTTATGGTTTTTGTGAAACTTTAGGATTAAAAATCAACTTTTTCTTTCAGTTTCAGGAGGCATGTTTTATCATTACATCTAAATGGTTCCAACACGCTAATGAAAAAGCTTCAGCTGCTCTTTGCTTTCCTTGCGCACACTCAGGTTAGTGTGGTTCTGTATAATGGATAACACAAAATATTCTAACTTGTGGTGAGAATAAGTCTGTGTGTTTATGTATGTCATGCATGTATGTTTGTCTGTGTCCTGCAGAGGGCAGCATACGCTCCCAGAAACTTCTTGGAAGCATCTCGGCCTCCCTGGTTCAACATGGGCTCTCAGCAGGACTGTTCTGAGTACCTCAGGTTTCTTCTAGACAGGTAGTGTAGCACTCATATCAGACTGGATGAATCAATCACAGTAAGATTGTGTCAGTTTATATTAAAAAAAATGCTTGTCCTGTATTGTTCTCCCACACCAAATGAACTCAGGGCTTGTTGTTAAGGAAGAACAGATGTGCTGCGCTATCACAGCAGTGGCACAGATTGTAGTCGGTAAACAGTAGTATATTCTCTTGGTGATTGTCCCTGTCTCCTGATCTCAAGGTTACATGAAGAGGAGAGAACACTTCAGGTCCTGGAATCAGCTAAGCCAAAGGTTGCCTCCCCTGCTGACACAAGCAGCAAAGACCCAACAGGTCAAGCTTCTCCAGAGCAGGGTGAAGAGTCATCTTTGGCTCCTGCAGAAACCAAACCTGGGAATGACGGGAAGACGTTGATAGAAAGGATGTTTGGTGGGAAGCTTATCACAGGTATTCGCTGTATGCAGTGCAACTGCATCTCTGAGAAAGAGGAGCCTTTTACAGACCTGTCTTTGGCCTTCTGTCCTTCTGCCACCTCTCAGGATGGCCCTCAGCCCGAGGGGCCCACCGAGGAGCCCAAGGTTCTCTGTCAGGGATCTGTCAATGGTGGCAGTGAAATTCCTGATCCAGGCTCAGCCAAAGCCCCAGCTAGCAATGTTCATTTTGTGCCAGTGACAAATGAGCCTCCTCTTTCTGTGCCTGACCTGGTGAACTATTTTCTGGCTCCAGAGATCCTGGATGAAGACAATGCCTATTTCTGTGAGAAGTGTAGCTCCCTCCGGCGGGCAGAGAAGACCATGAAAGTGGTGTCGGCACCTGAGTACTTGATCCTCACCCTGCTGCGATTCTCATATGATGCCAAATGCCATGTCCGGAGGAAGATTCTGGACAATGTCACCATCCCACCACTCATGAGACTTCCAGTACATGCCCCTTCAATGCCTGTACAGTGTTCCTCTTCTACCTCTTCTCCTCTGCAAGTGGATTCTCCTGAGAGCAGTGAGAATCTGGCCAAGAAACTCAAACCATCTCAAAAAGATGAGGAAGAAGAGGAAGAGAGGATAGATGGAACAGAGCAGATAACTAGAGGAGGAGAAATGCCAGTCCTGTCTGTGCCCTATGTCCTCAGCTCAGTGGTGATGCATTCTGGTATATCATCAGAGAGTGGCCACTACTACTCTTATGGTCATAACATCAACGGAGCAGATGGAGCACAGCATCCAGCCAATCACTTAGCTCTCAAGGAGGATTTGGGGAATGTCCAGGCTGAGTGTAGCCTCTCCACATGCTCAGCTCTCTCAATTCCACCCGAACAAGGAGACACACTCTCTAACAGTGTCCAGGAGGCAAGGGATTGGCTGCTGTTTAATGACAGCAGAGTGACATTCACATCCTTCCAATCAGTGCAAAACATTACTAATCGCTTCCCCAAGGACACAGCTTATGTGCTTATGTACAGAAAACAGGAGCTACTAGGGCAGGACATAAATGGGGGACTGATGGCAAATGGAATGAGATTGAATGCTGAACCTCCCCTGCAGAAAGAATTGCTGGATGCTATTATCAAGGACAACAAGCTGTATTTACAGGTAAGTGAACAAAAGAAAACATACTTCTCCCATGTGTAGGCATTGTTCTACACATTTAAACTATCAGTGCCCATAAATCGTACCAGTAAATGCAAACTAAGTCTGAGGTTAGTCACATTAGAGAAGAAATTTAATCTGTTGCAGACAGTTTCATTGATTATTCTTTTACATGCATTTGATTGATGTATAATTTTATTACCACTAACCCTTCTAAGTGTGAGGTTATTATGAAAGTCGAGGACTGTGCAAGATTCTCTCAGGTGGAAAATGGCTGAGAGAAAACAGACAGTATTTTTACAGATAACTATGAGCCTGCAGAGTATGGGACTTTTTTGACTGCACTTGAAGCCTAATCTGAACTGTCCTGTTATAAGACATGAGGTGTAATTTCTCGAGTCATTGAACTGTGCTATGTCAGGTTGACATTCCACCACGCTTGTATAAGTAACCAAAGTAAATCACCTCTAGAGGGTGCTGTAACAGTGTCAAGTGACAGCACTGATGCCCCTGACACAAATACATTAGAACTACACCATTGTTAAATTAACTCTGTGGCATTGCATTGTTTTTATTGTACTGTATATGCTTCACACTCCTCGCTTAACTGTTAAATATAAACTGGTGTGAAAACATTTCTCTTTCCTTCACAATGTCAATAGGAACAGGAGCTGAATGCTCGGACCCAGGCTCTCCAGGCCCCTTCATCTTCCTGCTCATTCAGGCCAAACGGTTCAGATGACAATAACCCACCAGGGAGCTGCGGCCCATCTGGTGGAGGAGGAGGGGGGGGGGGCTTCAATACCATTAGCAGACTGGTATTCTGAAAGACAAAAATGCTGCAGGAAGCCCATATGAGCTGACACTAAGGGAGCCCTGGACTGCTTCATTCAAGGGCCTGAACTGTCATATCATAGATGTGCATATAACTTCATAAAAAGAGCACTGAAATGATCTAAGAACACACACACAAACATGCATAGAGTGTCTGTGCTGATCTTAGATTTGATTTTGACTAAAATAGGTTTTATACCACTGTTTCAGTCATCATTTAATATTTTAATTTTAATTTATACAGGTTATTTTTTGTGATCCCAGTATTGTAATTTTCCTCTAATCCTTCAAATTTTAAAATTTGAGGTGAAAAACACTCATTAGTGCAAATGTATTCTCTCCCTTAAATGAATTAAGTATGACAAAATATATTTTGATTTTAGAGAAGTAACTTATAATAATCTCTTCATTACACATGATAAAAATGTAAAATTGGTTCAGTCTAGAACATTCTCATGTTATCTGGCTTGTCTTGAGTGTTTATAATATTACCTCACACACAAACACACACACAAACATATGCAAACACATGCATGTGCAGTGCACAATACAGAAGAAACTTACAACTGTAAGAAAAAACTGTTTTTGATTTGTCATAGTTCTGAACACACAGCTCACACACTTTGTTTACTTTTCTGATTTGCATGCAGCAGATTTTCTTCTTGAGCTGTGGAGTTTGATTTTCAAGATATTTGAATCTTTTTGATGTGTGCTTTGGTGTTTTATAGGTTTCATATCCCATGCAATAAATGTAAATATGACTTAAATATGATTTCTGCATAGTCATGGAGTACAAAATATATATATGGAAAGTGAAATCTATATATGGGAAATTTCCAAGATGAAGGCATATCAGTAAGAATATTTCAAGCTGTTCTAACACTGTTAGCCAGTGTGATTTACAGAGGACTAAATTGCAAACTACTTGTTTAAACATATTTGACAACAGGTAACTGTTTGGCAGCATATTTTTATGTATTCCTCTGATTTGATCATTCAGGGAGACTTGTGTGTTCATGCTGATTTTATGTGCCTTTTGATATTTAATGCAGACTTTTAAAGAAGAATTTCTCTGAATTTACACCTCAGCTGTACTGTTAATATTCATGATGGCGTCACCTTTCCCTCCAGCAAAAACAAATTAGTATTTGTCGTATGTCTTACTGAACCAATGTGAAAGGTTAAGTATTTAAAGTGGTATGTGGGCAAGGGTGTGGGCAGATGTTGGGGACTAAACGGTTAATATAATGTTCAATATGTGATAGGACAAACAGTAAATATAAGAAATGAAAAAGATGGAAGACAATAGATTTACACTCAATTGAGCCATGGAAATACGAAGCTGCAGATGCAGCCTGGAAATGTTAAATTAATTTCTGTGGAAATGACCTGAACACCAAAGTTATGCTCATGTTGGAATTGCTCAAGTGTACCGAAATGTCTGTCATCTTACATGTCATATTTCCGTATTTCAGCATTTCTTCTGCAGTAAATATACAGACCACTTGGAGTCATCTCTAGTACTACATCTTAACCACTGTACTTGAGTTCTAGTCCTCAGACCTGGTAATCACCAGTGCTAGTTTTCTTCTGGGAGCTACATCTGAAGGTGGCAAGTTGGATTTAAAACTGCAAATAATACATTTTTTAAATTAAATTCTTCAACATGTTTAAATGTTAAATTCAGCAGAGATTGCAGACCTCAAAAAATCCACATAAACATGAACATTTTAGTATGTGACTTTGCTGATTAAAACAAAAAAATATAGAACTGTATGTGGTTGCATTATTCATCAAAACAAGCATATCTATCCTCCCATTTGTGCTTTGATTGCAAAATATTCTTGTATAAATGGAAGTGTGAATAGAAGTAGTGACTGAAAGGGGAACCTGGAAATCACATGCACTCACTCAGTATTCCCACCAGCATAGGACAAATCATATATATTATATTGTAGCAGCACCAATTATTTGTAAAGGTGGCGTTTTTACTAATTAGCAATTGATGAGGAAAAACAGTGCAAAGGGCATTTGGAAAAATCAATGACTCTCAATTATTTATCAACCAAACCTGGACCTGGTCTCTTTAAATTTAATGTCATATTAGCATTTTGTAATATTTACAAAAGTTGTCACCTAGTGTTGGAGGAAATGAGATATGCACTGCAACTCAGGGTGCCTACATAGATGCTATAATGTCCATTTAAACTTAAGATTGATGCACCTGTGAAGCACAACAACAAGAGACAACGTTAGACAAAGACTCAGATACAGAGTCTCTTAGACAAACTCATTTCATGAAATCTGATGCATCAAGAATTAAATATATGGTATTGTGGAAAAGAATTCATTAAGTTGAATGTGTGTATTGTGTTTACAGCTTTTAATTGCTCCCTGTTTCTACATCAATACCGAGGCTGTTGAAAGAGGTAATGTGCCTGTATAATGGCAAAGTCATTAATCATAGACGTGCAGGGACCATCCTCTGGGAGGAGTGTTTACCATTACAATAGCATTCCAATAAGACTCTTCAGATACCGACCTAAGTCCACGGGAAACGCGTCTTCGCCGGTGGATTAGATAGTTATAGATGTTCTGTTCAGCCCAAGAAATTGATCAGGTTTTGGGAGCGCCAGATCAATATCAGGCATAAGCTCTCTCTGACCAGTGTGGTGTTGGACGAATAAACCAGTACTGGTAAATCCTGGATTTGTTAGAATACAGTGCAAATGAAAAACAAACATATGGTAAAATCTGTCACGGATATAGTGTTTGTATTGTCGAGGTCATGCTGATAAGTAAAAAGGCTGTATAATGTAAACATACTCTATGCACAGCTCTATTAATAAACACGATTTTATAATAATACGAGAGCGGATGAATGCCAATAAGCTACACCTGTGAAGAGGTCACTGGGTACACTGTCATTGTGCAAACATTACATGATATTTAGGGCAAGTGTTCTTAAGGGAATTCATCACGCATTATGGATGGTGTAGTTTAGACGTGCAATGATTTGTTGGGACCTTTCGGTTCACACTGAGGTGGGTCCTTTCTTTGTCTTTTCTTCAACTGTCTGAGGCCACTTTTTGTGTTCACCCAGCGGTGCATTTCTCCCTGTTACATCATGGTTCATCTACCAAGCAGCCCTTCACTCTTTTGTTGTTTTTTGGAACGGAACACAAACGATTTTGAACTACATGTCCCATGGTTGAAGCTCTACAGTTTTCCCTGCACGCCGCCGCCGCCTCCCCAGTTCGTCCTCCAAACTAGTGGTTAAACTGCACGAGTTACCACTCGGACGACCTCCGGTTTTAATTTTCAAAACAAAATTGCCAGTGACGAACATGACATGTTGGTGTGCCTTGTAAACACGAATATGACTTTGTAAGATGAATCTGTAATCCACGAATGAAAATACATGTGTTATTTGGGAAAAATATGGCTTTTACTAATTCGCATAACTAGCCATAACTCTTAAAGCTTGAATAAATGAACATAGATAGGCGGCCAAATATTAATCAACAAAGATTGAAATAGAAAAATACACGTAACTTAAAATAGCAATTTTAGCCGCTGTAATAATAGATAGTTATTGTGGTTAAAACGAAGGTTCTGGACAAGCCAAACATTTTATTTTGAAAGCAGAACCCCAACACTTCCGGTGTTTTTGTCGTTAGGTCAGTTAGCTTGACACGCCATGTTCCAGAAGAGGGTGAGTTTAGGGAAAGACGGAGCCACCCTGTCAATCACAATTAAGGAACCATGGGAGTAAACTGGTAGGGAAGCTCGGCGGAACCACTGTGTTTATGGTGGAGCTTGTTTTAATTTGCGCAGAAACGATAACTATGCACCGCTACACTGTGGGACATGTACATTTAATCTCGCCAACTGGGAATCGCCCCACTTTGACGGGAATTAGCATGAGGCGTTACATATAACAACAAAAACTTAGCGACTTCCAGTTGCCTGTGTCTGTTTTTTGCCTACACAGCGCTCCAGTTTGAGCAAAATACACAAGTAACCGTTGATATTTGTACAAAAGGCGGTGCCGCGGGGGTTTATATTCACTCCAAGCTCAGGATATACCCGTTTATTTGACTACAACTCGTGGAAAATCTGGTCTGTGCCTTTCAGACAACTGCCTTGTCGGTGAGTCGACTTTCGAAGGAGTGACGGTATTTATCGCGTTCACAAAATACAACAAAACTGCTGCATTTCAACTTTTTTAATTTTCGACTTCGCCGTTTAAGCTTTGTGTCAACGTCTTTTTTCAGGTAGCCTCAAGAAGACACTCCCAAAAACAAACGAAGCCAACCAGCAATCTCCGCTCAAACTCCAGGGAGAGCAAGAAAGGAGCAGATATGAGTGGGGGAGATGTGGTGTGCTCAGGGTGGCTGAGAAAGTCTCCTCCTGAAAAAAAGTTGAGACGTTACGTAAGTGCACTTTATATCCTATTTGTTACGCTGCAATAAAGTAACCTGTTACACCAAATATGCCAGCTTTCCCCCGGCTTCTTTCATGTGCGCCGCCTCGCACGGTGACAGACGTGTAGGCCTCATCTTCTGTGCAATAACTTGAGCTGTTTTCTCTGAACCTGAAACGGTGTGTGTGCGCGTAATTTCTGAACGCAGTATGTAGTCTCTTACAATAAGAGAGACCTTACCATGAGTTAGCAAGTTGGAGGCCACTGTGTTGCTTAGGGGCACTTCAGTGGGGCACATGGCTGTTGTTTTGGGACTTTTTCATCATGAGACATTCTCCTGAATTTTTTAGTTTGTGATCCATTCTCCCCGCATTCCCTCTGAGCCTTTGATTTTCTTGGACCAGTAACGCAACAGGATGATTACCTTGGGAAGTAATGCTTGTGCAGTCACAGTCAGCACTCCTTATGTCAAAGGTGGTAGATGGTCATGCCAAGGGTTAAATGAGTTACAAAACAACTGAGGAATACATCAAAGGATGACCACTTCTCCGCAGATTTCAAACAGCGGTTGTAGAGAGTAATCTGATGTGCATAATGAAATATTTTTTTACCACAGTTTCTGTAATGATTAGTGTTTACTGCTCTACACTGTCCGATCACTCATACACTTTCACACTCACACTACTCACACACACATTATATGATGTTACGTGCTTCCCAGTACTATATTCTTAGTGAGGACAAAACGTATTCCTTATTCAGCTGTGAATTTTTCATACTAGCAGTGAATTGTCACTGTTTTGTATGTGATTCTCTGCTTATTTGTCACTCACTTCTAAAACCTTTACATTACCTACAACAGCTCTGATGCAAATGACTAAAGTAGCACATGTTAGCTGTCAAGTGTGCAGGCTTTCCTTGTGGATCAGTGGATATCTTTGTTATTGTTATTTGAATTACAAAGCCTGCAACTTGTTTTCACAAAAAGCACAGGTCCAATGAAATATTTTTTCTGAAACTAAAATCTAGATAAAACTAACTAGAATCTCACATTCATGACAGAAAAGTGTCTGATTTGATGAAGAGGAAGTCAAAATCCTATTTCACCAGCTGATTGTGAGCATTTTTGTTGCATTAGTATATGTCTTTATGAGTGGTAACCAGTCATGGCTTCATAACACTAATCAGGCTCTACATCTTATTTATCATTTCTTGGAAGAACAAACCATTTTTGCCATCTGCCTTATTTACAGTATGGAGTGGGTAAAAACTTTTAGTTCCCACTTCAGCATGTTCTCACTTCTGCATCACTTGATATAATCCCCTAAACAAAGTGTTTGGTGTAATGATCCAAAATTTTTCTTTCTCAATAGAGTAAACAACAGACTGGAGGAGAACTTAGGGAGAAATGGCAACTAGCTGCTCCAGTTTTAGTCAGGAGGCCATCTCACTGTATGTTACTAGACCCTGTGAAGTCCTCTGATGCTGATTTTGTGAGAAAGAGTTTTAGTGGTTCATAGCTGATCAGCAAATAAGATTTTTGTTTGTTTTTATAATTTATGCAAATAACCATTTAGGGTTGTTATAGTAGCTTCTTATTGTTGAGAAATTTTGTATTTGAATGAATGGTGAGCAATTACAGGCCAGTGAGTTAAACAAAGGCAACATGGGAAACCACTTTTCTAGTTTTTGTGGGGTGTAGGGATCCACAACACCACCACTACCCCTCTCAATTTCAGTTTTTTGGTTATAATTTCGGTTTATCATGACAGGTAGCAGGACTCATACAAAGAGCTTGTTGGCTGCAGAGGCACATTTTGCAGGCTACATCAGAGCTAAAAGCAAAAACACTACTTAAGATGCAGCAATCATCACATTTATAACTGCATCTATACACTTTATGGTGGATACCTGAGCCATCATATATAGACATTATAAAATAGGTACCAAACATAATGTGCATAAATTATTCACGTCAAATTTGAAGTTACTCTCTCAGCATCAAAGTAGTATTTTCACCACAGTTCAACAATTGAATTGACAAATCGAGTCCCTATGGTCGCAATACAGCCACAAAATATTATTTTTTGCAAAATGACTTTTTCTCAATTGACATAATACTGATAAACAGAAAAGTCGGTGATTGGTACATGATTCCCCTCCCCATGAAAGGTCATAGTGCTTGGTCACATGAGGCTGTGTAATCTGCAGAAGTGCTGACTGTCCTTTTTTGGCGGATGACAAATTGTTCAGATGTTACCTATCTGGCAACTTAGCACTATCTGTTTGAGTTGATTCTCAAAATAAATAGAGAAGTTGTTTTGGTTTTTTTTTTTTTCTAAAATAGAACTCACGCAGCAGGAAATGAAGAATTGTGGTTTTAGGCTGGAGAGGAACAGTGGGATAGTTTTGGGGCTGAATCCAGGAATTGTTTTGGTTTTTGAATAATCTGGGGACATTTTTTCTTTGGATGAATCTATTTTCTTAGTTGTATTTGAAAAGAATGTTGCCAAGAGGAAGCACTGGCTGGAAGCTAACTGCTTAAACCTTTACTTTCTTGGATGACAAAACATTTAATGTAACTTGCACAATAGTCAACTTGCTTTTTAGTTCTCCACTCTTAATTACCGACAACCCTTAGTAGGTAGTATATGCTAAAATGTTAGCATTAGTGCAAGGTATTTTTCAAAAATTTTGAAGCACCACACTTAAATATCTGAGGTTGAATGCACATAAGGTTTGGTGTAAATGTGTGCTGTGTTTGGTGTTAATCATGATGTGGTCTGTTGGCAGAGTTAAAATGGTTTGTGATTACCACTCTGAATATCAGCCAACGTAACATCTTGTTCTTGCCACACTTTCGCTAGCTTTCTCTCCACCTTGGCTTTCAGTTTAAACCATGGGGGGAGACTAGTTTCATGATTGTTATATCAGATGTTTGCTGTACTTGATTTGTCTCACCACCTGTTGGGGGTCTCTTTAGAAAGCCGTGACATTACAGTTCAATTCCCACAAACATCAAGCTGTTTTAAAATTATCTGGACAAACCTGATGTGTTTGCCAGTGGTCTGAGAGTGGGCAAATTTTATTGAAAAAAAGAAAACCCACTCACTTACCAGATATTGACACATGCTCTGTGCTGATTCTTGGGCCCAAACATCTGCCTTATTTGCCCCATTTACCAGCACATGCACACAAAAGTCCTCATCATCTATTCTAAAAGATGCAACACTCCGGTACATTTCTAGCAAACATATTGATTGACTGTGCACTGAAAAATGTTTCTTAGACTGGCTAGGAATCTATTATATTTTAAATGTGTGCTTTTCTGGGGAAAAAAAGCAACTTTTTATGCACTTGTCTCCCACCAAACAGCTGGACCAGAAGGGACTGATTAAAGAATTGATAAAATACTGGTTTGATAAGCACTAATCAAATAGGAAATTATACAAATCATTTGAATACCCACTCTTAAATTTAAACTACTTTTTTGTACTGCTAACCCTAACTTATATTTCACTGTTGCCCTCTCCAAATTAAACTGTTTCTAACAAGATTAAATTTTCATCCTGTTTGAACCCGGACCTCAATGCAAATTGACTAGCAGTTGTCTATCTTATTTAAACAGATGATAAAACCTATTGTGTAAAAGCTATTGTGACTGTTGAGATGTGATTGCAGACAGTATTCTTAGATAAATAGTTTTCTTTGTGACTACGGTTTTCCTCTAATTGTGAGCAGTTTCATATAAGCTATATAAGCTCCTTTTTAAATATCAAAATATTGTTTGTTTTTGTTATGTCTTGAAATGTATTGTATTAAGTTTGAGAAAATGAGTCTAATGGTTGTCTTCTTAAAAAGGAAATGGACTTGGGTAAGCAAAATGCCAAAGTCATGGCCTTGACAGTCATGCCATTCTTCTGCCTGCATTTGATAGTTTTTCAACATCATTTACTAAAGTAAAGCATTTTAGCCTATTGTCATGACACATATGTCACACAGTGTTGGAGAAAAATATCATATCCCTCAAATATGCAGACGACATGAAAATCATCATGATTTATTTCTCTCATCTATGTCATGGTATACCTCATAGTTTACATCCCTAAACTGAGTGATCTAAAGATGTTCTTTTATGTTTTTAAACTAAAAGATGCTTATAGTATATTTTGTTTAACCAGCCAGATCTATTTGTAACAATAATCAAGAAAAATCATGTTGTTATAACAAAACCTTCTCAAGTTCACTGCTTTTGTTCTGAAACTAATGGAGCACTGTGTTGTTATATTGAATATTGAGTGGCAGGTTGAATGACTGGATTACAAAAAATAAATAAATAAAAATCAACAAACAGAACACTTTACAATAGTATGTGAACATACCATCAGCGTCAGCTCACTTTAATCCACATTTCCAGACTGAGCAGCAGTAGACTAGAAGCTGGGGCCCCTGCTTACCTGATTAACCACTCAGGGCAAAGTTTACCCCGAAGGCTCTGCTGCTGATTGGTGGAGCTCAAAGGTGAAAGTAGTTCAGCCAACCTGCCTGTGTCTGAACAGCCCCAACCATCATGGGCTTGACACACTATGCATTGTTGTGCTCTCTATTCAGTACCAGTGAAGTAAATGTGAATAGTTTGGTCATTGTCACCTGATGTTGGCCAGACACAGATGGTGCATATATTTTTACAATTTATTTTATGTCTGTTTAAATACAAACAGCTATAAAATAGGATGAGTGTTTTTTTTTTGTTTGTTTTTTTTTTTGTCTCTACAGATAAGAATGGTTAGTTTTCCCTTTGTTTCTTAAATGACTCTGTCAGCATTTAATATACAGAATATATCTATTATGTACAATATGTGTAGTAGTGTATTAATTCATTGCTGCAGTCAGAATTCTCTGAGAAAGAGTCAACACTTCCTGGCCATTAATGTCTCATTCACGGACAGCGTGAAGGTATCTAACCACAATTGCTTTTGTAGGCCTTTCCACAGCCAGAGTTTGTCATAACTGTATCCTCTGCGGTTTTCCATTTCATTGACACTGCATTTTCCATCTGGTTCTCCTTTTCGTCTTTCATTTCTCTTACCTTTCAATCTGTGAATTTCTGTCGAGGTCCACTTGTAAATGCCTCTTCAAAGGAATGGCTTGAAGACTGGTATCTTCAGAACATCTGCAGTGTGTTACCACAGGGACCTGAGGAAATGCAGGGATGAAGTGTCAAGTCATGTCTCAGCACCATTCTCTGAAGAGACAGTTTGCATGTGACAGTATATTGAAACATCATATCATAATATCAAAAAGAGATGACATTTCATTTAGGACACTGCAACAGGAATAAGAGTTGAGCAAGTTGTTGGTATGTCTTCTGTTTTGTGTACAACAAAAGATACATGTCATCATTCAAAATCTTACACCTTACTAAAGACATCTTGTAACTGCTGTCAGTATTGAAGGAACTAGAACCACAGATTTATAGATACTGACATTAAGGGTGGCCCACCAACCCAATTTTGCTAATGTTGGTATGTTTACAAGAAGTGTTCCCCAGCTGCTTTCAAGAGTTGTTCCCTTAATACTGCAATACCAGTTTTTCATTATCACATGCTTCCATTTCATTATCCCACATTTAGTCTCCTTCTTAATTAAATACAAAGGTGGCATGTACCCACTGGAAACAGATTAGGATTTTGTTGAACACTTTGTCCAGCCCTCAATAGGGCCTCAGTGCTGGAGCACAAGGCTACAGGGCAGACCGGATAAAGGAAAATATTGAACCCTGAAGGTCCTCTGATTGCTGTAAAGGGAGACTGAGGATGTACTACATGCTGATCTTGAGTCCTCTCAGCTGGGGGAAAATGCATTTACAGTATACACCACATTGACCGTTAGCCATTACTTTGTCTGTGGCTGACTTGAAGCATTTGTTATTTGCAAACTGCTGAAGAGAAATATGTATGCAACAAATGTGACAGTGCGGTCAGACGAAAACAAAGGCATAGCTTTTTGATTAAGTAGAGGATTCATTAAATCTGCTTAGCAAGTGGAACAGAGAACAAACACTCACTCTCTGTTGACCCCCCCCACATGCCTGAAGAAACAAACAAACAAGCAACTTGAGCAGGATGCAACAGAGGGGTACTTGTGCAGCATTAGCCTCTTAGGCTAACAAAGAAAAAATTACTGGACCACGTCCTGACCAACGCAGCTACACAGCCACTCCGTTTGGACCAAGCAGACTACTGCTGTGTGATCTACCACAGCTTGAAAATGGATTGCGTGTGCCATTAATTATTTAATGTCCATTACAAACAAATAACCATTAAATATTAATATCTCTGCTACTACAATAGTTATCCTTGCCAGTCCACTTTTGTTCCAGACAGAATATCGTCACTGTGTTATGCATAGGTGTATCAGTTTCATTGTACCCAAATTGGTGCCCACCATGGTGCCAAAGATGGACTGCATGCATACAACAAACAAATCCTAAAATTAAGCTGATATGATGATGTTTAATTTAGTTTGATCCTCAAAGTGATCATTTTATCAGCAGAGTTGGTCGTGTGAGACTGAACACACTGCATGTGTATGTGTATACACATGCAGTATATATACATATATATATATATATATATGTATGTATATATATATATATATATATATTTTTTTTTTTTAAATCGTTTGAATCTTTAAACAGTTGTTTTAGTTTTTGTTTCAAAACACATGCAGGGAATTGGACTGTGATTGGTCTCCTTTTTCTTCTGGATATTTATAGAGTGTAGTTAGCCTGAAATCATGTCATTGCATCACAAAGAAAAACACACTCACAAAAACAAATCAGTCAGAATGGACAAAGCCCTCTGCAAGTTGGCAGCGCAGAGTTTTTTTTTGGCACATGGTAAACACCGCAGTCTTTGCAGCCTTAAATAATTGCAATATGTGAAATGTGTATTGAACATCAGACCTATTTCTACTATTTTACAGTTTTCTTTCTATTACATCTATTACTTCAACCACTCAGAGGGACAGTCAAGTAAAAATAAATCAAGCAGACTGATCTATTTTGGATATCTTGTGTCTCTGTGGCTCTAACAGCAATATTTTGGAATCCATCAAATCTAGCACTGGTGTTTCTGTCCCCTCCACAGTATCCTACTGTTGGTCACCAGTTCACTGACTTGGAAGTCTGGGTTTGGGAGGGGGGCTTTCTTGAGTAATACTATATATAAGGTATTCCACTCCAAATATTTTATTATTTTTTGCTAACGACAAATAAATAACAAATAACTGAACAATAGAGCTCCATCTCTGTTTGCTGTCAGTCTCATCTATTGCCTCTGCCATGGTTGGCTCTCCCACAGCAGCATGTTGGCTGCTGTCCTCCTCCTCCTCTCCTATATCTCTCTCTTCATTAGCTTCTATCCCCTCCTGACCCCATCTTGCTGCTTTAGCTGCCACAGCAGCACTGGTTGGAGCATGGAAATATTCTAAACAAATTAATTGGACAGCTAATCATACTGGTCGGACTGTTCAGCTTTCCAGATACTATGTTTTGCTAATGCCTCTGGTCCAGACAAACTTTGCACCTCCTCAGGATGAGCCCTTCTGAGTTTTCAAAAATATGTTTACATCTGGATTGAGGGAGCAAATATTCAGTGTCAAGAGTTAAATAATTAATATTAATGTTACATACTTGCAAGAGCAGTTGATATTGACTAGCAGATATGATAGCGGTCTCCTCTGTAGGGAGAAGCCAACAACAATCATTCATCCCGATTCCAGAGTGTGCATTGAGAGGAGGGGCTGTTCACAGACAGTCGGTTGTCTATGTGTTTGTGAGAGAGAGAAAGAGAGTGGGGCAAGGAGGGGTTGAGCGAATCAATGCGCTGCACGCAGCTCTACAATGGAATGATATCTTACCTATTTGAAAAAGTAAAAGAAAATAGAAAATCAATCTATAGTGGTTAATGTTGATATTGTCATGGGCCACCACAAATAATTCAATGTATGAGAAACACTGAGATGATTGTTTAGACATCCTGTGAGCTCTTTCATCAAGAGATTGACCATAGCATAAACTTTGGTCTGTTTGATTTAATACGGTGAAATTAACCCAAAGGTCACAATAAAATGGCAGAGTATGTCTGCCCTTTGAAATACTTTTTCAGTTGAAAGGTGATGAAGTGGAGCATGCTGGTGGGAAGAATCATTTACAAACTATGGGCAATGTATGTTCAACAAGATGTGATTATATTATTAGTTGAAATATTTTCTGCATGTATACTGGTACATCATAATGAAACCATAAAACTTAACGGGATTTAAAAACAAGGTTCAACACAACACACTAGAATTAAAAGGCATATGCAGTCACATACGTAGCGCTGTGTGCTGAGTATGCATGATTTCCCCCCTAAATGTTTGCATTGTGTCATCATATCCCTCTTTAAACTTAATTTGTAGCCTTAGTGAAACAATGTGATTTTTGAGTTGAATTGGTAGATCAAGGCTGACATGAAGCATTTTGTAAACAGATGTGTCTCTTTTCGCCTGGTGCAGCTGTTTACAGCACCGTGTGCCAAGTCCACAAAGCAGCTCTGGGAGTGACTGTGGAGAACTGGTTCTAATGCAGACTTGGTTTTTCTTGTTTGAAACTTGGGAACAGATTCTGTTGGAATATAATCCTGTTGAGTCGTAAAATGATCCCTTTGTGCTGTTTGTCACTGTGCCAAGTCGAACAGTTTCAAGTGCTGCTATTATTAAACACAGATGACAGAAACTATTTGGCAAGGCTAATTGTACACATCATCATTTTTTTTTCATTTCTTATGATTGAGTCAGACAATTCTCTCATATGCATAGATTCATTTTAGAGATCATAAAGATAAGATTAGTAGTAAACATCAGTATTTTCTTAAGTCAAGTCTCACATATTTGCTTTACATAGTTTCTTGTGATTCAACTGTTAAGCAAATAACACCAGGCAGTAAAAATAGTGTGTGTCATAAGTCTGCTTTCCATTTCCAGAGTGTAGTTGTACTCTAGACATACAACAGGACTAGTTGGAGAACACAGATGGCCAAAGATGGTCTACACTAACCAGACAAAAAGGCTGTAGGGGTCTCTGTTCCCATCAGATTGGTGTGTGTGTGTCGTTTGAGGAAAAATAAAGGATAAACAGAAGTTGGGCCAAATTTATGATAATGTGCATTCCCTGAATTCTTGCAAAGCAGGGGGAACTTCTTCAAGACTAATGGTGTCGGACTGCAAATATGTATGCAGTGAAAGGCAGGCTGGGAAATGCCACAATAGCAATCAATAACTTTGTCATCATTGTTGAGGAGAGAGAAGAGAAAGCAAACGGGATGAGGAAGACTGGAGTGCTTCTCAGAGCAACACCATTAGGCAGCCTCCAGTGAGAGCAGCTCTCTGTTCTCTCCCTCTCTCTTTCCGTTCCCAGTGCTTCTTGGCAGGCACAGAAAGCAGGAATGTGAGGTTGCTCTGTGCTCCTCTTTGCTGGTCTGCTGGGGTGTGAGGGCCTGGTCCTGGGCTGCTGCTGGCCGTTCAGCTCAGGCTAGGATGGGCTGGACTGCACTGCACTACACTGCACAGCAATGCACTGCACTGCACTGGCCAATTGTTGTTTCTGCAGCACTGGGAGGGAAGAGGAGCCGCTCCCTGGCGCCCCAGCAAGGCATGGCCGCCCCTTCCTGTGTGAGGCGCTGATGGCTACCAGATGGTGGGTGAAGAGAGAGGAGGAGGGGTCCTGCACTCTCTCCCTCTTCTTCTCTCTTGATCCTTTCTGCCTTTATATTTTTGTTTTTCTGCTTCTATCCTCTACTTTTTTTTCTTGCAAAACCCTTTTTCTCTTTACCTCATGTTTATCTTTCTCTGCCCCTTTTTGCTCCCATGGCTAGTGAGAAGGAGAGTGATGATGAACATGGACTTGCAGGCATTCAGGCTATGTACCATGCAACGTTCCTCTAAGTGTTACATACCCTCAGTCACAAAAGATGTCACTATGACTCACCTGTGATCAATGACTCACTGAAGAATTATATTCTTTGAAAGCCTATTCACGATACATACTTAAGTAACATTTGAACTTTATTGTCACTGTAACTGCAATCACCAGAGAGGTCTGCACCCACACCTGTTCAGCAGAAGCTGAAGAATACACATGGTGCCTGGGGGGTGGTTTAAGAAAGGACTCATGAGAACAGAGCTGGGTGACCACTTGATTCACTTTGAAAACCTGCTCCTCACCAACAGGAGGCCCTCTAAACTCATAGTACATAAAGACCACTATTACCTCTTTAGCTGAGTCTCAAGGGTACATACACGATCACAAATGATTTAACACACTTGCTTGGTGAAATTACCTCTCATAGCCCTGTTTAGAGATTGACCTGTTTGTGCTTTGGTGCAGCCTCTCCCTCAAGTAGTTTTAAGGATTAAATCAGATGCATTGCAGGTTTCTATTAAATTGCTCATTTTGTCCAGAAACCCAGCATGCTGCATTTAATCATCTCATGAAAAAACAGATGCCGTAGGTTTTGGCATTTTTGCTTGAAAATGACTTAAAAATGTATCGATTATCAAAATGGTGGTGATTAACTTCCTTTCTCCCAACTTCCTGTTGATTGAATACTTGATGAATTCATAAGCTCTTCCGCTTCAGCTCTAAAATGACATTTCCATGTTGTATAGTGTTATCCTTGCTGTGTATTCAAATACCTGTCAATCAGTTTGAGAGAATAGCTAGTGCCGTTAGTGATGTTTCCCTTATGTTCATGTGAATTGCAGATTGCATCTGTAAAGCCGTATTGGGTTGTCAAGAATTTAAAATCAACAGCTAAATTTGACATCACAAGTTACATTTTGACTTGATATTATCAGTGTAACCTTCTCTTTGTTGGGTAGTCTACTCTCTAGATGAGAAATTTTTTCAAATGTCAGATATCAACAACCAATATTCCATTGTGTCAAAACGTTGTTATGTTGTTGTATGCCGCAGCTTAATTGTTGATGTTGAGATGTTGGAGAAGTTTGGTGCTTGAAAGTGTCGTATGATTGCTCACGTTTGAAGGCAGCTTTTGAAGGTTGAAATGTGTGTGACTGTATCTGCTCACATTTAACTCCAAAGGTTCACCTGTCATTTCCCACACACACCCACCCACACATACACAGATGCAGCTGGCACTAGAGTTATGTGGTGCTGTGTGATCTGACCCTAGTCGCTGTGTCTGCAGCCTCTTAATATAGCCCACTGCTGTCATGGTAGTTTTTGCCCCTCGTTCCTTGCTCTGTGCTTTGTGAGAACCAATATGTGTGCATGTTTGTCCCATCCTTATACAGGGGGAGTGGGCCTAGAGACAGCCTAGAGTCTAGATGAGAAATATTGCTACTGACCTGTGTAATTTCCCAAGTTACTGCGAGACAGGCAGGCCCTCAATAAAATGGCTTCTGTCTGTATCTAATCTCCATTAATTTGGGTTTTCAAATCAGTTTATTTTGTGTGTTTTACATAGAGTCCTCAGAACAAACTGAAGTGGACAGAGAAAGATGGATGGCTCTTTGCTATTCACCAGTGGTCCTGTTGTGGCCACCGTCCCTGATTGCATTAGAGTTACTATGGTGCTGCCCGATATCTTTGGCCTGGCCTCAAGCCAGGGGACGTGGTTAAACTTGCACACATGTACACACAATCAGACACACACACACACACACACACACACACACACACACACACACACACACACACACACACACACACTGGGAGAGACACAGAGATGCAGCAGAGACCCCTGCTCTCAGAGAGTATGTGTTTCCAGCCTGACTGGAAGCTGAGAGTCTGGAGGACCTACTCCTGTCCACCTACTTTCTTGGCAGTTCTCTTAAACTTTCCCTGGCACGCCTGTTCTTTTTACGCTTATTGGTGGTGTGTTTTAGAAACCTGTGGAATACCCTGACCCTCTTTGTCTCACGCCTAAACCCATGGCTTTTGGATAACCAACTAGTGTTGGAAATTCAAGCTAAGCTCAAGGTTGGTAATTTTGTTACTTCACATGAAATAACAATTTTCCCTTTTGTTTTTTGTATATGGATACAGGCAACCAGTCATGCTGATAAATGCAAAAGAAAATATAAAAAGCTAAATTCATAATGTAAGAAAAATATTCCTCTGTGATGTAATGTCCTGTTGCAGTTACACATAACACTTTGGGAAGTTGCGAAGGGAATTTCCAACACAAGCTTTTTATGATCAGCAGCTTCAGTTGCAGGTGTTCTGTGTAACAGACCCATTTGCAATTTAGGTTATATTTATGGATAAGTTTTGCCTCATGAATAAAATCTTTCTTTAACATCTACGTTACATATGATAACTTACTAATTAGTACAAATTGCACTAGCTGCTCCTTAGCTGAAATAGAAGAATCTGCATCTGTATCAAATCCTTGAAGTTTTACAGTCAGAATTTGTGGTTTTTCACCAGTTCTTAAAACTTGTCTTCATGTGATTTGGCATGTGTCTTGAACATAATAAAAATGCCACAGCCTGTGTTCCACTTTGCCTATTTTTTTGACTTAACAGTTGTGTACACATTTGGCTGATCTGCACCGTTTGACTGTGTACAGGCCAATAGAAGCTGAATTGTTTAAGCCTCTCTCGTCAGCGGTGAAGGAACAGCGTGATCATGTGAACCAAGTCTGCCATGCCAAAGGAATGTGTTGAATTCTAACGATGCAGCTTTGACAAGTGCATGTGACTCTGTGCAAGAGCTTAGATTGGCGAGGGCAGGAGAAGCAAAGGCAGATGGGATGAAAACTGGGGAGGATAAGCTGCAGGAAATCAAAAGAAAGAATGCAACAGATAAAAATGTCAAGGTTGTGGCAGAGCAAAGTGTGCAACATTTTAACCTCCTGCTTAACTGAAAAAAAAGTATTAAAACTGTCAGACCAAACAACAAGGAGATACTGTGGGAATGTGATAAACTTGTGTTTTGGGGAATAACATATCCAGAAGTCAGATGAGCTGGTCTTTATCTCTAGTACAGCTTTGGTTCTCATGGCTGAGAGAGGGCTGCCATCTGCACTCACAAACCATCCTCAGAGTATGCAGATTGAATGGGGCACTGTATGAACAAGGGTAATTAAGTACATTGACTCTGGGAATCATTTTCAGCAAAGATTCCCATTGGTTATATAAATGAGCCAAAGTAATTGTGGTGTTAGTGTATTAGTCAGGGAGTAACAGTGACTTTCTGTCAGTATGTTTCTTTTAGATGAGCGGTTAAACATAAAGACAAATACTTGTTCCTTTCATAAGCAGCTGATGTCAATTGACCAAGAAATCAGTTAGATCATCAGAAATTATTTTGTCATAGTCGTCATTGCTCTTTCTGTGGTGCAGGCAGGAAAATAATTTTAAAGATCTGAAAATGAAACATATGCTCTCTTTCACTTTCACTGATATGTTACAAAATTGACAAAAATGTGGACCAGAGGGTTTAAACACAGCGCACATAATGGATGTGCAGCTGCCATTTCTCCATGTCCTAAGCTTAATGTTGTTTCCTACTCAGCAGGGTAAAAGGTATTGATTGGTGACCTGGATTTTGCTCTTGCCACCACAAGCCAACATGAGTGCATTTTAACCATGCTGGAGGAGCAACAACTATGAATTACAAGAAAGTGAGAAAGATACTTAAGTAATAGAGCAAATGCTGGCTTGCTGTGATTTGTGCTTTGGTTATCTTCTTTCACACACACACACACACACACACACACACACACACACACACACACCTATTACATAAAATTGCCGGTCATGAAAATCTCATATTTGAACCTGGTTTGTATGATTGCTATACGTTTGCAAACCTAATCATTAGCAGGATAGTTATTGCCCTAATAATCAGATTAAAAGCCCAGTCAGAGGCTCAGTCATTGAGAGACCTAGTCAAATAATAAACTGGACCATTTGGAAACAAATACCAGTTTGTGTGAAGGGGGTGAAATAAACCCTTAATACTTTGTTCAGCTGATGGAAGTTTATCATGTGGTGTAACTGCTCACTCAGATTTTTACCCCCTTTTTTTTTTTTTTTTTTAAGATGGTATAGTCCTTCTTTGCATCATTGAATTGAATTAAGTTGAACACTATAGTGGTAGATACATAAAGCCCTTTCTGTCTTCTGTAGTTGGTCAGTGACATGTGCTTTGCACCACTAATGGTCTTTTTTAAGGCTACACCGCCACTACGATCTCCATCCAGACAACCGTTCAAACTCTGTATAAGAAACAATTTCCGTCCATACTAACACTCCTGAAAATGCATAGATACATGACCGTTCATATACACTGAGCGTGTGCATGCTGGTGTAAACAGGAAGCAAATTTTCTAATCTAAAGTTGATTTCGTCGCAAAACTACAAACGAGGAACAGCAAAAGCAGTTGTGTTAAAATACAGAATTAATTGCACAACAGCTGAGACAACAAGGTCAGTAACAATGGATTCATTATTCATGTTGCTTTTACCACTGGTTGTCGAGGCCGATAAGACCCAATCAGGGAGTGATCACTGATGTCTACGTCATTGTTTTTGCCTGTGCAGAGACAACGCAACCTCGGAGCTTTGAAACTTAAACGGGGCCAGCAGCATTTCCAAAACTCTCCATTTTCATTTTAAAATGAAAAAGTAGTAGTGTGGACGTAGCCTAAGTGTTTCTCCCACAGGAACCACTTATGTCATGTATTTGTTGGTTTTTCAATTCCATTAATGATAGTGAGTTGCTAATGTTTTACTCTGAGTAGCATATTTTGATAACACTGTCAGTTCAGCAGAAGACACAGCAATAGAACCAAGTATTGGATGGACTGTCATTCATGAACTAAAGGAAACTACTTCTGTGACACTGTAGTGCATTACTTTGTGTTGCTATTTACTAAGTAAATATATGGGAAATGTTCCATAACACTAATTTGTCTTAATATTAGCATATATATATATATATATATATATATACTTCTCTCTCACACTCACACACACACACACACACACACAAACTGGCATCATCATCATCATCACCACAAAATATTTAATGGAACTCCACCTTTTGTTTGGCTTTGAGTTTTCTGATGTAAAATCAGAGGGATGGGAGCAGGACAGTTTATTTTAATGTAGACATATCTGAAAAAGCAGTTAATGGATAAATATGGTGTTAACAGGGGGTCATAATCTGCCATTTGGCCTCTCTCTGCAGGCAGCAGTGCATGCATTAGATGGCCATAAAATTTTGAGAGAAGCTCTTTATGCGAGAGATGGTCAGTGCAGGTGATATGAGTACAAATGAGGGCAAGCTATTAGAACAAATCTGCAGGCATGCAAGCACACACCCACAGAAGCCAACCCACATGTAAAGAGAGAGAGAGGAAAGTTTTTTAAAATGCTGACATTGTTTTGTCATTAGCATAATAGTTGAGTTGAAAAAATATATTGCATTGTTATCTTTCCTGCCTGTATTGGTGGCTTGGATTCCACACATTCTACACTAAATGTGAATCACTGTATGGGAATCACATGAACACACATGCAGCACACAACCTCTGAGGTATGTGTTTGCACCACGCACATTCCTTTTCAACTGAAAGTGAAGCAGTATCATCTGAATGTGACAATAGAGAATGGAGGTGTGTACCAGTTTCAGGGGACTGGCTGAAAAAGGAGGTGTGTCTTTAAGTTGGCTGGGTAACAAGCCTAGGCATGCAGAACAGCTCAGCTAGTAAAACAGGACACCAAACATGGTTAATGCAAGTACTAAGAATCAGAATGTTGTGTTTCTTATGTGAAAGGCAGCATTTCAGAGTAGTAGTATTTGAATACAGGATAGCATGTACTAATACCATTTCCACTGAGTTTACTATTAAATAATTTCAAATTTTCATTGAGCGGAGTATCTGGAAACCTAACTGATAGTTGAATTTTTTTTCATGTTCTGTTCTGCTGAGTAACCAGGCACCTCTTCTTTTTTTTGTTTGTTTTTTTGAAAGCAACACCACTGGCGACACAGAAGTGCATATCAGAGTCCATTTCCTTATCTGTGTATGCGGCATCTCAAGCCATTTCCTCGCGGACAGACTCTAGCAAAAGAGGGGCTAATTAGATCATGTCTAAGGCAACCTCTCACTGGCCACTAAATGTGATTTGGAATAATTTTCATTGGACTGATTGGATTAGACTGCTGCTCCTCACTACATGGGATTAGGTTAGATGCACACACACAGAGTGGACTGAAAGTATTAACATGGTACCTATTATCCAGCTTTTTTTTTTTTGTAAATCTTATTGAATTGTAATCCATCAAAAAGCCTTGAATATAGTAACTAGAAGCTTCATTGGTGAATATAGAAAATTTAATATGAACATGGCCTCATTGAACAAATGAGCCATACACACAAACACACAGATGATTTTTGGGGCCTGACCATGGAGAAGTCACCACCAGGTCTCACCATGCGGTGGTCCCCCTGCAGGAAGCAGTCGACCATTATGAGTCTGCTGCTCAACCCACAACCTGCTGTAGTGTGAACCGTCTGCTTCACTGAAAGCTACAAGGCTGAGCCACTGCAGGCTCTTATCAGAACATTAAATGCAAAAATATCTCAATGTCAAGTCTGCATTATTGTAGACTGACCTCTTTGTACTGACTTGTATATGTGCAGGAGTGAATCAAAAGCCACGCTGGGAATTCAAAGTGGGATAGTGCACTTTTTGGCATGTGGGCACAGCGTGTTGAGCAGTGGCCGATATTTTTGGTTCTACCCACCTATCTTAAGCCGGCGTATTGTAGGTGTATTGTAGTGTAGAAGCAGTGTGCAATGGGGGTTGGGGTGGGCAGTTGTTGCCAGGGGAGGTGGTATGTTATTTTCAGTCCATTGTGTCTACTTCCCGTGGGTCAGGGGTTATTGGAGCAGGGTGTTGCAGACTTTACGGAGTAAGAGGAGGGGAGGGAAGTCAGCAGGGTAGGCCGGAAAGTAGCCATACTCACTCAACAACAGTGGCTGGTCAGCAGCTTGCTTACCTCGCTTTTCTCTTAACATTCTTATCTGTGCAAAGCTTGGACTCTTCAGAACCAGGTAAAGAGACACGAACAGTGTTTTAATAGCCAATGACCTTGTTATTTTCAGCATTTTGTTTTTCTTGTGATGATTTTGAATACTGTTGTAATCAGTATTTGACAAATATGGTTAGCTATGTAACTCTTAGCAGAAGGTCAGTATCAAAAGATTATTCTTCGAGCATCAATGTGGAGATGTTTGGCACGAAAAATATGAGACACAAAGTGGATGGAAGTTGCATGACTCTTACATAACTTGAACGACTTAATGATGGTGTTGTTTGGGTAATCGGATTGTCAAGAGCATCAATAGTTGCATCATGATTAATTGTTAAAGTGTGATTAATCGGTTAGTGAATCATATAGAAACAACAGAGGACATAAAATAATAACCTTTACTGCATGCTTATAAAGGAGTATATGCTTATAAAGATATATGTGGAGACTGTCCATCAAAACAACGTGTGCACTAAATGAAAGTCAGGCAGTGTGCATATAGGAAACAACCAATATTGTAAGATACGATAGTTTAACTGTATTAAATCCTATAAAAATAAGAGAGCATTGCCCATGCCAGGAAATGGCCAGCGTGAGTGCAGCTACTTCCAGCCAGAGCAGTGACAGCTTTTGTGTGGGGGAGAAACGCTCTCTTTATGAGCAATACTGTATTTCAACAAGAAATCTTGAGGCCACAGTGAACTGGTAAACAAATATGATGTCTCACAGATAAGGTCCAGGCAGAACAGTCATCACTGTAGACCCTTACTTTTACACCGTGTGCACAATTATTAGACTAATGAGCATCTTGACCGTATGGGAGTGATTAACACCTTATATGAAGGTGTGCATAATTATTAGGCACATTCATTGCCCCAGGTACAGTGGGCCAAAAAAAGATTTAATTGACACTGAAAAGTCAAAAATTGTGAAGTACCTTTGAGACAGATGCAACACTCTTGAAACTGCTTAACTATTGTGGCCTGACCACCACAATCACATATTTTGTTGCAAATAGTCAGTCTGCAACGTTCAAAAAGGCAGTGATCTTAAAGCCGGACAACACTCCATCACATGCACCCAATTACTCCACCGCTTGCTTAGCCAGCAAAGGTCTCAGAGATGGTGGAATAATAACTTAGCCCCTTTCCTCACCTGACTTAAGTTGTACTGAGAACTTGTGAGCCTATCTCAAATGTGAGATTTACAGTGAGGAAAGACAATACATTGTATTAAATTGTGTTTGTTCAACAATAAAAATGTATCCTGAACAATACATTCTGCCAAATAACTGTACATGCAGAGTATATAGGTTAATAGCTGCAAACAAGGACGTGTTTGATAATTGCTTTAGTGACCTTTGATTCATGCTGCTGTAGTGTATGTATACTGTATATATGCAGTAAGTTGCTTAGTATTATTTCAGAGAAAAGAGAATAAGAAATGAACTCATCAAATAGGGATTTTGAACTACTTCCTGCTAATCAGGTGAAACATTTTGCAAAAATGTGCTGCATACGTGTCAGCAAATCATCAACTTTGGTTATTGAGTTTTCATTGTGCAGATGTGATTCCTTGTCTACTTTCGCCATTCAGATGGTAACAGTACTTTACCCCAGCATATGTATGCGACTCTTTAGTGAGTCCTAAACTTTGAAAGGAAAGACAGACTGTCCTGTTTGTGTTATTTGACTTAATCAAGTCCTCAGTTTTCTGGACAAGTTATGAGACATTAGCTGTAGAAGATGTTCTAAAGTTAGCACCCGCAGACCCCCAAACACAACCACAGTGACAAAAGGAGGCAAAACAGGAAATCTTTTTGCCCGGAGTGTGTGTTGGGAACAGATGACCAGGAAGATAAAAAGCGCTAACAAAGTGGAAACTTCCACTAAGGGATGTTATTTTGCCTTGTGTGTGTTTTTTCTCTCCTTTTCTCTGTTTCACAAAGCCCCATGTTTCCTGGAAAACACAGTCAGAGGTAGTTAGTTTAGTTTTGATGAAAATGCTAATACTGTGAGTTCTCAACAGTTTTCTGTATTATATGTAACTACTGACACTTCTGTGCTCCCTCAGTCATACATGATGTGAAGCTGTGTTAATGTTTAAGCCTGCTCCCTCTGAGTTAATGCCTTACCCTGTGAGCACGGTTTAAGTCTGAAGCTTACCTATCAGAAAGCTGTGAAAGGAGGCCAGGGGGTAGCTGTTTTTATTTATTTACTTCCAATGTTTTTGGAGGTGGCTTAAGTTAAATGTGATTTTTTGAAAATTGACTGCACCATCATTGTTTTTTACGACAATAAACAAGACAGCTGCATTCAGGCACAGTACAGAACTACTGATCAGCTCTTCACTTCCTCATGCTCTCTTGTGTAACATCTTCCCCACCTTCTCCCTCTCACTCTCTCTCTCTCATGGTCTTTCCCTCCCTCTGTCTGTGGATACTCTAATGAATGATATGGAATGATTACTTGACGGAGAGTTCCTGTCCCCGCCCTATGACAAAGAGTCAGTGCAGCAACGGCAGCAATTGCACAGTTGCTGGTGTCCAAGCCAATGGAGTACCAGCAGGACCATAGTCCTGGGCTGTATGGAATAAGTACCAGGAACCACACAATTGGTTGAGAATACCTCTCCAACAAAGGCTGAGAGAATGTAATACCTGCTGTTGAAAACTTTGGTAAGCACCATGATTTCTGCTGCAGATATTTTTTTTGTCAAAGTTTTATGGACAAAGCTGAAGTTTGATAATAGTTTTAAGTTTATTATTCAATTATTCAATAATTCCAGAACCTGCTTCTGTGTATATGACCTAATGATAGGGTGGTGGTGGGTTCTGTTTCCAGCCAGAATATCTGGTTTTTGATGTAAAATAGTCTGAAGAATTGTGACATTGTCTTGTTATTAGGTCACCTGTGAAAGCCCATAAATTTAGAACACCTGTTTGCCCTTCAGATGGTCTTTCATGAGAATGTTGGTCTTTGTGCGCACTGTTTGCAAAGATAGCAGTATGACTACCAGGGTCTGTGTTCTTTGGACAGTTACCGTAGATTGTTAGGGCTTGGGTCAGATGGCGCCTGGCTGGGTGAGAATTTCACAGCTGCACATGAAAGCAGAGCGACTGTGGGATGGTAAATTGAGGGAGGGAGTGAGGGATTGTGCAGATGATGAATGGAGGGAACTTGCTTGTTTTGATCATACAGTAGGTGCTCCTTATGGATCAATACACTGTTGATGAGCATACATATAGGAAGGCTCTCTAACTGATGTATCGTGCACTCTCAGGAGGAGTTCTTTATGCAGCCACAGCTGCGGGAACTTGGTGTTTCAGTGAGTTTCTTTCTCCTTCTACCTTTAAAGCATTTATTAATATCAGATGGTCTCCACAGAGTTTATGCTCCAAGAGCATAAACAGCTATTTTTATCACACACAAGCGCGCAAGCACACATGCACGTATGTATACACACACACACACACACACACACACACACACACATCCTGTCTATACATTACGCAGCAGATGTCAGTCCACTAGTTTATTTCTGGCAAAGAAGGAATTCACAAATGTTACCTATATAGCATATGCCCAGCTGCATGAAACAACTGCTCCATATTTTGGTATGGAGCCAACTTCTTCTTCGGCCTTGTAGCCTGTGCAGAGGCTGGTACTGGCTCACATTGCTGTGCCAATTTCTTTACAGAGCCTCATTAACTTGCTATCTGGTTGTGTAATAATTCAATATTATATCTTTCATTTCATACAGTTGTATCTTGAGGAAATTCTCAGAATGAGATATTGTGGTTCATAACTGTTGTGTCTAAATGAATGATAATAGGTTGAATGTGTCCATAATTTGTGACTTGTAAATTGAATCTAAAGCCATTTGACTCCATGGGTAAATGGTGTTTCACTGTTGACTTGTGATTTCAAATATTTTAACATATATTTATATAGATAATGCTGATAGTCATCACTACATTAATTTTGTATATATTCTACCCAAGATCCAAATACATGTATTAGACACAAAAACATTTTAGTTTGCATTTTTTTAAGAATTGAAATTTCTCAACTGTACAATGTAGACTAACTACTCATTATTTAGTCTTCATGTGATAGCCTGTGATAATTTATGATAAACATAAACTAGAATATGGAGCATATACAGTATGTAAGGCCTTGGTGTGTTAATGCCAGGTTAGTATACAGTCTAATAAAAATGGATGTAGTTTCTGAGGAATTCTGGGTTTGAGCTTTAGTTCTTCTGGAAGAATTGAGACTTGAGATTCTCACTGTTATGTCTCTGACCTGTGTGGGAAGATGGGGCGCATGCACACAAAGCAAGGATGTGATGTTTCAGTTTAACAAAGATTTGCTCTTGTTTTCTCTTGGAGAGGAGAGAAATGAAGAGGTTGACTCTCACATGGGAGCAGCACTATGCTGTGGACTTGAATGATAATTGATAGGTTCAGAGAGCTGGGAGTTAAAATTTTTGTTGTGGGTGTTTCTAAGATGGACGTGTAAGGGTTCAATAGGACACACACAGGCACACATAAGCTAATGTTGCTCTTACTTCAATCTGTTTGCCTGGGTGGTCCTATCTTTAGCCCTGTTCTCACACTATTTCTCTTTGTTAATTTCCCCTGCTGTCTTTGGCCACAGTCCTGTTATGGGTGCTAGGAAGAGGGAATATTGCTAAATGGTTTATTCGGACAATCACTCTTTGTCAGTTGTTCTCCTGGATACAGTATGATATACTTTGACAATGGCCTTGACAGTTATTCACAATGGGTTTTTCATTATTACACTTTGCTGTTGTTCTAGGTATGGTAAAGAATTATTAGAGAATTTGTCACATTTTTATGTTCTTCTTATCTTTTGCCCAGTCACTGATGAAGCACATTAGCAGCATTTGGAGAAATTGTGGGGTCAGGGCTCTGCCAAAGGAGTGGTTTTGTGAAGCAGGCATGTAGAGGAAGCTGTCCGTGCTGTGGCATCTCTGACCTCTTTTTATGGAGAGTGCAGATGGGAACCAGAATCATAAAGTCTCCACAGGAAGCAGAGGAAGGCTCACATCCAGGGAAGAGGATGGAGCCTTCAGTTGCAACACCAGAAAGAGAAATGCAAGGAAAGTGATTTGTCTATAATTATGAGCTTCACACAGACATTTTGATTAGGAATTTAAATGAAGTATTGCTGTAATCTGGGGACAGGACTGCATAGCTAGGGCAGAGTCCATTAGGAAAAGCGTCATGAGAGTGAGATGACACAGGCTGTAAAGTCTCCATGAAATGCCATATTTACCTGCTTAATGTAACGTCTTTGTTGTTGAAACAGGATGTTGGTGAGGACATAACACAGTCATTCTAAATCAGTGGAAATAAAGAGTAAGGCAGTTTTACAGTCCAGGTAATCACATGATGCTTACCTCCATTTTTAATTCTAAGTAAGCGTTTCATATTGTGTAATTTGGTTAAACTGGAATTCTTAGAAACGTGTGCTCTCTCATGTTGCTCTCTGTACTTTAATCTGAAAGCTGTGTGAGGTAGGGTCACTGTGTGTGTGTGTGTGTGTGTGTGTGTGTGTGTGTGTGTGTGTGTGTGTGTGTGTGTGTGTGTGTGTGTGTGTGTGTGTGTGTGTATTTGCAGTATAACTGGAAAATAAAATGTTAGTTGAATAACAACTGCTAGCAATGATGGACAAAATTATAACAAAGATCCAGATTGTAACAAAAAGGGAATAACTGTTGGTAATGAAATAATTCCACTTTTGTCAGTTGAATATGTTGGGGCGCACACCCTCTAGTCTCTCCTTGTCCCACCCCCTCTGATTTAGCAGTGGCAGTTGAGAGGGTCTGGGGCAACCTGATTACATAGAACAGGAAGTCAGAGAAGGGAGAGGTTACAAACTGCAGACCCTCACACACACTGCTGCACATGATAACGTCAGAAGGCGCAAATAAGTGTAAAAACAACAACAACACACTTGCTCATTCACTATCAATAACAGAAACTCTACAAAACAGAATTAAAAACACCTCTGGATATACAGCTTGTAAGGTAGGCTCACTTTTTTTTTCCACTGAACCTCAGTAATAAGAATGTTGTAATTAGGAATTATTTGTTTATAACAGGCATAGCAGAGAACAGGAGAGTTAGGTACAAAATCATTTTTTATGTTTGCGCCCACTGCTTTCACTGGGTGGTAAATAGTGTGATTATAGCTCCTTATAGTTCAGCATCATAATGAGTGTCAGCCGTTGGCAATAGGCGATGGCATTGTCCATCGGCCCACCCTTATTTCATACGTGTAGGAGTTATTTTACAGCACTAATGCAGTGGGATCACAGCAAGAGCTTGTAGCTTGTTAGGAGCATGTAACATCAATTCCCATTCCATAATGAGTCCTGTTGCTCAATTTCTTTACCTTAGAGAAAGCAGAACATTGTACCTGTTAAAAGGATGTGAAACTGAAGGTTTGGAGTTATACTGGCGGGGATTTGTTTACTTTAACTGTAAATGGGAACTAACAGGATTATTGTAATGTATCAACCCCAATGCAGTACACTGTGCATTCTGTCTTAAAATATATATATATATATATATATATATATATATATATATATATATATATATATATATATATATATACATACAGATGTTGAAATTCTCAGTTCTTTACTCTGTCCATTGTGAATAGAATATAGGGCTTCCCACCAACTGTGTCAGCTGTAGTTCACAACAGGTTGAGCATGAATTGGATTATCTAACAAGACTCCATCATGCATGACTGTGATCTCAACAGAACAAATTGAGTGTTTACCTTGCGCTCAGAGACTGACTATTAACCACTGTCCAGGATGCTGGACCTCAGGAATGCACATCTTTCACGGAAGTCCCCTGTCCTTCCAGCAGGCGGAGGGGCTGATGACGTCCGCTGAACCGCCTCACTTAGCCAAAGGCCATGCACTCTTACTTGTACGTTAACTGCCCTCTCTGGTGCTCAAGGATGTAAAAATAGCTGTTTAGCAAGAATCCCAGTCATGTCTTGCTAACAAAGACTGATTTATACAAGTTGCGGCACTCAGCATAGAAGAGCTTTTGTCCCTCCTCTCCTTCTCCTTCTGCAGACCTCGTCAGCAAGGCAAAGTGCGCCAAAACCTCTGACGCTCTTGACACCCCTTTCTTAGAAAAGCCTTTTGTTCAGTACTGTCTTAAGGTCCAGATAGTGAGGCTTAGGGAAGCACTGTGGTCTACAAGATTGCATATTTGTTTACTGCACTTGTGTCAAATTGCAGTGTCATGGAAATATTTGGTAGTTTTGTTGCATCTCTGCGTCAGCAGTTGCAGTTATTTGATATTCAAGTATTTGCGCAAATAACTGAAAATGTCATGTACTCTGAAATTCATTCCTTGATTTTTTTTTTTTTTTGTTAACCTAAAACCTCTTTATGTCCATACAGAACACATGGCTGCCAGCATTTGACAGCATAAAAGGAAAGATGTGTTACTAGGCCTTGATTGCTGTGGAAACTAATTTCAAACTAAAATGACTATCACTGATTTGGTGTTGCTTTCGTGTAACCTTTAGTATTTGTTCAGGTACATGACATTCTTAAATGTTAACGTAGGACGTCAACTTAATAATGTTGACTGAAGCTATTACAGCCAATCAAATAATGGAAATGTTTTCTAACGTAATGAATTTCTTGTATGCTTTTCCACCACAGCCCTGAGTGAGATTACACATTATTCTAGGACTCCTTATTCCTTTGGATGAGACTGCCCTGAATAGTACACAGACCAATGCTGACAATCTGGAATCTATTGTGTGTTTAATTTCCTGCTTTGGAGAGATTCACTGTGTGAGTGTAAAGCTAATACAGGTCAGTTTAAAAACATTTTTTTTAATGTCATATCCACTGACCATAAAAGGAGGTCTGTTTTATGTGTGTCCATAAAATGTTATCTGGTTGTGATTTCTGGCAGATTAAACGATAGCACATACTAATTTGTTCTGTTATCACCAAAAATCTTGACCTTCTCTCTTTCACCCTGTGTGCACCCCATCTCTCCCTCACTCTATCCCTTGTGTTTTTCTGAGGAACAAACAGAGAAGCTGTCCTAGTCAGGATGAGTCAGTGCAGCTGGGGTGCAGGTCATTTACCCACAGCCCACTCAGACAGGACAGATGGCCCGGCCACTCGCATGCTGCTAAGTGCTAACTATGCACCCAGAGTCTGTGAGCTAAGCTAATGCTAAAACCTTTCATCATCAAATATCATAACTCAAATCAGTTAGATTTACATTCTCCAAGGTTTTGGAATGTGCGGCTTCTTTTTTTTTGGAATTTTGAAACAGTGTTTTTAAAGCATTGCCACTGTGCTGATTTAAATAAATCACTTCTAAATCAGAGCTAGCACAGAAAATGATCTCTTCTTCTCACACCCAACAGATCACAGCTGTGTCCATTGTATACTGATTTTCAGTGCCTTGTGCTGCTTATTTCACTTTGAAATACACAAATTATACTTTCTACTTGCTAATCTGTTGTCATTTTTCTTGACTGAAGACAAGTCAAGTACTCAGAACATGTAGTGACTTTTAATACACATATCCAGGTCTAATGTCAAAAATACATGTTCTAGCACTGATACACAACACGGGCTCACAGAGAGTGCTCCTGTAATGGACCACTTCAGTTATAGGTTTGGATTCAAGAGAGGCTTATTCTTTACCCAGATAAGCTGTACATTCTGCATTGTGTTTAATATGCAGATACAATGAATATTGTGGATACTGAGTGTTGTATGGATTGTGTATTAAGATGTTTTTTGCTTTTTTTCTTTGTATTCTTTTTTGTTCTATTTGTCTTCTTTCTTTAATTAGCTATGACCAGTGACACGTTACAGAATAAATAATGTGATTCTGACAGAACAATAAGACAGCCACACAGCCTCTCCTCCCTGAAAGAGCCAAAGAATTAGCTCTGTACTACAGTATTGTTACACATGTACATGTGCTATTTTTGTATTGGTGCATGGACTGTGTATCGAAGTACATATTGAGACATCTGGGATAGATGCACACCACTGTTGGCAGTTTTATTGGTTTGTGTCAAGTTTGGTAAACAGTTGGTATTGCATCAGATGTAAAACTGTTTTGGTCTAACACACACATCCACACACAATAGATATCAGCCTTTTAAAGGAAGCATTGAACCCTTCATGCCTGTGTGTTTGGGTTTATGATGCAGTATATTTGCAGTGCACACTTCACGTGTCTGTCTGTTTGTTTTTGAGGACTAAAATTGTATGAGACTCTTAAAACTGTTGCAGACTTAGGTTACAACCTGTGTTATAGGTTTCCGAGGGGGTGGGTGTAAACTTGCATATGCAGTAAATTTGAAATATTAAACCATTGTTGTTTCACAGTAAGAGTAAGTCTGGGAGTTCAACCCTCAAGATAAAGTGTTGGCAATCTACTATTTATTGTCCTTCTAACTGCCTTACAGTCGCCTTTGGCTCATTGCACTTAATGTGCAAAGCAAGCGCATGTTGTGCATGCATTAACGCAGACTGGCACACATGGACTAGTTGAAACACATATAACTCAGGTGTCACTTTTCACACATTATCCAACACCAGTGTCAAAGAAACAGCACACTGGTCCTTATCATGAAGACAGTCTTTTGTAATATCCAAAGTGCTGCTGCTGCAGAATTACAGAAACCCCGGCCTGTCACAGTATCATTTACCATTATCAAGGATGAGTTTAAGTATGCAATTTAACAGCCTGTGATGACAGCACATTCACATTAGCAATTAGAGCACTTAAAGGCTTTTTAGGCTACATTAAGCTATCTAAACTATGAAGTACAATTAGCCTTATAAGCACAGTAAACTGGCTTTGTGGAGCTTGAGTGGTGTTGGCAGGATGGTACACTATATTTTCTGAATTTGATTGATTACTGTAGAACGAGACTGATGTGACCACACTGTCTCTTTTTTTTTTAGCAAGTACAGACTAAAACATAGAGTTCATTTCCACTGTATGTTTGCTCAATTCATGCTGTATCTGGGAGTCTTGCCATGTCTTTAATCAACACACAGTGGTGCCATATTGTCTCATTAATTTCTTTACTTCCCCTAATATGGATTTGGCATAGCATAGTACCAAGCAAGACTTTTCCAAAGTCTGATATTGGAATGCTATGGCTTATTTAGACACTGAAATGTTGTTCAAGCAAAAGCAAATGAGCTGTAACCGTTAAGATTTGACTTTGGGGATAAATACAGATCATGTCAGTCAGTGTCTAAAAGAAATAGTTTGACACTTTTTCTTACTCACTTATTCACTACATTTACTCTCTTGTAGCTTGTGTCTACTATGCAGTACAGACAAGAGAATGGTATATTCTCTTGGTACATTCTCTGTCTCTCTCTCTTCTCTCACACACACACACACACACACACACACACACACACACACACACACACAAAATGTACTGAATGTCCACCTAGTGCTTGAGAATACAGCTAATCTCTCATGTCTTCCTCCATCGTTCTCTTTCTGCAAAGATATTAAACTCTTACTCTAAAGTATTTTGTCCCTCTTTACGCACTACGCACTTCACCTACTTCTCTTACCCACCTTTGCTTTTGTCATGCTCAAGTAATGTTGGGTCAGCAGGCCTCTGACGGCAGAGTGACTCCATTCAGTTGGCATCTCCCCCCTGACCCTCCCACCCTCTTCTTCCCCTATCAGCATCTTAGTCAGACCCTCAATGCCGTCTCTGTTTGGCCCCCATCGGCTATAGGACCTGAGTGGGCGAATGGCGGGTGTCTTCCTGTGTTTCACCCTATCAGAAGACACTAAGACACTTGGAGAAAAAGGGGGAGGGGGATAGAAAAGGGCTCATGGGGACAGCTGCCATGCCAGGGGAGCCCTCCCCATCTCAGTCCAGTATCGTCCCATGCCGTCCCATTCCCAACCCTGGTGCAGCGAACACTAGACTCCTACAAGCTGAAGTGGGCTGTGATTGTTGAGTGAGCTGAGTGGTTGAGAAACTGTTGGTGTATTAAGGAAGGCTGGAATGGATGTACATGTATTCTGCAGTTATTAAGTACTGCAAACTGGCTTTGACTATTTGGGATTTAGCCCTTAATTCAACACACTGGCTACAATGGAATATACATAGTAAAAGCAGGACTACAGGCCTCATTGTGTTCTTCATGAGCCTTGACAGGAGGTATGTAATGGTGGACAACTACACAGTGTTAAGCAAAGATTGTTTGGTCATACTATTTCAATGTGTGTTTGTTGGGTTAAGAGCATGATGGGGTTGTTTTGGTTCTGTTATTATGATATTACGTGTGTTTACATGCTCTTAAAGCAACAATGTGTGGAATTGCCATGTGATTACATCATATGTCAAATTATTCTGCTGGGAAAAGTTTTAATTTGTAGTTAAACAAGACAGTACTCGTGGACATTGGTGCAGTCAATGTGTTTCTTTCAGCCCATTCATTCTCAGTGATTGTGGGTCTTGTAAGGTCATGATAAGGAATAACATAGTTTCCTTAATCTAATCAAGAGAAAAGGTAAAAGGGAAAGCAAGGTCAAATATTTACTTGTAGCAGCACATCCTTCTGTCCAGTGGAAGTAAATCCGAAGCCCGACTGCAAGTAAAACAAAAGTCAATTTAAAGTCTATAAAAGGCAATTTTCTCAGAAGAGATGTATTTTTAAATTTAGACACATAAGCACATATTCACACATTAGGAAAAAACAGCGTTGTCTCACTACAAGGGCCTGTTCTCCCACTGTGCTGCCAGTTATAAAAAAAGAAGAAAAAACACTTCAAGCTGAAGTGCATATCAGTAATACATTTTAAAAATGCCAGTGCTTGTTTAAAATATGGTAGGAGTTAGTGGAGAAATCGGATTACTGACCACTACTGGACAGGGTAAAGACAGTGCATGTAAATTTCTTGCCTTAACCTCATTCCTCCCACTTACCTTGGGTCTTGTGTTTATATGAATTAGGGGTGTTCCTTATAGCTTATTTCCCTGTCGATTAAATGGCAACTTAGATTTAGACTAGTCTACTAGTCTGTGGGTAAACAATGTCATATTGGTTTGCCAAATGTGGCTACTGTAAGCAGTGCTAGCACCAGCAGCCTTCCTGCCTTCACATCCACACGTCTGTGCTGAATGTTGTTATGGATTGCTGCAGTTGACTGGTTATATGACACCAGCTTACATACATCCTTGTTTTCATTTTCTAGATCAAAAATGTAATCTGTCCCACTTTTCAACCTGCTTGCTTACTTGCGACTAGCAAGAGTAGTAACCTTTACTCACTTAGTTGACTGATTGGAGGGGCAGTTTGGGCAGTGTTTTCATTTGTTTATTATAGAGTGCTACAGGGATGATGTATTTTTGAAGGCCAATCCAGAAGTTGGCACCATCCTGGTTCCCTCAACAAAAAGCCAGTGGGATTTTTCCATTGGCTTTTGGATTGTTGCAGAAAATAAACTCTGTGATAAACAAAAGTTTATGACACATTTTGTTCAGCAAGATAGTCTTCACAAATGAACGTGGCTTTTATGATTTTTGAAGCCTAAATACAAATACCATTAGTAAAAAGCTAATGATAGGCTATAAACGAATTACAACCCAATTGCATGACTTAAATGTCACCACTAAGCTGCCAACTTAAAATTTGATTTAGTGCGCTTACTTCTTCTACAAAAGCCTTCACTCTTAGAAAATGTGAGTATGAACACAACGGGGCTGTAAGCATAGACTGGTGAGTGAACGGTTGAACGGTTTGCATGCTCAGCGTGATGAAGTTTAGTGTCCCCGACAACCTCTGTAGTCTCAGTTAGCCACTTATTAGCAACCACCTTTTTTAAGATGCTAAAAGTTTCAAAACATCAAGTATTTTATGTCGTAAAATAAAACGTGAAAATGTCATTAGCTTGTGTTTACTACAGACCTTATTCCAGGCATCTAACCAAAAACCCAATCAATAAACCCATCAACTTTGGGTCGAGGGAACCAAAGTGCTAAAATGCTAACTTGTCTCCAGGTTTTATGACTCATTCCTGCAGCACTCTATTATAAATATAAGTGCTTATTTAATGCACATGTCTGATACTGAATGGATGGTACAAATCAGTGTTATAAAACAGAGCAACTGTGTATAATTGTGCATGAGGAAAGCTGTGTGAAAGCCCACAGATGGTGGATAGATGCTTCAGCTACCACACAGCTTGTCATCCTAGAACTAGTGGTGTAACCATGCTAATCTAGCAGTGGGTGCAGATTCTCTTCAGAGGTACAGCTCCTTTAACACTATGTCAGGGTTAAAAATGAAATTTAGATTTTTAATGTTTTATGGTAAATAAATGACAATAAAACATCCGAATCAAATGTCTCAGTTTAAAGATTCACAGATCATCAGGCAGACTGTGAATCTGCTCAGACCATAAAAACTGAGCTGGGCTGTCTCAGCAAAAGTTTTTGTTCTGCTCTTTGAAACAATTACGACTCCTATCAGAGTGGCCGTCCTGGTTCATAAGGAGACAGGAGTTGGGCAATGAGGTTCTGTAAACCTAAAAAGTTTGGAGTCTAAAAAGTTGGAGTACATTATGTATATGTAGTATGATTAATATGATATTTTTTTATTATTTAATATATCTTTTTTTAACGTCTTAATAAATTTTGACTGTATCTCCCAGGAGTGAACAGCCGTTGAAATATCCTGTTTCTGTTATATTTTAGAATATTTCCTCAAAATATTCCCTCATAACAATAATTTGGCCTGTGACATTTTTTTTACATGACTTTTATATATTATTTTTTCCATCTACCATCTATAATAATTGTTTCCCTTTTGGATAGTTTATGTGATAATATACTTGATAAAATGTTTGTGAATTTTCTTCATACTATATTTCTTCTGCAGCCCCCCTTTTGTGATTGTGTCGTCAAATGCTGTTTGACTTTTAATGGTGCAGAAACTGCACACAACCACCTGTGTGATTACTGTATATATTGTGTGATCTGTTCTGTCATGTTAACTTGACTAAGCTTCACAAAGATCTCAATGAGATCACAACATTTTTATATTAAATTTATTGGCCACTGTCAGTTTAGTGTGTGGCTCATCTGTTGGTTTTCCATCTTCAGTTTGAGTTTTTGATTTAGTAGCTATTGAGGTTTTTTATGTGTGTAGACTCTCAACTCTGTTCTCATGACTTTTCAAAAGAACTCTTCTCCATGATTATTAAGCAGTTTGTTTAACAAGTCTCACTTGCCTCTGTCTTGAGCATATACAACTCACCCAGTTGTCAACGCTCTCACCCTGGGCGGGCCTGGCCTTGCTGTAACTTAAGCTCTTGGTCCTTCTGTTCCCCATAGGGTAACTTGACCCATGATTGCTTTGTTATGTGCCAGAGAGAGAGGTTCCCTCTCCACACCCACTGTCTTTATTCGACCAACACAACACAGAAACATCAGTGTTGTCTTTGCACATTCACTTTAGCCTTTATGGTTAAATCTGATATTGAAGTGGCCCTGTCTCAAAGGATGTAGGTCTAATAGGTTTAAGCTTCATTTGGACCACGTGGGTGTGTTTGTGATTATATAATGCAGGCTGTTTGAACTACAGTGTGTGAAACATGTGCTTCATGTGTGTGTGCAATGTGTCAGTGTGGGATGTGAATGGTGTTTTGATTCTTTTTGTATGAAACTGTGTGTGTTGTTAAATGTTTAAGTGTTTTGTCCATGTGGTTTCTGTATGTCTCTGTGCCTGCAGTTTAAAATCCAGGGGCTTTGCAGCTCTGCTTGTTTCTTCATCCTGTTTTTGGAGGGAAAGGTCTGATGCTCTTCATGCTGTCTCAATCCGGGGCTTGGCCCACTAACAAAGGACACCCTGTGGATGGAAAAACAGCTAAGGGATGAAAAAACCCAAGCCCACAGCATTGTTAATATGGTCAAACTCTTACCCCAAAACAACAACAACAAAGCTTTAGTTTGCATTCCTCACACTCTCTTGGTATGCTTCCTGATCTGTCTGATCTCTGTGTGGGTCTCGCCTCTCATTTTAAACTCACATTTCAAACAGTATGGGTACTCAAATTGATCATCTCACTTTGGAGTTCATGTTTTTTAGTACTACACTCTTTGGTTGGTGAAACTTGTACAAAATGTCCATGTGAGTTACCCTCACTTAAGCAATAGAAGGAAGTGAAATATTTTTGGATAAATCCCTTATCTTACAACAGAATCTAGTGAACACTCAGACAAGCCTTGCTTCTATTTAAAGGAGAGCTTGTTTTGAGCCCTAAACAAAATGTTGAGCCTACCTGCCATGACTCAGCAAAGTCAAGAGTTTGTGACCTCCTCAAGTCTGCATTTAGATGAATCACTGTTGGATATGTTCTCCAGATAACACTACAGACATCATGATGTAGAAAACACACAATTTACAAGCAAGGTTACAATGTCCGTGTAGTGCCAAAATTAATCAGCTTCTGGCTTTGAATTTATTTTGAAGGCCTGGAGAGGCCTTTTACCCTTACTGAGCTTTATCTTTCCAACAACAAGCCGTGATATGGATGATACCTTAACAAGTTTTGAAGCTGTAATTTGAATTACAGTGGCACAGGGGGATTTTTTAGAATCCTGTGCTAAAGTGTGGCCTCATTAATCTATTACTGATTCATTCAATTATCCCAGGAAGCAAGTGGTCTCTCATTGTCTTCTCTTTAATGTACTTAATGTACTGTCAGATAATGACTTTATTACTAAACAGCCTTTTCTTATGTACACTGAGTGAAAGTCATAAATTTCATCTGCTTGTGTCATTTTTCTGTGTCTGCTATGCCTGAATTTAAACTCTTGTGTCTGCTTTGTGATGCCGTATTCTCGCAGACAACAAATCACATTTGAAAGAAAGAACTAATTGCCTGTTTCTCCTTATAGATTTGGTTATTCACTCCAATCAGGGTGCTAGACCAAACTATGTGGCTTTTGTTCTGGTTATCCCAGACACATATTTCTGGTTGCAGGCCTCTTCCCTCTGGCTCTCAGTATTCTTCAATGAGGGCAGTGCAGCTGGTGGAGAATGCACACAGAGACACAAGCTATGCTAGGACACATCGGCTAAACTGGAAAAATAAAGCATTTGGCCAGCCTGTGGTCAGTTGGGAATGGAGCAGTCATTGTGAGAACACACAAATAACCTTTGGCCTCATTTCTGTGCTCACCCTGCAGGCATGGAAGAAGCGGTGGTTTGTTCTTCGCAGTGGCCGTCTGACAGGCGACCCAGACGTGTTGGAGTACTACAAGAATGACCATGCCAAGAAGCCCATTCGCGTGATCGATCTCAACTTGTGTGAGCAGGTATGGTTCTTCATTACTACCAAGCTGCAAATTGAAGAGCCACAGTTGCATATGTCTGCATATATGATTAATTCTTAAGCAAGTCCAGTTGTAGCTAGCAGCAGTCTGTGCCCACATATATTCATAATTTTATATTTGATGCGTTCGCATTGATTATGACACTCAAGTCGCAGCTAAGTCACTGTTTTCCTCACAAATACATCATGTAAAATAATTTAAAAAACTGCCAAGTTGTTTAGCAATACGTGTCATTGTTTTTAAGAACTTTTGAAAATGCTCCATGTATTTTTCTCAGGAAAAAAAGTGGCTTGAATATAATCATCAGTTCAAAGGAGCACAAACTGAAATTACATTTTAACATGGAGGTTTTTGAGGTGCAACTTTTACATTCACAAAGCTTTCATTATATGGCTGTAAATATTCAGATATCCATTTTGTCTTGACTGATTCCATATTAAACTAACCCCCGTTGGTTACTCTCTCAGGTGGACGCTGGGCTGACGTTCAATAAGAAGGACTTAGAGCACAGCTTCATATTTGACATCAAGACCATTGACCGTGTCTTCTACCTGGTGGCTGACACTGAAGACGAGATGAATAAGTGGGTTCGCTGCATCTGCGACATCTGTGGTTTCAACCCTACTGATGATGGTAAGGATAGGCCTTTGTTAGCCACACATCAGTGCTGAAATATTTTACACTTAGCCACTGTGATATTGGCACTGTGTAGTGATCTTCTCGTGCACCAACAGTCTTTATTAAACACTTTCTATCATGTGTATACATAAATACATGAATTCCTGTGTAGCAGCTTTAAATCAGGGTGTTTTTCATCAACGGCAGTAAGCAAATGTATTGCTAGAATTTAACAATACAATATTAGCTCGCTGGATACCTACAGTACATTTGATTGGTCTCTCATTTGACTGTGGTGCCTCTCAAATATCTGCCTCTTTCTCGCTGAAGGAGTTAGGTGAACGAGCTGAATGTGCCAGAAGGGCCCTATTCAGCATAGTTCTCAGCCAAGGTCTAATGATCCATGTGTTGATCCATGTGTTATGTTGAGGCTCACGTTACTCTTGTTCCCAGTACTGGATAATCAAAGCATTGTGTGCCTGCTGGTCTCACTGTCTCTCTTTCGCTCTTTTCCTCTTATCTGGTTCTCATTCTGTCTCGTTTACGTACTCTTGTTTCCCTGTCTGTCTTTGAGCCTAATTGCAAGTTGTGCTATTTGTATCTCAGTTTTGGTCCTTTATGGTTTCTCCCTCTCCTCATCTAAATGTGTAAGCATTTTAGTGTGATGAGAACTGGCATAAAAGTTGCACTAATTCACTGTCTGGCATATCACACCACTAAGATTCTTTGAGGAGAAGAATATACTTTTTAAACATGGCAAATAAGTCACTAATTATGCAGCTCCAAGGTCATCCTCTCCACAGTATTGTGACTGTGCCTCCACCTCAGGTACATAGCTAGTGTTGCAGGGCAACCCTGTTCACAGCATTCATGGCACTTCTGTAATAGAATTATTGAAAATAGCATGTGAAATCAAACAGTGAGACTATTCAAAGAGAAACTAGGTCTAAAGACAAGTATCTTTGCAGATAGCCTTCCTTACAGTTCTTCTTACAAAAGAATGTCCTTGGCTCTCTCTCTTTTGTGGCCGCTTACACTTCTCTGCATGTGAGACCCAACTCCTACTCTTCTGTTGTGTGTGGCCACGCTAGAGTGCTTCACGGCTGGGCAGATATTAGAGGAGAGAACATTAGGAGGGCTGGGGAACGAAGGCTCTGAGAGACAGTGTAGGAGGTATAGATGAGTATGAGCAGAGGGGATTTTCCCTTTTCCTGTATGAATCAGCACTTAAACCTTCAACCAACAAATAGGAGAGAGGAAAGAAGATAGCAGAGGAGAGGGAAGCAACTGATGCACATAAAGAGAGATGACTTTTAAAAGAAGAGAAAAAGGGGACCTTGCATGAGATATAACCATGGCACTTATAGAAGAGAGTGGGAGGACTGTGAAAAGAAGAATAAAGTAGAAAGATGTGGAATAAAGGCATTGATATATTTCACCCAGCATACGCATCAGACCTCTTGGCTCTCTGTGCAGTACAACAATCAGCTTGAGCAGAAGGGTTTAAAAAGGACTCTGATATTTGAAAACTCAGTGTGACAAAGCAGAGACCTTCAGGAAATGCTGTCTGAGAAAGAGTGTGTGGGATTCTGAGGGCAAACTCTGTATTCAGACAGTTAACGAACAAGTGAAGCTTTTAAGTGGGTTTCATGTGTGCATGTGTTGGATGTGAAAAGTGATTCATTATTATTATCACTCATTATGGTGTTTTTTGTGTAAATTCACAGCAAGTGAGATTAAACCTGATATCAGCTGCCAGTGCAAATGTTATTTAGGGAATCTAGTCACACATACTACACCACACCCCACTTTAAACTGGACTGTATACTGTATTTGAAAACATTTTATTTCTCCCAGGAAATCTGCCCAAGTGAGTTTATTGATTGTTGTGGCTGCCTGGATCAGTTGAGAAGGGATACCCAGTGTTTTAGTTTCAGGCTAACAGCTTTGATTTTGGGTTGAGTTTAATAAACATAGTATGGGGAGCTGTTCCAAAGAAATGAAAGAAACTGAGATCTGTCCTTGTCTCATCAGAGTGAGCCCACACACAACAGCTTCCCAAGTTCATACATTATAGAGATGTAATGTTGATGTAGTGTCAGTCAAAATGCTGCAGGTGACTATAGACTGTTATATTGGGATTGAGTTGCTAGGAAACAGCTTGGGTCCAAGTTTTTTCAGATAGAGTTGACATTAGCAAACACATCTTACTGTTTACTTTCTGCCTAATATCATCAGTCACCAATATCACCTGCACTGTCTCAATGGGCTTTGGGTCCTTGGGATTCAGTGGGAGCCATAGGTTACCAAGAAGAACAGAAATAAAAAAATACAACTATGTGGTTATAATCCAACAGCAGGATTATAATTGGATCAATACAAAAGTAGAAAATCCAATCCAAGAGGTATAAAAACAAAATGGGTCAGTAAAATTAGTTACTTATTACTGGATTTAATGCAATACATTCAGTGGGAGTCCATCTGAAATGAATAAAGGAACTGATGTTTTCCATACAGATTATATGAGCCCAGCTGGTGTATCTAACTTCTACTTTACATAAAGTTAATGTTGATAATCAAATCTGCTTTGCGCTGCCCTGACTTACTTTCTAGAAAGCCAGTGCACAGTGTGTAAGCCTGATCAGTCATTCATTGACATCTGCTAAGCCAAGTCTGACAGCTCATGATGCGATGTAATTTTTAAGGTTACAATCTAAACAATAACCTCACTCATTCATTATATGGTATTTGTTGTGTAAAAGTGCACCTGCTTTCCCCTTAAGGTTACTTTTTTTTTCTTCCTAAAAGTGTATTCATTTCTTCTGTTTGTGGAGGTAATCATTAATTCAGTGGTTTGCCACCGCCTCCTATAGTCAGCTATGGAAAACCCTGTATTGTAATTGGCTTTTTGTGTTTTGAGGCACACATGGCTTGATATACAAAACAAGATTACACATAAATATAAACAGTCTTGAGAGGAGTTAATCCCAGTCTTCTTGTTTCCCTCCTCCAGAGGCAGCAAAAGCTGCTCACCAGTCAGTCATCGGAGGCCTGGTAGTGGACACCCCACCACATCCAGCACTGGGTAATATTGTTGGTCCAGCGGCAGGAGTGCTGTCCAGCGTGCCTCCTCCATACCAGCCAGTCAGTGTGCGACACCTGGACTCTCAGTCCAGTTCAGAGGAGCCTCAGGATTACCTGTGGCTGGCCAACTGTGAGAGTAAAAAGCCTGAACCCAACAGGTGAGTTAGTTTGTATGTATACATATACTTCTATTGTCTGTATGAGTCTCCATATTCACTATGTCGGAGTGCTATACTGTGCTGTACTGTGATGTAAGCTTGTCTTTGTGCATTTTTTCAGCCCATTTATTCTTTTTGTACATTTCATCTGTACTGCCACTCTTGTCCTTGTCTCTGCTGTGTGGTGTGTGTAGCTCAGTGCAGCTTCACTCTCCATTGGAGGGAGACCAGGAGTATTTGCTCCTGGAGGAGTGTGAGAGCAAGACTCTTCCTCCACAGGCTAGTCTGTGAGTGGCCAGCCATCCAGCTGGAACTGCCTGCTTGTGTGGAGTGCTACACATGTATATAAAAAAGAAAACAAGACAGACCAATAGAGACACACAAACATACACTCAACTGTAGATTTACATGGCTTTTGTAAATCATAATTAGTGCTGGAGTAGACGTGTTTGACTCTAAAGCAACTACCTCTTTCTAGATCAAAACGGACTGAGTTGCACTTTACCTAACACTTTATCTAAACATGGCATGTGTAGATATTACCCAACAGCTATTTAGTACTTCAGCCTTTACCCAAAAGGAGATGCTTATATGACAAGAGGTATCTGAATTTAACTTTAGGCTACTAACAATGGCTTGCAACCAGTGCTGTGAAGTTTTCACTATGACTGTGTGGATTTCTTAACTTTTCAAAATCAGCATGTTTTTGTGGATATTTAATTCCCTGGTGTATATATGTGTTCTCTTCTCAGAGCCCATGCTGAGTGTTCCAAGTCTACCTCCTCAGAGACGGACCTGAATGACAACCTCCCCTCTCACCGCACGCCTACATCCTCCACCTCATCAGCGAAACACACCTCGCACAACGGCTTCTTCCCACAGCACCCGGCCCCTGCCTCTGCCTCTTCCATCTACGACTCGCCTCCATCACGTGGTGCCTCGCTCTCAACTGATGGCGGCCTTTACCACCTCCCTCGCAGCTACTCCCAGGATACTGTGCTGCTCCCCAAGTCAGCCTCCTCCCCTCTAGGTCATCCAGACACTGGGGATGCCTCTGAGCTTTATGTCTTTAACACACCATCACGGAAGCCCTCGATGGAGACACAGTTGCGCAACCTCTCCATCAGTTATGATATCCCACCTACACCTGGCGCAAACTGTACCTACCAGGTGCCACGCACGTTGTCATCATCAACAGGGGTAGGAGGCTCAGAGGGTGGGGGAGATGTAGTTCCCCCTCCGAGACCACCTAAGCCTTCGCTCAGCTCCTCCTCAGGACTCCCACCACCCCCTACTGAGCGCTCACCTACGGACACCTATTGTGTGCCCCGGTCGGCCTCAGAGACAGATGGGAACTACTGTGTGCCTACTAGTGCTGGGAATAAAGCATTACGCAGCAACACTATTGGCACTGTGGACTGTTCACGCCTCCGTAAAGGTTTGGGAGAGTTTTTTCTTTCTCTTTTTTGCTGTTGGAGTAGAGTACTGGAAAACTACTATGAAATAAGAAAATATCTTTTATGATCCTGAAATATAAAAATCTAAATATAGTGTTTCATAGGACACACACGCACAAAGCCTCTTTCCTCTATAAGATTTTGACCTTTATGTGCAGTGATATTTATCTTCAACTAGACACATTATAAATGTCCCTATGAGGATTTTGCACAGTTTTTATGTCGACATTCGGTACCCTTTTCACTTTAATTTGATGGATGATAAGAGACATCTCTTAGAATGTTTTCTTCCAGCTGCATTCCCTGTTTTTGCCTTTAGTCTTCTGTTTTGTTCAAAATTCATTCAAATTGTCAAAAGCTTATCAGACCTGAATAGAGCAGACTTTTCTGCAAATGCCTTGAAGGTCTTTTAGGCACTTAATGATGGTTTGTGCAGCAATTCCACTCATATATATTGGTTACAATACTCAGTTCTAACATTTAAAAAGCAAGCAAGATACATTAAAAATCATCTTCATGTATCTTCACTTACCACAGATATCTTTGGCTAATTATTAAATCTGACAACACAAGACACGTTCATGTGATCTTTTAAAATATTGTATTATCTATTAAAGTTGGGGTTCACAAGTTTTTATCACTTAACAGCCATTTCTGTGCACCATCATCACATTCACTGTGTATCAAATCAGAACAAGAATCTACTCAAATCTGACAAATCACAGCCTGAGAAGATCTTCTGAATACAGTTGCCTTTTATTGTAATAGTTAAGCAAAAATAGAAAATAAAGTAGTTCTTATGATAAGTTTACCCTAACAGCACAAATTTTAGATCATCTTTTGCAGAAAGGCTTAATAAATAGAAAACTTTCTGGCAAGAAAAGAGAAACATGAGATGTAAAGATGGTCAAAATAGTATATTCTTCCCCTTACTCTTCCCTCTTGTGGTGACAAATGTAATTACAGAGGTATTAGAGGCCAGATAATTGTTTACACAACTCAGAAGCCTTTGGTGTAATACAGCAGTCAGTCTTACCTGTGCCGCACAAATAGTGAATATCCCAGGTTCATCTGATGATATGTTGTGTAATTTTACACGGAATGGCATTGTGGGTGTGGTGAATATTTCTCCCTCCATGAGACTGGGTTGAATGATTGATCTTTATTCTGCATCCTGATGATGTAAAGGGAACAAAATGAAAAAACACTGTAAAGAACCACTGGACAAAAATAACCCAGCATATGTGAATTATTTGCACTGTAATAAGCATGGGATTTTATATGACCCATTTGAAACACATTTTTATTGATTTGATTGGATGCAGTTACAGTATTTCACAAAAATGACATGCCTCATTATAATTAACCCCCCCACCCCCACCACCATGGTCTTACCCATCTTAGTTTTCAGTTGACACTTCCATTTGCTGTACAAGCTCTTTCTACCATTTGCTGTGGTTCTCGTGGCCGTAAGTGAAATGCATTAGTGCCTGCTTCAGTGCGTAATGAGAATGCAAAACACACTAATCATGTACCTCACAGTAGAGCCCTTACACACAGTTGCAGACCTCTATCCCACTCAGCAAATGAATCTTTGCAGAGTCATGCAATCACACATTTAATTGGGCCTGTATTGCGTATGTCAGTATGATGATATTATGGCTTGAAATGAAGGCATATCACTCTGGTAAAGATAGTGTAGTGTGAAATTACCATGTTTTGTTCTACAGATCAAATAATTAAATGCCAAGAACCCATTACAACTGCTATTTATCCTGTTTAACTTCTAGTATATATTGTAATTATGTGTATATGTGGTAATATGATGTGTTTTTTGCAGATTTTGTATCCCAGGACTGCTATGACATTCCTAGATCATTCCCCTCGGACAAAAGCTGCTCGTTTGACTTCAATGAAAGCTTCAACAGCTACTTCGTAAGTGATAAGATCATAATACTGTTGATCCCTGCCGTGCATGAAAGAAGCAGCTGACACCTTAAGGGAAAACATTCATGTTGTGATTGTGGATACTTTGACAATGTTGAATATAAGTCATTTTATATTGGAGACAAAACATGTTCAAATGCACCCAGTATTGACTGGGTGCATTTGAACATGTTTTGTAATATGACAGTAATTCACTTGATTGTGGGTAGTAGAAATGTGCAGGATGATGGACATACCAGATACAGCAGTTTTTTTTAAATTTTTTTTATTGCACTGCTTGGTATAGACAAAGACTAAAGAATACTTTAGAGTTTACATTCAGCTGCTCTCATGATTGTGTCAGTTTACTTATTGGGTTCTGTTTAGCTTGTATGATCAGCAGAATGTGAAATTCTGCTAAGTCTTGATTTTGCTAGAAGTTTTGCTTCCAGTTAGATCACGCTTAAACATTAAGGCTAGCTGCACAGCTGGTTTACCGCTAGTCTGTGTTACCTACTGCTCCCGAGCATCTACCTGCAATTTGTCAGGTTTTTGTTGGTGCAGTATATGCTGGCTACTATCAAAAACCACCTATCTGTATGCTTTTGTATCGGCAGTTTCTTTGAAATCGTCCTTGATTGAATCACTGTTGCCGTATCATTGAAGTTTTCCGTTTTACAGGCAGCCTTGCACCAGCTGTGTCTCTTTTTGTTTGTGAACGTGTGTATTCCATATGACCCTCAGAAAAACAAAGGGATGATGCCAGTGGGTAGCCAGTCCACAGAGGACGTAGACCAGAACTACGTACATATGGCCAACTCCCCGTCACATCATCACTCAGGCAGTTTGCCAGAGCCAATGCATGAACCCAACTATGTGCCCATGACTCCGAGCACCATGGAGTTCTCCTCTCTGGGAAAGCAGGTTCCCCCGCCCGCCCACATGGGATTCCGCTCAAGTCCCAAGACCCCTCCCCGTAGGCCAATGCTCAGTGACTGCCAGCCCCCACCTGTGGACCGAAATCTCAAACCTGATCGCAAAGGTGAGTAAAAAATAGGTGTGCATGCATGTGTAGCTGTGACTTGGTTTGTAAATGTTCTGATTAGACATGTTGGTGTTGTGGGTTTGATGTGTGTTGAAGTCTATTCTTGCATTTAACTTGCTTCAGTATGCTCAGTATTCACTAATGCAACAACTGTCTTAACACTCAGCTGCTTCTCAGTGCTGGCTCATGGTCATAAATCCATCATTTCTAACCATTTTCAAAGCACTGTCTTTCTTTATCATACTTAGGTTGCCATTATTAAAAAGGGTTTCAATAATGGTGTAATAAAAATGGTTCTCTGTCATTTTGTCTCCATTGGTTTGTCTGATGTATTAAATACCAACCACAACCTTCCTCCGATTAGATTATTTCACCTGTTGATGAATTAGTTTAGTGTCTGCAACATCTTCTTACATCCAGCACAGTTAGCTCCTTTTCAAAAGCACTTTTGTCCCTAGCTCAAGAGGCCCTGTAGCTCATTTTGGAGGGGGCTGGTCTCTGTGCCATGGAGTGACCGAAGCCCGGAGTGGTCACCTCCATCCCCTTTGTTCCCGTCATCTGAATGGAGCTCTTTGATGAAAGACCTAATAGCAAAGGGAACTGCAATCTGGGCAGATTGAAAGGCTGAGTAATGGGCAACGAGAGAATGGGAGCTGAAGAATGACAGTGAGACAGGGAGTCATCACAAAGGCAAATCAAAAGCCAGGGCTGTTATTGTCACTAAAGAAAATAGGACATGTTATGAAGTTTTACATTTCCCGCTGGGGAATCCTTCCATGCGTGACATGTGGGCTTTTTTCTGTGACCTTTTCAGTCAGTCATCTCCAAATTTGGCATGCATCATCACTGGACTATCATGACTTTCATTATTCCAAATTATCTGAGTGCTCTTTTACAGGCCAACCAATTTTAGGGCATTGCTCATGTTTCACAAAAAGAGCCATAACTTTAATCTTCAGTACTCAAAGGACTTGGATGTACTTAAATATGTGATTATTTTGGCACAGGGGGCGTTACAGTAGAGTAGTTATAACACTTAAATTCTGTATGATAAATAGTTTATGGTATGTGGTGTATTGGACCGTCATTACAAAATTTATAAACTGGAGTTAAGCACTTTTGTGTGTGCCCTCAGCCAATATAATCATTGGTACAGTGTATGGGAGCGATACCCCATGTATTTCAGATTAAGGACAATAGCTCTAGATTTAGTGGATGTAAAATAAAAGTTTGTAATCCATCATTTCCAGAAAGGTATGGGAGTATGGGAGGAGAAAAATATTGCCCATTTGTAGTTTGTATATTTTCCTGATTTTTCTCTTTTGTTTGTTCACTTTAAAGTCATATAGAGCACTGTTCACCACAGTATCTCATTTTACTGTCTTCATGATATTTGTTTTGGTTTTATTAGAACTAAGAGACAGTGGTGTATTGTATATATGGTGTGTTGAAACATTTACAAACTCTTCTGTTTAGCTTTCTCCTCTGATGGCGTCACACTAATTTGCTTTTATGTTATATAACACCCTTTATACCTGATGATTTGGAAGGTGCTATATGATATTATTATAGTGTAGATTCAGCCCTCAATCCCACTGCCCCTGGCATAGAGTAGAACATAGAGGAGCATAAAGCACAGTGATTTCAAATATGGACCGAAATGTTTAGCAGATGTCCCTGAATATTCTTTTGGTAAGTTTGGTAAGCAGATGGAAACTGAAGATAAGTAAACATAAATGAGTCATATCTCTATTCAGAAGTATTGATATAAGGTATTTATTTTTATACATTTTGTCTAAAGCAGAGAGTAGGGATGAATATGTATAAGTAGAATATCACATGCTTGTTTGATTTCTCCTTGCATATTGTTCATTTCTTTATTCACCATGAGCCAAGCTAAATGTATCTACACTCTGGACTAATTCTACTCACTACCAACTGTACTCGTATTTTGTGCACTGTATGTTGTGAAGGCTTTGATATCTCTGGTCTGGGATTGGTTTCATTTTATCAACACTATTTGTGATTCCATTTGAATTAATTTTCTTAGTTTGAGATTGTGGCACATTTAAGCTCTTGCCAGCACTGCAGAAAATGTTGTAATCAGTGTGTTAGTGTAAAATGAGCTTTGTGCCTCATCAGTAAATTACTCTGTTCTTCAGATTTGTTTGTGCTCTTCTCAACATGACATGATTTCTCAGTGTACTCTCTTCTACACTGCTCATCGTGCATGCACAGCTGTGATGTCAGTCTTTGTGTGGGAAGCCGTGGTGCATGGAGTGAGGTGCATGTTGGGCAGTATGGGTCTGCTGTTGTCATGACAATCATCTTCTTGATAACTATGCTGTACAAAAAGGTGACTGGGTGTACATGAGGGTGTAGTTTTGCTGTTCAGCAAAGTCTCGTCTTTTGCTTTGCATGGCAGAGCGGTTCTTATAGTCGGGTTTAACTGTTGTGATCACCAAAAATTTTATAATAAGCTAAGTCTTCTTTCACCAATCAGGTCAGAGTCCTAAAATAATAAGAGCAAAAGGTGTCGGTTTAGAGCGAACCGACTCTCAAACCGTAGGTGAATTCCCAAGGGGACGACGCAAGGGTAGGTACTCCACACTGAACTGCCTTTGTGTACCTGAAAACTTTCCCTTCTTTGACCTGTCCAAACTCTACTTCATCTCGACTCTTTGCATGTTGTAAATAGTCCACTGTGGGATATCTCTTGTTTCTCAGGCCTGTTGGTTGTAGAAGAGATTAACTGTGTGCACCAGAAAATGTACCTTATTATTTATTATTTGTGAAGAGCATCTCCATCCAGATACCCAAATAGGTTTAAAAAAATATGAAATGGAGTCTTAAAGTTCTAAATCCTAGCAGGGGTGGATGGGTGTGCACTTCACGCATGGTAGACTGCAGTTGTTAGTTTTGGAGCTCACAAGCAGTCACAACATACCTTTACAACTTAACTGTTATTGCCATTTTACGGAAATATCCCCTCACTCTGATGTGACTTCTTATATGCAGTCAACCTAATGCCATTAGTTACTAACATTTCTTTTCCAAAACATTTCTTTTCATGTTTTTTGTTTGCAGTTGAACATATTGTGGAAAAACACACACTCAGATGTAACAGCCACAACAGGATTATTCTCATAAAAACACTCACATGGGCTCTGGAAAGTAGTAGATAGCTCGTCAGGAGGAAATTGAACAGTGATATCATCTAATCAAAGAGAGACTCACATAAATTACCATATCCACTCTCCTGCTTGTGTACATATAGCGTGTACTGGCAGTGGCTACCTTGTGCATAAAGTATGTAGTTTACAATGTTTTAGTCCAACTCTTGTGACAGAGACCATGGGTAATGAGCATTTATGGTGAACATCTATTGTGAGCTGCTCTGTAGCCACCTTTGAAAACATGTAAGTTGTTGTTATATTGAACACAATTTTGCATTGATTGTACATAAGGCCCAATGTTTTCAGCGGATTGGTTCAAACTGTGTTTCACACAGGTTTAATATCTTCACATATGCAAAAGTTGTCTTCCTGCTATAGAAGTTTCACCACTGTTTTCTGGAGACAAGATCTGCATGTGATAATACTAATACTTTGGGTAACAGAAAGTGAAGGAATAAGTGGGGGGAAATGAGCTCCTGCATATTAGTTATATGATTCATTACTTTATTTGTAATTTGTAAAGCAATGAATAATTAAGCCAGAAAAATTTAGATTTTCTCCCAGATTTTTGTATTACCACTTTTTAGCTATTTGTAATTATTGAAAAATAAATACTGATAAAGCAAAAGTAATGAGCCATGCTTGTGGTGTTTACATGTCAATTCGTTATGCAGTCTTTTGTTCCAGTTTTAATCTGTATCAGAAATTATTTTATGACATACAACACTAATTTATGCACAAATAGGTTGATAAACTCCACGATACATATACAGCATTTAGCTTTGCCACCCTTACATACATGTACCTTAAACGTGTCTTGAGCAGTGACAGATGTGACATGTGTACTGGTATGTGTACCTTGCTTCAGGAAAACCTGCTCCACTGGAGATCAAACCACTGCCAGAATGGGAGGAGCCCTGTACGCCTGTCCGCTCACCCGTCACACGCTCATTTGCTCGGGAGTAAGTATTTAAAATGTTCTGAATTATGTTTTCATAATTCTGCATTTTGCTAACAACTAAGGGGCATGTTCACACTACTCTGCTTTCCCATGAGCCTTGTTTTTATTTTTAGTTGGAAGTCAAGAGGGGATGCTGTCACAGAAGAGGCACTGTGCCTCACTTATTATTAGGAAGATTGGAGTGCTTTTCCAAGTTGAGAAAAATGCAACTTTTCAGAGAAATACAGGCCATGGGACAATAAAAATAAATTGCTGCACCTCATCTCCTAGTGACTAAAACCAATGATGTTGTTATGGAAACTGTGTGTGTTGGCCTACCTGCTCTTTATATTACCAACGTAATGTGCAGTTGAGGTTTTTGTCTCTTTTGTAAGAACATGTACTTTGGTGTGAACATGCCTTTTTGGTAGTAGATACACTTAACTTAAGAAGTAGGCACTAACACTTCATGCATTACTAGAGTCACTTTGTGACCAAAGTAGCACTGCTCATACAAACAGGTCTGGGATCTGCCTCAGAGCTACATCATACTGAACACAGTTTGTTGGCTTATCTGGGATGAGGTCTATTTCTGTGCTTAGTGCCGCAGGGACTCTTCTGGCTGCAGTGGTTTATTGCTGCGGCTGTTATGTCTGTATTATATTTTGTGCTCACCAGAGAGTGTATTTGCCTTGAAGTCGGTGTGTAAACATTGTGAATGCTGCTCAGTCTCTCTAGGTTTCCAATGCCAACGAGACCCCCGTCAGTGCATAGCATGGCCTCCAGCACTGACTCCGAGGAGTGTGACGAGCATTATGTAGCCATGGTCTCTAATATGTCAGCAGATGATCCAGTATGTAACACATAACTATCCTCTGATATAAGAAGTTGCATGATTACTTTTTTCCTATGCTTCTCAAATCGCAGATTATCAAAGTTACAGAAAGATGTGATAAATGTCTAATTAGATTTTTCTTGTGATATGTTGTTTTAGTGGGTTCTTGAATCTATGTTGCACATCATATGAAATCTACAGACAGTTTTCACAACAGATATACAGTAGAAGATTTTCTATGAGGTAGACAATCAGTTTCTGATTTGAACACCATACAGCCTGGTATGTGAAGCTGTAGTTGTTGTTCAGAAAGTGTTAGAAATCCCATTTCCAGTCCTTGCTCCTCTCCCTGATCCATACATTAGTCTGGACAAATTAATGGTTGCTGCAGACGGACTCCTCGCCACTTAAAACTCTTTTCTTTGCAGCTTCCTCTTTATCCTCTTTATCCTCTGTTTTTGTTCTTTTGCTTTTCAGGAACTATGTTCTTTAAAGAATGCTTGTTTTTGTCAAATCAGTACCCTTACTGTAGTTCAAAAGATCCATTTTTGTTATTTGTGCAGTGGGTAAAATTTAATCAAGTTGTGGTATACTGTAGTCTTTTGGTAATGCGGCTGCAACAGGCACAATTGGTTTATACATCATTTTCATTTCTGAAGAATAATACTGGGCACATCAGCTATGCACTGATGGGATGACATTTCTGTCAACAAGGATACTTTCTCTCACAGTTTGGGTATTAGATGTACCTTTTTCTATTTTTCTTGCTGTAACAGTCTGTTTATATTTTTTCCAACATTTGCTTCAATGTTGTCTGCTGACTTCCTCTTCTTTCTTCACTCATGTTAATTTCTTTCTCCCTAGTTCCTCATTTCTCTGATTTCACAAGACTCTGGTTTCATCCATTTTCCTTTTCTTGCATTTTGGTCTTGACCATCTGCTGTTCTCTTTTTTTCCCCCCTTTGCGACTACTTCCTTCTTACTGTGTGTAGAGAGGAGTCCTTCTACTGCACAGTCCCCATCACCCCTGTAAAGAGGGAGGTGGAGGAACTTGACACCATAGAGGAGGTGAGCAGGGTTGCCAGGTTAGACATTCAGGGCCTGCCCTGTCAGAACACCAGAGGTCACCAGTTTCAGGTGTTATCAGATGAGAAATTCAGCCAGTACATAGAGCAGACTTTGCAGTGCTTATATCAGCCCCCAACACCAGCTCCAAACTGTGGCTTGAATACCACAGTTTGCAGTGATTTTCAGACGTTATATACCATCACTCTCCTTACAATTAGTATGTTCTAGTTTTGTCACCATCCTAGTTCTAATAACTCCACCCCACTTGTAGTTAGAAATTAAACACTGCCTATTGGTCCAACATGTGCCTTTAGTGTTGTCACAATACCATAATTTTGTTTTTTTTCTACTTATACTTAAGTCCTTTGTCCTTATCTTAAATCTTGAAATTGATGTTTTTATATAATGAGAAAAAGACAGCAAAACATGTGTCACAGAACCACAGCTTTATTTAATATTTAATTCTGCAATCTGATTAAATGCCAATTCAAAAGAAAATGTGTGAAAATCATGTAATATGGTTTTTTGGTGGGTTTTTTTTTTTTTGGCAAAGTTATGTTTTTCATTGGAGAGCTATCAAGCAAAAAGAGTTTTGGCATACTGTTTGGTACCAATTTCTTTTGTTAGATGTATTTGGAAAATGGTGCATCCATCATTCAACAAGTCTTGACAGTCTGGTGCTGTCAGACATGGGATGAGCTAGATGAAAAGAAGTTCACTGATTAAACAAATTTATTCTTATAATAAAATGATGGTCAGATTCATCTTAATAGCTCCATCATTTACTACTTGCTCCAGTTTTGACAACCAGTTTACCTGGACAGTGATTTTGATTAGTACTATGCCTTTAATTGAGCAATCCACAAACCTTTCATACCTGTATGATGACCCTCTATAGACTGTCCTGAATACGACTTGGACTTGCAGAACATGCTGTGAAAGTACCAACTTTTTTGATACATTAAACATCAGATCTCACAAAAACATTTTGGTTATTGTGACAACACAGGAATATATTTGAATATGGGCTCTGTTTCACCCTGATATTGCTTCAGTGTTTCTCTTCTCTCAATAAAAGCATTCTTTCCTGGTTTATGTAGAACGTGAAGCTTGCTCCGTCCATGACTGCCGATGGCGGTAGCAGCCCCATGGTGAAGCCAAAGGGAGACAAACAGGTGGAGTACCTGGATTTGGATCTTGACCCTGGCAAGTCCACCCCACCAAGGAAGGTAGGAAGGGATTTCCATTGATTATCCCAACAGCTTGAGCTGCACACTCACAATAAGATCAAAACATCTGAAGGATTGTCAATACTGACCTATACGGTTTTCCTTCTCTAGATGAAAAGCAATGGAACTGGCATGGCAGCATCAGATGAGCGTGTTGACTATGTGGTTGTAGACCAGCAAAGGACACAGGCCCTTAAGAGCACCCGCGAGGCCTGGAACGATGGCCGCCAATCCACAGAAACGGAAACCCCTTCCAAAGGACCCAAGTGACACTGTTGTCCCAGCCACCAACCCACCCTCCAAACCCCCAAACCGTTGGGCCATTTAAACTAGTGATGGTTCTGGTTTGTGCTTTGGGGCGGTCAAGCTGTCATGTTCCACCTCAAATAGATCCTTAGTGTGTAGGGGCCAGTGGAGCTTCATAGCCACTCAACTGTCTATAGTTTACACTGCTGTCAAGCCGAGAACAGCACTGTGTGTACAGTTGTAGGAAGAGGTGCGGGCCAGGAATAAGCTGTATGCAGTATGAAAGTGGGTGGAATGATTGGACTTGTCCTCGGGGTTTGACTTAAGCAGACTCATGAACTTTGAACATTCACTGCCTCCTATATTGGATTCGTTTTTTGTTCTGTTGTTCACCTTTCAATGGCTGGTGGACTGATCCAGAGTTAACATTTCCTTAAATTATAATGCTGTTTGATGTTGTTTTGGAGTGTAAGTGAAATCACTTGATAACATGATCACAGTACTTTGTCAATGCAACACTCTACTAGTTAGCATAGCTAACAGTAACAGTGTTGATTTCTCCTGTTTGAACAGGGTGAAGTGTCCTTAGGCACTGCTCACAGGTCAGTTTAACTATTTCTTCACTCAGTCAGGGTAGATGGCTGAAACTGAGACTGTCTGTGTCTGAGGAAACTTCAAACCAGAACCCTGAGATAACCCAGTACGACAGAATTTCATAGAGATTTTATTACTTTTCTTTCAGTGCAAAGGCAGTTGAACTCGTTCATTTGACATGTAACCAAGTGCTCAATTTAAGCTTTGGATTCACTCAAGGTTTAATCCACTGAACATGATTTGATTTCCATTTACTTTGTAAGTGGAGATGCTTCAATCTGTTATAATGAAAGTGCAAAGACTGTACAAAAGTGTTATGTATATAAACAGGAAAAGTGTCCTTTATTTGTATGGAATATCCAGCGTGTTTGGCTTGAAGGTATGTGGATTCTGCAGGGTAGAATCCTGTGCCTGTCTTAGGTGGTATCAGGACTTGTGATCAAAGAATGAATTACTGTGAGTTTTTAGAACGTGACAGGTTTTCTATAAGTTATGCAAAGGTATCAAACTTAGGCTACAGAGAGAAAATCAGGTACTCTTTAAATGCAAACTAATACAACTATCCACTTCTAATTTATTTCTCAAGTTATTTCATCAGGTGGATGTCGTGTCCACTTTCAGCTCAGTATTCTTGATATCACTTGCTAAAGTCTGTTAAAATGCTTAGTTTGACATGCGCTGGTCAATTAGTTTCACAGGTTCATTGATATTCCTCATTTCTCTCTCCTCTTAGGTTTAATTTATTTCAAATTGAACTGGCATACAGTTTTGGGAAATTGACTGCCTCATGTAGTCAACTAAATACATCTTTTATAGACAGTGAAAAATCTTTGTCTGCATAGATCTGTGCTTTACTAACCTGTGAACTCTCAGTCAGAAGTCCCAAGCATGTGCTGCCACAAGATAAAATCATTGCTGTACATATTTTGCCATCAGTTAGATTAACATGTATCATCTGAAAAATGTGCCTACTAAGTCATCTACATTCTACTTCACTCTTTCCTTATTGCGGTCTCTTTGTGATATGGACTGCAAAGCTGATGACGCTTTATCTTTTTTAATGAATCTCGACAGAAAATGTAAATTTTAAAAGTGGACTAAATAAAATCAAACCTCTTATGCTTGTGTTGTCTTTTTTCAATATGATTTTCATTATGATTGGGGAAGACGAAAGAATTGAATAGGAAGTACAATATTCTGTCCTGTGCATGTTGAGTTTTCTGTTAGATTTATGTCTTTAAAGCACTGAGACATTAATTTTGAAAAGATAATGATACCATTCAACATGCACGCATACCTGCATGTCTTTAATTCCTAGCTCTGTCAATTTCAGAGTTTTAATGAACAAGCGAGCAATTAAGTTTCCAATAAACTTTTAAACACCCTGAGCAATTATAGCCTGTAAACATGATCTTATCATCTGAATACCTGAGGATGAAACAACCAAATAATACCAATCTTTCCAGCAATGACAGTGCCCACATTTACATAACCTAATTTAATACAACCAAACTGAACATTTTCTAGTTTCTAGTTTCCACAGCTACAACTTCAGTATTCTCAGCTGCACTGAGCCATTATCTGGTGAGAAATGTGATTATGATTATAATATAAAAATACAAAATCTGATAATAGTTGTAATTCAGGTAGACACACAGACCAAAAATATAAATGCAACACTTTGTTTTTGTTCCCATATTACTTGAGGAAAAAAAAAAAAAAAACATTTGCTAAGCACACAATTGGCCTCTTTCTCTTAGATTTTGTTCACAAATGTGTTTAAATTGGTTAGGTCTCTTCTGTCAAAATCATCCATCCATCTGACAGGCGTGGCATATCAACAAGCTGATTACACAACATGATCAGTGCACTGGTGTGCCCTCAGGCCGGTTACAATACAAAAAAAAAAAAAAGACAGAATTTAAGATTTTGTATGGCTTGGGCTACAGGTGTGCATTTTTTTGGGGGGTGGTTGGTTGATCAGGTTGGTGATTGTGGCCTGTGAAATGTTGGGCCACTGCTCCTCCATGGCTGCGCAAAGTTGCTGGATATTGGATCACACTGTTGCACACAGATTCAGAGCTGGGATGCTCAACTTACAGGAATTGTGCTCGGATCCTTGCAACATGGGGCCATGCATGATCATGCTGCAACACGAGGCAATGGCAGCGGGTGAATGGCACAACACTGGCCCTCGGGATATCGTCAGTGTATCCCTGTGCGTTCAAATTGCCATAAACACGCATCATAAGGCACTCTGTTCACAAACTGACATTAGACAATAACAAACCGCTCAGCCACACAATGCCATGCACACACACACTGAGTGACCTTTTTATCGGGACCAGCCCAAGACACACCTGCGCAGTAATCATGTGTAATCAGCATCATTATATGCCACACCTGTGGTGGATGGTCATTGGTGCATATCATTTTTTTTTTTTTTTCTAATTCACTTCATGAAAAAACAAGTGTTACCTTTATATTTTTGTTTTTTATATTTTTGCCATCTTTGTTTGTTTTTAATGGGTCAAAATCAGAAATAAGGATATTGTTTTGATTTGCGCCTGCACAGAAAAACCGTCGAAGAAGCTGGAAATGTCTTCGGAACAGAGGTAAGGTATGGAGAGGAGTTTTGTGCTAACACTATCCCTGTTGTTATGTTAATTTCAAGATTGTATTATTGGGGAAAAACAACAATCTCAAATATAAAGCATGAAAGACAAAATGAACCTCCTACGGCCGTCTTTCATAGGTTCAGTAATTAAGGTGTTTAATTCTATCTAAATATGGCTACCTAATTAGCTCATGACTAAAGGTTTGTGTGACGCAGCTGGATAACAAACAATAACGAAGCGCGTCCAAATTTAGGCGAACAACTGCAGGTCATCTTAGTTCAGAATTTTTGTTTTCTCAAAAATGTATGTAAAATAGTATTTGTGGTGAAGTTTGTGTTAAGACGGATGCAGATGTAGAAATGGGTTAGTACGTTTGTATCTTGCAGTGCAAAATATATTCTGTTGAGTGCTACAGGTTCTATCGGCCTCAATGTTTTATTAATTAATTATGCTTAAAAGGATAATTGAGTTTATTTTCACCCTTGGTCCAACTATCCCTACTTTTTGTTTCACTTTTCACCACAGGGCCACTTAGAGAATATACTCCCAAACCGAAATCTCCCATAAGATCCCAGAAAGGCCAGAACAGCATAAACTGCTGAATCATCACACAAAGCTGAAGTTTTCACTATTCCCCTATTGACCATTAGATGGAGCTGTTGTTTGAAGAACTACCTGGCTCTCCTCAGCCCATGTACTTTGCCTGAGCCCACACCCTCCAGTGCGGTCACTTCTCTTGAAGTCCTCCTGTCTGAGGCTCTGCAGTGCTGTGGCAGCCTGAAGTACATTTATGATTTCTTTACAACGAGCTCCACATGCCAAGCTGCTGTTCTTTTGGGTAACATCATGGAGCTGGGCCCAGCAAGGGCCCTGAAATCCATGACCTTGTCATGTTGGATGCCCTTTTTTTTTTTTTTTTTAACCCAGATGTCCATATGTGGCTGGTTTCAAAACAGTATGTACATTGAGCAAATTCACTTGGGGTTGCCTAACATACCATATCTAATGGCGTGGTCTCTCCACTGGCAGGATGCTTTACAGGATTTTTTTTCAAGGGTGATTTGTGGTTAAAAAATTGCATTATCTTCTCATTTACACACAGTTATTTCTATATGTAATAACCTAGACTCAGCTTTTGTAAATACATGTTGTAAAGCACTACATTTCAACACATTGTTGAAATGTACACTCATCACTCCTAAAGAAATAATTAAATCTGAGATGGTCTTGGGGGTGGTTATGCCTGAAAGTGAAGCTTCTCACTGTGCGATCCAGAGATCCTCTGAGTGGATCTCAGATATTATTCTCTTTGTTGGGAGATGATGGGTTAGCAACAGCAGTTATATTATTGATCACAAAAAATAACATAATCTGATTTTAGATCTAAAGCCGTTTTCATCTCTGCAAGGGTGTGCATGAGTGTTCAGGTATGCATAGTTTGCAATGTCATCTGTTACCAGCTACTTCCCATAGATTTATGCATTCAATACGTGCTTCCAGTTTACTCAATGTAACGTGGGCTGACTGGCCTCACAGTCACATCTAATCCCCATAAATCTGTATTACTCCATCATGAGATATACTTCATACTACATAAGCCTGTTTTTCATATCAGTGGCTGTATGTAACCTTTTAATGGCTGTACAAATAACCTCATTAAAGCAAATGCCATTGTCATATTGGTATAGGATTATAATTGCTACTATGACATGCAGCAGATTGTAAAATGTTGCCATCGGGTAGCTTCATGCTTTCATCAAATGGAATTTTTTAAATTTTCATGTCACTCAGATTTAGCTGATAGGATGGCAGATTAACATATGGCAGTTGACAGGTTTTGACTCATTTTCGTTTTAAATTGCTCCCTTTTCAGTGTTCATATTTGGCTGGTTTTTATATGCTTTATGTGTGAGAACTAGATTACTGATAATGTCATCATCTAGCCCATGCCAGGGTTATTTTAATTTTATACTTGATCATGGGGACATGAACAACATCTCCCCATCTGTCAGCATGTTTTCAAGACTGGTACAAACATGTAACATAACTATTTATGTAAATATATGCGGTGTCTTAAAATTATTTCAGCTATCATTTACCCTTTCTCAGTTCATTTTCCTTTCAACAGCATTATAAGTGATTAAAAATTGATCATAAGAACCATACATCCCAACCCACAGTCAGCTTATTCACCTGGTAATGCCGATATTTCCAGGAAAGAAAATGCTATATACAGTATAAATCTTGTTAAGCAAATGCTTATGTGTTACAGCCAAGTACTCCTTATTCTTTATTCAGTTAAAAGCTACAAGCTGTTTTGTTGCAAAATTAAAAAAAAAAAAAAAAAAAAAAGATCTTAATCACTATCTGTGTGTCATAATGAGGGATTTTTTAACACTGCAATACAGCTCAAGCCTGCTCTGTTAGTTTACACATGTGCATCTACCTACACAGGCATAGTTGTGTGATGGTGCAACCTGGGGAGCCTCTATGCAGTATCTTTGGCAGTGTGTGAGTAATGGGGCAGGGAGAGAGTCTCTGGCTTCTTAACAGGGCCAACAGAATAATTATGAGGCGAGCTGAGCGGCTGTTCCTGGGCAGCAGGGAGCCTGTGAGCTTTATTGGTCGTAGCCTGTCTATTTGGACCTCTGCCTGGACTGATGGGAGCAGTCTGCAAGGTGGCCTGGGGTGCTGTCTGGTGGGGCCAGTTACAGAAGTATGCATGTCTAGGGGCAACTGTGGTGTGTTTTGCTGTAAGTGTGGTTGAACTACATAGAATTTCCAAACCAACTGAAGGGACTGTGTAGCTGATACAGTAGCGGTGAAGATTTCAGTGAGAGAGTGCAATGGTGCTCTTGTCAACAAAATCCTACTGACAACATGCTGGTAATTAATACCATTAGTATGAGTGAAAAGTCAGCACTATAGACTTCAGTAAATTATGCAGATGCATGTCATATTAATGGGGAACTCACTACAAATGTTGAAAATTAACATTCCTCAAGAGACATGTTTGCCCTAGTCGCATTACTGGGCTGGCAGTGCAATTGACTGATGGGGTAGATGCAGCTGCATGTGTCCTCTGCGAGTTACACATGCAACTAGAGTGCAACTGATACCAATATTGTATAAAAAAGTTTGGTTTAAAATTTTTTTTTTTTTCACTTATTGTTTGATAAAATGGTTACTACTTTTGCCAAGGAGGTTATGTTTACTTCTGTGTATGACTGTTTGTCAGCAGGATTACTGAACTGGGTCAGAGGAGAAACCATTAAAATTTGGCACTGATCCAGTGAAAAGGGTGGATTGAGGAATTTTCTTTGTCACTTTCCTAAACATTGGGAGATAGGGCAGTTTTTGACATTTTCATCAAAAATCAGACATCACTGCTGTTGAGATCTGAGTGTGTACAATTTAGTACAGATCCAGGCTATAATATGGATCTCAAAGACATGTTGAATTGATGGCCTTGGCGAAGGTATGCCATTCTAGTTTGTGACTAAGACATGAGACATTTCACAGTTAGGAAAAATAAATCTGTAAGTGCTGTCTGATAGACAGACTATGAAATTGTAACATGACACCAACGTGTCTTCTTCAGTTACTTAATTTGATTGGTTGTTTGGTCTGTAAAATGTGAAAAATTCTGAATGAAAATCTTCATTACAGTTCCAGAGAGCCCGAGGTGACGTATTGAAATGTTTTGTTTTATGCGATCAGTTATTTGATTATCGAAATTGTTGCTGATTAGTCAACAAAAAATTAATCAATTTATCAACTAATTGTTGCAGTGCACACTTAGTTACCAGTTAATTATATACACTTAGATGGCTATATAACGGACTAAAAAGTCCAATAGTCCTTAAATAATACCTTCAGAGAAACCTTTAGAGAAATGTTGATTCAGCTTCATGGTTAGTTTGAAGGCTGTAGTTTATGCAACACAGGACAGCAGCACCACAGCTAAACCCGTTTCAACAAAATCCGAACATTACACCCTTTGAAGGTAGGATTTATTGCCGGGCTCTTGTATCACACTGCATTAGTTTTGTATGGGTGTACCTAATAAGCTAGAGACTGTGATAACCCAACATCAGAGAATAATATCAGTCTGGCTAAATAATTTTTTGAGTTCAATTTGCATCAGCACATCAAATACAGAAATAATTGGTGGCTTTTGAAGGACCAATACAAGCAATGTGTGGCTTTAATTGTTTGTGCTCTTGACATGAAAAGTGTAGTTTCGGGGTGTGCTATGCAAATATGTATTTTCATCATAAAATGAAATCATGTCATGCAGCACAAAACTACAGACAATGTAACTGTTGTGACTAGTAGTATAAAATAAATTTTTCCAGGCACAGATCTGTAACTTTTGTTGGTATGTTTCGTTGTCTGGCTCTTATTTCTTTTGGGAGATATTAGTGTGTGTGTGTGTGTGTGTGTGTGTGTGTGTGTGTGTGTGTGTGTGTGTGTGTGTGTGTGTGTGTGTGTGTGTGTGTGTGTGTGTGTGTGTGTGTGTGTGTTTCATATGCCCATATTATTTACTTCACTTTTAATATATTATAATATTTCTGTCTGACTGTTGGTTGAACCCCAGTCCAACTTACCTGTCTCTCTGAATGAACATCCTGAATCTTGGATGTACCTCTGCTCAGCTGCATCTCATTACAGTACTTCCTGGCAGCCCTGTACTGACTCATGTTTACCGCATCTGTCGCACTCCTGGCAGCCAGTCTGTCATTCTCTTAACCCTCAACCCACCCAGTCAACCTCTCATCTCACCAGCATGCCGTCTATCTGTCCACTTTTCTTTGTCTGACTGCCTCTCTCCAGCTTTCCCTCGGTCCTCTCCATTTCAAAGCCTCTAATCACATTACGGCTGAACCAATGCTAGACTGAGTCTGAAACAACTCAAAACATAGCATCAGTGCTCAGTGAGTCCAAAAACAAAATGCTTTTTTTCTGTCCAGACAAAATCAATTTCTCCCCCTTGTTCAACTCTTAAGTTGGCCATGAAGCAATGTCCTCTTTACACACTCTTCCCAAAACATCACTGATAGAGGTGCATAGGCACTATAAAGAGAAAAAACACCAAAAATTGAATAGAGAGCAAAATGGAGATTGTTTATCAGTGTGCAAGATTCGGTGTAAAACAGATGTTAAGTAGAGGGTTATTTGGGGTGTATCTGCTTAGATATTCAATTTTTTGTCAGTGTGGATAAAGATTGTACTGTACAACAAGAAAGAAGCATTTTTGTTTTGTTTGCTTTCTGTATATTTTTAGATCAAAGCAACCCTCCTCTACTCTGTCAAATCCCTATCACTCAGCAACAGCCTGGCCTCACCCTCCTGCCTGTGCCCTGTCTTTGACATTATACCATGGATCCCACTTCCTGGCAATGGGCCAGAGGAGAAAAAAGTGAATGATTTCGAAATTCTCTCTCTCTCTCTCTTCTCCTTGCTCTTTTGCTCTCACCAAAGCTGGCTCTAATCAGATTTAGCAAAGGCGTGAGGATTGTTTTTTTTGCGTGTGAGTGCAATGTCATGAGGAGAGATTTGGAGTAGTGAAACCATTACTGTATTGGGAAGAGTGGTAATTGTATTTAGAAAGTAGGATTCAATGGGGGATCATAATTCAGCTTATGATTTGCATCATTTTCCACTCCAGTTTCACTGCATTTATTGCACATTGGCACAGGTCCATTAACTACACTGATGATTATTATATTACCAGGGATATAACTGCACAATTCCATTGCTCCAGATACTAACTTTACACTTCATAACGAGGTAGTATTAATTTTTAATAGCTTAAGGAATTTGCCTGAAGATAATACTAAATTTATCCCTCCTGAAGCACTATTATCCTCGCGCTAACGTCAGTCACTCCATGCACAGTAGAACTAAATGTTGCCCAACAGTTCAGTAATTTATTAATAGGATTTTGCTAATAGACAGCATTGTAGATTATCTCCTTCTTAGAGATGACTTGTAGATCTCCCCTCTAGATAATAAGTTAATGTTAGTGCAGTATTAATTGCTGGGGAGAAGGGGACCTCAGTTGTGCATACTAAGATAAGAATCTTTGATCACACAGCTGCCTGAAGATGGCGTGGTATTTTCTGCCTCTAGAGCGCTCACTGTTGGAGTCCCTTGACTCAAATATAGATTGGCTCCTTGAGTCTGGTCTTGGATATATCTGGATATGTTTCTGCCTCTGTCTTCACTTTTTGTTTTGTGGTGTGTCAGCTGTTCATCTGTGGAGCTGGTTGTCTTACACAGCGTCTTGGCACTCGCCAGTCTGACAGACTGTCAGCAGCGCTTGTGTCACATTATTGTCAGGAAAAATCTAAGTCAGGGAATACATCAAGTTATTGAAAAGCTATGTAAGGCTTGTTGACTTTAAGCACCTATGAAGAAAGTTGTTCTGAAAGAAAAAATTCTCCCTTGGTAAGATTTATCATCATTGCACAGTATCGAGGAAAATCCATTATGTATTGATAATTTAGATGCTATTTATGCAGATTAACAAGAATATCAAGTACTGTGACTAAGCTGTGAGGATGTTAAGCCCTGCTTCTTCCTCTACTCCCTCTTGTAGGATTTGCTGTCTGTAATGAGTTGGAAGCTGTACTGCACTGCATTGCAACATCTTACCACTTATAGACAGGCATTACAGATCATTAGTGCTGTGATTAGGTAACGGCACTTGCCACATGCAGTTCCTGTCGAAAAAGCAGATACCTCATCAGATATGAGTTGCCTGAAGTGGTTTTTAACAGGGGCTTGCTGGTGAGGGACACTTGAGCTCCGTTTGGCTGTTCTCTCCCAGTGAAAACATCTATCCATCTGTGTAATAGGCCTTGTCAAAAGTTTACTGAGAATCAGCAATTCACTTTGAGACTAGGCTCCGTTTGCCACTGAAAGTGACTCTGATAAACTATAAGAGCCCATTGAGGCAGTGAGCAGGCTTTGATGCATAGTGATAACCTGACAGTTGCTGTTCCCTTCTCGTTCAGTTTCTATTGTCAAGACCCTAAAGTGTGAAGTGATGTATCGTGTCTGTGTACATTCTTCCTCCTCAATGCCTTGTTATATATTTACAAATAAGAGATACACGCAGAAATGATTTAATTATCTTTCTTCTGCTCAGAATCCAATCTAAGTAACGTCCTGCCTCATTGAATAGCTTCATGTATTAACAGTTTCTAGTCATGATTCTTCCTCCCATAGGTATTTGAGATCATTATCTGCCTTTTTGAGTCCAGGAACTCACAGAATTTCAGCTTTCTGCTGGATTATAGTCATTCAGCTATACCAGTGACATCTAAAAGAACATACTGTCTATTGAAAAAAATGGTAGGTGGTAGAGATATGTATTTTTATTGTCATAAAAGTTTGGTCTTTCAAACAACTTACCTCGGTTGTATCAGATAATGGCCATAACTGATACTATCAAACTACTGTATATTTGAGCTTTTTTAGTTTGTATTGGTAACTTAGTTGATCACTGGTTAATGTTTAATTTTGTTTTTGCCTATAGATCCTAATGTTTTAAATGTAAAATGTTTTTGTTTTTTGAAGCACTTCAACATGCTTTAGAAGGACTAGAGTTTTTCATGGACATTGGTTTTTAATCTTAAATTGTTAAAAGGAAGATGACTGTTTGCCTCTTTCATTTTGAAGGTGAACCTAGTCTTTTGTGTGATCGGTGTGCCTTTTAACCACAGGTTAAAATGGAAAAAAAACAACTTGTTCAAACCTGAAAGAATGACTGCAGTCTATGGAAGTGGACACGATGATATAGCAGTAGTGATTTTTCCAAGCCTTTGAAAAAGGCAACTAAAATAAACAACTGTTTGCACATTGTATTCAAGCTATATAGATTTATATTTTTTTTTTTACACTTTTAGACTTTGCTTATGTGTGCTGAAAGTTGAAAAGAAAATACAGCTGATGCAGTGTACATGTATTTTGACTTTGATAAGTTTCACTCCCTGCTATAGAACACTGAAGAGGAAAACAGGCCTCGGTTTACAAATGCTTTAAACCTCCTGCTGTGCACTTTGTTAAATTTTGTGTCCAAACTTGGAGAGTGCAGGTCAGCACAGGGTGAAATTAAGAGTACATTGTGGTAGTGGCTTGTTAGTCTGTTAGTTGTTTTCTTGAAAGGAGCCTGAGAATCTGATGGGCCTTTTTCATAGATGGCATTTTGACATATGACACAGGTGTTAATGAAATTAATCCATTGTAGCGGCTTTCTTGAATAGAAAAGAGCCATCGTTAATATAATTTGTAACAACTGCAATTATGAAATCCAATGGTACTTGGTATAGGCTGATACAGTCAATTTAAAGTGTTGGTCAGACAAACGATCAATTTGAAGATGTTACCTGACTAGACGATTTATCAGTTTATCAGGAAAATATTTGATACATTAATCCATAAAGAAAATATTTGCAAGGGCATTATTTTCAACCACAATCTAGTGTGAAATTGGGATTGGTGCATCTCTAATGTCAGTTACCGGGCATTATTGTGCACCAGAAAGGAATTTTGTGTAGACAGATGGGGATGGTACTGAACCGGAGGCCATTTTGTCTTGTTTGAAGAGTGATGTGGCCAAGGTGCTTTTGGGGGGGGGGGGGGGGGGCAAATACTTGCTCTGAACTGCTGATTAGTTAAGTGATTTGTACAGGTGCTGTGCGGTGCCAGTGGCACTCCAACTACTTTGTGATGCAGCTGCAAAAACATCTGCTCAAAGAAGCCTGACTGACTTGTGCTGAATGTACAAAATTCAAAACAAATATTGTAACCCTTTAAATACATTTGGACCAGAGATGTGGAGGAGATGGCTCTTTTGTTGCTACATTGCTCTTGTCCTTGGAGAACTGTTGACTAATGTAGGGTATAGTTGAATATTATATTAAGAGCCAAACACAAGTCGACAGTGAATAATGTCACATCCTTGAAACACACACATCCTGAAATCTGCTTGTAAATACTGGCCGAAAGCATCACAATATTGATAAGCCTCTCGCAGTAAGTATGCTTTTGTACACAATGCTGAGAACCTGCGACGCAGTCAAAACTAAAAAACTTGCATACAATGTGACAACACTTATACAGCAGTGAAATGCTCTCATAGATTTAGGATTCAAGGATGATAGTAGTAAGCTTTAAATGAATTGCTGAAATTTATAAGGTATTAAGGTAAACAACAGTTATAACATTTTGTTTTACTGTGGTAATTTTTTTTTGTTTGTTTTTTTTAGTCAAATCACTTAGTGGCTCTTGTGAGTGCTTTAGTGGTAAATGTGAGATGGTGTTTACCACTGTATGTAAAAATGATTAATTTAACACAGAAGCACACATTCCACCTTTTATTTTTATTTATGGGCATTCTTTATTTTTATTTCACTCATTCATTTGATGAAGAAACTTTACTAAGTTAAGCATAAAATGTATTAATTAATTAAAAATAAATAAATAAATAAATAAATAAATAAGCATAATTTGGATATTGTTCTGATAAAAAGAATTTCCTCTAATTACATCTGATAAATGGGACCTTTTTTCACAATAGCTGCACTCGCAAAGGCTAAGTATATTAATTAAATGTAAAAAATACATCTAATTTGTTCAAATAATTTGAATTACTAAAAACTCATAGCATAATATTAAACTAAGTTATAGAATTGCTTTTAATTTTATGTACTTTATACCTATTTACTGTCTTATGTGTAAAGAATGGCAAATTCTCACATTTGAGAAGTTAGAACCATCAAATGTTTGGCATTTTTGCTTGAAAATTGACTGAAACAATTAATCATTATCAAAATGGTTGGCTCGAATTAATATGTCCATGAATACATTTCTACAAATTACATTGCTGCCTGTTGGCATTGTAAGAGAAATATGAAGAAGATATAAGTAAAAATGTCCTTTCAGTTTTAACTGCAATTTGTTTACCAAAATTGTATTGACAAAAATTTGTTTCTACATACCTTTTTGGAATTGCATATCATAAAATAGTTATTGTATTGGTGTTGGCCACCGCAAACCGAAAAATATTGGCTATCATCTCTGAAATTCCATGTCAGTATTTCTTCTTTCAAATATGTGCAAAATATGTGTATGCACCCATAGTATTACACGGGATACCTCATTTTACACAGCACTTGATCTGTGAGTGCTGTATATCCAAGCACGCTTGCAGCTCCCTTTTTACATGAGAATTTTATCTAGGCTTCAATCCAGTATCCAGCCATTTTAAGGTTATCAGAATAAGAGAGGGGGGAAGAAAGAAAGGGATACATTAGTTTATATTATTCAAATAAATCACATCATACAGTACATTCTATAGGCTCCCTCAACAAAAGCAGTTTAACACTTGGCTAGTATGAATAGCAGTGAAACATCAAGACAGGAATATGTTTAGGGATACATTTTATATGTCCCTGGCTTGGCATGGTGAAATGCCTTTTAAAATTGGAGTCTGTCCAGTTGTCAGTGACAATGACGCTGATTTATTGGAGCAGAGGAAAGAGAAGCAGGACAGAGGCTATGTTTCCCTCTAAAGCTTTCCATTTGGTAAATGATGCTTAGGTGGTCACTTTTCTTTGTTGACATGGGCCTGAAGCACAGTTGCGTCTGCACAAATGCAGAGTGGATAAAACAACACAGTACATTATCATGCAGTTCTTAACAAACACCTGATCCAGTGATATTTGCAGTTAGTAGTATGGGAAGATATGTATGGGAATGTTAGAATCAGATTTGAGAGACGTGAGTGATATAATACAGTATCCATCTTTTGATATTCATATTGTTGTATTCACTTTGGTCAAATGGATTTTTACATTATTTCAGGAGTAGAATAATAGACTGCAATTAACATTTAAATGCACTTTACTTATTCAAATCATGTTGCAGTAAAAGTGCACTTGTGCTTTCTTCTTGATTGTATTTTATGAATTAATTTGCCGTTATATTTGTTGGTTTAGTCCTCCATTTAGGTAGAAGTCAGACTGTGTTGTATTTTAATACCCTGTTGCAGTGCCACAAAAGGCAAACATTAAAAAATCTAATTGCTTTTCTGTCTGCACATTATCCATGGTAAATACCGCTTATTATAAGCACATGTATCTTGCTAAAGTTATTGTTCGTCATAGGTTATAGTGTAAAGGGTAAAGTAAAAAGTCACACCATAAATTCTAAAAAAGGTGGTCATGGGAGAATTAGGCCTTTACTTGAAATACTGTAGACTGTTACTAGAGATTCCCTGTGTTTTTTATATTAATATTTTAATAAGATTGCCTCTTTTCTGAAATGCTACAGTTTTTTAAATGTTTAAGTCTCAGATTCCACATTAAGCCATATCCACAGCTTTCACAAAATAATACTAAAGACACAAAATACAACTAATTTGGTTGGTAGAACCAATATAGCATAATCATTACAGAATTGTCTCTCTCTGTAGTACAAATAATAACGTAGTAGTCAAATGCTAAATTTACATTTTTACCTATGTATAAGCATTTACATCTTGCTAAAAGCTACATTTCCCAACAACAAAATCAACAAAAAGAAACAAAAATATAACAGGCCAGTAAAAGAATTAAGTTTTTTTTTTTTTTTTTTTAAACCATCATTTAATCTAAGTTGTTCCATGGCATCCAGCAGAAATGCCAGAAATGCAGATAAGTGTATATATAATATAACAAGCACAAATTACAGCAGTAAAGTGCTGTCGTCATAATGCTTTTTATAGTTTCTTTTTCACAATGGTGAAGACGAGAGAGCTGTCTGAGAGTATCATAAAAAACATAATTCCAATAGGTACAAGGCAATCACTGATGACCTTGAAATTCCTGTTTCAACGGTTAGCAATATTATCTATCATTTTCAAAGTAAAACTCTTAAAATGCTTCCAGCATGTAGAAAAAACACCTCGCAAGACATCTAAAGAGCTTCAGGCTGATGTGGATCAATCTGGAGTAGAGCCTAGCTCGTGCCATATGCCGCACACTAAACCGAATAGGGCTCCATGGGAGAAGGCCAAGGAGGACACCACTATTGAAAGGCACAAAAAGTCAAGTCTAATTTTCACAAAAACTTTCATAGATAGTTTTTCTGGGCTAATGTTCCAAAGTAAAGCTCTGCTATGCATCACTTTGTTTATAGGTGACGAAATGAAGTCCACAAGGAAAAGAACACACCACCTTCAGTAAAAGATGGTGGAGGTTCAATTATGCTGTGGGGCTGCTTTGTTGGCTCTGGTACTGGAGGTACTGCATGTATCAAAGGAATGATGAAATCTGAAGATTACCAAGGCAGGACAATGGCCCAAAGCACACATCCAGCAATACAAAAGAATGGCTGAAAAGGAAAAGATGGATTGTTTTAAACTGGCCAGCAATGAGTCCTGACCTAAATCCCATTGAAAACCTTTGGCGAGAGCAAAATCACAAATTAGAAAAGGGTCCGACTGTAGACAAGAGGGCGTGCAGTGAGCCTCCAGTGAGCCCCTCCATGACTGGGGTAATGTAATGGGGTACAAAACCAGTAAGGGCCTTATAAATAAATGAAACCCATTGTCTATCATGCATTACAATGAGAGAGGGCCACCCAGTATTGCATACAGTTCGTAATGATGAGTATTATAATTATCAACAGTAATAAATCTTAGTGCAGAGTGAGAAACAGTATCCAAGGGCTTCTGAGTTGTAGCTGGGGCATGCAAATAATATCACCATAATCCAGTACTGACAGAAAAGTTGCTGCAGTAAGCGTCCTTCTAAAATACATATATTGTACAAACACATGCAAATAGACAAAACACAAACAAATTCAGAAAACATGATCAATTTGACAAATGCTGTGCTGCAAATACAACACAACAAAATACACTACAAGTTTTTGCATTTGGCTGTGTTGTATTTGCCACACGTGTTGTCAGATTGAGTATTTTCTGAATTTGCTTTTTTGTCTATTTGCATGTTTTCTTAAGTTGCAGTGCATTGAGCTGTGAGTGCCACTGTGGGAAACCAAGTACAATCTGCCTTTTTTTTTTTTTTTTTTTTTTTTTTTTTTAATATAGTGATGTTTGTCAGGGGCAAGATTTAATAAATTATCACTAAACACATGCAACAATGTAATGCCTCCTCATATTTGTTGCTACAAAACAGGTTTTGTCATTGATGGCAAAGGTACTGCAGCCAAATTTTAGTGATGAGTTCCAATAATTGTGTCTGGGGAATATTTATGTTGTATTATTTCACTATTACGCAAGTTTCTTTTTTTCCTCTCTTGTTCAATAACCTTGAACATTTTGTGAAAACATTTTGATTATACAAAATTGGTTCATTAGCTTTTATTTCTGAAGAGATTTTGAATTATGCATCTGAAATTCAGGGATGGGTAATTTTGACTGTGAGTGTATGTCATGTGTTTATGCTGCAGGGCTACTTTGTCAGGGCCGTCTGGTCCCTACACTGCCTTCTGGGACCGTCCCAGGCATTTTAACAGCCTGCCTTATCTGCCCTTGCCAATGCTTTATACAGCTCACACCATTTAAACATTGCCTTCTTTGCTTCTTCTTGCCGTCCATTCTTGTTCCCTGCTTTCACTCTTCTCTACACAGACCTTTTTTCTGGAGGTGGTTTTGCCTCAAGATGTCGGTCAGGGAAGGTGGTTCAGGCTGCCGTGCTGCGACTGCTGCAATCGTTCTCAGAATCTCTTGATGATGCTCCAGTAAACAAAACAGAAAGGCTGAAGCTTTTCCAGAGCTGTTATTGGCTGTGCTGTGCTGCTGCTGTCTCTTCACATCTGTCTTTTCCTCCTTATGTGTACAGACAAATATGGAGGATGGACAGAGATGCTGACAGAAGTGATTAAGGCTTCATCTGTAGGCTTCCTGTTAAACCGGTAAGACAAAGCACTGAGAATTATCAGTGAATTAGTTGAGTGCTATTTCAGCTTTAGTCTATCTATACATCATTTGTGAAGACATATAAAAATGTATGCAAACAAGTGTGTAAAAATGTGTACAGTGTGGGGGCACTTTTGATCAGTGTTTCATATTTAATTATATAGTAGGTGACTGCTATGGATGAATAAGTCAGCAATGTAATGCTAACAATTAACAAGTTAATATACAGATTACTTGTGCATCCAGCTGTGAAAATGTTTTCTGTTTTGCTAATTAATGTCATTAACTGCTACACTGCCAGCAGTCAAAAGTTTCATAAAAGCCACATAATGTCTGTGCTCTTATTTTTGGGGAATTAATTGTGTGCATTGCTGTAAATATGTGGAACCATCAGTAAGAAGCTTGGAGAAAATGATGATGCTGAATCTCTCCGCCTTGGTTATTTGTGCTATGGCTAGAAGAAAACAGTGGGAACTGCAGTTTGAGAAGCTGAAAAATCGTGTAGCTTAGTAAGTACATCTGTGCATTTACTGATACTCTCATGTAGAATTTGTTTGAGTTTGCATATTTGTGACATGGGTATTTGTACAAATGCACGTGCCCATCTGTGCATTCTTAGATGTGTAATCCTTGTGTGTATTTAACAGATAAAAGGTAAGTTTAAAGACTTTCTTGACTAATCAAACTTTGGTAAACAAGCCAAAAATGCACATTTCAGCATATTTCATGCACTATGTTGTAGTTTTAGAGCCTCTCCTCTATGAGCAGATGAGTGCAATTTGTTTTGTCATTTCAGCCAGTATGTTATAAAAGTCAACCGGCTTTCCACTGAACATCCGAAAGCACTCATGAAGAAAAGAGTTGTAGCTATTATTTCATTCACACTGTTTTTTTCACACACCAAAAAACATGTTGACATACATGCTTGTATAGACACAATCACACAAGTTCTAATCATCCAATCACACAAACACATAGTTAAATAATTTGTTGAAGTAAATGGGGTCATGTGACTTTAACTGAAGCGATCATGCAGCTCAGGTTCAGGTCAGGACTGAGTGTACATGGGTGAGCAAACCCAAGCATTTGTACAGTTGCACAATTCCAATCCAGTTTAGAGGCCCAGCTTTTTAAGTCTAGTGCATCCAAGCTGCTGTCTAGCTAAGATGAACTGCTGCTTCTAGATGAGATAAAGCACACTCAGTGTTCCTCAGTAAGATAGATGGGCGCATTTGCATGCCGAGCTGTCAGTTTCACTACTGCCAGGTCTCCTTCTTCCTTAATTTCTTTTTAGGCTGTCTTTTTTTTTTCTGCATTGTCCAATGTCTGGCTCTCAAAAGGGAGTACTACTCTAAATTACTAGTAGTTAGGGGATGGCATGATGGCTAATGTATTATTCACAGTTGACTGACGGTGGTCCTTAATTTTTCCGCTTTAAATGTGCCTGTAGTGTGTAAAGGGGAAAAGTAGCCCATGCAAATAAAAAATGGGTTGTGGCTAATGAATAGGCCATGATAAACCAGGTTTTCCAGGCAGTTAAGCTGGAGGTTCATCCTGACAGAAATTATATATGCTGTATTTCAATGTTAGCATCTTCATCATGTTCAGGCCTAATTACTGAAATGAGGTTTGTGATTAGTGGGCTAACAAAAGTTGTATTAATATCTCAATGTAATGTACTGAGACAATATAATTTATGGTATAACATTAAAATTTGAAAGTTACGGTGGAGAAATGGCATATTCAGTGCATACATAGCGCTATATAAATTTAGAGTAATAGATGAATGTTAATGTCACCCGCCACCTGCGATCATATTAGCTATTTGCAATTGCACAGGGTAACAAAAGGACAGTCTTACGATGGATAAGATCGCACAACCCTAATGACAGCCCTAATGTTGCTACACCTAGCTCTTATGCTTCAGCCTGTGTTCAGATTCAGAGACAATTAAACAGTTGCATTGTCACTGAAAACTGTTGTAGGCCTACTTGCTTTGTACACAGAAAATTGATCAGGGTTAAGGAAATGGATAAGAATTTGACTGATAAGGATAGTTGATAATATTTGTATTTGATAAAAAGGCTGATCACTGATTGCAAAGTTCTTTTTATTTAAACCAGGAAAGCCTCATTGAAAAAATATTTTTTTCCAAGTGTCCTGACCAAGATGGTGCTAACAGTGACAAAAGGCTGATGTCATCCTAAGAAAATCCTAGATAGCAACCTAAACACAGGCAGGTTTATTGTGATTTTCACATATATACATTATGTGCAGTCACCCCTTCATTTTGCACAACAACCCCTAATGACAAAGTGTGAAAACTTCAGAAATGTTTGTAAATTTATTTAAAATTAAAAACTGAAATCTCTTATTTACACAAGTATTCAGACCCTTTTCTGTGGCACTCCAGATTGTGGTCAGGTCCATCCTGTTTGCTTTAATTATACTTGTGATGTGTCTAGAACTTCATTCGAGTATACTCCTGTGTCAAACTCAAGTGAATGGATATAGTTTTAAAAGGCACACACTTGTATAAATAAGGTTCCACAATTCACACTGTATATCAGGACAAAAACCAAGCTATGAAATCCAAGGAAATCTCTGTAGACCTCCACAATAAAACTGTGGCAAGGCATACATCAGAGCAAGGGTATAAAACTATTTCTAAAGCTTTGAATGTCCCCAGGAGCACAGTGGACTCAATAATTGTGAAACTGAAGAAGTTTGGAACCACCAGCTCTCTTCCTAGACTGGGCTGTCAGATCAAACTGATCTAACTTGGTCAGTCAGTGGGCAAAAGTTCTTGCAGTAATCAACAGATTAGTAAAGCTGATGATATTTTTAAGATTGTCAGTTGTGTTGATTCAACTCAACTCAAACATATTTAAGACCTTTTTGTGGTGTTTTTGAGTTTCCCTTATGTACTGTCAGTGTTGACAAGTTGCTGTTCCAGGCCGCTTTTCCTCTCTGCTCCTGCAGTTTTCCTGTTTTTGTCATATCAACTTGACTTTTTAGACTAATCTCTAGCAGTACAGACAGTGAGTTGTTGTTTGTGCCTCTGCAAGGCACATTATGTTACTTTGACTCTTCAGAAACTAAACACATTCTTCTCCTTGGTGTTCTGCTTAATATGACCTACTGAACATGTGTAGTTCCTCTCTTATTCAATCTTGCCTTACAAATATTCAGCCATTCTGTTTATAATTACTGTCTTTTGCAAGTATACTGAAAATAGAATATAAAGAACAAAAGTCTCTTTATATGTACTGTACTCTGCCGTTTAAGTACAGTACAACAAAATCAATCTATGACTCAATACAAGGCCTTTTAGAGTAAGATAATTATTGGCAGTTATTGTTACATCTAATTTGACCATAAATGGTGAAATGCCAGTGTATACAAGCTATTTAAATTGTAACTGCAGTTCTAAAATGTTTTATTTTTTCCTCCAACTTTTCATACATTCAGTGTCAGCAGTAAATGGAGCACTCTGTGTCACAGATGAGTTTGGGAGCCTAAGGGAAATATTTATGATGGAATTAGATTCTTTTTTTCCCCCCCTTTTCAAACTGGAAAACTGAAGTTGCTGCATGAATTTGTCAGAGATGAAATGACAATTGACTTTCAACATCTGTGGCAGCCATCTGTGGCATTCCAAAGGTAGCCTTTTCTGTTTGTTCTCCATATGCTCTGGTTCTTATGAGATGAGTCGTTGGAGTCTCAATGCAAGATTTGTGTTGTAATGGAAACCTAACAATGTCCCCTGAGCTCTCAGCTCACACTGACAATGACTGACAGGCAGTTTCTGTTGATCACAGACTTAAGTCCCATTGGAGAGTACTGCCTACTCCTGCTCATGAATACTCATAAGCTTGAAAACTGGATCTCTGGTTCATAAACCTCCAGGTGTGTCTTGGAGGAATGATTAAAAATAGCTTAGGTAGGAGGATGAAATGTGCTTTAGGGTCTATTTAAATACCCAGTGTCAAATAGTGTATTATAGTTGCAACATATTCTTTAGAGACAGTATATTGTGTTGGTTGTATTCAGCTGTGAAATGACATTGTCAGACAACTGTTGCTTTATCAACGAGTCAGACAATGAATGAATCCATGACTATTGTTGCTGTATAACAGTAAGTTAAGTAAATGTGAAGCGTTATCATGAGTTCTGATGGATGTAGCTGTGATTTGAGTTTGGGGCATGGCATGCAGGTACCGCTACACCTCCAGGGAGAGATGGGGCATTGGAAAATGTTGAGAGATTAGCCTTATACTGAAAAAAATGCAAAACCTCTTATTATTCATTCCTCCTCCTGTCAATGTGAAGTATTACTGTCTCTTCCAGTCTTGACATGCTCTTACCAAATCCACAAGGGGCCTTTCATTTAACTGCTGTTCCCTTCACAGAGCTGTTAAATGGCTCATTAGTAAGGCTAAGGTGTCATGTACTGAAGGACAAATGTATTGGCTCTGCAGCTTTACCTGTGCTGTCATATACATAAAGAATGGAGAGCGGAGATTATGCTGTCTGAGTAGCTGCAGAAGAGATGGCTCTGAAACCAGGAAAGTGATGCAGTGAGGATATTTTAATTATCTTTTGACATTAATTAAATAAATATATTTGATTGTGATATCAAGGGTATGTCGCTGGAAACTGTTATGAACTGGCAGTGCTGTGGTTCCTGTGTAAACATTCAGTGTCCATGTCCAGTTTTTAGAGCTTTTTGAGACACACACACACACACATATTATGACCTTGGTTACTCTACATATACCCAACTTGATGATGCACCTACCTTATGTTGAATTATGCTACAGGGATATGGGGCTTTAAAGAACCTATAATTGCAGACTCAACAGAATATGGAATAGAACTATGATAATTTCAGGGGTTCATAAATTTTCCTCTATACTGACAGTTCAGTGAGACGTAGGCTGGGTACCAGGTTCAGTACAATAGAAGGGTGAAATTATCGGACTTGAATCACCTGACTAAAATAGCATTGGACAGAATAAACACTTGTTTTATTCAACAGTGAAAGTGACTGATGTATATTGGCAGAAATAACATGTAAGTTTTTGTTCAAGTTTGAAAAAAGGGAGGCCAAAGATCATAAGTTGCACAGGTGCTTATTGAGGTTGACAGAATCAAATATTGTATATTTAGGAAGAAAGCTGACTGTGCATGCAAGCTGTGTGAATAGGTGTGGAAGTAAGTAAGTGGAAAGTGAGTCCCATTTCCCTTTCCATTGTTCCATTGTATTGTGTAGAGTAATTTTAAATGTCAGTTTTTCATGAAATCACAAAACACTGAAAAGTTCTTCATTAGAAGTTTGTTCATAGTTTGTTTTCTTTTTTAAATGTGCTTTTTTTCTTTCATATTTTGATGCGTTTGTCGTTGTCTTTGTCTTGCTGCCTTTTTCTGGCTTTTGAGACCGACTATTCAGGTAGTATTTATATATACATATACATTTATACATTATATACATTTATATAGATACATTTTTTTGAAAATGTATGCGTGGCATTATAAACCTGTGCAGAATGGACATAAATCTATGCATGATACAAGAATGAAAACTTCATTCATTCCTCCATTTTGTGTTAAATATGGTACAGCACTATCACTGAATGGATCTGCAATGCAAAACACCCCTCCCAACTCAATTCATTATGTTTTACTGGCATGAATGTTAGGTGAACAACATTTCCAAAGTGTCAAGGACATTACAATTTAATAATGAAATAAGTGTGTACAGTGTGTAGAGTAATGTGGTCAGTAGTGTGGTGATTTGGTAAAAAGCCTATTTGACCTTTACTCAGGGCATTGTGTTCCATAAGGAAGGCCAACATCCAGGCGCTGATAAAACTGTCCCCAGATTACTGCTGACACAAATACCTTGGTAATTGTTGGTCTAATTTATCTCCACTCATGTATTGGGGAAATAAAGCCCCTGGTCTCAGGGAATCAACCTAACTGAAGAAGGAGATTGAACAACTGAAGCAGGGGCTGTCCTCAGCTCAGGGCTGCTGTTTCTAAGCATCTCTGTCTGGATGCTGTCAGGTCCACATACTTTGGCATATTTTCACTTTTGTATCCTGTTGTCTGAGTCTTTCTTTGTAATTGGCTAATCAAGGTGGCTCTGATAAGTGAAATTTGCTCATAGTTTTTTCAAAATGATCTTTCTCAGTGTTACCATTTTGTAGGGCCAGGTTGTTTTTATTTAAGTTGTTCCATCTCTCCTCATACTTGTTCCAATTTCTGAAAACAGAAACAGAAAAAAACATGTAAATGAGAACAGCTTTTCAATTCAGCTGTATTTAACTACTGCATATGTGAGTACAGGGAGTAGGATAGAAGCAAACAGGTGAAGGGCTGAAACCGGCTGACACTTGGCTGAATGCAAATATGATGCAATTGTGTCAGTTGTTCACTGTGGTTCCACAACAGTAAACCAGCTATGTCCACAATTTCACACATTGATCATACAGTACAGCCATTTACTAGGTTTTGACATATTTGTTCAGTCTTTGTTTAGGTGCAGAGCTGTTCTTAGTAAGACCTGCTTTAAAATGCAAACCTCTGCCAGGGAGGTTTTATTTACACTGTGTCTGTTTGCTGGTTTGTCAGGAGGATTATGCAAAAAGTACTGAACCGATTTGCACCAAACTTAGTGGAGAGATGCTGAATGGGTCAAGGAAGAACCCATTAAAACTGCTGGTCCAGTTAAAGGGGTAGAGCCAGGAATAAAAAAAAAAAAAAAAATCACTTTCCTAAACATTGAGAGAAGACATTTTTGGACACTTTTTTGTGGATAATGATGTATCAAATCAGGCATATTAGCGGTGTTGAGATCTATGACTTTGTATGGTTTAATGAGGATCCACATTATAATCTGGATCTGACCGACATGTGCAGGCATGTTTGGCTTTGGCAGAGGTATGTGCTCTACTGAGAGCCACTATATACTGAACAGCCAAACAGCAATTGGTTTGTTTGAAACTGTACAGCAGGGAAAATATTAATTAGATCAGTAATTTCAGGTGAGGTGATTGTATTTTTAAATCTAACCTCACCATCAGTACAATTATATTGATGATTTGTCATTTACAGGGCTCAGGTTATGTTGCTCTACAGTTGGTTTTATTTATACATTTATCTGGCACTGATCTGAGAGTGGGATCTGTGTTCTGACAGTAAATGCACTCATGAAGGAGGGGTCCATGTCAGTGATGACTCACAAGGAAGCATGGCATTTAGATGTCCACTGCTTTCCCTGGCTCAGTGGAGGAATGTTTGGCAGAAGGGAAATTTGTTGGCAGCGTTAAATCTGCTGCAAGGATCAATAGTGTTTTTGTGATTTTTGACGATGATATTGAAAAAATAAACTGGTGGAGAGCAGTGTTGTGAGGATGATGAGGAATTCAATCTAGTATTTAATGTGGAAGTTTGATTATCTAAATATGTGGTGTTCGTGAACTTTGAAGTGCTTTTAAGTGTTTTGACTATGGGGAGGAGGGTCATTTGTCGAGCCTGGCCTGAGGGAGTCCCCTCTGCTGACAAAAAACATGAGGAGGACAGAAGAGACCCACAGAGACAGACTAAACATGATGGTGAGGGGACAAAAGACGACACACAGCAGAGTCAGGAAGAAACTGAGACTCAAAAACACAGACAGGGTTGAAGCAGCTGTCAGTCAAAAAGAAAACAAAAGTAGCAACAGTGAAAAGGCAGCAGAAGGAGAGCAGAGAGAGCAGCAGTGGACACAGTGAGAGAGTGATCTGATGACCTGATGGTGGAGGAGACTGTTTTTTAAGTCCGTGCTCTCAAAAGAAAGCAAATTAATGACAGTGCTGGCTCTCAGGCCAAGAAAGGAGCAGTAAGCAGGTTGAGAGAGGCAGTGGGAGAAGCAGCCAGAGTATGAATCTAGCATGGGAGAGGAGGAAGACTGACCTTGCCTCACAATCGTCTGCTCAATCACAGCAGGAATAAAATGTATGGTGTACAACAGATTAAAAAGATCCTGCAAACAACATAAAATATGAAGACATACCTACAGGCAAAGAAATGTTTTTAATTTTTGTCAGATCACAGATGAGCAGCAAAATGAAGTTATACTGACCAGGAAATCTAGAGACTGAAGAGACTCAAACAGGTATCTAATGATGAATGTCTCCTGCCTGTTTTATCAAGTGTGTCACATCTTACATCAGAAGTCATGAGCGATTTTAGACTCTCCACACTCGACATAAATGGAGACAGAGTTGTGAGAAGGAGAATGAGTGTGTTTGAATTTGTTAAATTCATTAATGCGATGTTGGTTCAAGAAACACACAGTGACACACTTAATGAGAGAGAGTGGAGGTGGGAATGGGGTGGGGATGTTGTTTTGAGCCATTTAAGCAGAACCAGGGGAGAGGTGGTGCTCTTCTTTTCTGAAAACTTTCTGCCTAAGCCTCATGTAGTGGAGGAAATAATGAAGGGCTGACTGATGGTGCCCGAGCCAAATATGAGCTTTTTTACTATTTATAAATGTACACGCTTCCAATGCAGAACCTGACAGAGCTCAGTTTTTAAACGAACTCGGTGTGGTTTTAAGTCAGTGTGGGCCTGAAGAGTTTTGATTTTTAGGAGATCAGTCAGCTGGAGAGAAATTATATTGAAACTCATGCTGCTTCAAAATGTGCCATGAAGCAGCTGGTGGAAGCTCATAGGTTAACTGACATATGGAGAGAAATGCATGACAAAAAGACATTACACTAGGGACCAAAGCAGAGAGAATACTTTTCCATGACCAGATTAGATTGGCTTTATTTTTAGCACAATTTTAGTATACTTAAAGTAGGGCTGAACAATATGCAAAATTGTGTTTTGGTGTTTTCAGTGTTGACATGTAGACGGGGAAAACAGTTTCTCTTGCACTATATTGAGGAACAGATGTGTTAGAATGCTGTGCACAGGTACTATATAGAGGTACTCACTACTATATCCAACACCTCCATGACATAGACCCCGGGGTGGGGGTGGGGGGGCAGCTGTGCTTTAATTTAAGAATCTAATAGAAACACAAAATTAATCTGGTAATTACATCATGTTGATGTGGTTCTTACTTGTATCCGTTTTCCACTGCATAGTACAGTGTGACTTGACTCTACTAACCTTTTTTTGGTTTTCCATGGGGCAAAAGTTGTGGATAGTACCTGGTACTTTTTTTGGTATCACCTCCGCTGAGGCAATACTAAAGGAAACACTGCAGACTGACTGGTCAGGGAGAATCGTCACTTCATTGTCATTATTGTGTGAGAAGGGGTGTTCTGAACAAACCTGCCATTTTTATACAGCCAAGCGACTATAGTCTGTTACATTTCTCTTAGTCTTTGTATTATACTTTTCGTATGGCAACCTACGAAAACACGCTGTGGTCAGTTAAGGAGATGCAGACGTTTCTGTCTTTGGTATCCCTTATGTTCGATATCCTCCATTGTTCGTGTGTGTTGCGTGGAAGACTACGTCACACTAGCTTCATGCATCGTTGCTATAGTAACAATGCCATAATAGGAGGTGGGGTTACCTGTACCAAAAGCGGGTAGAATTGAGTCGGTACCATGCGGTGTAAAACCGCTATTGAAAAATAAAAATAAAATCTCTCTCTCCCTGTCTGTGTAAATCCCAACTTTCTCATCCTGTCATCCTTTGCTATCAGTTTGGAGGGAGAAATAGATTGTCTCCTTGCTCCTGCAATCAATTTGTGTCACCTCACCAAGTTTCTTGCTGAAGCTCTTGGTATTCACAAAATGAAATAATGGGCCATCATAAATTTTGTAGAGAGGCACTGTCTGTTTCACTTATGTTTAGGGGGGATCTCCACTAAATAACTTTAGACAGCATCTACTATGCAGGGCTTGACAGTGCAGGCATTTAACTCTCATTTGCGACTAAAACTAGATGTGTGTGAACTGTAAAATGTATTTGGAACCATGTGTGCACAATAAAAGGACCCTATTAAAGAATTCAGCCCAAGCTGCTTCTATATTATTATTATTATTATTATTATTATTATTATTATTATTATTATTAAAAAAAAGGTTGACAACACAACAACAATGATGAGACTTCATTGAAACGTTGGCTGTAGTAACTGAGTGGGGACTAGATGCCAGCATCTACCAATAGTGTGAGGTGTTTAGGGGACATCTGTAAATTGCAAATACAGAAAATAACCTGGGGCTGGTTTCACAAAGAGACTTTGACCATGGCTTAGATATAACAAATAGTCAGAAATGTATCTGTTGCACAAAACAGTTTATTTTTTGACGATCTTAGGTTGCACTGTGGTACAATGAATTCTGTGTAAATTGAGACTTTTGGTCAAAATAAAAAAATGGCTGACAGATGACAACAATTTAATGTAAAAATAATTGCACAAGTATGGAATAAATACAGTTTGAAGCAGAAATAACTAATAACCCAGTGTTTTCAAATTAATTTAATCACCCTTGTCTCTCTGGTCTTTCAACAGTAAACAACTGGCAGCATTGTACATTGTAGTTCTTTCTAAGACAATGGGGCTATTTAAAAATCATTTTTGTATATATTGCGCCATAACTGTTTGAAGTTCTTTGATATTTTGCACGTTTACCTGGAGTTCAGAAAGCACTTCCTGCTCACCAGTTAACCACCATCACAACAGCCACAGCATCCCGTGATACTTCCTCTTGTTTTTAACTACCACATGCTGTAATATTTTTGAGCGCCCTAAATAAAGCAGTTTTTCATCTTTTACCCTAAGGCAGAAAACAGCATCTAGGTAGACACATAGCCGTATATACACTTAGTCATTGAAATTCATGAGGAGAGGGATAAAAAACAAGGCTAATTTTTCAAAAGCAGGTTCACAAGCACCAGGCCATTTGTAAAACCTGTTCAGATGAATACACATGAAATAAATGTTAACTCTGCTGACAGGCTATTAATAAAAGGCCTCAGTGTTTGATTTAGAGGCAAGGCGAGGATATGTGCCAGGAGAGGTGTGGATTCTATAAGTGGGCACAGGGAGAGGAGGCCTTATCTCGGGTTAACTGATGTCTTTTGGGTTTTTTGACTCCCTCAGGTTGGTTTGGACTTCTCTTTATCATGAGTGGTACACACCAGTAGGATTAGCCACCCAATCCTGGTTCAGTGAAACAATGCTATACTGGTGACAACTGGATCGATTATATCCTCATATGACTTATTAAGATGTACCAGATCTGGCTGGCTGCAAACTAAATTACTGTGAGAGTAAAACCAGGTTTCCAGATGAGGTGTGGTGGTTGCTCTTGTCATATTGTCTCACAGTCCTTGAAGTGCATTTTAATTGGTGGGTGGTTTGGATGATTAAATAGTCCTTTTTCACAGCAGATATTTTGACTTGTTATAGTAGGAAAAGAACAGGTGTTACTCATGGCTTTAATAATATGTTTTGTTCTAGTGCCCCTGGAAGTCATGACGGTGTGACAACATGCACAATACTGGCTGTCTGAGGAGCTCATTGTAATTCAGCTGTTATTGATTTTTATGTACACCTATGCTTTCCTACTTTGACATGTCAAAATATCCTCTGTTAAAAAGGTCTGTTTGGGAACCTGAGTTGGTTGACCACATTGTTTTACATTCAAATCAGGTCCACTTTTGAGTAGTGCACATAGTTATGTCATCAGCTTTAGAGTTTTGTCCATTGTGACTGGATCATCATGTAGTATGTCCTCTTGGTACAGCCACAATCAATTTACTTTGATATGCCACCTACACAGGAAGTAGCAGGACATTCATATCATGCAGGGATTAGTAATGATGTGGAGGTTGTAACTGGATGAACCAAGTCCCTGATTTGTCACTGGAGGACCAACTTCACATTCATCACATGCTTTGGGTAAGCACTGACTCTTTGAATGTTTAACCATGGCTATGCTGTTTCCTAATGCTCAGAAGAAATGGTTACTTGATTTCCTGTTTAGTCTGAATAATATACCTAATTACATTTTAGAGTGGATTTTCAACTCTGGGTTTTAATTTTACAGTGTGTGATGCTAAAAACTTCAGAGAGCTGAAAGCAAAGCTAATCAAGAATAAGAAATATTATCCATTGAAAAGAGCCTATGGTGGTGACTGCAATCAGCAGGTCTCAAACATAGACTGTTGAGGCAGTGTTGATGCTTGGAGCTATTGGTTTACTAAGCAGGGGAAAAAGGCTGATGTTTACCTCTTGCTGCCCCCAAACACTGCTCTGTGTAACCTGCTGTGTCTACTGTTTCCCCACCGATGTGTAAAAGCCAGTGTGCAGAATTACCCATCTGCTGGTCTGCAGGCGTGTAGTACAGCCCAGTATGTAAGATTAGGAGATCAAGGGAGCGCATGTCTTTCCTCACCCTGCCTGTGAGCTTGAGTTCTGTGCATATCCTGAGTGTGTGCTAGGTTAATGTGAAAACGTCTGAGTAAATGTGCAACAAAAGGAGTGAAACACAATAGAGAAATGAACTAAAAGGGAGCACATACAATGTAAGAGTTATGCTACAATTTTTTTTTACAGTGATCCTCCTTTTACCCTGTTATTTCAGGGTAAACGTCATGTAAATAGTAGACCATGAAATTAATCTTCTAACATTACTGCACATACCCTGAAGCAGTAAGCAGTGGGGGTGAAGTAATGTGATGTACCACATTTCCATACAGGAGAGGTAGGAGGCAACTAAGAATTTAGTTGGAAGGAAAAATGAAGATATGTTCAAAGCCATGTGGAATGTGCATAGCAATGCATTACACTGTCATGGTGGGGAAAGAGATTGCAGGCCAATTTTCACCAGGGAAATGTGCCAATTATTAGATAATGTTCAGAACAAGCCATCATGGATTAAAGCTTTGCAAGAGTCAGGATGCTCTTTAAATGAAGATGGTTTGATTAGCATACAGTCAGCTTTTCTAAATACCACATGAAGTTTGAATCTGAACGGAGGATCTCAGCACTCGAAGCTTTGTTTGCATGTCCTGTAGAAGAAATGCACTGCCAAATTCAAAATTACTGAATCTACTTGAATTTTAATACATCCAAGAATTTATGTTATGCTTTTGGACAAAACCGTGCTTGATTATACCGTATAGTAACAACACTTTGGAGTGGACCACGGAAATTTGATGACAACAAGAACAGCATTGCAGTCTGGCTAAATGTAAACAAACAAACATTAGCGAGTTCTCAAATGCAAGGATTTGCTGCTTTTTTGTTGTTGTTGTTGTTGTTGTTGTTTTGCATCATTATAACTGAATATATCTGCATGGGTTTTGGACAAAAGAAGTAATTCACTTTGGACTCTGGGGCATTTTCCACAGTTTGACGTCTAACATCTAAATGATTCTTAACTATATCAGTCTTGCTTGCTGTGCTTAAGTGCAGCGCTCTCCTCTGTTATGATTATTTTCATTATTGATTAAACTGACAACTAGTTTTCCATTAATTGTTTGGTCTATATAGTTTCCAAGAAAGTGTCTGAAATTATGTCTTCATTTGACTTGTTTTGTATGACCAGCAGTCCAAAACCCAAATTTATTCAGTTTACTGTTGACTATGACAGAATAAAATCGGCCTCAAATTTTCACATTTAAGAAGCAGAGACAATGTTGCCATGAATAAAACATTGAGTAAAACAAATCAAATATTAGGATTTGCTGATGCTTGACTAACGGATAAATCGACTAATTGTTGCAGGTCTAGTCTTCATTAATGAAGTATTGTGTCACATAGTGCTTAGTTTATTGCTTTCAAATAAATTGAAGCTTGAAGCAGCAAGCCACATCTGTTCATCAAAAACCTACTTGTCAGAACTGTCTACAGTTTTAATACCTTACACTGGAAATAATAATTAAGATATGCATTTAAACTATTTAATTTTTTAGGTGTCAATACTTAAGTTATGTGCTCCTACCAATGAACAACGAACCACACACTGCATGAATAACAGTAAAGAGGGATCCAGTACTGAGCTGGTGTTGCCCCTGTGTGCTTGTCATATTAGTCATATTATTTTGAAAGAGGCATATACCCAAGCTCCTCTGAGCTGTTAAATATCTTTGGTTCTATTATTTTGTTTTCTGTGATAGTTTTCCTAACTGGCACTGGATTTTTAAATAGGTTTCTCTTGAATAATTGCACTTAGCAGGAGCAGCAAATGGAAGAAATATTACTGTAGCTGCAACCTTATTTTAATTTTCACTTCATGTGATCATTTGACCATCACATGACATTTTCACTAAACGTTGTTCTTAATCACAATGCAGCCACAGGGTAGCAAATATAAAATAGATATGTCATGAAGACAGTAAGTAATGTAAGAACTGCCAGACTATAAATCTTACACATAGCACTTGCCTGTGTAAATAAAGCGTACCCATAAACTGTACAGATTAAGTTAAGTTTTTTTTAAAACAATACATTATTCATTAATGCATAAATTGCGTATTACAATTAATTTTAATTATAATTAATCATTTAGTCTGTAAAATACCCAAATAATGTCAAATTTATATTAAGCAAGTTTATATTTTGTTATTAATAAAACTCGATCAGTGTGGGATGGCAACCCTTTGATAGACAGTGATGTGAAGGGCTTCGCTCCCCTTTTGGCTTCTAGTGAAAGCAAAACAAAACAAAAAAAAAAAAAAGCCAGCATTACTGTGCCCTAAATCTAATCTCCTGAAAAATTAAAAGCCTCTTATAAGCAATAAGCAAACCAATTATCTGACACCTGCATCAACCTTTGGACTTGTTGTCATCATCTGAGAAATTCATGCAGGTTTTACCTTTCTGGTTTGAAAAAAAGAATTAATAAGAGCAATTTGCAGTTGCACTTTCATGGCAGAGATGATGACAAGCTCTAAAATAATCTTTTTGTGTGTGAGTTTGAGAATTTAGGGTTGGGTTTTAATGGAAACTGAGGTAAAAATGGACCAAGCCATTGTGAACTCCGGGGCTGAAGTTTATCTGTCTTCTGATCCACTGGTCCACCCCCGGCGATTGTTGATCCTATTTCTACAGGGTCTGTCCTTTCACCATGATATTGTCAGGCATCCCATAAAAATGCCATTCTGCTAAATGAGATGCATTAGCCTTGTGGGGAACATACTCTTCATCAGTTCGCTTTAAACGGGAGTGATTAACACATCTTCTTTAATAGTGCTTAAAGAGGAGGCTGCTTTCATTTTGGCCTGCAGTCAATTAGTCTCTTGGGAGATAATTCATCATTATCTTTAAGCAGTAAACTGTGGTCATAATGACAATGATATTTCACAAATCTTAAAAAGGAAACGCTTTAGACTTTTGATGAGGCCTTCGTATTAAGGCATCAAGTAGAGTGTTACATTGCATGCTTTCTAAAATGTTGTCATAACAAGAGATTATTGCCCTTTCACCATCAAACAAGAAAATCAAGATTCATCCTGTGAGCACCATGAAGATCTGTACTAAATGTCATGTAAATCAATCAATAATTGTCCAGGTGCTCCAGGAATGAACTATACTGGGGAAAACCAAAGTCAGGCGACCACTGTTTTTTCTATCAAGTGTCCATCCAGTGTTTGCTGATTCAGTCTGGACCAAAGTGGTGGACTGAATGTTCATCATTGCCATTGTTAGAGCCACAAGACATGCTTTTGCTTAAGAAAAAAACAAAAAAAAAAACAGTTGGGTCACTGGATCATTTATAGTAGTAAACAGTTGTAGAATTTGGCATAGAAGCTGCTCTTGAGGATGCTTTCCAAATAAATTAAGAAAGCATGAAATACAGTCTGTGAGGAGTGGGAAAAAAATCTGCAGAACAATGGAAAGTCTCCTCTGCTTGAGAATAAGCAGACACAGTAGGGAATCCCTAACAACAATGGAGCTAACCATAAGATGGTAAGTTTACATGTCCCTAGCTTATGTGAAGACATAAACATGTCCTTGTGATCTGAATTTTTCACTCAGCCAACTTGCTGGCCACATTTTTAAATGAACATCTTGAAACCTTTGTAGTACACCCAGGAATTATCCTGTCACAGTAAATGTACAGAGACAGTGAAGAGTGTAGAAGTTACTCATATTGGTATGAAAGGGTTCCAACTAATCTGACTTAACATCTGAAAAAAAACATGCATGGATATGAACAGAAAGTCTTAACAGTTGGTAGAAATCCAAAATACATGAAAGCTTGTAACAATGGAAGCTTCACTGGCCAAAAACTAAACATAAATATCAAGAAAATCTAATTCCTCCATGTCAATCCCAGGTAACTATATGAGGGAGAACTTTATTTTCTAAAATATTTGAAATCATCTTCTACAGTCTAACTCTGATGAATGTCTAAATATCAGATAACTGCACACCTATAGTATACTTTTTTTTTAATCAACTTGGCTTTTTTACTGAATAATGATTATTATAATAATGCTCTTTTTAATGGAATTATAAATGTAATGTCAGTGTGGTTTCTCTTTGATTGATAATGATGACGTATAGCACAGAAACAAGACGGCAGCTGAAATTAAAATGTCAACTTGTTATCTTATTCAGCTTACACTATGTCAAACATTTCTGGTGGAAGAATGGAACGAAAAGACACATTTACTGTTAGAAATTGCTTTAAAATTCAAAGCATTTACCAATAATTAGTAGTTAGAGGAAATAACTTATTTATTTTATGTAATCTTGTGTGAACATACTGCTCAAGAAAATTAACCAGGGAGCTGATGCTTCAGCTTAGAAATAATTTGCTGTCAAAATGCTGCCATTTTGTTGGATGTGAAATGTCAAACAAAATCCCTAGTGCATGACACACAACTATAACACACTACATAGCTGGGCTTGTGCAGTCACATTTGTTTGCTTTATCTCATTTAGCTCAGTTGTCATTATCATCAAAGTAATTACTCTGTACTTTCTTAATTGCAGGCCATGTGTGTTCACAATTGTGTACATGCATGTTTGAGTTTGTCATTGCAGGTGGCATCAGTATTCAATTTTGTAATGATGAGTAACAAAACTAGAAATTAAAAGCACCATTACCAACCACAGTGCAAACTGTTTTTAGGATGAAGACAATGTGCACTTTTGCATTTTCTGTCTAAATTTCCAAATAGTTAGTAAACTGTTATCACTACGAGTAAGGATCATTGATAAAGCATTGGGACAGCTGTAATTGTGCATCAACAGTATATACTGCAAATAAAAATAAAAAAAATAAAAAATCCTGAAATGAGGTGCAGTACCACAAGGAGATTGAGATAATGAAAAAATCTTGTGCTATAGAGAGGGAGAGGGGGAAGGAGAGAGAAGGAACTGTATGAGTGCATATTGTCTGATATGGAAGACAGCTCATAGAAAAAGGCTGACATTTTACCGTCTTTTCTCAAGACTTAAAACCCAGGCAGGCAGCAGCGGTCTGCCACTGGCTGCTCTTTCAACTTCAACCAAGTCAGTAGAATACAGACAATATTCTGGGCTTTTGCAAGACTCTTTTGTGATTTGACTTTAATTGCAATGATTTATAGGTGAGCTCACAGACCGAGTCACCTGAGATTCACTTAAGTACTTGCAATGGAATGATGTTTCTCTTTCTAAATCGAGCAATATTATACAGCCAGGGAAGTAGGTTTAATTCATTAGTCAGGTGAATTTTGTTATTCACTTCTCTCTCTTTTTCTCTGAAAGTGCAGAACCCCTTTTGCGCTTATCTAAATATGAAGGCATTATGTCTTAACCCAGTAGCAAGACTAAAGGGTAATGCAGTACCCTTTAGTCCTGCTACTGTGTTGAGACATAACACCCTTTTTCACAACTTCTGTAGGGATGCCAATACCAAGTCTGTGATGTTTATTTGAGAATATTAATGATACTATATAAATACCTAGTAGCAGCTTCTGTTACAGGAGCCAGATTTTGTATTAACTTTTACTGTTGTAATGTACTGTCTTCCTATGTAAGTGATTCTACATGCTCAATTACATAATATCTCTTAAATCTAGACCTTTGAATATTATCAGTTGGTACACGTCTTGATCATAAGAATATGTTTCAGTATTTTGCCATGCTATACAGTCACTTAGTAATAACGTAATATTATATTTGAATTGTTTTTAGTCTAAATTTTAATTTAAAATGCATACGGTATGTACAAAATAGTTTTTATCCACATTGCCAACCTTTGCCATTTTGCAATTCTGCACTGGTGATTTGCCATGAACTTGTTATGCACAGACAAGTGTTGGCTTTGTGGAGTTTTGTCCTTGCTGTCCTACCTTACAGCAGTATCGCCAAATACCCCTACAATGTGGAATGGGGTGTCTTGTCTTTTTTCAACCTGTCAATTGCTTTTGGAGTATTTGAGAAGCATGATTGTTTTCATCTAAAACACAAAACATTATTTTCTATTGATGACACAGCTTTGCTTCTTGGTTTTCTTGGGCCCTGAAGCTGATTATAAGCCTCTGCAGAGAATGACTACAGCTTTAAGGGCTTTTCATTCATTACCTCTACATGGAAGAGTTATGAATCCCATCTTTATACTTTGATGGGACCACATGTCTAAAGTTGTTCTACTACATGATTCCATCCATCCAAGTATCTACCATGTCACTTCACTTATTTTACAGAAAAGCACGAGACACACAGGGCATTATTGTGTCACACTGTACAGCACATTTGATATTGATTAATTGGCATCAAGAATTAATTTTGTAAGTTTTGAAGTTTTTGTAGTTGGAGCCTTGGTTGCATGTACTGAAAGTGCACATCAGAAAGCTTCATTAGGGGATTTTATTGAGGGTTTTTAAAGCGTTGAAAAAGCTTTGCTTTTTTGATTTGAAAATTACAAAGCAAGTCCAAACAAACCAATAGTTTATAACCAGAATTGTATGACAATGTTTTTTTCATGTTTTATGCAAGGTTTTAATAGAGAGAAAAGAAAAAAAATGTGTACTGTAATAGAATACAAGATACAAGGTCAAAACCTGGTATATGGCTGGACCATGTCCTAGGCTGTTCTCATTCTGCGTAGTGTCAGCTCTTTGCCTGTTTACTTCTTTCCTACTCTCTGTACTCACATATACAGTATCTAATAACAGCTGAATAAATAAATGATAAAGCTGTTCTCATTTACATCTTTTCTTTTGTCAGACAGTGGAACAAATATGAAATAGGGACTGAGCCCATTTAGACTACATGTTAACCGCCTGTCACTTCCAAACCATTTCCAAGCTGCTGCTCTTTTCGTTTTTTTTTTTTTTTTTTTAAACCCTGACCTTGTCTGACAAAATCACCATACACATAAATTGAAGACAGTGGCTGTGCTGTGATTGTGGCTACATATGAATGTAAAATGATCACTCAGAGAGAAAGTTAGAAGCTAATTTACAACATCTGCTGTGTGGTCAGCACAGAGAGGTTTACCTGCTGTGAGAAAGCCCGACCTTGTGCTCTCAGGGCAATACTGGCAACTGTCTTCTATGGAAAGTATATAAGGTCTGTCCAAAATGTTGATGGATTATTGCTTTTTTTTTTTAAATGACAAAGGCACTAAGTTGGCAACAATACTTGTTTCCACCAAATCATTTTGAAAGGGCAGTGACTAATGGGGATACTCTAACTCCAAGTCCAGCTGGTTGACCAATGGTGTAACCTTATTACTCAGTCACGCAGCATTTGGCTGACCAATGGTGTAACTATGTTAGTCAGTCAGCGACAGGCCCTTTCATAGGGCTAGTCCTGCTGTTGCAGTCCAGCCAAAAAAATATGGAATTTCAAAATATATTTGCTTATTTAGAAAACAGAATTTCAAGCTTTCACTGCTGCTGCTGCCTGTGCTCAGAGCCATATACAGTACTTAAATTTCTCTCCATCCATGATAGTCTCCCAAAGGATGTTTGACTTGATATGGGCACTTAAAGTGAAAAGGAACTACAAGCCATTAGCTAGTACATAGCAGTTGCCACCCACACAACATCAGTTTGGGGCTGACAGTAGGTTTTGTGGGAAAAAAAACTAAAGAGAAAAGAATTTTAGCATCAGTGCCTCAAGCTCCGTAATGTCAGATGTAGCCCTACATCACATGTGCACTAGGTTTGTGAAAAGGAATTAAATGTGGCAATGTAGTGGATTTGAAGAGAACAGCAAGAGAGTGTAAAATACGACTGGTTCTAGTTTTGTTGAAATAGTAGCTCTGGATAAAAATATAGTTTTTCCAATTTATCACAATTTTTATTTCAATTATATAATATTGATATAGATATTAATCTCAGTAAACATAGACATCTGCAGTAAATGTGTGTGCAGGGGTCACTTAAGTGGTTCAGCTAGGGCTGCGTGATGTGTAAAATGTCCACTTTGTGGAAGTTGGGTTATTACACCATACTCAAAAAGGTGCTCAGGATGGTTAGCTGACTGTGGTTACTGTGTAGCACATCAAGAGATCACATCTACAAGAGGAATAGACTGATCTTAGCTCCGTTTGTTGGAGATATATTATCTCTGGCTACGAGATGTGAAGCTGTGGAAGGTGACTGAACAGGTTGTGGATTCTACTTTATTCATTGTCTCCCTGCTGTGGTGGTAACGCTAGCTAGCAGCTGTCTGCAGATATCAGGCTGATGTCTTGTCAGCGCACAGTGCAGATGAATCAGTGAGCAGATCAGTTTCTGGCCTGTCTGTGCTCAGTGATCATTAAAGTCGACCTCTGCACTTTTGTGGCTGTATGGAATAATATTTATTTTTTCAAAGGGATAATGATGATGCCGTTGTAAGTGGTGCAGGTTTTTATTGGACACACATGCCTAAAAAATGATTGATGCATCTGCCATCTGATCAAAAGATTTATAAATTGGAAATGTTTTTACAATTTAGACTATAATGTGCACTTTACACAGTTTTATATGCAAGGAAACAACAATTGTTGAATGCAGAATAACTTTAACTTGTCAGCATAAATACTGAGAAGCATTTTACACAACATTGGTATTTAAATGTTGTGACATTGACATAAATCCAGTCTGGATATAGTGGACTTTCAAAATCAAATCGGTAGTTAAGTGCTGATATCCAGATGCATGAGATAGACTACCTAAATAATATTTTCCCAAATCTCTGCCGTTCTTTTTAGATGGGAAACAATTTGTGGCTCCATAAAGTTGCTGATGCGCATTGTCTTTCTGTCTTTTTAGTATTTCCTTTTTACTTGTTACATTCTCAATAAATGTAAATGACCTGACAAATTTTGGGAGAAAGCTCATCTAAATCCTATGTAAAATCAGAGCAAAGAGGCATCAATCTGGGCTCTCACTTCTTTTGCATTGGTCCTTGTAGTTATTTCTTTACCCCTTCCCTTTACTCTCTTTTCAGGAGCTAATATTCAGGTTAGACAGCAATATGAGTCACCCGGTGTCGTGTCCTGAGCTCTCTGTCTCTCTTTTTCTTCATGTCACTCTCTACAGCTCACTCTTTCTTTCTCTGTGATGACTGGGGCACATAACTCCTACACAGACCTGCCCACCTGTCATCATAGGCAGGCATTTCAAACATGTTGCTTTAATATAGCAGCTCCAATGTTTGACTTTCCTAGCAAGGATTAATTAATTTTGTCCCCTGATACCGCTCCAGGCCTCCTCCCCTCTCTACTTGTGGTCGCAACAGACCCTTCATGGGGTCTTTTGTAGTCCCAGTGTTGAGTTTCTATTTCCCACAGCAGCCTCAGGCAAATACGTCGCAGACCTGTTTCCAAGGGAATGTGAGATAGTTTGTTGCAGTTGCCTCATCGCATCCTTATCCCTGTCCTCACCTCGATGCATGGCACCCAATGGGCTTTTACTCTCCTTTTCAACCCACTAGGTGGTCTGCAGCACTGACATGTCTAACTCGGTGGAAATGACTCTTCAAGGGCTGAGAAAGTCCTTAGAGATGATGCCATTTACTTTCATGAGAAATCCTCCTGTCAGTTTCACAGTTAGTCAGAGAGCAAAGGGGAGGTAAGGTCTGAAACACACAGAGCTGCAACCTTCAAAGGTAAAAGTTGGAGAGGGTTCATCCAAAGCTATATTGACCACCCAGGAGGGACCAAAATGAGCTATGATGAAATTATTTTCCCTGTTTTAGCATCAAAATGTAAATTTATTCAAGTACAAAATCACAGTATTTGTTTTGTTACATTTGTTTTCATTGCCAATTTTGATCTTTGTAGATGTTAGAAAATTAAAAGGATGAAGAAATCTCTAGGTGCTCTATTTTTAGATATTTGAGTTAAAAGGAAGACTGCAGTCTTTTTGTACAATTCTTTCTGCTTTCTGGTTATTCTCTTTTTGTCTCTTTCACTTTCTGTCTGTCTTGATCTATAAAAAAACTTACATATTTTTTACTGATGTACTGTACTTCAATGCAGCTTTGGAGTACTGCTACTTCAGTTGGGTAATTTCACTTTTGAGAATTAGCTCTTGGGACATTTCAGGGGGGCATTACTTTTCTATTTTAAACCTTGAGCTATAGTTAATGTTCCTCACTCACGTCATTCACTGATGAGCATTAATTGATCCTCATCACTCCCCTCTTCACATTCACACCCCTGTCATAACCCAGTCTCTGACCTCTTTCACTCCTCCCACAGTGGCACTCACTTCTGTCCATAAAGAATTATTACCCAGAAAGCAGTATGCTTATGAAATCAGTCACCCTGTAAAATAATGCCACAATACTAAATGAAAAAGAACACTAAGAAATGTAAATAGTACAGTTCGTCTGATAACTGCAGAGTTCCTTGAAGCCTCCCTTATAACTTCAGGGAGAAGAAAAAAAACTAAAGGCTCTTAACAAAATCCTAGGTAGGACCAGTCTTTCACTGCTTCTAACCATATTGACCATCTGTCTGTGAATTGTGCATTCTGCAGTCCCAATGAGCTTTTTGAGTACAAATTACCCAGCAGAATGTGGACCTTTATTAATTATTACCAGTTAGGGTGCTATCAAATAGGACTGCTCCACATGAAGAGAGGGGTGTTAGCATTGCTGGTAGCAGAGACTGCTCATCCACTAGGGTACTATTAGGAACCACTCTTGACATTAAGTACTTTTTATGTACTTTTCTACTACTGGGTATAACTGGGTATAACTTAAAACAAAAACTTTTATTGAACTAAAATTAAACTGAGGACTTTGCCCTATAAAGCAATACTAATTTATGTTTTAATAACATGAACTCAAATGCTGTGTGAAACAAATGCTGCTGAACCCAAGACAGCTCTTTGCTAGTTTTAGCCAGTTTAACCTCATTGTTTTGGTTGGTTGAAGAGCTGTCACTAACCACCAACCTCACATAAACATACACATAAGCCAGATTTACACTTTACATGCCCAACACAAGAGCCAGTGCGATGAAGTTGACTGCTATATTGGATAATGTGGAACAAACTAAAGACACATGCATATATTTCTTTTTTTCAGCCACAGAGCATTGAATTTAGAAGAGGTCTCCAGTGGGATGCTAATGTCGCTTTGTCTGCTGGATTTAAAGAGGGAAGTTGTTTACCAATACATTAGCCATACTCATTTGATTAAAAAAAACAAACAAAAAAACAAACGAACAAAAAACGATAGGGGCTATGTGAGTGTAAATTTGTCTTTCTGTCCCCTGGTGGCTACAAAGCAGCCAATGCAGCTTCAGTGGAGTGCTTTACAATTATGATATTGATACATCTATTTGCTGAGAGGATTGTGCAGCCCTTCAACCTTTGTTGTACACAAAGTTTTGTACCCCACCAATACGCTTGGTTTGTATATGAAATGATAGATGAGCTGAAATTGATTTACACAAATTAGGATTTCAGTGAGTATATATGTCTTTCTCTGTCCAACCCTACCCCTCTGTCTTCCTCTGTAACTTTTTTTAACTTTACCTTAACTTTACTTTAACTTTTTATGTTTCATACACAAAAGAATGTAACCATAACTATTCAAAACTTCAGAACTGATAATAATAATCTTGTACTCTCTACTGTTATCACACCCTGTGGACCATATAGAAAATTTTATTCTTAAATTCATTGTGTGATAAGGAAAAATCCTATAATTGGAACATTTTTTTTAAAGGGGGTTATTTTCATGCCTCTGCATTGATAATAGCCATGGCTGCAGGCATTATGTTTTTGGGTTGTCTGTTCGTCAGTCCATCCCATTCTAGTTGAAGCAAAATCTCAAGGAAATTTCTTTAAATTTGGCCAAGAAATTCACTTGGACTCAGGGATGAACTGAGGTCACTGTGACCTCACAAACACGTTTTTGTCCAAAACTCAAACATTCATATGCTAATTATGACAAAAATACTTTTATTTTACTGTTACTGCAGTCCTTCAAAGTCTTCACAACATATATTCTGTCTGGACAGACATGGAAGTGGTTGGTGGAGGCATACAACTGCGAGGCGGTAATTCTAGTTACAGTATGACTTAATTGGTGTCAAGTCTTGTGCTGGAAAGAATAAATCATAGTTGGATATTGAATTACAGTCTTCTGATGTGGCGATATTCGGTTAATCATTATTCACAGACATTTCTTAGAAACTGTCAACCAGCTGGTACAACAGTGGGCAGTCCTGGAAAAAGGTGCCTTTGGAAGTTTTAGCAACATTGAACCGCAGTATGTACAGTAGTAAAATGTTTGGCATAAATCCTGATAATATTCTGTCACTTGAATTTCCACTTGAAGTGCCACCACTGCAGTCTGCCAGCCACATTTAAGTGAAGCAGCTGCTGCCTTGCAAACAATCAATGAAAAGATGTGGCCAGCAGAGTGCCACAAGGAACTAGCTAGCCATTTCATTAAGTTAAAATCAGTGAACCTGGAAACTCTATCATCCACTGTGTGAAAAGCCAATTACTCTTAGTACACAGCACAATAATTCTTTATTACCATGCAACATTCATATCTTCCTCAAGTGCTCTCACAATAATAGTTTTGCAAATGCTGCCAATATTGTTTTCCATCTGCTATCGATTGAAGTGTCATTTGAGCAGATAGAGAATATTTTGCAATATGCATAAATATTGGTATAGTATTTAACATGCTGTGCACATTTTATGTAGTGGTGAAAGAAAGTAGTGGGCCAATTCCTAGTCCTGTCTGCCCTCTTTGTAATTATCAATTAGACTTTATTTCCCAGTAGCACAATAACTAACTCCCACAGTATGTGGTGGAAGACCCTGATCCAGCTGCTGTGTGTGAACAAAGCATTATCTCAGTACTACTATAACTGCAGTGCAATACTCGCAGTATGAGGGAGCAATGATCAGCTTGTGTATTATATATCATTTTAACAAATGTAAAGTTTGCACACCATTAAGTCCACACATAAAACAGTATATGGGAGTTGATGGATTCCAAATATTTTGTTATACCCGATCAGACTCTTTTCTGGAAATAGCCTGCGTCTGTGTACTGTACTACCTGCTAGTACAACTACAATCAGACAGCTAAGGTTAATTAGATGACACATGATATATGGTTTGCCCTGACCTCACTATGGTTCCTCATCTTTTGTCCCATCATTCATGCTTTTCACAGACCTTAGCTGTTAAGCTGACTGAGACCCTCCTCTCTCTGCTTCGAAGGGGTCCCTAAGGCACTATGAACTGTTTTTTTTTTGGTGAAAAAAGTCCTGATACATTATCTTTGAAAGAGCAAAACCCGATGTTGACAGTTGACAGAGCAAAGTGGACAGGTACTTTTGAAAATGATGGCTAGAACAAACAAGTCTGATTTAATTGAAATGAGCAGTTATTTCATTTAGTCTGTTTTAAAGAAAAGTCTTTACAATTTTTTCTCTTTGAACCATGTGAACAGATTTGTTAGTTTCAGGCTAGCATGAGGTGTAACTAAATAAAAATAAAACCCAGAACACTAGTGGTACTGCTTTTATGCCAATGCCAATTACCAATATCTGTTTTGACTCTTGTTTTAAACACACTAGGCACCTCCCATATAAAGAAATATGAATGGAGAGAGAATACATTTTCTTCTGGATTCAGTGTGGCAAATAAAAGCCCTGCATAGTCTGCAGATTTCAGGTTGCAGCACAATTCAAATGAAAAAATTCTAAATGCACATTGACAGTGTAGTACTTGAGGAAAATTAGTCCTGTACAATCTGCCACAAATTCATATTTTCAATCAAAGCCAATATACTATACTATATACAGTATATACGTACATATGCACAGTATGTTTTGGTTACAGAAGCACTCAGTAGTCAGTTGCCTGTGTTAATGATTGATTGCTGAATGTTTACAGTTTATCTGAAGGGCAGTACCATTTTATAGCTGCAGCCCCTCTGGAGAGGTGTACAGTGTTGAGAATCCAACAAAAAACAAAGAGCCCTTTTGGACATTTGTTTCTGTTGTGTACCACTGTTAACTTTCAGTGGCTCAATACTCTGCTGTCTCAGCTGGCAATCGCTGCGGTCCAGTGAAAGCAGTAGCAGGCTCAGCCACTGCCTCAATTTGTTTCTCTTCCTCAGTGGTGGCTCACATAAGCACACTTTGACTTGACAATATAATTCCCCAGTGACACTCTGGAAAGCCATTTTGGTTGATTAAAATGCTGTTCTGAAGAGCCACAGATGTCACTGGTTTCCTTTAGGTGGTGAGAAGGAAATTAAACTTATTTCAGTTAAACTCCTGTTGGAGTTCTCCCAATGTCTACCGATGTCAGAAGGACGGCAGAGGTATAGTAAATCTGTGAACAACAATGGCCAAAAACGTTAGGCTTCACAGGGACGCCAGCCTTTGTGTGAGAGTGAGAGAGAGTGAGAGAGTGAGAGTGAGAGAGAGAGTGAGAGAGAGAGAGAGAGAGAGAGAGAGAGAGACACAGAGACACACACACACACAGAGAGAGAGAGAGACACACACACACACACACACAGAGAGAGAGAGACACACACACACACAGAGAGAGAGAGAGAGAGAGACACACACACACACACACACACACACACACACACACACACACACACACACACACACACACACACACACACAGAGAGAGAGACACACACACACAGAGAGAGAGAGACACAGAGACAGACAGACAGACCCAAGAGTCCAACCTACTGTAGTAGTGTGTTGAACTGTTTGTTAGATGTCATTTGTTGAAGTGGAAGCAATACTTACTTGCATACGAGACAGTGTGCTTGTTACAAAAGATTGCTGAGGGAGAATCCTTCAGTAACAATAAAATGTTAGACCAAGTGAGAGACAATGGTGTAAAGTCATTGAAATGTATTTTAAGGTTTGATGATAGACAACCAAGCAGAAAGTGGATTTAATATGAGCCCAACAAGACTTATGGCGGCTGGGAGGATCAGGAGTGTTACCATATGTAAACTCCGCTTAGCTAATGTTTACAATTACAGTGGTAGCAAATTGGAGATTGGTGGCCAGTTTGCATATCAAACGATGCTGAGGAGGAACTCTTTGGCTTTGGTGCACTGGGATGTGTTTACTCAGCAAACAACAGTTTAATTGGGAAAATAATTTTCCAGCTGCTGTGGATTTGAGGCAGTGTGTGTGTGTGTGTGTGTGTGTGTGTGTGTGTGTGTGTGTGTGTGTGTGTGTGTGTGTGTGCATTTACAGTAATCAGTACCAGGCTCTTAAATAAATAAAACAAGCCAAGAGGAAATTAATGGACCTAGCTTGTTACTGGGCTCCATCATGATAAGACCACCAACCACACAGCCTCTTAAACAGACCTATCAGGACGCACTGCATGTGACAGTTGCCATTTTGTGTTCCGATGCCTAATTGATCCTCACGGAGATTGCCTGCAGAGAGAGCTTCTCGCAAAGTGCAGGAACTGGAGAAGTATTGACAAAATGTTGGGAAGACTCAGATGGAAGTACACATGCTATTGAGCAGGAAAGGCTTTCTTAGGGCAATCTTGATTCTCAATCAATGTTATGGTATAGGTTGGAATGAATGGGATGCAGCTTCATGCCTCCAAAATGCCTGTGCTCATTAGAAGATGTAGATTTGACATAGCTGCTCCATGTGTAGATCAACACTGAGTAGTAAACTGTGGAGATAAAAGCACTAAGGAACGTATATATTCAATAGAGTTAAGCAGTTACATACTTTGCTATCCTTGATGAGACACATCCTTATTGTGGAGGGCTTCCTGCTTTACTCCTAGGGACCTTTGATCAACATGCTGAACCAACATTGCTTTATTTCTATCCCATATGAAGAATGCAAAAAGATGAGGTTATTTAGGAACTACTTGGTGCCAGACAACCTGGCCTGTTTGATGGCCATGTCTGGCCCATGTTTTGAAACACAAGAACATGATGTGAGACAAAGATATGAGAGAGTTGGGAAACTGGGTAGGACATCAAGTACAAGAGGGCTCAATATATAGATGCTCCTAAAGGGCCTGTACCATTTTAACTTAGTGAGCCCACTCACACTTACAGCAATAGAAAGACTGTTTATATTTTACCAAATCCATAGACTTACAGGTGCTTCCTCTCTACTTCCTCTTCCCCTCTCTTCTTTTCTCCCCTTGAGTCTCCCTGTGGAGGAGGAGTCATTAGGAAGTGGGCAGATGTACTTTGTCAAGGTGGCCATGCAGTTCCCTGCCCTTCTGGCTGAGCTGGACCTACACAGTGTTGCTCTAAAAAGCAAGCAAGGACAGATGAAGAAGTGGAAGGAGATGAATAGATATTAGTGGCAGGAGACATTGGTAATAAGAAAAAAATGAAAAGGACATAGATGGATAGGTGTGTGCAGCCAAACTATTACTCTTGTGTGGCGTGTCTGTAATTTGCCTTGTCTATAAATTGAGAGCAGCATGTGTGCAGCATTTATAAAAGGTAGTTACAGATAACCTTTGCCTTTATTCAAAAACAATGATCCTGCTCTTGTTATCTTAGATATTGTTATCCTTTAGAGAAATTAAATTAAAACAAATGTCCTTTGTGTTGCTGCTAAATTCTCAAAGATTAATATATCTCACTTTTTTCAATTGACCTCTTGTATTTGATAAATATAGCACAGAAACATTTTGTCACAAAATGTCACATGTTATGTTTAATCTGAGTTGTGACATATTATTTATGAACATCAAAATCAAGCTTGCTTTGTTTATAAAATGCAAATGCTAGTATTTCATATTTCCCAGTTCCTGCCTTGTGAACAACTTTTTGAAAATCATTGCTGTGGAAGAAGCTATAAATGTATGAGAGAAACTGCATGAGGCAGTGCAGAAACATGGTCTCCAGCCCCAAAGGAAAACTTTCAATGACACATACAGTAGAATGACTAGCTGCCTCTGTGTCAGTGCCAGTTGTCAGAGCAATCAGGTACCCAGCTGGACTATCATTTGGTGCCACTGAGGTGGTTTCAAAAGTAATAGGATTTCTTGCCCTGCAGAAACACACTAGTCCTCAGTGTGTGTTTGACCAAGAGGAATGGAGAGGCATAAGGAAAGGAAGTCCAGGACAATGGGGGACTTTCTTCTGATTGAAAACAAACTCATTATTTCCCCTCAGGTGGAGAAATCATGTTTTATGGCTTTTGATAAGAGGGGTTACAAAAGCAAGATCAAGAGCGTAACAGGTGGTGGTGTGACTGAGTCTTCCTCGTCGTTTTCTAATCTGTTTCACTTGTGCATCAGCACACAACTGAAGGACTTCTTAACATTGGTAAGGTATCTTGTTGTTATTATAAAACGAACACACACACACACACACACACACACACACACACACACGTCAAAGGAATTTTAAATCGAAAGCAACTGGACTTGGTTATTTGTCTAGGACGACGTTTCACCCCTCATCCAAGAGGCTTCATCAGTTCTTTCTCGCACCTGACCAAGGCTGGGACGGCCTTGCTTATTTGTCTAGGAAGATGTTTCACAAGTCCAGTTGCTTTTGATTTAAAATTCCTTTGAGATACTATGACCTGGACAAATGAGAATATTCACAGGCTTATTACACACACATATGCTCTTGGCATGCAAAACACAAATAAATTGCAGTCATGTTTAAGGGAAAAGCAATTTATTAACACCATATTACATATAAACGTTAGCCTGACTGACATCTATTGAAAAATTACAGCTTGAAGGCATGCTCTGCCAGAAGGCATCAGTTGGGCATATAATAGAAACAAGTATGGACATCACAGTGGGTGATGTAGTGGTGAATGTGACCTGCATGCTGAGAATGAAATTGTACCTTTTTTAAGGACACTGTTTGCCACTAAGCCTGAATCCTATAGGCATAAACCTTGTGCAATGCAGTATAATTTGCAATGTAGAATAATTTTCTGCAAATTTGTTCCAGAAGGAACCGCACCACATTAGAGAGGATGGGGATAACAACAGATAGGCTTGCTTATATAGCAATAAACAGTCACATACAGCATATCAGTACTGAGTAAACAGCATTGCTAGTTTCTGTTTAGTAAGGCCATATTTGAACTATTGTGGTTCAGTTTTAGTCTTTTTATAGTGGGAAACTGGATATTTTATGTTTCATTGTTATTAAAATTAATATGCAATTTGCATGTATTTGAGAATGGGAAAGAAAATGTTTTCAATAAGTTCACAAATAATTTGATCAGAAAATTGTCTTGACTGTAATTTACAGTATGTAGTAATTTTAAATGATTGATTAAAACTACATTATACAAAAATTACTATGACAGCAAAGTTCCTCCAGGAAATTGTTTAGTGGATGTGGCAGGCTCTCCATACATCCTCTGCTCTGCAATCATTGTTGCCCTTTTGAGCTGAATTAGACAGATCCTGATGCGTCTTGTCACACAATCAATATAGTTAACAATTCAGTTAGTAGGTAATAGTGTCAACTGTTGACTGATGAGTTAAATATATGCCCTTTTTTGATGTCATAGTATCTGCACTTTTCTTTGATACTACAGAAAAGTTTAATAATGTCCTCTGATGTTAAAGGGGATGATCTCAGACAAGTGTTGTGCATCTGCTTTAACATTGTAGGAATCCCTGGGTGATGCTGTGGAAAATTAAGACTTGGTGAACTCAGCACTGGTCAGCATTGTCTCCAGAAAGGGTCAAGGATTGGTCGTGTGTATCACTGTTTCTTTGAAGAGGGGTGATTGACTTCTGGTGAAATGTAGCGGTACATGTAAGGATCACATCATCCCCAGGGTAGTGGAAGTCACTCTCTTTGAAGCAAGTCATTGATCCTAAACTTAGATCTAAAACTCAGTCAATCTGCTTCTCTGCTTCGACAGGAGCCAGTTGAGGTGGGAAGATGCCAAGTGAGGACACCCATTGGGAGGTGTATTGGGGGGTATATGTGTGCGACCTGGTTGAGGGGACTTTATTTAGCTGGCAGGGAGCTTCCTGGGATTATAGCTGTAGGGAGAAAAAAGGTAAAGCAGAGCAGACCAGATATGTTATGTCTCTTGCTTCATGGATTGGAAACTTGTCCATCAGAAGCAGAAATGCTTAAAATCAGATTGTAAGATTTACCAGAGAGCTTCTAGGGGAGCCTCTATACCTTACATGTCTCAGGTAGTATGAAGGGCCCAGTCTATTTTCAAAATCTGTTCCTACTCGTTGAACTTTGAATTTCATGGGCTGCCATCCCTCCCTCAATTCAAATCTCTAGAACCAGAAGATTCAAAATGCTTTTGTATCTGCAGTATTCACAATACCCAGTTATAGTCTGACATGCATTTTACCTTAGTTGACCTTACTGCAGTGGAAGGAAGTGTGTGTTGTGTTCTTTATGTTGAGTGGTTTTATGACTCTACACCAGCAACAACCGTGGCTGGAGGCATTATGTTCCTGGGTTGTTATTAGATTTTGGTGATTAAAGCTCAGAGGTCAAGATCACTGTGGACTCATGTCCGTTCTATTCTTGTGGACATGATATATCAAGAATGCCAGGGGGGAATTTCATTGCATCTGGCATAAATGTCCACTTGCACTTGAGGATGATCTGATTAAAATGTTTGGTCAAAGGTTAAGGTCACTGTGACCTCACAAAACACCATAACTAAATAATTCACACAGTAATTATGACAAAAATACACTTTTTATCAAGTGTCTCCAAAGTCTTCACTACATATATTATGAGTCTGGACAGACATGAATGAAAAGTGCTACGTGACTGGCTGGCTGAGGCATATAATCGCAGGGCACTAATTCTAGTGGATCACCACCGTGTAACACAGTTTTAGTGTTAAAACAAACAGAAGAGTAATTGAATAGTCAATCAACAGAAAATAATCTGTAAATGGATGGATTTTTTTTTTTTTACATTTACAAATTATTAATTTATGAATTGAAAAAAATAATTGAAAGATCAATTGATAATGACAATAATAATTAGTTGTAGCCCTAGAGTTTTTATTGTTGGGTACAATAAACTTTACCTTGACCATGTCCAATTCTGAACTGGATAAGTGACAAAAGATTAATGGATAGATGGATGGTACAATAGTGGAAAAGTCTTGCACTCAATTATAGGCTTGTCATTATCTGCTGCAGTAAGAATGGTGAACCAAACAGTGCTGACCATTGCTGAACAGAGTTCTTCTTCATTTGCTGCTTGGGTGCACAACACGTTTAACAGAGGAGGCTTGAGGAGATGAGGGGGTGAAAGAGGACAAGGTGCTGACAAATCATTGCTGCTTTTTCCTCAATTTGTATTTCAGTTCATTCATTTAATTTCTGGGGTGTTCTGGCCTCATTTTTTAATACATCCAGGTGTTGGTCCAGGTGACAGTTTGTCCTCCTTGAGATCCCTAAAGATAAGGATGGGAGGATAAAAATCATTAGGCCCTTTTATCTCTACCGTGACATGTAAAATACTGCAAAATCTTAAAGGTGCTTATACCCATGGCCACACTAACACTGAATGGTCTCCATGGTGCTGCCATCACACCAACCCCTACTAACTCACTCATGCCTTAGCAGATATATGCTTTATTAGGAAAGCCTGACCTACAGGCAACACAAGCACCTTTGTGCCCCAGCCTTATTTTCCTGAGTGTACTCTACTACTGTCTTGGATTCATAGCCCAGCTGCCCTTTGAAAAACAATAATGACTAAATGGATTGTGAAATTTGATGGCTGCTGCGCTTGTAATCCCACATGTCCTACGCTGAAATGAGTCATTTTCTCCATACATCGTATTTTCATTGTTGTATCATTTTACATTCATTATTGATAGTACAATCTCCCACCTAATATGTTTCATTGCCATCATTTTTAAGCAAGAGTGCACTCAAAAGAAAATAGGCATTGCTATTAGGAATTCAGTGTCTTTGAATGTATCTTGTCTTGCTGACAGCATTGAGCCTTTTTAGGCAGCATGTTGATGTACACTAGAAAAAGCTTGATGAAGCTAAGAAGCATATGTTTCACAGAACTTGACAAGAGTAGCTGTAACAGTTTCTTTAATCCATTACACAATACAGTATGGTAATGATTACAAGAACCCCCTTACAAAAGTCCGCAACACATCTTGCTGCACAGAGGGACCTGTGGCTCTAAGCATAGCCAGCTACACTATATGTGAAATCAAGAGCATTTTGTGTTTACATAATCTGTTAAACAGCTAAAAAGCAACATTCAGAACTCACTATATTATGCTGCAGATTGCTAGTAATTTGAATTGTTTCCAGTTAGTACTGTTTTAGTACCAGATTTTGCTCTGATATTGGACAGATTGAATAGACATTACACTGGCTCACAATCTAGTCACCGCTCCATCACATCAGCCAGACCAGGGCTCAGCTGAGGAATCCTGATATGATTTATAAGCCCTGGACCCAATGTAAAAACATTGTATTACGTCCATTGCACATTTTTACATCCTCACAGCTTCACCAAGGGAATGCGAGACATCTTCATGTTTGAGGAGGGCAATGAGAAACCCTTGTCACCTTCCACTGTGTTGGCACTGTGTTTGAAATTAGTAGCCCTGTTTACTCTGTTTTAACGGCAATCAATGGAGCAGCTCATCGAGGTTCTTCTCTGGCAGGAGATGGAGCTCTGTTCTTAGATTTCCTGTCTTGAGCCTCCTACCACCTGCTGCTTGCGGAGCAACCATGTGCCATTTGCCACCAGAAAGTGCACCTCACCCATTAGCCGTGCCACAGTTGCAGGATCCATCTTGGTGGGACAACCAGGGGCCACACGTCCCCATTTGTCACAGCTGGTACATGACAACCTGTGCCACTCAGTGATATCAGCTCCAGTGATTTCTTTGCCACAACCACCTGTGCCTCCCCCTATGCAAACATCAGCTCAGGTGGTCAATCACTCAGATCAGCTGCATCCAACCAGTTCATTAATGCTGATGCTTTCCATGTACGGTGGAAACCATGAAACTGAGCAACCTGAGGTTTTAATTGTTGGAGACTATCATTAGATTTGCTAAGTCCCCTGCAGCTCTTTTGTTGCTCTCTTATTTACTTAATGTAAGTATTTTATTATGACAAACAATATTGATGTTTTTTATCATCATGCGGTCTTGGTCAGGATTAATCCTGATTAATATCTCCCCTGCATTTAGCTCTGTTTTTTTTCAAGAATTTTCAGACCTTTTATAATATGACAGTTTTTATTATTGATGATTTTAATATCCATCTTTGTTGCCTCCAAAGCTCCTCTTTTGGGTCTGATTTTATCAATCTTTTAGACTTTTAATGTAACTCCAATTACAAAGGGCATATGTTCGACCTTGTGTTCCCCATTGTTTCTGTGGAAGATGTGAGTTTGGTTGATTTTTTTTTTTTTTTCTGACTAAGCAGTGTTCTTCTGTACCATTCCTCTCTTCTGATCACAATACCCCCTAAAATGATTCTTTCCTGCCACCTAAATTCACTGTCTCGTTATTAATCAAGCTTTTAATGCCACAAACCCATTTTCAGTGCACATGAACACCAGGACCTCACTGTAGAGTCGATGCTTTTCATAGCACCTGCACAAATATTTTTGTTTCTATAGCTCCCTATCATACAAAAAGTCAAAATCATCTTCCCTACCATGGTTAAATGAAGACAAGAAATGTACTGACTCCCTTGCGTCTCTTAAACATCTGATGTCCACTTATCAAGGGACTCCTATTTCTTGCAGCTGATGGTGAAACGGAGCCATAATACCAGAATTTTCTTTATAACCATAAACTGTGTGATTGGTCACTCTCTTAGCCAGCCAGCTGAGTCCTCCCCAGAGATATGTGAGGAATTTTGTCATTATTTCTATAACAAGATAGTGTAGATTGGGCAGCACACTAACACAGACTTCAGAAAGCTTGATGTTGACGCCCACCCATCTTCAGCACTAACTCACTTTGTGAAATTTCTCTGACAACCCCGGAACGCACTGTTACTCATCCACCTGCCCTCCATGGTGCATCCCACTTGGTTTCTAAAAGCAGTATTTCAGATGATTGGTCTAGAGATTTTAGCCATTGTTAACTGCTCTCTGTCTTTTGGCATTTTTCCCTCCAATTTCAAACATGCTTTATGCTTTATGCCCCCTTAAAGAAAGGCCTCTTGGGGTATTTCTGTTTTTAAGTCATTTTATTCCCTAAGCCTTCATAAGTGATGTGGCTCTAGAACAAGTTATTCTTTGTTAGTATTATTATTATATGTATTTACTATATACATATACATAGCATATGTATAAAGATGCTACCCCTAGGGCAAATCATGCGTAGATATAATATTGATTTCCATTGCTGCGCAGACTACATGCAATTATATGTCCAGATAAAGTCTGGTACCAAGGATGTGTCATCAATTATGTCCTGGCTTGATGAAATAAAGAACTGAATGTCTAATTTCCTGCAGGTGAATATATAAATAATAAAATAACTCTAGTGTAGTCTATGCCTCATGTAATAATGCTTAAAAAAGAGCCCCGCAACCTACATGTTATTTCTGATTCTGAGTTTTCATTTGAAAGTCATGTGACTAATTTTGTGCAATCCTGCTTTGTCCAGCTGAGATATTTCACCAAGATTAGGTCAGTCCTTTTATCTGCAGTACTCGAAACGTCATCCATGCTTTTATCTCCTTCATACTGGACAATTACTGGTCTTGGGATGTTTTGCCATGTTAATACCATAATACAAAAACTACAGCTGATACATAATGCTGCTGCAAGGCTTTTAACACACTCTAAAAGAAGGGACTGCACCGCACCAAACCTTTGCTGCCCTAACTGGTTACCTGTGAGTTTTAGAACTGATTTTAAGATTTTACTCCTTGTTTTTTTTTTTTTTTTAAAGCCTTGAATGGTCAGGCTCCTGTCTATGTTTATATCTGAGATCTGCTACCTGCTTATGAGTCTGATTGCTGCTTCAGATCCTCTAGCAGGGTCCTACTAATGGTTTCAAAATATATGTATGCTAGAGCGTATTTTCAAGACCTCCTGAGGTCACTGTTTTGAGAACCAGAGGAGAATTATTTTATGCTCCACAGCATGATACATTATAGATTCTGTACTGAGTGAAAGGAAACAATGTTATAAATATCACTGCAGCTCCCTAAAAGGAGGTGAGGTGAACAACAATAGCTGGCTCAGTCCATGGCTCTTAGAGATTTTGGTAAAATACAGAGCAGAAATAAGGGCAATACTATGTAGTTGACACATATGTCCACAGGGGAAGGCAAGGCCTCGCATAACATACAAAGCACTTACTGATCCGACAGGCATGAGTGCAAAAACTGGGTCTGCAAAGTGCTTCTAGTCCCACAGGTGCATACAGTGTGCTGACCCCTCTTCATCAAGCTAGGGTTACATTCACAACCTATTGATCATTCAAATCCTAGAGATATTTGCTCTTGAAATTTTCATTTGTTTGTGAAAAAAGAGGAAACAGGAATTGCCTGTGACTAACACTGAAAACAGACACAGGTAAATAAACAGACAGACAATACAACCCATGCTATGCCCTTTTAAGTGCATTGTGTATCCCTGAAGTGGTGTTTCTCTTCTTCAGATGGAAAGAAGGAATGACAGCACAAGACAGATGACTTGGAGATTTTCACAGTTAAAATATTTGTGAATGTAAAAACGGAATTGATATTAGATAGGAGTAAAGAAAGGTAACCATGTTCACAGTAAAATTTAGGTTAACAGTCAAAATACCAACCTAATCACCAGTCAAGAGAACACACAATTTTAGTTGAAAAAAACTGTCGTTGTATAAAATGTTAAATAACTAAGCTTAATAATAAGAATCTCCTAATGGCTTCTAAAATATAATTAATTAATTAATTAATTAATTATTTAGAAATACAGGCATTGCTTCTCACATGTTACATCTTTAAGTTTTAAGAAATGCAGGAAAAATAACTAGCTGTAGTTTTTATTGTAGCTATATACACATGTGATAGTGGTATGAGTGATTACCATCCAACACAGAGCCATCAGTATGTGCTGCAATGTGCAGAGCAAAAACTATGGAGGCAAGTCACATCTTTTATAGATGTCAGAGACTGGCTGCCAAATTGTCCCAGTAGTCCAGTGTCCCGGCTGTGTTAGGCTCTTCACCTAATATCACTGAACTATTTCTTACATGACAATGGATCTCCCAGGACTGTAGTTAGACCGTTCTGTCCCAAACTAATTTAATCTAAGGTGCCATATATTCACTTGTGGTGATTCTGCACCTCCAGCAAAAGGATGTTAGTGTCCTCTGGGGAGAAGCTTTTGTGGTGGATCAACTCTGGCCTGCTCCCATGTCACAGACTTGTTATAACATCCTGCTTTGAAAGGGAAGGACAGTGGATGATTTGATTGCCTTTACAAAAAAGGCCACTATCGTGTTCTTAATCTCAATTTGTTTGTGCTATACAGCTGCAGTATGTTCCTTTGGCAACAAACTTGTTAGTGGTAACTTCACTAATTCACAAAAGATATGTCTGTTGTGTGGTGTTATTATTTGGTCAATACAACCAGTTTGATGTTGCCCCACCGTGCCCATCTGTGCTCCACATGAAAACCTATACACACTCTCTGGACGGGAGAAATTAATTATTAATAATGAATTAATTATTTGCTCTTTTAGACACTAAAGGAAATTAAAGAATGTCTTTTGCATGTATCTTTGGGTGTATTGTTCTGTTACAGGCCGAGCATAACTCTAACAATTCTGATCTTTTCATTGTTTGTGAATATGACAAAGATTTTAACAGTCTGTTGCCGCAGGGAAAGTTCATGTGGATGAAGAGCACACATGCCAGGGAACACCTGTATGCTCAAGTGTCTGTGTCACTGAAACACTACTGCTTCTGTGGCGTCATACTGTTCTACTATAGTGCTTAATTAAACCAGCCTTACTGCTTGTTGAGCGAAGCAGCAGAACAGATAAGACACAGCTTGAGGACAGCAGCAACACTGTATTGGTCTCCGATTCACCTGGGCTCATGAGTCATAACAAAACAGACTTACATTTCTCTGCTGATTCTGGGTGACATCCATCTCTGAAAGAATAGGGCTGCAAGTCTAATACTCAGCCCAAAATTAGCCAAGTAGTTCCATTTTCAGATGAAAACTCTATTTCTTTTGTTTGCTCTATCCAACTGTTAAAGGAATGCTAATGATTAGTAACAGCTTGTGTATTGTTAAGTTGGAAGTTTTTTCCCTCAAGCTTCAAACCTGATCTGCTGACAACAAAAAATAAAATTATATATCCTTATATATCTGTATTTTTTCTTATACACAATACTCGCAGTTTCCCATTGAGGCAATCAATTGCTTCACAATAAAAACCTTGCAAATGACAGCACTGAGTTGTCCTGTCTACCTTTTTTTTTGAGACTACAGGACGAGTCGCCAATATTTTAAAATTGGCCTTAAAGTGTTTTGTATTAACCAAGAGACATACGTGCTCATTGATGTGTGAAAAACCATACTCTCCATTCACAGCTAGCCTTCATAGACAAACCATACACACACTCACATGCACAGACTGTCCCTCTGGCCATACTTTCCATCACTCAGACTTATAGTGGCTACACTGTGCCTTCCGGACCAGCCACAGACGCATCCCATAGACCTGTCGTACATGGTTCAGTGCCTCATTTTCAATTGTTCTTTAGACCCTCATAAATCACCGTGTGTGTGTGTGTGTGTGTGTGTGTGTGTGTGTGTGTGTGTGTGTCCGCATGTTATGATCTCTGCCAGCTTGTTCACACATTAGCAGTGTGGACTTGGATAACTTGACCCCCAAGCATGCACCTGCCGTGTTCCTCTTCATTAACACCTTTCTGACTGTTAAAGTCTGACTTACATGAACCTGTTAAGTGAGATTTTTTTTTTTCTTTCGTAGTTCCCCTTCATGGTGAATTTCTACATGCTCTGATCTTCATTGATACATTTTTCAGCTTCTGCCAGTTCTGCTCTAACACAGTGTTGACCCTCCTCATATTCATGTCACCATGTCTCACAAGTCGGCCCATTTCCTGCATTCTATGGTTGTTCCTATCCTGATCTTTATATTTATTCTGATGCCATCATTTGCTACTTAGTTTACTCCTAATTTCAATCTTGTTCAGTTTTTCACGAGCAGCGGATAATGGACATCCTATCACCTATGGAACATTTTTTTTTAATGACAAATAGATGCTCCAGGTAGCAGCATTTGCAAGAATATAATCCCAGCTCATGGCCTATAGTTCTGAGATTTTGCTTGTGGTTTGTTACATTATTGCTGGTTCTCTTCTTTTATTCCCCATAAAATCTCTTCCTGAATGTTATTTTTACAATCAGCAGTACCCAGGGCACTTATTTCAAATAGGTGCTGCAACTGCTCGAGCTATGCAATGAATATCAACCTTGTCTTTATACAGCTAGGCTGCTGGTCATTCTCAGCATATTCAGCCTGATTGTGCTGCCATTCTCAGCTCCAAAATCCCTCTGTCTTCACACCCAAGGGGTAAGCTCTGCATATAGCTGCTGGTGGAGTTTCTCTTTTCATGAGCCTCAACTTTTTAGTGTTATCAGACGGGATGAAATAGCTCCTCTGGCCTATGGTAAATGGACTGCTTATATATGTGGGCCCTTTAATCCTCATTGCAGGATAAACTCTTGTCTCCTTTGGCCTCCAACAGTCCTTTGGCTATGTAATACAAGTTAGGTATATCCATTCTGTCCAGTCCTTTCTGAAATATAGGTCTATGTCTGCCCTTCTCTTGAGGAGGAACAATAATATCTCCTCAAAAATGTAACTCAAGTCTGGGTACTGTCGCAACACAAGTGTCTTTGCTAGTTTTAGACCAACAAAAACATGGTGTTTTGAACCATATGCCTGGCGCAGCAACTGTTTTTTAAGATAGCAAAAGTGATATAGACGGGCCATAAATGGATTTGTGCCATGCACTTTACACTGTACACTATGGACTGTTGAAATAGAACCCTTTGAGTTTTCCCCCACATGGTTCTAGCATTGATTGTGTTGAATTTCAGTTCTTGAAAATGAAATTTAATGTTGCACTTGTCACCTTTTTACATCAGCGGGCCACTCACTTTCCTTAGCATGTAATTGATTACGGTAAAATCACCACTTACCCCACAGAACGTGGCTATCAAGGGCAGCATCAGACTGAATAATGGAGTGGCATGGAAATGGCCATTTAATACCAAGCAAAGATTCACAACAGTGTCACAAATCTAGAGCACATGAGTGGTGGTAATAAGAGGGTGGCAAGTGTGGCTCTGTCACTTCCTCTACCCAGATTTATCCTGGCAACCCTCCAATCATCAGGCCACCCCTGCCTCAACATTGTTGTAAGATACTGTAAAGAGGCTGTTAGAGTGATAAAATCTTTTCCAACAGTGACTCTCCAAGTCCTCATCAAAAATTAATGTCTTTGTCTTATTTTGTTAAGTATTACACAAGAAATGTATCTGGGAAAAGCACTTACAGTTATGTTATTTAAAAAGCTGGCACTATTAATTTGACTCTCTGGGGATTTGTTTAATTGCAATTTCACTGTTAACTTCAAAAGAGGTGTAACAAGGGGGCACCCCGGTGGCTCACCTGGGTTCGAACCCGACCCTTGGCCCTTTGCTGCATGTCATCCCCTCTTTCTCTCTCTCTCTCCAACTTTCCTGTCACTCTCTCACTATACTTATCTAATAAAGGCATTAAACGCCCCCAAGAAATAATTTAAAAAGAGGTGTAACAATTCTGAAATACCTCACAGGATGAACATAAATATTTGAATTGAGTTTCCAGGAAAAAGTGTGACATCAACATGCTTGTGGTGCCTCCCAATAAGGAAGAGCTTTGTGTTACGTTGTATTACAGATGTAGGAGGACCTTTTAATTTGTGGAATATGTTGAAGCATTGAATAATTTAACTTAAGTCACTTAAGTATCAATGTGCATTATGGGTTAAAATCAATATAAAAATAACGTGCAAGAGATTATCCTTTTAACAGGTTTAAATCACCACCATGGTTTTTGTTGGTGACTCATATTAACCCTTGTCACTTAGAATGTTTTTCTATATTCTTTGATCTCAAAGCTGCTTAAATGTAATGTGAAATCAAAGCCAAGTCACATTTTAGCATTTCATTAAGTCATTATATTTTTGCATGATCAGAATAACATTGACTCATCCTAAAGGTTTGACTGTCCAAATGTATTTGGTTAATTAGATAAATTTAAATGAGCTAGAGAAATATGATAAAACATAGGAACTGCATATGAGATTTTTACATAAAGATACAAATCCTTCTCTGTATGAGTATGTGATATTATGTGTCAAAACTATAGGAATATTAGCTCTTTTCATTGATTGACTTGATAAATTTTGGTGAAATTATGAAATGTCTCTTCCACTAATTCCCTCCTAACTTTCATCAGCTACACATGTAAAAATTATGCATCATTTCATGTCTCAGTGCGTTGGTGGGTCTTCATCTATAAATTACTCTAATCTGATTACAATGTTCAGAGGCCTATTGTCATTTGAGCATACAAATTTAGATTTTTGAGACACGTGTAGGAAAATGTGTCATCCTCAAACTTGGCTTGAAAAGAAACAGTAGAGAGGGTGGCAGACTGCAGAGGTATACAGACTATACAAGGATAATCCTTAGCCTGCCTTAATATTGACTACACAATTCCTGTCAGAGTAGAAAGAAAGGCAGTGGAAATGATGCATGGTCAGGTGACTTGGTTGCAGCTGGTCCTGTCTTTCTTCAGGTTGTAGAGGGATAATAACAACTGAGAATGCTGCCAGCAGGCAGAGCTCCTCACAGGGAATCTGCTCACTTTGAGGCAGTGATGATGCACAGTCAGAGTGTATGTTGTCTTCCTGTTGTGGCGTGATGAGAAATAATGCAAATGCTTTTGGCAACTGTTGTTGCACGATGCTGTGTTTTCAGTAAGCCTACTAACTCAAGTCATTAAGGATTCTCCCACCCAGAGAGTGTGTATAGGTTTTCATGTGGAGCACAGATGTGCACGGTGGGGCAACATCAAACTGGCTGTATTGACCAAATCTGTAGGGAAGGTTGCAGACAGGGCAAGCTTGGGCAGTGGTGCACCTATAGCGCTTCCTTAAGACCCTGCTTTCTCATGCCTTCGGCAACAAACCCTAAATATGGTGGCATTCTGCAGTTTGAGACTGTGAGCTAAGTGATTGATTGTCAGATTGAAATCACATTTTTTGAACAGTCAAAGCTAGCCATCAATCACTGTCTGTCCTGCAGGGAAGGCACTGGCTGTACTGAAGACAATCTCTTTCTCACACTCTCTCAAACTCACATGCACATAATTTCTCCCTCTTACTCTGTCCTGTTAAATCACTTAAATGTTTACTACATATCATATACACATGCACATTTGAGGCTGGACTGGTAGAACATGTAATAATAAAACTTTGATAAACAAGTTCTTAGAACAACAGCTTGAGTCTTCACACACTTAAAATTCTGTATTTCTATAGGCAGAAAACACTGAACACAGCAAATAGAAAAATGATTTAAGGCCCTATATATGTGTGGACCTCAAGATTTTTATTATGGCACTATACTTCCCTATTGATTAAATAACATTTATTTGAGCTACAGTGTAACGTGCACTAAATCCTTGAGTGAAATTACTCAGAGCAATGTGTCCACTGTGATATAAAATCAATGCTCTAAGGGGAGAATAGAACTGCTAGAGTTAATGGTACCGTTTTTTAATTTAAATGATAAATGCTGCAAACACATTGTCTTCATTAAATCATTTACAGCTTTTCATGACATTCACCTTTTTTTGAGTTATGACTTTGATTCCTGTTTGATGCAACAGACAAGCTACCGAGTTGGGGCACAGAGATACCAGACATTTCCATTCTAAATTGCTTTGCACTATAAGCAACAGCCATCTGTGTAAGGGGAATAAAAATGTCTGCCCCACATTGGAATCAATCTTCTTCAAAGGCAAGGAAGGATATTTCAGGAGCCCCCTGGCTGTCTGTGATAACCCATAAACAGACGATAGTACAGTGTGTGTGACCATGCATTTTTGTGCTCCTGCAAGTGTGTATTTGCAATATTTAACAAGGCTTTTGAATAATTAAAACCAGTGAATGGGAAACTAATGGTACCTACAGTTTACTGGATTCCATCATGACAAGACATCAAACCCCGACAAAATTCATTCTGCTGTTTTTATAGTTGTTTGCATTCATGATGAGAGATACGGAAATCTCGAACACATGACATTTATTCAGAGAATGAGGTTTGTACATCAGCCCTGATATTGTCCAAAAGTGGCCTTCTGCATATTTGATGAAAGCTGCTTTTTTCCTCATTAAATTTCTTCTTTCTCTAGCACAGGCCATATCACTTTGAGATGATCAGATTTTTGTTGTGCTCTTCAGTAACCAGAAATGCCAGCCATATTCTGGTTCCTCTCATCCAGTGGGCTATACTCTCTATGTGCTGCTCAAGCTGGGTTTCTTCTGGGACCTCTGGCTATCCATTTATGGTCCCTATCAGCCTCACACATGTGCAAGTGCAATATTGACTTGCCCTGAGCACTGATAACATCTCCATTTAATCCACAACCACCTTGTCTGAGAGAGGGGTTTAGTAAGAGGAGGAGAGAGAGACAGTAGATGCTGACACATCTTTACCAACACACATTTTATCATTAATTTTTCTGTGTTACATTAATAGTCTCAAACATGGTTGGTTTGGATGAATTCAGAATCAGCTGAGAGGTACTGGGTTCCCAGAAAAGCTGTGGCTGAGGCGCCAGAGCAGATGTGAAACACTGGCTGTGGGAGAGGTTTGGCGAGCCTGTGGGGGGTGGGACTTTCATGAAGTCTTACGGATATACTGACGACCCATGTAGCAACTCAGGAGAGAACGGCATCATAATAATCATTTCAATTCAATAATTATTTTTTGATTCAATTTGCAATTTAAGTGCAGAGTACACAAATAACAACCTCTCTCTTGTCATTTGCAGCCCTCTTGTTTGCCCTCTACACCAAATTTGGGCTGCACTTCATAATACAGCATAATGAATGAATCTGGGGGTAAGATTAATGTTTTCTTTGCTGTCTCCATAATGTGGTTTTTGGTTACTTTTATCTACTGGCTACGATCTGTAGACTCATCTGCCAGCTGATGTATGTGGTGCTCTGTAGTGACGCTGCTACGGCCGCAGTGGCAGAATCAGACAAAAAACATTTTCACTGATGGTGTGAACATAGATATTAGTTAATTAGGGCCAGTTATTACCCTCTCCTACAGATGAAAGTAGCCAGTGTAAATGTAGATGTTTTTTAGTTTCACATCATGAGTAGAAACTGATTAGAACATTTTTGGGAAAACTGTATAGTACTGAAACCCAGCTAGCATCACCTGCTATTTTATGATTAGAAATCAACAAGCAGGCAATCCATGATTTTTTGCACTGTAATCAGATGAAAACCAAATTTAATAACATTTTGAGCATAATTATTTTAATGGCATGTTGATGGCTTTTATCAATATGTAAGAGGTTCTTGAAGATGCCCCGGACTTCTTTCTTGACAAAAGTGGTTAAAACTTAAAATACTTTGATGCACTGCAGTGTCATTCCACGGGTTTAAAAGTGAGATGTCCCCTGCAGTGAAGGCGGCTTGTTTGCTTTTGCCTTCAGCCCAGATTCAGTTCTACTTGTTAAGAGATTCAGTGCTACTTGTTATCAGTGAAAAGTACCAAACTGAATCACGGCTATGGCACGCTGAGCTGACAACACCAGCTTCTTTGTGAAAACAAATGCCATAATGAGCACTGATGATTGCCACATTTATAAGTTTAATGTATGCAGATTATGGTCAGGCTGTTTTGTGATATTTGTTACGACCTTGTGCCTCTACTCCATTTGAATATAAATCCAAACAACTGGCATTTTTGCAATACAAGGATGAAAAACTCTGCTGCTGTTGGCTGCACAGCAAAACAGGAAAAGCTGAGGACCTCTTTTCCATGCAGTCATCTATGGAAGTTTTATGAATAATGCAGTAAGCATGAGGATTGGGAGGTGGAGAGAGGATGCCAGTTTGAGCTTTAAACATGGAGTATTTGACATCTGAGTGAACATGGACTGACTGTAGATCTCTGCTTTGACAAACACATCCCTCACTTGACTGTGCTTGTCAGCCTGGCAAGGAGCCAGCCATCTTAATTTCATCTTGCCAGCGTGGATTGAGAAATTGTGTGTATTTATATACAGGTGCTTACTTGGTGCATAGTTTTCATTATTCACTGATTCATTTATTTCAGCTTAAGTTTTAATACCATAGTGTTCACATTACATACAGCACCTGTGTACCTGATGATGACCTTCTTTAGTCTGTCATTCTCATACTATGAAACACTAAAACAAAAGTTGTGGACAATGTTTACTTTCACTTGTCACTCACAACACCTGCAGATGTATGTGTACCCTCTTGAAATGCCTTTCTGATCATATCTAAGTGAGTCATGCTGTATATCTGGACTGCTGTGCAGCTGGAAGCCCTGCAGTTTCCCAGATTAAGAATTCGTCTCAGTTGCCTGATAATTACATGCTGATTTTAACGATTGTTTTTGAAGAGCCAGCCATTCTTAATGAAGCCTAAGCCAATGCCTTAAAGCTTTCAATTTGAGTTCAATCCCTCCACACTTAAAACATTTGCTTCCTCACTTTAAATTCAGATCACCAATACTGTGTATTGAATTTTTAAAATGTAGCCACAATATGTAGAACAACCTACAAGTATACATACAGCATGCCAGGCTCTATTGTCATCTCAGGAGTGGATGCTATTGGATTAAATCATATTTGATATTTAACACTGTATTAATTATACAAAATACATAAGAATTATTTGATTTCTATTAACATGTTATAATGATATTTGTATTTTTAAAATTTATACTTGTTGAGTTACTTCCATGCAGCAATATAGTAAGCAGGGACTCAAGATATTGATTAATGTCACAATCACATATCTTGATGATTATTCTGACAACAGTAAATTCATCATACTAGTAATTTATAAAAGAACAAGCATAATAAATAAACTAGGCAAGCTCTCTTTAAAATAATAGTTTTCCTTCCTACATTGTTGTAATGCTGTTTTTTGTTTACAGCTGCAAGGTAGAAAGTCATTACTGTTTTGAGGATAAATGAGAAAAGCTTGCATGAAAATCAATCATTTTGTCTGTCGACTCCTTATTTACTTAAAGCAAGTGAAGAGTATTTTTATTTCCTGTTATTAAAATATTATGTGATCACTGTTTGGAAAACTCAATAAAGCACTGTCTGCTCTGCCTCTGCAGAAATTAGCAGTCACCACATTTGGGGGATGCTTGGGACATGCACCCTTTATTGTAGTGGTCTAGCATGAGAAGACTCCATACAGATTTTTTTATCATTCAGTGTTCATGGTTTCTCTGTGTAAATTTGAACTTAAATTATCATTAAATGCCAATGACTGGGTGAATTAATCAACTTTTTTGTGCTTTATAAAATTTCCCCAAAATAACCGGTGTTATGCCTATAGTGCCAGATACATTTTTGGGTTTTGGAAGAACCTTGATAATGAAAGTTGTAACAAAAAATGAAGTTGTAAAGTTGAAATGATGTTTTCTCTTTACGAATGATTGTGGCTTATGATTTTCAGCAAATAACAAGCTAATGTGAAGACTAGTGTTGCATAATTTGCTGATGAAATGGGGATGTCAAAGAGAAAATAAATGTTACACATTATATTGCAGCCAGCCTGTAGTTGTAATCAGTCAGGTCTTCATGTTACAACGATGGTGATACACGTAAATGTTGATGTTCAACTATAGTGATGCATTGCATGCTGCTTGCATCTAATAAAGATGCATTTTGGTTTTATTGCAGTTTCTAAAAATAATCTACAAAGTGTTTTACAAGCAGTAAGCATTTAACAGCCAAACAGAGCAACTGTAAAACTGCAAAGAAAAGGAGAACTGTGAAAGCCATCTATGAACAGTTAGTTAAAGGGGGACAATAAAATAACTGTATTTAACAATAAAACTTTAGAGGTGGCAACATAAAGGTTGTACAAGAAAATGTGGTTGAGCTGGGTGAAAAACCTGTTTTTTTTATAAATATATACTGTATGTTATGGGCTTGGATCAAAAGATTGTACAGCTTTCTAAGTGATCCATTAAATCTTACAATCATTTATAATTTTAAATTGGCATTTAGGAAGGATAAATAAAAATTGGGAGGAGGATATGTCTGTATGTTTGGTAAGATAGTGTTTCGACTGTATTCAGACCAAATACTAGCCAAATACATAAAGACATTTAACAATTTTGTTTTAAACATATAAATGATCATTGACAATATGTTTTTGTTGATTCTTTTCTCCTTTGCTTAAGTCCTTGGGGCAAATATTCTGGGGCTGTTTTGTACAAGTAAAATTAATTACGTTACCAAAAACCTATTGACATACAGTACTTAGGGCTTTTGGAGCCCCTGGGTGGGCATTTAACTTGTTTTCCCAGTCAGATCAATCATTAATCAAGATGTTTTTAATGATGGGACACTTGAGGGTAAAAAGCAAAGAGGAGAAATTCTTTGATCAAAATTTAAAGGCAGATTAATTCTTGTGGTGCAATAAATTACAAAGGAAGGTTCTGATTTTGTTGTAAAATGCAATGTAATACATTGCATGTAGGATTGACTCCAAACTGCACTGCTCATATTCATCGCAATGATGGATCAAATCAAATGGCTCATTAACATGCTTTTAGTAGTTTTTGGACAACAATGGAGAAATATGACTTAGAGGAATAAGCTATAGTATATCAGGCTGCACAGGCAATACTTGTTAGTAGAATACATTTATTGTTGGTTTGTTTAAGAATGTATCACCAGCATTATCATTTCTGTATGTCAGTGTAACAAACTGAGATTGTGACATTATAAGTGTGAAATTAACTGTGATTACATTAGATGGATTGAAAAGTACATGGATTGACAGATTATCTGCTTTGTGATTTTTTGCTAAAAGTTCTTGTGCTCGATTACCTGTGAATCAGAATTGGCCCAGACAGTTAGATAGCCAATTGAATTGTGAATGTTGCTTCCAAAGGTGTAGTCTGGGGGAAATGAGGTAAAACAGCAAAAGACTTGCTGCAACTTATAAGGCCCACATCATGTACTGTTGTGTCAGTGGTTGGTATGGTGGTAATAGACTAGTCTCTTAGAAAACCCTCTGTTGGAACCTGAGTTGTTGTGATTCATCCCACTGCTGTGAGTTACCCTTAACAGTAACAGCTCTCTAAAACTCAGTGTTTTAAGTACTGTGAAGCACGAAGGCATGTCATCCGTGTGTCCCAGTAGTTATGATTTTAACTTGTTCCCCACTTGGACCTGAGGTTCTCTTTAAAATGATTTGATGCCTTTAGGCAGCTATTCCCTCCCCCATCCTCTTTCATCTCCTCTTCTCTTCTGCTAGGTTGGCAAGTAGTAATAATAGGACAGCTCCAAACCCACTACTGCTCACAGCATGTATTGTATAGGCTCAGTAGTCATGCAGATATCATCTACATGCATTTGCAAACACACACACTATCATTGCCTCCAGATATGAGATCAGAAGCATAGTCAATTACAGCAGGATACGTTGGTTGGAACACCAAGGAGGAAACCACGGCTGTAGAGATTTCACATTAAAGCTGCTTTGCACCTTTGCAACAAGAGAGAAATGTCAACAGCCCTCTTGTGTAAATGTTATACCACTGGTAAATGTTAACACCATGTTAACATTCATGTTCTTGCGTTGAAGGATCTTAGCTCACGTAATTGTTACTCTTGTCAAAATGGAGTTAAGTTAATCTTGAAAGAATCCAAACAGTTGTTTCTGCTTAAGGTGAGGAAACACACAAGCTGCCTGTATGTTGACTTTGATGTAGGAGGAAATGTCCACAGCAAAAATAAAATTTGAAATTAACTTTGAAATATCTTTGAGAGCAGTGCCACCCCCCGCACCCCACACCCCTCAACAAGTGCTTTATCAATTATGGAAGTTGGTGCAGTTTAGGGCACAGCATGCAGTGAAGTAGCAAGAGCTTCAGGAGACAGCTTTCCCACTGTCCCACAACCCACTGCTCCCATTATCTGAAGCCATGAAGGTTAACAACACCAAAACAACGGCACAAGCTATCATTATTCGATAAATGTGGTCTACTGTGACACCACTGTTGGCTGCAGTGTTTGTTTAATGCTGTTAAAGGAGATCACTGAGAATCAATTAGGTTTGGTGTTGAGAACAGCAACTGAAAGAGCAGGTGTCTGTTCAATTTTCTACCCCTGCATCATTGTCTAGCAGTCAGTATGATTACCACGTTTTTATCCATTCAAGAACATAAACCAGCGATGTCAAAGTTACTGAGCCTCTGTTTTAACTGTTGATCTCACTGTACTCAAATTATTTTTGACATAAATTCTGGTGTGTTACCCAAGGCAATCTGTTCTGTGTATTGGTTGGGCAGCGGAAACAAGTGGTGAACAAAACCTGGCATAGTATCACCCACTAAGTTTATATATGGCAGAATTGGCACTAATTTGAAGTCATCTTTCCTTTTGATATCATTCATTCTTAATGGAAGCTGCTAAATGCTCAATCAGCTTGATACTTCATCTGTCTGAGGTTTGGTGCTGGGCAGGTAGCATATAGTTGGCTTTAAAGCTCTTTTGCTGGAAACAGTTCCCTGCTGATGGTGGGAAACAGTGCTGTGAGGGCACTGAAAGTGAACCAAAACAATAATGTTGCAGCCAAAAAAAAAAAAAGAAAAATTCAAAGAAATAATAAAGCTGAAGGTAATAAAACTGTACAACAGAGGGAAACTGCAGAATTCTGTGATTATTCTCCGTGGCTTTATCACTAACTAGAAATCACCCCTTTCACATATAAGTAGTCATGATTCAGAGTTAATTTAAAAATAATTACTTCAGCAACTTGTATTGAACTATATGGCTTGATTGGATCCTGTTGTTAATAATAATAATAATAATAATAATAATAATAATAATAATTATTATTATTATTATTATTGTAATAATTGGCAGCCTTCCTTTGTGAAAAATATCTTAAAGTGTGGCTGCACAAATATTCATATGGAGTGAAAACACGTGCAGTAGGGCTGTTCTTAAGTTGCAGAGATTTCTTGCCTAGGAAAGTCCCTGCATCAACCCCCACCCTCTGTGCAAGCACTGCAGCACTTCCCCTGTTAGGTGGTATAGTCTGTCGCCTGTGTGAACCTCCTGATCAAAGCTTCAGCAGGATAAGGCTCAACACAGCAGGGCCAGATCCTCTCTCCACAGCTATAACAAGACTGAGAATGTGAGGAAATAACTGTGCAGTATTCTCCAATAAGTAAACATAAATAACATGCAATGTGCATATGCTCAGTATCTGTGGTGTCAATAATGCTCTATGCACTTAATATTGATAATTTCAAGCGGACATGGTTAAACCTCGAAGTGTAGTGTTTGTGTGTATGCTTTTTTGTGAGCGTGTGAATATTTAATGACATTACAGGACATCAGTAGCTTCTAAAGGTAGCATAAAAGCATATTGATAAATATTACTGAGTTGATTGAACTCAGTCTTTTGACTTGCCTGATTCTATTGTAAATCTTTGATGATAGATCCTTTTGTTAGAGCCTAATTATGTCTTGAGCATGTTGGCCCTGTTTAGGGAGTCCCAGAGCTCTATATTGAATTCACTTTGAGGCAACAGATTCAATTTAACACAAATAAAGACAATAGGCAGGGAAAACTCATTAAAAAGGCTCTAAATAGGCCTGATAAATGAGAACTGCATTGTATATCACAGAAGTACGTCTGTTGTGGTGGAGTCTGACAGCTTCATAAATCAATGTAGCTAATTAAATCAGGGTTATACGAGGTATGTCATTAGATTGAAATGAGACAAATCCTTTGAGAAACTGCCATTATTTGAACTGCCTGAGAAAAGGGGGTTGGGGTGGGGGGGTCTGCTGTCTACTTACTAAGATGTTATGGGAAGCAAAAATGATTGCAGGAAGCATGCGCTTTCATTTTCATCACCTCTTCTACGAAGATAATTTCGACCACATTGGATTTGCTACCATACAGTAGCACATCGCCAGATATTTCTCTCCACAGTTTGGACCATGAGAAAAATATAATCCATGTACCAGCATTCTGAACAAGTCATAAAAGTGATTGGCCTGTCTCAGCCTTGTCTTTTCAGAAAGCTTTTAACCCTGGTGATTAGCCTCTGTCAGCTCCCTCAAGTCTTTCTGTGACACCTCTTTGGGCTTTTTATCGCCCATTTGTTGCTTTTCATTCTGGATGCTGGGAGAAAAATCATCATTAGCTTCCGCCTTATCTACTCTTTATTTTACCCCTGTGATGAGCCTTGTCGCTGGGATTTGGCTGATAATGATTGGTGCAGCAGTGTAAGCTTAATGGCTTCTCTTTATCTTCAAAGGCTTTGATTCCTCATTGTTGTTGCTTAGCAGACAATTAAGGGGTAAAGGCCTTATTGGTGATGGGTTTATGTGAGTGTTTTTTTAAGTAAACTGCTGAGCTGTAGCCCTGATTAAAAATACAGAGTGCAGTACAAAGTATCACGGAAGGAACCTGTTTTTGTGCTGCCTGCTGACTTGTTTTTCATATTTTGTTTGTATTGTTTCACCCACATATCTGTTACTGGTAGACACTGAATGGACACAAATGAGCATGCAAATACCACCACACTACTTTCAGTCAAAAGGAAGAGCGTTACCTCTTATGTTACGTAAAATTACCACTAAACCCCATGTTGGCTATTACATTAAATATGAGGGATGATTGATAAGTTAAGGTATATGAGGAGATATAAGGAAGGAGTTATACAGCTCTTTCTCACTTTGCATGCAGTTCAACTCTTTGAGCGGTTATGCAAAAAGTTTGCCATTAACTTTGATGGTATTTCTGTTTTGGGTAATTGTTGGTAAGTCAGCACTGCCTGAGAAAACAGACAACATTGGCCTTCATGCAGACATCGGCTTCCTTGGTCTCAAGGCCTTATCACCCAATGAGGTCCATGAGGACATGAATAGACAGAGAGAGCCTGGAGGATGACCCCCATCCTGAAAGGCTTGTTACTTGCAATTTTCAATTACCCAACACAGAAATACTACAAAAGTTATTAACTTCAAACTTTCTGCATAATCCCACAACGAGTTGAACTGCACGTTCATGTAGCAACAGCTGTATAACTCATCTCCTTCTACCTTAGGGCACGAACTTAACAATCAACCCTCATAAACTGGCAGTTTGTCAAAGAAAGGTAAGAGTGTGTGTGTTTGAGTGTGTGTGTGTGTGTGTGTGTTGGACCAGAATTTTTTAAATACGTTTTGTACAACAAATCTAACAGATCTAATTAGGAAGTGTAGGCAGCTTAATTGGCACTCTGTGTACTTGACTGGTGCTTGTCATATCATAATAGATGCTAAATCACTTTGATACCTTGATCTGTGATACCATGATTATATAATGTGCATCAGTACTGTACCTTAATTTAGCAAAGTGCAGCTTCTCAGCTCACAGTTCAGCATGTTCTGAAACACTTGAGTTCATGGAGGCCAAATGAAAGCCACAGTAGTGATATGTCTATTGTAGCCACTTAAGATGTTCTGTGCAATATGAGACGGGAAATAAATTCAGTTCAGAGTATTTGAGTCATTGCACAGTGTCCCCTCTTGATATTGAACACCTATAACAAGATAACATGACGTCTACTTGCCAACTGTTGTAAAATTTGTATGAATAATTGGGAATATTGCTTGTAATTTTGGTGATTGCTTATCTTTTCAGGAATGACTAACAAGTCCAACTTGTATTATCTGTTTTAGTGGTTTTTGAGCTCTATCAAATGTTTTACTGACTGTTAACTGTAGATATAGCATGGGCAGCTACTTGTCATTGTTGTTATTAACACTATTAGTGTTAGTTTCTTCAAACATCATATTTATCCAGGCAGGGATCTCAATCAAAAAGTTGTTGCACACCATAAAGTATTAGTGACAGGTCTGTAAGATTTAAAACAAAGAAGCTCACTCACAGTCCATCAGATCAAAATGTTTTTCTTTCCAGGACTGATTGCAGTGAAATTTACTGTGGATGTCAAAGTCAAAGGGAACTTTGTCAAAATTTTGTTGCTCCAAGTCCTATGTGCAAATGGTTGAGCTGATTATGGTGAACAATAGATAATGTACCATGTCTTAAAAAAAATTTGGACAATAGACATGAGACTATAGTATATAGGAGCTGAAATAATAGGACTTATTGCACAGTGCAACAGCAGATAATAGCAGCAAATGGTACAAAATTATATTATAATATCAGCACTGAGGCTGAATATATGTATATAGTCAGTCCTAGTGTGTGCAAGACAGTTCTGACTGTGTGTGTGTGTGTGTGTGTGTGTGTGTGTGTGTGTGTGTGTTTTGGGGGGGTGGCGGTGGGGGTGGGGGGGTTTAAAGGGAATAATGTAGTCTGTAAGAGACCCACGGAGGATAAACTCCAGACTTTTACTCTAGCACAGCCGTCAGGCTAAAATTTTCACTTCTAAAAAAGGAATGGCAAAAACAGACTTTTATAATATTTACTAAGCAGATTTATGTGAGTACCAACTGTTTTCATTTGAGACACTATGAGCCTTCATCTTTGGTACACTTTGATTTAGTTGTTTTCCTGCTGCTGAGGCTTTGGATTACTTGTCCTATTTTTCACAGTGATCACACACAGATTTAAGATTTGTTAAGCAAAAATGTAATGAAATATCAATGATAGATTTAATGAGTTGAATAGAGAGGTGACATTAATCAACCTTTGTGTTTTGTTGCAATGCATTTTACAAGAGGTCTTCACCTAAGACAGAGGTCTGAGAAGCCGCAGCTAAACTCCTCATGGAAGGAGGACCTCATTCTGTGGTTACCTAAGGAAACCCCGTGGCTGTCCCTCATCACACCAGCCAGTCAACACATTGGCAGGAGAGTTAGCAGTTTGGAAAAAGACCCCTACTGTGGATAACTGCCCCACTGTTGCTCAGTCATAGAATTTTTTTTTTTATAAATTGCTTGCTGATTCCATCTTCCTCTATACTTCTGTGTAGAAATGCACATGCCAGTGCGGTGCATAGAAGGTGGTCGTAGAATATAATAGATCTTTATTGTTGACAAAAGTCACTTTAGCAGCTCTACATCAATGTGCAGGAGAGGCAAGCATAAAAAAACACAGTAGCAGCATAATAAAAACACAGATTTAAAGGTACATGAAACAGTACAAAGTGAGAAAGTGCATGTGTGTGAGTGTGTCTGGGTTATTCCTCTCAGTCTCAGTAGCAGGCGAGAGGCACAGTTTTTATATGTATCTAAAATAATATAAATTTTTCCCCACTAAAAATAAATAGTAAAAATGATTAAGAACTGTGGAAAGAAACTCTGTGTTTTTTTTTAATTTAACAAGAAGCTCATTCTGCTCAATGGTTCATGGGCTTCATCAAACTCCAGCTGTGTTTTTTATGCTTTGTGGTCTCGTGTGTGTGTGTGTGTGTGTGTGTGTGTGCATGTGTTTTAAGCCTGCTGTGCTACTGATCTTTAGATGAGATTTGTGCAGCACCAGGCACATGGTTCAAAAGTATTTGTAGTCAGTCTCTTAATTAATCATGGGTGTGTTTTTGGGAGCTTTAACCCTGGTGTATTTATATCATAATGGTGCAGTGTTTCACTCAGAATTAGATTCTGTTAGTGGCGATATGGTGACTGGCAAGTGAGCCCAGTCCCAGCACATGCACGCGGCACACCCTGTGCACCCCAAGAGGCAAGGAAGGGCTAAGCAAATCTCAGCTCTACAATAAAGCAATAGCACTAATCACACATGCAGACATGTTTTATGTTATATTATGAGAAGTGTAAATACATTTGCGGTTCACTATGAACCTGCAGTAGGATAAATTTAATCCCGGTAATGAATGTGGCTGTGGTTGTTTAAAAAAAAAAAAAAAAAAAAAAGAATGCGCTATTGCTGAACCTCATTTATTATCCATGATGCATGGCAATGTTATGCAACACACAACATGCCACAAAGAATGGTCTGACCTTTTGAGGCGGTATTGTCATGTTCGACCTCACTTATCCAAACATCTGGAGCAAACTTCCAGCACACTCTGCTGAGTGTGTACGCATGTCGTACACATGCCTATGTAGGCATATGCTGCGTCATGACTTCAGACCAGGTTTTTGTTGGTCAATCGCGCAGTGGGTTTCTGCTTCCTCAAGATAGCAATGTGCCAACAATGCACCTGATCACACCCAATTTAGGACCAACACACACGGGTACTCAGATGGGGTGCAAGTGCATTTGCTATTTAAAAACATGGACGCTGGACAGGCAAATGACAACTGAATCAGTCTGAAGCTAGCAAAGACACACGTGTGGAGCTGTTTTGCGCTGGGTATAAGATGGGACCCATGGTGCAGGGTGTGAGCTACAGGGAGCCAAGGGGAGCCAATGTCCTTTTAGGATTGATTTTTTAAATATTTTTTATTACGTTTAAGGCTCTGTCTGGTTTGGTAAATTCTTATATCTCATTGTTCCCCCCTTATGACTGATAGTGCTGCCTGAGATTCTCAGGGAAAATGTATCTTTCCCAAAAGTCTTGGCTAAAAACCAACGGTGCATGTGCTGTTTGAGAGTTATGTTTTTTACATATGTATTTGTAATTCTCCCTGTTATACCTGCTTTACTTACTGACACTTTGATCAGCAGTTGTCAGCTGTTGAGAAGACAGAGCTATTATGACACTTTCCAACTAAATTTACGTATATATTCTTCTTGGTTTAAGACTAGGAAAAATTGAAATTGAAAAACACCCTGAACAACTAGGGACTGTTTTAGAGTACAACTACAATTAAAAATGAATACATCCCAACTTGCATGATGAACAGTATTTTACATATATATTTCCAACTTCAAGCATATAGATCACGTAATGATTGCTTTTAAAAAGCTTCCTTTTAAAAATTTAAATTTTTTTTGCATGTATTTACAGATTGTTAAATGCGTGTGCACAGATTGCCTGACACATGGATTGTGTTACATTTTTGGGTACAGTTTTGAGAATGTTTTCATAGATCCACAAATGCTTACTTCAATGAACTGCTGGTGGAGAACTTAGAAGTCTGGCTTTTCAGGGCATTCATGTGGAATTTCAAAGCCAGCTACAATGAAGTGACTTATTCTTCTGCTGTTACAACCAGTGATCGGTTTAATCAAAATGTGCATGATGTGGTATACGAATATAAGCTTAATATTCCAAGTTAACATTAGTTAATTTAATTAGCCAAGTTAGCTAGCTTTCCTGTCCCATTCATGTATCTAACTGAGGTGGTGTAATGGTGTTACCACTCACCATCATAAGACAGACAACTTGACTTTGCAAAAAATTTACATTAAACCAGTTTTACAGCATAAAATTGTGGTGGGAAACCAGTGAGGGTATTCATTGCTGCACTAGCAGCTCCTACCAGATGGATGTGGTGCTTTCCCACACTTACTCTCCAGGTGAAGCTCATTACTGGTAGGTGAAAAGAAAAGCCTGGTGACACCATGAGCCATGAAAGCAGCATATCTACTCACTCCCCAGGCCAACAGTAGAGTTAGTAGTGATTCAGACTGCGGTACATAGGGACTTGGACATTTCAGATTGTAAAGAAAAAGTATGAACATTATATTGACTGATTTTATGTCATAATTTACAGACCCTAATAAGGCTAATATTTGTGACTTTCTATTCATGGCACAAGAGACGGATGCACAGTGTTGCCTTGACTCAAACAGTAGATTATGTACATGCATGCAGTGGAATGGTTAAGTCTTGCAATTTATATCTGAGTCAGGTGTTTGTAAAACTGAATTCAACTTGATGACCTCCTTCTACTGGGCTGATTACAAAGGTGCAGAGAAAGCCCATGTGGACTTGGCTCTTATATGGTGTGACAGCTCTGGGTTAAAACATATTTGAATAGTGTCAGCCCCCTACCCCTGAGAAGGGGCATGGCAATTTGGCAGCACACCTGGACTTATCTAGAGAGGGGAATTGATACAATTTTATTGATACCAATGCCCTTTTTGATTATACTTATCAGTCTGATTCTTTATCAATTCCCTTAATTCCTGATCAGTTTTCTGGTTAGGAATCAATAGGATCAATGCAACTGTTTTATCTCCGAGTCTGTACACAAGCCATAGCTTTAGAGCTAGCTGTAGCAATAGTCTGTCATTATCCAAAATGGATGAAATGAGGGAATATTTGAATATTTATGTAGTGCCAAATGCATGACACTCCTGTAATTTAAGTCCATGTTGTAGAACAATATGGCACAATGGAACAATGTTTCAGCATATTGATGATGTTTACACTCTAACTTGAAATGACCCCTTTACAGACATTGCATTGTTTCCCAGTGATTATGAATTTACTTGTGGTGGTGGGTTGTGCAGTATGTGACCAATGTGCATTCAGAGACTCATGAAGTCTAGGGGGGGAGAGTGTTACCCAGGTTATTTTCTGTAGCTGCAATTTACGAAAATCCCCTAAATGCCTCACATACAGGAATCTGTAGACAGTAGCTTGGTAGCTGCTTACAGAGAAGCCTCTAGTCCCCATGCAGTTACTGCAGTGCACACAAATCAGACAGGTGTGTGGCCAAAAAGTAGCTAGTTAGTTTGAAAAGAGTGAAATAAGGCGTTCTGATGTAAGCGATATCATCTACCTGTCTGGGTCGACCAAGTCAATTAGCACTGTTGTCAACATTCTTCGCAAAATGAAACCACGCTTTGGACTGTCTCTCCCTCCCCCTCATGACTCCTTCATGTTGCAGGTTTCCAGCAGTGTAGACGCATGAGTTTAATGTTATTGTTATGCAATGTGCAACCGTCATCAGTATAAGGGATCGATAAGCTCAGTGGCATACAATTCTGATTGTTTGGACAATTTGGACCCAGTCCTCACCTGGAACTTGTTCCCATCCCTAGTTATCTCTAATAATGTTCACAGTAGACTGTTATTGTTGAAAACACTGTCTACCAGTGCAATTGTCCCCATTCACCACAGACTGAAATACAGTACATTCCTGCATGCTATTAAGTACATCGATAGAAAATGCATTGGCTGCGATGGAAATTATGAGCCCTGCAGGTGAACCAGAGTGCTAGAGAATGCTTACAGTCACAATCTTCTGCAGCACTGTGTGTGTGTGTGGAAGTGATGCGGTCTGTGTTCTACATTAATGTGATGATTGTGATGACGGTGAAGCTGACATAAATTATTCGGTGCACACTCACACACACCCATTCTCTGAGTTTGTTCAAGCGTGTGTGTCCTTTTTTTTCCTAGCCCCCTCCTTGCCTGACTGTCTTCTTTTAGCACTAAGCTCTGCTGTGTTAAGCTGTATTGTACTGTTGGAGCATCCTGAGTGCTTGTGTCAAGGAGGCTTGCATGCATTGCTTCACTCCTCTGAGCCATGCAAATAATTGTGTTCCTGACTGATGTCCCATGCATTTTTCATACCAGAGCTTGACTGAGTGAGCAATGAGTAAAAAGTTTTTTTTTTCCCACCATGTCCCTCCTCCTCACCACCATACTATATCTTTCACCTCCTCACACCCTCTACCTTCACCTTATGCTCAACCCTCCACATACGCATTTCCAGCCTCTATCATTGAAATCAATGGAATTGATTCTCCTGGGGTTAATGGATTTTGCTGCCAAGGTGAGGAGGATGCACTTTAATCATGGCAGATCTTAAATATTTTATCATGGAGAGCCAAAGGTTCAGAGCTGGAGCTGACAATGTAGAGGAAGGAAGGATAGGGGGAGAGGTACACTGTGCACCTCGGCACGCTGGTCCAACTATGGGCCAAATGTTGCTCACATAAAAGCAGCAAAATAGTAACGAGGAGAGGCTGACATAATGTGCCATGTATTTGTAGACAAACCTGATAATGCATTTCAGTTTTGTTGCTTGGTAAGAAGGATACAAGGATAATGGCTTAATACTCATAATTCTCATAAGATAATTTTAGGATGGATTAATAAGAACACTGAAAAAGAACTCAAGATTTTGAAGGAGTCAAAGCAGCAACTTTTCTGGTAACTCTTACTTTGACATGGCAGTGCACCAAATGTTTGCTTCTTCTCTGATGGTGGTGTCAAGTTTAGAAATTTCACACCTAAAACATGCAAGCTAAAGATTGTCTGAGTTCCAAAACTGTGAAAAGTGAGAATAACTGCCACAGTGATATTTTATATGCTTTATGTAAGTATTGTTTCATCCATTTTTAGAGCTATTTTAATCATATAGTGAAGTGTGCAGTGTTTCAGACATCTCACTGAGGCTCCTTAAAGCAGTCAAAGCCAAGAGCAGTATCTTTATGGGATTTGAAATATTCACGACATATTTTATTCAACATGTTTTAGTGTTGTAGTTGTTAAAGTGACATATTATCTTCCATCTTATTACATTTTTGTCATGTATTGCACCTGAAAACTCCTGAAACATTTAATTTTCAAGTGACACTCACACTTTTACAAAGTGAAATTTTTAGTTTTTCTTTATTTTATATATTTTTTCCCTATTGTCCTAATGTCTAACACCACTGTGTGTGCACCCTTACCAGTCAGGTGAGGTCACTGGTGCAGTTACAAGAGACCTTCACTTACCTTCTCACCCACAGAGGGTGATTTGGACTCACTTTTAACGAAGGGATTTAACATTGTAGAATTATATAGACCCATCAATTTACATTGGCATTTGAGATTGCTATTGGTGGATTAGGGTATCATCTTTTGCATACACGGCCTCTAATACTGTGTAGGTGTTTTGTTTTTTTTTTTCCTCCAGCAACAATCCTCTGCTTATGTATGTGGTACACTGCCACACTTTTCCAAAAGTTCACTACTACTACTTTGTTTGCCTGTGGCTTTATGTTACTGCTTGAGCCACCATTTGATGAACAAGAAATTAATAAGCTATTTTTTTCAGAATTTTCTGAACCTTAAAATTATAATTCATCACTTGGAGATCAAATCAGAAAACATTTGCTTGGCCCTTTGATGACCCAGAATTTGTCTTAAAACATGAAAAATATTCCTGCCTGTCTGTTTGAGCCATCCCAAACACAAGCTGCAAAAGTGAAAACAGGCAAAAAGCTCAAGAGGCAATATATTTATGAGCAAACATTTAAAACTGAATTGAGTCACTCTCACACATTTTTACTTTTTCCTGTCAGTTGTTTGAATATAGATGTAGATCGACGATCAAGTTTTTCAGCATCACTTCTCAATTCTTAGTCCTTCACTTACACGACATGTGACCTGCAAAAGTCTTGAAGAGCAGCTTTGTTGATGTCAATTCTCTCTGGATAGATAAAAACCAGACTAGACTTTATTCAGTCCATTTGTACAGTCCTTGGTACTGTATTGACTGAATTATAAATGCTACTGCTGGTAGTACCGGTGGCAGGTGGGTTGCTGAAGCTGGCCGTTTTTTCGCTCAGTCACATTGGTTACAGCACAAACATGCAGACAGTTTTCAGTACATAATCAGTGTGCCTATAAAACAAACATTTTTTAACAGTCACTCATTAATTTGATCCCTCATTTGATCTCTCATTTTTGGTTTTTGCATTTATTCACTCACATTACCCATTTTGCTCAACAAGCTGGTGTTGAAAAGAACATAACATTTTACTTATACGCTGTGAGATGATGGGCCGCTTGCTAACTTCGTCCAAATATGTGTTTGCTCTGAGCTTTTCATACAATTTGCATTAATATTCTGTGTGTAATTGGCATCTGATTTGCAGCTAATTAGGCTACCAGTGACTATGACAACCTTATGGGAATTGTCTAAAATTAACAATTGTAGAAAGATACATAAATATACAATTGTTTGTAAAACAAATAACAGGCTTCTGAAAAGAACAGGCCATCACAATATAAACATCAAAATACGGACGGCACCACAAAAATACAACTACTGTGCTACCATTTAGTTTTTCAAGTCTATCAGGTATTGCACAGATTTTTGGCTAGACCGCAACAGCGGGGCCAGCCCTGTAACCTCGATTGTCCCCGACTGACTGATATTTCCACCACTAGTCAACTGAGTGCCTCATCACTGAATTGGAGTTTCTGTGCAGACAGGTGCTATTAGGGCTGTTTACAGTCTGCAGTGTTGTTAATTTAGCACATTGTAGCTTTTTTAGACACTTTTTTTTCAAATATAAACCTGCTACATGTCTGGACCATGTATGGATGCCAACTGGGGGCTTACGGCTACACCTTTTGTCAAACGTGGCAACTCGGGTTCAAATCTAGGCTGTAGTCTCTCACTACGACTGTAATAAAGGTAAAAGCCTAAAAAAATAACTTAAAAAAAAAAAAAAAAGAAACTGTCTGTCTCTTTGAACTTTCTGATCATTTTATAAGTAAATACAGCTGAAATCACAGCTCAGTCTTTGTCCTTAATTTAAGTGTTTGTCAGACATTAGGTTTTGACCTTGTCTGGTTCTTTGGGTTTTCTTCTTCAGCAGGGAGAGATTTTGTCATGTGCATGTGATAGTTGGCCAACTGAGGCTTTGTGAGACTTTTTGTTAATCACTCTTTATTTCTTGACCATATAAACATCATATCCTTGTTTCAGAGACCCGGATAAGCCAGCTGGACCTCCCCGAGAGAAAATAGGATACTGCGGCATGTGAATGTGTGTCCTTAGCCAGAGTGACATAAAGGTTAATCAATAAGACCAAAACCATTATGATAATGTAATGATGACCGACACACTGAAATGACAGTGATAATCTGATACTGGTAATGCAGAAGACACATTTTATGGCCACAGTCAAAAACTAAACCAAATTCATCCTCAACTGCTGAGGTGTCTCAGTTGACACAGAAATGACAGGATTTTTTTAGAATCATGTATAAAGGGAATCGAATCACCAAAGATATCAAAGATATCTGTGTATCCATGTCAACATTTTATCCTGTTTTTCAAAGCCACAACAAGACTCAAAACCAGTTAATGTAAATGTACTCATTGTAACTCATTTAACCAGTTACCCTGCCATCCAACAACATTCGGTGGTTTTCTCCTGCCTTTTTATGTGAGATCTGATCTGTCTCACTTTTCCAGCAGGAAGGAGAGCTTAAAAGATTAGAAGAGGTTTGGGCTGCTGTGTCTCTATTGGAGACGTGTGATATAGCTCATATATTCAAGCTAGCACACAGCCATTACTATTCAGACTTAGGTGTCAAAGTAAGTGAAAACTTTGAAAACTAATACAGATCACTGCTTTAAAGAGGGTACCCCACAGCCTTGCATGGGCACTCAAAAACCCAGTCAGTTCTTTTCCACCTGGCTTTGCTGTCTCAATGGAAAAAAAAAAGAACAAACCTTCCTTCAAAGTCAGCATTTTGTGAATCAGTAGTGAATGAAATGTTCGAACGATTTTTTTTCAAATAAGATTCAAAAGGCTGAGCAGGAAATTAGTTTGGTTGCCTCCCTATGATTGCAGACTACCATGAATAGCTGAATGTCCATTAAGCTTGCCATGCCATTTACCACAGGCTAATGCAGAAACACAGTAGTTAATCACCATCTCTTTATGTCAACCTCAACACTACAAGGCATCGACAAGTGTGCTACACAAACTTTGCGATTCCTTTCTTACACTAAGGGGTTCATGGGCGTCCTTGTTCTGGGCTCTGTATTCTTTGTAGGGCAACATGTTCAACACAACATTCATCTTTATGCATTTCAAACTGTATATCTGTAAAGTGTGACTTCACATTACTTTTAATAAAGTGTTAGGGTAATGCAGAGCTTCTGATGCTGGAGCTTAGTAAATGGGGCACTAATGGTATACATCCATGGTGGGACAGTCATTCTTTTTCCTTCCGTTTAACCTAGGTACCAGCAGCATATTTTGTTTTTCACCAAAGAGGAGACGGCATTCAACTCTACAGAGAAAGAAACCTAATAAACCATGTACACCTATGCTGCAGAAGTGTAGGGTCTTGGCTGAACTTTGGTAATGAGCTACATGCAGGTTGTTTTCAAAAAGCCACTGTAACAATACAATACAATCTGAATACAGTAAAATTAACAGTTGCACAACATGACACAACAAGCATCTATATTTCAAACCCTCAAATGATTTTAAACATTTACGTTTTTAAGAACACACATCCTATCATGTCCTTTCCAAACCTGAAGAACTTTATCATATACAGATCTCATGAAGTCTTCAGCAGCTCTTTATTCCTGCTTCAGTCAATTTTTTTCAGAATCCAATTATTTTGTACATGGACATGTCATTTTTTTATTTGCAAAACATATGAAATATGAATTGTTATTGTACTTGGGGGGGAAAAAGTCCTTTTCACCTGTCTTACTTCTAAGACTGGAGGGGATGAGTGCATGATATTTAAGATATAGATTTTGGCTGGAGTGAAGGTTTTGAAGAATACACACAGAAGAGACACCTCTTTCCTAACTCTCTCCTTGTCTTCTATCAGGGCCACAGGAATCACTGCATGCCACGATGTCTGAATATGACACATTATAATGAAAGCAGTTTCATGTTCTGGCTTAATTGACAGTGGTAAAGTAGCTTAGTCATAATTACTACACTTCCTCCTCAGCAGACGGTTTGAAGAATGAGACATCTGCACCCTGAGACAACACTGCACACAGCAACATCAGAACAGAAACAGTAAATTAAATATAATCTTATTCACAGAGGGGATGTTACACCACAGGACATGTTCATAATAAATTATTATTCTCCTATTCTCTTGCTCAGATTTATTCATTACAGCTTGAAATCTTTTTAGAATTTGAAAAACTAGAGGCTTGTTATGTCATGTCGAATAACTAGGTATAACAGAAAAAAAATTTTACCATCTAAAAAGTGTATTGGAACTGTTGTTACATTGGCTTTTTAAAAATAGACTTTGCATTTAGAAAGGTAAACCTTTTTTTTATTGTTGCTTACAAGGCATTTATATTCAGCCTCTGTGTTCTAAAGCTTTGAGTTACTTTGACACCTAAGTCTGAATAGTAATGGCTGTGTGCTAGCTTGAATATATGAGCTATATCACAGGTCTCCAATAGAGACACAGCAGCCCAGACCTCTTCTAATCTTTTTTCATCTCTCCTTTCTGCTATAAAAGTGAGATGGCCCTGCATGCTGGGAGGAGCAGATTTCATTTAAAAAGGAAGGAGGAGAGGACCACCACATTTTCTGGATTGCGGGGTAATTGGTTAAAGGTCTTAGCAGTGATTGCAGCATTTGATTTACAATGAGTACATTTACATGCACTCTGGTATTTGGTTTGGAGTCTTATTGTGGCTTTGATCATATTAAGGATATAATATCTACATTGCTATACTGTAAATCTAAACCTGGTGATTCAACTCCCTTTATACATAATTCTGATTAGCCAGCAAATCAGCAAATTCCTGTACCAACTAAGGGACCTGAGCAGGATGAACTCGGTTTAGTTTTGACTGCGACAATAAAATATGTCCTCTCAATGACCAGTTTCAGATTATCATTGTAATTTAAGTTTGTCGGTCATCATTACATATTATCATAATTATTTTGGTCTTATTGATTAAATTTTTATCAGTCTGCCTGAGGACACACATTTACATGCCACAAAATCCTGGTTTCTCTCAGAGTGCTCCAGTTGGCTTATCCATGTCTCTGAAACCAGCGTATGACATTTATATGATCAGTTAATAAGCAGTGATTGATAGCACTCTCACAAAGCCTCAGTTGACCAACTATCACATGCATATAGACAAAAACTATCCCCACTGCTAAAGCAAGCCCTCAGGCAATCAAGCAATTCATAAAGTAGCAGAAAATAATCACAAAGTCAAAAATGACACATCATGTGGCCTTTGTATGAGGACATGATGATACAAGGCAAGTTCACTAACATTCTCAAATGGCAGGAGCAGCACCTCTCAAACCTAACAAAGCTGCAAGATCTGACCTATTTTATTCTTTATATCATATTATTCAGGTGTGACCATCTAACACACAACCAAAACTGTTAGCAACTTGCCAATACTTTGTTCAAAAATGTCTGACTGTAGTTTCCTTAATACGCATTTCAGGAATGATTGCCTAAATAATGGAAGATGCAGTATATGGTGTTAATTGTGCATGGGTCAGTTTGTAGGGGAAATGTTCTTCCTCTAAACAGCAGGTGCAAATTTGCACAGGTATAATATATAATTAAAGGAAGGTTTAGAGCAAGAGGTTCCTGCATTCTCTTCCACAGTGGACAGCAGATGAAAGCTGAGCAAGCCACAACTATTGTAAAACGAAACAAGAGAGCTGATCTAAATTCAGAACTAAATACAGAATTATTTTTAGTTTCATTACAGTTTAATTACAGCTTTAGCAAATGTTTTGAATTTTTTTATTTAATTTAATGAGTATATGTCTTTCTGCATAACTATTCTCAGTTTAAAAATCTTTTTCTGATCTTGTTAATTTCAGACGATTCCCACAAGGCTGACTTAGCCACTTGAAGAATAATTAACTGCAAATCGGATGCCAATTACACACAGATTATGAACGCAAATTCAATGAAAGATGCAACGCAAACACACTGGCAAGTGGTAGCAAGGGCCCAGCATCGCACAGTGTATAAGTAAAATATTGTGCTCTGCTTTTTAATGCCAGCTTGTTGAGCAAAATGGGCAATGTGAGTAAATATATTGTGTTTTATAGGGACACTATGTACTGAAAAATTGTCTCAATTTTGATCACAGAGAGATACTTCTGGGTTTGTTTGTCTGCACGTTTGTGCTCTTTAACCAGTGTGATCTAGAGGAAAAAATGTCCAGTTTCAGCAACCCATCAGCCACCACGACTATTAGCAGTGTTCACAATTTAGTCTATTTGTACAGTAAGAAGGACTGCAGTTTTAGCCTCACGTAGCCTAGCAGGGACAAACCTGCTGCCAGTCTTTTAATTACCCATCAGTGGCCTATCTGTGTTATGCTTCTGTGAACTAGCTGCAGTGAGAGGCATGCCCTACTCTAAGAATGGGCCAGACAAACAACAGGAGCACATGGAGCTGTGTATGCCTGCTGTCAGAGAACGACAGCAGGCATACACAGCTGACAGAGTGCAGGATCAGGAGGCTACTCCTCTCAGCTGTCTCTCTGCCCTACCCCCAGCACCAGCCTGGCATGAGCTACGAGTTGTTTGATCCCACGTGAATTAGTGCCATGCATTTCAATAAAAATCATTGTTTTAGAAATTGTAATGGAATGTGGCGAAAAAGACTGCACTGCTGCATGCTTTTTATAGTTTGTGTGTATTTATATTTGTGCATGTTTGGAAGCCATCCTGCTGGCCTGCTCTGAGGCTCTCACACTGCAGCATCACCACTGTGCCTCAGATACCTAATGACAGCTATGAATTGAAATAAATCCATCTTTCTACTCTTTCTACTTATGATATCTTTACTTATCCTCTCCGTCCTCCCTGACCTGCAAGAGGCCTGACCTTTCCAAATAAAACTTCATCCCTTCTCAGAAAGCTCTTTGATGTAGCAATGTTGCTTGTTGCTTTGGAACACAATGAGAACAGACTGTGGTTTTTGATCATCGTTTGTCATCTGTAGGAATTTGTCTGCTTCAAAATGTTTTGATAGAACAATCTGCTAATCTGCTTTAGCCCTACATGGTTAATGAGGAATACTTTAAGAGGCTGTTTTTAAAGAAGTCTAAAAACTGAGGTTTGTCTATTTGAACAGGCAGTAGCTCTGCTGTGCTGGTTGACACATGAGCCAGTGTGTAGGGTGAGAGGAGGCAGAAGATTTCTTGGAGCAGGTGTGAGATTTATGGTTTGTGGCTGTCTGAGCACATTACCCGCTGACAGTATATGTGTTGTATAACATATGATTTATCTGGCAGTCATCTGGAGGGAGATCTGAAAATAGCATTATTCTTCAGATTTAATCCTCTTGTTTCTTAATCCTGAATCCTTTCCTTGGCCACTTGAACTCAAGATGTAGATTTTGAGTCTGAGTGTGAACAGAAAATGATTTTTATTTTGTACATTAAATGTTTTACATGAAGTCGCATGTACAGTATGTTGTATTTAAGTGGTATGTTGTTAAATTGTCATTTATTATTTTGGTTGTTTTGGATTTTTTAAAATGTACTTAACAGCTTTTACGTAGTAAGAATACATTTTTTGCATGGTCAGTTGGTCCGTCAGTGAATCCTTCAGCTTGTTAGTATACCTAAAGTCAAATTTCTCAACGATTGAATGTTTAATTTTTACTTTTCAAACACTTAATGTCATGATAAAATACAGCTAAAACTAATCAGTCAATGTCCATCACGTAGGTTACATGTTAACATACCAGTATGTTCTGGCATCAGATAAACATTACATAATACGTTTTTATATGTAACATGTTAGCAGTGTTCAGCTGACAGCACAGAGTACAGTTTAGACTGCTGAAAGCTTAGCCAAGTCTGATAAGAGCTGATCTTGACTTGCTACGATGTTCCACTGTGCACAAGATAATTCCTTTTGGATTATGATGATTGGCAAAGCTGTGTCTTGCCTTTTTTTTGATCCATTCATCAGTTTTCTTTGACTGAGACTATTACAGCATCATCGGTCTGCTCTATGCTGTCTGGTTTGTAAGCTTGGTGTTTGTCAGTAGTTTTGATTGAGTGTCAGTCATGAGTTGCATATTCTGGAATGCATATTTTCTTCTTAGGGCTGTATAACTGTGATCTGAACACAGGTCTACAGAGCACATTTAGTGTCAAGTCCTATGCTTAAGATGTCCAGCTACAAAACTTGAAACTTGAAAACTATAAGCATAGTGCTTGTTTTTCTCAATCCATCCTTTCATAGCAAGTAATAGGCTAACTTGCATTGTCAATACGCAAGGTATTAAAAACACTTAACACTTATGAAATTCTTTCGGATTTATGTGTCTGCAGCTGACAGAGTAAAGGGTAATGTTGCTAGCCAACTGTCCTTAGTATTATTACCTTCTCTGACAGACCTGTGAAGTGGGAAACACTAGGTAGCATCATTGCAAATGCATCATTCTGCATCTGACATTGTATTTAGGGATGTTCAGTTTGAATTTTTTTTACTGTTGTTAACCAACCATTAACTGTACTGTAAATGTAGATTTTAGAATTTAGAATAGACTATACATTAAAATAGTCTGTAACTCATTAAAAAATACCAATACGACAAATGTTTTTGTTTTTGTTTTTCGTTAGATTGGGTTTATTTTGTCATGTGCAATTAGCCATATGAACAACAAAAGAAGGATTCACAGGCCTTCATGACAAATGTTTAACTTCAAAAGTAGATTAAAAAATAGTAGCCAGAACAAAAACAGATTGACAAAACAAAAACACATATTGAATCCTTCTGGTGCAGAGTGCATTCTATATAACCAGCATAATAGTCTCTCCCCTGTAGGAAAATATTAAAGTTATTAAAATAAATAGCAAATAGTAGGAAATAGTAGACTTTATAATGTATGAACAGATTAGCAAGATAAAAAAAACCCATTGAGTTCTGATTAATGATCAAAAACAACAGGTTAACAAAACAGAAACAGAAGCAGTCAGACCTCAAAATAATCTGGTCAGGTCTACCTCAGTCCTCAACATAGCAGACAGCTTGTATTCTGGTTTTTATTCAGAAATAGCAACATGTTCACATGCTGTGGAGTTAGTCTGGAGTGCAGTCTGTTAACTGATGTCCCAGGAAATAGTGCCTTGGTAGAGTGGTGAGTGTTGAGAAGCGCGTCTGATTAGCTTTCCACTAGAGGATTAGTATCCAATAAGGTGGGGTTGTTGCTCATATCGGTGCCCACCAGTCCTCTCCCACCAGCAACATCATTGCATTACTCTGGTGGTGCATCGTTGTGGTTGTCGTCATCATCATCATCATCATCCATCATGTTTTGCTTTTGCTGCTTTGGCCACCAACCCATCTGTGACAATTTGTGATGGACAATGTAGCCCAATTAATGTCCCTCCTCATTCACTAATGGCTGAAGTGTCTTTCTCCAACTTTGAACAGATTCTCTGTGTTATCTCCTCAGACCTCTGTGCATTGCAGCCATGTTTGTTGTCCTCCATCATCCGATGGATGTTTGCTTCGTAAGTGGTATTGCATTACGCTTGAACCACTGCTATATTTCAACACTGCATTGCATATTTTGCAAATCCATTTGGTCATAATGGTCCTACAGAGTACTACTCAGCTAAATATGGCTGTGAATGTTCGTTGCACACGTCTCCATGAGTTAATTGATATGTAGCCTTTATATATTTTAAGTGTTTAACTCATTATTAATTGGTCAAAATTCTTATTACAATTTGTGTTCAATCTGGGCCTGGCTTGTGTGTCAGTATATCCTAAAAATTAATGGCTTAGCCCAAGAAAGTTAACATTACTTTGCTGGTTATATTAGAGAGGCAAGGCGTTGATTGATTGATGTTTTTCATCTTAAAAGTCAAGAATAAGATGGAATAAAGTCAATTCAAACACACAGAGTGCCTGGCTATATAGAGAGTTGTGTATCACTTGGGGAGGTTAGATCAGTATTGACCTTTCCTGATGAACATAATGTTACTTTTAGAGGAACAATCCTGATAAAGAAATATCCAGAGAATCAACCTTGGGTAATGAAAATACTCCTGCTGCTTCAGTAAGAATGATACATGGATGTTGGCACAGTGGTGGTGTGTGTCTCCGGCAGCCAAGTAATTCAGAAACACAGTAGAAACAGCAAATCCATATCTATCCTGTACTTTCAACATTGCTGGTCCTCTTGGTGAGATTGAGTGCCCAAATCTATTTTGTTTCCACTGTGTCAGAGCCACTGCTAGCATAGCTGGAGTCCTTGTCTTACTGCTTTATCACAGAGGCTATTGTTACTAAAGAAAGGGTATCACTGTACAGCCTTTCCTGCAGCACTTTTGCTACAAAGGCTCATTTAGGGAAGTTTATTTGCTAACAAACCACAACTGCCAATTAGCAATTAGCCAAACTGCCCAGGCTAAGAATGTGAGCAGGTGTGAGAGTTTGGCATAAACAGCACAGACTTTAATGGGCAATAGTGAATAAAACATTAAATCGTGCTTGTCAGGGTGTTGAATACATCTTCCCTCTTTATTTTCTCTGAGACAGAAAAAAAAAAACTTAAGAGTGGCACAACTCTCACTGAAAGGGCATTGACAAGTTTTACAAGTGATGCAACACTAACTAAATAAGTATTTTATGACCCAGTAGGTTCTAAAAAAAAAGTTTATTTGCTTTGGAAACAATGAGGATGGTGTAGAATGTTGTGTGCAAAGTGAGAGAATGTGGCTTCACTCAACAAGGTAAACCACAGGTTTAAGAGCCAGAGACCTTGCAGCGTCAGTGATGTTGTAATGAGGCAAAGTAACTATTGTTAAGTGTGCCTTTTAAACCTAAAACATGCTTCTTTTTTGGCTGAACCACAACAGAAAAAAGATATTATCTTGCTTCTTGTCTTCGCTCTGAGGGATCATTTTATAAGTAAATACAGCTGAAGTCACAGCACAGTCTTTGTCTTTGATTTATGTGTTTGGTGATCTGTCAGATGAAGTTGCAGTCATAGAATCAGGATTTGACTAAAGGCAGTCCAGCCATTTACTAGGTTTTCACCTAGTCTTGTTATGTTGTTGCTCAGGAAGTACAAGATAAAATGCTCTAAATTGTGCCAGAACATAAGCTACTACATTTTTTTTCAAGTCTGTATTCAAACAGTTCTCAGTCATTGGTTGCTTCCAAAATTCTCAATATTGACCATGGATTGATCTTTTCATAGTGCAAATTCAATATAAGGGATGGACTGCAACAGTCCTTGTTGTAAGGAAACACAGAGAGGGAACTTTGTACTCAAAAGACTATCTGTGGAAGATAGCTCCATGATGTGGCTAACTCAGGCTGGCAAAACATCATGTTGGTTTCAGCTGAAATTTAGTGAGCATTGCAGAACAAGGACTATGGATTTTGCCCCCATATATTACTGTGGAGTTATACAAGGAAAGGGTCCCTTCAAAGCTGATATGGGCAGGAGAAATGATCACAGCAAGATGTAGCTCATTGTATGTGCTGTGCATATTGTCCTTTGAGTATTGCTTAAAGACACACTTGAAAATGTGAACAGATACCTTAAATAGTTTGATTGGTCATTGAATCAGTGTGAGAATGGCAAGGCCTATCATTACCACTTCCTTCAAAAAAAAAAAAAAAAACTAAACAAAAAAACAAAAACAAACAAACAAACAAACAAAATAACCCTAACCCTAACCCAAGCTGCTGTGGATCCCTTTCACATAACACTGGGAATCAACAACAGGGATGTCAGTAGTGGTGCAGTAAAAGAGAATGTTGTAACCTGACATGACAACACATGATGAGAAATCAATAGCTTCATCTTTCCACATTCTCTGAAAGGAGGAGCAGTGAATAAGAAAACGTAGGGGGATGTGTGTCTGTTCATTTTTAATGTGAAGAGGATTCATGTGGACCTTGACAGACATTGATTACTAGACTAGATGACAGCTGAAAAAAAAATATATAATATAAATATAAATATATATATATATATATATATATATATATATATAATATGCACTATATAAGGCATATGTTTTACACTTCACACACTAGTTTTGCTTGTTTGTCATTTTCAAGTGTACCAGGTTGTTAGTTTTTTAATGGCGTAAATTGTTACAGTGTGATAATATTCATGTTCATTTTGATTCAAGCAACTGTGTTCAGTGGGTAAAGAGGTTACCAAACAGACTGTATTTCTAATAAGACACACTTTAACCACTAGAAACAACTCTAACCACTGTGTACAGTCTTGTGTCATGTCTGTTTTTTGACACTGCCAGTTTTACCCACTGATTTAAAACCAAAATCTACATAACACTGTAATATAGTTCATCTTTCAGTCTATGCTGTTTTCTCATCAAATTCTCAGTGTTTCTGCTTGTGCTGTCACCCAAAGTGTGAAGTGGCTTCTTTCTTGGCTGTTTTATAAATTTATGGTGCAAACATGCTAAAATCAAAGAAAGGCCACACAGCAGGGGCAGCTGTCTTGAACATGAATACTTTGATGTTGTTATTGTTCTTGAGTTTGCCACATGCAGCTCGCCGTAACCACAAATAAAACATTGATGCCCAAAAGATGTTAAAAGATACAACAAAACTAGCCGCAAATCTATACAATAGTACACATGTAAATCAAAAGATGTATTATTTCACATGCAGGATTTAAGACATTGATTTGGGTGAGGCCCTACTATGCCCTCAACAATTTTCTGCCTCACTCATTTTGACCAGTGTGTATTCAAACCATTAGAATGGGATGTCTCCCGCTGCGACCTTTACTGCACTACAGCTGTGTAACACTAGTAGAGGCAATATGCTAGTCTGAATCAAGGTATTGGCTTTCCTCGGGTTAATACTGTGAGGGAGAGTATCACAAATTCTAATGGGCCTCAAGTGCTATTGGAATGGGTAAATGCGAGGATCTGTTATCCTGGCTTTGGGGCCGAATAGCTAAAAAGGGCATGTTTATTTTCTTCTCCTCTCCTCAGTGTACTTGTACTATTCTCCATCTCTAGTGCATTGTCTATTGATTTTCTCCAGCCTCCTCTATCAGTCAGGCTTTAATAAGACAACACACATCGCCTTTAAAAGAAACTTATTAGAATGTTAATGGATCACACCACAGACCTGTTTGCCTCTCTGCAGTGTTGTTTGAGTGTTTCTGCCCGCGCATCCGCACAGTTGTGTTTATATGTACGTGTGTCCCACCACAATTTCATTAAAACAGAAGAAGACAACATTTATCTTGATGGTTGTAGGGAGTAAAGGGGGTGGAAAACAAGGAGAACGTGGCAATAGGGGGATGAAGGGATAAGGATGGGGCGAGAAGTAGAAAGTGAAGAAGAAACCTCCTTGTGCAGAGTGGCTTCATCTTGTCTTATTGCTCCTGCAGGGACCAATTTATCTTCGTTTAGGTTTTTGGCACCAACCCCAACCCAGACCAGTTGCCTCTAGAAAGCACATGAACTCAACATGGCTCTTTAGCCCATGTGGTCTGTATCTAGGGTTTGACCGGTTTATTTTTTCTAAGACTGATTGTATTGATTGAGTTTAAATTTCTGAAAATAAATTCTCAAAGAAAGAAATACCAAGGGTTGTACCCAAATTGTACTTATAAAAAAATGACATACATGGGGTTATACTGAATTTATTCTAGTCCTCCAAATTAAAGACTCCTGGCTACAACCCAGAGGAGCTTACCAGTGGCAGGCGTAGCAGACCTTTGTTGCTAAGGAGAATACAACCCATAGGTGCATATCAACAGCAGGCTCACTGGACCTTTATTGTCATGGTTACAGCAATTGGTTTGGTTAAGTTTAGGCACAAAAATGTATGGGTTTGGTTTAAGTACCTTTCTCATGTTTACACCAATAAATGTGTGGTCATTGTCAAAAGAAACAGCGCTATGGCTTTGAAACAGGAAACAAAGAACTGTTTCCTCTACTTCATATACTCATAATTACTACAACAGCAAGAGGTTTCCCGTTAAGAAAACTGATGACTTATGGTGTTTGGTATGGTCTTTTAGGGGGAGGGCAGAGTTTTGCATGAGGCTATTATTTCACATTCAACAGCTTCATAGACAGTTTAAATTTTGGGGGGGGGGGGTGATTTATTAATGCCAGGAGTAATAATAAATTACAATACATAAAATATACAATATATAGAACAGAATTTGCATTGCCAAATTGTGAGACCAGACCGAAGTGGAAAATGGCTTTGGTTTACCTTAGACCGTTTCATTAACTTTTTTCTGCTTTACAGTTGCCTGTCTCGTTTCAGGAAAAATAGTTACTATTAACTATTTGTTTTTTTACCCTTATTTTTAACAGATTAAATACACTTTTACCTCATATGTTTAATATCTCAGACTTTTGTGTCTATTCTTCAGTGTGATGCTATATTTCTTGTATTGTCATCCTGTACGCCATTATACATTTTGTAGGTGTCAATCTCCTCTAGGAGTTTAAGGCTTCTGCCCTCTCCGTGTCTTTTATTGAGCGTTAGCTCAGACCACAACACCCTCTCTATTCAGCAGGGTATAAATTAACATTGATTTTAGATATGGTCTTACTGTAGCATCGTGGCCTTGGTGGCCAAATAACTAACAATAACCTTCACAGTATGAGTGGGTGGAGAGGCGGTGAGGGCATCAAATAAAGACACAGGGGAAGAGAGAGAGGAAGAGAGCTGCATTATTCTGCCAGTGTATCTCTTCATTACACATAATTGCTGATTATAACAGAGTCTTTTGCTGCCTCTTCTTTTGTGTATTTTCAGATGCCAAGTTCAGATGGAAACACATTTTGTCTAAATAACACAAGAAACAATCTCTGTCACTTTCCCCGTTTAACCTGTTGATTTAACTCTTGCTTATACTCAGCAGTTACATTACACTGCACTAAAAACTCTCACTGTACTGTGAATTGTCTCTCGCCTTCTCCTTCAACCCACCCCCCTTTCTACTGTATGAAACTTCCACATGCTGCACAATACTGGCTTTTTGTTTAGCTGCTAGAAAAGGAAATGGGAAGGGTGAGGGGAGGCTGGAGAAATCAGAGGGACCCCTGCTGCCATGTCTGGATGCAGCAGTGGCTGCGCAGTGAGAAAAGGGAGGGAGAGGTAGAGACTGGGCAGAGTTTTGTCTTTCTGGCTGTATTGCGCTGTGCAGTATGGTCTAGGTGCCCCACTGACAGCCAAAGATTGATGGATAGAGCTGTGTATCGCACACAACATCAATTCTGTCCTGCTTTCTCTCTCATTCTGAGTCTCACTCCCTCATCAGTCCTCCCTTCCCGTCTCTGCACTGCTCTCCCTCTCCCTCCCTACCTCTCCCCCTCCCTCACTCCTTCCCCACCACTGCTCCAGGTCCCTCGTGGTCCCTCTCTTCCGTATTAGTTTCCAAAAGGCATCTTTAATGCTGCCAGAGAGCGCGCTGTGAGGCAGCAAGAAAGCGAGGCAAGCGGATTGCTATCTTTGTGACAGCTTTTCTGCTTGGCAGGCTGTGTGTGAGCCGGGGAACTGGACTGGACTGTGGTGTTTCGTGGAGGAGGTGGGAGAGGAGGTGGAAGAGCAGGAGGGAGGACTGAGGGGCAAGCCGGACAGATGGAGGACGGCACCCAACACCTGGGACACTGCATGGTTGACATGAAGGAGCTGAGCGCCAACCCTGAAGGACTGACTGCTGCCGGTGAGCTGACTGCACTCTGTTGTCTGTCTCTCAATCGGTCCCCTCTACCTCTTTCCTCTGTCCTTCCTCACACAGTTTAACTCTCAAACACCTTGGCTGCTATTACAATTGATACTGTTTCTATAAATGTCCCAGCGATGTCCTGTTTTAGCATATTTTCCCTCAATTTGTGTTTGCAGTGGTTCTGTCTATAGAGCGAGAATGTGTGTGTTGGGGAGAGAGAAAGAGACAGAGAAAAGGGTGGAGGTACCAGCAAGAGTGAGAGAGGGAAACAATTTTAAATGCACAATGATCAATAATCAAGTGAATGAATTCAGTACAGTTTTATTGTCTTATCTTGATGACATATTGTTGTAGTTATAACAAAAAACACTAATTATACTTGTTGTGAACATAAAGTGTAGACAGGGAATATTTTTAAAAGTAAAATGAACATATTTCTTACCAGCCAGTTGATATTGGAGTGCTGTGTTGTTTTTTGTACAATTTTGGAGCAACATCATGTTGACACCTTAATAGCCCACAAATTGTGCTAGAGAAACAATTTTAAAACTTATTGGCAGCCTTTCTACAGGTTTCCAATTATGTATTTGGTTCTTGTAATGTGATTGAATCACGGATTGTATGGCTCATGTGGTAAATCATGTCAGAAAAGTCTGCCTTACCTGGTTTGGATTAACATAGAATTTGATTCAGTGGCTCAGCAGAGAAGTGTTTGAAAAACACTGTTTGTTTACATGTTATGTCTACAGATTCTCATGTCTGTCTGTGCCTGTGTGTGTGCTTAGCTTTTTTACTGCAGTCATATTCCATATAGCCTGAAAGTATTGTCACTAATGAGCGCTAGCAGAGTAGATGTCTCAATGCCCATCACAACAGGAAAATGCTAAACAGATTAGCCATATCAGTGATGCCACAAAGCCTGCTCTCCAAGTTTAATACCTTTGCTTACCAAAAGGACACACTGCATGCAGCACCACTAAGCATTTGCATTGGCATGCAAGCTCAACACCATCATCTTCCCCATGGGGATAAGTAAATGGAGCCGTACAAGGAGGAATGAAAGAGCAATTCATGATGCCTTGTCTTCTTTGCTTCAAACCACACAGATACACACTGAACCAGCTTACATGTACAATTACGTGCAAACACACACACACACACACACTCACACAAGGAAATAATGAAACTTGTACACACCAGTACATCCACGCATACATACACACATGAACAGATCTAAGCATGCATGCACACACAGCCACACACATGCTCAGACTCTAACAGTTATGACCTGATCACGCAACCTAGATATGCACTACTATAAAATCACACAGTCACAGTTTAGAGATGACATCTGACAGGTGTGGGAGTATAACAGTAATGACAAAGACCTCACTCTATCTCTGTTTTGTTTTCCCTAAGCATCCTGGGAGACAAAACGGAAGAGCAAAGCACATAATTACCATGTTTGGAACGAAAGACAGGTTGACAACCCTATATTATCAGTCGCAAGGTGAAATAGTTTATCTCCTCCTTCATGACAGGAGAGAAAAGTTGGACCAAACTGGGTGCTGCTCAGTACTTGTTAAGGTGGGACTGAATTGGCATTTTACAAACACAAGGGGTAAAATTATCTTATTCTATCTATTAACTATTCTAACCATAATTTGCATACAGGCAAGTGAGTTTTCAATGAAAGCTGCAACACGATAGATTTTCATTGCACACTGCTTGACATCACAAAACTATTATGAAGCAAAATGTCTCACACTGTGCCCTTGTTAACCCTCCACGCTCCATCTTCCATTGACGCGACAGTCAAGACCTCTTCAGCACACCCAACTGATTCACAACACTTCATTAAACGCTTGCAACAAAACCATCTGTCCCCCCTCAATCTCCCAGAGCAGTAATGTGACAATAACTCACTCTCCCATTCAGCACCACTTGTCCTAATGGGATGCCTGTTTTTGCAAACATCAATCGAATTAGAGGCATGTTAGGCTGGCTGATGACTGAATCTTCAGAAAGAATGTGCAGGTGTTGTTTAGGCAATTTGAACCACAGAAAAGAGAGGAAGTGAGGAGAGTGAGATTGGACAAAAGGAGTTAGAAGAAAGACTGCAATTAGTATGCATGTGTCCGTGTGCATGTGTAGTGAGGATGAGTAGAGTTGGTGGTGGTATTTGTGCTCACGTTGGAATGGTTTATTGAGAGACAGCCAGTTATACCCCCGAAATACCAAATCCCGTGGTGAGCCAGACATATAAGTGAATTATTAATATCACCTCAAAATCCAGAGTAAATAATATTCAAAATATAAACAGGATTTGTTTTAAGGCACGGGCTCTTACATGTAATATCTATTCATGAAGAATATAAGCAGGAGTGATTAGGAATGTGTGTTACATGCACTGTGTCAGGGTTTATCAGTGCTCTTTTTGGAAATTGCTTGATTTTCTTAGTTGAGCTCATAGCATAAGATGGGAACCAGAACAGCGACAGGCTGTATTTTGGAGCTTTTCCACAATTTTTTTTTTTTGTGGAGTCAGGAATAAGCAGCAATCCCATGTGAAATATGTGTGTGCACTCCCCCACATTTCCCCCTCATACTTTCATTCCTCCTTTCACAGTATCTGCTTTAAGCTAGTGAGTGGTTATCACACTGTACAGTGGGTGAGGAAGCAGGGCAATGAGAAGGGAAGAGGGTTAAATGATCATCTGCGAGACGGACAATTTAAGTCCCTGTACATTAATTAACTTTGTCATTCCAGAGAAATCACCCAGTCTGCACACATCCTAATAAATTACCCTCTCCTCTCCCTTCAGCGTGGCTTTTTCCCCACTGATACCACCCGCAGACTGGGGTGATAGATTGGAGGTACAGTGGGGCTGTGCCTTTATTTCTAGAGCCAGATGAAACTGCAGTATAGCAGCCGGGCACACCTCATTTGCTTTGGGCCCCTCTGGGAGCTGCATCTGCATGTGCCGCCCGCCTGCCTGCTTGCTGCCTGCTGCCTTGCTGAGCTTATTACCATATTCATAATGCCAGCGGATATCGATTATAAATACCACACCTGTGCCACTTTTTCCACATACTTAGCCACACACTGATGCTGGATCACTGGTGAGCTTCACATACTGAAGGCAATGAGATTTCAGATGGACAGTACAGGTGGTGTGGTTGACCTCTCCCCATGTAATGCATAATTATTGTAATTAGACTTTCTGTATTTGTTGGTCAGCCTGATTCTCAACAAGGGGTTAATGATATGCATGTGTTCATTTCTCAAAGACAAGCATGGTGTCACGGTGTACATGACAGGTGTTGTGTCCTGAGGTTGCATATGCAGAATTTGTCCATTATTTTAATAACTCTGGATACTGACCCACTGTGAACACGTGAACAACAGTTTCTAGTCCTGTACTGAAACACTGTTAAAATGTCATGTAGTCAGTATTTGTTCTCACGCAATAGAACCTGTGTTGCTTGTCTTATAATCAAAGCATCTGGTATGATCCTTCTATAAATACTTGACACACCACCTACAAGCTGTGCTCTAAAATTCTGACATCTTTTAACTTCAATCCTCCTTCACTATCAAACATATCCAATTGCCATATGTGTATGTCTCATGATCTGTATCCCCAATCCATATTAGACCTAGACTTAGCTTTGACTCTTATCTTTATTCAGTTTTTTCTGCAATGACAGACATTTTCCACCACTTCCTAACACTTTAGATAAGTTGGTGTGTTGCACAGATGGAGTCCTCCAAAGTAACTGGACTGTTCAAGTGACAGTCCCTCATGATAACGTGGCACCAGAGACAGGACCCAACAGCTGGCACTGTCTCAGCCTACCTAGCTAAAGGGCTCTCTGTTGCCACCACACAACATGTCATCCAGGCTTATTAAAGTTTCATCAGCACTCACAAGGAAGCCTTAGTGGTGACAACATGAGGAGACATGACCCCTGAGGAATTGGATGATGATGAGAATAATGGCAAAACCAGATAGTGACATAGAAAGTTTATTTACATACATAATTGGCCTATTTGTGCAACCGTGTGTGTGTGTGTTTACTGGCCCGCATGCTTCAGCTATTTGTGCACCTGATTAATTAGAGTTTACAGTACTCATATGCAAAACACATATTGCACTAAGTTTGCATAAGCCTGTTTATTCAAATGTAGCCCATCCTGACAAGTACAGCAGCCGACAGAGCCCAGTTCACTTAAACTTGGGAAGACACTAGCAAATTGAGATTTTATACACAAAGTTGTCAACATATTTGCTGAATTTCAAAATGCTCTGTAAATTGCTTGAGTTACTGTGGATTGGGCTTTTTTGGCCTTAGACTCTCAAGAGGGCACAGAGTAATGTTAATTAACAAGCTCTGTAACATTGTTCCTTTTGCATGAATTTAAATGAACACTTCAAAGAATACATTCAGAAGAATGAAAGAAAAATACCATATTTAAATGGCTAAACCCTAAACATAATGTTTGACATGTCTGTGATATTCCATATTTCAATCAAAAGATAGAAAAGCCCCAAAAGATAAAGTAAATCTGTGACATTGTAAAGGAACACCCTTGAACTTTCACAGACAGTTGAAGGAAACTCAAAACCCATGGGATTTATCAGGGATAAGGGATCTTTTCTGCATCTTGACTATTAGCATACTCATGGTAGAAAGCCACTATGGATATGAAACCGTTTTTCCTTAGAATACAAAAATCTTGATTTCTGTCTCAATGCAGAAAACAAATGTTATCTCTTAATTAAGACACACACACACACACACACACACACACACACACACACACACACACACACACACACACACAGGATTCCTCAGTATTTCATTTAATAATGTTTTCTTGGCAGGTGTTTCTTCTGTTTACTAAGGGTCAGTGGATGATAGGCATGATGTGTGGGCTTTTAATGTGTTTCCATCCTGCAGATTTATCTTGCACTTTCCTCAATACTGGATGAATTTGTTGTATGACTGTTCCTCAGTCAGATGTAAGTCTTTGAAGACATGCTTTGTAATGAAAGGCTTTAAGTAAACTAACCTGACTAATTACAGAAAAACTAAATTGACCTTAAAAATAAACTAATCTGACATGACATTAACACTGCTAAGAAAGTGTGAAGACTGAAGTAATTATGAAACACAAGAAAATTATTTTTAGTCTGTTTGAAGTATCCCCTATATACTGTATAAGATGATTATTACCTAAAGCTGTGTGGTGCCCATACATCAGTAAACATCGAGTATTCATGGCCCATTAGTGAAGTTGATGAGCCTTAGAGAGGCCAATTGTGTTCAAGCACCCCAGCAAGAGGAAAACGCCATTTTATGGTTTAGGGGCCTACGTGTACACCATCATGCAGGTGTTTCATCTGTTTGGTGTTTGAATGGTTGTGTGTTGGACTGGGAAAGTGATGAATGAGAGACAGTGTTGGTGACAGATGATACAAGCAGTCAGTCCTCTACTCATCATTATGGCGTAAGCCCTCAAGGGCAGTGGATGCCCAGAAACTCTTGTTCACAAAGATTGCACTCACAAGGATTGCAGTGTGTTTGCATAATGTAAAATGAACAGTAACACTAATCGCTGTGGCATTTTTGGGAGACTGCCATGCTTCTAGCTTGTTAAAATTCTCTAGACATAGTACTTCAACATGCTAGGACCATGACAGGCTTTGTTTTTTTGTTAAAAATAGTTTATGTCTCCACAGTGTTGCCACTTTTGTGAAAATGGATCCGATTTCAACCTCTTAGTCTACTTTATGTATGCTTTACATTCTGTGTCTATGGGCTCTGTGATTGCCCCATTTCAAATAGAACACCTCTAATTCATCAAATGGTCAATTGTATTGAATTGATAACTTTGGTAAATAAGAAATTTCACTTAACATGAACAATTTCGTACTTGCAAAATTTGCAAAATTGACTTTTTTGTTTCATGTTTGTCTAAATCTAAAACATCATTGGATTTTGGACTGGTCACACTACAAAATCAAAAAATTGTAGATGTCAATTTGGGCTCTAGGAAATTTTGGTGGGTTGCAACAGGCTTCTGGATAGTGGTTAATGTGTGTCATTTTCTCTGTCTCTTCCATAGTTCTAATGTTTTCCTCTTCCTTCCCTTTATCTCCCTCCCTGTCTGCTTTTATCTCAACTCCCCTCTATTTTTCTTTCTCTGTCTCTCAGGTGTTATTCTAACACCAAAGCTGCCTCAGGTGGAGTTCAGCCTTGGTAAGTCCTGTGTTTACTCTGTGATTCAAGAGTAATTTTACCTTTATAGGGAAGTACTGAAAGCGAAGCTATCCCACGCTTCGTTGATATCTTTGCAGGCACCTTAGATAGAAGACACATGGACTCGCTTACATGGTTGCACACTTTCAGTAATGTCAAATCCCTCTTCCCTTGGCCCAGAAACACAACAAAGGTTTATAGCCTAACATAAATTCAGATGTAACAGTTGTCAAACAGAAACCAACAGTCACATGCTGACAGTTAAACTAATGCAGAAGTCTGTCAGAATTAGAAAAATATCTGCAGACATCTTTAATCTTTTTGCAATTCTGACACTTACACACACCCCAAGTATGGTTAGCAGGGACAACAGAAACAAGGCACAGAGAAAACACTAGACAATGGTGAGAGGGTCCTTTTGAACTTCAGTCAAGATGGCTTCATTCATTTTTTATGCAACTAAGATGTTGGAACTCTGTTTCTAGACAATTCATTGCAGCTCAGGTCAAGTTTCCCAAAGCTAGAATATTATTCTTGTGGTCTTTGACAACCAAGACTGATGGCATCAAAAACTGGCATCTTGGCCCCCTTGTTTCTGTCTTCTGAGGCGACTGCAACAAAGGCTTCCTACTGTTCCCTTCACAATAAATTGGAGACTGAATATACATGTAGATAATACAGAGATTTGGCTACAATTTTTGCCTCAGAAATCTCAGTATTATGAGTAAAGGCGATCAATCCACAAACATATCCTCCCTAGTGTCACTTGATAACCTCCTTCCCGCGGCAATGTCCTATATAAGTCATCTGACCAATAAAACCATTTTCAGTGTGTTGTAACCACAACTGCATGTTGATACCTCATGATTCCTAACATTCCCGATGATCCCATTGCTATTAAATAAAGGTCAAAAATTACATTTAAATGGAGATTGTGTACACATTAACAAGTGCATGCAACTCTTTGTGTGCATATAGTAGATACAGGTATACCAGTATATTCTGGTATAATGCTTGCTTTGGTTTCTAAATGTTCATTCTATTTGAATTTATACTCAAATGATACTTAAGGTCGAGGGTTTGCATTTGGCTAGAAAAACTATCTGAATGTAAATTCTCTGCCATGGTAGAAAGTAAAGCTGACAGCTAGCACAGAGAAATATCATGTCCCCCTTTAATTGCTCTGGTTGAATGTGTGCTCTATGCACAATACATCTGTCCAACTCTTCTCAGATCTGTCAATCCCACAATGACGATGTTTAAGTTATATGGTTTACAAGATATGTGTATATTTTATTTATTATATATGCATATAACACTTCTTGGTCTTGATAAAATAAATACAGAAAAAGTTGAATTAAGCTCTGGAAGGAGGTGACCTTTAAATGGTTAAACGTGATACATAATGGATTATTTTCAAAGAAGAATGAAATGATATTCAACTCGAGTAAGAACAAGAGTAAGAATACCAACTAAGCACTCATCCTACAGCCAGTTACATGCTCCTAGCCTCTTAGAGGGCAGAGCAGCTGCTAGCAAGCCTGTTAGCTCCTGAGTGTGACAGTAGACCTAGAGGAAAGCAAGGCAAGCTAAACTCAAATCATGTAGCACATTTCATACACAAGGGGAGATGGTTTCAATGGAAAAGAATTTTAAAAAAAGGAAAGAGAAAAGTAAGAACCGTTCATAAGCTGTTCTGGCATACAATTCAGACAGGAAAGAATCTGAACCTGTGTCTGAAAGGCCACACAAACTATTCAGTGGCTAGATACAATACTAATTATTGAAAGGGAACAGAAAAAAGAAAATATCTTGATGCTGCTCTTGTAAGAAATGACAAGGAAAATGTCATATCATCTTTAAAGTTATTCCAGCAACTAGGAGCACAAACATTATAGATATCTTCACCAGGCTTTCAGTTAACCCTCAATGCTGTATCTTTGAGGAGGTCTGAAGGGTTTGTAGCTTTTAAGCATAACACAGACTTTAAAGCCAGGCCATTCAGTGCTTTATAAATAAGCAAAGGAACCTTAAAGTAAATTCTACTGTATATTGGAAGGCAGTCCAGTGATTTGTGAAGAGGTGCAATTTAGTTCCTCTTTTGGTCCCTGACAACTCTGGAGTAGCAGTTTGGTGAATTATCTGCAGCTGCCCCACATTCCACAGAGGTGAAAAATGTATTCTGAGTATAATAAGCAATTGTAGATTTTTAATTGTGCGCATATGTCCCTGTGTGTGTGTGTGTGTGTGTGTGTGTGTGTGTGTGCGTGTACGTGTCTGTGTGTGGTTTGTGTATAGGGGAGATGCCCAACCTTTGCAATTAAAGTTGCAGCTAATTAGCATTTAATTATATCACTGTAGACAAACATGTAATTTAGAGGATTAAGGCTGTCCTTAGATGGTGATGATTAAAGGGACACTCTTTTTTTTTTTTACACATGATGTTAAGTTTACTCATCACGAGGACTGTCCACTCCTCGTGATGAGTAAACTGAACATTAAACAACTGTGGAAACCATTGTTTAATTTTTTCTGTGGATATACAGCCAGCTTTCTAAAGTTTTCGAAAAAAAAAAAAAGAAAAAAAAAGACATGGATCATGTCGGAAGGGTTATCTCAGCATGGGCTTAAGACTTAAAATTTGAAACAAAAAGCCTTGAGGTGTAGAGGGTACTTAAAGATGCTATGCTAGGATGCTAAGATGCTAGGACAGAACACTCTTCTGAGATCAGCTTTAGTAAAAATAGTTGGAAACAGTGCTTCTGAGATGTCATTGCCAATCGTTCAGGGAATGGATTTCCTCCTAAGATGTCATTGCAGATCGTCCATTGGTTGTTTAAGGGGGAGGGAGCCATATTTTCAGACATTGTTGTGAAGTAAAGTCTGTCAGGCCTTGGGGCCACCCCTAACAGCCTGGTGGGCCCAAGCAGTTGCCTGCCTTCCCAGTTCACTAGCTGTGTCTCTGGTCAGGATTTCTCTTTGTCTGCCTCTCTGTTTTTGAAGAAAAGTCTCTCTAGTGTTCTGTGACTATATGGAGATGCAATAGTAAATCACTGGAGCACTTATTATAACAAATTCACAAATACATGCACTTATTCTGACTCTCAGTAGAACTTTGTTTGGTTGTCAATTAAAGCTTGGCCAGTGTTTGATAGCCAACTATATAAAGCCTCTCAAGTAACATGGACTATAAACACAGACTGAAAGTACATTTTCTACTTACTTTTGTACAATGCTCAACTGTTTATTAGACTCATCACTCGGTGAATTTGACTACTGCAGCTTTGGACTCATCTTTTAAACCAAAAACAATGAGGATATTCATTTGTATTTGTGTTTGTGTTTGCCTCTGTTTTGACACTGTCATAAAATCTGATATGAGGAATCTTCTCTTCTCAAAATGTTAGAAATAATCAAGCTCACCAGAGAAATTTGATATGCATTTCTGTTGCTTAAAATACCAACCAAACTGTAACTAATGTGCCTTTGTGGAGACAGCTTGCAGGGGGATATCTCAACCAGAAGAAATATTGATAATAATGACTGGTTATTTATATTATTATTATATATTATTTATCTTGTTGTGACCACGAACAACTGTACCCCAGGTCAATTGTATATCATGATTAACCACAGTAAAAGCAAAAACTTTTTGTTTCTATGAAGACTTGCTTACTTGATGTCTTTTTTTTTCAAGTAATGTTCTTGGTTCTTTACAGTAATGACTGTAGAGCTTTAAAACAATGTTTTGTTTTTTCAAAGTGAATTTATGATGCTATTCAACAGTGTTTGAGCTGGAGTGTTACAAGACAGGTGGTTAAAAAATACATTCTGATTATTCAAACAACAAAAAAAATCCTCTGTTAAATTGCATTTTTTGTATACATATCCATAAGTAGCAGGTACAAGTTTGTTGTGAATGGCAGGTTGACAAATGCTCTTTGAATGATACACAATTCATTTCAAACTGGAGGCTCCATTCTCATATGAAACAACAAATGACAGGCATCATCATTAAGTCTTTTACTGATTTTACATCGTATGCTTGTCAATAACTTTTAATTTACATGAGTGACGAGCGGCACTGTGCAGTGGGTAGGACGTATTTATCTCAACACGACAGTCATTTTCATTCCATTTTCCCCAGATCCACTGGCAAACAGGTGTGCAAAATGGTGGCACCATGCAAATAGTGTTGTCAAATTAATTGAAGCGTTGAAATAATTATCATGATGAATAAGTGTCTTCTGGAGATGAGCATATATTTGTCTCCTGTGGCAACTCCCAGGGCTCCCCTCTCGATTAAATGTTATTTAGATTCATTGTGGGGGTCACAGAGGCCCACTGCATTAAAACTCATTTCCGGCAAATTCATCTTGAAAGAGCTCAGCATATTCCAATCAAACAAAAATAAATACAGCACAGTAATTGAAGCCTCCAAGGATGGACATTATTACTCCAATTGCTCAATTGTTATGGTAATTTAGGAATTAGCCTTAGTGTACTTTGGTAGTTGAGTCGCTTGAATGAAATTGCAAGTCACGTCATTGTTGAAATAATTTTCACCTATGCTGGGAATCTGCCCAACTGCTGATCATCGCAACAATCTTCAAATGCATGTGCCTCCTTTTCTGTTGAGTTGTGATTTTATTCCTGTCTATGCTAACTAGCTATCCCTTGAGCTACTGTCTCTCACTGAGCCTTGGATCAAACCAGAAAACATTGCTACCGTGGCTGCACTCTCTATTATCTACACATTCTCCCATAACCTCCTGTCTGCCCAGGCAAGGAGGTGGGACTGGCTTCTTAATTTACAAAAAATGGAAATTCACTTCTTTTGCCTTCAAACAAATATGTATGCCTCTTCCAAGTACCATTCTCTGGTTAAAGTCTCTGTGGTTGTCTTTTGCAGTTGCCTCTGTGCCTCTCGGACCATCAGTTCATTCGCTTCACTATATGCCTCCCTCCTGCCTGCCGCAACCTGTCTTCCACCCACTTTTCCACTGTAGCTGCTTCCGCTCTGCCGCCTCTTAGCACATTTTCCTCACTAGTAGCTACTGTCTCTCACTGAGACTAGCCTGTGTCCTCTATCCACTGTGTCCTCTATCCACCGAACCCGCTCACTCAACCAGCCTCACCCATGGCTGATCACTACCATCTGAAAGACGCATACTGATCTCAGAACTTCTAAGAGTTATTAGTTGCTCCAGCAACCAGTGCTACCAAAACTACTTTTTACAATAGGATCAGCAGTACCACAGATATTTGGAAATAATTTTCCACCTTCAAAACAGTGTTCAATTCTTTATCACCTCTACCAGACACAAACCTCTCACCTGATATATTTGCCTCTTTCTTTACTGAAAAGGTAGCGGCCATCAGTAGCCAATTCTCTGAACTGCTCACAGACAATCAGTCTGCCGCAGTTAAGGGGCGCATCACTCTTTATGGTTAGTGCTCTTACAGAGGGCAGGGCACCTGCTAGCCAAGCATGTAGCAGTCTTACTAAATGCCTTCCTATGCCTCCTGCAGTATATGCCGCACCATCTCCCTCACTTAGCCCTCTATCTGAGGGCAAGGCACCAAAAAGCCTTAGATATAGAAGTCCCACTAGATGTCCTTCTCTGTCTATCCAGGTCAATGGCACAGAACTTCTTTCATTGTCTCCTGTAACTGAGAGTGAGGTACCGAAAGACCTGACTTCTAGCCACCCTTCTCTATATCCACTACATTGTATTACTGCCAACCTCATCCAAGCCATATCTCCCATGATTATGTTAGTATACAGACATATGATAAATGTCTCACTGGATTCAGTCATGTTTCCAACTCTGTTGAAACAGGCTTGGGTAACAGTCCTGCTCAAAACGTTTGGAACTGTCGACCAGTCTTGTTACTTCCATTCTTATCTAAAGCTATCGAAAGGATGGTTTTCAAACAGGTCTCAGAATTTCTCTAATGGAATGATCTCTTTGAGCCAAATCAGTCTGGCTTTAAGAGTGGCCACTCCACTGAAATAGCTCTGTTTTCTGTGAAAGAAGCCCTAAGGGCAGCTAAAGCTGTAGCGCAGTCCTTGGTTCTTATCTTACTGAACCTATCAACAGCTTTGACACAGTAACCCTGGCATCCTTCTATTTGTATTCTCTGATATGGGCATTTTGGGCAGAGTATATTCTTGGTTTGTATCCTGCCTCACAGGACATTCTTTCAGTGCTTCATGGCAAGGACAAACGTCAACATCCCATCACCTTTCCACAGACATGCCCCAAGGCTTGGTGCTGGGGCCCCTTCTTTTTGCAATATTACTACCTCCCTGGATGTCATTATCTGCATTATCTGATCATCGCGTCTAGTCCATTCATCTATCACATCTATCTATCACAATATCAAACCAAGGTTGCGGGAAACCTGGGATTCATGTTTGATGACCAGCTGTCTTTCTCTGACCATGTTCTGTGTGTCTTCCAATTGTACTGCTTTGCACTATGAAACATATGAAAAATCAGGTCTTACCTGAATCATTATGCCATCCAACTCTTCGTAAGGGCCATGTTTTCTGGCAGGTTTGCCAGCATGCACAGCAAAACCCTTCCAGATGGTCCCAAATGCAGGGGCGTGTCTGGTTTTTGATCATCTTAAAAAGGAACATGTCACTGCACTGTTGATTGACCTCCAATGGCTACCCATGGCCACCTAAATCAAATTCAAGTCACTAATGCTTGCCTACAGAGGGACTTCTGGGTCTTTGTCCATCTAATGAACTCATACAGGCTTACACTCAATCATAGTCAAGACCAGTGGTGGAACAGTGAGCCTCCCCTCAGAGAACATAAAAACAGCTGAGCCCAAAAATCACAACATTAGACATTTTTTATATTAGGCCTTTATGATGAGAGGTGTGAATGCCCTGCACTTCTGTGGGCTGTATTCTAATGTTCCACTTCACTTATCCAAACATCCAAACAAGCGCATTTTTGGCACACTGTGTGTGACAGAGCGTATGCACATTGTGTGGACGCCTATGTAGACACGCTTTGCATCAGATGATAAGGCCATGCATCTTTGATGCGCATAGGTGGTTGATGCCGGGATGCACTGTGGAAAGGAATAAACGTAGATCGTCCTTCCTCCATTTTCTGCTCACCCCAAACTTCACTCCTATCTCACTGTAGGTACTAAACATTGATCCATTTTGCCACATGCTGAGTTTAGCTAGCCAGATGTTTACAGTTATTTTTTTCTAGTTTATTTTTCTCTCGCCATGCCTACCCTAAAGTTCTCTGGCACCCCTCTGGGGAGGTACTCCTCAAACTTTCAAAACCGCTGGTCTAGACTGTTTTCATTTGTGGTCTCCAGATGGTGGAATGAGCTACCAAATTACAAATTACTCCTATACCTCTAAAACCCTAACATGACTAACTAACATAACACTTACACTTCTTTACCTTATCCCTTTGCACTTTCTCTCTCTTATTGAACAAAGCTTGATTACTCCAAGATCTCCTACTATAGTGAAACTTGAGTGTTGTTCCTCACTTGAATAAAAGTGTCTGCCAAATGAATACATGCATGTAATTTACTAATAAATGACCAAAAACTTTACATATGTATAATGTTCTTCAAGGTACTCTTAATTTGAAGATGTTTTTTTCTTGCTCTTAAATCTATCATTTGTTTAATCCATTTTGCCACACTTTCTCTTTAATAAGTCGTGATTTTCTTTTCCTTCTTCCGTGTTACTCCCTCATTATCTCCCCTCTCACTCAGGCTTCCTTCCTCAAACTCCAAATGTCTCTCTAAGGGACATTGTCCTTTCCCTTTGACCCTCTATCTTTCCCTTTCCTGCCATCCCCTCCCAGCATCATAATAGCTCTGACCTTAGAGGGCCAGTCGAAGTGTCATCCCTGTAAGAGAGCCAGTCAGGTGATGCATGGTTGAGCACCCAGTCCCATTACAATCACCAGACTGACTGTGGTTAACTGTGCAGTGGGGTCCCAGATCCCTCTTGCCAGTCAAATATATGTCCCCTCATGTGACTGATGGTGGCAGTCACCAACTTATCTGGACTGTCCCATCTTAGCGCTTGTGTGTGCTGCTGAGCAAAAAATGAAAAATGTTAGAATCATGTGAAGATGAGAACGCCAGTGTAGTTTAGGGAAAGGGAGAGCAACAAATTGGCAAAATTTGATGATGATATGATGAAATAGACTGAAAGAAAAAAGATAAGGCTCTGTGGCAACCTTTGTGGCCTTTAACAGTTATGTGCATTTGGCTGGTGTATAGCCCACAAATAACAGGCACACAGATGCTGTTTGTATGAATATCAGTGCATGTGCAGGGTTGTCAGTCTTGTTTCTCAACCTCTGATGTACTGTAGTTATGAGATCTATTCATAATTAAATGTGCTCTTAAAACACTTTATACAATCCATTCATCCATAAAATGTGTAAGCATACATTTCCAAAACTATAATGTGTGTCACAAAAAGGTTTTTCTTTCTTTCAACATCATTTGGATCTTTTATGTCATGTAGTAAAACTACATCTGTAATGCATGTTTCTATGTTTGCTCTGTAATAGCCATATACACTGAAGTCCATTTAGACCAAGTTATTCTCTCAATGATTCACTTTATGCTCCCCTGCTGTGGGAGTGGCCCTACTCCCAGACTCTTTTACCAGTCATCAGGCCTAACTTAGTGTGTCAGCTCAAGAATGTAGAGACAAAGTTTTTAATGCATTCAATAAAGCACTTTCTAATTTAATATCACTAAATGAGATATTTTACTTTGAATATTCTTAAGTGAGTCTCACAATGGCGAGACATACTCTGGATAAATGGAGGAATTAGCAATTGATTATTTATTGATGTCACATTGTTTGAATATAATAGATTGAAATTTTTATCAGTATCCTACAATCAGTCTTTCAGACTCCATAGCTAGTTTAGATCTTGACTAATGTACATTTAGGAATTTTCAAAGATCAAATTACCTAGGCCTGACCTTTATGTGTGAGTTTTCAGTGTTATTGCATTTTGGTGCATGCAAAATTTGTAGTAAAGTGTGTAAAATCTAATCATAATATGGGACATAAAGGGGCGTATTCAAAAACCTAAAGTATTATGTCTGGTTCATTCAGGAGCATAAGAAAGAAGGGAGGTCCACACAGTGACTACTGAAGAAAATGAATTCATTAAGGATAACTCAACTCACACTAAGCAAACTAGAAAATATAAAGTCAGTAATCAGTAGTATAGTGCAGGTGTTGGATGCAAGAAAAATTGAAGAGCTAACTTAATCTACCTGTAGCAAGAACTGAGCCCTTAACTAAACACAATTCAAATCCAAACAAGACCAAGCTGGATGTCTAAAAGGTAACTCCAACCCAGGATGGCTGAGAGAGAGGCCATCTTGAAACCTCCCAGCTTGAAAAGTGTCCAACCAGGTGAAGCCAGTCCATTAATGAGATGGAGAGGGCCGAGCAATCAGGAAGACACTGTAAGGAAGAAAGGAGGGACATACCAAACAAATGGTATCATATGGCCTAGGGCTGTCACAAAATTCAGTCACTATAGTTCATAAAAAGATACATAGAGGAAGTTACTCTTTCACTTTGAGCTGCATCATTGCTTAAAGGAATGATTCACATTTTTCAAGTCTATCTTAATAACCTACCCATATGCATGATATGTTCTTTTGAAATGTCCTTCATATCCATACTGGCTGCAAAGAAATGTGTTCTTAATGCAATTCCAAAGGGGACAAAATCCACAGTCTTCTAAGTACCTAATTCCTAGTACAGCTACCAATATCTTGTTTAATGTACATATGGACATGTTAGTATTAGCTGAAGACAGACTTGTTGAAGACTTGATGTGATCCTAGCTTTTTATTTTACTTCTGGGCATAAAATTACTGATGTCCAGTCCATACTTCTGAAGTTATCTCCTTATTACACATCCTTACCTCAACTCTAATTGGCACCATAGTCCTAACAAACAATAGTTGCACACCTGCTACAATTTTTGCAATTCGTTTAAGGAAATTTCTTGATATTTTGTGAAGCCTCAGGCATGTGTGATGACAAATGCTGTCACAGACTGTGCTTATACAACATAATAACATATGTTAGTAAACTACACATATCAAAGAACAGTGTGGTAATATTATCCTTCCTTTTGTACGTAGTCACTTTAATCCATGGTTATCTTAGCTTTAGTTAATTAAGTGTTAATGTAGTGTAAGGTATAAGTGTTGTTACTATGCTTATCTTTGTATCTAAAAGTGTTGCTTATCCAGATTTTTAAGGGTTTATTGATTCTGATAGAGGAGATGATCACAACTTGTAGTTCTAGATTACACCTTTTACTACTTGCACATGTGATGAATCTGTGGTCATAGGGTGTTTCAGGTCATTAATCATCAGGCACCACCCTCACCCAAGTGACTCACTGGGGTGATCAGCCCCCAACTTGTGTCCAAGTAATATACTAATCAGCACATCAGCACTCTCAGAGGGCTCTCCAGCCATTGCTTTAGGACTGTTTCAAGATCTGCGTATTTAGCCCTTTTGCGCTCACTGGCTTCTCCAAGTCGCTCTTTCCAAGGGACAGTAACTTCCAGCAGGATCACTTGCTTTGTTGACTCCGAGTTTACACCAGTTCTCTGCTGTATTGTATTTCTGTGTTGTATTTGATTAATTAAATCCTAGCTTTATTTGTGTTATTGTTTTTAAAAAGCCAAGGACAGTCACCTTGGCAGTACACTCAGCATTCCAGTGCTGGTATTGGTTTCTAAGTGAATATTGGCAATTGCTGTGTGTATTTGTTTATAAGTAGAACTGTATACCATATTCTGTATGTGTCTATCCATCTTGCAATAAAGGTACAATTTCAAATCATTTCTACCATTGCCAGTGGGAAAAGGGAAAAAAAAAACATTTTACTGTGGAACATTTTTTCTCAGACCTTTACCTATCACATCAGAGAGTTAGATAAACCTGAGAAAAGAAATGTCCACATATGTAAAAGTGTTTGATGCCCTAACTGAACAATTGCTGCTCAGTTGCTTAAACATTAAAATCAAGCCCATGAAGTTAGAACAGCACACAATGAAACAATCATCTGCCCTTGCTGGTAATGGAATTTCACCTACTGTTTGATATTATCCAGACTTTTTTGGAAGTAATGTGTGAAACTGACTAGGCTTTGCAAGCAGATCAATTGCTGTTTTCATGCCAGAATTGTGCTGGGTAGATAAAATACAGTTCTTGGTCAGGATCCAAGGAGGCTGACCACAAATTTGTCAAGTGTATACAAATGTCCATTAATACATAAAATCAAAGCCATATGGTGTAATTTACAGGTTATCAAGCTTGATGTTTTTATAGGCCTTGTGTGTGAAGCAGATGCAAACAGAACTTCAACTTTAATGTTTCACATTCAATGTTTTGAAAAATTCTAACCACAGAAATATGGTTGTACATTCCATGTTTTGAAAGGTTCAGGAAAAAAACCTCTGTTTTGTTGCTGTTGATTTACTTTATGGTCAGAAGTGCAACTTTTCTACTGTATATGTGCCTTACACAAAGAGATAATGAGGATGTCTTAGTACAGTTGTGTTTTTCAAGGATAGATGCCTCAGCTTAGGTGTGATGGGATCAGTGAGTATTACCTTGTTAGGGTGAGTTTCTCTTTGTAACCAGGAAGCACTGTGTTTCCTATACAGGAATTGTGGGATACATACTCCTGTCCTTGGAAACCACCAAGACTAAGTGACAAGCCGCTTTTGTTGTCGTAAATGAAAGCCCTAATAAACCTGGTATCTCACTGCCAGAGGGAGTTCTACTTGTCTGGCTGCCATTTTAATTAACTGCTGAGTTAACAATTTTTGTTTCTCAATTGATATACATTTTATTTATTTTTTCAAATTTTTATTGAGTTTTGAGGTTGAGACCTTAGAGAGTGAGGACAGTAGATTGAACTTTGCTTTTGCTTTGTGGTAATGCAGCTCTTTAGTGTTATGGCTTGTGACTTCTAATCTAACAGGGGATATTCAATAAATCCTCTACCTTAGCTGTTCTGTGTTCTGTGTTCTGTCTTAGCTGTTCATCTCTGATGTTGTTTATCCTGTTTTTCTGGTCATTTGTTGTCATCTTCTTCATTTGTGACATCGTGATGTGATTTGTGTCACTCACATGTATTGTAAAGCAATTGCTCCCCCTCTCATCTTGATTTTCGTGCTCTTCTTCTACTCTTCCCTGATCTCCTCTCATCTCCTGTTTTCTCTCCATCCTCTCCTCCTCCCATCGGCTCTCCCTCTTTCCCTACTTCCCTGTCTCTCTTACTCTCTGTAGCTTGTAATGACCTGGTGGCCTCAGGAAGAGACAGGAAGCCCAATGCTCTGGTCCAGGTGGCTGTCATAGATCCCCACAAGCAGCACCTCATCACTTATGCCTGCACAGAGATAGTGGAGGTAAGGTAACACACAAATATGCGGACACCGCGGACCATGCTCTGACTGCCTCCCTCCGACCTTTGCTGTTTGTTGTTTTGCTGTGTCTCTGGGTCACTGGATCTTGGTTGGTGTTCTCTCATCTCTGTCTGCCCTCCTTTTCCCTCAACCTTTTTTCCCCCATCTGACTCACTGAACTGGAACAGACAATGAGTGTTAACTTTCTATTCCCTGTGACAGCTGAGTCCCAACATCTATGAGAGATTGTGTGTGTCTCTCAATCAGTATCATTTCTCAATATGTACAGTATGTGTTTGTGGGTTTAATCGTTTAAGGGTTCCTTACAGTAAGAGCGTTCTTTTAAATGCTTCTTTTATTACCTCCAGTGTGACAGTGCTATTGCTAAGGGAACAGCCATATAAGTGTTTTTTGGGCGGCAGCAACTGCCCCTTGTCCCTGTATGGAACACCCACTTACACACATGTGCATACCCTCCCTCCCACACACACACATTTTTCTTCTTTCCTCGTATGAGGGCAAAGTTTCCTTACGCATAAAGAGGAGACACTTTTATTTTTCCTGCGAATCCAGTAAAGCTGAATTAGCATAACCGTGCTTTTCAAAGACTGCATTTCAACTGCTTTTCCCTACAGTCCTGTCAAGGGAAAAGCTGTGTGTGTGTGTGTGTGTGTGTGTGTGGAAACACAGGATGTGGTAGGATACTGTATGCTGGCTCAGCCAGCTCTGTAGACACTCTGAGTGCTGCTGGAGTTTTGATTTCATGCCTGTAATGTTCAGGATATGGAGTAGGATCTGAGGATATGGACTGCTTTCGACTTCACAAAAACAGGGTATGTGCACATTCTGTGTGATTTTACAAGTGTTTTAAAAGAGAGATGTGCACCTTATAAGAGGTGCTTAAGATAGTCTGTGGAGTCTGTGCCATATACTCATTTTATTAGTCTGCATAGTGTTTTAACATTGAACATCACTATTCTTGTGTGTCCCTGTATATTTAGCATTAAGCTCAGAATTAGATAAGTTACTAATATTCATTAATATTCATTTTGCCTCGGAAGCAGCACAACATTGTAAAAATCCCATGTCACTTTGAAATCTTCCTTAAATGAAATCTTTGTGTGTTGTTAAAGTAACAGAGGTTACTTGTCAGGACAGTGGTAACCAGCAGGGTTTTCCACTCATACACTGTCATCCAACATGAACAACAGATGTTCATTAACCTGTGTGGCCAAAGGAGGACCTGTGCGTGTGTGTTTGTGTGGTTCTGTGTACTGGGCAGCCCCAGTGTGTGTGTAGTATGAATTTGAAGACAGCCCAACTGGCACTTGTGTTTCTCCTGTTTGTCACATTCCCGGGATGCCTGCTCTTAACAGCTGCTGCCAGTATTGCTGGACACTGACTGGAGTCTTGACTGCATGAAGGCTTGAGTATTAGTCCTACTCATGTGATAGGCGTATTATCAGGGATTCACGCTATATGATATAAAGGTTTAATTTAGAAGATAAATGATGGAACATGCCAGCTGCTCCATAGCCCTCCCTAGTCTGACCCATGAATCGCCAGACATGAGTCAGGTAAAAAGAACTGGATGGCATTCAGTCATGTTTGATCTTTACTTTACTACTTTTTTGAGGTTTTTTTAAAATACATATTTCCCAAATAGAGCATTGTTAACATTAGTACATAGTTCATACTTGGTGTATTAATACTCTGCATACTATGGAACTAGGACACGGTGCCATATTTCCAGAATAGGCAGACCCTTTTTCATCTCCACAGAGAAACTGTATTTCTCAGTGTAGGTAGTGTATCTTAATCTACTGTTGGTAAAACAGAAAGAACCAGTGGCAACTTAAGTCGAAAGTCTAAGGCCCAGTGAAGGCCCACTACAGTGCAATAGGAAACCCTATGACAAATTGTATTTTAAGCTGCTGACAAAAACAAAAATGCTAGTTAGCACCTCTTATTAAGTGCTTGGTGAAAAGAGATTACCTCTATTTTTTTTTTTGTTATATGTTTTTTCTATGAATGTTGTTCAGCATGGCACAAGATACAAGAAATTGGGATGGAAAGAGTGGCCTAATATGTCTGTGTAAGAAAAAATCCCATTCCTAAAACATGGGCAATGGTTCCAGGAGTGGCAGTACTCAAGGGGATTTGACGTCACACAAAGCCAGGGGATAAAACGGCCTTTGATGTCATGCTAGTCAAGCGAAGAACCCCCTGCCTGGAGCAAGTCCAAAACGTCTAGTCTGTGTGTGTGTAATTATGAGTGGTCAGAGGAGGGAAAAAAACCTCCAGTGTAGGGAAACTCAAGCCCCCACCCCAACAACCGAATCACACTCAGACACACGCACACACCCTCTAATGGCCCAAATTGGCCGTTCCATGGAGGTTTGCAACCCAAACAGACAAAAAGACAAGAGAGGGGAGGGCCAGCTGTCTCCCACAGCATACGCTGACCACTTGTATGACAGACGGGCTTACTTCTCTGTGTAAATGGAGACAGGCTTACCACTACAGCTCATCTCAGCCCATCAGTAGCACTAAGAAGATTCAGCCACAGCTGAGGCTGCCAAGCATGCTGGTAAGTCTGAATGAGGCCTATTCAGTGTGCCTGTGAGGGAGCCACAAGGGGTTATGTGTGTGTACCTGCACATTCTTGAGTAAAATGGCTCTGTCTGTCTTTCTGTCAGTGTGAAATACTGATATATACCCAGATTTACACTGAGCTCAAACCTGTGCATTAGTTCCACCATGTATGTGTCCACTGTGCTGAATAAGTCTGTTTAGGATATTGGTCTACACAAACCACAAAGCTTCATGGCAAAATGGAACCAGGCATCAAATAGGGGTTTTACCACGTCTTGAAGGGCTGAAACAAGAAGTGATAGACTTGTTTTATTTCCCTTCTGTCAGCAAATGGATGATTTCTGAAGGATCAGTCTGTTAGTGGTGCGGTGAGGAGGTGGGTCTGTGTGTTACCTCTGTGTGTGTGTGTGTATGCAGTTTAACACATAATTCTGTAACACTGCTGTTTTAAGGGGAGCTTCATGCTTTGGCTCTCAATGCTCCAGCACCCTTTATTGTAGCTGAGGGCCAGGGCTAGGTGGTGTGTCAATCTTACCTGAGCTGCAGGTAAGCTGATTAGGAATGTGTTTAGCATTTGTTGTATCTAAAAATATCAAACTAATGTATTGTTCAGGCTTTTGAGGCAATTATCAGCCATTGTGTAGACTTCTTATAGAGTAACACCTGCACACTGACTCTAAACCACACATTTATATAAATTGAGTAATAAACTACTAAAAAGGGAAATATTCATTTTGAAGCATTTTGACCTGACAAAGCTCTAACTGGGATCAAAATGTCTATTTAAATAAGTGTGTTGTTTGGAGTTGGTGTGCAAGCATACTCAGTCCATCAGTGCAGATTTTATGTAGCCTTGCACCAACACATGGTGTGCATATACTACACTCTTTCTAATGTTTACAGTCAGTGCAGTAAGTCAGTTCAGAGACATCATATTTTGATTAGATGTTCCTGTGATCATTAAAAAAACCCCATTAGTTTATACAAGTACAAGAGAATTTAGCTGACAAATTAATGATTGAAAATGTAGTCTTACATGTTATGAGTTGAGTTGAAACACACACGTTGCTTTGCACAGCACTTTGAATGTTTTACTTGGTATTTCACTTATTTGCCATATACATCAATGCTGGAAAATATTTACCATGATATTATCATACTTAGCATACTTTTCTTTAACTCAAGGGTGTGACCATATGTGCCAATCTGTCTGTGCCACTCTCATTACCACTCCCCACACAGTCCCAAAGGGGTTGCATTCTAGAGACGCCCATCAGAGTGGCACAGAGGAAGAGGAAGCCCCCAGTGTAAACACAAAGTGCTTTGAATTGATTCAAATAGACAACAACAAATGGCTAAACTATTTGAGTGTTCCCAGGAAAACCCCTCAGCCCCTTGTACAATGACATTTCTTATTCATTTACATGACAATTCATTGCAGAATCTATAGATTGTAAAAATCCATCATTTGAAAGAGTTCATCTTGGGGGGTATATTGCCCATATCAGATAAATTCAAAGGAAATAATGCTTTTGAAAGAGATGAGTGTATGATCTGAGGTATGCACCTGAACCAACAGAATCTCCACAATGCCGCAACATCTGTGTCCAACTACAATTTAACTGTGTAGCAAATCTTGTCCAATCTCCAAGTGATGTGATGATGCAAAGTGAAATGAGCATACAATTCTAGTTAAATTGGTTTGTGAAAAATTTAAATCTTCAAACAAGTCTCTTACAACAAGAGTACCCTGTTTTTCAACAGCATTGTTCTCATCATGTTTTTGAAACAAGGGACATAAAATAGGTACTGGCAGAGACACCTGCCTTATTTCACGATCTCCTTCTTGAAGAAAATTCATCAAACCAGGTGAAGCTGCATAAGTGATTTAATTGTCCTCACTGTGCCGGCACTGCAGAGGTCTTAGACAGGGTTTTTAAATTAAAGTAAATTTACCCTTGTTAAGGTGAACATTTTACAGTGTTATGAAACACAGGTCTCTGCAGCTCTCCGTGGCAAAACTAGCCCTGCAGTTCAGAAAGCATGGAAGTCAAAGGCGATGACTGGGTACTGTGATTAAAGGGATTTTGAGGGTGAATATTAGTTAATGTTATGCAGCCCTTTGGTATGTTTGAAAACCCATCAGTTGCTGCTGTACCTGGTTTAATCCCATTGCCACAGTGCTGCTGTGCCAGTTTACCTGTCAACATTTGTTGTTCCTGGCCTACGGGCTCAGCTGGGAGACTGTAGTTATGCCAGAGCTCCAGGTAGACCCACCAGGGAGAGCTCTATCTTCTCCTTTTTTGTGCCCAGGAGACGCTGCAGGAGAGGCAAGGGGAAAGGGAAGAGATGCCGTGAGGACAGAGGACAGAGGACAGACTGAGCCCAGCTGTTGGCTCATTTAACCACCTAAGCCCCATCCTCTCATTTTCTCCCTTTGGCTTCCTGCTTATTCATGAACATGTGTGCTGCAGTATCAATGTGTATGAGGAAACACACTGTCATACATGTACACGCACACAAACACACATACAGTATCTCAACCTTTTTCTGTGTTGTCCCTTTTTCTGACAGGCAAACAAAGACCCACTATTTCTGACGGGGGTGACCTTCCCTTCAGAGCATCCTGCTAGCCCAGAGACACTAGTCAAGCTCACTGTGTATGATGCAAAGGACAAGAGCCAGGAATCAGTGAGTAAATAGTTGTTGTTTTACTCTTGTGTATGTGTATATTTGTTGTATGTTTGCATGTTGAAAATCCAGTGCGTGAGACAGCGATAATGATGAGAATGCGTTCAAAGACAGTTGTGAAGCAGTCATCTTTCAAGTGTTGGCTGTGCAGCACTGCGCTTTAAACTATACAGGGAATGAACATGAAAAGCTGTGAGAAATCTGCTACCGAATCTCATTATATTTAAATTTATCCTACAGATTCGGAGGTGCAAAGAGTGAATTATAGCAGGCAGTGAATTATGGCACTATGGTAGTAATTATTCATTTGAGTCAGTCTCAGACCAAGACCTTTGCCTTGAGTTTTAAAGGAAAAGGGTGTGTAGCCTTCGATGAGCATCTGAGCATGGCAGCCCGTCCTTTGGCATTGATCCCCTGGGAAAACCAGCCGGTACATCAGTGGGAATGGGGAAGAGAGCCAGACATAGAATCTGAATGGGCCAAGCCCTCAAATTCAGACATTTTAAACAGACTTTAGAGAAGACTCTTTAGCGTGGATGTATGCATGATCTTAATCAAGCACCCCATCTTAATTTGTCATAACTTGAATGAATGAATGAAACATTCATGAGCTTAATGATGAGCATGGACTACATTACAGGAGTCCGCTCTACAGTATTAGCATTTTGTTCCCATATGTGAGTTGGTGTACAACTGTCACGTCTGGAGGAAACCAGACATGACGCTTAGAATTCCAGTTTTCCCTCTGAATATGTGATTTTTTTTTTTTTTTTTTTTTTTTGGCTGCAGCATAACAAAGTGTGTGTGTGTGTGTGTGTGTGTGTGTGTGTGTGTGTGTGTGTGTAAAATATATCCCATTTCCCATTTTTCAAATTTGTAGGAACAAGCTAAAACTAAAACTGCTTAGCATAATTTGACAGGTCTCAAAACTAAGAAAAGTCTCATGCACTTTTTGTTTCAGAGCAGCAGGAAGATATTCACAATATTCAGATAGCAGCGTCTCATTTTTAGCCTGCGTTTATCGTCACTTTCACAGATTAAAATGAAAACACAGATCGGGTGTCGGGGTTGTGTGTATCAGGTGTCACTAACAATAATTCCATGACTACCCGGATACTGGATACTGATTGGATAAAAAGCTAATAAACCTCAGACCTTAGATGAGTTAGTAAAATTAATGCTGTATGAAGGGATGCATTCATTATGCACAATGCATTGTTTTTCTTTGTCAGGTGCATCAAGTGCTCTGTTTCAGATTTCCTTATGCAGTGGCTGGGTTGTACAATTTGTTACTAATTTTAGCCTAAAAATGTATGCTGTTTTTCCACCTGCAGTTTCACAAATACAGCCATACCATGCTCTCCAAAAACTCTTAAACCTTTTCATGCATTTTGAGTTTTATGCATTCTATTTCTATATCCAGTTTTCATATTAGGCATATTTGAATGTGTGTACATCAAAGTGCAAATTTAATGTGGTTATGAATTTGTTATTTGAACGCCTTGATGGTTGATGTTATGCGCAGGTCAAATGTATCTGCATTCATTATTTTGATTTTCAGATCTCACACCAAGTTTTTCTAAAATATGTAGATGGCCCTCTGTGTTGTTCTAAACACCAGACTGCTGTGCCACTCTGCACATATTCCTTGTTTATAGAGTGAAATCATTTGGAATAGAGGAGGCATCCTCAGAATGTGTCCTTAGCTCCTTCCAATATCTCGGGACATTTTTTCTTGAAGCAGCTTCAAATACCAGTTCCTCTGGATAACTGAAATAATATTTTCATTTGTGTCGTTGGGATTATTATGGGAAGCTGTCAGTTCATGTTGTCATGTTAACAACCAGACTATGACTTTTCATACAGAATATGCAATACTGGAAATACAATATGATTTGATTTGAAAAACATATGGGCAGCAGACCATAATACACATTTTTATTGTCCAATAGGTTATATTGCTGAAGCCTACCTGTGCAAGTTCTATCCTCTAAAATAACCTGCATACATTTGTCCAGCTAATAATGTGTTCATCCTGCTCCAGCTTCTTCCCTGATTGTGTCATGGTGTGCCAGGATACTTTTGTTCACTAAATTTGCAAAATTGGTTCTGAGTATGTTCCTCAGGTTTGCTGTTGTGCCTGTGCCCAGTTTCAACAAATTAAATTATTAAAAACTGCAGTAGTAAGCAGTAGCTTATATTAACTTTTATTTTAGTTTCATCATGTTGCACACATTCATAACGTATTAAGAAAGTATTGTTATGTTGAAGCCTTTTACTAAAAATAAAGAAAACATTTTCCTGAAGAATGAACTCCTAACCCATAATGACAAAGTCAAAACTGGATTTTAGAAATTTTAGCAAATTCCTTCAAAATGGAAAAAACTGTATCACATTGACATAAATATTCAAACCCACTGCTATGAAATGTAGCTCAGGTGCCTCCCATTTCTCGTGATCATCTATGAGATGTATCTATACTTTGGTTGGAGTCCACCTGTAGCAGATTCAGATGATTGGACATGATTTGGAAAGGCAAATACGTGTCTGACACGTACAGCTGACGATGCATACCAGAGCAAAAACCAAGCCATGAGGTCTAAGGAACTGCCCACAGAGCTCAGAGACAGGATTGTGTCGAAGCACAGATGTGGGGAAGGCTACAAAAAAAATTCTGATGCATTTGCCTCTTATAATTCAGCCTTGCCCAGGTAAAATTAGCTTGGAATGGAATTGGTTTATTTCAGTGTTTGCACTGAATACTGCTTATCCTGTATAAACCTCCTTATTTATTCCCCACCTCCTTCCTGGGACTATTTCTTGCGTTTTGCAATGTGCCCTCATCGAAGGTTTTACATGTTTGAACACATGTCCAGGCAAGCTGTCTGGATATCGTAAAATATTTACCACTTAATCAAGTATAAATAAATTCAAGTGTATAACAACAGCTTTGTTCAGAAAAAAACAAACAAACAAACAAAAAAACTGTTAATGTTCCTAGGTAGGTGCTGTCCAGAGTAATTTAATGTACTGAATGAGGTATTTTATTTGATCAACTCCTTTGTAATTTGGGGTTTTGAATGTCTTACATGCTGCCCCTCACACTGTCCCTCTCTGTGAGTGAGCTTTCTCAGTAGCTCCTGCCAGTCTGTCAAGAATATCACAGCAATACCACAATATTTCTCAAACTCTGATTTTAGAGCTTAAGGCTCAACCAACAGACTTACAGGACATGTCCTGTTGAGCCATTCAAAGTCTTCACTGAACTTCACACACCCCACATCCTTCAAAGGAAAACATTTTGAATGATGAGCTGCATCACAACTTTGTGACCATTTCAATTTCAAAAAAATTAGCTGGATCAGGATTTTTTTTAGGCATGTCAAAAACATGTCTTCCTTTCTCTTAGTAGACCTCATGTAGTGGCCCAGCAGTATTTGAAGATTGTTTCCACTCTGTTTTTTCTGGCACCAGTGCTCTCGTGCTGTGGTTGGCTTTTAGGTTTTTCAGCTCCGCTCTGCTGGGCACAGCGTGCTTGTCTGGGTCTCATTAGAGACTCTTTAAGTGACACAGGCATGACCCTGAACATGAGCTGGCACAATGCGTCAGCCCCCAGCCACTTAAGTGGCAGATCGGGAATCATTCAGCCAAGGCTCAGTCATTTAATTTTTTTTTTTTTTTTTTTAGATAGGGCAAGCATGAGCAGTTTGCTGTGTTTTGTGTGTCTGTATGTTTTTTTACAAATCAGCTGTCAAAAGTTTTAAATACCCCTTTCAGCTTCGGTAGCAGATGTTGTGCCAGGAGCTGATTCTCTGCAATGGAAAGCAGATAGTACACATGATAACCACTAAACATAGATATATTTAAAAACTTTGCATGAAACTATTTCATCTGATGTATCATGCTGTCTATTCACCATAAGAGTTTTGGAGTGGAAATAAGAGGGGATGAAACTGAAACACTGAGGGGGAGGAAACTGATGGAGCGCGGTTTATAGATGACTGCTTTAACATTTGTAGAGGACCGCAGAATTTCATAGTAGGATGATTTCCCTTCTGCCTTGGGCTTCCCATTTAGATATTCTAAGATGACACTGGCTGCATGGTCATGAATATTTGAGAACATGCACAGAGCAGAGAGAACGATAAGTGAGGGGGTAGAGGTGTGAGAAGAGTACGACCGGGCAAGATATCTCTCAGGTGTAAGTGACCACCTCCTCCCCCCGAGCTCTAATTGTCAAAAGATGACAGGCTAGCCTTTCTTTGTCACTGATGTCTTACCTTCAACTGCAATTTGAATGGCTCCCAGGTGCAATAAATTCCCTTTCAGCTCACATTCTGATCACTGAATCAAGAAATATTCACTGTGGCTGAAAAGAGCTATACTTTACAGAGATCACTTCATTTAAAGCAAATGTATCACAAGCTCAGCCAAAACAAAGATGCTTCAAAGCTTAACTCATTTGCTGCACCTTGTCTCTGAACATTGTTTAAATGAGCAATGAGAGGAAACAATCTCTGGCTGTCATAATACAAAGCAAACAAAATCAGATTTACGTCTGGAATTGAAGAGGACAAACTTTCAGTAAGTTTCAAGTAGGGCCAAACAATGAATCAAAATATTATCAAAATCACAATATGGCCATGTGCAATATCCAGAGGATAGCAGTTCTAATCAAGGTCAAATGTGTCACAACATACTATAAATTAAGCATTGTGGTGCTACAGAGGTCTACAAATCATATTCTCCACATGTAAAGGAACATGCCTGTTTGGTACAGACCCCAGCAAAAATCACATGACAAATCACACTCTTATTCATAAAAGTATTCAGAATGTGCTTTGTAGAAGCTCCTTTGACAGTAATCACAGCTTCAAGCCTTTTTGGGGAAGACTCTGCAAGCTTTTACCTGCATTGGAGACTGGAATAAGTGGTCAGACAAACCATTTAAGGCTTTTGGATTAAATCTCAGTAGCCAGTCATTATCTTCAAAGTTGATCAGAAATCAGAGCAAGGCTCATCTGAGAGAGGTAAGATAAATAGAGAGCCTTCAGTTAAAAGCATATGAAAGAGGCAAATAAGATTGTTTGTGTGTGCTGGGTACATCACATTTGTGCTCACTTACCTCTGTGAAGAGGCTCGAAGACACATGGCTAATGACAGACCTGTGGTTTGTTGTCAGCGCAAACCTGTCACTGAGTGGTATAAAGCAATAGCACAGCTGCCTCTGGAAGAGCTCTTCTCTCTAATCACACCCTCATTTATCCTGCTTTTGCTCTCTGCAGACTGGAATGGACATGTAATGCACTATTCAGTTTGCATTCCTAATACTGACCATGGTGAGGAATTTTGATTGGTTTCTGTGATGTGCACTGTACTGTGACAAACAAAGGACCCCATTTGAGTAAAACAGGAAAAGGGAGCATGTCCGGTAATTTCCATAAAGCTGCCATAAAATGTATTCAATCAAATAAAACACAAGCAAAGGGGTTTTACTGTGTGACCGCCACAAGCAGCCTGATGAACACACACAAACACATACACACACATCACCTGCACGAAATGGATAGAGAAAGATATCTTTGATTTGGAGGGCAATGGAGAAAGAACTGATCAAAGTTCCATCTCAAAGTGCTTCCCTGTTTGCCACACACACACAGACACACACACACACACACACACACACACACACACACACACACACACACACACACACACACACACACACACACACACACACACACACACACACACACACACACACACACAGAGAGAGAGAGAAAATTGGATGGAGCTAGCATGAGAGGAGTCCCAAACCATGGGAAGGATGAAGTATTGTTGGATTTTTTCTGTGGGTCCCCGTCTTGACTTTTCATACTAGTTCAAATGTAATTTTCAAAATTTCCCAGGGGCGGTGAACACTGTTCACCATGTTGAAAGAACATGCTGTTTTGTGGAAATCAAATTAGGGATGAATTTAGATTGGAATCTGACACTGTTATTTCTTTCAGATGCTCTGTTACATTGTGATGTCTTTAGGTTTTAAAGCCTTTCATATAAAATTTGGTTCTTATTATGTTATCCTCCAATTTATTCTGACATCATACATTTACACACTACAGTACAGTGGCTTCAGGAAGTTTTCACACCCCTTCATGTTTTGCACATTTTTTTGTGTTTTAGATTTAATTTTTTAAATTATCATTTATTTCCTTGCAAATCTCACTCAATAAGTCATAGTGACAAAGTGAAAGCGAAATGTATATAGAAAGTTTTGAAAGTTTTGTTAAAAATCAAAAGCTAAAATCTCTCGTTCACAAAAAGTACTCAGAATCTTAATTCAGTAATTTGTAGAAGCTCCTTTGGCAACAACTACAGCTAAAAGGGCTGTGAGATGCAACAAGTTTTGCACACCTGGATTTGGGCAGTTAATCCCATTCTGTCCGAACTGCCATCTTGAGGTCATTCCACAGATGTTCCATAGGGGTTAAGTCTGGGCTTTTGACTGGGCCTCTTCAGCGTTGTCATGGATGTTTGCTCCCTGTTGTTTTGTTGCTGAAAGGTGAACCATCTCAGGTCACATGGAGCAGGATTTCCTCTTCTCTTTCTATTTAGCTGCATTCATCCTTCCCTCAAGTCTGACCAGTCTCCTTGCCAATGCTGCTGAGAAGTCCCCCTATAGCTGGTGTACATCAGGTATAGTGCTTGATGTTCTGCCCAAAGAGTTCAATTTTTGCCTTATCAGACCTGAGAGTCTTTTTTCTCATGCTTTAAGTCCTTAAACTGCTGTTTGGCAGACAAAAGCAGGCTGTTATATGCCTTTTACTCAAAGTGGTTTCTGTCTAGCCTCTCTACCATAAAGACCTGATTGATGGAGGGCTGCTGAGATGGTCGTCCTTGCAGCAGGTTCTCCCATTTCTGCAGAGGACTTCTGAAGTTCTGTTAGAGTCATTGTTTGGTTCTGGATCATCTCCCTGACCGTTTTTGCCTGGTTATTCAGTTTTGGATGGTCTGAATACTTTAATACCTTTTCAGAAAATTGTAAAGACATGTTTTAATGTTTATTCGGTGTAGACTAATGGGCAAAGAGGTCATTTTTATCAATTTTTATAAAATCTGAAACACTGCAAACTGTGCAAAAAGTGAAGGGGTCTGAACACTTTCTGAAGCCACTGTAAATGTGAAAGTCATAGAAATAATTAGCATAGTCTAAGTTGCTTTGAATCTGTTTATTCTCTGTTTACCTATATAATTACAGCAGTGACTTGGGGGCAGAAACCAGGAAAATGATGGCCTCACTCCAGTTGTTTGTCCCCTGGAAGCATTTCATTATCAGTGAGCAAATACACAGAATGCATATGGTGTACAGCAAGATCCTGAAGGGGAAGTCATTACAGCTCTCTACTTATCTGAAATACCACCACTTTCACCTAATGTATTGTAAGGAAGAATACATCTACTAACTATGCAGTCACATCCAGCAAAGCTCTGTTTTAGCCGCTGTTGTTCCAAATATGTACGCCACATCTGCTTGCTAGCAGAGTGAACTCCTGTATATTAACTAGCAACAATGTAAATATATTGCCCCTCAGAGACTAGCAACGCAATTAAAAACATATATTTTACTACAGGTCGTGTGTGCGGTGTGTGATATTGTGAGTGCAATATGAGTCACAATAGTGTGTTATTTTGAATTTCAAATGTCACATAGAAAAACTAGATTGAACTTGCTTGAATTATCAGTTGGGAAACAGTGTTAGACAGAAAGAAGTCTGGCAACAGCCAACCCACTATTTTTTTTTATCACCAGATGTGGTCTGGCATGTATATAGATGACTTTGCTTGAGAAATATGTCATTTTATGTAGGCTGTAAAAATTACCTTTGCGCTGTGTGCAAGGGTCTGTTTGACTTTCATGGAGTTGTAATGAATTACCATTTAAGTCATTTATCATACGTATTTTCCACTTTGTGTTTGGAATTTTTCAGGAATGTAAGGCCTTGGTGGAGACAAAGTTTAGATTTGATGTTTAAAAAATGTCCAAATGTGCATAACTTACATGCTAGAATCAAAAGCAAGCAATTTGACATTACTTGATACACAATTGTGCCTGCTTTCAGTCACTCCCCAATGTTGAATTGTTGCAGATTCACTTATTCTGCTGTCTACCTGATTTGAAGACTGTTTGACTGGCAGATATTGGCCACATCTCAGGAGGCTGTTTGAGCAGCCACTGTTCCATGGTGAATTGTCGCTCCAATTATGAACTGCTGAAGTATGGAGAATCCCGGCCTCAGTTAATCCTGCCCTGTCAATAATCATGATGTGTAAAAAGAGGTGACTTGACATATTTTTGGCATAGCCAGTTGCTTTTAGCTGGATGAGTGTCAATGTGGTGGGAATTTTGTGTAAGTGCACAGAAATGGAGAGGGGGAGAGAAATGGAAGCAGACAGGGAGACAGAGCAGACGGTGAGAGAGAGCTAGAGGGAACACACACACACACACACACACACACACACACACACACACACACACAAACATACTTTTACAAGAACCAATCTCAGAGATATCCAAGAAAGGTCTTGGTAGTGATTGGGTGGACAGCCGAGCAGTGATAACCTATGAGAGTAACAGTCCTCAGATAAGGACTGTCTCTTGTCTGATGGCCACTTTGCTTCCTTCACCATCATTGTGGCAATGTCAGCCAATGTCACAAGTGCTGAAAAGTACTGCTGTTCAAGTCAGCAATACTAAAATTACTCAAACTAGTGACCCCTCTCTCTTTCTTGCTCACTCACTTGTTGGCAGTCTTGCCAAGCAGAAAATTGAAGATAGTTTAATAGTACTGATACTTTGGCTATGGGCAGTATAAAACCATTTTGCTCTTTTAAGTGTTAGGTCTACTTCTTTAATGGGTGCATGCCATGCCAATGGATGCATACTTTCTTGTCCAATTAGTGTTGTGTCAACACAACACATTAAAATGTCAAAGATAACAGCATGCCCTGCCTTATCAGATTAGATCTGCTCTTTTTTTCCCTCTCTCTCAGATATATTGTATCTAGAGCCTCCTCTAGGATTATCTCATTGTCTTTAGTCATCTAAGCAGTATTATTCCTATTAATCCTCATAACATTAATGTTTGGCATGTTCATCATAATATTGTTTCATAAAAAGTATCAGAAAATGTGCATTGTTTTAAGTTTTTTTCATTCAGGTTGGTCAATAAAAACAGCTCTTTTTATGCCTCCATGCTGGCGACAGCCAGAGACAGAGGCATGTTGTTTTCAGGCTGCCCGTCTCATTCGCGGTATCTCAGTAACGCTATGAAAGAACTTCTTCAAATTTGGCACAAATGTCCACTTGGACTCAATGATGAATTGATTTTGGTGGTCAAAGGCCAAAAGTCAAGGTCACAGTAACCTCACAAAATGCGATTTTGGCCTTGTGATCACAATATCTTTGTAACACCTTGAGGGAATTTCTTCAAATTTGGTACAAACATTCACTTGGACTCAAGGACGAACTGATTAGATTTTGGTGGTCAAGGTCAGTGTGACCTGACAAAACACTTTTTCACCATTATTCAAGACTTCACACAGCAATTATGACAAAATTTCTCACAAATGGTTAATATTTTAAGACTGGATAAACAGGGATGTAATCTGAAACTAGTCTTGGCAGTTGGTAATTCTAGTTTTCAGTAATGTCTTGTTTATAGTCAAACAGCCGCACACTGAAACACAGAGAAGCTGCCCAGTACAACCATAGTAAATGGTAAATGGACTGCACTTATATAATGCTTTCCTTCCTTAAAGCTACAATATGTAACTTCTATACAGCAAGCTAGTACGCTGTCTTAGCTAAAGCAGGAATCGGGAGCCTGTTAGCCTGTGAGTCATCCATAGTGACATCTGACAGCAGCTTATACCAGCTTGAAGCCTGAATGCAAGAGGAGCAGAGAACCAGAAGCACGTTCACATATTGACTGACATTCGTGAGATCCCACCCCTGACTTTGGCCTTCTCTGACTGGTTAGAAGGGCAAGGCTCTCAGAGGGGAACTTTAGAGGGGAATATGTCTGCACTGCACCAAGGCTGATCAATGAGTCTGGTTCACAGACAGCACCATCAGTCTTTGACAGCACCTTTATACATTAAGATATGTTTTGGAGCATATTTCAGCAAAAAACTGTTTGAAAAATGTTACATATTGTGGTTTTAATGGACAAATCACTTTTCAATTTCCCTCTCATTCATCTAACACAATGACAATCAGGACCAACTCTGTGTTTACTGTCTTGATCAAGGGGTTTGAACCACCAGCCCTGCAGTTAATGGATGACCTGCTCTACCTCTTGGGCCACAGCTGCCCACACAAGTCCGATAGTCTGAGCTTCATTGGTGTAGTTGGGGACAAGTGTCTTGTCCAAGGGCACCGCAGTGGTAATGAAAGGCCAAGCACTGCTCTTTTAATTTTCCCAGCTTCATCCCGTTGGGTTCAGGGATCAAACCAGTGACCATCCTTAAGACTAATAATATAAGGAAAACACTGATGGTTGGTTTCTGTATAAAGAGTTTAATCAAAGTATACATAATAGTTAAATCTACCTGGGTTTTCTGTAGCATGATGGTAGCGAGCCCTGATCTTTAAGTGAACCAGAAACTTGTGAAAGCAACTGTGAAAAGTTAGCACGGATGTGACTTCTCCCTGTCACAACAGAGATGAGTGAGATCTGTGGTTGGTGACAGATGATTACATTTGTCAATCATGGCAATAGCAAGTGAGCCACAGAGATGCAGACAACTTTGAGAATTTCAGAGGTGGCTAAAGGCATCACTTATGGGTGTGTATGAGAAATTCTTGGCTTTCAGCACACAGCTATGATGTGTACTAATGCCCTCACTTTCGCCAGGGAAAAGTGCTGTAGTTTCAGCAATTATAATTTGATATACTGTACACAGAAGTTCCTGCTTGCGCCACTCTCACATTCTGCCCATTCCAACTGGCCATAAATTATGCTCATTTATGTGAATTTAATTTCACATTCCACTCAGGCAGGCAACAAAAAAAATGCATTTGATGGATTGCACAATTACGCTTCTGTGAACTTCCACTTGCCTCTCCAAACCCAGGAAGTGCCTCTCTTTTATCTACCCAGTACCCATCAGGCATTGCAGAGTGTCTATGGAATTCCTCTTTCATGAATTCTCCATAAATTTAACTTATTTTTTATAAGTTCAAATTTCAGTGCTCTGGCAGCCATTCTAATTATTCACTTGATTACTGAGCCTCAGATTTTGTTTTTAACACTGCTCCCATTACTATCACCAATGGCCTCAGCATTTCATGCCCCATTACAAGCAAGGTGAGAGGATAAAACATTAGGCAAGAAAAGAGAGAGCACCCTGTTTTGCCTGGTATTAGTATTGGTGAAACTTTCATTTTGGCAGAAATAAAACACCTCTGGAGGAGAATTTTGCTTTTAGTTCTTGAGCGACATTAAAGGAATTGGAAAGTGGTTATTAGTAGAGGCCACATTCATGGAAAATGTATAGGGGTAAAGTCTGTCCTATTTGTAGACACAGCCTGCAAATCAGGCTCATCATTAAAGAATCTGTGGCAGCTTTTAATATTATGGATGTAGAATATACTTTATGGCAAGCCTCCAAAACCTGAATGGGATTTTCCTTACATGAGACAGATACATTTGACATAGTAATGAATTAAAGTGCTTCTTCACCATGTACTGTGCAGATAGTGTGAGATTGTCCTCAAAGCTTTGTAAAGCACTGCTCGGTCTGCCTTTTCTTATTAAAAAGAAAATCCTGTTAACTTTAGCACACTTGTAAAAGTGCTGGAGCCAGACAGATGACGATTGAGGAGGAATAAATGTCCCTGACCCTAGAGAATAGAAAGTTTAAACACTTTAAAGCATTTTTATTGACAACTGAGCACTCACTCTGCCATGTCAGGTTAAAACTACATGTGTCTCACATGGCATGTGAAGGCTGTTACCCGTTCAACATGTCACACTAGAGTGATGTGTTAGAAAACACTTAAGGCTCTTTCCAAAGCCAAGCTTCTGAAGTGCTTTCTCCCTCTAATAATATCATTTTCATTGGCTGACAATACTTCAAACTCCTGTTTACTGTACATAGGAAGGCACCAGATAATTGCTTTGTTTTCCCACATTGTTCAACCCACTGTGTTGACATGCACTTCAATAAAGTGAATCATAGTGTCAATGAATATTTACAATTGTTGGAAATTAAGTACACTCTAGGTTTTGTTGTGAGGGTGTATGCATTCAGTCGTGAAAATAGTTGTTGGAATAGTGCATCCTCATTAAGAGCAACCATCCAAGTCTAAGCAGAGAAGCTAATTACTTATAAAACCTGCTGAGCAGATGTCTGGCAATGTTGCCATGAGGAGACGCCCTTTCTTCCCAGGGTAAAGCCACAAGTTAACACAAGTGATGGTCTATTTATATACAAGTATTACAGGGAAGCCTCACTGGAGACAGTGAGTTCAGTGCTAATGAATTAAGTGTATTCTCATTAGTATTTAGACTGGTGCATATTGTAACACTGGATTAAAAAAAAAATGCATTTATGGACAGATTAGAAAAAAAAAAATTGATAATAGGTTCCAAACATGCATGTGCAAACTTCTGTGTGTACCGTGTGACTTGCACATGTACACAAATGCTTAAAAACAAGAATACAGAAATACAAGAGCAACATCCATAAGAGTTTAGAAAACAAAGAGGTGACCAATTTTAGTGTACATTTGTGTGCACATGGATGCCTATTAAAACTATTAGCAACTATTATTAAAGCTCTGCCAATATCCACTTGCACATGTAAATATAAAAGTGTACTGAAAAGATAGACAGAACAAAACAAAGTAAAATACTTCAGGAATATTCAACATTGTGCTTGGTCGCTTTCTTATCAAGAGTGAGATAAGATCGATGCCACATTAGTATTCTCAATAAAGCTGGAACAAGCCACTGGTTAGCTTTACTTAGCATCAAGACTGGAAACAGGGGTAAACAGCTATCCTGGCTAAAATAATCTGTCTACCAGCAGCACTTCTGAAGTACATTAACACATTATATTTTTGTTTGTTTAACCAGTACAAAAACCAAGGTGTAAGAATGACATGTTGCAGTTTTACGTTGGTTCTTTATGTTAAGCTAAGGTGCTGGCTCTAGCTTCATATATACTGCGCAGACATGGAGGCAGGGAAAATTTAGCTCAGTTAGGGGAAATATGGCGTTGATCAGAATTAGGTGGAATCCTTTTAATTATTCCATTGATATAATGTCAGCTAGCATAATAAAACTAATAATATGGGTGATCAGTGCAGAGCATCTGTAATACACTGGGATAAAGCTGGATGGAATATTTGGGGGTTGCCTGGACTGCATCACACCTTAGAGTGGTATTTATCTTCCCATGTAACTCTTGACAAGCAGGTGGTGTTTAATTTCAGTAGGATGAAACTGACATTATCTGTTTCAAATAAACAACTTAAAAAATATAATAAATAGATCAAATAAATGATGAGAGATGAAACTGCTGTTACTTGGCTTTCTCAAGGCCATCAGACAAAAGGTTATGGATATATGCAACTGTATCTCACATAATCTGTTACTGTGCATGCAACTTGCAGTGTTTTCTATTGGCATGCAGCTGACATGCATATAAGTGGAGTTTGGAATATTGTCTGATCAAGCACCAGGTGACCACTTGATGCTGATGTGCACCTTTCCACCTCTTTGTCATAACCTATCCCAAACCCTTCCCTGTATCATCCTACTCCAATCTCCTCAAGGTGGGATTTGTCTGGATCAATTTCATAATGCATTATTCATTTGAGAATTTAATCAAATATCTTCTCCACCAATCAGCCCAACCCATACCTCCCCTAACCCTCCCATGCCTCACTACCCATCATATTGGTGATTGTTAGTGTCAACTGCAATAGCAGATTATCAGACAAATGAATTACTGGGTCACAGGTGAATTAGACGCTTGGCTGACTCTAATCTTTTTTTCTCTAGGAAAAGTAGCTTAGCGTAAGTTTTTTTTTTTTTTTTTTTTTTGAGAGCGAGAGGAGAGGGCTAAAGAGGAAGAGAGAAAAAGTGCTTGAGAAAATCCCCTTTCTGCCTGGCTTCCCGTGGGTTTCTGCAGTGTAATGGTTTCCTTTGAGAGAGACACTGGTGGAAAGTGCTGATGCTTGTTGGCTGTGTGTGTGTATGTGTGTCTGTAGACAGCTATTTTCCATGGCTGATGAACTTGCCAGCCAGACCAGGGTCTTGTACAGTGTGTGAGTTTTTGTTTGTCTGCACATGCACGTGCCAGCCTCTGGGCAAAAAGGTTTCATAATCGTGTGTGTTTTGTTGTCAGCACACTGTATGGTCATGCAGAGTGGATGCAATTAAAACCCTGCAGTTGGTCAATTGAGATAAATGTAATACAGCATTTTATGACAGCAATTCATAACTTTCCTGTCAGAGCGTTACTGTGTGCACACATTAAAAGATACTGCCACATGTACAGCAGTCTGTCTTCTAAGTTAGTTGCTTTTCTCCTCCTCCCCTCAACTGGGAGGACTGAAAAGCAAATGAGTGTGGGGCAGAAGGGTTCCTGTTGCTGCTTTGTTGTTCTGTTCTGTTAGCGCAGATGGAATTATATGATAATCAGAAATCAGCCAACATTGTTTCCCCTCTGCACACCCAAAGAGGGTGGGAAGCCATTAACCATCTCAAAGAGGCATTTCTTTTCCCTCCCCAGGAAATACAAATTTATTTGTTTTTGATCTTATCTTTTTTTTAAAGAATCTTATGTGCTATTCATGAGTGTACACAACAAAAAAACACAGTTTCTAAATCTATTCATCTGCCATCTCGCACTCACCAAGAACAAATTCTATGTTCACATAAGCAGTATATTTAGTTCAAAAGGCTCTTTTGCTGGTGTTGTTCCACATCAACTGGCAAATATGTCATTTAGGCAACTAATATGACTGTGGTGTGCTAAGGAACAAAAATAGCTAGTGGCTGTTGCACTTCTCCCACTCTTTCCTGCATATTGTTGCTTAATAAGTCAAGGGGGTGCGAGCTGTCTGAAATTGCAGTTTCTATATGGACTTTGCTTTATGTTGTCTCATGAGAGCAGGAAGGGGCAAGAGAGCTTGTTCTGAAACTCCTACACACTTAGCACAAGTGTGCTGCCAAAGCTCTTAAGCTACAGTGCGCAGCTCACCTCTTGCACCATGAGTGACACACACACACACACGCACACACACAAATACACACACACACAGACACACACAAACTCACATTTGACACTTGATAGTGCAGTTTTCAGGTCATTATTTAAATGATGTCAAAGATAGCTAAAAGTAACATGCAGCTTTCACACATTTTAAACCATAACACACCGGAAAACAGGCACTGTCACACATAAGAGATGACAGTATTTATGTATAGTGAAGATGGAAATTAGTATGAGAGTACTACCAGTCTATTAGAGAAATGTAGCCAGAAGAGCTGTTCACCCACACAAAGCTTTGACCCCATCTGCCCAAGTCATTGCATTGCAGTGAAATCTACACAATAATCTCTGAATATCCCACACTGCTAAATGCTCTCAGATACAATGTGTGTATCATAGCCGCCGGGCAAAGCTCGTTGTGTGCCTACATGTATGTTTAGCAAGGATGCAGCATGCCTCAGATTCGACTGTACAGTGAAGTCATTGAGAAGCAGCCTCTCTACATCTTACGGGGCATCAATCCCTGTCTGTCTGCCTGTCTAGGCTGTTAACCACCTCTGGGCTGCACCATTGATCTCTGTAATTGTCTCCAACTCTTCAAAGGGAGCTGAGAGTTGGTTTGATCCGAGCTGTTTACTTTCACAGCCCCTATAGCCCTGCTCTCTGAAGAAGAGAGCTATCAACCACTTCAGGCATGAGCTAGCATATTATAGTACTATTACTGTGCGCGTGTGTGTGTGCATGCCCGAGAAAGAAAGGGAAGTAGAGAGAGCAACCTAGCATAGCCTTCAGCCTTATAGGCCTGGGGGTGAGCTGGCAGCTTCTTGCTGTGACATAAAGGAAAGGAATTGTAACCTGCACATTGCCTGTTTTCTATCCATGGCTATGATAGGAAATTACTACACAAAAAAACTCTATAATGTGACTCTTTGCTCAAAATTACAGGCTTCCTTCAGTAATTGTTTGCCTGAGAAATGTGTTTTCTTGATGCCAGACACCAAAAACATGATAGTAATGCCATAGCCAATATAAAAGAGATGATATGACAAACAGGATGTAGAGCTTAGCAACATGTTTTGTGGGTGATAAAATTATAAAAGTGCATCCTTTCTCTACTCTGTGTGCCATTTCTTTCAACTGCTGCATTTATGGGCCTCAACCACAGAGTCTAAGAAGGGGAAACTGTTAACCACAACCTCCGTCAGGTCTAGCTGATAGCAGCTCTCAGTAAGTAGCTGATAATAAACATTTGCATATTGTAAGTGTTTGGATTGCTCACCTGCTAACAGAGACAACAAAATGGTCTATTAAAATGCAACTCTGTCAAAACTTTGTTTTCTGTGCTGTAACTTAAATATAGTACTTGAGCCAGTAGAGGGGATTTGAATGGGGTCTTTGGACCTGCTACCAAGTCATGTTTACAGACTGTGAGTGAAGGGAGCCTTGATTTTTATCACCTCGTCTGCAGTGGGGTTAGCTATTAAAGTTTATGGACCAAAGCTGAGTGTGTGGGGGGAGAGGTGCTGGTAGTGTGCTTCCAGTGTACCAAGGGCAAGCTGCATTTGTCATAACTTGATATTCTTTTTCTTCTACTTTAAGACATCCTACCTGTGAGATAGACAGACACGAACACAGGAATCTGATTTCCTGTTTAATGCTACTCAAGTACATCCTCATCATTCTTGGAGCCCCGTGGAGGCTTCTGGTCAGAAAACCAGGGTTGTCTGACAGTTGGCCAGGCACCAAAAACAGGTAGCCGAAACGTGTTTAAGTAAGCAAGAGCACGTATCGAGAGGGAGATGTGAAAAATGAATAGAGTGGTAGGAAGGGTTTCTTGTTTGGGGGCAAGCACTGACAAGCTGAAGAATGTGCGTAAGCAGGTATGAACCCTCGCTGTTTTTTTACCTCATCTGTGACAGAGAATCACAGATCCTCTGCAACCTTAAACTGTAAGAACGAGGGATATTAACTTGTCTGCCGCTCTGCCGCATTTATCATACACGGCTCTATAGATTTCTCTGCACTTACAGTAACTGCAGGAGAAGGAATCATAAAAAAGGAGTCTCCCCTGGAGAAAAAACTGCTGTCTCTTAGCAGTCAACTTTCAGTGAGTATTCACCTCTCAGGCTGTCCAGCCTCCTGTGAGTGCTCATGAAGTCTCTGAGTCAGATGCAAAAACATCTTCTTGGATCCTAGGGTTTTAGCACAGAAAAGTACTTTAAATGTTTTTGAGAAGCAGAAGATATTGCATCAGAGTACTAGTGAACTATTTTCAGTATGCTAAACATATTCAACTGCCTCCTTCAGTTCACAATTTTCAGGTGATGTATGATTTTTGTTGAATTGTCTGTGGAAGAACACATGAATTATGGCATTATCTGATTGAAAAGCAAATTTCACAGTGCCAAAAAATATCCTGCTCTGGCATACTGGAGATATACAATGGTAAAAATAGCACAGTAGAGAAACTGGTAAATTCATTCAATGGAAAATCTCCAGCCACCAAAAATATGGAGACTTGATATTCAGTGCAACACTATCAAAGCTGGTATAATGGGCTGAGACAATAATTTTGAATTTGAGTTTGCTTGTCATTGTGGCCATGTTTCAGCAAAGAAATGGCTAATTAAACTACCAAATGCATTTAGTATTGACACAACTGCACAGCTGTAGCTCTGATTGTAACATTACTCAAATATTATAATAATAATTGATCATTATACACATTGCACTTAATTATAATACACAGAAATGTATCTCTTGTTGTTCCTAATGGTCCACTTCATAATTTAGTTTAGATAAGGATTATTCTTAAATCCTCCATGTGTTCTCATGGTAATTTGCACTTGTCTGACTCCACTGTGAGATAAGAATTATCACTGAATTAAGTGAGCACAGTAGTTAACTCATGGAAAGCTATGCCAATTACGAGCCCACTCCCATGATTTTACACTCAGTAATCTTACTAGAGTTGAAAAAGATTAAAGTTTTGCTTTCTTTTTATCAAAACCAGACCCAGAAGGCTTTCGTCTCTCCTGTTTCTGTCTCATGTTTGCACAATGAGTTTTACAGTAGGTGCATTTGATGTCTTTGATACATTTCAAAAGTTATTCATAAAGCAGACAAAAATAGTACCAACGATTAATAAGGCATCTAATGGCAAAAAACTCTAGGAGAACACATCAAAGTATTTTGTATCTAAATACAAATCAGTATTATTACGCTGCCTCGCGTTGCTTGAAGTGCACATGCTGCCTCAGGACCAGCGTGCGTAACATAACAAGAAGTACACAGCATCTGAAGCTCCCTATGATTTTCCTTTACAGGTTAGACTGGGAAAATTAAAAATCCCTGAACAACCGATTATATCCAGCAGAACACTACATCAAATCTCAAAAGCAGAACCTGCTGTATTGGCCCAAATATAAGACAACCCTTATTTTAAGATGACCCCCTTTTCCAGTATCTCTTTGAAAGAGACTTTTTAAAGATGTGAAACACTTTCAGACTGGTCCAGCTAGGAGATAGATACTACAAGTCCAAGGAGATGAAGTTTTTCATCCATGAAACCTTTTTTCTTTTAAAATTGAAACATCAAATGCCTCCATTCAACCTTTTAGAGCTTACTAACTGTGATACATCCGAAATGTTCATTAGCCTAGCAACATTAAGGTTGCAAACAACCCATAATGCAACGCTCTTACGTAATATAATACCACCTTCACTTTTTTTAACATAATTTCCAGAAAAATAAAATTGTGGTATTTTTAAGCCAATATGGCAACATTCTTTTTCTTTGCAAAAGTGAGAGACAATATCACTGTAACACCATTGCTGATGCAATGAAGAAATAGATGAGGAAGGGCAAAGGGGGGTGAGCTCAGGTCTGGCTGCATCTCCGTCTGTCTGCAGACTTTTCTTTTTTTCTTTTTTAACAGATCAAAAGCAGGGGAATGAGGTCAAGGTAGAGAACCATGAAAAGAATAAGTCAGGGAGAATGTGAGGACAATGTCGACGGTAGACAGCTAAGAATGAGAACATCAGCTCACCCGGGGGAAAAAAACAACCACCTGCTTTTGTCTGTGCTTGTCTGGGTTTGAGGGTGACTGGTTGTCTAAGATCCCCTGCTTCCATCTGTAGGAAAACTTTGGCTGCCAGGGGCATTTGTTCTGTGATCTTTACATGAACATGCTGCCTACAGATTCATGTAAGGCCCATGAATAATGTGTGTGTGCATGCACAGCTGTGATAGTGTTCAGGCAGCTGTGAGTGCTGGTTAAAAAATTCTAAAAAGTAGGAATTAAGGAGGAGTTAGGCTTTTTCTTTTACAGCCAGGAGCCTCACACATTTTCATTGCGGTAGGTGGCTTGTGCTCTCCATGCTGAATGTAAGACCAATCCCTGCCAGTCTCAGTGTGTTCCTCGGGAACTCGCAGTGTAAATGCTCTAAAATATGTCAAACATTTTCAACTTCAAAGTAGGGCTTTAAAAAATGCCTGTTTTCAATGTGCTTGATTCATATTTTGAACGAGCTTTGATCTAGGATTCTCAATGCATGTCGTTATTCCACATACATCTCTGCTCCTGCAGAGTGGGAGTGCACACAAAAAAGGCCACAAAATGCATCGGTAATCACTGACAGAAAAAATGGGCAGTAACCAACTAAAAATGTACTTGGGTTTGGCAGCAGCACAGATGGACATGAATACTGTTGCATGTGGTTAGAAGAACCAGTTTGTTAGCAAACTAGGAAGCATCTTGGGTAATCTTTTGGCAGGTAAGAGTTCATGCAGTATCAGTCTCTGGCTTCCACTTGGCAAGCAGGTCAGTAATCCACATGGTAATGAAGGCAGAAAGAGCACTTTAGAATCCAATGTTCCCACCTACTCCCCCTAATCCCACACCCCACTTCCCACATTAAGAAAGGTTGACTCCTCATCACCATGACCTCCAGTGCTCAGAGTATTTGCACTGAATTGTTTGTGTGTGCTTACAAATGTTAGGTGATGGGGTGGGTGTGCGCGTGCATGTGTGCTTAAGTGTGTGTGTGCACATCTCATTGTGCTTGTTTGTGTACCTGCTCGGGGTGATAAGGGCCAGTGTAGAGCGTGTCCTTTGTTCTGCCAGAATTACTCATTCCCCTGTGTCAGCATGGGTAAATTAAACCCTGCTTAATCCAAGGTTCGAGCCCAGATACTTAAACCCTAAGCTTAGTGTCACTGGTGTTGATGTGTGGGTTTGTTCGTCATTGTCTTGGTGACTCAAAGTGGATTGATGTGTTTTTTTCTCTCTGAGTCAGCTGCATGTGTTGATAAATATCTTAGTTAGTTATAATATATGAAGAGTGAGAGTGTTTCAGCCACTTATGTGATTGTCAACTATGTAAGTGTGTGTTTTGAAGTTCATCTATGTTGTATGAAAACACACTTCTGCATATACAGTACATTACACTGTTTAGTTGAAATTCATGTTAATTCAAGTAGCCATAACAAGTGTTTCTTTTCCTGTTGGTCATCTGAGTCACAGGCTGCAACCGAGGTGTGACACACAACTCTGTCTCTGCCTCTGTGTCGCCCCCCCCATCTCTCTCTCTCTTTTTTCCTGTATGTTCTTCAATAGCTCTCTCCCCTTTTCTGTGTTGCTATCTTGGTTCGCTACCCATTAATTGTCTGTCTTCCTTCCTTTCTGTCTCTTCCTCTTCTGTGTTGTTCTGCCCTCCTCCTTCTTCCCCCTCTCTGGCTCGACTGCTTGTATTTGTCGACACCATCCCTCCTCTCTTGTCTCTCTCTCCCTCTCTCTCTCTTGCACTGGTCGCGCTTACTGTCAAGCCAGCCACAGCAGCAACAGCGGTAGCTCCAATAGCTCACTCTAGCCAGTTCTCAGTCACGGCGTAGGCTGCAGTGTGTGTGTCTGTGTGTGTATGTGCATGAGTGTTTCATGTGTTTGTGTGTTTACAGTGTATATGTCAGTGAGTGTTGCCTGCAGCACTCCAAAGAGCGAATATACATGGAGTTACCCTAACTGAGGACTGGAGGAAGATATGTAGGAAGACCGTCCTGGAGCTAATTAAGAGGAACGAGGAAGACTCTACTTTATTTCAGTCTGTCTCTCTTTCTGTCAGCCTCCCCTTGTTTCTATAGCGCTTTTCTCTACTGGCTCACTCGTTTGCAGCTGCTAGGACTGTATGCAACATAACTGTAAGTGGACTTCCTTGTGTGTGTGTGTTATAAACTGTATGTGTGTTTTGCATGGGATCTCACTCTTTGTCAGTTTTAACTTACTGTGGCCACAATTTGTGTGCACGAGTGCACACATTTGCATGTTAGTGTAAATGGCATGTCATGACATCTCTAATGACTTAATTAGGCCAATTTGTAAAGCCCTATTTGTGGTGGAGGAGGAGTGTATTCCTGTCGACACTACTGACCTCCTTGGTATGAATCTGTTAATATTCATAAATGTTTGCCAGATGCATATTATTCAACGACTGCCAAAAGTGTCATTGCTGCCATTTATATGAAATGTCATTTGTTGCTGTAGCATCTGAATGAATGTCCTCTCCTCCAGGTATTCTCTGCAGTCTGTGTGTGTGTGTGTGTGTGAGTGTGTGTGTGTGTGTGTGTGTGTGTGTGTGTGTGTGTGTGTGTGTGTGTGTGTGTCTGTGTGTCTGTGTGTCTGTGTGTGTGTGGTTGAGAGACAGATAGGCAGAGAGGGAATGATTGAGAGAGAGTTAGTGTGTGTCCATGTGTGTGTGTCACTCTGTCACCCAGGGCATGGAGAAAATCAATAGATCTACAGCTTGGAGTTGGACCGTTTACCTCTGCCAAGTGATGGGCAGACACTGTGGCCTTCAAAGGTCCACAGACAAGTTGCCTGCAGATGTACAGTATGTCAACCCTGCGTGTTCCTGCACAAGTGTCTTTCATTTTTGGTCCATGATTGATCTGGTGTGTGTGTGTGTTTGGATTAGGTATGTGTATTTTTCTCTGAGCTCATGTAAAACAGTCTCGCCAGCAAGAAACTGTCACTTTTTTTTTTTTGAAAACTATTGAAGGGGATCATAGATCAAAAGTTTCTCTTGTAGCTCGCGACGGGCATGCCCAATAGAACCAGTCAAGGGAATGAGCAAGAGCAGGCGGAAGATAGATAGAAAAAAGCGAGAGCCAGAGCATGTGAGAAGGGAACAGAGCGAGACCATCATAATCAATCCTCCATGATCCTGGAAGAGCATCATTTATCTTCTTTTCTCACTCCACTCCTCCTCTTGCCCCTATCCTTCTCTCATTTTCTGTGGTATAGCCACTTTGATCTTGTGCAAGAAGATGGTCTCCAGAGCTTCATTACTTTTAAAGCCTTCATCGTGAGGGGCCATAAAAAGATGCTAAGGAATGGATTTTTAAGACCATTTACTAGACGTTCTGTACCGGCTTGCGAGTAATGGCTACATAGGGATATAATGTTCCTCCACGGTGTGTAATGGCCTTCTGTGCCTTGTGCTCTGGGTTATCAGGGCAAACAGGGATTGGCCATGATACGTCAGTGCCGAAGAATATGACGTTGTGCATATTAAGTGGTGCCTACTGGGGATCCTGGCACTGTTTAATTCATAAGGACATGTACTGTGGTGCATAAACCCTCGAACTGAATATGATTCTTGGGGTTGTTTATCTTTCTCAGTAAATTTGAACAGTTTTTTAAACCTTTGACTATGTTTCAATATTATATATTGTTGTACTGACCTTGTGTTTTGGTCTCTTCCTCTTTCTTCTTCTATGTGTGCATGCATGCGTGTGTGTCTTAGTGTTTGCTTACTTGGGAGTGGGCTGGAACAAGGGAATGTGTTTGGAGCAGTATTTTGCCGTAAGCATATGGGGTTTGTATGGGGTAGCAGGAAAATGCTCAGGGAGAAAATGATTGAGAGAAAAGGTCAGTAGACAGGATGCCCTTTTTTATCTACAAAAGACTGCAGAGAGACCAAAAAAAGGGAGAGAAAAAGCAGTGCAGAGGTAAGAAGAGGGAGGGAGCAAGATTAGAGGCAAAAGTCTAGCCAAATAGCAAAAAATTAAAAATAAAGAAAGAGAGCTGGTTAGTATAACTAGCTTAAAACAGCAATGTAAAATATTTTCTGACAAAAACAAATCTCATGGAGCTAAATGTATCTGATGACTTTATAATGGGAAATGCAACAGTCATGAGACCTATGTTTCAGGGTGCTTGCTCTCATCAGTCATGGCTACTTAACCACAGCTGCCATATGACCCTGCCTCCATCACACTGTTACATGTCCTTTCTTGTGCTCTTTACAGTATCTCACAGCAGGGATGCACTGATTTTTTTCACCCCTCCCTGATATCTCCACTCAGACAATATTGATCCTGATTATTCCCACTTTTTCCATCTAGAAATCTTGAATACTTCACTGTGTGAAACTCATTGGAATCATTTTATTTAAGATAACATGAGTTCAGCGACTGCTGTGACACTAAAAATGAGTTGGTGGCCCTCTGATGTAACTGTTGAATTAGTATAATGTAGTTGAATTTTACTATGACACTGACAGGAAACTGTATGTGGATTTGTGATGACTACTGCAATAAGAATTAGTTTTTGTTTAATGGTGATTAATAAATTAGTCAACCATAGAATATTAATTGGCAACCAAAAATTTAATTGTTGAATTTCTTTGTCATACATGTTGGAAAGCTGATTATATTTAAGTATTTTGTGCCCTTTCATAGAAATGAAAAAAAAGTCAGCTAATTAACCTGTAATGAAAAGCAGCCCTACTTATGATCCCATTCCCAGTCTTCTTGATAAGGTACTTGGGCCAATACTGATCTGGTGTACTGTTACATCCAGTTACACAGGCTGACTTTCTTCGCACTGTGTTCTCTATAAGGTGGAGAGTAAAAATATATGTGGTAGCTTTCTGATGTTTGCTTACAATACCTGAAACTCATTTGCATTCCTTAAAAAACAGGCAGTCCCTTTTAATCTTCACATGCTAGGTAAAGCCTTTCACAGCTGGAACAGACTGGGGCAAGTTCGCAAATTGTCTCATTTTGTTTTGTCACTTCACTATTTAAAAAAACCATCAATAGAACTGTTGTAAACAAGAAAAAGTACAACAAAAAACCCCACTTAAGTTTGGGAGATGAAAGGACTGGAAACGATACTGTGGCATCTCAGAATCTCACAGAAGATTGCGTGAACAGGTGGCAGATACTTTAATTAAGATCTTTCATGCCCAGTATGATGAAATATGTGGAATCACCTTTGTACCTGTTCTTAATTACGTGCATTTTGTTTTAGCTTTGTTCGGAGCAGCCTTTGTCCTTGGCACTGTCTTAGCCCTCCCCTCCCACAGCACAAGCTAGAATGTTGATGATGTTACTTGCAGGTGTAGGACTTGTTCATATAAGAGTGTGTGTGTGTGTGTGTGTGTGTGTCTGTGTGAGTGTGTGTTTTCTGTGAACGTGGATCATCTCTCTCCTTTACTGATTGGCTCGTCCCCTACCTCTCTCTCCATGACCCACTTCTGTGTGCTGACACCCCCTGTTCACATCATGCCTGCAGCAAACACATGTTGTCAAAGCAGTGAGACGGGGCAGAAAGAAGGTGAAAAGGAGACAGAAAGGGGGAGTGGATTGCACAACCCCGTGCCTCATGTCAACAAACTCACACATATTTGCTTTTTTAGTTTGCAGGGCTTAAAGTGATTTCTGACACATTATGTCTCACACTTACCTGTTTCTAATGCCTCAGTGGTGCAATCAAAAGAAGAGAAGACTTGTTCAGACGTATATTGTTGTGTTTTTTAACTGTTTACTTGCTGCTGAAATACTTTGCCTCATGTTAACCGGCTTTTGTCTTCTCTCTCTGATTCTACAGAGCAGCTTCCTGGGTAGTGCCACATTTTCAGTAGGTGATCTGCTGAGGGCTAAAGATGAACGACTGACCTTGAGTCTCAGGTAAGTGTGCAGTTTCTGTCATACTCTATTCATTGCACTCCATGTTCCTCCAGGCTAAATAAAATTCCAGCTTTAGAGTCCAAAGATAACATCTCTTCACACAAGCATTGACAGACCAACTTAAACATCAAATTAAGATGAGTTGGGAAAAGAAACTGATCCACAGATGTTGCAACAGCAGTCTCAGGATTATTGCAGTAGCTGCCTGGGTTGTTTGTATCAGGGATGTTGTGTTAGCATGTGAGAATACAGTACTCTGATCTGCTTTTTGTTTTCTTATGGTAGACAGAGATGGGAATAAGTGTCTTTTCTGAGAAGTGGTTAGATGAAAGGAATGAAAAGGAACACCTGTGTCTTGTATGACGGGGTGCAATAACATTTTATTTTTCAAGGATCATTTTAATATTCTTTGGACCATGATGGAGTAACAAAGAGAAAAAAATAACATTTTTAAAGGTTTGGCCCAACAGAAAAAAAGGGAAAGTTTGACTCTTCTTTTCAGAAAGCGGGTGTGCAAATTGTCTCACAAACTTGCTCAAACACAGGACATAAGGATATAATCAGCAATTTTACCAGAGAGCTTGGTTTGCCTTTTGAAGGATGGATCGACATGTCACAACAACAGATAAGTTGTGTTCCTGAACATGATTAATGGTGTGTACTTACTCTGAAATGCTTGACACGGTTACGAAGAAGTACAATGCAGGTCTATAAATAAATGGCTGCCAAGGTTTGACAGGCATGAAATGGTATTTTACTGGTAGGGTTAGTAATTCAAAACACAGCAACAGCAGTGGACTTATATGTTTTGAGTGTGTCCATCTGTCTTTTTTAAAATGTTGCACTTCTTTAAGTGACTGTCTTTTCTCTCTGTGTATTTCACTGTAAACTGAGCTAATAGTGTAGATTTTGCGTCATCCAGATCAGGTGATTGCCTCACTGATCATTAACTGCACACATACACAGTGCATTCGCATACTGTAGTGTTCTTTTTAAAACTTGTGTATTTAAACTGTTTTCATGCCTCCACACCAATGATGGCCGTGGCTGGAAGCATTATGTTTTCACTTTGTCCATCCTTCTGTGCGCATCATTCTTGTGAACGCCATATCCATTTTTAAACGTTTCACCATTTTCACTGTGACCTCACAAAACATGTTTTTGGCTGTAACTTGTGAATTCATGCACTGATTATGACACAATTTAATGGGCAAAGGTCAACTTTACTGTGACATCATAACGTTCTGCAAAAACACTGCTGGCCATTATTCAATGCTGTAACTCAGGAAGGGGGTGACCATATTGTGACCATATTTCCTGCGACTTGGCTTGGTAGCGGTGGCACACAACTGCAAGGCGGTAATTCTAGTGGTACTTCCTGTAACTTGATGTGCTGGATCAGGATGCAACCTAGTTTTTTTATATATAACCAATTAAAAACAACTTTAGTCATCTAACCACTGGAAACACAACACTAACCAATTTCACCTCAACCCATATGTCACTGAGTTGAAAGAATAAATGAACACCTCCAGCTGTTTAACTTCTCACTTTGCTGCAGTGTGATGTACAGGTGTACTCCAGAACCCTGTGACATCATTGTTGGTTGTGGTTACAGCTACACCCACCACTGATGTTAGTTGTGCTCTGAAGTGAAACTGACTTGAAACTGTCAATCAGAGAGACACTGCTTTTGTGTTGTTGTGAAGATACTCCTAAAGATAAACAGTAACTGGCCAGCTGCAACTGCAGCATTTTAAGCTGATTCATAAAGTATTACTCAATAAAATGTTACTCAACAACATCACACATTTGAATATATATATCTTAATCATCTAGTATGATGAAAGATTAAATGGTTGTATTAAATAGCTCTTTTATCCAAAGCACTTTAAAGTATGACTATTATTCACCTCTGTATGTTGTCATGTATGCAGAGATACAACTAAATAGGTTTTCTGTCTTGGCTCCATTGACTGTCATCCCACTGGGGTATTTTTCTTGGCTGGTCCCAGTATGAGATGGCTTTTGTTTGGACACCAGAATCTGCCCTGAACAAAAGACATTATACTCAGGTCAATTGTATTAGTCATTACAGTGATGACAGTGTATCTGACTGAATCAGTAAGTATCATGTAGCTATTCAGGAAAGAGGGCAGAATATTCCTATACTTGTTGCCCAGAGGGATTTTGTCACAGGCACAGTAATCACACATAGTGGTCCTGACTGAAGAGGTGTGTTGATGAGGCTACATGGAGAGGGGTGAAAGTTTACCACAGGGACCAGTGACTAGATTCTATTTGCTGGACCATGGGCCATCTTGTACATGTGCATGCTAGTAAGTATTGCATGCATTTGCACAAACACAATACTTTCTTCTCATCTGCTTCATCTGTGTGTGTGTGTGTGTGTGTGTGTGTGTGTGTGTGTGTGTGTGTGTGTGTGTGGAAACAGTGTGCAGAAACAGTGTGCAGAAACAGTGTGTGTTTGGTCTTGCTTTTGTCTGTAGTTCCAAACCTCTTCCCCATGTCTGTGGTTAAAGCTTTTGAATTTGCCTTTGTCAGTCAGAATGACATTAAATATGCAGAGTGCCTTATGGGTGTGTGTGATTCAATGACCAGGATATTCTTCATCCACCTGTAAAATGTTAAGATGAAATTTTCTCCGTCTCTCCTGTTTGTATGTCAGACTGAATTTCCTTTTTCCTTCGCACTCATAGTTGTGTGTGAAAATATGCCCCTTTGGCAGTCCTCGCTCTTTTTTTTCTTTGTTTTTGCTCTCTTTGTTATGCTTTTCATTTCCTGCAGGTGATCCCAGGTCACTGGGTATAATTGTATCTTGCACGAATGACTATATGAGCTGCAGTGAGAATAGAGATTACAGCCCCTGCCTTGTGTGGCTGCACATATGTGTACTTGTGTGCACACTTTTGTACAGGTGTTGTTCTGACTGTTGAGCAGCGCAGAATTGTCACTTTACTCCCCTGTAGTCACACTGCACTGTTGTGTTTCTGTTTTATTTTGTTGTTTAGTAGTGCATTTGTTATTCTTGAAGATAACATTAAGTCCTCCCATGATACTTAAAGTGCTGCCACAATGCTTTTTAATAAGAGAAAAAAAAGTTCCCCTCAATATCTGGATGTTGCTGTTACTATACTATTTTCCACCAATTCATGCTAGATACAAGATGATTTACAGAATAAGAAAGCAGAGATTTTTTTTTTCAACTTAATGCTAATCTTTGCTTTTTTGTTTTTCTTGACATTTACTGGTTAATCTAGCCTATTCATATAAAACATATAAAACGACATATGACTAGCAGTAGCAGTGTTTTGTTTTGAGGAGTCAAAAAACTGGAGATCTCTGCTTCAGAGAGTATTAAAAATCTTTATTTAAAAAATGAAGAAATAATCTGACTCTGTGGAAGGTTTTTGGGTACACCAGCAGAAGCACATCACGTTACTTTGTAATATAATGATATGGTGGTACAATGAAAGATTATGTGAGCTTGTAGTTTAAAGGATCACAGGGAGCCACCTGTACTGTGCTCAACAATGACTGGTAACATATTTAAAATCTTTATATAAACTCACACTCTGTTGTTATGGCCTGAGGAGCTGTTGCTAGTGCGGTGTTGGAGCTTGACTGTGTTACACTGGCAGTCAGTGATGCATGTGTAACACACACAGACACACTGAGGAGACTGTCTTGATTCAATTTGTTGTTTGCTTGTTGGTTCATCCAGTGAGAAAACATTTCAAAGATGAGCAGCTTTTTCATGAGCATGTATGATTCATTCTGGGCTGTTTGACCTGTGCCTGAGTCTATGATTCACAGTTCAAATTAGTTCTGCTGGCCAAGCGGCTCGGATGCAGCAGCACTGACATGGACATGGAGTGCAACTCATTCTGCCCTCTAAGGAACAGATGCTTCATTTTAATACAATGTTCTAATCCCCACTCAGTCAGTTAATTTGAGTTGACTTGGCTCAGCAGAGGGAAAGTGGGACTGTTTTATCTCTGTGAGGCAAGGATTGATTCCCTTCAGTGAATCTCAAAACCAATACAACTGTGACCAACTTCTCTTCATAAGCTCTAGATTTACATTGGTGCTGAGCATATGTAGAGAGGAAATTGGTATTTGACCAGCGCCGGTGTGTGTATGTGACTTTTGCTTTCACTTTGGCCCCTCAGTAAAGTTCACTCTGCTACAGGCCTGAACACCTCAAAGCTCATTTCTTATTCGTATGAATTCACTCTGCATTTCAGCTCCTCTCTCAGGTCTCACACCCACTTTCATGTGTGGCTGGTTTGGATGTTTGTCACGGATTGTTTTTGTTTCTTGTAAGGCACGACTGGTTTGATTTGGGTCACTTTTTTGAAGGTTCCTGACAGTGTCGTGTTGAATGAGTAGGAGTGGTGGATACATGGACTCAGTCCTTGTGAAGATCTGTTTCTTTTGTGGGCACCAGAAGCCATTGAAGTGATGATGAGAAAATCTTGCCTTCCTGCAGCTCTTACACAACCAAAAAGCACACTGAGGTGCTCCAGACGCTCACCAGCATACAAACAGACACAGCACAGAATCACAAGCCTTTATAAAACACAGACACAAACTTACAACAGCAAAAAAGGATTGAAGGGAGAACTGAGTTGCTTCTTTGAAGTCTGCACCTTTCTTAATCAAAAAGCAAACATTTGATTTAAAGGGAATTATTGATGATATGTTTGGTTAGTGCACAAATTCAGCCTAAGTTTGCCTGATGGTAATCCACCTGCAAAATATGTCTGCAAGAAAATCACAAAAACTGCATGTTGTATGTCTTGTTTAAAGGCTGCTGTCTCTGTGAAATTGAGAGCAAAGATGGGACTAAATTCTATCAAGATTGGAAGCTGAATAGAAGGAATTTATCACTACTTGTGTGAAAGGATCTGTGTTTTCAACAGAAGATAATCAAGGTCACTGTGTCATCTGAGGGCAGGTTTGAGATAGCTGCCATGATAGTGAAGATATGTACATCTGTAGGCAGGTGAGTGTACATGTCTGTATGGCTACATGTGTGTGCATTTGTGTTTTGATGATATAGTTGTGTCAGAGCAGCATTTCCTTAATGTTCTCTTGCCTGGGGTTATACGTCTATGAACTCAGATACAACCTCCATGTATACCACAGCCTTTACGCTTCTTGTAACTTGTGTTTAACACAAGATGATATATTTATATATTCTCTCTCTTGCTCTCTCTCTCTGTACACACACACACACACACACACACACACACACACACACACCATACAAATTTTTTTTTTAGAGCCATTTAGGTGCTGCAGAACAAGCTTTTACATATTATCACATACAATTATGCAGTTTCCCATGTACACATCCAGAAGATATGGAGCAACATTAGCATTCAATTAGAGTTTTGTTTCTGTCTACCTGATTAATGGAAGTCCAATATTTACATTTGTAGCTCTGATTTGGTCTCTACCCACTCCTTAGCAAAATATCTGATTTTAATTGCTGAATGTTCGACCATCTTCACCATCTAGTTACTAGTCTGGCTTACCAGATATAAGCTGTGGGTATAAGCCTGGCATTGGGCACCTATTCCTGTTTTTTGAGGTGTTTCTTTTACGGGGAATTAACCATTTTAATAGATGTGGTCACTTCCAGGTGTGCAACTGTTCCACCAACACAAGTTCCCCTTCACCACTATTTTGCAGGGGCACTGTCACTGCATCCTGGGCTCAGTGCTGCCCAAGACAATTAATTGGTTTAAAGAAATGCAAGCAAGCCAGAGTGTTTTTTTGCCTATAGCAGAATGATAATGGGTGCAGCCAGACCATTCTCCAGCACTGATACAGCACTGTGGAGATAGGTCTGGCTATGAGAGACTAGTCGCTAGTCTCTCTGCTACTTGGTGATAGGGGCAGCTGGTTTATTACCTTTTTTGCTAAAAACATCTGCCTGCTGTTGCAGGAAACAAGGTTACTGAGAGCAGTGAGACTGAACCAGAACAGCAAAGTTGCAAAAACAAAACAATGAGCTGAAAGATGCTAAAGTGCTCCATGGAGCTGAGACGAACTGATATTATCTACGGGTCGATTTTCCCGTTACATATAACAATTTTATCCATAATTGATAAAAAAGTTTTAATCTTAGTCCTGTATTACCGTCTGATAATGCAACATATAGTCTTAATATGTGCCATTACTGTAAACCCTCCTCCACACTAGATATGCTGTCACAATATTGGCCTGTGAAGCAGTGACCTCCGAGCTGCTTTGCTCAGGTACCTGCTCAGAGCCACCCCTGGCTGTGTGTTATATAGACTTGGACTCCTTGCCTGATTCCCTTGTGACCATCAGTTACACAGAATGAAGGAGGTACAGTACCTTAGAAATGCTGCCCTATCTCAGCTGAGTAATGCATCACATAGCCATACTGGGTCCAAAGAGTTTGTTTACGGTCCAGGAACTTATCACCATCACACATGGGCTCTTGATTGTCTGCTGGTTGCAAACAGCTGAACATACAGTATATGATCTGTATTATTTACTGTAGCTTCATGCTGACTAATGGTCCAAGGGTTTGTATTTAAGTATTGTAGCCACTGATAGCAATGTAACAAATGATTTAAATGGTGAACTGTTTAGCTTGGCTTATTCATGAAATATCATTTGTTCTGGATTTTGTTGCATTTTATTTCAAACTCATGCAAGAAATCCATTTGCATACATTTGCAAGTTTTACTGAATAACTTGCAAGTACCTGTTTCTCCCTCCAGTATAAGGCTTGGGTTGCTTTGAGACATGCACATTCTAAATCTAGCATGGTTTAAATGGAGAACATAACCCGTCTGCTACAGGAGCTGCAAAGATGTCAGTGCTACAGAGGTCTCTCAATAATGCATGTTATGTATACACATGGGAGGAAAGATTATTATCTCCAAAAAGGGAAGTGAGCCTCCCTCACCCCACCACTGCAGCAAATGGTGCTGTATAAATGGGACATAAATGGGTGATGTGAAAATGTGCGTACACCAGATAAAGAAGAATGCACAGGTGCCAGTAAAGAGTATACAGTTTAAGTTTCTTTCATATTGCTATTTCAGCCCTGTTCTGTCCCCTGCACTCACTCTGTTGCCCTCTGTCTCTCACACTGTAGTTCGCTTTTGCTCCTCTTGTTATCTCTAAAACTTTGTACACTCAGTAGGAGAGGCAGTCTATGACCCAGTTCTACAGCACAGTTTGAGATTTGATTTTGATATAAATTTGTATGCTTGTGCTGGTGCGCGTGTGCATCTGCGTGCACATGTGTGTGCATCAGAGATTTACCATGGCAGGGCTACATTATCACAGACCAGTGCCTCTGCTGCCTGGTTTCATGGCTTATTCATCCATTCCCATTGGATAGAGCATCTCATTACTTTGCTACCAGTAAAAGTTTAGCCCGCTATCAAAATAATACCATTTTACCATCCCAGAGCCCGCGCTATCGCCCTGTCCCAATTCTCACAGTTGTCCACAGACGGCCAACTCTCCCTTACACTCTATCCCCTGTGAGTGATTTTATCTGAGTCTGACCTAAAAGCCTAAAGATCAACTTTTTGATCCAGTTATACTCAAGAAAAAACTGTGTGTGTGTGTGTGTTTGTGTGAGTGAGTGTGTGTGTGTGTGTGTGTGTGTGTGTGTGTGTGTGTGTGTGTGTGTGTGTGTGTGATGTGTGTGTGTGTGTGTGTCAGTGTGAGTTATAGGCTACTTTTGGGGACAAATTTCAGACTTCAGACCAGTTAAGTGGGGAAAAAAAGCCCTATTATTTTTGGCTCAGTGGTTAAGGTTAGGCCTGGGGTCGGGGAAGTAGTGGTCAGGATAAGTTTCCAAGAATTGAATTTAAGTCAATGTAATGCCCCCCAGAAGTGACCTATGACAACAGGTGTGTGTGTTTGTCATTGTGACCGTGTGTGTGTATTCATTATGCTGTGGGGACATTACTCTTGTCACACAGTCACATTATAGGTGGTTGTTTGGTGAGGTTAGAGTTAGACTGAGGATAAGGTAAGGGTGGGGGTTAGTCATGTGTGGTCAACAATGCAGTGTCCCCCTAGGTCACAAAAACAGGATCATGCGTGTATTTGATGGGTCTACGTCTCCCAGGGGAATTCCAAATTAATGATCCTCATAAATAACATGTCACAAAAATGCCAGACAGTATTTAAATATAAACTCTGGATTGTTCATGTCTGCATGTCACCAAATGTAAAACTGTATCGCTAATTACACTACTCAGAGGAATGATTCTTCTTCCTTCTCTTGTGGCAGTCACACACGCTCTCACATATGTCGCCATTTTTCACTATGTAGTCATTAGCTGCTCAATTTGAACCAGAGGAATATTTGAAATGAAATTAAATAAGACGGATAATTATTCAACATTTAAATGTCTTTATTTATGGAGCCTTCGTATTATCAGTGTAGCAGTGAATAGAGGAACATATGTACTGAAGCACTCAGGGGAGACTAAAGGACACTTAAGGCCATGCCGTTTGAGTGTATGGCTGGTGGAAAACATTTTATCTGCAGTTTGCACATGGAGGGGAGTGTTGGAAACACGTTTGTGTGTGTGCGTGTGAGAGAGAGAGAGAAATCATCAAATAAATTGCATGTAATGAAGATGGAATGAGTTTAAACTCACATTACCTTGCATGTATGCAAGCGTGCACACAAAGTTAACCACGCACAGACATACAGATTACATAAGTATGTGCACACATATACGTATACATATATAGTAATCCTAACACACCCAACCGCACCCATCACATATGTATGGAAAACAGGAAGAAAATGCACCCAGTTGGGCTGAAATAAATGCACATATGGCCTCCTCATTTTCCCCCTTCAATACTAAAAATGCTTCTTTTCCGCACAGTTCCTCTGCATAATCTGTGAGATCCCCCAGGCATTAGGGCTCATGGGCAGAGTATGAAAATAACTAGTTCGGCCAATGTTGCACCACGCCATCACAATGCAACTTGGAGAGAAAAATGCAGAATAAAAGAATATATTCCATTGACAAGCTGCCTTAATTACCTGCCACACCTAATTACTATTCCAATACACTGAGCAGGAACATCAGGCATAACCCCAAGCACAGTATAGAGCAGTTAACATCCATATTAAACAATAGATCTCTGTTAAGATTTATTAGTCCAGTGCAGTCATTCATCAGGTTCTTCCTATAGCTCATCTCTTTGCAACAAAACACATATAGGTCGAAGAGATGAGAAAATGAGATGTGGTGTGAGGAGCCAAAGATGGAGGAGAGAGATTTAATAAATCTGGCCCGACATGGTGCTGAGGCATGCTAGGGGCACAGCTCATGCCAAGTCCTTGTCTAAGTGATGAGAGGATGATAATGAGGACAAAATGGAGAGAGGAAGAGGGGGAGCAATAGTAGGTGTATAAAATCATGTCTCACAGGTTTGTGTTTGTTTTTTGTATGCCATCCTCTATTTTTGTCCTGAGATTAAATTCTGGTTTTCCATCATTCAAGCACTCTGTTGGGGCTATGTAACAGAGAGCAATGCAATCTTTCCTTTTGCTCCAACTCCAATATGTGCACCAGAGAGGGTGAGGGTCATGCATAATATCCTGTCTGACTCGCTGTTTAATATCATCCTCAATAATGTAATGCAGTGTCCATTTGTAGGCATATGATAACTTTAAATATTCAGATGTTTATATTTCTTGCAGAATGCATTGTATTAGTAATGTGTTACAGAAAATCAAATCAAGTAGGAATACCAATATACAAGTACACACACACATACACAGACACTTAGTTATACAACTGTACACTTTTTGCAAGTGATCTAGCATCTCTGCTCACTGTGTTTGAATATGATTTGAAGTCTATCAATGAAATGGAAAGTTGAACAAAGCACGAGGATTTCAAATATGAACAGAAAGTTATAAAAGCTATTCTTACCTAAAAGGCAAGCATATACAGTACATTCAAAGTAGTATTCAGACCCCTTCACTTTTGTCACATTTTGTTATGTTGCAGCCTAATGATTAAACTGTTAATTTTCCCTCATTAAGCTACACTTCTAAGCATCATGTCTGGGAGAAACCAGGCACCACTAGTCACCTGCCCAGAACCCAATGGTGAGGTGGTGACAGGGCAGGGACAAGAGATACCCTTAATCAAAACCTGGTCCACTGCACTGAGGACCTCAGACTGGACTGGACATTCACCTTCCAATAGGACAATGACCTGTGCACACAGTCAAGGCAATGCAGGAGTGGCTTTGGAAGAACTCTGTGAATGTCCCTGAGTGGCCCACCTAATCAAACATCTCTGGAGATAACTAAAAATGGCTGTCCACTGACAGCCCCCTTCAAACCTGACAGAGGTTGAGAGAATCTGCAGAGAAGAATGGCAGAAAATCCTCAAATCCAGGTGTGCAGAGTTTTGTCTATCATACCCAAGACGACTGGAGGCTGTAATAGCTGCCAAAGTGGCTTCAACTAAGTTCTGAGTAAAGGGTCTGAATACTTTTGTCAATATGATATTTCAGTTTTTCTTTTTTAATACATTTGCAAAAAATTCTAAAACTCTGTTTTTCACTTAGTTATTATGGGGTATTGAGTGTAGATTGATGAGGGAAAATTTTATTTAAACAATAAGCATAAGGCTGCAACATAACAAAATGTGAAAAAAGTGAAGGGGTCTGAATACTTTCAGAATATACTATATTTGCAGTGTATTTTTTTGCTGAGGCAAAATGCTTATATATGCCTGTCTACATTCTTATCAATTTAAGCTACCCACCTCATTTTAGCTTTTGTATAGTAAACTTACAAATACCTCTCAGGTCATATTTACTCTCCTGTACAGAAAAGAACTTCTGTGTACAGTCTGGGAGGGACTTTGATTGATATACCTGTAGTAGTAACCTTTAACCCAGCTTTGTGGACATTTTAGCTTTAAGTATCAGATTTTAAAGACTCTGCACACAGGTGTTTTCACACAGGTTTATTACACTTCTGCTCAAGCTGAATGAGATATCCAGGTAATTAATGATGTCACCAGACTCATGTACTCATAAGGATAATAATCATCCTTTTTTCTGCCTGAACAACAGGTGCAACACAGTTTACATGACAGTGAGAGAGATTTCAGATAAGTGCAATCTGTAAGCCTCGCCGCGGCCCTGAAAGGAGGTTTAATTAGCCAAAATAATTAAAATCACCAGTGGGGGTGTACCATAAATCTGCAAGGACCACAAAATTTTATGCTTTCCGGATAATGTTATTTGCATCATCTTACAAATAGTAGTTTTTTTATGTTAGATTTTGCCCTTTTTTTTTTTTTTTTTTATTGAACTTGAATTTTGAAACCCCCTAAACACTTATACTTCACCCACACAAGTGTTAGACCTCTTCTCACTACTATGTGGGCGTGCAAAACAGAGCTTGACTGACATCTCCAAGATCTTACAAATTCAGAAGCACAGCCTTTATTTAGTGCAGTTACAGTACATTAATGCTTCACTCTATCAAGGTTGGAATAGGTTGAGAGTCTTGTGTAGCCACCAAGAAAAGCTTCATTTGCTGTATATGTTTTGTCACCAGCTCATTGCTGTTTAGAGCATCTCAACAAACAAGAATAACTCACATCTGTTCTACTTGTGTTTGTCCAGTCATGCATGTGGCATATCCACTGTGACATGTATCTTCCATTAGCATAACAAGAAGCTCATGTTGACACTGTTTGTAGTAAACTGTGAGTTTGGCTACATTACAGGGATATGCTGCACAAGCACATTTCCATTATTTTGTTCACCCACATTTACATAAATGGTCGATTGGGTCTGGTCATTCTGTTTATGCGAGCAAAAGGAGTTGGGATGTGTGCATAAATTTGTTGTTGACACTGGTATATGTGGACATACACGAACAGAAACACACAACACACACCGCAGGGGTTTGTGGATGTGTGATCAAATCCTCCATTAAATAGTCTTCATGTTTTTGTAATGAGGGCTGACTCTATCTGTGCAAAGTCCAAGCTGAGACTGCCTTCATTTTAGGTCAAGGTCAAATATTTATCTTGTTGCCTTAGGCCAGTATTGGTATACAGCACCATAAGTACATGGGCTATATTTTCATTCCCTGAGACAGAGGGTGAGAGGGAGAGATAACTAGTCAATAATAATGAAAACATTTTTCCTGTCTAAATTTTTTGGGTTCTTTGTGCTTGTCTTTTTGTGCCCCAGAAAGGAAGAAGTACAGAAGTTCTCTTATTGTAATGTGTACATACACTCCTCTGTTAGTTTAAAGGACACAGTCCTATGCTGCTCCATGTTAGTCCAAAGTTATATTTTTCAGGGAGACATAAGTTTGTAGAACCTGATCCCTTTGTCTCTTTAATACCCTGAGAGGGAGCTTATGCAGAATGCTAACTACCTGCCTTGTCTACACCAATGACCTGCCTCAACACGGCTCTTAAATCCCCCTTATTCATTGGGAAGGAGAGAAGAGCTCTGAGATACCCGCCATTACCTGATTTCAAAGGCTAGTTTTGATAGCAGAGTTACTGCTGACCTTCCTTATTGCTTTTTGAAAGTGAGTCCCTTGGGGAGACTTAAGCTGAGACTCACCTGGTTGTTATGATCTCAATCTGCTCACTGCACAAATTTTGTTTAAAGTCTTTTTACACATAACTTTCATGAGCTTTGAACTGGCAAAATCTTCTACAAGATTTAATAAAAACATTGTATAAAGTGAAACAAAATGCTATAAACTGTATTTATGACTTGACTATTTAGCGATCTAAAATCTCTCTCTCTTTAACAACACAGCTAAAAGAAGTGTCACCCCTGGTGTATTGGTGCAGAGTGAAATATCTCAACATCTGAATTGGTGTGATTGACCTGAAATTTCATCATTTGAATTCAAATTTTGCACCAACATTATGCATTAGCATATTATTGTTAGCATTCGGCTCATGAGAAAGAAACAGAAAGAAACATCAAATGATAACAGTTATGTTGTTCATTTATTCCGCAATTTGCTCAGGAGAGGCAAAGAAACTGATAAAAGCCAAGACTGAATTATATGGTCATACACAAACAAGATCTGTAAACTCTGCAGAGAGAGATATAGATGATGTAGAACAGGGAAAGCACCAGCTGCACTTTTGTTCTGTGCTACAATCTGGATAAAATTATACTCACGCATGGCACACCATATAATCTGTCTGTTTGCTTGCCATTTTTTGTTCACACACCTTTTTTTCCTATACACACCTATGATGTTGATTATGTCAACACCAAATGGCTCAGTGGAGTTGGCCCACCTTCATCTGATCATTCATCACATGCAAATCAACTATAATTAGCCCAATGTATGTCTACCCCACAAGAAAACTTTAAAAAATAATAGTTGCAAATGAAGTCTGAAAGGGAGAAAAATATTGGGAATAAAAGTCCATTCTGCACTTGGGAAATGATACTTGATACTTTAAAACATATAATGCTTTGACTTTGCTCATTTTTCTTGGAGATAGATCAATTTACATGCAAAATTGATGCATTTTAACACTTTTCCCGGTTAGCTTACAAGTTAAGCATGAAAGTTCGCTCTTGATAGCAGTTTCACAAAACAAACTCCACAAGACCACTCACTACCTTTTTCTTGCACTTTTATTGATTAAGATGATGATGGGATGATGAAAATCCTGTGATATGGTTATAAGGGGGGTGGGGCTTATTGTGTAATGTCTTGTTAGTCAGAAATACAATTTTTTAAATCAATCCTATGGGTGAAAGGGAGGCAATGAAGAGAGCATAAAATCTGCAGCATGTTGGTGTTGATCATTATGTTAGTGATACCATATGGCAATTGCAAAGATGCAGCATTGCAGAAGACTGAAGAGGCAAATGCCAAGACAAGGCTGCACTTGCTTGCTACTCATTAACATTCTTGAGAAACACAGTCTCAACTCCTCTCCTGTCTCTAAGGCTGTCTTTGTTTCTTTACCTTCATCCCTTGAAAGTCCCAATGGATTATGGGTCCTGCTGAGTGTGTTAACCTACATCCCTGACTGCGTCTCTGCAGACATTCACTCACCCATTCCCATCTGTCTTACTGTGTGTGTGTGTGTGTGTGTGTGTGTGTGTGTGAAGGAAGTGTGGGTGCACAGGTGTATTTGTATTGTATTGCCACCTAAAACTCCGAGCAGATCCATGGCCTTTCTACCACATCCCCATTCAATTCCTTCACCAATAAGAGTCAATGGAGCAAAGAACACCTATCATTTACTGCCTACCTATGTCAACAAGCCAATACAATCACCACTAGCAACTGTGGCTCTCACACTCCATCTGCTTTCATGAAGCCATCACACACACATACACACTCTTTCTTCTTTCTTCCTCTCTAACACACACATACTTGCACATAGTATCGTTTGATGCAGCATCCCCGTCAGTCCCCTAATCAAAGCTATAGAGGGACACAGATAACAGTTTGTTAGTGCTTCCTCCCCTGAGGTTATTAATGAAACCTGTTATTCCTAACGGCTTAGTCCTATTAGGGCTCCCGGGACCCTGACATAGATCACCCTGACACAATCCCGTTGCAGCTTTCCAGGTAACAGTTTAGTAATGATGTAGCACGAAACAATCACATGCCACATAGAGCAAGGAATTGCTCCCCTGCTCTCTCTCTTTCTCTGTCTCTTTCCATTCTTTTTTCTTCGATCTCATTTTGTGTGTGCACCCCTTGTATGTATATATTCCTACTTGTAGGGCTGTCTAATGTAGATGTTGTGGGCTTTAATGCCTTTAAATGTCATCAAGGTTATGTGGTAGACATATTGATCAAATGACTTACATAAGCTATTTATCAACTTACAAGGTGCTGTTTTGCAAGTGCTCCTTGAGGACATATGTCTTGACAGACCGTTGCCTAATCAGTTAGAGGTAGAGAGGACCAACCTAAAGACAAAGAAGATTAGATTTTAGGCAAGAGATGAGATGCATGATGTCAGGATATAGTCTAAATGCCATCTTAGGAAAATTCTAAATTTTAATTAAACAAGATAAGACAAGACAGTGAAGCACTGTACATCGTTCATCAGGATTAAGGTGCAGGTAAACAGCGAAAAAACAGGCAGTCTAGCTTCTGTGAGTGAGAAGCAGATGAATGAATTGAGTGAGTATGCTCGAGTTTCTTGGATGTTTTAGACTTTAAACTTCAAAGTGGAAAGCTATACATTTCACACATCATAGTCTGTTTACAGGTACTGGGGAGTAACTACTGCATATGTGAAAAGAAATGCATTGTGGGTAATGTAGGTATCAGCACAATACCACATTTAAACACTCTGTACACTCGGTTAACTGTTACCATTTCAAAACTACTAGAATTACTGGTAAAAACAGCCTGGGAATTACTTTTCACAAGAAAAAAAAAGGGAAAGCTGTCTAGTCTTTTTAAATGTAGGGATAATGTGCTGCTTGTGCTTTACTTTAACTATATACATGCAATTTTAGCATTAACAGTTTGTCTGCATTAAAATGTTATTTGTTACTTCTTCCATCTGATGTTAAGTTTTATAAACACAATCCAAGTTAAATGACCGCCACAACCTTTCCATGATGGATGCTGTGTAGACACCATTCTTGATAAACCAGGCCATTGTGCGGACTAAACTTTGGAATGTTCAAAAAATAGATTGATATTTTGGGAAATATGCTATTTTACCTCAGAAAATTAGATGAGAAGATAAATACCACTGTCATATCTGCTCACTAAATATGAAGCAGCAGCCAGTAATCTTAGCTTGAAGACCTGAAATCCCTACACGCCGACTCCAAGAAGACTCTCTCTGCCCGGCCAAGAAATTGTCCCACAAGTAACCCTATGTAAAAAAAAAAAAAAAAAACACAACACGTCTTTTTTGCCCGTAGGTGTTCAATATTAGTTAGTGAGCTTTGAAGGTGCTGGTACACAGATTTAATTCGTATGTAAGTCTGAGCAAAGAGGGCAAATAAGAGTACTTTCCAGAATTATTCCTTTAAGCAATAACATTTCAATTCCTCATCATTTCTTCATCAAGCCAATGTTCATTACCTTTAAGTGAGAAAAGGAAAAAGAAAACACATGCCCCATCTTCCAGTAAGTGCATGCTTGTCAGAATCATTGGCAGTATAGATACTGTTGGTTGGCTTCTTTTTCAAGAGCAATTACAGGACAAAAACCATCTGCTTGACAGAGATGAAAAGAGGCTCTGTTTTGTCAGCTTTTATACAGTTTGTTGGAAAATAATTATGAAGCTTTGGTGGCTCTCTGTGGGGGCATCTACACTCTCTCCCTGTTTCTGAGTCATTACACTTGAAAAGCCTAAGCGATTTTCTCCTCAATTTTTCAGAATCCAATGTGTGAGAATGAGTTTTTAGGGGTTTTCATGTTTTGCAATGCGGCGTGCTAGCATGGTTTGACCCCATACCACATAAGTGTTGATAATGTAGTATTCATAGAGTAAGTGGTGACGAAGGTCATCATCTCAGCATAGAGTACGTTTTGTGTCGCTGCACCACCTGCCCTCTCCCACTCAACCATTGCCTCCACCCACCCTCATTCAATTGTCATTGATCTGCACTTAGCTTTTCAAGGACCTCACACTGAATGTATGCCAACAAACTTCATTGTCAGAAATGTACACACACAACTGAATTGAGGACAGTTGAGAACAAGAATACATACATCTTTTGAGCACTCTTGTACACATATATAAAAAAAACTTTACATTGAATTGTGCTGCAATAATCATGAGAAAAGTTGGATGTAGTGTGTTGGAAGCAGACAAAGAATGATGTGAATGTGTGTGTCTGTGTGTTGGTTGGATAAGGTGAGGAACAAGGGACTGGAAGTCTGCATGTTTCTACTTGTGCTCACCCTTACCCAGTTCATGCAGCATATCGGTCCTTAAATATAATCAGTTCCTTTGTTATTTGCCATGAAACAACTATCATGCTCATTGATAGATATTTTCACATTTTTCCCGTCTTTCTCAAAACAGTACTGACATGCCCATGTGTATATTGAAAAACCTATTGTAATCATTCCTCCTCTTACATGAAGAGCTCCCAAAGCAACTTAAGTGATGTGGGACAAAAGACACATTCCTTGCTCTGTGAAAACTTGCACAAAAAAGCTTAAATAAGCTTGAGATCAATAAGCCAAATGTCTTCCAAAGTCTTGTTGGTACAAAATTTGTGCATGCATACTGCAGCTCAGTGTCCATGGAAGCACAAAGAGGGAATTTTTATATTTAAAAGAATATTCTTTGCTTTACTTGATTTATCTGAGTCACACTGCTGAGACTTCACATTAGCTATAGATGAACTGAAGAATGCATTATTCTGTGTGTGTGTGTGTGTGTGTTAATATTTTGACAAGTGCAGTAGCACCTGTGACAGACAACTGGCAGGCAATCCCTTTCATATTATACTGGGTATACCTGGGTATTAGGAATGAGATATGTACGGAAAAAAGTCAGTGTTGAGTAGCTGCAACAGAATGTGTGTTACTGTATGATTAATTAAAACTAGGGTAAGTGTGGATAAAATCACAATTATAAGGCTGCAGATGCTAAATATCATAATTGAATTAGAAATTACATCTAGGTATCACTGTGAAGTACTAAACGCTATCAGATATGGCTGGAGTTCCTTGAATATTACAGGAAATGGAACTCAGTGGTGAACATAACATTTTTGTGAATAAGTTCTGCTAAACTCTGACACTCTCAAGATATCAGTAGCTGAAAGTATGCTGATAGCAGGGCAACCAAGGCAGCTCATTATTTTTGAATTTGATTCACACTTTTAGTCTGACTACCACTACACACACTGCCGCTAGTCTTTCAGTTAGCTACTACCCCATGAGCACTATGACCTGTGTTTTGTGGCTGTACTCCTCAGTGTGAGACAAAGCTAATCCTCTCATGGTGTTTTATATGTCTGTGGTAAAAACAACAGGCAGTAGAGGTTAGAACAGTTTCTTGACCTTTTCTCACCTAAACCACATCTTGACGCTAGACATACGTGTTCTGCAGTGTTGAATTCTGTTGCATCTGACTTGTTAGTTCTTTTTCCCATGCCAGATGACATTGTGCTAGATTAAACAGGGTCACCTCAACATATTTAATTTTACAAACATTAAGATTTGAGGATTTAAAACAGACATCTTTTAAGTACCTCGGTAAGTCTACATGCACCTACTGTACATTGCAACATTGCAGTTATTCACAGCTTGACATGCACTAGCTACTGTACACAGCTGTGATATATGGAAATATATCATTTACACTGTAAACCGATATCATGTGGAAACATACAATATGTTTCTATACGATACAATATTCAAACATCTATTTTTTTAGAAACATTATATTGGCAAAGATGTTCTCTCTTCCCCACGGTAGCTTGCAAGGAATTTTCCCACTGAGTTGTCTGAGTACCTTTGCTACTTCAACAGCTTTCTCATTATATCTCCCCCATTGGAATTTCTTGAATTTCTGTGAAATGTATTGACATTGCACACAAGAGTCAGCTGCCTACTCTTAAGTCCCAGTCCTGATGTCACTGGTTAAAGAAATAGCATCCCTTCTGGATATTTCTTTCCACCTTGCTTCCTCTGTGAAAACAGCTTATATTAGACAGTTTCTGGCACTGGTTAAGCACTGACATAAAAGTAAATGTAGTGTGATTACAGTTCGCGTCATGCAAGACCACAGTAGTGTGTGTGATGGAACTGTAACAAATAGGATGTGTTCAAACTCACAAATCTTGTGCAAGTACGCATCATGCCCTGACATAGCTTTTATTCTGTGTATTACAGATGCATTGCAGCAGACAAACAGATTTTTTTTTTACATTGCATAAATTTGCATGTTGTAGAGAGTGATCACACTGGTTTATTCCAGATAAATCAGATAGTTTTGATTGAAAATTTGATCCTTGTTTGACCTTCCAAGCATAAAAAGTTCTGAGCATACCACTGCCACATAATTTCAGTACCAGATTATTACAAAACTTAAATACAAGATACACAGGGTTCTGCATTAATTTTAGATCCAGACTGAATGTGTATTTTTTGTGGAAGTCTCTTTCATCAAGAGAAAACCAGGGCAGCTTTTTCTTTGGGAATATACTTCAAGTTGTCCAGACAAGTGTGTGCTCAGTAAAGGGTCCCCTGGTGATTGCCAGCTCTGTGAACAATGCCTGCAGTGTAGTTTTATTGATTGAGTCAGTCCTCCAGTTGCCAGATTTACAATCACTGCTGAGTCACATGATAATGTCATTCATCCGCTATTAAAAGTTGGACCAGCAGTATCAATTCCAAAGCTGGCATTCCGCATTATTACAGTCCCATGTCCTAACATCTGTCCTCAGTGAAAACTAGCCAGCACTATATTTAGCCCACCCGTCCAGCTTTATATAGGTCAAGAATCCCATCTACACTTTCACTGCAACACTTCAAGGCTGTAGCATTGTCTTTGCCTGTGCAGGATCCTGGCAATTAGTTTTCTTTGACCACTCCCATTCCACAGGTAATGAAGAGCTTTAAGGTGTCATGAAGGACTCTTAAACCAAACCTTCTGTGGGCAAAATCCAGAGCAATCTGAAATAGCTTTTCCAGGTCCTGCTGTGTATTTTTAGTTTCCCTACAGTTGAAGCTTAAGTCCTGGTGTGGGGAAAAGCCAATGGTGTTTTGCTTCTTTTCTGTGGCTGTCAGGTGTTTTCCTCTGTGAGGCTTCCCGTGGAGAGAAGCACCTTATGGAGTTTTGCTGCTTTGAAGTTTTTTTTGATGAACTTTTCCCACACACAGGCCCGTTAAATTCACACCTTTGAAAAGGTCTGACTTGTTCTTCACTTGGCATCACTGTAAATCCTTTTTTTCTTTTAGCTGGCAACAATGCAACAGAAAGAGGGCATTTGTTTGGCTACTGATAGTCCTGTGGTTGTCTGTCATTGTCCATTCGAGAATTTCCAATATTTTTTTACAATATCATTATTATCATTTACACACCGATACAACCTTTATCACTTCCACTCTGTTCAGAGAAAAAACAGGATGAGCAAAAAAGTTTAGGTTGTACAAGTAACTCCTGAAAATTACTTGTTGTATCTCCAAATTGTGCACAAACCACCACATTGCACAGCATAACTGCTGATTCACTCAAAAAAAAAATCAGCTAGTCACTTTATCAACCATCTGTATCTGCCATTTAACCACCAAACAAGCAAATGTCAGCAGTAGTAATCACAGTATTTATAATAATAGGAGAAAAAACTAATAAAGTGAATTATATTGTATTGTAATGTAATACAATGGTAAAAAGTTCAAAGACATAATTGTGCTGAGGTCTATGCCACATAACAACACACATATATATAGCTCTTTATTGCTTTTTAGTATTCAAACACACATTTAACTCATAGAAGATCCAAATATGTAGACTAATCAAATAAAAACAAGAGAGAACAAAACCTACTCATTGTTCCCAGATATGGACCCCATACATCCCTGGATACATTTACACTACTACTAACCCTGTGGTGTTTGCTCAAATGTTTTGCTTTGGTTGTTATGTGTTGTGGTTTTGTTTGTCAGATTTCTTTGCATCACAAACTGCAGTGTGACAGACTGTTAAATTCATTGCTGTAGAGACAAACTCTCATAAGGTGCTGAGTCTCACTGCACTTAGTCAGTTGAAGAGCTGGTGCAGTCAATGTTTATTGGGCAAATTAACTTTGCTCGAGTGTGTATTTTTATCCCCAGAATCAAATTGGTTACACATAGCTTCTAAGTTAGCATAATACAGCAGCTTCTGCAGAGAACACTATACTAATTCACTGAACCTTGGTAGGAGGAGTTACAACTCAACTATAAACTTTTGTTTTTTAGATTATTAATTGACAAAAACCTGTACATCTAAATATGTCTACAAAGAGAGAATTTGGTTATTCTAGTCACTACTAGGTGGAAGTGCGTGGGATTTGATGCTCAGGAGGAGATTTTTATTTTATACAAATAATTTATAGACTGCCATTTGGGCAGTTGCTGTATAGTACTATGTATACATACTAAACATATATGGCTCATATGTCAAAAGCCAGCGGGGTACATAACAGCTATTTGAAACAAATTGCACTGTATGTTTTTATGCTGGAAAATGTGTTTGTAAATTGCTAGAGGCTTTCAAAAAAAAAATTGTTAAGTCACTTTCCTTAATTTTTTTTTTTCATTGTGCCAAATTCACAGTAGACATTTTAAGCACATTATTTTTGTCACTTTAACAAAGCTGTCTGATTAAGTGTTGTCATAAAAGAGATCCTGGGCCAATTAGATTTAAAAAAAAAAAAAAAAAAAAAAAAAGATGGGCTCCCAGGCAAAGAACAGGCTGCAGATTTGTTTCCGTGCCAGCTCTAACAGACGGAAAGAGGAATGGAGGAGGATGGGATCTGGGAGGGGAGGGGTGTGGAAGACAGGCTTCTTTTTCATCCACAGCTCTCACCAAACCTTCAAAGTTTATTCGAGATTAGTTTGTGTGCATGCGAAAAGACTATAGTTTGCCAAATAAAAAAAGGTGTGTCACTGCAGATCAGGCATTTTGTCAGGACGTTGACGTCTCTGCCCCCTTCTTAGCTAGGCTTTAGCAGAATTTGTCCAGTAAACCAGCAATGTGGTGATAGAGCGCAGTCAAATCATCTCTACTGTTTTTTTCCTAACAGATTACAATATATAAAGATTGTATTTGAAGAGGTGCTGAGTTTACTTTCCACCACAAATAAGAATAAATCACAGTATATCTCTCAAAGGCATAAATCAATTATCTTGAAGCAATTCTAAAAAGAGTCTCCTGTCTATTTAAATGGAGGATTTCATTAGTGGATTGAGGCAGAGCAATCTGAAGAGTAGAGTGCCACTGTAACCCCTAAGCTTTGCCTGGAGAGGACTATCACTGAATGTGATGCATGTTAATCTCCATTTCCTCGATTATTTGTGGGCCACTGTCAGTACATACTGTTTCTTCAAAGTCAGGGTGACTTTCTTTTAGCGTGCTTTAGTCCTCTGTTGCACAGAGAAACAGAGGGGGAGAGAGATGACGAGGATGAGGAATGGGGGGGAAACAGGAAGATGAGCAGAGGAGTAAACACGAAGACAGGTGTCTGGCAAGGGATGGTGATTAGATTTATAAACCAACCAATGTTATTTTCTCTGCTTGGGGGCTCCTGTAAGACATTAAGCGCTAACTGAAAATCCCAGTGTCCCACAACAGAGACACTTTTCCATCTTCTCCATCTCCCTCCTTATGCTCCCATTCCTCCCCCTCTGTATCCCCTCACATTCCTCTCTACCTCTGCTTAGCATGTTTTCTTCCCTTTCCTCTATTCCCTTGGGTGCGATTAGATTTTCTTCCTCATATCCGACCAAGATGGATTGGCCTTGAAAGCATCTTTTCTGCTTCCATCACCATGCTTGCATTTTCTCCTCCTCAGGCAGGGGTGTGTCATCCTTCCCCCCCGTCTCCCTAGACCATTGGCTGGCACACAACATCCAATATTTTCTCCAGCTGGAGTGGAACTGAGCACATTAGGGATGGGTCTGTTAAGGTGATCAGACTTGCTCGCACGATGCCCAGGGACCATTTTTCTTCATTTAAGAGCGTCTGTCTTGCTGCCAATATTATAGATTTTCTATCAGCTCCTTAATCATGGCTCCATGATTGGGAAAGTGATTGGTCGGACTCCCTTATATGAAAACTCGAGTATCAATTTCATGTCTGTGAGGTCACATAGCCTGGCTTATTAGACGGCATTTTGTACAGTTATACGAAATGTTCCTTCCTTCACCCTCATCAACTCCGGACCGGAGCAGCCTTAGCTTTAATCTGCATGCAAGCTCTTCTGCAAAACCTGTCAGGAAAAAAAATGTCCTGATTTCACTATTCAGTCAAATAGCTTTATCATTTCACAACCTGTTCAAGTCTAGAAACAAGCTCATGAGGTTTGGATAGTCAGGAGGGGGGGCCCGACAGGCATGAATATTTCTGTGGCCCATAAAGGGGTAGTAGCTGCAGGAAAAGATCATTTAAGTGGCTAATACTAAATGTTTCTTTTCTTCTCTTTCTGTCTCCCTGTAGGTCATCTGATGGTGTGTGCACAGCAGGAACAGTGGTGGTGAGTCGCCTGAAGATGGGGGAGATGGAGGAGGTTGATGTAGACCACATCACCACCGACATACCATCACAGAAGGTATAGTAGCAGGGTAACCAGACGAAGCAGGAGTCTCCATGCCCCAGATGCCTTGTGCTAATGCTAGGATTAGACTGGCACTGCTCAAGTCCGCCAATGAGATTAAATAAACTTCAGTAAACCCTAATAGGGATTTACAGGATGGGTGTGCATGTAATGTCTGTGTCTGTGAGTACATTTGTGTTGTCTCTCCCTTGTGTAGAAACATTAGTAGAGAGATGACTGACTGAATTACCATTCTGAGACATTTAACTTTGTTTGTGTTTGATTTTTGTCACCACTCCTGAAACCGTTATTCATTTCACCAGGATAGGTCCTGCATGCGGTTTACTTGGGGCCGCTGCTGTCATGCCCCTATCTCCACTCTAATCTCACACAATACATACTGCTTAACTTCGCTCTGAAGGGAATCACACAATCAGGGGCGCAAACGAGGAAAGTGTTCTCCTTTAGAGTTTGACAGTAAACCGAAGATTGTGTCATCCAAATGGGGTGCCGCCACACCAGAAATGAAGTTGTACGTACTCTGATTCCACTTCATTGTCTGTATATTCCTAATGGAGACAGATTTTCTTGAACATTTGTCAAGTGAATGTGTGCTATCGAGCCAGGGGTCCAGTATTACAAAGTAAAGAAGGAGCTTTAAGGATGTTTTTGATCTGTAAAGGGGGAACGTTCAGATTTTCTTTCACCAAAGCACAGCTCTCCAAGGTAGCACAGACTTGCAGCAGTTACCTACTGTTGATTTCCTATTGTGTGTGTGTGTGTGTGTGTTTGCGTATATTTTGTGTGTTTGTATGAATCACTGTCTTATATAATTGACCAAGGATTTCTACATGGCTGACTGGCTTTCGGTTCTGCCCACCCCTGTTGCTGGTGCATGGAGGTTCCCTGCTAGGCTCCAGAGTGTCACTGACAATCTGCCCATGTCGACTTGATGAATGTGTTGCCCTGTGTGTGTGTGTGTGTGTGTGTGTGCATCTGCTTGTGTGTGAGTGCGTTGTCACAACATATTTCCCCTTGTGTGTGTTGTTTCAATTGCAGAAGATGAGGGGAGGAAATATATATATAAATAATAAAGGAATATGACAAATATTAGGGAGGGCTCGCTTGAAAGACAAGACTCACAAGTTTACCTTTGTCATGTGCATATCTGGCTGCCTGAATGTACTGTACTGTGACGTGTGTGTGTGTGTGTGTGTGTGTGTGTGTGTGTGTGTGTGTGTGTGTGGGGGGGCACCTGTTTCATTGCTTGGTTGGTTGCTCATGAATATCTCACTGACCCTGCCAAAACAGTCAGCTGAAACAAGAAAGAGACTTCATTCACCTTTGATCTGATCTCTTTACATATTTTAGTCATCAAAGGGCCAGCGAACACATGCTGTCTGCTGCCTACAATTAAAATAGGACTCCTTTCACAGCTGTGGCCCTTGGCTCATTTGTAACACTTTTCATTATCAGAAACCTTACTGACAACACGTACTGAAATTTCCAGATGCTAGTTGTTTCTGTCCATTCTGTTGAATGGGCACATTTTATTTTGGAGGTTGTGTGTGACCATGGCTGTTGGTTGAGAGTCAGTTTTATTCAGGATCAGTTTCTGAGATAGGAGAGGTGATGGATTGTTCCTAGCAGTCATTTAAAGTCCTTTCTGGGGACAGGTTTAGCTGTCTAGCTGTGTTAAATGTTTCATCAGACACGGCAGAGCTGACATACAGTGAGTAAGAAAGATTGTTAGTTCCCAGTATTGCTTTGATGAGGAGACCCAAATTTAATGCATTAAGAGGCAATGAAGGTTTTCACTATTAAAACAATTTAACATTGACGTATTTGACATATTTTGATCCATGACGTGCAGAGTGTACATTATAGAAGAGTAAAGTTTTATGCTATTTATTAAAGTACTTTGATGTCTTTATCCTTAATAGTACTAAGAATGTCATACCTTGAAAACCAACAAGATCAAAATGACGTCCAAAATCCAAACCATCCCAAGGATTCATGCTAATTTTGTTAGCCTTTATAAAATCAAAAATGCAAGCGTAAAAGTGTAAAGAATTCATGAAATGTGTGTTTGTCTGCTTCAGCCTTGAACTGCAATTGTTAACATGTCCTGCCTACAAACTTTCTGCCTACAGTAGTAACTGGACGGCATTTCCACAGCTAAGGAGTACATCATTCACTAGCTACATGCGTTTTTTACGGGTTCAAAGTTAAGTGAAAAACACAGCCCAGTTCCTGACTGAGACATCTGTTGTGCAGTATTTCTACAGAGTGTGGAAACCAGTTCTGGATGCTGTCACAGTTTAGCGTAATGTTAGCAGCTCTGTCCTGCTCTCTTTTTTTATTTTTGGGAAGGTTACACACAGCCAGAGATATCATTACATTGGCTAAAATTGTTGGTCAGTCCTCATCCTGAAAGTACTTAAACTTACTCTTCTATAATGTACACTCTGCACATCATGGATCAAAATATGTCAAATACGTCAATGTTAAATTGTTTTAATAGTGAAAACCTTCATTGCCTCTCCTCATCAAAGCAATACTGGGAACTAACAATCTTTCTTACTCACTGTATGTCAGCTCTGCCCAGTCTGATGAAACATTTAACACAGCTAGACAGCCAAACCTGTCCCCAGAAAGGACTTTAAATGACTGCTAGGAACAATCCATCACCTCTCCTATCTCAGAAACTTTTAACATTAAAAGTGAAAACATACAGTTTGGAAGTTTACAAGTATGTAAGCTAAGCAGACATGCATCTTAATTTTTTCCTTCTCCTACTAGACTAGCTGTACACTGCAATACAAGAATAATTCAGTTTCTTTATTACCATGTCTTCTGCATGGATCATCAGCTTTTTAGGATGCTGTTGTTTTCGCCTTGGACTTGCAGACTTTTTGTTTTTTGCATAATATCATGTGTGTAGTCATCTAGTGCATAATTAAAACCATTTAACAGATTCTTCGGCAGCTGATAAAATCTGAAAGTCATTTCAACAGTTGCTGGCTGGAAATAAGAAGTTTTCTTTTGTTGACTCCTGTATGAAATCAAGGATCCATTGTTCAAAAATTCCAAAAGATTTAGTGCAGTAAATCAGCCACTGTTGGTATTTTAAGCTGCATATCGCGTGTGCTGGAATGTGCTTAATAAACAGTCACATGTGTTTTATTAGTCCATGTAAACATTTTTAATACCATTTATTAAAAAAAAAAATAAAAAAAAATGCAAAATTGGTTTAAGTTATTTTATTATCTTATTTGTTTTGATAACCTGTAGTTGTTCAGTATAAGAAGCATACCATCATGTACTGGATGTCAATGCATAGTCATTTGAAACTATCTGGAGGAACTTACAGTATGGGAAGTTGATGAAGACTGGAATGGCAGTTTAGGTAATAAATCACCAACCCACCAGCCAATCAGTGAAGTCGCAGCAGGTGTTCTCCTCCTGCTGTGACATCACTGATTGCAGTGAAGGCAGAGGTGCAACACCCTTGAACATTTCAACTAAAAGGAGCCATCCAACAGCAGATGTTTGCTCTGTGTTGGCTCCTCATGGGACTAGTCTTCAAATGTAGTAATTATAATGTGCATACAGCAAATACAGTAGCTACTACTGTGTAACAGGTTGTGTTGTTGAAATGGAATTAAATTAAATGTAATGCAAACCAAAATCAAACAAATGGAAGTCAAACAAAAAATGCAGAGACACACATTGAACCATTTGCGCATAACATTAGTAGTTATTTTCAAAAATCAATTATATTGCAATTATGTGAGCACATTTAATATTTCATGTTTCCTTTCAGTAAAATCTGACCATCTGAACTACTGAATTCTGTTGTTGTACAGCCAGCTTAGATCAATCCAGCTGAATTTAACACAATACTTGCGGGAGCTGCTGATGACAGCTTTGACACTGATATTATATTGTTTCTGACTGACAAAACTAACTTGATATTTTCAAACGCAGCTAAACTATAGTGTCTGTCAGATGAAATACAGTCTCAGGCTGCACAGATGGGTACGGTCATCTCCATTGTACCTCATACATAATAGTCATCATCAAAGCCTGCCAGCTCCTTAGAAAAATACTTCACCATCACTACTGTTGTTTCAAAAAGAAAATTCTGGTGTCACATAATATTCACACTCTGTGTCTATCTTTCTGTTCTTTTCCTTTCCAGTGTCCCTTGGTGTGTGAGTCTGCGTCCCATGGCTGTGTTGACAGAGAAAAGAACCCATTGACAGGGCCGGGTATGATTCACATTCTGAACACCTGTAATGTTACCTACCATTCATTCCTGAACAACCTGGCAATCATAGAAAACACACACACACACACACACATTAAAAAAAAAAAAAATCTTCTCCAATTTACCTGTCTTCCTACTTCTTTGTATTTTGTTCTTTGTCCCTATACAACATACAAAGTTATTTTTGCAGGAGAAAATGGCAAGAGCTCACCTTGTAATGGCTTCAAAGGAAGGCTTGAAATAATTTGTCCAGACTCTATTGTAATGCAGCATTGTGGTAGTTAACATCTATATAACATCTTCTGCAGAAGTCCCTTAATTAACATTGAACTACCCTTGAATAACCCTTCCATTAAGAAGATTTGAGGTACCTCTGAGGAATCCAATTTGATTAAAGAATTTATGTTTTTCCTGATTGGATTAAAAAGAAGTCTTGGGGGTTTTTAAGGAGCAAGAAAGAATAGTGGGGCCTATCTTACAATGAGGTAAACCTACTAGGTCCTTATTGGACTAACCGAAGACAAGCAAAAGATGCCATACTAGCTGTGTGTCACTAATTTAGTGGCAGCACAGAAATCTAGCCCCTTCATTTTTAGAGAACAATAGAATTGTTGGGAGAAAATGAAAGACATGTAGACAAAAAAGACTTGAGACTTGAAAAGGTCACAACTCCTGCTGTGTTGAAACTTCACAGCCCTCATTCAGAGGAGACTTGGGAAACTAGTTTCCTTTTTCCACTCTGTGAATTCATTTTTTCCACACATCCATTTTCTCTTTTATCCAGGTTCCCACCATCTCTTTAAGCCCCCCCTGCAGCCCCATGCCTGTTGTCATGGTGTCATTGTCGCTTACTGTTTCTACTGTGATTAGCTAGTGAACTGCAGCCACATTTGCAGGTGCACATCTGCAGCCCGTCAAAACAATACCCTCCCTGCAGACCCTGCCAGATTGAGTAATGCAATTTAGTCTTCCATTTTTATTACCTTTCAAAACGAGCATACAGAGAGCAGGGAGATGGGGGAGCCCACGCACAGCACGTCTCAGGAAGTCATTTTCTTAAGAGGTGTCGGGAAGGGAAACAGAAGTGTCTGATTGGTGGTCAAATTAGTGTGGTGGCAGGGGGAGGTCAGGGGTTAATCCGCTTCTCTGACGGAGGTGGAAGACAGCAACTGTCGCTCTTCCGATTAAGGTTGTGCCTCCGCTCCCTTCTCTCCATGTGTCACTTACTCCCTATTTATTTTTGTCTTCCATTCCACTTCACTCTAATCCCCATGCCAGCAATGTCTGAATATCCCATTTCATTTAGATGCAATTTTTTTTGTGGTCATTCTAGGGCCAGTCTTAACCTTAATCATCATTAATTCAACATCAACTTGAGCATTGTTCAGTTGGTCGTTTGGCTCAGTTATTGTCTTTCAGAAGATCTCTATTGTCTGTATGAATAGGGGCTTTTATCCACAGAAATTATGACGTAACAATTTCGCAAAACAAATTGATCTTAAATTAGGGAATATTTCAATAAATTATACTAAGGTACTCTAGCCTCAAAAAAGTATGCTGATTTGATGCTATTTTGTTATAACGAGTGAAAGAAAATAGAGCCTTCATAGCACAATTTGCTTCATTTCTAAGGCGCTCATTATACATGGCTATTAGTTTGTCCATTTTTATCTTACCAAGTGCACCTTCAAATGATAACGGTGGCATTGTTCTATATTTTTCTCATTGCAACAAAAATCCCACAAAATGACCAAAACCATGAATCCATGAATCCATTTCTTAATAATTCCCCATTTCCAGTCTCTGGCACTTAGCTATAAGCCCATTTGTTCCCACTGATGATGGAAATCCTTCAGTTGGATCACAGTTTAATTTTTTTTAATGGCTAAGTAGTTTCCAAAAACAGCTGAGCACTGTGGTTTTCAGCAAACATCACTCAAACAGGAGTAAACAGTATATTTGTTAGGGACCATTTTCAATATACATACCCTCTTGTACCAAAACAGTTGACTCAAATAAACTGTGCAGCTGTAATGTTCATGGTTATAAAGGATGTTTGCATCATTCTCACTCGGCTCCATGTCTTTTATTAGTTTTTGGACAACAAGGAAGGGCTATGGCACTGGGGAATAAGCTATATCAGGCTTTGAATACACATACAACTCACGTTAGTAGAATCAGTTCTTTGTTAGATTTGGTCCTTTCCTAAGATTTGTTGATAACAAAAATATACTATACCATACAGTAAAACATGCATTAATTAGCAGATGTTAGAGCAATGACACTTCATATTGTTATTGACATTGTCGTTGCATATTTCTGATATTCCATAAACCAATTTCTTGTTTTGATTTCAAGCGTTTGCCAAAATTTAACTTTGAAACAAACTTGTATTAAAACACAGTTAAAACAGTTGTTAAAACCAGCCGGTCAGCACACTTTATGATATGGCATCCAAAATTAATATCCTCTGACCATATAAGAACTTCCACTGTAGTGCACCCTCTGGAACCCATCTGCATTGAAGGGCATCGCTGAACTTTCACACCCAAGGACAAATGACATACCACCACCAGGATTAATGACTTGGATGCTTAGACAGGTGACTTTGAAAAAAGGACAATCTGGGGCCAGACCAGGGTACGGTACAGTATGAAGTGTTTGGTAGTGGGAGCCTTCACTGTACTGTCAGTAGGAGCACAAGTGTGGCTCCCACTCTTGAATTCAAGCAAAAAAATTTAACTGGTGCCATACATGTTTGACTGCCTAGAGCGAGATTGTCAATGTTTCACCTGGGGTACTTCAGCTCCGACTTATTGAGTGACTTCCTTTCTGACTACAGCCCTGGAAACGGAAAGGAGTAATAAACACTGTTCAAGGCACACAGCTTTCTTGCCCTCTGCTGCCAGCATGCAGATAAGAGCATTAGAGCTGTTTTTCGTTTCCAGCCTTCGATTGCTGCTATTAGCCACTCTCTGCAAAAATGAAGAAGATGGGGCTGAATTTGAATCGGTTCTAATAGAAGAGTTGGGTGGTGGGGTTAGCAAGCAAAGTTTCGGAATGATTCAACTGTCTGTGCCCCACTGTTGCACAATAAACAAGCAATTAAAATGCAAATGGTGGAAATAATAAGGCAAAGATTAACAGGACAAGGTTTCTGTATTTCAGTCTGTATTCTTGTGTGCTGTGTTGCCACCGAAGTTGAAAGAGAGAGAGAAGGCCTTGGAAGATGAGAAACACCTTATCTATGGCAGACACAGTTATTGATTATAGAATTTAATTTGTGCTTCATACCTCGTGACTTTTTTGAAGAGTTTCTGTCTGTGGCGTCCTTGAGGTTGCAAACTGTCAAAGCTGCTTTAGATCCTCAGTCTTCCCTTTGTAAAATTAAAAAAGTCAGAGAACATGATGCTTTTTCTGCTGTGTCAGGATGTTCACTATACCTTTCTTCCCTCCCTTTGTTTCCGTCCCTCAGTATTCAAGAACCCAGTATGCAAGGTGTACAGATTTCAGACAGTGGACAGCAAGTGGATGCTTGTACGGGAACAAATGGAGGAGTGCACGTTGTCCTTCAGCATCCCCAAACAACTGCTCTCACTGTACATTCAGGAGGACATGAGTAGGTAAGCCCCTGTGAAATCATACTGTTGAACCTAAGATGTCACTGCCAGATATCTCATTACATCAGACAGCTTATTTCCTGTTTGTGCAGGCATGAACTAACCATCTAACCACTGGAGAACAGTCAAAAGTTCAAAGTAAAACTCCAAACAGGTTTTACCTCATTATATGTACAGCATGCATATGTAACTTCGAGACAGCCATTACCAACCAAGTTCACTGATGTAAAGGATTATTTAATAGTTCCGCCTGTATTTGGAGAGGAGTTAATTATTCACATCTGCTTAACACTTCAAAAGATGCTTCTATGCCCATGCATCCAGAAAACGACAAACACTGTCTCTTTCAAACACACATGCACACCATCTCCCAGCCCTCTCATGAATCGCTGAACATCGTGCTGCGGGGGTCACTGGTAATAACAGCAAGAGTGGGTCAATACCACAGGTCCCTAAATTCAGGGGGTAGCAAATACCCCTTCAGCCTGGAAGGAGCTATTTTGTCAGAAATGCCACAGAGGATCAGCTGGGTTCTCTGCTTCCAGTGCATCCAGACAAACTCACTTTGTTTTGATAAAGAAGTTGGTCAGTAATTGGCCTTTTTCCTTCATATCATGAGCAACTATGGTCTGACTTCATGCTGTGCATACTGCGAGTAGCTTTTAACAGGAGGGCAGGTCACAGTAAAGCTAGTTACCTTACCGGGGAGTTGGGGGTGTGCAGCCTTTCGCCTGCAGCTCTTCATTTAACAGCTCAATGTGGCATCTCCTAGTTTCATTTCTCTCTCCTGTATTTAAAACTGATCCACTGTCAAGTAAATGCCAAAAAGTGATCATTTTCCTGTTTTGGATTAGAACTCATAAAAAAATCTGTTTTGAATAAATGTGGAACTTTATGGAAATCAAGAATATAACTGCAATTAAAGTCCAGTCCAGTGTGAGAATGAGGACAGGTTAAGACAAGGACAGAGGGTGGTGGTGTTTCACCAGTCTCCAAGTGTGCACCCGTAAGTAGATCAAAGAGCGCCTTCCCTCAGGCTCGACTAATGTTTGTCAAGACAGATCATTTCTCAACTGGCCTGTTGTCCGTGGCAACCCCCTCTCATACATAACACACAACCCCATCCATACACACACACACACACACACACACACACACAAGCTCAGATGATTTCTTTATGCTCTCTTTAATACAAAGAATAGGCACGAAAAATAAAGGTGCAATCAGAGATTTTGATGAGCACTTTAGGGGGAGGAGACTTTGATTTGTAATCATCGTGTGCACCCAAAGGATCACACAGAGTTCAAGGACACATTCACATACACAGAACCATACACAGAGCCGTACTCGCACTTCCCACCACACACATACACAGAGAAACAATCACAGAGCCTTTATTGACCGATTGACTAGACAAGCTGTGTTATCAGTTTGCCAGTCAAACAGATGCACTGGAATCCGTTCGCATGCTCGGTCACATGTCCTCTCTCAGTATCTCTAACCCTTCTTTCTGTTTAAATAGAAGATGATCAGCTCTGCAAACTGATAATTTAAATCACAGCTAAATTTGGAAGACAATTATAGAAAATTTATTAAATGTCTTATCTGTATAATGCAGCTCATGAGCACTCAGCAGGCTCCAAACCAGGACTACCTTATACAATGTTTGTTTATTAACAGGCATGTGAACCGTATCTCCAGCTTGGTCGCTTAAGCACCTTTCCTATAATCCTCTTTAAATGTTGTCTTTCTCCACGGTGCCTCTCCATTTAGCCGATTCTGTCAGCCAGATTCAGACTGGTGCTAGCTCAGTGTTTTTAATGATTCAGTTAGTGCTGCAAAGTTGTGAGCAGAGCGGCGGATCGTGGGTGGCTTAGTTTGCTGCACCACTCGATGATAATCTTGGATGTTTCTTCCTTCTGTTTGTTCACTTTGATGTCTACAGACACGTTCCTAATCTAACTCGTCGGACACAAAGGTGGTTGATTTTTCTTTCATTCCTCCAGTCAAGATGCTTTTGCTCCTCGTGTGTCTGTAAAGATAATAAATGCATGTGTGGAAAAGTCTCAGTGTGTGGGTGTCGATTAAACCCCATTCATTAACAGCTGTCTGGTTACTCATTAATGGAAAAAAAAAAATCATGGCCCCTCGTAATAAACAAGTGCTGTGATTGTGCATCAAGATCATATAGGTGACATATTAACATCAGGCTTCACACACATTGTTGTGTACATTCAGGATCATATTAATCACTGTGCTTGCTGGAAGGAGCTGCATGTATTGTGAAAGAAAGGTTTGCTTTTCAGTCCTCTCACGGAGGTTTTATTGACCCCACACACAAAGCCCTCTGTGATTAAACTGAAGAGGCATTGTAATGCACCATGAAATAAAGGTGCCCATATGACACGTCTTTGCTCTTTGGGAAAAATATTTTGTTATCCCAGTCACCTGTCCACATAAATTTGAGCTTGACTTGTTTTACGTGATGTTTGACCTTTGTTTCATTTTCTAACATCTGGATCATGTTTTAGTCCAAATAAATGACTGGACTGCATCAGCTTCTGTATGTCTTTATAGCAAATCCCAATCAGTGTGGTATTGCAGATTTTTCCTCTTCTTCCTTCTCTTTCTTCTCTTGTACTGTAGGATACAGTTTTTTGTCCATCCTTACTTTTGTTTTCTGTTTCTGTTGCTTAAAATTTTAGCAACTTATTTCTTGTCTCTTTGTCCATGTAAGTGACAAGCAAAAAGCAACTCACATTTGTTTAGAAAGTATTCAGCTACCCAATCTACTGCTTTATTCCAAATGCTTCATTACTTTTGGATGAACTGTTTTTTCAACCTGAAGAATATATAACAAAACTCAGCCTCCACATTGCTGACACTATGATTTGGTTCATTTCCTTTAATAACTGACAACAACTAAAAATGTTGTGGTCCAATATAAAACTTACACAAGTGTGATGTTGACACTTGATGTCTTCAGTAAACAAACATTGACACTGAACTTTTCAGTGAAGTAGAAGACATCCTGTGTCCAGTGGTTAAAGTTTTGAAATATTTGTATATTCATAGGTTTGGGATTTTTCCATGAGGGAAAAGAAGAAGATATAATTTTAAGAATTTTAACTAACTCAAAACATGCCTGGAGGGGGATCGTTCAGAATATGAAATTAAACCAAATATATTCCCTACTTGTGTAATTGTAAGTGTATTGTTGATTTATAACAATTACAGCATCCTCACATGCATAAAACAAGTTAGGTCATTTTAGTCTAGTAAAAATAATTTGATCCCAAATAATTTGATCCCATTCCCAGTTCAAACACCTTAAAAACCTCTTACATACCTTTTGTGCAGAAACTGTTTATTGGAGCACTTTTTAAAAAATACCTGCTCTTAGATGAAATACCAAAAGACCTGATTGACATTGTGACCCTTTTTACATGCTTTATATACTTTATCAGCCTATCCTTATTCTTATCACACTTTTCCCTTAATCACACCTTTACTGTTTTCAGACAATAGCGCTCTGATTAAGGAGGTGATACTATATCTCTCTATCCCCCATCCCACTGCCTTCTCACCCTCATTTAGCAAGCAGATATGTTTATCTATTCTTTTATCCATTTTCTATTATTTACAACAGGACCATCCACCCTGACCTCCACCCCAGACTTCCTGGCACAAAATAACAGATCAGAGACACATATTGCATTTTGACACTGGGATGAGCAAATAGCAGTGGCTGAGAGATACAGATTATTGTGAATGGCTGCAATCTGTTAAAGAGCATTGTGCCAATCTAGCACCATGTAACATTGCTATATAAACCTGAAAATCAGAGAACATTGCCCCTCTGATTGGTTAAAATGGCCCATTCATGGTATTAGGGACCACTTCAACCTAAGTGGGTATGCTGGTAACAATATATTTGATTGAAACCAGGGAAAAATGTGGAGTGGCCCCACTCAGACCTCACTTGCTGGGAAATCTACCTCAATGCTGTCGTTTTGACACTACAAGGGTCCCAATATCATTATCTTGTTCAGCCCCAGGCTTCTATTAGCATGCATCAATGAAAGAGCAGTGGGTTTTTTTTTTCTTAGTTTGTTTTTTCCTTTCACTAACTAAAACCAGTTTTTTTTCCTTCTGTTTTCATTTCAAAAGCAATGCTTTGTAAAAGGCCCCGTCATTTACAAATGTGCTAATTTCATCCCAAGGAATATTGCATGCAGCACATTTGAGTAAACATGTATATTTATCACTGGTCTCAGTTTAAATCCCTTTATAATTAAGAATGGTTTCAAGCACTAATTATATGCCAAAAATAAAAATAATGACAATTGAAACTCACATGCATGCCCTTGGTGCTGCCCATTGTACTGTCAGCTTCCTTTGCTCATGGTAAACTGGAATATACTTTGTGTGCAAGCCTTCTTTCTGTCTTCTTATGCCATAAGCATAACTTACTTACAACCACCTGCAGGGCGTGTTGGCAGAGTCGCCCAGCATGTGGCGCATCTATGCCTAGAGGTTGTTCCCAGATGCAGGTTTGTTCAGAAATAGAAAGAGACAAGAAAGGAATAAAATCTCTCATATGTGATCTGCCATGTATTCCACATCCAGCTCAGTTGTTTTAGCCAGGCTGGAGAACTGCATCTTCATATGTCATTTGCAAATGTTTGCTATATCTGTTGAGCTAATGGCAAAAAATATATTTATATACAGTATATCACACTTAACTCTAAAGGCATCCACTCATGCAGTTGATTTTGCTTAAATTTGCCAATGTTTTGAAATATCCCTCCCTTGATATTTAGGAGGTAAAGATAACAATATATGCAATAGTATTTTTTAACATGAACACATAACATAACCAGACAATCTTGATGTGGTAAACAAGCTTGTCAATGATTTACAGATGTATCTACAATAAGCTGTTTAACAGTGTTAATAGTTCCCATTAAAACTGCTGTGGCTAGAAAACAATAGAGACACATGTTTCTTTGTTTTTTTGCTTTGTCTTTTGTAATTTGAATGAACTGATGCTCTAAACATTGTGGGTTTCTCCCTCTTTCTCTCTCTCTCTCTCTCTCTCTCTGGCATCATTTCCATCGCCCTCTGCTGTGTATTGAAGTACTTCAAAGTAATCTAAAAATAACTATCTTACCTGAAGGAAGCCAGGAAATAGTCTGGAGAGGCTATCAGCGCCTAATGCATTGTTGTAGTTGTTGAACTACAACAAAGAAATAACTACTACATTATGCATTCAAGCAATTATGCCTGGTCTTAACAATAAATTGAACCAACGAGCATTTATACATGCAGCCTTTCATTTAAAGACATACAGTATACAAAATGCATGAGGTGTAATCACTGAAAATTGGTCTTGTTATCATGAAAGTAATGCATATGGCCGCGTATTTGTTATCCTGAATACTATATTGAGCCCCCTTCAACCTCAAATGTCTATAATATCACTGCAATTTACTTGTCAATGGCTGCTGGAGGGCTGGTTTCTGAATGATATCTGTCCATCTGATGTCGCCTTTCAGATGCAAATGATGAGCCATTGAATGAGGCCATAGTTCCTAGTCGGAAATCAGCCCCCGGTTCACACAGACACACATGTACACATTAATATTTTGGCCTTGGTTTGCAGGCACATCTAGATGAAAGACAGGCAACCGATCACTCCAGTGACACCGGTAAAGAGCAGATGGGTTTGTTATATGAATAATGGTAGGAGAAGGTGAGGGATTTGATAGGGCAGAGTGGATAAGTGGACACCAGAAATTTGTTTATCTGACACAGAAAAGGGTGCTTTTGGGTGTTACTGTGTGTGCATGCGTTTCTGTTTCAGTTCTGTGCAAGCTTGTATCTGTGTTTTGCCAGGATTATTAATCATTTTTTGTACCCTAACTGAAAAATTGAGATAATTTGAAAGGAACTGCAGAGATGTTGATAGAGCAGTACAATATTACCCTGTGCTTTTTCTCCTTTAAATTAGATTGTGTTATGTCTACTGTCTAATTTTTAATAAACTGTATTTTACACAGAAGCTACAAAGGAACACCAAGCAAGCCAAGATGTTGACAATTATTAATTATCTGTTTAGTTTCTGTGAAAACCACAAAGGTTCTTATAAATCTGTGTTTATCTGTAGGGTGCAGGATCTGAGGGAGCTGGGGGAGCTCTCGCCTCACTGGGACAACTTAAGGAAGGAGGTGATGACACGATATGGAGGAATCATCAGTTCCTACCAGGAGACTTTGGCTGAACTGGACAAGATTACCGGTAAGACTGCACTCAATAAATTTTACATTCATACCTGTGTCCATACATGCATTCATGCACACACAGACAAAGGTGTTGTACAAACACATTTGGTTTTGAAATAGTTACAAGATTTTTGGAGTGTCCTTGGCTCAGTTGCTTTCTTGAATTCTTTGATCAGTGATGTCATGCCATGTCATGTCATGAGTCATGTGATTGTCTGTGTTTTCTGGTCCAATATATATATGAATCTTTTTTTTCTCTTCTTATCTTGGTTTGTCCTTGGATGTACAGAAAGTCTTTTTATCAATTTTCCCCAAAAGATTGAAATGCAACATGGCATACAGCTGTACTTTGAGCTGATGGCACTGCATAACTTATTCAACGATCAACTATTTTCTTCTCAAAAGTAAATTAAAGATTTTGTTTAAAAAGAAATCAGTGTGGAGGGAGGTGAGGTAAACCTCTTATTGTAATGTGTGATCCCTTAATATGGAGACATTATGGGAATAATTAAAGGAGTGAGGTATATAGTGCCTGTATTCTGGCCTGACCTGTGCCCACATTTATTCTGGTATAAACTGGTCATAGCTGAAAACACTGCAGCAGATCCAAACCTGTGAGGTCCAGACAGAGAGGAGAACTTTGACTTGAGGGATGGATTCTGGGTGATTTGTGTCAATGGAAAGCTGTGAGAGGTTGTTTCATGTATCTACTTGCTGTCAAAGAGTTTCCATAGCAACAGAGGTTTCATCAGGGGCTATTGAAATGTATGTGCCTATGTTTTCTTCTGTGTTTTGTTAAAGTAACTGTTTGCAGTGCACATAAAAACTGGTACAAATCTCTGCCATGTGCACACAAAACACAAGTCTTGCATCTCATTTACAAATACTCAGTGTTCTGTTTGGTATGCAAATATTTTTGCACACTTTTTGCAAATGTTTTACATAATAAAATTAATTCACGCAGTTAGCTTTAATGTGAACACGGAAAGTAATTAGGCTGTTATCCATTTGCCCCTGACATTCAACAAGGAAACACTGAACATGTAATAATGCCAATAGAGAGCCAGTGATGATGGGGTGTTTAACATGCATTTGGAAATATGTAAGTGATGTATTTGTTGTGTTTAGATAAAATACTTAAAAGCAGGATAGAAACTACATACAATACTGCATACAAACACTGTACAAGGCCTTGACACAGACTTGTTTCATTGTACAAAACAACAGCTGTTAGGTATGCGTCATACATTATGTATCTCTGTCCTCACCCAAACTCATTAAATTATTTCTAATGAAAAACCTAACAGCAAAAGCAGAAAGACATTAAAAAGTTCATAGACTGATCAATCTCTCTGGATTCGTCCTCTTTCATTTCTTTCCATTTTCTTCATAATCTCTTCCTATGCATAGCTTAGCTAGCTGTGGACATAGAAACATTATGGCTGGTGATTTACTCTCATCACCATAATGAGATATTTGTCTCTTGCTTTTTGCTTTGCCCAGCTGATAAGAGTTGATGGTGGTTAAGCTTCTGCACTGCCTGCCTGGGCTCTGAGGGAGGTGGTTGAGGGTAAGGGGAATGGATAATGGGGCGTTGGTCATTATGGTTTCTGACAAGTCCCTTGTGTGGCCCAGATGTTGCAATACACAGAGGAGCTCTCGCCCAACTTGCCACTCTATTCCAGTCGTACATTAACTTAACAGGATGACTGAAATTAATACACAAGCAGGGTGGGCAAACTGCTGCAGATTAATTATTGATAACCAATATGATTCAAAAAGTTAGCGAGAAGAGACAAAAAGAGACAGAGCATGGCGAAGGCTGAGACGTGAAGACCAGTGGATTAGCAGAGATGGGGAAACAAGGAATGAAGAGATAATTACCAAAACTAAATAAACGGTGACAAATATGAGGATTGGTTTCACTGTTCTAGTAATTGTATGTTCATGCAAATTAAGAAGTTCGAGGGGATGTATCAGTATGTTCTTACTTTGAACATTCGTATGTAAAAAGCTAAGTATCAGGATGGCTTGTAAGCTTATATACACAGACACCTCTATCACATTTTATGGCAGTGTCTACAAAATTAATGGGAAGATGCAAAATATAAAATGCTTCCATAGTGTAGAGTTAGTATTTTCTACATTTTAAATGATAGTTTAAAAAAAAGTTTGGTTTTGCAGGTTTTTACATGGCTCTGAGGATTGCTGCCCTTAAATAGGATTATGTATACATTCATATTAATTACAGGCTGACTCTAATGTACATGTAATTTAAAGGCAGTCCTGAGTCAGGAGGATTTTAATGCACAAAGAAGAATTGGTGATCTGTGCACATTTCATTATATTTGTAAGAAAGAAAGCAAGAACAAAAAGTGTGAGAAACTGCAAGTGATAGAATAAGAAGAGGAGAAGCAGATACACTCCTCTGGGAGGTTGAGGCAGAGTCCCCATGCTCAGGTTGAGTATATCCATTTTTAATGATGAGCTGACCTCAGCGAATACTTCAGATGCTCTAATAACTGTACTCCATTCATAAATTAGTCATCCCTACATCCATTGTTTACGAGCCGGCAAATTAAAGGCACACACATAATCCCGTCAGGAGGGTGTTTTTTGGACCTCCAGTATTGCAAACACTTCTCTGCACAAATCTACCAGTTACTCCTACCCTCCACTTATGGGACAGCTACAGTTTAAGGCCCAGAGCAACGTATTGCAGATTAAGCCAGTGTCATATATCTGTGTAGCTGACAGTAAAGCTAGTTATCGTACAGATAGCAAGACAGATGGACACAATAGCTCATATCTTACTTTCTCTCTGTAATATTTGTATTAGAACAGTGGTCTCTGTAGTTGTGTGCCCCCAGGTAAAGACATTTTGCTGTGGAGTGCACAGACATTTGCTATTTTTCAGGTTACTACAGTTAACATTAAAAATAGTAATAATATAAAATACAAAATAAGGAGGAGGCCTTTAAAATAAAACACCAAATTGTTAAAAGTAAATGAACTGGGTAGAAGTTAAAAAAAAAGAAAACAGAAACTGAACAAAAAAATTGTACTGTCAGACATGACTGACTCTTATTCACACTTCTCTGACTGATTCCACCGTTCACACAGCACGTGTTCACTCCTCCTCTGTGTCTACAACATATCTATCGGTGGATTGATTAAAAAAGCCTGCTGTGCTCTTGGCACCACAGGACCATGAAGATGAAATCCTTAACATGCTTAAATAGACCTACATTGATCTGAGAGGCCTGACACTTAAAAGCCTTGGTTTTTCCACTGGTGGTATTGGAAATTGATATTGGTATGATATTGGTTGTTTGTCTTCTGAAGAATCAAAGGAGTACAGAAATGTGGCTGAGCGCAAAGAACGACAGAAAAGATTAAGAGAAGAGATACTGACCAGATGTTGGTCAGAACTGCTGGCATGAAGCCCTTCTGTCACATAGCCAGCCCACCTGGGCAGACAGATGGGGATCTGATATGGCTAATTCATCTAACCTACAACAGTCACTGGCTCGATTAGTCTGGTCCCCAGAGCTCTACAGCCGACAGTGGGAACCCATCGAGCAGGGATGACAGTTTAGCCTCTGACTGGAATATTAGCCTTTGGAAACAGCTCCTAGCACAGAAATGTGTTGAGGTACACTGAGGAGACCAGATTAATTCTAACTCAGTGAAGAAATTTGCACAAACAGTATATAGGTCAAGAGTTTTTATTTGCCTGCTAAACATCAGCATGTTGGCATTGTCACTGTGAGCTGCATGTCAGGATAATAATATTAGCATTTAACTCAAAGCATCACTGTGCCTAAGTATAGCCTCACAGAGCTGTAGACTCCTTGTCTACAGCCATGCCAATTACATTCCATGACCCTTGCAAGCTCTCACAGCATGCATGTCTTGGCCTTGGCAGTAAACATCTAGTGGACATCAGATATGCTAGTATCTGAAATGTATTGGTATTGTATGAATTATTGAATGTGAATTATTGAATGTCCTAATACTTTTCCGCCTATAAGTTGGTTCATTTAGTTTTCTAGACTGCACATCTACGTATGGACCTTATTTATTTATTTGATTTGTGAGGGGCCATAGCTTAGCTTAGAGCTAATTTTCATCTGCAGCGCCTTGACACCAGTGGCCCCGGCAGTTGTAATCCTGTACGCACTATGTGTACATTTTTGGATGATTACATGTGTTTATTTAGCTAATTCAGGGAATCCATTGCCTTTTTAATGCCAACTTTTACTGCACGTATCTCTGGGATATTCAGTGTATAATATGATAGTTGCAACCTGTTAATCAGCTGGCTGTTGTTTTTCTGGCCTGTTGGTTGGTCTTTGAAATATTTGTGGTAGGCTAATCAGAGTTTTATGGTGGTGTTGTTGTAACTTTAGCGCTAAAAACATGAATCAATCTCTCTCTTTCTCTCTCTTGCTCACTCACTCACTAGATGAGCAGACATTTCTGTGTGTGTGGAAAACCCGAAGGTTCTTCTGCATACTATGAAATACAATCCTGCCGGCACCACTGCTTGACAGGTCACAATTTAGACATAGGCACAGTGACAGAACAACACTAAACAAAATAGGCAAATGAGACAAGACACACAATACAAAGTTAGACATAGTGAAACATCACATCCAAACAAATTAAAGGTCCTACAGTTTACATTTTTCTGATGTTTATTTGACATTGTTATGCCCATAAGAACATATATTTGTGTTTACCAATAAACACCTTCTCTCTGGAGCTTTAGCAAGAACAGGGCGTTTTGTGTCACTCTCTTAGGCACTCTTCTGATTGGCTGTTTTTTGAATGGCGCACATCCAGGCAACCACAGGTAACAGATCGTAGTCTACTAGTCTGGCTTGGTAAAACTTAAATACCACTGGTGATGGTTACTTTAAAATGCTCTGATATTTCAGTAAAACTAAACTTTAGCCACTGGTCTAGCCAACTTTAATATTACTATCCTTGGGAAGGTTGTGCAATGATATATTGGCTCCCTGACATCCAATGATTGTGCAGCATTTCCTCAACGTTTTTCTGTCTTGTAGCTAACTAGCTCAGCGACAGAATGACTGCTTGGTGTTGTGTTGTTAATAAAGACAAAACAACAACAAAAAAAATCTATGGATGGTGGATCCGGGTGTACTGTGGTGGGGGCATAGCAGAGGATGGTTACATCACAAAATTATGGAAGCCTTGATAGCACGATATAAGGTGCAGTTTCTGTATAAATTTATAAGAGCTGCTTTATAAGAAAAAAATATATGTAAATCTCCCTTTCTACAATATGGGACCTTTAAAAGCAAGGATTTTTGTATACACTCTAACACCACAGTATATGTTGGTCTCGGCCATAATTACTCAACAGATTATATATGCAGTGCTTTTCTTTACACTTGCACTTTGATAAGTTGCAGCAAATCTGTTACCACCATAGTAAGAAAACATGATTAACTTTCAGTGTTTGAAAATAAGGCATATCGCTGTCAGCTCCAGCTGAGTCATAAGTGTTATCTGTTTTTGAAGTAACACATTTCAGTTTGAGTACGTCAGCAATTTCAGTGTTTTACCCAGTAAAAGACATACAGTGGATTTGTTTTCATGTTTGGCCAACCTGCAAAATGGTGTTAAAAATCTGTGGCAGGTAACAGGTTTTCTCATCTACATTCTGGGTGAACAGAGACCACCTGTAATACCAGGGCTCTGATTGGTCTATACTTGTTTGTTCCCAGGAGACTACAGATTGTGGTGCTATGAATGTCTACAAAACATAAGACTTACTTTTGAACTTTAGAAAGGAATCATTGTTACATTTGTGTCTTTACATTTATGTTTCTGGCATATGCTTTTTTCCAAAGCTATGTACAAAAGCTATTTATCTTTTTGTTCTGAATACAAGGAATTGTGTAGGTCTTTCCTGGGGAAAAATCACCTTCTCTGGTTCAAAGGAATATGATAATGTTTTTTCACATTAGCAAAAGCAGCTTGTGTGAAATAAAATCAAAGAATACTGAGTGGATACTATAGTAAGCAATGGTGGAAATACGATCACTCGGTCAGTCAATCAGTCAGTCAGTCTGTCAGTCAGAGACATTCCAGATTAAATGGCTGCCCTGCTGAAAGAGAGATAGAAAGAAAGGAAGAAAACAGTAATAGACATAGTCTATGCAGTGCTTTAAGAGTTAACATGACAAATAGGCCTAATCCAGTAGTTTTTATATTACAGTTGGAGTTAATGAATCATAAATTACATATATACACAAACATATATACCATCACTGACCCTTTATAGCCACATAACCTCTATGGCCAGATAACAGCTTCACACAAGCTGGAAAACATGAAACTAGGGCGTTTTTTTATTTTGTTTTTTTTGTTTGTTTGATTTTTTCTTACTGGTTTTGGAACTTGTTTGCTGGGCTGAATTCTTCAGAAAGGAAATTCAAAGTCATATGTCTTAAAAGGGGATTTAATTAAAAGTTTCAATGCAAAATTAGGTGAAACTTTGTAATATGATGAGTTTTTGGTCTTCAGTACCTGTTCAGAAGACTTTCATTTTAAGTGAATTACATCTAGAACACTGATAAAATTTCCTCTGCTGCTTGATTGTTCTTAGAAGCTAAGCCTCATCTCAAAGAGGCTCATCAACCCTATTTACATATTTGAGATTTGAGCAGTCAACATAGAGAGTCAGATTGTGATTTTGAGCTCAACTATAAGCCACAAACAAAGAGTATCATTTGGCAGAAAATTTTAATTGGACTTTCTGAGCAAAGCAGTGGCTGCAAAGGGCATAAAATCCTATGCTTAAAGGATTACACTGCACATTAGTGGATGTTATAAGCAGCTGATTGAAAATGAGCTACTTTTGAGATGCTTGTTCGTCTCTAATTGATACATTCACTGATATATGTATGTAGTTGTGCATCAAATGATCTTGGGCCATTAAAAGTGATGGCTTGGGTGTTTAACATACTTGTACTCATAACCCAATGCCAAACAAAGAATACTTTGTAGTGTGCAGTTCTAAATAGTTTTTGTGTGATCTGTGACATTTTATCTTACAATTCTGCTTTCTTTGAGAGAATTTGTGGTTAAATTGAGTTTTACTATTTTGAAACATCTGTGTTCAGAAAGCATGTACTCATTAGCAACCACTCACTAGAGGCAAATGAAAATTATCATTGGACTTTATACATTCTTTACCACCATTTTACTTTAAAATATTATGGCAATTAGGTTGTGAAAATCTCCACACCCAAACAATATATAATTTAATCTACACTACAGCAACTCCTACAACCTTTAACTTAACACAAGTCATCTTTGCTAATCTTTTTTTGTGTCTTTGTTCATCTCTTCATAAGCTCATTAATAAAATAATACAAAGAAAAAAACATATAAAGCAGTCATGTTGGACAGATCATAGTATAACTATAGCAGATGGTAAGGGCTTTCTGTAAAAAAGGAGGCTATATTAGGAATGTCTTTACCTTTGAAATCTTTGACAACACAATTATATTTCATGACAAAGTGACATACTTGTGTCTCTGAATTTTTCAGGTCGGTCATTCAAGCCAAGCTGCTGCAAAGCCCAGAAATCTCTGGAGTTCATCCCAATAAACCTGCACACCCAGAGGATGAGGGTGACGTGCCCCAGAAAAACAGGTATTACATGACCGCCTAAGCCTTGTCCTGGACTTAATGTTACACTTACTGACTTCATGCTTTTTCTAGACCCACTCAAAAGCACCTTGGTTCAAAAGAACAGAGCTGAATCAGTTGTAACCCAAAATACAGCTTCCAGAAACATATGACACACATTTCTATAAACTGAAGCTGCTGTGATTGTCACCTACTGTTGTCTTTCTATGCCTGACATCTCCATCTGTCAGGGTTACTCAGTGGGCCAAGACAGGGTGGTTCTAGGCCCTCACCGAGGCCGAAAGGTGAAAATTAACTTGGCCTGGGAAAGATAGGCAAAACGCTAATTAAGCCCTTTGCGTTTTTCCAGAGAGAAAGACCAGGCTGTCTTTTCTCCAGCCCTGCTCTCTGGCTGGCAGAGTCTGTTACTGCCCTGGAACTGTCTCAGTGTAGTAACTGTGTGTTATGGCAACTAACTGCTGCCTCACAATCTGTGTGTGGGCTCCATTTCAACTATACACTTGGTGATTGATGGAAAGTTATAGATGGACAAATCATGACATAAACTGTGGCTCTTTCAGTGAAGACATCAGGAATGACAGATAAAATAAGTAAAATGAAGTCATCATACAATCCTGCCACTGTCTTGCACTGTCAAGGCAGAAAAGGGGGGAAAGATAAAACAAGCCTTAGAAAACTGTCAATGGATTGATTGACACACTGATGGTAACCCTCTCTTGACCCAATTCACATCTTGTCTCAGTTCCAGGCAGTGGTGCTTTAACTGATATGCCTGTGTGATTAAACTCCCCTATAGTACAGTTTTACCTGGAGTGAGACACCTGAAGGATACACACCGCTCCTATCAGCTTCATGATATTAATTAAGAAATCTGTGTAATATGAAAAAGTGGTCATACCAAAGGGCATAGAAACATGATGTCTGTATCAGACAAATCAAGAATATTTTCAAAAAATGATATCAATGTTTTATTGAATGCACTTTTATGCATAAGCAAGTGTGTGAACTGTACCCTGTGAACTGTCATTCTTCATATTGGGTTGTGCATTATTCAGTGACACAAGAGAACTCCATATCCATGTCATAAATCATTGACTGTCTGTAATCTATACCCATATTTATATGATTGTACAGCATGTATGTTTAATCAGTATAGTAACAGTAAAAGGAAAAAAAATCCATGACCATGAAAATGGTATTATATGTTGCCAGTTACAAGTTAAATCTAATTTACATTAAGTGTATTATCTTTCTCCACAGTGTACCACTTTTTTATTTTTTAAAGATCTTTCTAAAAATGCATTACAGTATTAATTGTAAGAAACACGGAGAGTCCAGGTGGCCTGGTAATTGAGATGCATACCATATAAGCTCACTTTAACCAGAGTCAAATGGTGATCGTGGATGTCATTTTGCCTCCTCCTTTTTTCTGCTTATTTATGCTGTATACTGTATTCAATAAAGACAAAAATGCACAAAAAGTAATCATATTCATAAATGAAATGCATTGCAGTCCTGAAAGCATCCTGGATTTTACCCAGTGAACAAATGTAGGCAATAATTATAAAAAAATTGCCCAGGAAAACAGTGTCACATCTCCATGAAATGATGCAACATGAACAGAAGCTCAGACTATTCCCTCAGATCCCATCTCCTCCTTGCAGATGTCATAACCAACCAGGATACAGTCCCACACCAGCCTCCAACTTGCATACACTGCCAAATGTGTTTTTTTTGGAAAAGGTGGAGGATTTCAGGAGTCCCTGACAAATGTTATTGCTTATTTCATGGTGAAATTATGTTTTCATAAACAACATTCAACATCCAACACTCAGTTGGCAGTTTATTAGGTACACCTATGCAGTCTAATTCAGGGCTGCAATAGACCTAGGTTTAGAGAAATGTTGATTCAACCGGAGGCTGCACTTTATGGTGCTATTGTACTGTATTGCATTATACTGAATTTCTATTATTTTGTCCACCTTTATATCAGTGAGTGTAGACCAAATTAACAAAAACTTCTCTGTGAATAACACAGTAAAAAAAAACAGCTAAAATGAGGATTGCATCAAAATGGCCATTCAGTCTGAATATCAACCTTCTAGTTTTAATTTACGCTAATAACCTTGTCTGATAGTGAATTACCATTAAATTGCACATTTTGTTCGATTTGAAAAGGAAAACCATGTGGAAAAAATGATTGCAATCAGTCAGGCACAGGAAACATGAACCTGCTCCTTAATGGAGCTGAGTCTCAGTTTCCAGCTGTAGTCAATTGCTCTATTGTTCCATTTGATTTTCTGAAGTGATGCATTTCCTTGAGTTTGGCAATGCAATCCACTCAACAACACTGAACCATTCATTTTCATTTTGTCTATTGATCATCCAGCAAGAAAAGGAAATCGGAAAGCTTGAAACAGTGTTCATTTGTTTTGTTGGGAATGGCAGTCTTCTGTCTCTAAAATGACAACTGCAAAATATTTCCAGCCTAAAAAGCAAAGCTGAAGTGAAAGCATTGTTCTGCACTCATTTTGGTCAAGTAAAAGGATGTTTTATCATTGTTAAACAGGATTGTGGAATGGGTTAAGTATGAATTATAACCATTCATCTTGACTGCCATAATCAATTTCCTCTTTTAGCAAGAGATTGTCCTCTCTGCACTTAAACAGCTTGTTCTGTTGCTGATGTATTGAGACAAGGATGGTGTGAGAGGAAGAGCAGGCAAATCAGGCACAAATTGGTCATTGTGCTTGATGTTCTGAAACCCGCCATTGTATTCCAGTGTACTTCTGCTGTGGGAGAACCAATTAAGGGAACTTGGACATCTGAAAACTCCAGGGGCCAAACGTGTGGCGGATGGGGAGCCTCATGGCAAGGCACAGGGATAATTAATGGAAGAAGCAGTGGGTAGTAGCAAAGCCCTAACATCAAACCATTATTGGTCTATTGTGGTGTTGTTAAGGGATGGGAGGCTGTTGGTCATATCATTCACATCTCTGTGGCAATACTTGGAGCTGTGTTGTGTCATTAATTTCTATTTTCAACAATTTTTCAAGCAAAGTTTTCCTATGCTCGAAACTGTGTACTGTTGCTTTCCCGGGGGTGTTCATTCCACCCCCTTTCCCCTTCACAATTTTTTTTTTTAATTTAATTGTCAGCCCCATCCATTACTCATTCAAAACAAGGCCTGTTGTAAGCACCTCTGTGCCCACCTAGCCGTCTGTGAAGTGTTTATTTACTTCTGACAGTGGTGTGCAAATTGGAATGAAACGCTCTGACATTGGCTGTCCTTCTGGTTCAGCATGGGACCAGTGCTACATTAAGACTAAAAGATGGCTGGAGAGAGACGACTAGTAAAAAAGCAGCAAATATGTTCGCCTAAAAGCAAATACCCTGGTTAAGTGGAGAATAATGTCATGCCTCTTTTTGCATTCATTCATATGGCATATTTGTTGGTGCATAAGATAATTTATTATTTTATGGAAGGTATCACTTTCAGGGACCACCACCTCACAACTTTCATATTTTAATGTGAATCAAAGCCTTGAAACAACTGCATGGTATATTCATATAAACTTGGTAATCCCTGTGTCATGTATAGCATTGAGCCTCACATACCCCATGCTGGAAAGAGACCACTAACACATACCACAAAACACTTGAACATAGCAATTTAATAACTATTAATAATTTAAAACCAATGCAAAAATGTTATGAAAATATATGTAAGTTATAAGCTCTGATAGAAAAGAAATGTCTCTGTACTCTATAGAATGAATACCAAGCATGGATTAAAAAAAAACAACTTGTAATTGCATAACACTATATGTACACTTACATAATACTGCCATACCATGTTCATATATCATATGTAAAGAAGAAATATACAAAGAAAATATACAAGGCTGTCATGTAAGAATGTATTCAGAGTCATATGCAAGATACTTTAACATATCAGCTGTTGATTATTATTAGAGACATTTCTGTAGATGATAATCTGCAAAATACAACTCAAAATTAAATTTATTCTTCAAATTGAATAACTAACATTGACAGGTATATTGTATTTTCTTGAATAGTATTTTTTCTCACTTCAAAATCCTCTAGTGCCACCAGTTTTCTCAAGGTCCTGTATTATATATCTCAGTATTTTAGATACCAATTAACTCCCTTTTCTCTGTTTACAGATGCATTCTATGACATTGTCACTGTTGGTGCCCCTGCAGCCCACTTCCAGGGCTTCAAGTGTGGTGGTCTGCAGCGTCTCCTAAGCAGATATGAATCAGAGAAAAAGAGGTAGGAAAAAAAACATTTCCAGCACACAGGCATGGCATTTAGAAGGAATGGGGGATTTAATACAGGAGGCTGAGGCAGAAACAGACTTGTATTGACAAAAGAATTTAACTTGGGCATAATTGATAGTGACAGACAAATTTGTCCCTTGCCTATGAACTTGGTTTTCAAGCCCCATACAGCTACTTACAGCCAAGCCATGTTGAACTTTGAATGGTACTCCACTGCCTCTGACAGCTCAATTTGACTGGAGGCAGCAGGCATGATGGAAAAGGTTTGTTGAGTTCCTCTGCACTGGTTCTTCTCCCTGGCAAGCTTTTTCTTCTTGTTCTTGAAGTTGAGTGTTGACTTCTCACTGAAGAACCATACATTTTTCTTCAACCTCCCAGATGCCAGCTGGTTCTCACTTTTAAAATGTAATTGAATTCAAAACCAAATGGGCAGGCTAAGGTTTTAAGAATGGGAGAAATTCTCAGCTGGCGTAATGAGTGGTGATAAGATTGTTTCTACAAAAATTATGCGATGTGGAGAGTGCACCTGGATAAAAATCCATAATAAGTGACTTCACAATACAATGTACAATACACACAGCAATAATCAATCATGATTACTCCTAATATTTACTACTAATATTTCACAGAGTCTGTAACCTGAAAAACAACTAATTCTCAGACGAAAAGCTGAGTATTGTGCCAAGAAGTATGTGCCAGCTTTGCTCAGACCAAACTAGAGAGATAGATGTATACGCACATGCAGTGACTGAAAGTCACGTCTTCAAACCTGGTATCAGCAGTATCCTGTAAATTTTGCTGTCTTTGCCTTTTGGTTCTGGGATGGAGGTATATGTCTCTGGACTTCAGTATGTGGTCACTTGAGTGATGCCAGAAGAAATGAAGGGTGATTTTTCCCAAAGCTCCCCATAGAGTGCAAAGTCATTACAGACCATGCCAGATCCAATTAGTTACAGAGTTTGCAGCTCAAGAAAGGGGGGAAGAGAGGCAAGATGGAGAATGGTGAGGTATGGGTATAAAATAGATAAATTGATGGGAAAATAGTTGGGGGTCTATGCTGATAATAAAAAAAGTAAAGAAAGGACTTCTTTACGCTAAAGTGCGCAAGTAAATTTGCTGAAGATGGTCAGTTTTATCTGCTAGATAAGGTTAGCATATTTTTGAGAATCCATTGAAGTGAAATCATTTTCTTTGAATGAGAGATTAGACTTCAGAAATAATTCACCAGGGAGACAGAGCTTTTTGTTTCATATTTGACTTTGCTAATGACTCACTGTAGCTTAAATTTTCCAATTTTCCGCCTGGCTAACTGACTACGGCCTGTGCTGAGCCTTATCCATGTTTGACCTGGAATGCAGTCGTTTGTCAGTCATCATCAGAAATAGGAATAAACTCAGTTTCTCTGTGAATTCACATTGGCCATTGCATTGAAGGTGTGTGTTTACTTTAATTTATGCACATTGCCTATTTCGTGGTTTAACTTGCTTTTATTATACATGCACTAAATGTCTGACCAAATATTGAGCCTCGAAGGACCTGATGAGGTATTTTTGTTATGTGTGACTGCGAAGTATTGTAGTCATGTGCGCGACTGAGTCACTTAATTGCACAGCAAGTCAGCCTATTTCAGCAGAGCAAAGATTCATGTGCACGCACATTTGCATACACACACACACACACACACACACACACACACACACACACACTCACTCATACTTCTCCCAGTATGCCTCCTCGCCTTTCAGAAGCAGCCTTTTGTAATCACATTTGATTAAAAAGGGAACAATCGGCAAGATGTGAGACTTGGCTATTCAATGTGATATTAATTCATCAAAGAGAAGATGGAAAAGGATTGAGGAAGGGGGAAAAAAAGAAAACCTGAGCACAGAGGTGTTACCAGGAGGGCAATAAAAGAGCTATTCGTCTTTGTTCCCTGGACACTAGAAGAGAAGGAGGGGTGTTCTTTCCAGATCCATTAAAAACCTGCATTGGCCAAACTTGGCAATGACCAGAGTATGCAATGTAGTTTGTCTCTCAGGATGGGCCAGGAAAGAATTTAATCAATAGCTACACTTAGTATTCCTCCAGATACCCTGCACATGTACACACAGGGCAAGAGCATTTATCTTTCATTAATGCGTACAGTCCCACTTAAATGGCTGTTTTAAAAGTCACTGGATTTTTATCCGTTTTTAATTGAACCCTATAGACATAGCTGTGGATTTGCTGATGTGGTCTAATCTTTCATTAACAGCCTCTGTTGAATTATTCAGCTAATCTGCATAACGATGCAACACACTTTTTTGGAGACAGATTTTATGGAACTTGAACCTTTTTTTTTTTTTTCGAACTGCACTGATGGTGTGTACGTGTCTGGGAGTAGAAGACATAGTACATGTTTTTTTACTTGCGTACAGTTTTCAAGCAGAATGTTGGAAGGAAGGCTTTTCGTAAGGTCAGCTGTGTCTAGTTGGTGCAGAAGCTGTGCAGTAGAGTCCTCTCTACGTGTGTCTTTGAATTCTGTATGGAGAGGGAGGAAGCACTGTCATTTTGCCAGGCCTCCTGGTCAAGCAGAGCTGCCGTATGGCACATTTCTGGGACACAGAGAGTGGTTGAAACTACATTGCACACATTTAATAGAGTCTCTTGGGGCCGATGTTCAGATTTAATGTGACTAGCAGCATGTTGTCCAACAAAATAACTTCCTCCCAGTCCTTCCGTGTGCATTTGAGCGACAGGACATTGGCAGTCGCTGGGACTCCATGCTGATGGACAGCAGCTTGTTAGTTTTTTGCCTGATCTGGAATCAGCCTGCTCCACGTTCTGTGGGGACACTGGCACTAGCCTTGAGGCTTATCTGGTCTCAGATCAGGGTTTCTAGCTCGTGTCTGAATCACTGAGGAAAGCTTTGGCTGCTATACTGAGAAACGATGTGAGATTGGTGCCCTTTGGAGGATTCAACAACAGATGGGAATTTGCAGTTAAAAGAACCTGGTTTGAGATCAGTTCTTCCAAAATATGTCTATAGCAAAGTGTATATTTTTACTGTGGCCATGTGGCAGTGGCCTGGTGTGAAATCTATGATTAGAGTCTGCTGTCTAAATGACGAAGGAGGCTTTGGCAGTCACCTGGAGTGCTACAGGGCACTCTGCTGACGTAGCTGCATTTTACTCCTGCTGGCTGTCAGCAGCAGGCCACAAGCTCTTCATTAATTTTCTTTCCACTATTAATTAGCCATGCACTGGAGATGTTGGCTTAATTAGGCCGCTGGGCCTGACAGTTTTCTCCGTCTCATTACTGTTATAACCAATTTCTATTGATCATTTAGGAAAACCAAGGAGGAAGTTCATCCCGGCCACACTGCTAGTTTCAGTAATGTGTTAGCAGACTGGAGTCTCATCATAGACTAGACTGGAGATCCAGTGCCGTTTGTCAGTGTGAAATTTGAATTATAAGGAGATGAAGGGCGATTATTTCATGAATCAAAGTGCAGGTGCAAAGCGCAGTCAGGTTCACTGTGCATATTGTGCAGAGGGAGTGGCAGCACACCTTCTGTGTTTTTATGACTGGAGGCGTGTGGTGCACTCAGGGTGAACATAAATGAGGTGGGATTAAGAAGAATCCATTATCATACATTATCAGTGAGTGTGTTGTAGTCTGGCAGCAATTCTGTCTAAAAGCACTGCTCTCCCAACTACAATGTACTGATGTCAGGTAATGGAATCTGGTGGAGCTTCACCTAAGAGGAAACTTTTGCTGTCTCACAGGATGTGGAGAGTTGCATCCTAATGTGCCTCTAAGACCAGTGAATTGAATTATTGTTTGTGAACATATGGAAAACCCAGTAGTTTCCATTGTTTTCTGTGGTGATACTGGATTTTATTTGAAATCCCACTGGCTGCATTCAAATTAGCTTACATGCAGCAATAATGTCACAGCTGCCAAACAAGGAACAAAACAGTTTTCTGTGTTGGCCTTTACATGTCTGTGTAAACTAAAAATTACAGTAATGAAACTGCATGTGAGCCACAAATAGAGTAACTGTGGAGTTTTTATTAGAAGCTTGTTTTTCCAATCACACCCCTCTTAAATTTAACCAGCACAGTTACATGACCAGTCATGATTCTGCGCTACAGTTTCGTATCATGCTATTCTTCACAGCCACAAGTCAGTCTGTACTGTATGTGTCCTGATGATGGCACAGTCGCCACTGTGCACTGCACTGCATAAACTGGGATGCTGTGTAGATCTGGCACATACAACTGAAGTTTGACAAAGTGTTTCACACAAATTAATGAGTTCAGATGGAAAACAAACCTGACAACGTCAGATGGCTTTATAGAGAGTTAATCAACTAAAAGTGGAGGCCTGTGAACATGCAAGCTGTTATGAATGAGAGATGCTGATAAAAATCAAACATTAAACTTTACTCTGCATCCTGTTGTTAGTGCTATAATTGGAGCATAACTCTGTGCAATTAGATGTGTCTTCAGGTAAGATTTTTTTTTGAGGGGGTTTGTGTGATGTTTAGAGAAGTCTGTGAGGATCCCCTGCTGGTCACTATTAACAGTGATAATCAGTCCTAATATATCATTTATGTGTGCTGTATAATGGAGTCTGCACAAATAAGTCCCTTTCATCTACTGTATCTCCATTTTGAGGGAGTCAACTGAAATACAATTTGTGGGCACATTAGGAAGCTCTGCTCATGAGGCAGTAAGTCTGCATACATGTAGGGTTTTTTGTTTTTTCTTGCAAGAAATCAGAGGATCATTGATCTTTATTTGACCGTGGCACAGTGAAATTGAGCTTTAACATCACAAAAAACTCCAAAGAAACCTTATAGTCTGGTTTGTTCCTTTAAGGGAAAACAAAGAAAAAAACAATTCATTTTAAATGTGCTTTACTCCATGTATGGAAATGTTAAATAATAACTCTCTTAGGACTATACAGTACATAAATATTCAGAAATAACATGCAGATTTAAAGATTTACATAGTTGCTGGACAAGTGCTTTATATTCATATTATGTATATTGGTAAATATTAATATAAAAATTCATGTAAAAAGATAGAATTCCCATCACGGCTAAGTACAAAGAGTCATCTTACTCACTTCTCTTTTCTTTTCAAAAAATGTTCCACTGTCTTTGTGATTTTTTTAGATAATATAGTGCTGCATGGCAAACAAAAACAATAGGTCAGACACTCAAAATGGTCAGATCAAATAGCACCTTCATAAGAACAAAGTAATCTCTCCATATTGCAACATTAAAATAGGTCTGATCTCCACCTACAAGCAGTAAATAACAAGTCCTTCTGGAAGCCCCTTACAAAAAAGTAAAGGATTGAAGCAGAAGGAAGGCTTTTATAAGTTTTAGGTGTTTAGGTGTGCTGTGAGTCACCTTTAGACTAAGCCCCACCAACCTTAGACCTAGACAGATAAGAGGACTTTTCTACTCTTGTATTTATTTACAGTATAATATATCATGCAATTCAGATGCAGACTTCAGTCACCTCCTGTCTGTCACATCCTCAACAAAAGATAAATATTCTTAGCGCCTCAAAGGTAGTATTTATTCCTGAAGTGTTGGTATTGGATTATATGATGTATTGTTGTGTCCACCCACTGATTTATTGGCATCGTAATTTAAAAACCTGGCACAGAGCACTGCCAAATTACATCAGGGATGGGAAACATACCCAAGGTTTGAAATAACAAGCAGACCCTGGAGTGCAACATCCCCTTTGGTTTTTCATCAAGTTTGTATTCACAGATTTATGCTGTTTTACCTTTGCATGGTTTGCCATCTTGCTTGACCCTGTCTGGACTGACAGCAATGTTGATGAGGCAATTAAAGTTCCTTGCCTTCGCCAGCCTTAGAGGGGATCAATTCTGTCCCTCTAGCATCAGGTGGCAGGTCCCTACATTCATTATTGCCTGCATAGTCTCCCTAATGGGATTGGATTTGTACTTATGAGTCAACAGGGCTGTTATTGAATCTCAGTTGCTGAAGCTATTGTCCTCTTCCAACAACTTTCTCCTCTGCCTCTTTTCTGGAGTGTCTCTATTGTTGCAGTCCTGTAGGATTTTTCTCTTTAGTTCTGCATAATGTAGTTAGATGAATGTAAGCTCACAAGGGATGAAAGCCTTTTACAGACTTTACTTTGTTGCATTGGATTATTTAATTTTAGACAACTGTGTGGCTGAAATCTTTGTATTTGAAGGTATGGTTATAGAAGTAAGGATAACAGAAGTTTGCGAGTAGAAATGACGGCATTCTGTTCAGCTGAGTGTTCCACACTGTTTGCCCTGTGTCTCCCTCTCACTTAGTGATTCCTTTGATTAGCTTTGAGCTTGTGGGTGGTAGTCCTCCAGGGGGCTCATTAGCTGTAATGACAAGGCCAAGATTTTAAAGTTAGCCAGTCAAAGACATAGTTAGTGGCTAGTACCTACTACGCCTAATTTCTTAAGCCTTGAGACTGTCACACTTATTGATACACCAGGTAGTGCTGTTCTACACAGGGCGACTTCTAAAGATGCACTTTCTTTCCCTTAATGCAAAATTTCTTTTGGTGTGCTGCAGAGAATACTGTATTATACCAGCCTTTTGTGTGTGCCCCTCCCAGCCCCTCTCTCTCACTCTGTCTCTCTCACTCTTATGTCAATTATGCCTTAGGATCTGGCTCTGGGGTCTGGCCTACATAGAGGCTTGCAGAGCTGACTCTAAACTAGCTGGGAGGGTTGCAAATGACTGCCTCTCTCCACGCTACAGCTGATGGCAGGAAGTCAGCGGAAACTCATTGAAAGTCACTGGAACTTTACCCGAGGAGAATGTTTGATTGGAGTGATTTGCCCTGAATCTCGAAACTGACAAAAGGTGTTTTTGTCTGAGATTAAATAGCTCCCTAGAAATGAAGAAAGGATTAATTATTCATAAAGCGAAAATGGGTTGACATTGGACTGCAGGTCCAATTTAACAGTTCAGACTGAGTACCTGGAAAGCATTGCTGCTGAACATTTCAAGGCAGCAGAAGAATGAAATGAGCTCAGAAAATTAGTGCACAATAATGTAATGTTTACAGTCAGTAAATTTCTATTATTCATATTTGTCAATATTCCATCTCAACACAATGAATATATCTCTCAATACCCCTTTATATCAAATTTTTAATTAGACGAGAAAAGAATAATGTAAGGCTTTCCTACTTTTGCTAGATAACATGTTTCTCAGTTTCCTTATTAAAGATCCAGAGCTACATTGTGTTTATGTTTTTCTGGTCTGAATCAGATTTATGCATGTGATACAAGGTAAATACCATTAGACACCATTTCTATCTGTTAGGAAAGGTTACACTTTTTATTTTCAGCCAGCTTAAAGTAGTTGTTGTGCCTGGAGCTTAGAGCTGCTACAGTTAAATAGCAACAAGGAGTCGTGCATCACCTTCTCTACATGTTGCATCTTTATTGGAGATTATATGCAAGGTCTTATCACAGAACATATTATAACAAGGGTAGGAGAGCATTAACATTTACTTAAATTTTTTTGTTTCAGGGCTGATCTTGCCTGCAGATGGAGCAGGTCAGCCAGCACGTGGAGCTTGTGGCTTGTTTGATATCAAATACCGTCTCTTCCTACTCTGCTAGTTTTGGCACATGCCAGTGGCAAGTGGACACTGTGAAAACCAGTTCTGATGCAGACAAAACAAATGGGTTGAGCTCTGTCCAGTATGGCCAATCTCATTACAAGCAAGTGTGGCCCAGTTTTCAAATCACATTTGGGCCACTTTCATTTCTATTCGTAAAATTGATATACCATGCTGTATTCAGCCCATGCTCATGCAACTGCAGCGGAATCTGTCAAATCTGAATTGATGTGTTTTTTCGTCCATCACAGCTTCAGTACTGCCTACCAGTGTATCTACTACTCTCCAGAGCACACAGCCAAAGCTCAGGAGGTACTCAGCACCATGAATCTCCTCCAGCCCCTCATTGCAAGCCTGGCGGACCAGCTCCTCCAGGCTGCCCAGGAGCACTCTTCAACTGGGATAAAGGAGGCACTCAAGAACCTTTCTGACAAGGTGAGGCAGGCTCCAAATCCCTCCCCCAACTTCCCTTCCATCTAAACTATCCTTTTATTCCTCCTTGCTACAATACACCAAGCACCACTTTTGTTCTTGGACACATCACCAAACACTTACAAGTAATACCTGAAAAGCCTTTTAGTTTAATCTTTAACTGTGGCAATAATTTAATTTAAACCCATATTCATCCAAAAACTTCTCAATTATTTGCTCAGGGGTTCGGCTTCTGAGTCTATTAACAAAAGTTTCCTAGTGAAGCTGAAATCTAAGGACTATTCAGGTGGATGTATTTGCTTAATCTGACTACAACACTAAATCTTTACCCTCTCAGAGGAGTTCCCCTATAAGAGTGATTCAATAATATATATATATTATGCTGCAAATGTAACAAATAACTTAATAATAACTTAATAGTAACTTAAAAACTTTAAACCACACACACATGCACATGCTAAACAGACAACCTCAGGAAAAATCCATAACTCATCATAAAAAACGCCAAACTAACAAAAGTGAATAGCAGCATGGACGTTTATGGAGTTGAGGCGTTTTTATCAGTATAATTAATGAATTACATCTGGTCCTGTCAGATTGCAATCTGTTGTGGGAGAGATTGTTTTTGCCACAGTGGAATAGAGCCCAATCAGCCTGCTTAATTGGTACATTCGCTCTGTCACCACTTCCTCTCATCCTTGATTAGACACGCACACGTTGGCCAAGTAAACCCCTGGCCTGGTCAGCACAAGCAGGGCTGCTCTCTGATTAAAATCTCAAGCTGTGTTTGTGTGTGAGTGTGTGTCGGTGTGTGTGGCTGAAGGCAATGGAAGTGTGAAATTGTGTGTCTGTGTGTGTGTGTGTTCAGAAGCGGATGATCACTCTTTCAAGCCCCAAAGGCTCCAATCATGAAGACAACATCACAGGATTTATATCAATATTTCCTCCTGCACATCTGGTCATCTATCACAAAAATCTTGTTTTTTTGTTTGTTTTTTTTACAGACACATGCCCAAGCACCTGTGTGTTTGCATAAACACACAGACATGTGGTCACTTGTTCACTCACATACACACCTGTGGAGTCACAAGTCAAGTCTAGTCAGTTGCATTTATACAGCCCAAAAGCCCAAGATTCAAGAGGCTTAAAGAACAGTTTGACAATTTGGGAAATGCACTATTCATTTTCTTCCAAAGAGTTAAATTAAAAGATCAATAGAACTTTTGTTTTATTCTATTAAATATTAAGCTACAGCCAGCAGCCAGTTAGCTTTGCTTTGCACAAAGACTGGACATGATGGAAACAGTCCTGCTCTGTCCAAAGATAACAACATCCACTTACAACTTAACTTCTGTACAATTTACCACAGCTTACCTTGGTTTTTGTATGGATTGAAATGTTAATAAGTAATTCTGGGTCAATCCCCCCTGTTTCTAGTCTTTATGCCAGGCTAAGATATCATATGCTTCGCTTAGCTGAACGTTTGCTGTGCTATATTAACAAAAACAACAAACAAAAGGGGGAGGAAAGACATACACACACCAAAGGAAAAACACCCCCTACTCACACTTCTGGTCAGACAGAATTTATTACCCATCTTAGAGACATATAAATAAAGTTGAATATATTTGTGAGTAGGTTCTTGGAGTACTTGAAGTTTCTTCACGTAAAGACAGTGAGTCACACCTTCAGAGAATCTCAGAGATGAGATACCTCAAGAAAAAATCAGGAGGACATAAGAACCTTTTTTCATCAAACACTTGCTGTCTCTTGACTTTTTCCTTCTCGGTTCAGACCACCAGACTCCAGGTCTAATTCAATATTTCACCGCAGAATACTTCTCCTGGCCACATTCTGAGTAGTGCTGGGCACAGCAGATGTACTGTTGCTCCTCTATATATGATGATGAGTCTGTTGATGATGATGATAATAATAATTTCACTCTGATGATAATCACAGTGAAAAGGCAATTGCCACGCATCTCCCCTCCCTCCAGCTGTGTCCTAGGACAAGTTATATGTCTCCGCCATAACGGTTACCTGGGAAGAGCTGTGGCTTTGATCGTCTGTGTATGATTATGTTAAATTATATGGTTTATAGAGGTCATATATGCAATAGTGAGTGAGTGTCCTCGCGGCCAAGTGCTGCTGGAATCTGACCAGCTGTATTCATTCAGCCTCCGTTCACCTTTCCTGTGATGTTCTACTGAGTGAAAACGCGCTATTTTTAACTCACCCAAAATTTGCTCATCCTTCAAGGTAAAACTATTCAAAACCGTTAGGGGTGAATATTTTTCTATAGTTTTCTTTTTTTTTTTTTTTTTTTTAAGATCAAACATAACTTATTTTTTCGCAGTCCACAGAGGCATTTTCTGACTTGCACTTCTGCTCAGTCAAGATCACATCAGCAGATATATTGAAGAAAGACTAGCAACAGAATTTCTCCCAAGGTATTTTAGAGCGTTTCAGATATCTAAAACAGGTAGGTGTTGAAGAGCTACTCCAAGGAGTAGTTTCTGCACGTGGAGGAGCAAAGTTGCTTTGGTTTAGCATTGATAAGAAAATGCAATGATTTTTTTGCTTTGCCCAAAGGAGTGCACCTCTGCTATTTCACTTTGAACAAAATATTGATAGGGATCTTGCTGTACAGTATATCATTAAAATGTTTTTTGCACTTCCCTGTAGATCCTTATCTTAAGGCATACAAACCTGGCACTGACTGAATATTTAGGAATGTAATTGAAGCAAGAGTTTCTTGATTCATAGACTTGATACACAAGACTTCTAATGTAATTTATCCACTAACTTTATCCACAACAAAAATGCATAAATGGCATTTAGCCAAAAATAAGTTCACCGGCATAGAAAATGATTGCATAAGCACTGGCATAGTCAGATACATGAGTTCTGTGACCCTGCGGTTAAGAAGTGCAAATATGACCCAGATTGTTTTAAACACACTCTGTGTCTTTGTTCACTCATCTCAGGAAAGATAATGAATAATACATGGTCTCATAGATTGCAAATTAACATTGAGGTCAGATAAGCAGAGTTCAATTTGAATATGAATGTACATTTTGAATTCCCAGTTCCTGTTAAGTCTTCTGTAAAGTAATTTTTTAGTCATTTTGAACGTTTTTTTATCTTTGAAACAATGTTTACCTCTTTGTATACCAATGTGTGATTCACAGAACGGTGTTCCAACAGAACTGCCTGTTCTCAGGCGATTACACATTTCTTCTTATCCATAGATTTTAGTTCTCACATCATTGACTTACAGTAATGGAACTCATTTGGATCCATGCAAGGCAATTAAAATGGATATGAATTAAATACAATGGTGTTTTAAGTGTAGCCATCGTTTGCTTTCTCTGCTTAAGCATTCATCAAATGGCCCCATTCAGTGTGGGTAACAGTCTTTATAGCTTTTGAATCAAGAACAGAACAGTTAAACCAGGCTCAGATGGACCAATAATTGTGTTGCTTTTTTCATGACTGAAACAGACTGTAGCTGCATCATAAGAGGAGAGATCTGGAAGAGTCAGCATTTTCTTCTCAGTAAAAACTATAGTGAGTCAGATTTGTTAAAAGTGATCAAAGTAACAGAAGTAACAGGTCAGTGCTGGGAACCACTGGGGTTAAATACATTTCAAGTGTATAACAATAGACCTCACTATAGGAGGTAGGAGTACAGATGTAATGTAGCTGGTGGTAGTGGAGTAAAGGTGGATGGTGGTTGAGTTTTTTAGGACATTCACAGGTGATACTGAATCATAATTGTTACTGACGGCATCAGTAGCTTTTAAATGGATCTCCCCTCTTCAGATGACTAAATGTGTGATTACCTCTGGTTTTTGTAAACACTAACTGAAAGCATGTGAAAGCCACAGAAACAATCATGATGCGATAACAACCATACTGTTGGCTGCTGTTAAGCTAGTAACCTTATAAACATTGTTTATTTACACCAAGCTGTGTTACTGAATGGAACAGTTTGAACAAGCAACAGATTGAACATACTATTGCACTGAATACATGTCGCATACATATATATGTGTGTGTGTATATATATATATATATATATATATATATATATATATATATATGTGTGTGTGTGTGTGTGTGTGTGTGTGTGTATGTGTATATGTATGTATATACATACATATCGCTGGATGTCACAGCTTTATGAACAGTGATGCAATCACATAGCTTAGAAAAAAAGTGAACAATGTACTCTGATTAAATTCTTTGAACTGAACTGATCTGAATTAAACATTTTTATCAATGGTCAGATATGGTGAAGTATTCACAGTAAGTGTGAATGTGAGAGATGGAGAAGTTTAGAGCAGTAAGAAACAGCAGTCACTGACAAATAAATGCTAAATGTGAGAGAATAGATGCTCCTTGTTGAACTGCCAAAGCTTCAGTCTGACTGAGTGCATTGCAGACTTTCAGTGGTCCTAAACCTTTTTATAGTGATTCCCAACATGGGGGTCGTAGCTTACCAATGGGCCAAAATAATAGATAGAACAGGTGTTAAGATATGATTATATGAGAGAAGAAAAAGAATAATCCATGCTACTCAAAATTATGTTTCTTAAACCAACATTATTTTTATTTTATGCCTTTGTCATTTGTTACTGTGTACTGGGTATTTTTGGCTGAATAATGGATTAGAAGATGGCTCAGAAGTGAAAATCAGGTCATCTATACATCTAGCCTGTTACAAGGGATCATAAGTCAGCATTGCTTCATTTTTAGGGGTCACAAGCCAAAAAAGTTCAGAATCACTTCTTTATGATATCCATACAAAGTGTCTGTAGTGTGGTTCTTTTCAACACCTATCTACTTCTTTGCTTCTAGCTGTCTCAACAAAATCATTCTCTTTTCTGTCCACATCACGGAGGTAGGCATTTGTGTGGCAAATATTTGTATATAATGACCTTGCAGGTTTCTTTTCATGGAGGCCTGGCTCATGTGTTTTCATGGACTGCATTTTGCTGTGGTAATAGAATTGCTTATTGCATTGCTAACTCAATTACTCTTGAGAGCCCTTATCATTTTTTTACACAGTGGCGGCAGCAAGCGTGAGGCTCCTTGGTACCAGGATCATCATCAACTTACAGTAGCTGGTGAATTTCAGATCAAAGGAGGTGTGCTCCTGGAGAAGCAGGCTGGAGGAGGAGTAATTGAATTGTTTGTTGTTTGTTGTTGTTTCTGTTGCTCACTGGCTGTGCTGCGGTAATGGAGAGTAGCTACTTTCTGGTGAAGGAGAGTGTTCATTTTCCTTGTTTCTTTTCACTCACTCTGTAAATAGTTACCCGCTTCCTAGTTCACTTCCACCTGTGTTCCTGCCACCCACTCTCTCCACCACTGTGATAGTCTCCTTCTCTCTTACCATCTCTTTTTTTTTTTTTTTTTTTTTGTTCTATCCCACAGTAACTTTCAGTATCTGTCTTTTTTCCAATTTCTCATTCTCTTCTCTGCTACAGACAGAACAATTTGTTCACACACTTAAAGATGAACTGGTCAAGAGTGCACTACTAGCCCTGCATACAGCGCAGCCCGGGTACGTTTCCAAGAACCAGAAGCAAACCCCAGTGCAGGCAGGCCAACATCAAGGCCACATCCACCAGAATCAGAGTCCAGTTCAGGGACTTCCAGGTCACAGTCCAGCCATGTCAGTCACTGAGAGCACGGTGGTGTGTAATAATGTGGAAGGATCACAAACCACAACTAGAGGAGAGGGTGGGCCTTTGCCTCTGAAGCACCAAGACTCCATACCGCACCACAAGGAGTATGACGAGGAGGAATGGGTGAGTCTGACCTACAAGTCATAAAGAAATCTTTCAAAAGCTGTGACTTCTTGTGGTTTTAGTTTAAGTACAATATGACAAAACTGATATTTTTATTGCTGGTCTTCACTGTAGAGAGCACATGGGGAAACAAGATTACAGATAAACAATTTTTGTATCAAATCATTTCAACTACTTGCAATATTTGCCTGTCTATTAGACTTTTCATTTTAATGACAGCTTCTCTCAAAGGAGTTCACACATTTCATTATGAAAAACCGACAGCAGAAAATGAATGTGTGGTATCCTTGTGACTGAATCTAAGCCATGCTGATTCTTTTCATTAAAGTGTATATGGCTGTTGGTTTGTTTGCGTGAGGGCAGTGTCTGCCACAATGACAGCAGGAGTTCATCATGATTTCTGCACACCAATGTCTAATCATCTCGCAAAATATTCCTCACTGTTATAACACATTCAAACCATATTTTTGTAGCAACAAAGACCAAAATACACACCCCCACTTTACAATGCATACACTGGTTTGGATTGTCGTCTTTGTACATACACACACACACATGAAAGTGAAAGCATTTATTCGTCAGTGTAGGAGGACAGGAAGAGAGCGAAAGCTGCAAACAATGGAAACACTTTGAGAGTAATCTCAGAATATCCAGACAGCAATTTCCTTTTGACCTTTCCGACACAAAGCCAGTTTACTGGCTGTAGGGAAACTCCTTTTTGCTTTGTTTTTCAACATAAGGTGATCATTTTCTTTATAGTTTTAGCTTATGTAACAGTTTTTTCTATTTTATTTCTTGTTACACATGTTCATTCAATCTCACCACCTCAAACAGAGTGAGTGTGAGAGAGTGATCTAATCAGTGAGGCTGATCTGACTGCTGATTGTGCATTTGGCTCTTTTAGGACAGGGTGTGGGCCAACGTGGCCAAATGTCTCAACTGTGTCATCGCCATGGTGGATAAACTCCAGGAGGAAGACAACAGCAAACAGGAGCCGGCCCCTGAGCAGCAGCTAGCTGACGTCATCACCTCACACAACCCTGGTAAATCACACTGTTTTCATGAAGCACAATCATCAGCTTCAGAGAGAAACATCTATTTAATGCGGTTATGTATCTTATGGTTGTGATTTTGCACAATGGCAGGTAACTCATCTTATCTGATGCTTGCTGCTCAGTACTGAAATTTGCAGTCCTCTCCAGTCACTAGAAAAAAAAAATTATGTGCCTTGATTGTTGCTTTTATTTTATTATATAGAAATCCATCCATCTTCCACTTTCTAAACCATATGCCCTGTATTTCATTAAGAAATAATTTACTTTTTAACTAGACTGGTAAGTCAGCTCCTTAAATTTTCATTGTTTGAATTTAAATACATTAGGTCCTTATTTCAATATTATTCAATAAAATTTTTTGTTTTTGGTCAATTACTTAAGCAACTGAATTAGAATCTGAAGCCGACCTAATGGTTACAATGAATCAAATATACTTAATTTACACTTATCGCTTGAGGAAAGACCTATTTTAGAAAACCCTTGCTCCATCTATGCCTGCAGAGAGTTGTCCACCTAGTACACCTTCCTGGATCTCAGTCTAACATATGCAGAATAAAATATCCTACAGCAGCGCAAACAGGTGGAACAACAAGGTGATAGTTGTTTTTTTCGTATATATTTGGTCCAAAAATTGGAATTATATATCTCCATATGTGGTAATTAAAGCTGCTGGATGGAACTCTTTAATATCTGCAGACAACCTGCTGTGTGTAAGAAGGCTCAGACTCAGTGGCTCTTTATACATCAAATGTTTCATCTCAGTTATCTATAGTCTGCAAAACTGGAAGCTCTTTAGTAAGCAAATATGGTTCATGATTGAGTCCTGCTCATTGGAAATGTATCTTCCCACACTCAGATGTTGTTTTTTCTCCTCAGTTAAACAGATATTGTCATGCATGAAAGGTTATTAACTTACTATATATGTATGTAGTTTAATGCATATCCATTGATAACATACCTGTTCTCATCAAAAAACAGAGCTTTACGGCCAAAAAAATACATTCATAAACAAAATGAAATGCACATTCTGACTGTAAGAGAAATGACATTCAACAGCCAGTGTTTTTCAGTGGATCTGCAGCCTCAGTTGAAAAGAGTGACACAAGACTCGAGAGTCTCTGTTGTTTAAGCATTAGCAAAAACTTAAGTTGATGCCAGAGAAGTGGATGAAAGTAATATTTGATATGCAGAGCCATTCACTGTTAACCACAAGCTGCCCACTCTTCCCTCACGTCCAGTGAAATCCTGCCTCAAGCTTGTGTCCAGACAAGTGCCCAGCCTGTTACAGCTGCCAACTGGCACACACAGCAGCGGCATTAGCCTGACCAGACGACAAGGAGAGGCTGTGTGTGTGTGTGTGTGTGTGTGTGTGTGTGTGTGTGTGTGTGTGTGTGTGTGTGTGTGTGAGTGTGTATGTGTGTGTGTAATGGTGCTTCATGGGGACCAAAATACTGGACCCTGCAGGTTAAAAAGGCTGTTTGAGGGTAAGAATTAGGTTAAGGCTAGAGTTAGGGTAAGGTTTGAGGTTAGACATTTAGTTGTGATGGTTAAGTTTAGGGTAAAGGGCCAGGGAATGTGTTAACTCAATGAAGGGTCCCCACAAAGATTGTACAAACGTGTGTGTGTGTTACAGGCAAATGCACAAAGTGTGTTGGTGCAATGGTATCATTTTGTGCCTGTGTGCATGTGTGTCTGCGTGCATCTGTCTGTCCAAGTGAACTGGCGGTAAGAACCAGGCCATCCGCCTGTGTTCAGTGTGACAGATAAGCTCAACCCCCCAAGCACCTTTATTAAGACGCTGAACAGGCTCCGAGCAAGTGGTCATCTGCTTGTCTAAATACAAACATGGACAGAATAATGAGAGATGCTTTATCTCCTGGCAGAGAACAGTGAAGCCCAGGCTTTTGATGACAAGGCGTTGTGGGGGTTTAGATGTTTGGACAGGTGGACTGGCAAAGAGATGACAGCTGGAGTTCTGTTTCCTCCCTCTCTGTGCAGAGGCGGTATTTGCAGAATGAGATAAGACATGATTTCTCTGACAAGACAAGGGCAAGCCTGATGTGCTATACATTCTTGGTTGTATCCAGCTGCTTAGTGTGTGTGTGTGTGTGTGTGTGTGTGTGTGTGTGTGTGTGTGTGTGTGTGTGTGTGTGTGTGCGTGCACACTGTTCCCTGCTTCCCCCAGGAACTTCTCAATATGTTGAAGCTGAACAGAATGCATGGTGGGAAAACTCAATTAGAAGATTACTTATCCGACACTGCCCCCTCTTGGCTAGTGAGGGAATTATATGGCCATAGGAAACCTGTTAAAGTTAGAGGAAATGCATGTAAGACACCACGAACACAGTATGGCTATGTCCCAGCTCCTTCATATTACTTTTAAGCTGGTTTTGAGTATTTCAAAATAAAGCATACTCAAAGAGTATCCTTACTCGTCTGGTGTTTGCATGTGCTCTCTGTGTCTCTCAGTGGAATACTGAATGAAATAGAGGAAATAATCACAGCTACAACGGTTAATAAATATTAGATGAATATTAAATCGGTATATTATTACAATTTGTATAAAGTAAATAGTGCCTGTGATTCCCAACCAGGGGCACGTGTGCTCCAGGGGGAGCATGGAACACTCAACTAATTAGCTCATCTAATTAACTTAACTACTCTCAACTAACTCAACCACTTGTGATTTATATATATATATACATAACCGTTATATGATATATATATCCTGGTATGTACATATATATATATATATATATATATATATATATATATACACACACACACACACACACAAACACACACACACGAGAAATTGGTGTGATGCTGATCTTTAATAATTTACAATAACCAGTAAGCGGTCCATCAACCTGAGTCAGTTGTAACACATCAACAGTGCAATTGACTGTGTCAAAACAGAGCACAGGGCACACAGGTGGGAAGAGAGACACAAACCAGTGGGAGGTTCATTCAAATTAGGCAGCACAAAGTGAGTGGTTGGCATGTAGTGCTGAGAAAAGATGTCTCAGAAAAATATGTCTTTTTCTGGCTCAAAGTCGCTCTGTAAAATGTTAAATGTGGATATAGCAGCAAAGTCAATAAATTTATTATAAATTAATAAGTGATGTCCACAGCTGTTTTATACTGTATGAAAGGCTTCTCCGAAGGACAGATATGTCGATAAATCTGCAGCCTCTGGTTTGAGAAGTGTTACACCAGAGCATAGTGTCATTACACACAGCTATCCACTGTGTTTACCTTAGTAACATAATTTGCAAATGACTGCTACAAACATCAGACTAGTTGGTAATAATTCAATATTTTCAGGTTACCAGGGCACATTACTTCTGTGCTTCACTATTTCCTTTCCAACTTTTTTTAACAAACATTACATTTGATGTTTTATTCTTGAAATATAAGTGCTATTGTGTAGAATTATAACTGAAATAGCATCACACTGGTGCAATCATAGAAACAAATGTATTTTTTAAGTATTTATTTCTTGACTCATTATAACAAAAAAAAATAATTCTATGAGCTATTGTTTTCATACTGCACTGATTGGCTCAGTTGTTTTACAGAAATAACACCAGTGATGTGACTGGTTGAGTGCATGTATTCTTTTAATTTTTTTCTAACAACACCATCCAGTCCATCTTTCTACTTAACCCAACCCATTGCACTGTTGAGCCTACATGAACAAAAATAGTAGGTGTGCTTTGAGTCACCCAAACAGTCTGTACACTCAAGATCCATCACTTTGTACTACTGCCTATGGTGTTAACAACAGTACTTTCAATACAAGAAGTACATTAACATCCTCTCCTATCCCCACCCCATCTTTCTCTGCAGGTGACTGGAGGGAGCAGCTGTGTCCTCTGGTGACCAGGTTAAAGGAGTGCGTGATGGAAGTAGTGGAGAAGGCTAAGAAAGCCATGACTTTTGTGCTTTTGCAGGAAGCAGCCTGCAGCATACCACAGGGCTTCCTCCTCCAACAGAGGCGCGATGTGGTCTTCAGTCAGGCAGTAGGTGGCAACACTGACACAATAACCGCTCTTTAGAAGTCCTCTAGAGGATGTCAAGGTCTTTTCAGTTTTGTTTTTTTTTTTCATAATTTATCCTAGGTCAAGTTCTTTTCCCTTTTAGCCAGTTGAGCTGCAAAGCAGTTTATTATCTAATTGTCCTTTGTGGTCCAAACTGCAATACATTCAATGCTACAATTTTCAAGTCCAAACTTGTGCCTAGCTTGTCCTAGCACCAACTTTTCGCCAGACATTGTTAAATGTTCATAAATACTAAATATGAAATTTGGTTTATCTTTACGCCAAAATCTAACACACATAAGTCAGAGAATAGGGAGGTTTTGTACAAAGTTCACTTCAGTGAAATCAAAACATGCTTACTAGAGGAGTGACAACATTCTTCAAGATTAGAATATGACAACTCAAACAATGTGGTATGAATATAGCTGTGAGGCGGATTGGCCTGCTTGTCCTTGTATTGCTGGTAAATGATCTTAGACTGTGTTGGCCACTTAGCTGTTTATGATAAGATCAACTTACAGGAAATGGGACTCAAACCTGTGTCTGCATGTTCATTTTTCAGCTGGCAGCCTTAGCCTGTGGTTTCACCATGAGGCTGTATGCAGGAATGCAGGACAAAGGATTCATGAGGCAGCTGCACCTGGTTGGCCTAGTAGCCCAGTTTGAGAGCCTGCTCAGCACCTACAGTGAGTACATTTGTAAGAGTTAAAACAGAAGTGGCAACCTCAAAAACATAGCTTTTCACTTGTTTTTGCTTTCTAGAAAAGAAAAACTGTAATAGTTTGGTTCAGGTGAGCCCAGCTAGGATGATAAGAGATCATTCTATAAGAAAGCACAACCACATGTAGCAAAGGAAGAAGTCACTGCAGGGTTTTATTAGCCTAATAACTTTATTAATCATGCTCCAAGTGAACCTGAACCTGAACTCGCCTCATTTTGAGTGTAAATGAGAATGAAATACACAGTTTCACAAATAAGAATTAAATCACCGCTGATCTTGTTTTTCCAAACTGTTTTAAGGTGAAGAGATTGGGATGCTGGAGGACATGGAGGTTGGAATCTCAGACCTGCAAAGAGTTGTTTTCAAGATCACAGAGGCCAAGACAGACGACCTCAGTGACCTCCAGCCTTTAGTGTGTGGCCGACGGTGAGACAGTATCCCCTTCTACAGTAACAGTAACAGTGGCAAATAACTGTCTGTTGTCATCCAGTTGCTAACACAAGTCCCTTGATGAGCATTAAAATTACAGTCAGTCAATAAAATTTACATCTTTTCATTTTAAGGTTTGGGAGAAACACCTTACTTTAAGGGTCCTCTGGGGTCCTTCTTAGAAAGCTTCCAAGAGAACTACTGTGTACTGTAATTTGGTCCTAATTATAGTGAGTGTCCAAATGGTACACTTTAATTTAACTGAACTCTACTGAGCTATGTTACTTCTGTATAATTTCTTTCTCACATATGAACATATGAACATGTATAAATTTTACCTGATAAAGGTCTGAGGACTGAAACAAAGTTGATAAAGTGAGTTCAACAATGTGAGGGCTCTTTGGTTTTTCCCCATTTGAGTTTTTTATGTAATGCACTATCTAATAGACCTTTGTAGCAGCTGTTACCTGCTGGTTATCAAGTACTTGGAAAAGTTCTTCTCAAGCAAAATCTTGCTTCATAAATCATGGGACCCATAAAATAAATTGTACCAGTTTACATCTAATAGAAATAGTTGCTTCTTTTAACTAATAATAAGACTGATTTTACAGGAAGAGGGTTCATAAATTTCATGATACACTCAGGAAAGTGTAGAACTGAATAACATCACACTCTCACAGTAGAACATTTTCTGCACAGTCTCTGGCTTTATGGTTTTTGTGTTATTTTTGCAGCCAGAGCACATGACAAGTATTTACCTGTTGTCTTGTTACTGAATAGAATGTATTCCACACTGTCTGCTCTTTATAGGTATACTGCATGTGATTTAACAGGCGATTGAGAGATGAATCCCTTGAACAGTGTAACTCCATATAGTGGGAAAATTAAATGCAACAACATATCAAACATTCATAAAAGGTTTCCTATAAAATAATGTTTTCAGAAGAGTTTTAAAAGACACTAATGCTGCTGCCTGTCTGATCTTGATAGGTAGACTGTTCCACAGTTTGAGGGCTCTAACAGCAAAAGCCTGATCACTGACCAGCAGAGGTCTATCCACTGATCTAAGTGAACCCCTAGGCACCCCTTCAAGAAACCCCTTGATGTAATTTAGGGCAAGGCCATTTAATGCTTTAAAACTGATAAGTAGAATTTGAAAATCAACGAGACATGTAACAGGCAGCCAGTGTAAGTTTGCAAGTACTGGAGTGATGAGTTCATCTTCCTTTGTGCTGCTTAACATCCATGCAGCAGTGTTCTGCACCAGCTGGAGTCAGTGAAGGGAGCTCTGACTGCTGCCAGCAAAAGGTGCATCACAGTAGTTGAGACAATATGTCGAAAAGCATGTTTGAACTGATGTAAATCAGTAGGAGACAGGAAAATGAATAAATGACTGGACAACATTTTTTTATTTAAGCATCAAAACAAAGATCTGCATCAAAAATAAAATAACTTGTAGTGTACCACGTAATGTTTTAGGGCGAGGAAACAAGCTTACTATGAAACAGGCTGGTACCAACTATTATGACCTCAGCCTTAAGGTCAGACTTGCTTATCCAGTGATAATCTTGATGTGTAGTTAAAAAGTGTGCAAGGCATCCATGTCACACTGTTTCAGCCACCACAGAAAGCATACAGTACAGTCTGCTTATGGTGGGAATTGTAGGGTTTCTATAATCAATATTAGGTAGAGCCTGCTGCTCCAGGGGCAGAGATACCTGCAGAATGAGGACAGAGAGAGGGAGAGAGAGGAGAAGCACAAACTACGGGAGAGAAAAAAATACAAAGTTAATGGCATAAAGTAATCGAGAGAGAGAGAGAGAGAGAGAGAGAGAGAGAGAGATAGCGAGAGAGAGCCCAGTGAATCATGGGAATCCCCCAGCAGTCTAGCTCTATAGCAGCATAACTAAGGGATGGGTCAGGACATACCCGAGCCAGCCCTAACTATAAGCTTTACTAAACAGGACAGTTTTAAGCCTGATCTTAAAGGTAGAGAGGGTGTCTGCCTCCCGAACCCACACTGGGAGCTGGTTCCACAGGAGAGGAGTCTGATAGCTGAAGGCTCTGCCCCCCATTCTGCTCTTACAAACTCTGGGAACCACAAGTAGACCTGCATTTAGAGAGCGAAGTGTCCTATTGGGAAAATAGGGAAATATAAGCTCTCCAAGGTATGATGGTGCCTGACCATTTATGGCTTTGTAGGTGAGGAGGAGGATTTTAAATTCTATCCTGGATTTTACAGGGAGCCAATGCAGAGAGGCTAACACAGGAGAGATGTGATCTTGTTTCCTAGTTCCTGTCAGTACTCGTGCTGCCGCATTTTGGATCAATTGGATGCTTTTTACTGCATTTTTGGGACATCCTGACAATAAAGAGTTACAGTAGTCCAGTCTTGAGGTAACAAATGCATGAACTAGCTTTTCAGCATCCTCTAGACATAGAATGGGTCTGATTTTAGCAATATTGCGCAGGTGGAAGAAGGCTGTCCTAGAGACTTGCTTTATATGTGATATCTGCATAACAATGGAAATTTATCTGGTGCCTCCTAATAATGTTTCCTAGAGGAAGCATATATAGAGTGAAAAGTATTGGTCCTAGCACAGAACCTTGTGGAACTCCATGGCTGACTTTTGTGATGATAGAAGAGTCATTATTAACATGAACAAACTGGAGTCTATCTGACAGATATGACTTAAACCAGCTTAGTGCGGTTCCTTTAATGCCGACCATATGCTCTAGTCTCTGTAATAGAATCTTATGATCGATGGTGTCAAATGCAGCACTAAGATCTAGTAGGACAAGTATAGAGACAAGTCCATTGTCTGAGGCTATGAGGAGATCATTGGTAACCGTAACCAGAGCTGTTTCTGTGCTGTGATGGACTCTAAAACCTGACTGGAAATCTTCAAACAAACCATTTCTGTGCAGATAATCACATAACTGGTTTGCAATGACCTTCTCAAGGATTTTGGAAATAAAGGGGAGGTTGGATATAGGTCTATAATTGGCTAAAACATCTGGATCAAAAGTAGGCTTTTTAAGTACATGTTCAGTTATAATCTGACTGAAAACTACTAAAAATATCATTACTATTCTTAAGGGATATTAATGGAGTTGAAATAACTTTTTCGAGTGCCTAAGATAAAAATTATAATTAAGAATTTGGTCTGTTCTTATTGAGTAATAGGGGATCCAAAGTAGATTTTTTTCAGTAAGAGTTGAATTTTTGCCTGATTAAAACACGAGGCAAAATTACTACAGGTAAGAGAACTGTCAGTAGTTTAAAGAATAAAATGACCAACACAGGGGAATATCTCTTTAAAGACCTTAGTTGGGATAAATTCAAAATTATGAGTAGAGGATTTCATTTGACAAATTATTTCATCTGGTGCTGAGATGTTAATGGCTTGAAACTAGGATAGTGAAGCAAGATTATTGTTGGAGGTGGGAAGAATATCAGGAAAGCAGCAAATTTCTCTGTCCAGTCATTTTCAGGTGCAAGATCTGTACCGGATGGACCAATGAGGACAGAATCGATTACATTTTTTTTGATATGTGAGAGAGATATGCTGATCTTGCGACTTTTACTGCATTGTGGTAGTTTTTCATGGATTCCTTAAGTGGGTAACAGCAGATGTAGTTAGCTTCCATTTCCATTCCAATTTTCTGCATTGTTGTGTCAATGATGGAGTGTGATCATTTAGCCAGGGAAAGGTGTTTGCTTTCTAATTATCAGTGGAGCAATATGGTCAAGGCATCGCGGAATTTGGCCGCAGAGTCAGCAGTAAGAATGTGCGACCATGTGATGGGATGGGACAGTAGAGGTGCTTTGAAAATAACAACTTTGTGGTCAAATACAAAGATGTTTGCAAACTCCAGGTTCTCTGGGCATAAACCAGAAGAACGGGCCCAGAGAAGTGGGTAACGTTTCTGGATCATGTTTGGATATAGTTTCCTCTTTGCATGATTTCCTCTTTTTAACCTACATTTGCAGATGCAGTAACAAACTGTGTTCACAGACAATGGTTTTTGGAAGTGCTCCCAAGCTTATGATTTCCACCACAGAATCATGTCTTTTGTATGTGTTTTTAATGCAGTGCCGCCTGAGAACCCAAAGATAACAGCCATCCAATATTGGTTTTCAGCTTTCTCCAGACTCTCTGGATCTTTATAAAGATATTTTTTGATAGGACAGTGGAGATTGACAGGAAAGGGGAATGACATGCAGGAAAGAGTCAGGCCAGTCGGGAGTCGAACCGGTGACTCACCTGCCAAGAGCATTTGTGCCCTGACCATTTGGCTATTGGGTCGCCCCCACTCTCTGGATCTTTTAATGATATTATGAACCGTAGATGCTGAAATTCCCAAATTCTTCACAAGTTTAAGAACATTATTCTTAAACAGTTGCACTATTTGCCAACGCATCCTTTCAAAGAGTGGTGAACCTCTCCCCATCTTCACTGCACAGAGACTCTGCCTCTCTGGGAGCCTCTTTTTATACCCAATCATCTTACTGACCTGTTGCGAGTTAACCGAATTAGTTGTGAGATATTCAACCAGGTGTCATCAAATTCAAATTGAGCAAATCTTTTTCATAAAACGATAAAATTTCAGCATTTCAACATTTGATATGTTGTCTTTTTGTATTTCCAATTAAATATCAGTTTACATGATTTTCAGATCATCATATTCTGTTTTTATTTACATTTTATACAGTGTCCCAACTTTTTTGGAAACGGGTTTATACATAATAAAAGAGAAGGACCAGAAATGAGAAAGCTTAGGCCAAGCAGTACAGCTGTACTGTACAGCCGATTATGAGGAAGTAGCTCTGGTGAACTTTAGTCCATGTGTAAATAAAACAATGTGTTCAGGGATTGTCTTCCAAGCGTGCAGTCATGCCACAGCAGCTTGTCATGAAGTAGCTGTTGAGTCACGTGGATCATGAATGCCCTTTAGTAACATAATAGTTCACCTGATAGACAATTGCCACAAAGTCAAGCCAAGTTTTATTTGAGCTGGTTACTACGTGCATTATGCCTGGGGTAATAAGATGACGCACTTGTCTTGCCCCACCCACCATGCCAGTCTGTCTCACACATTTTTGCGCTGTCTTTCTCTAACACACCGCCCCTCTCTCTTTTTACAGCTTGTTCTGGCCTGTGTTTGGTGTCAAATTGTACACCTTCCAAAGCTTATCAAATTGTGCTTACTGAATTTCTGTTTTATGCTTCTTGGCCTTTTACCTTCCATTTTGTTCTCTCTCCTTGCATGCAGAGACCACTTCACTGTAGAAGTGCCATTACCAAGACTGGTTTTCCAGACCTTGCCAGAGGAAATCAAGGAGGGCAAGCCTCTACGAGTTTTCCCGGTGCTGTTTAATGTGGGCATCAATGAACAGCAAACTATAGCAGAGAGGTACTGCAGACACTGCGTGGTCTTAAAGTGTGGTCTGAATCTCAAAAAAAGAAAATACATTTATTTCCAGAGCTGCAATTTATTAGCAAATATAACCCCCCGCAAAAAGTTTACCTATAAATCATGTTGTTTTCTCTGAATGTAGCATTTACTGTTCTGTATTATTATTGTATTGAATGATAAACTGTTAAATAGTTTTAGTGAGTGTATTGGTGCTCCACCATAACTACACTTATTCCCTTTGTCATCTTCTAAGGTTTGGAGATATCTCCCTACAAGAAAGAATAAACCAGAAGAACTTCGAGATGTTAGAAGCCTATTACAAATCATTAAGTGAAAAGGTGCCGCTAGAATGTGAGTGCAAAGAGTCTCTTACATGTAGTAATTGCACAAAGATGTGTGGGAGAAACAATATTTCATATGCATTGCATTTGACATTAGAGCTGCAGCCACTTTGATGCCTGTCTTCACAAATTTTTAACCAAACCAAAACAAGAAACAGACCCATTCACTCACAATGTCTTTCATCTGCTCTGTGCACAGGTCTACCTTGTTTTCAAACACAGACTGACATAAAGGAATTACTTGAAACCCTGGGCCAGAATGTAGTCACAAAGAAGAGAAAGAATGTGGAGATACTATGGATTGCTGGAACGGTGAGCAGTGTTTTGACTGTAACTTTCTGTCCTTGTCAGGAAGACAGTTTTCTCTGAACCATATACGGAAACTTTCTCTCTTGCATAACCAAGGTAACTGTAATCTATCAGCTATTTTGACATGTTGATATATCCTGGGAACTGAGCAAAAAGGAACTGCCTGAGCATGCTGGAGTGACTTTGGAGGGCAATAGTGTACAGATGCTGACCTTTTACCTGATATTTGGAAACTGGCAGTGAAATATTATAAATGTTCCTACATTGCATCTGATTTGTCGAAGTCATAGCAATAATCTGTTGTAACAAGACAAAGCGTGCACAGCCACACTAGTTACTCTGTCTGTGAATGATACAATCAGCATGCTAACATTCTCACAATGACAATGCTAACATGTTATTGTTAAGATGGTTCACCATCTTATTTTACTGTGTCAGCATGCTAACATTCGCTAATTAATACTAAACACAAAATCCTGCTGAGGCTGAGGCATTGGTTTGCACTAATGGGCCACATCAACATTGCATGCACCTTTTTCTTCTCTCCAGATATGCCGAAGATTAAATGGCATCAGGTTTACCAGCTGTAAAAGTGCCAAAGACCGGACATCCATGTCTGTCACATTAGAGCAGTGTGCCCTCCTACGTGATGAACACCAGCTCAGCAAGGATTTCTTCATCCGCGCTCTGGACTGTATGCGGAGGTAAGTAAGTCATGAAAATAGTCGATAGTATAAAACTGTTATGGGTGCAAGTTATTGTTCCAGCCACTCCCTGTTGTTCTGAGTCATTTGATGAGCCAGTTCAAATAGAATTACAAAAAGGCAGATTTTTCAACCTTCAGCCTGGTGTTATGTACCTGTAAGTGAAAACTCTGAGAAAACTAATGAGTGAACCTTGAGAAAAGATAACTTTGTCAAATTACAGTATCAAAGGTAAAGAGTAAACTTTAATGCTCAGTGCCTCAGTTACTCTGAAAAACAGCCAGTGAAAACTGTTAATAGTTCATTCTCTCGAGTAGCTAGAGTAACTAGGACATTGCTTTTACAAAAGTATTTTCTGGATGCGAAACATAAGTGAGCTGGCGGCATCATTTTCAGAGATGGATATCTCCAAATCTCAGCACATAAAACCGAAACTATCTGAATGATCAGACACCACTAGGGGTAAATGGGAAAATGTGGAAATATATATATTTTTTGTAACTTACATGAACTGACTCTTTTATTTAGTAGTAGCTGAGTTATTACGTATGTTATTATAGGCACCTGGTTAAAGTCATAACCTGCACCCACAACCTGCTTCTATGAGCAAACGCTGACACCGTCCATTGCACACTTGAAAGGCATTTTTGTCTGCATCTTCTCCTCCCAGCTCAAAACATCATCATGTTTTCCCTCCACCATCACCACCTTCCCTCACATTCAAGGGCAGTCACGCATGTTCCTATCAGTGCTGCAGGCACACTGCTGCCTTTAATGTTTGTGTTTACCAGAAGGGAAAACATCTACATCTACATCCGTCTAAATCTGATAAGGTGTAACTTTAGATCTTTTTTTAAGGCTGCTGGTGAAGTGCACATCTGAAATGCCTGTGGTAATGACCTGTACAGGCCAGCTGATGGCAGCTGTGTTAGAGGAGTAAGAGGAGAAAACAATCCATGAAGCAAAGACACAATTACAGTCAACCCAGTGCATAACAACTGATCACAACTCAATTGCTTAATATATTCCACAACTAACCAGGTGTAATTATAAATTGGTATAGGCTTATTCAATTGCCACAATTTACAGTTAAACAATAACAAAATTTTCATATCATCAAAATAAGCCAGAGTATTAGTTAACCATTGCAACATCTTAAAAAATATTTATGTTAATTTACTGCATCTCCAACTAATTTAATGTACATATTGTAGACAACAAAATTCTTTTCTCTCTCTTTTTTGTCATTGTGGTCATTTTCAAAAAGTTGTGAAAAATGTAGAACTGGTTCTGAGAAAGATTGCAGCATCCTGCAGCAACATGGCATTGCTTATTTTGAGTATTTTCTGTGTGGTTACTTTATGTGATGCAAGGTTTTCGTTCACCAAACCAAATTCCTATCAACTAGTACGATTGAAAAAGCGGTAAAACACTGAATCAGAATCTTGACTCTAAAAATATTCAGGTACAATGCACTGCATAGTAAACAACTGAAAAGGCAGTGGTTATAAAAGGGCTAAAGGACAATCAGTCCATTTAATAAATAAATCTTCACCCAAATGTTTGATACATCAAAAACAATGAAGATTGATCCATTTATGGTCACTGTTTACTGTATATTTACTATACGTTTATCACACATTCATGTTTTTACTGCTTATTGAAGCGTGATGTTGGCCGATCAGTGATTTTTTTTGTTGAGAACAGTGGCTATTAAACCTTAATATTTGATTAGACTTTAATCTGATTGATTTAATATTAATTTAGTGTTGAACTTAGGTGAAAAGGTGCAATCCAAAAAAAACTTCACTTTGGAAATTAGAGACAGGTAAATAAGACTATCCAAATTGGGTAAAGTAAAATCGTGATGTAAACTGCCAAATATTTTTGCTGACGCATGCAGGACAGTCTTTTACTGGAATTAGTTTGGATTTAATATGTAGGCACAAAACTAAGGCGGTGGAAAGTCACAGGTTGCATCTACAACATACAGAGCAGCCTCAGCAGTGATTTAAGGAAACTGAGCTTTTTGCAGTCAAAGGAAGCTGAGCACATTTGTCTCATCTTTGTAAGTTAATTGTTTTACCGGAATAGGTTTGTTGTTTGTCCTGAATAAGAATAAGAAAGGCTTTCATGTCAGTGATTAGACAGGCTGGACCAGTTTACTCCATTGTTATTCTGTGGCTCTGAGGTTTTGCACAGCTGCATGTGACATAAATTACTGGTAGTGCACATCTACAGCAGCATTTTAACATGAACGTTTTATCGTTGTGTTGTATTTTACGTAGCGTGCAGTTTTCATTGACATAATCTTCTGCTCTGTACATGCAAAAACAGTTACATAGTTATTACATAGTGTCTTTTAATCAGCTCTATTATTCTCATCAGTCCAACCATCAGGTATTTCATGCATGTTGTTTCTGTGACTCAGCTAAAACCTCTGGGCATGTGCTTGTCTTTCTTGTCTGTTTATTAGAGCCTGTTTATTATCATGTGTTTCTTATATGTATCTCTGACCCTTTAATACCATTTATTACCGTGATATGTAGTCACTCAGTACTCACTTTCCTAGACAGACTGTTACTGCTGCAGTGACTGCACTGAGTATATGAAGTGGTCTACTGTCTCTAACAGTGAAATGAATGAAACTCTGCACTTGTCGAATGGTGCTGATTATCTCGAGGAAACCATTTTCACTGTCTGATAAAGATGTTTTGAGTCCCACCATCAGTGATTCAAGTCTGTCATTACAACAAAGTGTTAATGAAGTGAAACTCTATCCAAAGGGAAATCAATACTGGAAAGCAAACACATTCCAAACCAAACCTGTTCAACCACAACCGTAAGCATGAGTCATGTACTCTGGACTCAAGTGAATGCATAGCAGCTGCAACAAATGGGATGAAAACACATTCTACATAAAACCTGCACTGCTAAATTTTCATCAAGTTTGCATGCCTCCTTCCTCCATCTTCAGTCAATCAAATCATTCATTACATGGCTTAAAGTGCAACTTGTCATGAGCCTGTTTCTCACATTTCTGCTCCTTCCATCACTGCCTGCTTGTCTGTGGCTTTTTGAGGCAAAATCTGTACTAATGGCTCTGTCTAAGTTGGCCTTCTGGCACCAGCCTGATTGGGCTCTCAAGTGATCAATCTGTGATAGAAGACCCACTTAGACAGTATCTCAACTGTACTAACACCACAGTGTTTTGATCTATCTCTGGTCGTTCTGTTTCACTCTGATGGGCGCCCCTGCAGTCAGCTGACCCAGGGGGACATTGGGCAGTGGGAGGACCCTGAGGCCGGCGCCGTGACAGAGAATAAACCGGCGTCTCGACACTTTTACCCCATTGCCCTGCTGCTTGTTAGCTCCCACTTACTGGTTGTGTGGCTCATTTTAAGTCTTGTTTTTCTGCTTGCAAAATATCAATAAATTGCTGACAATGCCATCTTTACTCACTTCCCTTTTCTGTGTTTGCTGGTTATTCTTTATTGAGTGGTGGTACTCTGATTTAACTGGCTTTCTCATGTTAGGGTAACTGCAGTTGCTGTATACAGGGCATTAATCCCTGTTCAGGCTGCCGAGGACTCGGGGAAATTGATTTTAATCAGATCATATTAAGTAACATAACTGGCAATTTAAAGTTTACCCCTTCCTGATCTACGAGGAGTCTTTTCTGAACTGTTAGTTCTTAATGTCTGATTCGGATAAACTTTCGCAAGACTAACATTAATATCAAGTTCACACTAACTGAATACTAAGTGCAAATACAATATGCAGTGGGGAAAGTGGTTTCTGACTTTTTCGACCTCACTGTTCGTAAAGTTCATTTTGACTAGCAGACATCTCCACTTTAAGATAAGCCTAAAAAAATCTTGATGAAAATAAACCGGTCACAAATAAACACAGTTTATTTTAAAAAGCCTTATTAATGTCCTCAAATAGCTGGGTTTTGTTTTCTTAAGCAAATGTCACTCAAACAGGCAAACAGGATTAAACAGTGCATTTGTTGAGGAATACCAGTGAGTTTTTTCAGTGTACATAGGATTGACTCAAACTTTAGTGTCCATTAATTTCATCATCATAATGACAGACATAATGTCACCCAGGGCAGCAGTCTGGCTCACTGATGTGTTTTAAATATTTTTGGACAGTGGGGCTTTATGTCAAGGAGAAATGAGAAATACACAATTTGGATACACAAACAATAGTTGTTAGTAGGATCAATTCATTATTGCTTTTGGTCTTTTTAGTTCTTGATAAGGAAAGTACAGAATATCGCCAGCCTTATCCTTTAACTTGTAATATTATATAAAACAGCTGATGTGGTACATCAAAATTTGAGTTAACTAACAGAAGCAATATGTGAAAATGATGAGTCAAGTTTTTTTTAGAGAATTATATTCCTCAAAAAGGGAGGCACATAAGAGATATACACATGTTCACTTTGAGATTAGGTGTAGGTACAATACCAAAATTTGCAAATGGATGTGCTTTGCAAGAGTTTAAAATATGTTCATCTATTTCTGCAGCACAGTTGACATGCAAATATATCACATCAGAGGTTTCTCAGTGTGCCAAAGACAGCTGAGGTAATATCAGCTGAAGCGGAGTAAACCACTCTTCGTATTTTGCTTTATTAAGGCAGAGCAAATTCCATTTACTTCCTCCAATAATTGCTATAGAGACCTTTACACCTTTGGTGCTTTTCAGTCTTTCCATAGGCAGACAATGTCTGCCCAACTCTGTAATTTTTTTTTACTGTCTCTCTGTCTCTTAATTGCTCAGTCACAACTCCACAGTGTGTTCTGTGTATCTGTGTGAGTGTTACTCTTGGCAGATTTCAATCAAATTACTAATGTGTAATACAAAACTATAACAATCAAATTAAGAAACCTTAATTTTACTCTGGTGCTTTTATTTTGTAGACAAAATCGCTACAAAGGAAGTGAACTGTTTCTGCTATGATGAAGATGTATTGTGGAACCATGCGCTGTTGTAACTGTCATTCACTCTCAACGTGGATAAAAGTATAATAAGAATCTCAGGTGGGAGGAGATTCTCTATTTAGATATATGCCACAGCTTAATGTGAGACTCTCAGTTCAATATTGAAAGGTAAAAAAAATCAGATTATCAAAATAATCTGGCGGCCCAGACATTATTGCTGGCGGGCCAGTTTTGGCCTGCGGGCCACCTGTTGCCGACCACTGCTATAGATCTTCCTTCTCGTGGTTGGAGAGTTGTTCAGTTGCCTTTTTAGGGCTGTTGTGAACTTCTTAGTGAGGATTGGCTTCTGTTTGGCTACTCTTATCATAAAGGTCTGATTGATGGAGTGCTGCACTGATGGTTGCCCTTTTGTACAGTTCTCCCATCTCCACAAAGAAACTCCTAGATCGTGCATCTCATTTATAGTGACCTTTGGGTTCTTTCTTACCTACCTGACCCAGGCTCTGCTTCCCTGATTACTCGGTTTAGCTGGTTGGCTAGATTTAGGAAGAGTGTTGGTAGTTCCAAACTTCTTCCATTTCAGAATGATTGCAGCTGATGTGCTGTTAGACACTTTCAATGCTGCTGAAATTTTCTTGGAGCCTTTCCCAGATCTGTGCCTTTACAAAATCCTGTGTTGCAGGTCTATTGACAATTCTCTTAACCTCATGCCTTGGTTTTTACTAACATCATCAGATGTGAGACCTTATATAGACAGGTGTGTCTTTCCCTAATATACCAAAGCAACTGAATTAAAGTGGACTCCAGCCAAGTTGCAGAAGCATCTCAAACACGACTGATATAAGGGGGATGTACCAGAGCTAAATTGCGAGCATCATAACAAAACGGTCTGAATACTTTCTTCAATGGGAATTTCCCATTATTGATTAAATTTACAAAAAAAAAAATTTTTTTTGTTTTTGTCATTGTGCTTTATTGTGTGTTGATTGGTGAGGGAAACATGAATTAAATCCATTTGAAGATGAGTTTGAAATATAGCAAACTTGAAAGGGTCTAAACACACGAGTTGATTCATGTCTAAGGTATTTTTAGGTCACAGTGGTGGTGGGGGTGTTATACTGGATTGCCTTTTCAGACACGTTTCACGTGTTTTTTTTATTGATTCTGCTCCAGCACACTGGATTTCCAACACTGTTCATCTACTTCAGATGAGAGTTATTACTAAATTCAAAACTGAGCTGTCATTAGCTTTATACTGTGCCCTTTATCCCTAGAGTCAGTTTCAATGGAGCAGAGGTACACTTCCTTTTCAGAGGCATATCTGTTATTGTTTCCTGTACACTTGTCCTGTCATGTGTCTGGAAATCTAACCCTCTGAATTTTTTCCCACACCACATTGCACCTTTAAATAGAAACACAATCATTGATATATGACTGAAGCATTAGCAGATATTAAGTAATACAGAGTCAGGGTACTAAAACCTGAATAAATGAGGCAGGTTGTCACTGAAATGTACTTTTTAGGATTGACATTGATTGTTGGTCATGTGATTATAATACCAAGTGTTCTAATTTTAAATCTTGAGGAGTACGTTTGTAAATGTAAAATGATCTGATGGTCTTGCTCTCACGCAATCCGCTGAAGCATAAAAAAGACAAACAGGAAAGTTCTTCACGGTTCCATTGAAAGGTGTTAAAAATACAACAGTTCATTTTGGTAGATTGACAAGCTACCTTTGTAACCAGACGGTTTAACCACACACCTATGACAAAGGTGTTTGCAGCACTATTCTCTGTTCTTGGGATTGACAGCAATCACTGAATTTTCTCTTTTATGTTGTTTGAAACAGGAAAGCGAGATGAAAATTAGTTATAAATTAACAGGTGATATTTTGATGATGTATGATTACATATGGTATTTTGTCCATCTAAGATGATACGTTCCCAGTGGATGTTTCATAATCAAATTGTTGGGTATCCTTTCATATTTCAGGGCAAAATTTAGCACCCTCAAAACTGTTTGCAATGAATATGGATCTGTGCTAAGTTGCTGAAAAGATGTGATTTTATCATTTATGATTGGTGCAGGATCATTTTTACACAATACATTATTTTTACACGATACATTATTGACATAGTTATCATAGGATGAAATATGAGGCATGTTCCAAATAGACTAATTATCATACAAATATGATGATAATCATATGTATACTTTATAATACATAGAACAAAAATTAATATTTTGGGGAGTCATCTTGTCTACAGACAAAATTCTGTTGTATTTTGGGTGAGAAGCCTCTTTATGCCTCCGCACCGGCAATAGCCAGGGCTAGACGAATTACGTTTTCTGGTTGTCTGTATTTCCCATTCTCATGGATGTGACATGTCAGTAACCCCCTAATGGGATTTCCTCAAATTTGGTAAAAATAATGGACTCAAGGATGAACTGATTAGATTTTGGTGGTCAAAGGTCACAAAACATAACTCACAAATTCATTTGCGAATTATGACATCATTTAATACAAATGTCTAATAGGATAAAATAATAATGAGTGATGACATTTTTTATCTGAATGGTCAAAGGTCAACTTCACTGTGACATCATAATGTCCTGCAAAAACACTTCTGGCCATTATTCAATGCTGTAACTCAGAAAGGGGAGATTGTGTTAATATGGGTGGTTGGCGGTGGCACACAACCACGAGGCAGTAACTCTAGTTTTAAGGTTTGTGTCTATCATTACAAACATCATTTAAAAACCCACTCATGTTCACTTTTTTGTTTTCCTTTCTGTTCTTCCCTCATTCCTCTTCACCCTCTTTATTTGGCCATCAGAGAAGGATGTCGGATTGAGAACGTTCAAAAGAATATTAGATGCAGGAAATATGCCTTCAACATGTTGCAGCTGATGGCCTTTCCCAAGTGCTACCGACCACCAGAGGGGACTTACGGCAAAGGTGACGCTTGAGAACTTAAGTCATGTGCTGCAGGACCAGATATTCTGTGTTGTCCAAGTACGAGATATGAAAGATTGTAAATGATAGTGAAAATGTTAAATTGTTCATAGTTTGTAACCAAAACAACTTGCAGGATGTTATATTGAGTTTTGTTTTTTTGTTGCTCTTGTATTTGAGGAGGATGAATATTCATTCGTCTCAGTTTGACAAACATGTGTTACTTGCAGAATTAATGCACTTTGTCTTTTTTGCCTTGTTTATGTTCCATGGTCTAAGTTTGACAGTGTGCATCTGCACACTATGTAAATGATTAATGTATGTTACTGACCTCAGGTCAAGAATGAATTTCCAATGGTTTGAATGGTATAAATATTGCTCTAGACAATGAATTTTGAAACAAAATGTTATGGCCTTATTCCATGTTTTGGATCTACTGAGCTTTACATGATGAAAGTGGACGATTCAAAATGAAAACTTGACCTTGTCAACAGGAGCTTATGCATGTCTGCTGTATCTGTACATTTTTATGGTATCACATATGCAGCTCCAAACTTTCCATATATTGTGTTTCACTGAAGACATATTTTGATTTAGTTGTCCCCTGGGGACATAAGTAACATACCAGTATTTTAAAGCAGATGTTGAATTCTGTTGCCTCTTGATAACTCATCACATTCTCTTACTGGTTGTACTTGAGCCTTTTCCATAATATTTTAATATCTCAAGGTACTGCCCAGTGAAACCACATGAAGTACACCTAGACCACCACACCTACACCATTTCTATATGCTATAAAATCTTTATTTTTTTATTTTAAAGTGATTTTATATTCTAAGGGTTAATACCTTGGACTGTAATGCATGTTTTAAATGTATTTGTTTTGTTACATTTACAGTTGCTTATTTAAAATTAAATAAAAGAATGGTTTGATGTGGATATTTGTGATTGTATCATGATAGTTTGTATACTACTGGTTTCACAGGTGTGCATTTAATTGAACAGGTAAGTAAACTTATACAGTAAATGAGCCATTATTTAATCCTTATTCTTATAATGTGTAACGTTAATATTGTTTGGTACATACTGAATATGCTCTGACAACAGAGAGATGGATCATGCTGCAGGAATGATTTTGACATTTCTACGGACATGCTGGTATTCATTGTGACTGCTGTGAATCCAAGCTGACTACAGGTGCTGTTCTCTGCATGAGCAAGATGTTTTGAAGCACAGTGTTATATTCAAATAACTAAACAGAATTTCTCAGCTACATATTGTTTTGCATGTTTGTGATAGGTCAGGGATTAGATGCTTGTGTTAAAATGATCATATCACAGATCACAATTAGTATACTGTCCACATGATGAGCAGAATGTACAGTTATTTTTTCTGTATTGAACACATGGTGCTTGTTTTACCTGCATCTTGTACCTTTCAGCTAACTTGCAGGATCAGGATTTGTCTCTTGACCTCAGGAAGGATCACTGCTTTGCCAACCTCCTCTACCAGATACTGGTACAGGTAGCTGACTTTTCATCATCATCATATCAGCGAGGGAATGGTAAATAGCAGAAACCATAATGTGATACAGTTCAACAGCAGCACAAATTACATCTTCCAAACATCTTTCTAAAACAAGCTGTGGCACCATTCAGAGTAACTTTAGCCCAAAATGCAGCCCCCACGTTTTTTAATAAGAAAGTGAAACTTGGCCCCACTTTCAAGGCAAACAGTCCTGAGGGATATCTTTGTAACATGAAAGCTGTTTTTCTATTTCTATTGTGTTACAAACCAATTACTCAAACTGGACTTCCTGGATCATATTTCAGGTCTCAATGGTCTCTGTAGCAACACGTCCTCATCAATACAGCCACACTACAGAGCAACAACTGGACAATGATCTGTGGTAAGATAATAATAAAGATTGAAGAAATAAAAAGACTATATAGTAGGTAAAATATTTTTTACTGGCAGTGGAGATAGTTGTGATACGGCAGTTCATTTGGACATACACTGTAAATTAGGTATTTCATTCAGTAGTGTTCAGCAGGGAGCTTAATAACATTATACATTCTTTATATACAGTGCATGCTGCTGCTTTATGCTGCTTCCTAATACATTTCTCAAAACTCTACAACTGAAAGTCAAATTTTGACAGTGACAGAGAGACTTCATCTGTGCAGTTAAAACAAATGACGGCCTGTTGTAGTACGGTCGTCCCATACATTAAACAGCTTTTAAAAATCAAATTTATCTTGGTCTATCTGTATTGTAAAATAATACATAACATTTCACGTGGACTCAAGGATGGCATAGTTTGATACCGTCTGACATAGTCACAATGTGATATTTACAAAATAAAAACAGCCACAATTCTTTACAAATATATACAAATACACATTTGTAGCTCACAGTATTTACATCATGCTACATTTTCCCCTGTGAAGTCATTTTTTCCAAAAGGGTATTTAGTCTGTCCAGGAATACTGTAATATTTTTAAGTGAGTATGCTTCACATGGCTGACAGCCCACCTTAAATGAAGAGACACAGTTGAACATAATTAGTTTTAAAAAGTGAAAATACAAATAAAAGCCAATATGACACTGACGCTTAGACATTTTGTGTAACTTAGTATGTTGTACTAATGGTAAAGAAATTCATGTATCGTGTGAGGATGCTAAAAACCATAAAGGATGATGATCCATGACAAGGTTTTTTGACAAAAAAAAAAATGCATAGATACACTGGAGATTTTGTTTACACTAGCTTTATCCGTGATTTTTAAAGGAAAGCATTTTTCAAACACATTTCAAAGAGGATTTTGTAAACAGGACTTACAGAGTTGGGATGTAGTTGATCACTGAAATTAAAGATGCATTGTGCTCTATCGTTTGGAACTTCTTCTTCATCAAGTACCATCATCAACTCTTTCACGTAACATTCGAGTGAAGCTCTTTCACAGTTCTCCTAGAAGAGACAGAAATGCCTCAGTATGGACACATACAGTGACAGATTAATTTCATTAATGAGTATAAATAAGAATTCCCATGTCTCTGTAGCTGTGTCATGTCATTGCAATGGTACTGATAACGACTCCAAGACAGCAGATTGATCATACTCGCAAGTCAAGAAATAATGTGAATTCTGTCTGTAGTAGATTTTTTTAACAGTACCACTTCTCTCCCAGCTCGACAGTTTGCTCTGTAATGATTAACCGAACGTATCTGCAGGCTTATGTCTATGTTGTGTGCCAGTTTAATGATGGTGATCACATGGCCTTAAAGCTGCAATAATTAATACTTTTGCATCAACAGCAGCTCAAATTACTACTTGTATTTGAAAGGGGCTGGTCATTGTGACAAACATGTACCTTTCAGGTCACTGTTTTAGTTTTCCAGCCTGCCTCTTTCCTATTTTGGCAACCTTTATTTTCAGGTGCAACAGGCAGCTGCTTCCAGAGAAGAAGCTTTAAAACCCACAGTTCACTACCTAACCAGCAAACAGCACACAGATGCCTTAGCAGTTTAGTAAACACCAAAAACAGCTAAAGCAACTTACAACTTACTTTAATGTCATTAATTGACGGAGCATACAGCATAGCATCAGATTTCTGAAAAAGGGTAAGAAAAAGTGAAAACAATAAATTAGACAAATAAGGGTCTTGATTAAAAAAAAAAAAAATACTTCACTACATATGTAATGAGGATACACTGCAGGAAAGTGACAACAAAGTATCAGTGAATACAAAATTGTGATGCCTCCTGCAGTATAAACAAATGGTTTTATCATAAGTGTTGAAAAAAACATAACCAAAGGCTTATTTTATTTGATACTTTCTCTCACCTTAATGCTTTGTTCAAGCTTCTTCAAGCAAATCTGAAAAAATTCTGTATCATCTTTAGAAGCTGCACACGTCGAAATACTCAAGAAGCTTTGAGAGAATGAAGAGACAGTGATTACAATACATATCAATTATAAGAATGTGGACATATTTTTGATGTTTTGGGTCTCTTGATCATTGAATGTAACAGTAGCCAGCTTTAACTAGTTACAGTGAAACATGTACTGTATGTGAATCACAGCGTTTAAAAATGTTTTCACACTACGAGTTGTAACTCACAGAGAGGCAGTATAATATGCACAGTCCATGGAATCTGTTGTTGCGCAACAGATCCGTGGTTGCAAGGAAATTTTATGGGAAAATGTTCAGTATTAAGAAGCCATTCATGGTGGTATGGATGAGTAACATCAGGTTATAAGAGTTCTTAGATGAAAGTTAATGTCTCTGTTAACTGCTCCCATGAAGTATACATGACACACTCCATTCTTCATTTCCCATAATCAGAAACAAAATGATGTTTTGCTGTTAATGAAAAAAGTTGAATATCAGACTTAACAGTGTGTTTTTCAGAGCTATGTTGTGGATAATAGAAACATGTCCCTATGTCATGATAACCAACATTTAACTTTATTTAAAAAAAACGAGTCACACACTGTATGCCTACCTCAGAACTAAGAAACAAAGCCACACCTGAGTTTTGTGGCTCTCTCGGCACAGGTTACAGGTTGACTGGAACTGGATGCCTTTCTAGAAATAATGAAAGGAAATGTTAAATGTTAAGGAAAAGTATGTAATCCTTCAGGTTATACTGTCAAGCTTGAATGTGACTGTAGACAAAAAAGTGCTAGTTAACTGTTCATTTTACATGAATTATCTTCAACTCATGAATAAGTCTCTGTTTTGCTGCGCTGTTACAGAAGGCAAGAGACCATCCTCTCTTTCTTTTTAACTGTTGACAGTGAGCTGCTGTAAAGCCTGCTGGTTCTCGATATAACAATTCTTCATGTTGTAACAGTAATTATCCTCAATCTGTCTCTCCAACCATGCCATGTTGGGTCCTTAAATGTGAGGGAAATTGGCCTGGAAAGTCCGTGAAGGGTGAAGTTGTTTAAGACAGTGTGGGAACCCTGAGTGCAACTCTTCACTATCTGTGATCAAACATATCAATTACAAGAACAACTCTGGAGCAACATCAATTTCAGATATCAATAATCTTGTTCGGGCCAAATAACATTCATACTGTATATTCTACTATAGACTAGAATCTGTGCTTTTACACCAAATGTTGCGATTGAAGTAGTTTGATCACATCAACCTGTGGCATATGGAACAAGTCTCTGGTAAGATAAGATATAGTCAGTAGCCACAATGGTGAAGTGGCTAAGTGGAGAACACAAAACATTGTAGCGTTTGCAGCTCCTTGTCTGAAAACGCCTTAACCCTTCATTGCTCCACCACACATCCACCTCAGATTAACAGTGATCCAAGCAACAAGATAATATCCACTGGCAGATGTACATCTCAATTTTCCCTCTCTAGTCCTGGGCAACTGGTCAGAGTGCATGAGCCCTGTCAACCTCAAAGGCATATGGGGCTCCATGGCAGCTGACTGTTGGCTGGAGCTCTTTTAAAACCCTTACACCCCTTTTTTAAATCTAGTTTCTTGGTGGAGGTGAGCCTGGCTGGATAACATGACCTCATCATGGCTATGACCCACCCTGTGGTTAAGCAGTTTGTTTATCAAGACAACATTTTGAGCCTCTGCAAAAGGTGCACCCAGACATTTTTAACAAATAACAGTATGGATCTTATGTGCTCTCTCACATCAAATGGAGACCAGATGGGGCCACAGCAGTGCATCTTATTTCAGATCCAGGGTTTTGTGGTTAAGGCTTTCCTCTCCTTCTTAATGTCAGAAAAATTTACAGTTTCCAAGAGCCAAAGATGGCAAATAGTTTATTTTTTCTAGATTTAAAAGTTCAGCTCCCAGATATATTCAGTTTAACGTCAGACAAGGAAAGCACGCAATCCTCACATTTAAGAGGCTAGAGAGTAAATTCTTGCTCACCACTTACTTCCAGGAATGATTTAGCAGTACACATCTCTGGCGGCCTGTTAGAGGGCCACCCTCACTGTGGTTACATCCAAGAAACTTCTGTTTTCATTATGTTCACGGAATGCAAGTCTGGTCCCCAACAAGGCTTGGCTTTGTAATGTGATTCCAACATGGCAAAGGAATGACACAAAGTCTTTCTGGAGGCAAAACTATTTTGCGTCTGTTTATGGTAATTTTGCATATCTTTGTGGTGATTCCCAAATTCCCAGAACCAATGGTGATTCAAATGTTTTGTTATCCAAAGATATTCGCTTTTGTGGGGTTTGATTGCTTTGCTCCGAAGCAGCAAAAACTGCTTGCTGTAAAAGATAAATGTCACTCGTATTGTGAATGATGATTAGTAAACAGAAAGCAGCACAGCCCAGCTCATTATCACAGCAACACTGTTTCGAATAAAATGATAATCAGGTTTATCAAATCAAATGACAATGTATCACTCAATTTTTCAAATTTCATCACCTCTTTTATTCATTTGTAAGCATTTTCATCACTTCCATTTTTGTCAATTGCCAATTTTCTGAAATGACGAATGGTAAACCTTGCGTTGAGAATGATGAATAATGAATGTGAGACAGGGGAAATGATGAATCATGGTTGTTATCATATCATATTACAAATGTTTTAAAGTGATCATATCACGTGACAATGTATCACTCCGCTCCGTCCTTTCACCTCCATCATTTCATTTTTGTAACCTCCACCCAGCATGGATTTTAATATAGCTAATAAATCAAACACGGAAAAATCCAGTCTCCACCACTATGAAAAGTTTTAAATGATGTTTACAGCTTTTATCAGTGGGCATCCCTTTAACCATTAAAGACCTAGTCCACAACAACACGCCGCTTTTAACTTTTATAATTTGTACCCTAATTAGTTTAGATTCGCTTTTTTTGTCAGTTAGTATCAGGTGAGAAATTATGAGCCCGTGAGCTTGATAAAATTGTCAGGATATTAGACCAGTTGCATGTATTCCGCACGGGCCATTCTGAGCCTATTTATAGTCTGGACACAGCAGCTGCAACTGGACTGTGGCTGTAGCTGCTGTGCTTTTGAATACATTCTATTTAGTGGCATTCAGTCGAGGTTATTTTTCAAATAACGTAACAAAACCATTTCAAAAAGCCCCGTTTTTCAATTTCTGATTTTCGTTTCGAAATAGAAACTCCACTGAGGCGAACACATTATTCACAATCACGAACGCAAGACGAACTTATATATATATATATATGTGTATATATATGCACGGCTGGTAAATAGTACCTGCCATGCCGCCTCTTTATTCTCACCCACCTGAAACAGCTGTGTCTGTTGTCACTTGAAGTTTGAAGTTTGGCTGATCTTGGTATTTACCGCCTGCAAACAGGGGGGGGAGCTTGTTGAACCAAATCAACCTCCTCTGCACAACTGAAAGTGAAACTTCACCGGTGACTGCCCTGAGGTTTTGCTTGGTTTTAACCAAATTACTGTGATGGTTGACGTTTCACCATCTGCGGCACAAATGTCTTCCCCTGGGCCCACGTGGATCCCCGGGATGACACACCTCCGATCATTACGCACGATTGTTTCCTGCGGGTGTGAACTTTGACACCGTTGTACCTTAAATCAAAACGACACCCGTACTCCTACATGTCCAAACCTGAGGTAAGTAACTACAGGTCAGTTTCACCTCTGCCACCCACCCTAGACACACACACACACACATACGCACACACACGCACACACACGCATCAGCTTACCGCTCGCTGGTCTCGGGGGCATGTGAGCTGGACGAGGACCACCGGGACCGGAGTCATGAAGTCTGTCATCTGCGCAGTGGCAGCGATTGCTCTCCTATCCGGCGCAGCAACAGGCCAAGATCACATTTTTGCATTTCACTTATGCTAATAAAGCTGCGCTGCCTCATTGGCTTGTGTCCAGTGTTACTAACTCATGAGTCGAGCGTCAGTGCGGTCCAGATTTCGCCCAAGTGATCGACTCACACATACGCCCTTCTCCCGTCTTGTTGAGCTGAAGTTCACTCCTCCTCTGATTCGTCACTTTGTTACACACCAGTATGCGTCAGGGAAGACATTAAGCCCAGACATTAAGTAACATCCACTCACATCAAAATACTCATTCAAAAGGTTTTTTTTTTTGTTTTTTTGTTTAATGGCATATTTAACGCAAACACGTTTCAACAAAAGCAGCAGATTACAAGGATCAGGGCAACTATGTGAAGTTGTTTATGCAGCCTTTGTGTTGCACTCAAGCAGAGTAAACTATAGTAAGCTGCAGAGTTATTCCAACACATTCTACAGTTACACATCATGATCAAACTTTTAATTGCACACTGTTACCAAGGCTTAATTACTAACCATACGGTGCTGCCAATTGCCCTGGAGTCCCAGAAGTCCCCTTAATCGTCATGGGGAAGTTGGTATGTGGTGATCTCACTAACTGTAAATTTGTTTGGGAATGTACACCACTGAAGCCCGATATAAACTCTGATAAGGGCCTGAATTTGGCAGTGTTGGGCAGAAATACATCCCTTAATAATGCATTACAATCATGTGATCACGTTTTACAATAACAAGTGGTGTAAGGGATAACAGCTTGAAATACAGTAGTTACATACAGCTACTTATCACTGTAACACTTTGTAACTTTGACTTTGACATTTTGTGGATTTCTTTGCCACCTTATCGAGTGTTAGACAGTGGGTTGATATCAGTTTTGTCTCTGCATTGAGCTAGCACACGCTGGCCAGAAATAATTAGAACTAATGGTTAAAACATTAACCACATGTGACAGTCGTGTTTGACCCTGATGTTTTATGTTGAAAAACAATGAAGAGATCATTTAAAGAAAAGTTTGGAGCAGAAACTTAAAGGACCAGTGTGCAGGATTTAGTGGCATCTAGCGGTGAGGTTGCAGATTGCACCCAACTGAAGACCCCTCACTCCTCCCTTATCAAGTTTGTAGGAATACCCACGGAGGCCTTCAGGTAACAGAAAACGTGAAAGGCCCTCTCTAGAGCCATTGTTTCGTTGGTCCACTCTGGGCTACAGCAGAAACACGGTGGTTAGGCTCTGTGAAAGACGACCCACTCCCTATGTAGACATGAAGGGTACATTCTAAGCTAATGAAAACACAACAGCTCAGGTGAGTATACCCAATTCCTTAAAGTAAAGTATTGAAGTAAGTACAGAAGTTTAGGTATTGTATCACTGATACTGATACAAAGCCCTTGACATACCAGCTGAATACACATATTCTTGAGGAATTTTCATTTTTCGTGGAAAGTCCCTCCACTGAGGATCATTTGGATCTATGGGACTGTGCGCTGCACCGCCAGACACTCCAGTCTCACCCTCAGCCTGTCTTAGTTCAGGCAGCAGTCCCGTCTAATTTAAGACCAGCCAGGGAATCAGCAGCTGTTTCCTCTTCCCCCTCTTCCTCCTCCTCCTCATCTTCCTCCTCCTCTTCATCCTCCTCCTCCTCCTCATCTTCCTCGTAGTCATCATCCTCTCCGTAGTCATCCTGTTGGTCTCTGCCTCCAGAAGCTACGTTCTTCCAGTACGAGTCATACCCTGACGCTCCATCATAGTAATCGTCATCGTCATCTGCACCAGCCTGGCGGCCAAATTTCAGCGTGCGAGCTGCAGAAAACACAATAAGGTCTTAAAGCTGAGGTTTACAGCTCACTGTAGAAAGCATTTAAACTAAATCAAACAAACTATTTTTCTTTTTTTCCTGTTTGGTAGTTACTTTAATTCTGGTATTAGATATTAGATGATACAAATGTAAATATTGTCTGACTTTTTATCTCAAACCTCGTCTCAACCTTCCATACAGATAACAGCCAAATAACAGTGAATATCTGTGCTATCATGAGGCTAACAGGGTCTGTGATTAGACACATTTCACTGTGCATTGTTTACGGTCAAATCATTTTTTCCAAGGTCAAAAATTAACTTTCAAGCTCAATCGGTTACATCATGATATACTTTGATTACACTGCAATTCTGCAATGTTGACACAAGATAAAGATTAAACAATGTGTCAATATCACAATAAAAATCTGAATAAAAAGGAAAATGAAGAACAAAACAAGAGCCAAAGCCAGTAAGTAAGACATTGTTCAAGACCAGATCAAAAATTTTGAGGAAATTTAGAGCATTTTATCTGGAAAAAAAAAAAAATTCTCAAAAATGTCCCTGTCTTAACACTCTCTGTTTCGTTTTTAGAATAATGATTCGGCAGGGAAGTTGAGGCAACATCAACTTCCTCCATATGGCAGCTTTACTGGAACAAAAACAACTTTCAGTCTGTTGACCGCTGGTTTGTGTAACACTCACTGGACATGCTGAGGTCTTTGGTCTCCTGCGTCTCATGGCCGCACTTGGGACATGGTGGGGCTTTCCCCTTCTCCTGTTTGAAGACCTTACTCTTGGCATGATCATCACAGTAACAGGCCTGAGAGGACAGAGGTGAACTGAGGTTTAAATCATCACATGGAAATATTGAACAGTGGCTTCAGAAAGTTTCACTTCACAAACACTTTATCTGGCAGGCACTGCTCATCACCAGGCTAACACCATCCTCACAGTGTAGCATGGTGGTGGCAGCATGATGCTATGGGGGGCTTCTCAGTATCAGGGACAGGGAGACTGAGGGGAATTGAGGGAAGGACGAATGCAGCCAAATACAAAGAGAAGAAGAAGTCCTGCTCCATGCGACCTGAGACTGGGGTGACAGTTCACCTCTCAGCACGACAATGACACAAAGCAAACAGTCAAAATTCAAGACTGCAGCCAATGGAACATGTGTGGAGACAACCTCAGATTCTTTCCATCCAGTCTGACCGAGCTTGGGAGGATCTGGCCAGAAGTATAGGATAAACTGCCCAATCCGAAAGGGGCAAAACTTATAGAGTCTTTCTACCGTAAAAGCATATTTTCACTGTCATTATGATTTATTAAGTGAAGACTGCAAAAATTGCAGTTTTATCCATTTACAGAGGATAAAAATTGACCACTTTTTGAAGCCACTGAGTATCTTAACATGGTTTCTATTTTTGTTTGAACTATGGGAATAAATTCCAATAACTGTTCAGGCCTGTTTAGACAAGTCAGGTCATTCATCCATATCTAAACAAACTTAATAGTTCTTCCTTTCCTCTTGTGTCGTTTACAGAGCTCCTTGCCTGACCCCAGTCATTTCCCCACACACATGCTATGCAGGAGCAGAGGGATACTTGGTGATCATCACATGCAGGTTTTTTTTCACTTTCACGTTGCACTTTCTGTTTTATTTATTGTATTCTTCTTTGCTTTACTTGTTGCACTATTCATTTTAATGTAAATAATATTGTATGAACCTGTAACTAGATGTGCTATCTCAGAAAAATTGCTTTTCCTACTAATGCCATCATAGGCCGTCTTGTCTTTACAACCACTTTTGCACTTGCAACTTTAACCCTTATACCCATAATCCTTAAATGCCAGAAATAACTAGCTTTTTTTTCAGTTCAAGGATCACACAGCAACATTTTGACCCAGTAAAGAAGGGGAAAAAAAAGAAAAACAATCTTCTGGCAGCAAATTCAGCCTCATCTGAGCAGTCCAGTTTTATCTGACTGGAGCAATCTCTTGATGGAACTTTACTAAATTAATCACTGATGTCAAACACGTTTCCTACGTTCCAGAAATTATTCCTGTTAAGGGGCAAACTGAAAGCAAATGTGAATTCAGTTGAAACTTTATTTGACTCTTCCTGTTCAGTTAGGAGATGCCGGTTGTTATTGTTTGCTTTAGAAAGAATGGAGATGAGCTGATGAACTTTGCATCAAAATTGCATTATACATACAGGTGTTTCTATCATCTTGTCCATCCCGTTTATATAAATAAGGGTAAGCCAAATAACAAACGCCTCTCTGTATAACACAATACAGTACAACAGCAACAAAAGAATCAACACCTGTCTAAAACCTGAACATAATAACCTTCATGAAGAAGGACTTATTGCAGCACTGTTGTATCAGGCTGCATTAGCTTTAGGTAGGTGTAGTTAATAAGCTGCTGCTCCCCTCACCTTACAGCGCAGGCACGAGTGTTGTCCCAGTCTATTACAGGAAACACCTAAAGTGGAATGTGAGAAAAGGGCAAAAAAAAAATAATAATCACGTTTTCTCTGGTGCACAAATAACCTCAAGATATTATCCTCTGGAATACATTCACTTAAACTTTCCAATTAACCACAAAATGGTAATGATTGACAATTTGTAAGATGTGCAATGGAAACTCAATGACTCACACTTGAATGTTTCTGCCTGGAGGATTTGGCAGCTTGCCTGGTGCTCAAACTGATCATCCTCACACAAGAAGTTTTGACAGAAGGAACAACGGAAAATTCTCCCTCCTATTCAGACAGTTAAACGAGGCGGTGAGAATTTTTGTGCGACACTGATGCGACCCGGTGAATTGAATCAAATGTGTGAGGTCTTACCATGATCCCAGACGCTGCGCTCGCACTCGATGCAGTCTGCATCAGTCAGGGGACATGCACAGGCGTGAGTGCTTAGACATTTCCTTCCGTGGCACACCCAAGCTTCACAAAAGTCACATACTGCCCCCTTATGATAAATAAGAGATTTAAAAGGACAAAAATAACAGTTTGAAACACCTTTTTTTTTTTCCAAAGGCCTCTGTCTAAACATTAATTAATTGACCTTGGTTTGCAGGTAAATTAAAATTTTGCACAAAGCTTTTTAATTCATGCTGAATTATGAAAGCAAAATGCATCAGCAAGACATATTCACAGAGCATTGGCCAGTCATTCCTCACGTAATGTACATCCTGAACTCGTTTTATATCATTATTCTGCTGCACTATCTGATACTACTTGGTCCGTGTGTTACTCCCACATCACTGACGGTCAACACTAAATTATTAGGTCCGGATTGTACTTGCGCAACACTGCAATACTATACAAAGTGCACAATGTGACAGTGGCAAAGGGTGATCATGGGTAATTCCTCTCTACTGATAACAACTTTATCAACGCTATGATGGACATTATGAACACAATTAGCACACGTTCTAAAGTTTCAAGATTGCTAGAGTTTGTACATATTGCTTGTACAATCTCATTCATGTGGTGTTTGCCCGTTATATTGTATTTGCATTTTTATTGGACACCACATCTACCTGGTATGATACTGACCGACCCCTATTCAAGATCACTTTTATCGTCTTGTGGAAAATATTTTTTGTTTGTTTTGGATTGAAGTAATTGCTGTATGAGGCACAGACATGGCACTGTAAAAACATACTTAAGGAATAAAAGCACACTTGCAAAATCGTTATCAAGAAACTTGGTCTTATATTACTGCAATAACGGACAGGTCACAACACAAAGAGGCGTTCCTGCCATGTGAATGCGTCAATTCAGAAAGGAAACTTACCACCATGGCCATCCCGGTACTGTGGATCCCAGGATGTTTGACAACACAGTCTGATGACTTCATGCACTTGGTTTTGCCTACAACAAAAACATTTGAAATAATATAAAAAGGTGTCACGGCCTATTTTAATGCCAATGTGGTGAAATATGATGCACAAAATTTGACCATTATACTTTTAAAGGTTTAAAGCCTGGTGATATTCCATATTTGACTTATTGCCAAGAAATCCCATGAAAAGACCATAGATTGAATATAAAGATATAATTAGCCTCAATAACATCACCCCCACTGGTGACTTACATATAAATTCACCCCCCATACAGTTGCCATGAAGGGAGAAATTAGCTGTAGCTAGCTAATTTGTACCAGGCTGTAAACATGTTTATTTCTTCTGTAAAGTTGGACATTTTAAAAGAGTCTATGGGGATTGACTTTTGGGCCCAGCCTCAAGCAGCCTTTCGAGGAACTGCTGTTTTTGGCACTTCTGTGATGGCTTCATCTCATTGGCTTTTCATTTCATTGTTTTCAATGCTTGGAAAAGACCGCTTGGAAAAGACCAAAATCAACAATGAACTGATCCCTCTTACACAAGCTGTGTGTGTAGCTAAAACCAAAGACATTTCTCCGCAGCACAAACCTCTACCACTATTGTTCAAAAACAGTGCATTGGAAATCCACACCGTTGCACTGACTGACATGTTGACTCATTGTGATGAACACTGGCATTCTAACCATCCCACTGTAAACACTTACCAGAGCATCTGCTGCTGATTTTGCTAAAAAAAAAACTAGTCTTTTTTCAACATGAATGATTATATCTGTAACCTGTCTGTAGAGGTTTGTGTCTTCGGGAGGAATGAATGGGCTTGTGGCTGACTGTCACAGATGTCAAAAAGACTTGAGACTGATTTGTCAGAGGATTTACAATGATGGCAAGAAAAAACATTTGTTAACACACATATGAACACAGCAGTTACTCACCACACTGGGCGCAGACAGGCAGCTTCTGCACTGAGTTACAGAAGTAGCAGAAAGCTCTGTTCTTCTGTTTTCTAACAGGCGCCATTACATAGAAAAAATGTTTGTTAACTGGATTAGCAGAGACATGTCTACTTGTTCTTGTATCTGAAAAGGTGTTCCATAGTAATGCAGTTACTTACCTCTGACATTTGTCACACTCCTACAAAACAGATCACAATAAAGTTCAATTAGTTAGGAAAAATAGTAGAACTTAGGATATGATACTTTAGCACTAACTACCATGATGTATTATCTACTTGCCATGTTGGAGTTGCAGGGGTGTTTGGCCACATCAACATTGTCCCGGTTGGCTCGGATCTGTTTCTCTCGCTCTTTACGACTCTCCGCCTTTTTCCGTGCACCGGTTTTCTTTTTAGGCATCTCTGGTTTCCGCGGGCAGATGTTTTTACTGAGCTGTCTGCAGGTTTCACCTCAGGTTACCTGCGACCACAGAACTCGACCTGATGGTGGAAGGAAACAAGCTAATCTGTGAGCAACTCAGCTAACTTCAATTTTTTTTAAAAGTTTCTGTCATTAAAGAAGTTAGCACTGAGACCAGTCGGCAGAGTAGATCGCTGACACATCTTCTGCATTATGAGGCTATCACGACAAAAGTTTGTAACGTTCAGTGCCATGTTGGTTAGCTATTTAGTTACTAAACACGCAGGGTCACATGGTGAGCAAATGACAATGACTCCACCCAGAACCGTTTATATATAGTCATCGGGCTGTCTGGTGGTTACATTAATGCTCCTGAATGTTACACACAATGACATGTCATGACAGATTTACCAATCTCATTTTAACAATTATTTTACCGAAAGGATCAGCGGTGCGACAGCGGGTGGATCCGATCTGAAAGTCTGACCGGACTGAAACGTACCGCCGAGCGATTCGTTCCTATATTTCAGTTCCGTGGTCACTAAATGAAGCAGGTTTTTTTTGCACTTAAGCATCTCCACAGAGTTTTAACTACCAGGGACTTTAATGTTAGTGGCGAATAAGTTACTTACTTTGTTTATAATGACAAAAACATAAATATACCTTTAAGCTTGCTACTTTGGCAGTTAAGTTACACGTGTTAATAAGTCATTAATAGAATAGCCAGATAAAGAGAAAGAACATGTTATACAGTCAGACATATTCATTTAATGTGGACTCACAAGCTGTCAAATCAAAAGTTCTTCTTCTTTCTGTGAATAATGTTGTTTCTTAAACAGCGATGATGTGATGATGATGAAGAAAACTCCGCTGACACCGTCTTGCTTGTATATAAAGAGGTTTATTACAAAGAAGTCCAGCATCAAATCAAGCACCCTGGGTTGCCTGAGAGAGGAGTCGAAGCCAATGTGAATCTCCTCTGAACAACTGCTCTAACTCCCCATCTATATAGGCTGGTTGTTTTCGTGAACCTAAGGTAAAACATATGGTTTCTGTAAATACAGAAAAAGGGCTTGCTTACATAAGATGAGGGAGTCACCCATCTCCCAGTGGCACCTAGACCTTTTGACCTAAAACCTTTTAGCTAAGGTCCTTAAATCTTTTCACCCTAGTACCTTCTGACTAAGGCCATTAAATCTTATTGACCAGGGGACTCCTAGCTAAACATACCAAATCCATAAATTCACACAACATAACATACAGAACTTCAGATACTACAATAACAAGTCAGTAATTATCATTACTGTATTTATCACTATAGGTCATTGTGGAAATTCATTTACCCTAAGTATAGTCTATGCACTGTAAAGAGATGCCTGAGAATTACTGAGAATCGTTTCCATTTTACTCTATAAGTATCTACTGAACTTGAAAATGTAATAAATTTCACCATTTAAGTGCAGATTGAGTTCTGCAGCTGTTTGTAGGTAAGTTGGTGCATCCACTGTCTCCATTAAACAACTACATGTCTTACCCTAGGTGTGAGTGTCCTTAGTGACACTGGGCAAACAACTTATAGCACCACTGTACAAACATCAAAACAACAAGAAATTACAAACAAAAATGACCACGCACGGTGTTTTTTCATAAACAACTTCCAACTGTAAGTATACAAGCATCTAAAAGCATCTCAAGCTAATGAACCTGCATGGTCTTTACTGGATTCATTTAATAACAAGTTCTGCTGGTTTCATGTATCCATCTGTAGAGAGCTGATGAAGGGTTTTTTGTTTGTTTGTTTGAAATGTTGTATACAGTTTACATTAACTGGTGCAAAACACCTACAGTAGCCTGCATGCAGTAAGAATGAACTGTGATATAGGAAATGCAGACATATAAATGGAAATAATTTTGCAATTCAATTTTTAATTATTAATGCAAAGACAATAAAGACATTGGTTGATTGGCAAATTTTGTGATACTTTTGTTGCTATTTACCGTCGCGTGTTTAGATGCTTATAAAATGATATAATTTATAATACAGTATATTTTTTTTTAATGTATCAACAACTTAAACATTCATCAAACTCCAGGCTACTTACAAATACGTAAATATATTTCGTCTTGGCTTTTGACACACAAAGAAACATCCAGTAGCCAGTCTTTTGACGTCTATCATGTGCTATAATTTATAATTACAGTGATTCAATTTCTGTGCCAGTGTTTCACATGATTTATGGCTGCTTTCGTTAGTCCACATGCCACAGAGACACAGAGGCACCTTGCCAACGCCCAGGTCACATGTCGAGGAGCGGGGAGCCAATCCTGAGCGAGGACTGCAAACAGCTGACGATGAACAACAACACACGGCGTCGTCTCTCCGTGCAGGTGGTGCTGTGTAGTGGACTCCTGCACAGAGCTCACGAACTCTTTGTGCTGCTCGTCTGCGAGGGCTGGTGCATGGACCTGGCTTTTCCGCAAGGCTAATGCGTTTGCAACTTGTGGCTCATTATAAAATAAGCACGGGCCACGAGCTTTTCCAGTGAGGAGGACGCCCGGAGCTCGTCATCCATCCCCAGCCCGCCGCACAATGGCACCGTCGCTCATCCGAGCTTGCCGCAGTCTGGCTCTCTCGACGTGGCTGCTGTCGTTTTGCTTCGTCCACTTGCTGTGCCTGGACTTCACGGTTGCAGAGAAGGAGGAGTGGTACACGGCTTTTGTCAACATCACCTACCTGGACCCCGTCACTTCGGAAGTCAAGACAGAGAAAACCGAGTGCGGTCGGTATGGAGAGCACTCGCCCAAGAAGGAAGCCAGAGGTCTGGTCCTGGTGCCGTCCCTCCTGCAGGACAGACAGGCGTGCGACCCGCACGTCAGGTTCCCCCCTGTCTCTCACAACACCGCCTGGGTGGCGTTGGTGGCCGCGGGGAACTGTACCTACAGAGAGAAAATCCGTAACGTTGCAAATCTCAACGCCTCTGCAGTTGTCATATACAATGTGGGCTCCAGCAATGCCAACGACACCATAACAATGCCCCATCCAGGTAAGTGACAACCTGTCAACCACCAAATGAAGTATTTATCATTATTGTTCTTACCATTATTATTGCAGTCTTGTCTATTTTTACTCCAAGTCTCCCAAAATAGTTCACTGGCTGTGTTTATTTCTGCAAGCTGAACATCCATCCCACTACAGGTGTCTATCCAGTCATGTGTCATAGAGGCCTAAGAGCATTAATGTCATCTATCAGTTACTTCTTGAGTGTTGGACACCTCTCGCCAAGGTGAATGATTTTTATTTCCCCTGCTGCATTTGTGTTATCAGCTGAACAACCAGTTAGTTTCTTGGTAAAGTAGAAAACAAACTGACTCCCCAAATAGGCTACTGATATCCACTGGAAAGATCTGCCACATTTGCTAACTGGTTGTAGGATTGGGACTGTAAATGAAAGCTGTATATGCTATGTAATAGTTTACAGCTAACACTGGATAAAGTTTTTTTTTTTTTTTTTTAAGTTCAGATACATATGTCAAAACTGTCTAATATGTGTAGGCTATTCCTTACTTGGGGAGATGTAAACAGATATTTACTCTAAAAATTCAGTGATGTTGTCTCAACACAAGGGACCCTGAAAGAATTTTGCCTACATAAAAGACAGTATGACTTGGCGAACTCTTGTTTTAAATCAGGAACTATCTGATCCACAAGATTACAAATCTGCCCACACCACATTCAGTGCCAGCCTTTGGTACATGCACATCCATACACATCCAACAATCATCTGCAAAAGTTTGAAGACAGTACCTGTGCACTGCTACCTCCTTCCATATTCTTCTTTTACTCTACCTTGTGCATATACTGTGTATATGGATTTTCTAATAATTACTTAATACTACACATCATAACTTCCCTGTTTCATTGAAACTTCTTTCTCAGAGTTTATTTCCTATGCCGACACTGCATCAGTTTGACCACCTAAAGTATTACCTCTAATAACACAGTGGTATTAACACAATGTACATTATTTATCAGAAAAAAACATAGAGAAGAATAATCTACTTCTTGTGAAGAAGAAAAAGTACAAAGATTTATAATGAATACAGTATTACAGAATTTGTCTGAATGAGGCTTTAAGCACTCAGAAATGCTGACAGCTATGCACACTGTCAATCTTCCCAATAAGTGATGAGTAAGAAAATACTTTTCATTTAATTGCAGTCTTAGCATGTGTTTAGTAGCCACTGGTGAGATGTACCTGTTATTCTGGAAATGTTAGTACTGATTTATTACAAAGCAATAAATTATTTCAAAGTGTTTACAGTCACTGAAGAAGGTAAGTACAAATTACTTCCATGATTAAAGAGCATATGCACTTTAAGGGTAGCAGCTATTCAGTGGATGATTCTGTGAAATGATAGCAGTGTTGTCTGTAATCATAACAGACAATGAAAAGCATGTCATGTGTCAAGAAGCCCAAATAGCGTAGCGTGTATGAAACCAAAAGTCTGCACACGTATTCTTTACTTATATGAATATATGTTTGAAGAAAGGTTGCAGATAAGCACAGGCTGAAGACTCACAGGTAAATAACTCCTTAGGGCAAAACTGAAGAGGAAGAACAACAAAAAGAAAACTTCTTGTCAGAACTGAAATGAGTAAATAATCGTTGTATAAACAACCCATCCAACAGACCTTTGCAAAATGCCCTGAAAACACAGACACCGGATCCAACTTCAGGTTCTTCAAAGGAGAGTCACTTTGCTTGTTTGCTGGAGGCAGGGCAGGCTGCTGCATAGATAATTGAACAAACTCTTTGACTGTTTAAATAGCATCAGGCAGAGTAATTTGCTTGCAACCTGTGTGTGACAACTATGTAAAATCATGGTCATGTTTTGATGTGCTATGTCTAGAAATCATTAGTTTAACTAGAAGGCTCATAAGTAGGCTGTTCACAGAGACTGCATAAGTCACAGTGGGGACTCCTCTTCAGATGAATTGTGATGCCTGTTCATTAGAGGGATATACAGTGTACACATCCATGGGTCTGCTGCAAGATGTTGAAGGTGTTTTTATGGGATGATATGATGCCTTATTGATCTGTGTGGGCAGTTTTTCTTTTCGTCTTTTTTGAGCCCGGAGCGCAGATAATCTGTTTCTTTGTTCATGTGCTTTTCATCAGCACAGTTACTCGCCAACACAGGGGCTGAATGCCTGTTCTGCTGTGTAAGGTGTTCTGCCTTTTCATATTGCGAGCATCTTGCAAGGCAGCTCTGCCACCATCAGTGTATGTGTGAATGAGTGAAATGAGAGGCAAATTGTAAAATGCTTTTTCCATTAAAGTAGAAAAGTGCTATATAAGCGCAGTCCATTTACTATTTAATATTGTTGTCTCTCATAACAGAGCAGGTTAGCATATATATATATGCTAATAGATGGAACCTTCGTTCCATCTATTAAAATAATAACTCTACAGCTCTCCTAGCTGGAGTAAACCTTTCACGTCTGCTAAGCGGTTAAAATATATTTTCTTAGTTTAAAGTTTAACCTGTGATGTTTCACCCCTAGTTTCTATTGTAAGCACACATTCTAAAAACTGATTAGGTGTGTTATTTTTTTGAGAGTAAATGTTGATATTTAAACCTTCTGCAGTAGCTATGAGTTGTGCCCTCTTTTCCACTTGACTTGTGTTTCCATTGGAAATGTGCTCTCAGTCTGTTGCTAGTTTTCATAAAGGTGTGGCTGACCTGACCAACACACCTGTGCTGGACAACAGCACAATGGATGAAGTCTTTTTGACAAAAGGTCACTCAAATTCACTGATGACTTGACACTTCAGATCAAACATTAACCTACAATTTAAAAAAAAAAAAGTATTGTGACATCTCTCATGTGATGTGAGTAGACAGGTGAATGGAAATAAATACCTGGTAAGGTAGAGAAGTTGTGGGACTGTGGGACTGAAGTCAAGAACAGGTCTACATGGGCTGAAGGCCACGTGTCCTGGTAGTATCACATGGACAAACTGCAGCATTACAGCTCTACTTACTCTCTTCATACAGTCTATACCTATTGCACTAGTTGATATTTTTATATCAGCAATTAATCAAATGACTGTGTGCTCTGTGTGACTCTGTTGTTGCTCTTGCTTACACCAATCTTGTTTCCAGCTACAATAGGCAGCTGTTTACAGCGAATTAGTTTTCAAAACCCATTGTACGCTACCTGCCCAGCACCAAGAGCAGAACTGACAAAGTCAGAGATTAGCTGGTGAGCATAGTGGAAGATTTAGCAGCTGAACAGACATTTTACTCAGGAAAAGAGTGAATATTTGACTTGAATTCATCAGTTTGTCCAAAACATTTGTGTCTTCTGGTTCAGATAGGCAACTGTTTGGCAACTTGTTTGGCACAACAACTATCTCAAGTGGTAATACAGTATGTCACTGTTGTATTCAAAAATCACCATCAGTTCATGCAAGTTTAGGTAAGGTTTGCTGGCAATACTTCTATGCATTTCTTAAGCATTTTTATGTAGGTCTGTTATATAAAATGGAATATTTTTCCATTAATTGTTGCTATTTTTATTTGAGGAAAGGGTTTGCCAGTGTATCTGTTGAGGGGATCGACAGTATTTGACCAGTAACCCTCCTCTATTCCTCTACTCTTGAAGTTGCAAACAAAGGCCTCAGAGCAGATCCCTGGTTTACCTGCAGCTAAAAATCAAAGACACCAGACTTTCCCAGCTTCAAGCCATGATATAAATATAAACTGAGACACTTAAAGAGACAGAAACGGCAGCTAGGAGAGGTGTGATGACAAAGCCAGTAAACAGGAGGAAGGTAACAGAGAGAGCAGTGACAAAGAAACAGGTCTTAATGTGCAGATTGAATGTGAGGCTGCCAAAGAAGGAGCGGAGCATCCCCTGTCCAGAAGCAACACAGCTGGGCTGTAGAATCCACAGTTGCCAGGGGCAGAAACCTCTCATGGCCTGTCTTAATTTAAACCTTTCTTCCCAAGGCAGAGAACTCGTGTCTCTATAAAGCCAACTCAGGTAAGTTGGGTTAATCAGTTCTGAAAGTGTGGTTTTATCCTGAATCACCCTGTTGGTCTCAATGAAGCTTTAAACAGCAAAGCCCTCTTCTAGTCAAAACCCCAGTGGACCTAATCAAACTTAAATACTAAATTACATTTAATCTCCTCGATGAGTTGTATAGAATTAAAGGAATAGTTCAACGTTTTGGGAAATTTGCTATTTGCTTTCTTGCCAATATTTACATAACATCAGTGCAGTAGCTGGTTAGCTTAGCTTAGCATAAAGACTGAAAACGGCAGGAAAAAGCTAGCTTTGTTAGCTTTGTTTGAATGCCAAAAAATGGTCTATTAGCACTTCTCATTTGTTTAATCCATACAGAAACCAAAATGACATTTTTCTGTTTTAAGGGGGGCTACCTACTGCATCATTTCATAGCAATAGAGCAGTAACTTTCTAGTGTCTCCACTGGTTGGAAATAGTCCAGCACACAACCCCCACTTAACATTTTGTGCAGTTTAATCAAATGAAAAGTAACATGTTAATCAGGGAGCTTTAGAGGTACTGGTGGATGAATTTTGTTCACACTGGACGGAGCCAGGCTAGCTCAACGCTCAACAAAAAAGCAATTAAGCACGTTTCCCAAAATGTCAAACTATTCCTTCAATCAAATACTCTGTAGCCTTAACACTTGCATGTCAGTGTAGCCTGCTTTGTCTGACTGTCAGGTGTGGTTGTTAATAAAGTGGAAGTCTCTGCCACGGTGTTATCCAAAGTAAACTGACTGACACTGGAGACTGGGCTGTTGTCTACTAATTACCTTGCTCAGTATTTATTCCTCCTAGCCTCCACATTTTGGCCTAGTGGGTCTGAAGACATGGTTCTCTTCACAAGATCAGCCTCAGTCTCAGACATTGCCCTCCTGTTTTAGAAGCAGCTATTTTTGTCCACTCCGACTGCGTCACAGTGAACAGAAGGAGATAAGAGTCACGGCTTAGGGAAATCTTACATACCTCATTGTGCCTTTCCTTATTTCTGTTGGCTGTGAAGCCAAGCCTGGCCAAACATGGGTGATGTTTAAAGTCTACAGAGGCTTATTCTTAAACCTGTTTGCTTTTTTGTTTGATTTTGTCATGTGTTTGCAAAGGCAGTTGTTGCATCACAGATTTGCCCTCCACACCATATGGTCTCACTTAATAAAACCATAAATCAGCATGTCAGGATTGTGAGTATCTGAGATTACAAACAGAAAGAGGTTTACATGGTTTCCATGTATTTATGTTTCCAGGAACCCCAGGCAATTAACTTGTTTTGCTGGGGAAGACAGCTAATATATTTCTGTATCCTCGTACATTTTAGAAAGTGTTTTCCAATCAAATGGTTTCCTTATTTACATTTTTTTGACAGTCAGAAGGACATAGACCAAAACTGGAATAAAGATGTGTGATAGCCGGTCGCCTGAGGGTCTAGAGTGTATTACCATCTGTTTGCTGTCCAAACACAAGCTTCTGTTTTCTCATTGTTTGTCGCAGGGTTTGTTTTAGAGACTCCACCATACATACACTCGTTTAGAAGGAGCAGCCGCCGTAACAAATAGACCTTTGTGTTAACAATGGAGATACCGGTAACTGGATTACTGTTTGTGTGAGTGTGGGTAGGGGTCTGTTTGTTTTTGCAGAGGAAGGTACACATAAAGAGCTTCTTTTTTTTTTTTTTTTTTTTTAAACTAACCCACAATACATTGTTACCTCTAATTGAGGTGTTCAGTTGTTTAAAAGGCTGCCCTTGCCTCAAAATATTTGCTTTATTGATGTTTTATTAAACAAATATAAACATCTTATGCTTGGATATTACATCTTGAAGAACTAAAATCTTAAAGCTGTCATTTTCAGCCAGGAAACTATGCTGTCTGTGCTGATTCACATGCATATGCATGAAAATGAAACAGTTTAAAAGACTCAGTATGGTCTGACTGCTAGACTTTGGTCGTATAAAACATAGCAGTTGTGCAGATTTTACAACAGACCTGTTACATAAAGGGATTTATGAGCCTAACAGCAATAATGCACTGCAATTGCACTCTAAAAATGTACGATATCTGTTGGATTCAAAGCTTTAAACTCCTCTGGAACATCATCTTTTCTATCAGCGTTAGTGGGCTACCTCTGACAGAATCACCCCAGTCTATGGAGTTAAAATAGCTCTGTGCAGTGCAGGAGGATTTGTCACAGCTCTGTGTTTCTGACAGGCTGCACAGGAGCTGCTACTGGTAATGGCAGTTTGAATAAAGCCACTCTGTATAGTGGCTGATAGAGGGAGCGAAGCACCGCAGGGAGCCACCCCGACTCAAAGCGGCCGCAACCATAAACAGGCAGCAGAGGGGAATATGATGTAACAGTGCTCAGGCTTTTGATCCACCTCTGGGAATCGTCAACTATTTCCCATACAGATTAGAGAGTAGAGCTTTGTTATTTCCTTTTTCTGTCTAGAAACTATCTACATGTGTAGGTATCAAGTCCCATGTGTCATTCCCTCATCACAGGCAACTTTAAATAAACATAGTAAGTAAAGCCTGACTTATACTGGATTTTAGAGACTGATGCCAATGCCATTATTAAAGCCACTGAAACTTTGGTTTTAAATCTTAATTTTTACTCAAAAAAAAACAAACAACCCCAACACCCACCACACATTACAAAGTCATGAATAAAATTTTATAAACAAATATAAAAAATATATCTCTGATACCACAATATCAGCAGATAGCACCTCGGTACCTCAGTTTGTCTCATCACCACCAACACTTTCTTGAGCTCACTAGTAAACATATCTTATCTTATTGAGCATTGTGTAAACGCCTTGAAAAGTTAAATAGATAGTCGTTGTAGTAGTGTTTATATTAAGAGCTGGATGTCTGTTAGCCCCAGAGGCAAAGCTTTTCAGTCACGTTATCACACTGAGCTGAGGAGAAGCAGTGGCTGAGGTGGTGAGAACAAGCACTGTCCCAGCTAATGCTAATGCTAATGCTAGGTGTCCTTGATGGTTGTTTTTTCTATCATGCAGTCATATACTATAAAACGTGGACATCTTTCAGGTGCAGATGCTTGGTAAAGAGTACAAAGTTTTTCCATTTTATTCACTCAGCTGTTCAGTTATTTTTTCTGTAAATTATATCAAACGTTTCAAAGACTTCTGCATATGTGGATATAAGCCGGGGAAAGAAAAATAAATCTTTATTGCTCTACTATATTTTAATTTCATTTAATGTTTAAAGTCTAAAAAATATTGAAATAAGCCTTTAAAACCACTGTTAGAATTTAAAATGTCCACAGGTGATAAAAAAATGGCTGAACTCCAAGTGGTAATACTGTCTGTCCTAAATATCTAAACTTTGTGTGTGTGTGTGTGTGTGTGTGTGTGTGTGTGTGTGTGTGTGTGTGTGTGTGTGTGTGTGTGTGTGTGTGTGTGCACGCGCACGCGCGCAGGTACAGGGGATGTCGTGGTCATCATGATCCCAGAGTCTAAAGGTCGTGAGATTGTGGCCTTGCTGGACCAGCACATTGTGGTCTTGCTGCACATCACTATAGGAACCCGCAACCTGCAGAAATACGTCAGCAGAACATCGGTCGTGTTTGTCTCCATCTCCTTCATCGTTCTCATGATCATCTCCCTCGCTTGGCTCGTCTTCTACTACATCCAGAGGTTCCGCTATGCAAATGCACGAGACCGCAACCAGGTACCAGACTGTGTTCTCTTTGTTAAATTAAAGTATAACTCTATGATATGGCATACATCTGTCTAAAATGGACACTCGCAGTGCAGTGGTGCTGTGGTCTTGCTCTTAACGTTGGTCTGCGCATTTTACCATCTGGTGTGGGCCATGTAAGGCTCTAAGGAGAGGCCAGAATTAGCCCAACAGCTGGACGAACAGAGACGTGACAAACCAGTGAACCATCAACCAGCTCAGCCTTCTGGCCCTTTGAGCTCACAGTGCAAATACTTACTTTTGCCATCTCTTTATTATGAATGGCCGCCTCTGACGTTCCTTGTGACGTCTGTAATGACGATACATCACCATGATTTTAATGATAGGAGCAGGGGCCATGAAACCCACTGTTTGCTTTTTCACTTTAAATTATGTTGATTTATGTTGTACAAAGAATTCAGCCATACTGAACAAATCTGCTTTCAATTTATTCCCGAGGCAGCCCAGTAAGGTAAAACAGACTTTGAACAGTTAAGGCATGATGTGTGTGATATCTCACTATTTTAAGACTCTGTTACTGACACCACTTGCTTGTCGGTCCTGTGAATTTGTCGCCATCTTCCTGGTTCATCCGTTCTGTCAATATTTCCACACTGTATTTTTATTACTCTCATTCTGTTTTATGCCAAGCAACTGGAAAATGTGGTACGGCTTTAAAGCATCAGTGTGTTTCCAGAATCAGAAGATGGATACTTATATATTATTTAATAATATTCTGATGTCTTATCATTATTAAAGCCACATATCATAAAAAGTAATAGGTCAGTGTACAGTTTGTTTCTATAATCTGTCTTAAGATGTTGATTTCTGATTATTGTGCTTCACTGGTTTTTGTAACTGTGGTTCAACAGTGGTGTTTTATACCCTGATCTGTTTGCGTGACGCAGTAAAAACTCTCGGCTCTTTGTTCAATTAACTTCTAATACAACAAGTGCGTAAACAAAACATTCGTGATGCTTGATCTTGTGAAATGTCATCAAACAAAGTAGAACATTTTTTAACTTCTGATCATTCTCAGCTGACGTAGACCTCAATCAGCAGACTTTATTATATATTAGATGACGAATGACATACCTTCATATTACTGAGTCAGCAATACCTACTCATCTTGTCAGTAAGAAAAGTAAGATTTTTTTTACGTGTTACAGAGACGTCTCGGAGATGCTGCCAAAAAAGCCATCAGCAAGCTTCAAGTACGCACCATTAAGAAAGGAGACAAGGTAAATGCTATTCCCCACACTGCAAACGGAAACTTGAAAGCATCTTTAGCCATGCAGTGAGTTTAAAAGTATACATGGACTTATAAAAATGTGTTCATCCACAGGGAGGGAATTATTTGCATTATTATTAATATTTTATTTGGTATGTCGATATATTTGAGGATTCGTTGGTTTGTCATTTTACACCACTCTCCCTTTCTGTGCCTTTGTTCTGTGTTTTAGGAGACTGAGTCCGACTTTGACAATTGTGCAGTTTGCATTGAAGGTTATAAGCCTAACGATGTTGTGAGGATATTACCATGCAGGTAAGGTTTGTTTGATCAGTGTTGTACATAAGTTAAAAATGAGACATCACCATTTGTCTGTTAGATTATTATTACTTTTGGAGATGAGAAAAGATCATGTACCATAACTGCTGGCATCTCTATGGTATATCCTGTACAACACACCTTTTATTGTGCACTGCATTTTAACAGTCATTTGTAGTTAATCATTTGTGCACTGCCATTTTATTTTGTCAGGCATGTCTTCCATAAACACTGTGTAGACCCATGGCTACAAGACCACCGCACGTGTCCCATGTGTAAAATGAACATCCTCAAAGCCTTAGGAATCCCAGTAAGTTCCTTTTAACTTATTTTGGGACTTCTCACTGCTCTCATTTCTCATATTAAGGCTAATCTAACCTTAAAGAGCAAAAGATGAAAAGGAAGAGGACCCATATTATGCATGAGAGCAACTCTAAAGACATCTCTTGCATGTTCCAGCTCAACGCTGACTGCTCAGATGAGTTTCCTCCAGACTATGAGATGTCTGCCGGAGGTCCACCCACCAACCCCATCAGTGGGGCGAGTGACATCACAGTTAACGAGAGCTCCGTAGTGCTGGATCCAGCAGGGAGAGCGGTGGGTCTGCAGCAGCTCCATCCTGATGCAGAGACAGTGTATCAGGCCGGGGAGAGCCACATCATAGCAAGCAGTAAGTACAATGCAAGTGCAATTTAAAGGTACTAGTACATTACTTGAGTATTTCCAGTTCCTGCAAAATTTAACTTGTGGATTATGACTGCTTGCAAAAAATAGTTGGAGCCCGTTGTCATTTATGAGGTGTTTGAGTTATTTATCAGTTGTTAGGGATCAGTTTTCTGACAGTGTGCTGGTGCTGTTATTTTCTGCTTCCTGTTAGTATTTTATTCTGAGGCCTGAACTAGGCCAGCTGCCACCTGGTCAGTGTTCCCTAATTCAGATCCTCTTGGGTGATGCAGGAGGAAAAGAACAGTGTTCCCTTTCCAGAAAGTCATAACCTAACCCACATACACCCAAATACCCTGAAGTTATACCTTCTAGCACCTTGTGCAAATGCGTAACGGCTATTGCTTTAACTAATGATTGTTAAACACCTGCTAGATATCGCTACACTTCATTCACTTCATGTGTGTGAGTATGCATATGCTCATACATGTATTTTAATTTTTGCCACATAAAAGGTACATTTAAAAGGTGTAGGTTTTAACACCTATGCTGTTATTGCTAGATAGAGGAAAAACATTCTTGTGTTTTCACATTTTATCTGTTTTTATTAATTTTCAAATTATTATATAATTATATAATAAACTATCATGTAATTATTTATCATGAATAATATTATTAGTAGTAGTAGTATTGTAGTAGTATGTTTCAGATTTCTTCTATGTGACGGTTTAAATTGTATCTGTTCACTTTAATGTTCAGTTCTTAACTTTATGGTCACTGTGGAGGTTGTAGTTTGTGGTGCTGTTGAACTGTATCAGAGAGGTCTTGAGTTTTTAAGCCTACGCTCATTTATAAAAATTGGGTGGACAAAACAAATAGAAATACCTGTGAGTAATAAGTTTTAGCTACAACATCATGTGAACATTGTGTGTGCTCCATACTGCTTCCAGAACACAGGAATGAATTCCTGTTTTATATGTTGGTGCCACTTAGAGGCAAAAGATAAGCTCAAAATGAAAAAAAAAATGTTTTTATATCACATACTTTTCTCTTAAAAGGACTCTCCTCCAAGGCAGTAAGAAGCTGCTAGAACTGAGAGCTGTGTTTACTTTTGTGCACTTGACAAGCAGTAGATCAGCTCACCACATGTTGGTATTCTCCTCGAGATTAATTAGAATGTAAATTGGACGTGATTTGTCGTTTTGTCGCACACTAATGAGCTGACAGAGACAATGCCACTGACAGAAATGAAGCATGAGCTAATCTCTCAGGCAGTGGTGGAGAGCAGATTGTGTTACGTCTTTTCCCTGAATAATGAGCGCTGTCATGAATGGATCTGCAGCTATCATTCTTTCCAGAGTCAGACACGTACTGGGTAAGTATTGCAGTCAGGGTCCCAGAAAAAGACCTGAGCGCTGCTGAAATGTGGGTCATGCTTCTGTCTGTCTGTCTGTCTGTCTTCACACAACCCCACGTTTCAAAAGTTTGCTCTTGTGTTTTTCCCTATCCTTGTTGAGCTGCAGCTCAGCAAGTCAGTTGCTGCGCTGCTGGGAGAACTACTAACAGTGCATTCGGAAAGTATTCACAGCGCTTCACTTTTTCCACATTTTGTTATGTTACAGCCTTATTCCAAGATGGATTAAATTCATTTTTTTACCTCAAAATTCTACACACAATACCCCATAATGACAAAGTGAAAAAAGTTTGCTTGAAACTTTTGCAAATTCATTAAAAATAAAAAACTAAAATATAACATGTACATAAGTATTCACATCCTTTGCTCAATACTTTGTTGAAGAACCTTTGGCAGCAATTTCAGCCTCAAGTCTTTTTGAGTATGATGCTACAAGCTTGGCAACTTCCCAAGCTCCATCAGGTTGGATGGGGAGCAGTGTGCAGCCATTTTCAGATCTCTCCAGAGGTGTTCAACTGGGTTCAAGTCTGGGCTCTGGCTGGGCCACTCAAGGACATTCACAAAGTTTTACCGAAGCCACTCCTTTGGCCTTTTGGCAAACTCCAGGCAGGCTGTCATGTGCCTTTTACTGAGTAGTGGCTTCCGTCTGGCCACTCTACCATACAGGCCTGATTGGTGGAGTGCTGCAGAGATGGTTGTCCTTCTGGAAGGTTCTCCTCTCTCCACAGAGCAACGCTGGAGCACTGTCAGAGTGACCATCAGGTTCTTGGTCACCTCCCTGACTCAGGCCCTTCTGCCCCGATCGCTCAGATTGCCCGGGCGGCCAGCTCTGGGAAGAGTCCTGGTGGTTCCAAACTTCTTCCATTTACAGATGATCAAGGCCACTGTGCTCATTGGGACCTTCAATGCTGCAGAATTTTTTCTGTACCCTTCCCCAGATTGGTGCCTCCATACAATCCTGTCTCGGAGGTCTAAAGACAATTCCTTCATGGTGTGGTTTGTGCTCTGACATGCACTGTCAACTATGGGACCTTATATAGACAGTTGTGTGCCTTTCCAAATCATGTCCAGTCAACTGAATTTGCCACAGGTGGACTCCAATCAAGTTGTAGAAACATCTGAAGGATGATCAGTGGACACAGGATGCACCTGAGCTCAGTTTTGAGTCTCATGGCGAAGGCTGTGAATACTTTTTTTAAAATATATTTGCAAAAATTTCAAGCAAACTTTTTTCACTTTGTCATTATGGGGTATTGTGTGTAGAATTTTGAGGTAAAAAAATGAATGTAATCCATTTTGGAATAAGGCTGTAACATAACAAAATGTCGTAAAAGTGAAGCGCCGTGAATACTTTCCGGATGCACTGTAACTTAACGATACATTTTTTACACAGAATAACACTGTGAATGTTGCCACCTACAGTGTAGTATCTTGATGTACACCTCTTTTAATGTACAAATTGGTATGTGAGTATTTAATTAAGACAGACTGGAATAAATGTGAACCTGTCCTTTAAGTGACAATGACACTAACTCAAAGAATTAAACCTCCCTCACAGGACTTCACCGCCTCTGTTTGGAGGTACCGGTGTGACTGTATCCCAGAATGACCCATCAAATAATGAATTACCTCCCTCTCTCCCCCCTCAGGTGAGCACCAGCCTCCGCTCAGCAGTGATTCAGACACTTCTATCATCATGGGCGTGGAGGTAGGCATGTCTGAAATAGACCTGTCCACAGAGCAGGAGTGTGACGGGGCCAAATCCTGAGCCAGACAGAGCTGAGGAAAAGGCATGAATCATCAGGAAAAGGAGGACGAGAGCGGGACAGAGTGATCGTGGGTTCCCAGAGAGTCGTCTCGTCTTTGTCCCCTGGAGGAAGTGACCTCACAGAAGATGGGCAAATGAGCAATACAACCCACAGCAGCACAAAACACCCTGTCCTGTATGTACCACCTGAAAAAACAGGCTTGTCCCTGTGCCTGTGGACATGTTGCTTGCTCGTTTTCTTGCAGTCACACTTCACCATTTCGTTGGTGAACACAGCTCTCATCTTGTGGTGGTCTGTTTTCTGTCTACATAATTTTTTTCACATCCTTAAACTTAGCATCTGAAATACACAAACAGTAACTGAGATATTGGCGGCCTTCACAGTCCTGAGAAGGCTAAATAATATTTCTCCTCACTCTGGCAACCTAAACCTGCCGCTGGACACAATATGGGCATGGGAGCAGCAGGGCCCCTTCAACACCTGATTGCAGCTTTAACTATAAAAAAATATGTGCAGATTGTTCTGTTTCTTGGTATGAGATCACTGCCAACGTATTCCAGAAGTACGTTTTATTGATGTGGTGGATACCTAACATATGGCGCCTTTGTCAGTCCCTAACAGTTGGTGTGAATTTCCACCAGCAATTTTTCAACTTCAGACTTGGATAACATGTTATTATCCCCTGATAACTTGAACGATAGGTCATAAAGTTCATGCAGCCCTGTGGCATTAAGGAGTTGAAACATGTATGCACACATTATGCTGTAATTTCTAAATGTAACTGTTACTATTGTGTGGAGATCTTCATTTTTAACTGCTATTTTACCAACTGTATATTCCTGTTGTTGAGAGGAAATAACCAAACACAAGGTAGATATTTCTGTCCTCACATTTGACAATCATAGCTTGCCACAAGCAGTTTGAAGTGATGTCACCCACTACCCTACTGAAACTGCTGCTGATTTACAAGTCATCACGACACATGATGTTGGCCCCCGCTGTCTGTCACTGTTCGTGCTCACACTGCTGCTAAGTACAGCCGGCTGTAGCTGCTCTCACTACCAAATTCTGGCGGTGTGTACATTATGTAGACAAACTTCTTCCTCTTGTCAAGCCAGCCAGTATAAATATGACAGCAAGTCTCCGTGCCAAGTTTATCAGTAGTATTTTAAACATTGCTGTTGTTCATGTAAGCTGATCAGTCAAGCTCAGATGGCGCTAAATCTGTGCATGACATGAGGACAGAGAATTAGATGGTTCACGTCATTTGAAAGAAGGACTCTACTTGGTGAGGGGGGGGGGGACTTTCACATTTGAAATGGTCAGGGTTTTCATTTGAGGGATTTGATTCTCTAAGCATGGGATTTTTTTTACCGCATGAGAAGCTCACAGCATGAAAAATGTTTACACTTATGGAAAGTTTAAATGTTACGTCTATAACAAGGTGGCACATTTTGATAAACAACACACATTCATGTTTTTGGGGTCTTCACAAAGATCTTCATCCACTCTAAAACACCTGGACTGAAGTGGGACAGGTGGTCCGGTTTCTCTGTTGGGTCTCAGTTGGTAAAACCAATGTTCTCTTCACTCCTGCTCTCTGTGACCACTATGATAGATATTTTACTATAACCAAATCCACAGGTTGAAATTTTCATTTTATATTTCTAGGTTCTTTGTGTCAGACAACAGTACAAGCAGATAATAGTCATTTGATAAATGCTACCTGTTAACCAGGCACTAAATCATGGCTCAAAGACGCCATCTTTTGGTCAGCTGTCATGACATTTAAAATATGTGAACACAGAGAAAGTTAGAGGTCACAGAAGGTCGGTTTCTTAGCTTTAGTACCACACAGATCCTCTGTGTCATTTAAAAAAGCTGTTTTTCCTGTTTTCTGAGTTTTAGAACACTCAGTTATGGGATGAGAAAATACCAGCTTAGTGTGGATGGAGGGCTGAAACAGAGAGAACAAGGTGCATTTTGAAATTTAGCCCTCTCGGTGTTGACCTACTCTAAAACTCTGTCCCAGTTTCATACTATAATGCTAGGTTTGTATGTAGTGTGTTCACACTGGAAAAGTAGCAACGTTAAGTCTAAAAGTCAAAAAGACAGACTAAAAACACCTGATTTTGAGTGTGTAGATAGACTCTGTTGTCCCTGACTGATTGCACAAAAGAAGTGAAGGGCCTACCCACAGCTGAAAAAAATTAAAATAATAAGTGAGTGGTGGTGAAGCAACCTCAGACAGCACTAAAAACATTTTTGTTTTTTCTTTCTGGAGCATAAATGCAGTGGCATTCTGTAGTCACAGTATGTCTGTCAGCATACAAATTGCATCATATGTCTATTTCTTGTTTAGTAAAAACTGTACATTATTTAGATAAGGACTGAGTACATACTGTGTACAGCTAGTATGTAGTATGGAATTGGGACACAGCCTCAGACTCCCAAGGTGAGGCTGACTGTTAATTAACATTCATAGTCTGCTGAAGAAATAGTTCTTCTCCGGTCATTGTTCTGTTATAGTTGTTCACTTTTTCGTTACTTTTCCAGTAATGACGTGCTGAACACATTCAGCAGGAACTAATACTTGATTGGACCTGTTCCTTCTCATTTTCTAATACGCTTGCACACTAAACAAGCACACACCCACTGATTGATGGAGCCAGGAGAATTTAACTGGTGGTTTTCTCCTCCAGTCATTCTTTCCATTATGTTTTGGAGCCTGGGACTCTGTTATATAACACACACACGTCTACATCCCCAGTGTTTGGGTCAATCATTGAAGGATCATTGGATTTATGGGCAAGTGTTTCTGTTTTTCATGAAAGCTTTGGCATTAAGAGGGTCAGATAGTAATTTTTTATTTCTGCAAGCAGTTTTTAAGAGTGTATGTTGTAGTTGTTGTAGTCTCTAAGCTAAAAGGTTTGAATATTTTTGTTCTCAGCAGTTCAGTGTCTGCGAAAAAGCGAGACAGGTTTTAAGTTACCTCACTTTATATTCAGTTACTAGCAAATACTGACCATTTCCACACACAAACCTACAATTTCAACATGCCTAAAATGTGTGGTAGCATTATGGAAGAATTAGTGAATGTACATTTTTATATACTTCTAAACAATGTGGTGGTACTGTAGTCGTCAGTTTGATAAAAAAGCCTGATTTATCTCGTTCTGTGCATATGAAGGTGGAGAAGAGTGCGATTCCTACCAGCTCAATATAGATGCAGATGCTTAAGTCTCAGCCAACCTAATCTGGACCTTTAAGCCTCTGCATGTCACATCAGGTCACATGATAATGAGATAGCACAATACATAAGATAACTCCCAAGCACCCATCCTATGCCTGCTGCCCCCCTCGTCTTTCTTGCTTCTTCTCTCCTTCTCACGCTTCAAACTCATAGGTCTTTCTTCTGTCTGATTCCATCTGGCCATTTGTTTGGTCGCCCAAGCAACAAGGTAAAGCAAAGCACATTCGTTTTAAGTGCCAGGTCGCTCAATTCTGGCTGTTCTGCCTAATGTTTGAAGGTGGATTAACAACCTATAAATGATGGATTGAGCTATAAGGTCCTCTCTCAGTTTTGCTTGTTTACAGTGTTTCAATAACAGCTCTCTCTTAGGAATAAAGAAAATTCACTGAGTTTTAAAACACAAAAGACCTAAGTGCACTCCATGTAATGATATTAAATGCACTTATGAAGAAAACAAGATTGTTTTCCCTAATTGTACCTGCAACATTGCATAACAGTTTATTTTATTATTCATAATTTCCTAATCATTTCCAAGTTTCCTGGGAAGAACTTTATAATTTTCTACTAAATTTGGGGGGAAAAAAATGTCCATGAAATAAAAACTCAATTTATATTTATACATTATTTATATATTACTGTAAACTTCAGTCTCCTTATCTGTAATTTTTTTTTTTCATTATTTATTCAAAGTACTATCTTATCTGACAGAGATGGTGCTTATTCATTAATAGAGTCAGCCTTAAAGCCTGATTTTCATCACTTGTCCTTGATGTTAATGTTGCATCAACACATCACATACACACACACACACACACAAACACACACACACACATATATATATCATCCCACAGTTCAATGCATGGTAGTCACTACAGTGCAATCCATCCCACAAGTAAGAAAGAGAAAAAAAAATTGTACACAAATTTTACAATTAATTTACATTAACTAATTGAATGTACATATTGTATTGTCTCAATTTTCCTTATAACTTGGACTAAATTACATAGTTTCTTCCATGAAATGTCTTTCATGGAAAAATATTCAGACATTATGGACCTGTAAAATTAAGCATTTTCCAGCATTATTTTACTAATGTTAGTTAATTGAATGTTTTTGTTTTTTGTTTTTTTGTCACATATGTTATCCTCTCATTGTATGAACCTTCCTATATTGCACTTTATCCCTCCAGTGAGTGGGGAACGGCTTTTTATGTAGAGCTTTTAAGAAGGAGGCTACAGTATTAAATAAAGAACACGAGTCAGCTGTTGCTTTATGTATAATGATGTATGATGTTGTTATCTTTTGTCTGTACTATTATGTATGTGTGTTGAGGGATGGAGGAGTATGTGCCCCCAGTATGGGGGTGGGTGGGCAACCAATATATTGTACACTGTACCCAGCAGAAATAACAGCATTGCTATTTTGTAATATAAAAACATTTGTAGGTATGATCAGTGACGTCTCTGTCCTTTTCTTGTACCATGATGCACGTGTAGGAATGTCTGTGATTTTGACTTCGAATAAATTTGAATCAGGTTTTTCCAACTTTGGTAAACCCATTTGTTTCAATAAAAAAAAAAAAAAAAATATGCTTTTCTACATAAAGAACATTGGTAATGAACATTGTCAGATCTTGTGATATACTGTATGCATTTTACTGATCTGTAAAATACCAGAATAAAGTCACCCAGTGTAGTCTAGATAAAGGAAACAATTCCCCCATCAGCTGTACAGAGGTATATAGTTATAAGATAAGTAATTAAACACAATCACCACGGTATGTTGAAAGTGTAGGTCACAGTCAGTTTTCTTTAAAATAAACAAAAATGACATGAATCTACAAGAGAAGATCTGTAAATTAAGGTGATTCATTATCTATCTATCTATCTATTAGAGGAATGTTATATAATTAGGAACTGACATTTCTATTAAGCAGAACCTCCTCAAATCACAGTAGGATCAGAAACATCTGACAGTTTTGACAATGTCACTGTCAATGTTTTACCACCAGGTAGCGCTATTTACCCTATACTGACCTGGAGGGTAGCAGTGAAGTATTCAGATAATTTACTCAAGCAAAAGTACTAATGCCGCACAGTAAAAAAACTTAATAACAAGTAACAACCTGCACTGAAAATGGTTAAGCAAAGGTGTACTGAGGAAAACATGCAGTGGCATTGCATCAGTAGACAGATCTCTCATCCGGTCCTGGTGCCGGATGCAAGGACACTCAGGGCCTGTGCCTTCACTGGGGAGACGCATATTCATTTCATGAAGACAATGAGGCCTTATTGTCTTTAAAATTAACCAATGACACACATGGAAATGGTATACTATGTAACAGATATCAAACAGCAAGCATAAAGTTATTATCTGGAATAAAATCCACAAACAGGTTTCCACCACACACTAATGTGTCAACAGCGTTGGAGCTGCTTAGAGTAGAGCTAGTTTTAACTATTTTACTAATGTTGGAAATGATGAACACATGTTTGTTCAAAATGTTTGAATTAAATGTATATAGTGTTTTTTTAGTTAAGATATGTTTTGTTTATAATAATTAGATACTACTACTACTACTAATAATAATAATAATAAATATTATTATTGTTGCTGTTGCTGTGTAAGAAATAACAGCTGATTGTTTTCAATGAATTGTTATTGTTGTAATATTTTGTTCCTGTAGAGGGCAGTAATATGCCTCGTAGTATTTAAACGGCCAAAAACCAAAGAAGAAAAAGGAGAAGAGCAGGAGGAGGAGGACAGAAATCAATGCAGTATGCAATCTCCAAACCCTGCCGAGAGAATGGGTCGCAGTGAGGAGCTCAGTGACTTTCAGCGGGGCACTGTTGTCGGATGCCACCTGTGTAAGAAGTCGGTGCGTGAGATTTCCGCGCTGCTCAACCTGCCTCGCTCCACCGTGAGCTCCGTGATCCTGAAGTGGAAACGCGGGGGAATAACCACGGCTCTGCCCCGGAGCGGCCGACCGCACAAGCTCAAAGAGGAGGACCGCCAAGTGCTGGAGAGGGTCGCGCTGGAGAAGTGTTTGCCCTCGGTGGAAGCGCTCACCACCGAGTTTCAAACCGCCTCTGGGGCCAGTGTGAGCTCCAGGACCGTCCGCCGGGAGCTCCATGAGATGGGCTTCCGCGGCCGAGTATCCACGTACAACAAGCCTAAAGGTGCGTTCAGGAGGCGTGGGAAGGAGGGGTTCAACGGTCACGTATGGGTGTCAGGGTGTCCGCATACTTTTGGCCACGTCCCAACATGACACCTATATGAGTGCTGGGCACTGAAACGCACACCTCCTCCCTCCATTTGCCCGATTTTAGGAGCTGGCTGCAAGAATTTACTCCCATCCAGCCTTAGAGGTCTAGAGCTGAGCCAGGTCTTTTCAGCTGCAACAAAAAAACTCACAATTTGCACAAGAGAAAGGTTCAAAGTAGATTGCCATTTCATGGCCAGTTTGTTTTAATGTTGATGTGGGCATGTCAAAATGTGTTGTTGGGCCCCAGCTGAATTGCAAAGTGTAGAGTTGAAATGGCCAGTTGATTAATTAGTTATTGGTTAATAGAAAATGCCAGAAAATGTACTATGTCGTGACATATACTAATACAGTATGGTTTAAATTTACAGCTTGACGGAGGATTTGTCTTTATCACACGAACTTCTTACACAGTACAAACTAAAAAAGGTAAATATTGCCCATGGCTCCCTCTACATGACATTAGCAACTAAAGCAGAGTCTGGCTTCATTAATGTTGTACTGTAATGGTGCTAATTGCTTAACAAATCTAACATGCAATGAACTTGGGGCTTTTTGGGGCAGTTGCCCACTTTGCCTGGTTCATAGCTCGGAAATCTGGCTGTTGTGTGTCTTTTATTCCTCTACACATCTGGCTCAAGATGTTTGGTAAGAAAGGTTTTGATCAGAAGTGCGACGCAACCTCTGCACATACTTAATTTCAACTCAGCCACATCATGTGAGCAGCAATTACAGCCATGTACTCACAGCAGCAGCAGATTGTGTGTAGTGGAGGAAAAGAGGTTAACTAGGAGAAAGACAAACCTTTCTTTCAATCTCTGCTTTCCATTACATCTTTAATACCTCAGAAAACTCAGCCTCGCTCCAACACCATGCACATTCATATGCTGCCTCCTCTCTCCTGGAAGGTTTTCCACAGGATTCTGGAGGCTGGCTGCAGGGATTTGCTCCCATCCAGCCACACAAGCTTTGACAGGGTCCAACACTGATTTTTGGGCAATAACTGGCTCACATTCCGTGTTCCAGTTTATCGCAAATATGTGGCATGGGGTCTTGACTTTAACTCTGAAACTAAGAAGACCGTTTGTTTATGCACCTCACTTTGTCCAGCAGGCTCTGTCACATTGTATCAGGAAAGGGCCACCCCCAAAATGTTTACACACAGTTCAAAGCACACTATTGTCTGAAATTTCATTGTACTGAATGCAGCAGGTTTTCAGAGAGTTGTAGCTGAGAGTCGCTCTGCCTCTTTCGTCCTGACTGAAATATTGCAAAAACAAGTGGAAGGATTGCCGTGAAACTTTGTACATTTTGTAATTTAGACATTCATTGTGCCCAGAGGATTAATCCTATGACGATGGTGATCCCTTCAACAGGTTTTAAGTGAAATATCTCAACAATAAAATTTGATACACACAGTGATATTTCCCTTAGGATTAGTTGAAATAACTTACTTGCGATATCTTCATTTCTTGTCTATCTCCATCATCGGGTCAAATTATTAATTTGGTCAATAATTATTTTTAAGCAAATTCATCATTCATTCATTATTATTAAGGGCATTTTTGCATGCTGATGTTGGCATGTTAGCAAGTACAGCCTCACAGAGCTGCTAGCGTGGCTCTAGACTCTTTGTCTTGTTTTTATAATTTCCCCCGGAAGATATGAGTTGGTTGAAATATTCTCAGTGCTTTTAAAAGAACCATTTCCTACAGTGCCACGCACATCTTTTTCAGTCACATGAAACTCTACAGATGTCATCAGCAAAACTGTCTGACTTTCTGTGCCGAGAAAACACACCCAGCACATTCTTACATCAGACTCACATTACACAGTGAAAAGTACTTGCTATATCACAAAAGAAGTGATCTTGGCTCAATCCATGGTGCGTTTATGTACCCAGCTGATTTGACAGTACTTGTCTTTTTTTTTTTTTTTTATAACAGTGGGGGAAAATAAGCAGCCACCTTCCAGCCAAGAGGATGCTAAGGTGGACGTGTCTCATCTGGACTTGCGTGTTGGACGTATCATCACAGCCCTGCAGCTTCCAGAGACTGATACTCTGTACGTGGAGCAGGTGGATGTGGGAGAAGCTTCTCCCAGGACGGTGGTCAGTGAACTGGCTAAGCACATACCAGTGGACCAGGTACATTTTTATACCAATATATAATTTGTGTACTGGGATTAAAGAATTTCAACATTAGACCACTGTATATGTGAGTTCTGAACAAAGACCCCCCCCCCCCCCCCCCCCAAGTGTCAGGACTGTGTAGGCAGGCTCCTTGTGCACAGGGAATTGTCATGTCGAAGCAGGAAAGGGCCTTCCCTAAATTGTTGCCTCAAAGCTGGAGGCACACTATTGTCCAAAATGTGATTGTATGGTGTAGCAGTAATATTTCCCTTCATTTCTACTATGGGCCTAGCCCAAATAATGAACAAAATGTGGACACATACTTTTGGTCATATAGTGTATAATTTAAATGGAAACATGTGTCTGCCAAAGTCATGTATGCAAAACATTGTCTGACTTTGCCAAAACAAAGCTGTAAAACCTAAGAAAAATATTTGGAAGAGGAAACATCTCCACACACAAAGACCAATTATAGACATTAGTTTCTTTAAAACATTGGTGTTGCAGTGATTTACTTTTATACCAAACCTTTATTAAGTTTTTTCTAACTGCTGCTGGAAAGATAAGGCACACTCCTGTGGCTACTGCTACCTCTTTGCTGGTTTATTAGTCCACATACTTTTGCACGTTTGGTCTGTGGTTGTCTTACATGGTTTGGGCTGCTTAGTTATTCCAGCATGCAGTGGAATTTATATACTGTATACTGTAACATTAAGATTTTCCTGTCTAAAGTTTAGACAGTAGTGTGTTTCAAACTTCTCAGCAACAGTCTTGGGTTAGTCCTTTCCTGTTTCAACATGCACAGAGCAAGGTCCATAAAAAGAACATGACTTGTACAGAGCTCTGACTAACAGAGCCAGTACATCTAAATTCAACTTCTGCTTTGACTGTCATATTTATATTTCTGTCAAGCAAAAAGAAGTGAAATATTTGAAGAAATGTATTATGGGATTGATGGAAATATAATTTGTCTATTATATGAGAATGAATATTGGGCACTATTAAAAAATATTACATAATATAGATAAACATTACTAAATATTATATAATATCGTTGCCTTGAGATTTAAAAACTCTTTCCAAACGCTGTCAAAACAATCAAAGGTAACAACGTAAGTATCCTTACTTTTATAAAGCAAATACATATTACAATATAAGGATGTGTTTTAAGCAGGGCTGTCAATCGATTAAAATATTTAATTGCGATTAATCAAATTATTGTCCATATTTAACTCACCATTAATCACAAATTAATCAAACATTTTTTTATCTGTTCTAAAAGTAGTCTACCTCATCAGGATGTTTTTTTTTTGTTTTTAATACTCTTATCAACATGGGAGTGGACAAATATGCTCGCTTTATGCAAATGTATGTTTATTATTATTGCAACATTCCAAAACAATGACAAATACTGTCCAGAATATTCTCCAGAATAACCTCAAAGGTACTGCATGCTCAAAAAATATGCTGTAAGCATAACATGGCGCGCTCATTCCCTGGATCCTGCACACTTAAAGCAAATACTCTCACACAGTGTAACTGTGTCTAAACTCACATGGGGGAAAATAAGGCTCACAAAAGCATGCCCTTCTACTAGCTGGGATTAAAACAGGGAGATACAAAAACTAAATTAAAACAAAGTTTGTTTAGCTTGCCTTTCAAAAGATTCTTTTCTTTATCATTTCTGCTCAAGGTTTGTTTCTGCTTGCCATCCACAACGTTACTGCTGTGTCACTTCCCGATTTCCCAAACTACGGGGTTGGGCCAAAGGTCATATTCACAGAACGGGTGTGCGTTAATTACGCGTCAAAAAAATAAGTGCTGTTACAAGGAATTTGCGTTAACACGTTATTATCGTGTTAACTTTGACAGCCCTAGTTTCAAGGGATGGTGTGACTATTTTTTTGGATCTAGCATGCTTCATCTCTGGAAATGCTGCATTTCTTCTTCTCCATTCTTTGAAGAAACTGCCACAGGTCTTTTTAAATTTGGGTGAGCTGCAGAGGTCTCCAGTCTCAAGAGGCACACAAACCCTCATTACTGTGGCCGACATGACATTAGAATTAGAATTATCTTTTTTTAACTGGGCATAATTTGGTTTTATTCTTTATTGCGTTAGTCATATGGGCTGTAAAAATGTCCTGCCCCCCCCCCAACCCCATGCAGATGCAGAACCGCATGGCAGTCCTGCTGTGCAACCAGAAGCCAGTCAAGGTGAGAGGAGTGGTGTCCCAGGCTATGGTCATGTGTGCCGGCTCTCCAGAAAAGGTGGAAATCCTTGATCCTCCAAGTGGAGCAGTACCAGGGGACAGAGTTACTTTCCAGGGCTTCCCAGGTACAATCGTCTGATTACTGTACCCTCGAAAACACATGAATCATATGCTAAAATGTCACGATCGTTCTCAACCAGACAAACAGCAGAGATAGGAAATGCTGTTTGCACAAAATGTTGTCTTATGGAAATGAAGAACATACTTGAACATCATGAAAGAAATGGTCCTCAGTTAGAAATGAGATTATGATACACTGGTGTGCTAGCTTAATGCAACTTACCTCAAACTCAATTTGCCAAACAGATATTTTATTTGGCTCTCTTTCCCCCCTGGATGCATAGAGGTGCAAGCTTGTTTATGTCTTTGCTGCATTTTCAGAACATGAGAGTGGTGCGTATGAATGCCTCTGCTCACATCTTGTTCTATTTTTGTCTTTTTATGTTGTAGCACCACATCAAACATTTATCACACATGCCTCAATGTTTATATCATACAGTCTGACACAGAGACTTTGCTAGACCTATCTCGCACAGTGTGCCATGCAGTGCACCTGTATGAGCGTCATGAGAAGAAATCGTAGTGGTTTAGACCATCTCCTTCCAACTTTGTGGTAGGAAGTTCTTTCCTCTTTCAACATGACATTCCCCCCACGCACAAAGAAATGGTTTTCTTCAACTCCTTCAAACACCTTTGGGATGAATTGGAATGCACACTGTGAGCAGGCCTCACCACCAAACCCCACTGCTGGCCTCACTGATTTCTCATGGCTGAATGGGAGTAAATCCCTGCAGCCAGTTTGCATAATCTTATGGGAGGCCTTTCTAGAAGAGTGGAGGCTATTGCAAGAGCACATTACAACCCATGCTTTCCAGTATGTTCTGTAAGGGCATTATGTAGGACTAAAAATGTATATATAGTAGTCCTGAAATCATAAATCCTGCATGTGTGATGGTTTAGTATAGAACAGAGGAATTTCTTCTGATGTGTCAAAATGACTTCTTGATTGCAGGCAACCCAGAAAAAGAGCTCAACCCCAAAAAGAAGGTTTGGGAGCAGATTCAGCCAGACCTTCGCACGGATGGCCAGTGTGTCGCAACTTACAAGGGAGCTGCCTTTGAAGTCGTCGGCAAGGGAGTTTGCAAATCCCAAACTCTGAGCGACAGTGAAATCAAATAAACTAACAGCGCTGTTTGAAATAGCTCAGCGCAAATCCCTGCAGCCAAAATGTTGGCTTTCCAGCCACCCCGGAAGAAGTGGAGGCTGTCGTAGCAACATATTAATGCCGGTGGTTGTGGAGCGAGATGTCCAACAGTCACATGGGTGTTATATTTGAGTGTCCACTGTGATACGTTTGCAGTGAAAGTCGAGGAAAATGATAGTGAAGAGGATGTTTCCCTCTGTTGGACAGATATGAGCATTACTGTTACATTTTGTTTATTATGAAAATCTGTAGTTTTGAATTTTGCCAGACAGGGGCACTACAGTACCCATGATAATGTGCAGTAAGTGTGTGGGGATTTGTTGAAGTGTGACAAGAGGACATGCGGCACACAGTCATACCAAGCAACATGAAAAGACAAGGGAAATTCTTCAGAAGAATCCCATTTAGTTGGGAAGTGTGATAAATATTAGAGCTTTCCCATGACACTTTCCGCTGTTTCCACTGAACTGTGCAAAAATCCCATTGAAAAGGGGACAATTTGAGTCAGTTTTGACTGTATGAAGTGAGCTCAGAAGGTCTTAATTTACTTCTTGTATAAGGTCAGTTGTTAGTTCTGTTGGAAATGAGTCAGCGTGTTCTGTATCAGTACATAGTCTGTGGAAAGTTTTGTTTGACACGTGTCCTACCTAATACAGTTTAATATCTGAGATCCAGAAAATGTTCTCTTCACTGATCCTGCTTATGTTTAGTTTCCCAGGAATCCCAGGAAACTGAAAACTAAAACTTCTGAATCTGAGATTTGGATGTAAAAATGGATATTTATTTACTGTTTCTTCAGCCAGTAACATTTGAATCTATCCTGCTACGTCACATTGTTACTCTGTCTGCTCTTTAGATGTTGCAACAGGTTAGTTAAACCTTAAGGTTTATATATTCTACTTCATGTAACATGTTTCTTTTTCATCAGCTTCCAACTTGATTTCTTATAAGTCTGCTTATCTCCTAAGAGAAAAGGAGGAGTTGTCTTTTGAAGAGCAAAAAATAAACCAACATATTTTGGCTTTAAAAGAAGCTTTGTTCTTTTTCCCCTTGGGAGAAGAGAGACCCAGTCCATAAAATGCCCAAAAAACAAAACACACAAGTTCTTCTTCCCTTATTTTTAAAGGAAGAACTGAGAAAATGCACGTAAAGAATGGGGATGTGATTCAGGAACTAAGAAGTGGAACAGTTTGTACAAGACATGATGTTACTGATATTTGTTTGACGGGACTGGAGGGCTGTAAGGAAATGTGTTGGCCTTTTCATGTACAATAAACACCATTCATTTCCATTGAGGAATCTATAAATCTTCTTTCCTAGAAGCCTAGCTTCATGGAAAAGGAACTCATAAAAGGAGAACATATCACTTTGACAGGGTAGTGACTGTATGTCACTGTCTTAATGTGTCTTCATTAATACTTTTTATCACTATGTGTTCCTCTACATTTTCTTTTGTTTGTCTCTAGTCTTTGTAAGAAACCAGTAGAAAGGCAGATAGAGATGTATTTCATCTTGGTGTGTGTGTGTGTGTGTGTGTGTGTGTGTGTGTGTGTGTGTGTGTGTGTGTGTGTGTGTGTGTGTGTGTGTGTGTGTGTGTGTGTGTGTGTGTGTGTGTGTGTGTGTGTGTGTGTGAGTGAGAGAACTAATGTGTGAGAGTGAGTGAGTGAGTGTGAGAACTAATACCACAGGCTTACATTAGTAAAACCACTTTAATATCGAAAAGTCAAGAAGTGTTGATATTAATGTCATGATACCCACCCATCCACCCTCAGTACAATCCACTCATGTACAAACCCATAGAGGAAACCATACTGTAAAGGGTCTTCACTCATTTCTGTCCCTGCGTCTTCAATAACAACTGCTGTGGAGAAGTCAATCCTGAGAGTGTGCAGCCTTTTCGACTCGGTGCGGTTTCCCAGAGGGGAAAGTTGGTAAACAACCACCTGAAGCTTCGTTTCAGCTGAGCTTAGTGAAACTATGAATAAAGCGCTGCTCCCCCTTGTTCTGCATCCTGTTTTTGAAACACCACAAAGAGCAGGAAACCCATCAAAATGCACAGATGTGTGTCATAATGTCATTGTTTGTGCGGTAGTTAATAGTCATATACATTTATCTCTGACTGATCACTTATATTATCATTTATATTGTATAATAAATTCATGATATATGCATACATACTTTACTTGATAGCATGCACCACTTCATCATAATTAAAAGTGAAATGTGACGGGCCCTGGGACGGCTCCTACATGTGTGCCCCCTCTTTCACAGCAGACACTGTGATGTAGCAGGAGAAGAACATGTGCCTATTCAGGTGTGCCAGTGAGCCAGCATGCACAATACCAAGAACCTGGATAAAGCAGCCACATGCAATTCAGCCATCATTCATTTCATCATTCACACCGGCGCTCTCCTGCTGTCACATGTGAGAACGTGTTCTGTGAGAGGGATCTAAGAGATCTAAGTCCTTTCATATTTCAGGTGATTTCATGCTTACATGGTGCATGTCCTTAACCCCACAATATCCAGTTTCCCCATGAGAGGTTTTTATGTTGAACACATTATCTGAAAGCATCATACAGTGTATGTAACCTGTAAAATAAACCCAAGTCTCTATTGTTCCAGGGCTGCATCATTCAAATCTCAGCCTGGCGCACTGTATTTGGCATCTTTGATATCTTTGGATTTTATCACAACCATACAAGTTTGCTAAAAATCAATTTAAAGTAAAAGCTTCAAGCACATTAGATGTTTCGGTCAGCCTGAATCCACAGCAGAACTGTGGCAAGTTCTCCAAGATGAATTAGAACAACCTTCCTGACAAGTGGCTTGAAAGAACTGTGCACCGTGGAGAACTGGTTGATTTGATTTAAAGCACTTTATATGATGTTTATTGATGGAAGAAAAAAACTATTCAGGGCATTGTTTTTGAAAGCATCCACTTTACTTTTAGTGCCTAAAACAATTGAGAAGCTGTTTAGGAATAAAATAACCAGCTGGAGTGTCTGTTTTAGTCAACATCTGACAAATCCAAGAAACTTAATCCCATTGTTACAAAAAAATCATATAAAAATCTAATGTTGCAATGAAGCGGACCTGCTCAGTGATGGGCAACATTGCTCACTATTGCCCATGTCTACAAAGGAAGCTCAAGCATTTCCATTAGGATGTCAAACAATGTCATGTGGGTTTGAGCAGTATTACGCTGCGCAGCAAACTTGGCATTGACTGGTCTGTAAGCAGATAGACATATAAACCAGACTTAGAGCTAGAAGTCCAGGACAGGAACTGTAGTTATAGGTGAAAAGGGATAATGTGTGAATGTGGGGGGGTCAATAGAAGCCCTCTGTTCATTTTTTGTCCCATTCCCCCCTGTAGCAGTGCAGTCTGGCACTGGTGTAATTTGTAGTTTGAAAGACTCAGCAGACCAGATGCACCTGAGCATGCACCTGAACGTTTCTGTCTGCCGTGTTTATTATCAGCGGAGGGGGCGGACCTCAGGTCACTGCCCGTCAGCACGAAAACTACAGTCCAGCCATGTTTGTAAACAACCCGCAGCCCGACCCGACGCTAAAGACGAGGCTCATGTTAGAATAAAGAAAACGTTACTAATTCATTCATTGTTTTCTCGCGTGTTTCCGGCCACCTGCTCGCTGACGTCTCGCGATGGCCAGCCAGTGACGCTCGGCGGCGGAGGAAGAGGAGGAAGAGGAGGAGGAGGAGAAGAGGAGAAGAGGACCGCAGCGTTGTTGTTGGCGTAACATCAGCGGTGTCGCCTTGCGCGGACGGACGCCGCGGCTGGGAGACCTTACAGACCGTTTACTGTCCACTTTGACGATCCGTGACATAGCGACGCAGACGTGGGCAGCGGCCGGATCGCACCTGCAGCGGAGCATGGACAACAAAGGCTGATCCCAGCACTGCGCTGCGCTCAAGCCCGACACAGGCTGCCCACCAAACCTGACAGACATCGATTTTGTGTAAAAGAGCCTGTGCTGCGCGCAGGAGGCTGCTGCTGCAAGAGAGAGAGAGAGGGTTTGTGTGCAGGAGATTTCGCTGTCCGGGCTTCCTAACCGATCCGTGCTGGCGGGTTTAATTATAGCAACACATGCAAACGAGTCTTACTTGTAGCAGACGGTATTTTTTTAAGGGTCGAGAAATCGCTCAGGACAATATCAGGCCCTCATCGGTGTTTTTTCATTATTGAATTATCCTCTCTGAACACACACAGTCACACCAGTTTGATGATCGCCGTCAGCAGTCCTGTGTGTTCAATGTCCCCGTAAGAAACAATTATGTGGGTCATTCCCGAAGATGTGTTGCTGGCGGGCGCGTTATGGATCACCGAGAGAGCGAATCCATATTTCATCCTCCAGAAACGGAAGGGTCACGGGGATGGAGGTGGAGGACTGGCCGGTGAGTCCTGTCTTAAAACTGTAATAGAGATAAAATAGACAGTTGATGGACGATTGAGTGACAGCGCAAGACGTCAGGTGAAGTGAGCACTGATAATGTGAGGGAGGTCACATGATCAATCAGCTGTCACAGGTGGTCTTTTATCCGAATGGGTTTATTAGTAAAGAGGTGTCCCCTTAGCTAATCAATTTAGAGCCTGCTGTTGGGAAAAAAAAAAAAAAAAAAAAAAAAGGAAAGCCTCAACCTTTGACCAAGTGTGTCCACATCAAACAAAACCACTTAAGAGGCAAAGTGCAGCACAATTCCCCAAGAAATTGGGTCATATCATAGTAAAATTGGCTGAGGCCATTCCTGCCTGCGAGGGAAATTACATTTAAGCCTTTACAACAATACAAACAATAGCAACTGTAGTTTCAGTTGTGCAGCTGCTGGTGAGGCCATGGAGCCTCAACAACAGTGGATCTATCTGACCACCAACCAGAGACATGGTCTGTTTGCTAGTTCATGCTGAATCATTCTCCTTCTTCCTTCTCTCACTCCTCCTCCCTCTTGCTTATTCCATCCAAAATGGGTCAAACAGCAGCAGGAAGAGGAGGAAGAGGAGGAGGAGGAGGAGGAGAAGGGACAGGTTTCACAGTGTAGCAGCATGCTGTCCTGTTATGGTTTTTTTTTTTTTCTTAAAATTGTGAAATTTGGTTCTTTCCTTGACCTGAATACAGCTGTTTGCAGTTTATCACAAAGTATGGCACTTTGTCATAGATGGGATACTGCTGAACGTCTTTGAGGAAATAAAAAGGTGTCATTTATAGTTTGGTACATGCAAACTTAAATTGATGACATTGTTTATTATTATATTTATATCTGGAACGGCCATGGCCTGATTAAGTGGGCCCCTATATACCCTCCATTCCTTCCTTTATCTCTACATTTTGTAAGCCCAAGGTGAAATATTAGATGGGCCCCAAATTCACTGTGTGGTCATTTGTTTAAACACAAATTCATTTTGTATCAGTTTCAGTATCAGTTTAAATAATAAAGGTCTTAATGCTAAAATTAGCCTCAAGCTTAAGTAATAAAGCTGGACCAATTTGAAGGCCCTGATCGTGTCGGTTAAGACTGGTTCTCATATTTTAATACAAATTCAAGTGCAACACAGTTACCCTGTGGCTCGTGGGCGGGGGGTGTTCAGATATCACAAATTATACCAGTGAAAAGTCTTATTTCAGTATTAGTCCAAGGTCAGTTTTTGCTTTTCATTCTGAAGTGAAAATGATGTCTCTATCAGTGTTGTTCAGCTCGGTTTCTGTTCCCCGCTGACCGTTTCTCACTTTGCATCAGTGACTGTCACTGCTCATTGAGCTTCAACAATAACTTTAACAAGAGTAAAATCTCTGCCTCTGGAGACCAGTCCGATGTGACTGATCTGTCAGACCCATCTTCCAACTTGATGCCACGATGTAGACAAACATCATGATGTAGTACAGCGGTTACCAACCTTTTGCGCTTGTGACCCCATAACACAAAGCAATGTGTACTTGTAAATCGTCATCATAGACTGCATATCTGTCATTCATTTGAAGAGTGGCTTTCCATTCTTTTTGAGTCACTATTGAGATAAAACTATGAAGTATTTCACAAGATAAAGCAAAAATTAGAGGTAAAAACAAAAACAACCATCATTTTGGTTGTTTTTGTCAGAACCTTATTTTTCACCCCTGGAAATCTTAGCCACTAGGTAAGGAACCCGTTTTTCCCAAAACACAATTGAAAAACCATTTATTGACAAAACAACCAGGTGGGAATATATGTTTTCTGAACTAAATGCCTGACAAAAGAAGGTTCGATAAAACAAACAACAAAACTCCTTTAAATCCAGTAATGTCATGAAGCAAAGGTTGTCTGCTACACTCGACAGTAAATATATGGCAAACTTCTCTGAAAATACATTTGTTACAGATTTTGAATGTGATATTAGTCATTTGACCCTCGTTCATATTAATAATTAACAATTAGTCCTGCAGACACCTTTTCTCAGCCTCTAGTCTTGCTATGGCAACACAAAGTGTGCGAAGTGGTGCTAGGGGATGATGTCATTGTTATGTAAATGCTGAGCTTGCTGACTTGTACCATGTGCCAGTTGGCGCTCAGCGCCCAGTGACACTGGCATTTTCCTCAAGCAGTTCTTCCAGAGAGAGAGAGGAAGCCATCAGCAGCACCAGAACAGAGCTGCATACATAGCCGCATATTCATACCCACTTCGCAAGTCTTGAGCTCCAGTGTTGGAGCTTGCAGAGGCCTATAGTGGTTCAGAGAAAATGGCAAGTGTGCGTTTGCTTTGGTGATGCGTACACCAGATGCTGCAGCTGTCTGGTGGAGCTACGGGTGGCAGCCAGCGTGAAAACATCAGTACAATGGCTGCATGAGCAGAGATAGACAGAATTTCTGGGATGCATACAGAGAGAAACTGTCAAGCGAGGAAAGGGATCTGATGTTCTGCCCCTTTGGGTTCCTAACACATCAAAAAGGACGGCTGGTTGGCAATCTATCCCTATAGTTCCTCCAAAAACCTCTGAACCTGATAGACATCCTCTATACAACTCTACATGAATTTATTATTAACTTCAATTCAAATTCTGTATCTTTATAAACCTTATAAAGACATGTATACTTTATCTTACTATGTTACTGCTGTAGTTTTTCTTTAAGACTAAAAAACTTGTAGGAAAATATAAACAGATGTTAGAGTTTTCTTTAATCTTTGTTTGGATCATTTTACCTGTGCGGGTTTCCATAAGCTGTAAAAATGAAACAAATTGGAGAAGGGAACATCACGTTGGTGGGACTGTCCTGCAACTCAGACATATGCATCCTGTGACCAGGGGTCACGAGTTGATGTTGCGTCAGAAGCCAAAAAGATTGTGAACCACGGATTTAAACAATGCATAAAAATACTGTTTGACCTGACAACACTGCAAATACAGGTCTGCAAGATGGGATGTGCCTGCTCAGCTGTGTGTTTAATGCCATTTGCATGAAGCATTGAAGCTGAGAGGCCACCAGCCTCTAACAGTCACTTGCATCCTTAAAACCGAGTGTGGTACACTGCAGACGCACAGCTGGAGAGACATATGATATATGTTGTCTCTCGTCAGAGAGGAAGCAAAATGGAAAAATGCACAACAAAACCTGTTTTCTTAAGATGATATAAATAAACTCAGCATCAAGCCATTGTTTCACGCAGCTTGACACAATGGTGTAGGCAGCATGAAATTACGCAACGATCTGAGTCAGAGTATAGCACGCTATTTGACAATCTATATGGTAATTAGTGCTCGTTTGTGTGGAAGTGTGTCATGTCAGACAGACCCTGACCGTGTTATCTTGCATTTTATGACCAGTGTTTGTTGTCAGCACACCTGGAAATGTTGAGAAATGGTGGAAAAGCAGTGAAATATATCTAGTAGCTTACGTGGATGCAGTGAAACTTGCGCATGATGTTGACGACGATGATGATCCAGGCTTGTCTCAAGTTTCTGTTATCTGAGACAGTATTGATTTTAAGTCTGGGGGAGATTTTGTTTTGTGTGCTCAATGCAAACATCCCAAACCAGCAACCCTCCTACCAAGCTGTTGTTTTTTTTATTGTTTATAATTCTGTGCCAAAAAAAAGAAAAAAAAGTATCTTTTTTCTCATGCCGTTGGTTTGGCTTCCTATTCTTCCACTGAGTGAAAAACACCAATGTTTCAGAGGAGGTGATTTGTTCTGCTCTAACAAAGGGGAGCTCTGCTTGTGTCCTTGTTTCTGAGCAGAGAAGCATCACATGATTTTTATAGCTTACTCTGTTCAGAAGGAGGATTGCTCGCTTAGAGGAGTTTTCCAGCCACCTAGAAATAATAATAATAAACGGAACATGTACCATTAAAGCTGTGTGTTGTCTTTGTTTTGCAGGTTGTGCACCCACACATTCAGTGTGTGGAAAGAAATGATCAGTGTAAAAGCAGAGGTATGAGTCGGAGGAAGCAGTCACATGGACTTTGGTTTGATGAGTTGATGCTGCACAGGCATGTGATGTTCGGGGTTTGCCTGTTATGTGATGTAAACAACAAACTTACTCCAGTATTAGAGTCACATATTAAAAGACAAGCAAATAGCTAATGTCAAAATGTTGCCAAAATACTATTAAAACACCAGAATATACAAAGACATAAACAAAAACTCGCTTTCTTTCTCTTTTGAGGAGGGAAAGGGTGGGATGACAAGTGGTCTTGCACCTTCACTGGTTTCTTTCCTCGAGCATAACCCCTCAGCTTCCTGCGTTAAACCTCAACTCACGCGTCGTAGGCCAAACCATTCATTTCAAGCAGTTCAACTAAGGTACAAACCTGCTGATATTCGTGAAATTTTACCACAAAACTGCCAGACAGAGCAGTGGAAGCTGGCATTTGCTGTGTCACTTGTGTTCCTTGCACCTACCTTTGAGAGTGAAATGCTGACATCGTAACGCATTAAAGCCTACCCTGAGGTCAATGTGTGAGGAACGATTGCACTTTTCGGTTAAGACTGTTTTAACCTTGTGATTTTCTTTTTTCAAAGAGGAAGTTGTCCTCAAGCTCTTACCAGTTGTTTATATTTGTCACAAATGGACTAATGCGAACTGTCAGGCTTCATTACCTCATTAGTTTCAGTGTGATTAAACTGCTAGTCACCTAAAGATGATCACCTTTTTATTGACTTCTTCAGCTCTGTTGAAAAGGTTTAAGTGGTTACAAGTATAAGTGAATATTTTAGTAGTTTATTTATTGTTTGTAGAGTAGTCCTCATGACATTGTTCTGACAAGTTGGAAGACGGTACCATCCGGCACAGCAACCAGCATCTAACTGTGTGTTAATATTAGTATGAGGTCTTATTTATTGAGTCCTAAGCTGCTTTAAAGCACTGAGAGATACTGATAAGGAAGAATGTACGAAGGAAAATGGAAGATGTATGAGAGAGGAATTGACATGAGGAAACAGAGCAGAAGGCAGGCAGCTGTAGTCCAAATGATGGAAGGTCAGCAAGTCAAAGTAACACAGATGTACGTCTCATATCAGTTCTGTCTTTCCTCACACTCAGAAATAAGAAAATGGTTTAATGTCCCTCGTCTTCTCTCTCTCTCTCCTCCTCCCCCTCATCCTCTCTCTGTGTGACTCATACTGTTTGCCCTGATGAGCTGCTGAACAAAAATAACCTGTCTCTCATGGCCGTTGAACGTATACCTCCTCTGAAGCAGGGGAAGAATATTCACAACTACCAACAGCTTGGAAAAGTTGCTTGGGAAATGGTATCAAAATTGCAATATTGCTAACAGTATATTCCATAATAAAGGCTTCTTACAATAATCCATCAAGTCTAACGGTTAATACACAGTGTGTGTAGCCTAACAAACATGTTGAAAGCTTTTCCTTTCTCATACAACATTTACAAAGCTGAGGATTCTTAAAAATCTAAAACCTGCATCATTTACAGTCATATTTACTTGCTGCCTGTCTTATTATTTCTTGCCTGGCAAATTTGTGTTTCTTGGCATGTTATTGCCACGTGTAGATCAGTGGAATAATTTGACCTTTGGCATGACTGTGCATCATTGAGAAGTACCACCCGCTGGATCTTGAACATGCATGTGCACAAGAACAAAAAAATACTCATAAAAACATTGCTCCATAGTGCTACTAGTGATGGAAAACTCTTTAATCATCTTTAATAAATGGATTTTGCTGCACATGCTCTTTATCAGATGTTGGAGGAGCCTATTGCACTTCTATAACAGGGGCATGAGAGAGACATTAATAAGAGAATAGTCTAAAACAGAGCAGCAGAGGTCAAGATATCCTGACATTTAGTCTGTAGTATGGGCCAACCTCCAAAAACACTGGATCCTACATTTCCCATGATGCAGACAGCAGCATCCTCTCCTGTTAAACACGTACTTCTTTAAACTCAACTCCTCTGGTTTTTAAAGTAGGCTGTCAGTAAAAAAATAAATAAATATATGGTTTCTGAGCCCAAGCTAAGATAACTCCAATGGCATCACCAGGATTATTTTCTTAGACTAGACACAGATCCTTCAGATCCACAGAAGACATTATACAACTGTTTTCTCATGCTGAGTGGTACACCCCCCCTCTCTTTGAAGGGGAGTTCCCCTTTAAAGAGTATTAGAAGTTCAAAAGACAAAGCTGGAGGAGGGTAAATACTTAACAAAGACATTTTGTACAACTTTGCAAACTAAATAGGTTTAAGCTAAATGGTGACAACTGATCTTTAAACTACTAAGTGATTTACTCACCATGAATAAGTCCTTAAGTTACAACTCAAACACTTTATGAAGGGTGACTTATTCAGAAAGTGTTACTGGTCTGAAACATAAAGCTCCAGTGTATCTGGTGTCAATGCATGACAAACTAGTTTTTCTATCGCATTACATATGGCCTCATTCATTGTAGCTGATGTATACAGCTGTCATTTTCTGTACTGAGAAACACTGTTATACAGTAGCCCATTCATCCTTTTCTCTAGTTTATCTGTCTAGTTTATCTTTTAGCCTGTCAGTTAGTTTCACACTAGTGGTTATCTCTCTGCGTTTATTACCTGGCTTCAAATACCAAAATCACCTTTTGTTATCAAGTCCACAAATACAACACTACCATAGTGATGTAACCCAGAGTCAGGTATACTGTATGCAGATCCACAGTCTAACATGCCTTACAGGACTAACCAATAAACAAACACATTTATTGTAAACCACTGGCATTGAAGCCTCAGGATGTTTTTTTTACACTCAGTCTTAAACCACAAGACCTCATGTGTTTCCTCTTTGCGTAGGCACAACAAAATGATATGAAAGTTAATGCCCTTCATTTGTCATGCATCTCACATGGTTATTGTCTGTAAATGCTGTTGTTACACAGCTGAACAAATGTATGAGTTAATGTATTGTTTTTGGACCAACACAATGAGATCTCTTTGTTGCCTTCATCTATCTGAAGTCTGAAGTTTACTTGTGTGTTTGCTTCTCACTCTTTAATAATAGTTTTCTTGGTTCTTATAGGTTTGCTGGTTGGGACCTTGGATGTCGTCCTGGACTCGAGTGCTCGAATGGCTCCATATAGGATCCTCTACCAGACTCCTGACTCTTTAGTTTATTGGATCATTGCTCATGGTATGTGCATTTTAACTCCTGGCTCATTAACTGTGAGGAAATGCAGGTTTTTTTGGGGAAAGCCATCCACAAAACTCAGGTCTACTTGAATTCAGTTGATTGATTTATGCCACTTCAGTTGATCTTATCAGCTCATTTCAGTGATACAGGTATGGGTTATTCCATTGTAAACCCCTCTGTAATTTTACCCCCTGCACATCCCTCCCCTGGTCTCCACACAACACATGATGTTCTAACATCCTGCCTTTTCCCATGTTAGCTGCCGAATGCCAAGCATTACATCATGCCCCGGTGGTTTTAAAGGGCAGGATTACGGGAAGGGGTGCAGAAAGCGCTGCTCAAATATGAGTGGATGTGATGTTTTTCAGCATATCACTTGATGGAGTTTCATTATGACTTGTTGTCATCTGCTGGTTTTCCCTTCACATGTTATCTCCAGTTTTGTATGTGTGTGTGGCAGTGAATCGAGCAAATTAGTTGGTACACTCCAGACTCCATTAGAAGCCATGCTCTTTTTGCAACACCAGTTGTACTCTGCCAGTCAAAAAAAAAAAATCCCATCTGTTTACTGGGAAAAGCTATGACACTCCCAACCATTATTCTCATTATGGACTGATCACATATACAGTTCAAAACCGCAGAGGTATTCAGTTTACTATCATAGAAAATCACGTAATCCAGTATATTATTACATTTGAGAAGCTGGAACCATTCAATCTGAGTCATTTCTGCTTATTAAAAAAAAACCCAATTCACTTTAGCTGATTATCAGAATTGTTGCTGATTCACTTTCAGACTGACTAATCAGTAAATCTACTCATTTCTGCTCTATACAAAACATTCAGGTGAAAAATGACTAAGGAGGTGTTCTGCATGGGGTCAGCCTGAAAATAGAATAACTGCAGACTAAAAAGAGAAGAATCTGAGGCACATTTGAAGACATAAATAAATCCGAGAGCCATTATTGGAAGCCTGTTTCGTATTCTTATCTGGCTTTGTGGTGCATTAATCTCCTTTGTGGTACAATTTTCATATTCACACATGGACATGTACAGTAGTACACTAGAGTATGTTTCTGTTTTGCACAGAAATAAACCAGGATGAGGCTTGATGAGATTATGGTATTAGAAAGGGAAGGTTCAAAGGGCTGTAATTTAATTGAATGAAGGCGGTATACCATTGAAACACAGGAAAATATGAATTTGTTTTGGGAATATGTGTAACCATGCATTTAATTCAGCAGTGCCCTACTAAATGCACATATTAAAAAGAGTAATATTTGTGTTCCCTATCTGAAATGGAGGCCTGCTAAAGACTAGCCTGGCTTTGAAATGGCATTGCCTCACTCCCCACCCCTCCCAGTTCTTAATTCTGCAACCCAGAGATAGCAGGAGAGTGGAGCAGTCTGGCAGACGTGGCTAATGCAGTGAATGTGCACTCACTGAAGGGCTGTTTGCAGCACTGTTGAGGGATAATGGTCCACAGTGGCAGCCATTATGGCAATGAACTGCTCCTATAGCCACAAAAAATCAGTTTTAGCCTTGTTGATTACTGATAGTAACAAGGTGGTCATGCTAGTGTTGCCGTGTAAACATAAAAGGGAAGATATTCATTTCGTTTTACTCCTTGTTCTTGAAATGTGACTTGAACTGATGCTTTTGCCATAGTTAGTTTGAACCTTTGTGCACAGCTAAAGAGCAACTCCCAGCTCAGTGTGTGTTGTCGATTCTCTCTATTAATTGATCATTTATATTGTTTTTAAATGTCAGAATAGTGAAAAACTGCCTGTCACAGTTTCACATAACACAGTCTTACTTCTTTTCTCTGATCAATAGTTTAAATTCACAAGTTATAGTTATCACAAGTTATTATCATACAAGACGAATACCAGTAAATATAATGTATAACCTTTTGGGCATTTTTATGCTTAAGAAATGACTTAAATGATAAATCAATCATCAAAATTGTTGCTGGTCTGTTTTTGGTCTGTCTACTAGTTGATTGGTTGACTAGTTGTTTCAGGTCTAATCTGCTTCCTACAGTTCAGGGGTTTTAATATGAAATATTTGAATATTTATTTTAAGACTTGTGGTATCGTGGCACAATAGTCATCATTTCTGAAACATTACACCTCCGTGCCCCTCCTGTGAACTCACTGCTTGAGTGCTCTGACTTCCCCTCCTCTCTCCTGTGCAGGAACCTCCCGTAAGGAGATCACAGAGCACTGGGAGTGGCTGGAACATAACCTGCTGCAGACGCTCTCCATCTTTGAGAACGAGAACGATATTACCACCTTCGTCAAAGGAAAGGTCCAGGTAACTAATCTTTAGTTTAATGTTTGGCGTTCTTACATTTCCTGTGTGAAAGTCATTATTGTTCATTTTGGATAAAAAACAAGCTGAAGGCAGACCAAAGATCTCCCCACTGTGCTGAGAGCTTCTTACAAATTTAATTTAACAGAGCAACATTTCAACCAAACAGACATCTGTGTCCAGTATTGTCCTAGCAAAACAATATTGTACAGTTAATACACATAAACACATCATCAATCACCCAGACGGTTGATTAATAGTCAGTCAGCTTCCAGACTTCAGTGCTGATACTCCCCAAAGAACAGAAAATGTTGCCTAGTCTACTGGTTTCAGTAATTGCTTTAGCTGTGTTTTTAGGTGAGTTTAATGTGTGTCATAACATCCTCCAGCCACCATTTGTGAGATGGCGGTGCAGTCTTCTTTGTTTCGAAGAGATGTATATATTAAACGACTCACATCTGCTCCTGTTTTGCCAATTTACTGCTAGTTTATTAGAGCATGTGACTGATCTGATGCGTCAGTCTGGCTCTTAACTCAATCTCAACAATCCCTGTTTTTCATGTCTCCGCTCATTACCTCATTCTTTTGCTTTGCATCTCGCTGCAGGGCATCATTGCAGAGTACAACAAGAACCACGATGTCAAAGAGGATGACGACACAGACAAGTTCAAAGAGGCCAGTGCCAAGTTTCGTAAGCTGTTTGGGATGCCCGAGGAGGAGAAGCTGGTCAACTATTATTCCTGCAGCTACTGGAAGGGCAAGGTGCCCCGGCAGGGATGGCTCTACCTCAGCATCAACCACCTCTGCTTCTACTCCTACTTACTGGGGAAAGAAGGTTGGATCTAGACCATTTTGTATACATTTATGTGTCTGTTACCTTATCTTTGTATGTTATCTATGCTGATGTATGCTTTGATTAATATTTCCACTGCAAATGGGTGGTTTGATACAATAATTGTGCAGGAACAGCCTTGTAGTCTTGCAGCCATGTGGAACTCGGAACATGCACAAACATGCAAAAATACATGAGACATATAAACAAAAATATGGAAAATAAATCCTAAATCTCATTACTCAAACTCACATAAAACAATGTACAGATAACCATGACGACAAACCTGCTGCCAACATTTTCATGATCTCTTTAGCAATCCTGCCAGTAGGTTAAGATTAAAGAGAAAATATATATGAAGATTATCAGACCTCCACCTCTGCTTTTGTACCTGAGAACCATTTTTGTATATGTATTATAAAATTCAGCTTTGGAGCCACAAAATATCAGATTATGCTCCTCCAACAGAATTCTCACCAGGGTCTTGGTTTGGTTGTCTTTCCCAAATATTGTCATCTACAGGTTTTATTGTCTCCCTTTTCTTTTTGATGTAGACTGTCAAATCATGTGGTTGATTCTCACAGAAATCTCTGTTTTACATATATATCAGAAGTATAGGGCCTAAACTGTATTGTACACCATCCATATTCTTCTGAAGCAAGTCTTCAGCCATATCCTGAGGGCTATCTTAGTGGATTGATTTGTTTTAACTGGTTAATGTGCACTGATATATCAATCTTAATGTCTCTCTCTCTATCAGCCAAACTGGTGGTGCGCTGGGCAGATATGACCCAGCTGGAGAAGAGCGCCACCCTCCTGCTGCCTGATGTGATAAAGGTGAGCACCCGCGCCAATGAGCACGTCTTCTCCGTCTTCCTCAACATCAACGAGACGTTTAAGCTGGCTGAGCAGCTGGCCAACATCGCCATGCGTCAGCTCCTGGACAACAAAGGCTTCGAACAGGACCGCTCACTGCCCAAGCTCAAGAAGAAGTCACCCAAGAAGGTGTCGGCACTCAAGAGGTGAGGAAGAGCTGATGCACGACGGGAACACTTATGCTCATCAATAATAAATGCTGTTTATACATGTTTACCACATTCATTGATTGAACATTAATGTGTTATGGTTGGCAAGGTAGTTGGTTATCCAGATTCTTCAGGACAGAGGGTGAAAGTTTAAAACTCTATTGCAAGTTGCATAACACCCATGTGTGAGGTAATAAAAGGGTGTAGTGTTTTTTGAACTCTAGTAGATGTTTGCGAGATCTTAATGGCCTCAAGATCCCAATTTTGGTTGGTCAACACATTTTATGTAAGCTACAGTGTTTTCATTATATCAGTCCATTTGCTGCCGTAGGATGGTTGCTCTTACACAAGACGTCAACAATATCTGCACATACAATGAAGTATCTGTGTAGATTCATCAAGTATACTGGTCAGGTCTTATGTTGCATTAAAGTACTATCCGTTCTTTTTTCAGATATCACCTTTTTGCCTTCTAACCATTATAATCATGTTAATGCATCATTGACTGCGACTATGTCACATGATATATTTACAAAAGTCATCTAAGAGGACTCTGCATCCTTTAGGGATCTAGATGCAAGGGCGAAGAGTGAGCGTTACCGGGCACTCTTCCGCCTGCCCAAAGATGAGAAACTTGACGGTCACACAGATTGCACCTTGTGGACCCCCTTTAACAAGATGCACATCCTGGGACAGATGTTTGTTTCCACCAACTACATCTGCTTTACCAGCAAGGAAGAGACACTGTGTAGCCTCATCATCCCTCTGCGTGAGGTGAGTCAGCCTGTTTAAATAGGTCTCCTTGTTTAATAGCATTTTGCAAAATTAGACATTTGGAATAAGTATGTTACTCGCAGCACTGTTATCAGAACAGCAGTCAGTCACTAGTAGCTGAAGTAAATCACTAAGACATGTGAATGTGTTTGATAGTGATGTCTAGTAGGGGGTTGTCAGTGCCTGTCTGCTCGAGAAAGAGAGACAAACACATAAACATGCACAGCTGCCCATCATGCTGAACCACCTTCTTCCATTTTACTGTAGGTTGGACTGGTTTGCGCCAGCTTTAGTCCCTCCTATATTCTTTTGGTTAAATGAAGTTGTTTAATATTAGAGATTTACTAAATTGTATTGAGGCATTAAAATTGAAATGTCAGTCCTACTTTCTGATAAGGCACCATTTATATAGCGGCTTCATAAACTGCATTAAAAGGCTTAAATTACTTTATTAATGGTGAGTAAATCCTTTGGTTACAGATAATTTATAAGATATGAATAGCAACAAATTCTTAGAAAATCACAGTCAGTTATTAATGTGAATAAATCAGGGTTCAGTAATCCATGAAGTGTGCAGTTATAAATGTTTATCATTTATACATGGATTTTAACCCACCCATCCTGCAGCCCTTTCCCAGAAAGTGAGTGATCAAACAGTCCACTGGAGAGGTCCCGCTAATGAATTAAATAGCTTGCTAAGGTGTCATGCTGGAGGAGCACAACCTGGTAACCCAAAGGTTGTTGTAGATAATGGCTTGTAACTGATCAATTAAGCATTAGTAGATTAATTATTAACCAGTAATAAAGCTATTAATTACCACTTATAAACCCTTATTAAATAGGCCCTTACAGTATCAGAAAATGCTACTGCAATGTTACAGCTATATGGTCAGAATAAAAGGCTGTAAAACATTGGCAGTGCCATCTTATCACACTTGTTTTATATGTACATGCATAGATACATGGACAAATAAGTGTTTCAGAGTTAGCAGGATTCATTCAGTTTGGCATACTTTATATCCAAATATGCTTATCTAACCAACACAATTTGGTTATTTAGTCTAATATTATTGTCATACAATTTTGTAACTTGGCATATTATGTTAATTTTGTGAAGGACTTCATACTCTGTACTAGTTGCCTCACTTTTCAAGCTGGTCATGACTAAGCAAGCTATCGTGAGCTTTGTCATTTGGTTTAACTAGCCACACCACAGTTATCTGCACCTGGAGGTTGCTGGGTGTAAATGTATATCACCATCTCACCTCTGTGTAAGAGACCAGTTGGTGTGGTGCATCCTGTTTTAATTTGGTGATTTGTAAATTTTCACTTGGTGAGAAAGTACTATCATATTAGAACTCATATACAACAACAACAACCAACTTCTATTATGCACATTCCTATGACAGACACATTTGGTTTCCATGGTTATGGCTGCTTGTCACTGATTATCACTGACTGAGATTGTTAATGTTCCCGGACGTCTTCCAGGTGACCATCGTGGAGAAAGCAGACAGCTCCAACGTGCTGCCCAGCCCGCTCTCCATCAGCACCAAGAATCGCATGACCTTTCTGTTTGCAAACCTGAAGGACCGAGACTTCCTTGTGCAGAGGATCTCTGATTTTCTACAGCAGACCACCTCCAAGATCTGCCTGGAGAGGGAACTTACTGGCAGCCTTAACAGCTCAGACGACGAGGTAGGAAAGGAAGCCAAAATTTTATTGTTTATTATTTTATATCTAATATACATAGTTTTTATTTGACTATATACAAGGTCTGGAGAAATAATCGTGTGTCCTGTCCAGGTGTACTCCCAGCATGGATCCCTGCTTTCCAGCAGCCCACAGCACAGTCTGGGTTCAGAGGGTGAGCGAACATTTAACCTCAATGACAGCAGTGTGCCCACAGCTACACAAGCCCTCATGACCATGTACCGCCGCCGTTCACCTGAGGAGTTCAACCCCAAGCTGGTGAGTTCAATTAAACTCTGTCAAATACAATGAAAAGCATTTAATCTTGTCAAGTGTGGCGCAGCACAGAGTAATGCCGTTTCTAATACTACTCTGATCTAATAATAGATGGTGTTTCTGTTAAAGGGTATTTGTAGTCTTGGATTCTAAACAATTAAGCCCTACATTTTTTGCTTGGCTTACTATAACTGGCCTCTTCACAATGTTACATTCGCTTCATGGTGAATTGCTGTAAGCAGCAGGATTTTTTTTCTCTAAGACTGCATATTTAAACCTGTACCTGGTGTAATCCTTAATTCAATGGGACTTTGGCTCTGTATTATAGAATATTACAGTAGTCATGCTTTGTGGAGTGTACAAAAATAAAATATTGAAACTGCACATCAATGATTTTAGTTCAAACTGCTGGTAAACATCAGGACATAAAAAAAGGTTCCTGTAATTGTGCTTGAGTTGCAGTTTCTCATGTTCAAATTGTCCCCCCCCCCCTTTGCTCAGGCAAAGGAGTTCATGAAGGAGCAGGCGTGGAAGAACCACTTTACGGAGTATGGGCAGGGAGTGTGTATGTACCGCACTGAGAAGACGAAGGAGCTGGTCCTCAAGGGGATTCCTGAGAGCATGAGAGGGGAGCTCTGGCTGCTTTTCTCTGGTGAGGAAACGTTCAGGGAGGGGAGGCCTGAAATAAACACGGGCACAACACACTCTGAGCAAGCAGTACTGCATGTGATCCAGTTATACACTGTACTGAATGAGACCACGCCCTGCATACTGCATGCATACACTTGATCACATGATACATTTTTTTCTGCAGGTGTCATTTATCTACAGGCGTCCTGTTGACAAATACTAGGGAAAAAAAACTTCATATTTTTTAGGGAGTCTCTTATGGGGTTGACAACAACCAGGTTAGGAACCACTGGGTCAGGAGCCAACAGCAGAGTTCAAGGCCATACCCCAAAGATCTATATGCCGCAGTATATTTGCAATGTAATGTTATTATACTAAACTTCAAACATTAATATACAAGGTGTATATGCACAAAGTTACTTTAGAAAACAACTAAAAAAGGTTGCGTTCACTCAGTTATATGAGGGCACATTTCCATCTGCCACTGGTCACTGGTGTAGATGCTCTGAGAAAATCTGGTCATTACGTAAACAGAGAAGTCACAAATGATCCTGCTGACATGACAAAATGTATTTTGCTTATTCAGAAAAGATGAGGTTTGGAGATTTTAATGAAGCAAAAAAAGCAAACATATACTTTTATTATCTTCCATGAGTGCTTGACCATGAATGGAACATTTGTGCTGACTGTTGAAAGCACCTGTGGCTTTCACTCTATAACAACATGCTACATATTCAGGTATGCACAGGCTCCAGACTTACCTGTTTCCACGCACAGTCATGTGTTGTGCACCAGCAGCAGCTCTTACTCATCCTCACCTGAGCAGAGCCAGGTTACAAACAGCTTCTCAGCTCTCCAGCGACCCACTTCTGGCTCACTCTGCTTGTTGTCATAGCTGCGTTGTGTTGACCTTAGTCCTGCTCACCTGCGTCTTCTGAAACGAGTCTTCTCTAATAAGAAAAATATTTACAAAGCAATTTATCACTTTAAACATTCAGTTGTTGCCAACTTGGTGTCTCCTCTCAGGACGTAGGGTGTAAAAACTAGTTTGGTGAGCTTTTGTACTGGGGCATGTTCCAATAAACACATGTGCTGAAGTGTGTGGATGACTGTGCTCTGTAAAACCTGGAGCATGGACTAATGTAATAATATTGTTACTGTGCAAAGCTTCTGACAACCTGCTAAACCTGCACTCAGACCTCCAAGGCATTTGAAAACCAAATAGCAGTGTAATTGGAGTTACAGCCCATTTACTACTACCACTATCTATTGTATGTTTACCTTACAGCCATTTTGCTTTTTTTAACATTTGTAACACTTTTACTATTTGAAGATGCAAACTTTATAGTTTTAAAACAAAGACAAAGTCAGAGCTGCCTTGATTAATGAAGAGGTACCAAATTTAGAAGACATTAATGTGACAATAAAGATTGTAAAGACCACTGTTTAGGGAGGTGGTTGCTGACAAGTGTGTACACTGACATGTAAATTTCAAAAAAATGCACAGTAAAATAATAATAAAACTGAAATTTAGATAAAATCTGTTTAAGGTTCAGTGTTTTTGATTGAAGTCATAACATGAAACAAGCATCGAAATTAGAAAACAAACCACTAAGAAATCTGCGGCTTATCTTACGTGAGATAGAGAAACCACTTTATCACATCCAAGTTCAGATGCCATGATGGTTACGTAACCCTTTGGAATATGCTACATCATGTTTATTGCCTTTTTCTTTGTTCTTGTACTTCAGCTGCAGTGACACTTGAATTTCCTTTGCCTGGGAACAGTAAAGTTTATCTTATCTTTATAGTTTAAATATTTAATTTAACCTTTCACAAACACTGTTACCATAGATTTTGTGGTTTTTGGAGGAGATTCTACATGGAAGTTGCTTTCAACCTTTAATTCTTATGTCTTTTTTCACAGGGGCGATCAACGAGATGGCCACTCACCCTGGATACTACGAAGACCTGGTGGAGAAGTCGATGGGCAAGTACAACCTGGCAACAGAGGAGATCGAGAGGGACCTGCACCGCTCTCTGCCTGAGCACCCGGCCTTTCAGAATGAGATGGGCATCGCTGCCCTCCGCAGGGTCCTTACCGCCTATGCATTCAGAAATCCCAACATCGGATACTGTCAGGTACACGCACTATTGTGTTTCCATATGAGCTGGCAGAAACCTGGCAGTGCTTGACAATACTTGATGTTTTTGTTCTTCTCTACCTAAACTCCACAGGCCATGAACATTGTCACATCTGTGTTGCTGCTCTACGCCAAAGAGGAGGAGGCTTTTTGGCTGCTCGTGGCGCTCTGTGAGAGGATGCTGCCCGACTACTACAACACTAGGGTTGTCGGTCAGTATGTGCAGTTTCTTGTGTATTCATGTGTGTTTATTTGATTCGCACTCAGTTAGTTTTATGTGCTCTTTTGTGTAGTGTGTGACAGTTTTTGCTTTTATTTATTCCCATAACACCCTCTTCATGCTGCCATCTTTGCCAGGTTGATCTTGAAAAAAAGGTTTTAATCTCACTGAGACATTTACCTGGTTGAGCAAATAAAAAGAAAGAACACATTTCCCGTTTAACATCTTCCTCTGGCTCTTCCTCTTCTCCAGGAGCCCTAGTCGACCAGGGCGTGTTCGAGGAACTCGCCCGGGAGTACGTCCCACAGCTGTATGACTGCATGCAGGACCTCGGGGTCATCTCCACAATTTCTCTCTCCTGGTTCCTCACCCTCTTCCTGTCTGTCATGCCGTTCGAGAGCGCAGTGGTGGTGGTGGACTGCTTCTTCTACGATGGCATCAAGGTCATCTTTCAGTTGGCGCTCTCTGTGCTGCACGCCAACATCCACCAGCTGCTGGGCTGCAAGGACGACGGCGAGGCCATGACCGTACTGGGCAGGTAAGGAGAGGCAGAAGGCACTTTATTTTGTATGTCGTGCCTGGGGTATTTGTGTTGTCTTTCCTGTGTTCTCATTGGTTTCTACTTTTTCTTTATCAGTCTCAGTCACGAAACTGTTTCACCATTTATGAGATAACTTCTTGATAATTTTGGCACTATACTGCATCTTATCTGATTGTTTGTGTATTGTAGGTACTTGGACAGTGTGACCAATAAAGACAGCACTTTACCTCCCATCCCCCACCTGCACTCCTTACTAACAGACAATGGAGAGCCGCATCCAGAGGTCGACATCTTCAAACTGGTCCGCAGCTCCTACGAGGTATTTAACACCGGTCTCCCCATTCGGTTGGTCTTGTTTTGGTTTGAGAAACACGGTGAAAAAAATACAAATCTAATATTTGTAAAGTTTCTCCCTCGTGTTAGTGTGATTTGTTAAAGACAGATTTATGATTATGAGTGTGTGACCCTTTGTTCGTCTCCTCATTCATCCGTTCATTTGTTGAGTTAGCAGGAAGCTGTAATGTTAGAGCTCTGGATGAAGCTCTGATGTTTTCAGAATATGATTTGAACTTGAATTTAATTTAACTTTGAATGTATCTGATTGAGAAGCCCAGCTGTCTCAGAGCCTCACAATCATGCACTTGTCTCCAGCCGTCCTCATTATTTCCACTGTGTTAAGTCTTTCGGAGTAAGGCTGACCTATGTCTCTGTTTCTGCTTCTCCTTTCACATCAGAAATTTGGCTCTATCCGTGCAGATGTGATTGAACAGATGCGTTTCAAACAGAGACTGAGGGTGATCCAAACAATTGAAGATACAACTAAACGCAATGTGGTAAGGACATATAAATGTATAAATACTGGAATTAGGCAAATGTGTATGAAAGTGTACAAGTACAGTCAGTTTTAACTGCATTTACTGGAATACTCTTGCTCAACTCTGTCCTGTAAATAGCAGAAGAGTGAACAGGCAACACACCAACTCTTTAAGTCTCTTAGTTCTGCAGGTCAAATCAGGTTTGAACTTTAAAGCAGAAAGAACCAGTTCAGGTCATTATTAGATACTGTGCTCTTCCTTTACGCTCAATATTATTTTCTGCCTTCTATTTTTATTTCATGTAATTATATTATGTTACAGGTCAGAACTATTGTAACAGAGACTGCCTTCAGTATTGATGAGCTGGAGGAACTCTACGTGCTATTCAAGGTGAGTTACAGTTGACACATTTATGTTGTGGGACTAATAGAAACTTCTCACCTCTTTTGTGTCCCTCCCCCCTCCCACTTACAGTCCTGCCACCACGCTAAAGCTGAAACATTGACAGGGAATCAAAATTGTCATTTGGTGTCTACAGATAAAATCAATAATAGCCCTGGAGCGCTTGCATTAGCGTTGTAGCTATTTTGCTCTAGTGCAAGCTGTTTTTGTGCCGCAGGCCTGTGTATAAACACACAATGAAGATTCATTTGCCAGGTTATTTATGGCGCCGTGTTCATAATGATTCAGATTATTCAAGAGAGAAATTGTTTTCCAGACACACTGTCAACGCTTCTGTCGTGCTTCCCAAACAGGACAGAATGTGACTGTGCTAATGGTTGTTGTTTACTAGTCAAGCCCCATCGATCTTTTAATTCAAACTTAGCAAAAAGCAGCTCTGTCCTTTTGTTCTTGCATAGTTCATTCTCTTTTCATATGGTCTCATTCAGTTTTAACCCTGTCCTCCTCCCTGCAGGCGGAGCACCTGACCAGCTGCTACTGGGGCGGCAGCAGCAACCCCACAGAGCGTCATGACCCCAGCCTGCCCTACCTGGAGCAGTACCGCATTGACATGGAGCAGTTTAAGGGCCTGTTCAACCTGCTGTTCCCCTGGGCCAACGGAGCCCATTCGGACCCCCTGGCCGTGCGCTTCTTCCGTCTTCTCGACCAAAACGGAGATGCCCTCATCAACTTCAGGGAGTTCATCAGCGGCCTGGGTAATTAGAGAAAGTTTGTGTGTGTGTGTTCTTGGGAATATTCTTTGGAGGTAATGGTTCATAACATAGTGACGCTGACTGTTCAGTTGACAAATGGATGTTTTACGCTGCGGTGACTTTCATTTAAGATGATGTATCACTTTTGGAAACAGTTCAGATACGTTGAACCTCTAAAGTTTGTTGTTGTGTTGCAGGTGTTTTGTGTCACGGGGACCTCACCGAGAAGCTGAAGCTCCTCTACAAGATGCACGTTTTACCCGGTGAGTGTGCATCGATGCAGTTCAGTGACCTTGGAAAGTCATCTATAGGGAACCACAGAAAATGTTTCATTTCAGCGGAGCAGGATTATTAGCTGAGCAGAAAAGAGGTGAATCAATGAAGAGAGAAATGTTACGCTCTGTGCTCTTTGTCTCACTTCACTGGGTAAATAAAACCTTCCGCTATTCACTGTGGCAGGTCTGAAGCTTAGGTCTTAGGTAATTGTGCACATTTATGTTTTTATAATCCTGGATGAATATTCTTTTCTCCCAGAAATCACTCATGAACAGGAGGAGCCTGACTCTGCCTTTGAAGCCACTCAGTACTTCTTTGAGGAAATTATTTCAGAAACGTCAGTCGGTAAGGACCTAAGATAAACTCCTTTTTTTTTTTTTTCCCTCTTTTTTGTGGGGATCAAATTTGAATTGACATCCTCTCCATATACACACTGTGCAGGTGAAGCAAATGTATGTACTAATTTACTCCAGACTGTACAGAGTTCCCTAATCCTTCAACCCCTCTTCTCGCCATGGTGACATTTCATAACCACCCTGCCCCCCCACCCACACCAACACCCCCATCCTATAACCTGAGGACAAAATAAAAATCTAATCTAGTTTACAGATAGATGGATACATACATGTGGACAATTTAAACAGCAAGTAACAAATCTAAAAAAGGGGTGGTTGACATATTATCATTATTTTGCAGAAGAGATTTCACCTTATTAACTACAGAAGTAGTATATTCCAGTCATTCTCAGGGGTAGAATATCATAATTAGATCTCACACTGCACAATTTCAAAATGTTTGTTGTTTGATGAGAAAAATGTTTTCTCATCACACAGTGTTAGGCCTCCAGCTCTTTATTCTCTAGTTTTTGTTAATCACTGCCAGATGTCCAGTCGTTTGTTCGTGCTGTTTTTGCCTGATGGTCTGCACAACACAAATGTTGACATTTACAGTGTAGAGGACTTGAGATTGTTATCATAAGATTTGTATGAGTGAAATCTGTTGTTGTTGTTGTGGGCATGTGCTGTGATTTGCAGGGGAAAAGTGTGGTTGTGTTAACCCTGAAACACTGCATGCAGCCTGCATTGTGCGCACTGACAGTGATGAAAGCACAAGCACAATAACAAACAAGTAAAATTATGTATGTGAGGTAGGGGTCTGCAGGAGGATCCTGTGTTGAATATGCAGAGGAGAGAGAAACGGCTTCAAACGCCCTCGTTGATCTGACAGCAGCTGTTTGAATAATTAAACCTGTGCACTTGGTGCAGTTGATGAAATGTGATATCGAGACATCCGATGGGTAGTTTACCAACGCATACATTTCATTAACATTGGGAAGGACTGATGATATTGTTTTGCATTACATTAGGCAGTAAATGGAAAACTGTAGAAATAGAGCAGGAGCCTGTGTATACTGTATGATCAAAAACCTTATGTATGGAGAAGGTACAGTCTTTTTACAGAAAATGTGCACATTAATTGAACATATGTTGATCTCAGTCACTCTGTCTTCCCTTAGGTCATGACTCTAAGTGCAGGAGTGAGAAGGATGATGGTTTTGTTAGAGTTACATTTAAGACTGAAAAAGGTAAGCAACATAACTGCATCGATCGAAAAAGAATGTATAGCTCTAATACAATATACGATATAGTCCTGTTTGCTTAAGATGAGCAACTAGATGTTACAGTTAATTTATTTGCCAAACCATTCATATGTGAAATTGCCTTGATAAGTACTGACTGAACATAACTAAATGTAGCTGTATACTTTTATCATCCATCTAAAGAAAGAGGACTTTAGTTCATTCAGGATGCACGGAACAACTCAAACACAGTATATGCCCATTTCATTAATAATAAAATAATAATAATATTATTATACTATCATCATACTCTTCCATTCACAATTGAAAAGGAAAAAGAATTATGATCCAATCTTAGATTTACTTGTATGATATTTATATAATGAAGTATTTTCTTTAATTGCTGCACAGACACAGGCAGACACTGTCATGCTGTTTGTTTTTTAATAATTCAAGCTTGTGACTAAAACACATAACACATTTGTTTTACATATCACAGTCAAGAAACTGAACACTCCTGATTACCGCCATTATCTGAAACTGTGGAACCAGGAGACCAAACCTAAACTAGAAAACACAAAAGACCTCCCCAGGCTGAATCAGGTGAGATTTCTAACTCTCTACTGAATGGTATGTACAGCATGTTTCTAAAAAACTCGGTGTTCAAGAGTAGAGAATAACTGACCCTTTGCTCTTTCCCTCAGAGCCAGTTCATCGAGCTCTGCAAGACCCTCTACAGCATGTTCAGTGAGGATGTTGCAGAACAGGAGCTCTATCACGCCACAGCCACAGTCACCAGTTTGCTGCTGGAAATGGGGGAGGTGGGAAAGCTATTCTCGTCCTCCTCTAGTAGAAAGGACCACAACATGGAGGGTAAATCGGAGCCAAGCATTTGTATGAGAGACACCATTGATCCCAAAAGCACCCAGGAGGCTGGGCCTGATGACGTGTTCCAGCCGAGGGACCACGAAGACGCTTTTGTCCATGCAAGTCTGGAGAACAAGCCGAGCCCCTGTGAGGAGGGGAAAGCGGATGAAGGGAGCGAGCAGCTGCCACCTATGCAAGACATCAAACTGGAGGACTCGTCTCCCAAAGACACTGGCACATCCTCTGCCATGCTCATCTCGGATGATGAAACCAAAGATGACACGTCAATGTCATCTTACTCAGTGCTCAGCGCAGGCTCCCATGAGCTGGATGAAAAGCTGCAGTGTGAGGATATTGCCGATGACACGGTATTGGTGCGCAGCGAGAACGGTGCCAATGGTGAAAGAGGTAACCACCCTCGTGGCAGTGGACCCCTTGACAGAGGACTGCCTCACAGCACTAGCATTGACAAAGACTGGGCCATCACGTTTGAGCAGTTCCTGGCCTCTGTGCTCACCGAGCAGGCCCTGGTGCAATACTTTGAGAAGCCAGTGGAGGTGGCAGCTCGTATAACTAATGCCAAGAACGTGCATAAAGTTGGACGCCCCCTGCTTTCAACAAGTGACTATGAGATCTCGTTATCCGGCTGAAGTCTCACAGGAGACTCCGCACAAAGACTTTTGCTTTTATCAAAGGGAAACACGATTATCAGTTGGTGGGGTAAAAGTGTCTCGGTGAGTTTAAGAGGAGAAGGAAGGTAAATGTAAAACGTATGTGTATGATAGCTGAATGAATGTGACCAAAAACTGCTCTTAGCGATGTATTTTACCAGATGTGAAAGACTTTTATTATAACAATCACTAGATTCTGTCCAGCTAAGAGGGAACAGGACGTTAATATTAAGGTTTGCTCAGATGAAGTCAGTGTGTACATGTAGTAGCTGTACTTTATAAGACATTATGCATAGGTGTTATCTATGTAATCTCTAGTACTCTTAGGCTATGTAGCTGTAAATGTCCACAGATACAGTCCAGGTCCAAACTGGGTTATTGATAGTCTACAGTACGTACGATCACCTAACATTATATCTGGTCAAACTATTGCTCCCTTACTTTATGATTCCATTTGCTGCTAATCAAGACTTTTTTTTTCTCATTTTAATTACAATATGGAAAAATACAAAACGAAGCTGTGAAAATTCAATGGTAGAGTGAATTTTCATGTGTTATGGTGTAAACTCTCTTCAGCTCCACTTCACTTTAATGCAGTGCGTCACTTTGGTAGAAACTGTTGTCTTTTTCACACATGTACCAACAACTTCCTGCATTTTCACTTGCCAAAAATAATGGTCCCAATAATTGCTCCAGTTTATTTTCTAATAATAATAATAATAATAATAATAACAACAATGATGCAAACAGCACAAAAAAATGACCCAACTGCGACTTTGTCAAAAAACTCATAAAGAAGGTATTTGTCCTTAGAAAAGATGATTACACTAAGAAAATGCTGGTGAATGAAGAGTGTACACTTTCTTTATGTTTACAATAATGTGATCCACTAATATGTGTTTGCTTGCCTTTGCCTAACTATTGTTGTCTACACTCTAAACTAAAATGTTGCCCCTTCTTTTTTAACATGTTTTTACCTTTTTGCTCTGTTTTTTTTTTTTTTTTTTTACTTTGCTGTTTACAGATTTATGTGAATATGTTTTATTTTAAATGTCCAGGTGTTCACTCTGGATTCTGATGCATTGTGTATCACTCCATCTAATTAAATTTACAGTTTGATTGATTCAATGCTGCACGGTCCATTGCCTCAAGCCTTATTTATTGACCTTATCAGATTCAGTGCCACTATAAACAAGGGCGGAGCAGAGTGTTACTGCCACCTGGTGGAAGATCATAGAAGCTGCCTATCCCTATTTCCTGAGGACATAAGTTTTGGCCACAATTAAATGCCTTTCCAGACACAAACATTATCATTTGTTCTTTTTCATGTAGTTTTAAAATGCCTTATTTTATTTAAACTAAATCCCAATTTGTAGTTAGTGCTTTATTGTAACTCTAGTTCAGATTTAGATTTAGAATTCATCAAACACGCCTGAATTTTTTTGGAGCTAGAACTTAGCTTTCCATCCTGCTAGCACTGATACTTGTAAGTGCCAGTGTCAATCTAATACAGTGATGAAATGTAACTAAGTGTATTGACATACTTGTACTTGATTATTTCTATCTTATGTTACTTTATAATTACAATCCACTGCATTTCAGAGGGAAATATTGTGCTTTTTTCTCCACTACCTGTATTTGAAATTAGTGGTTACATAGCAGATTAAGACTGCTTGCTTAGATGTTAGAATATTGGTAGCAAAAATCCCAAAGTATTACACTGACAACTGGCCATTTTGCTGCATCGTAAGTATTTAAACTTTTGATACTTTAAGAACATTTTGTTGATAATACCTCAGTACTTTTACTTTGGTTAGATTTTGAATTATTACTACTTAAGTAAAGGATCTAAATACTTCTTCCGACACTGATCTTGTAAAACTTGTTAATACAGCAGCATGTTCACTATGAAAACACACACAACTATCTTGTTCAAGTACAGTTACACCTCTTAATATAATTATGAAGAAATTTTGACTGGAGTGTGTTTGAGCTGATTATGAAAGAGAATGCAGCAATGTGCGCCTTGGAGACAACTGTATTTAACCTCAGTTGGTTACAGGGCATCTCTTTCTCCCCCACGATGAACCAACCACACTGGGGTTGTGGCTCAGGTCGACCAATCACAGCTCAGTGAGCTCATTCACAACAGGATTCTCAGCAGATTAAACAGAGGCATCCCCTCTCAGACACATGGAAAACTAGCAATGATTAATCAGTCAGGAACGACGTGTGTTAAAGCAGGATTAATGAAATATTACTGACATCTCTCGTCTCACACCCTGCTTTCAAGAAATCCTCGTCTTTCAGCTCAAATCAAAGAGTCCGTTTTTTTTTTTTCTTAATGAAACTCTTGTCAGGTTTGACCATGACATTGTCTCATAACAACATGACAACATTCATCAAGTTTTCACTAAATTGACAGATTAGGTTCTATGATGACTGTAAAGTCATGTAGCCACCATGGTAAACTGTGGCACATCATAACATCTTTATCTTTGCCCATCTCTATGTAGACACATAATAATAATAATAATAATAATAATAATAATAATAATAATAGCAGGAACATCCTTCTAATACCATAGAATCATCCAACAAAGTAGAGAATAGGCAGTACTAAAGTTATGAGAACATTAGTATATAACCAAATATAAATGGAAAAAAAATGTTGGGACACAAAGGAGCTCTAGAGCCACTTCATATGTTGTGCTTTAAGTTTCTCTACCAGAAAATCCTGTTTTTGTTTTATATTGTATACAATGTTATTGTCATTTAAAAAAAATTATAACATACACCCAGATAAACTAATTTGGTCTAAAGAACAACCCTGCAATAAATCCTACCTTCATGAAGGCTACACTGAGAGGGGTTTCTAATATTTCGTGCACATTGTTTATATCAAAGACAGCTGACTAAATATTAAAAGAATAAATTGTTGAATCTATCATAGTTGAATCAACGTGTCTCTAAAACATTTTCAAAACATTTCAGGACTGTAGTACACTACTACTGTACCTAATAAACTGGCAAGTGTTTCTGCATGGTGTAAAATTTGCATGTTATATTTTTTCGTCTTCCCGAAATCTAATTTCTCATAATCCCCGTAAAGTTTAAAGTAAGATTTAGGACAAGTATTATGAAACAGACACCACCACTGCCAAACTGCTGAGAGGCCAAACATAGTGTGATGCAAAGTTCTTATCTGCTCCATAATGACCTTTGCTCGCCAGCTCGCGTCACAGCTCTCCCACCTTTATTCCCCCGGAAAATCTGTGTCCACTTTGAGAAAAATGCAATGCAAAGTGACTGTTCATTAGAAATCATACATGAGCAACAGCATATAACTGGGTTTATACGAAGACATGAGCACATACTGCATGTTACAACGCCTCTGCTGCAAAAGTGAAAGAGCAACGTGAGCTTTGGCTGTAAAGTCAACTGAACAGACCGTCATATACCCAATCAGCTCCAAACACTTTCCCTGTCGTTCACACATCTGTCCTGTCATTGGCTCAGAGCAAAGGCAAGCCTCCAATGCACCTGACTGATGAGTGAGTGTTTTATCATGACTGATATTTCAAAATTCTACTCACTGTACTGAATGCGAATGTGAACACTGATAAAGTGTTGATGTGAATATTAATAATAGTTCACAGACACTTTTGGAAATATACCACAATTTGGATGAAAAGATACTGATGTTACAGTCATAGAAAGGGGAAGTAAAACAGTTGTTTTTCTGCAAAGTGCCTGCACGGTGGGGTAAATTGAACATTGACTTTCTGACAGTCAGTGGACTTTGGTTTGACCCGGGTGCACAGGAGTATACAGTAACGCCTCTCTGTGGATGTCATAAAAAAAACGCCAGCCAGAAAATATATAAATACAGAGCAAAGGATGCTTCTTTCCTTTTTGTGGAGTGGGGCCCTTTATGGATTATAATCTGGTCTATCAAATACTGCCCGGTAACAAACAACCGAGGATCAAAAGGAACCTTAAATTTTAGAAAATGTAAGTATACGTTCCATTTTTTATCATTAATCTCCTCTTTCACTGTTGACTCATAAACAGTATCTTCATTCACTGACATTACAGTTTAAAAGATGACGGATTAGTATGCGAGGTTAAAGTCTATATTGTAGTTTTCTACAAGCGACTCTGACACTGATTTGACTTTGCATGTATTTCTGTGTTTACCTGTAACCAGCAGCAGGAACCATGGTTGGACTTAAACCCTCAGATGTTCCCCCTCCACTGGGGGTGAAGATGGCGAGTGCTGGAGCAGCAGCCTGTATAGCTGACATTGTCACATTCCCACTGGACACAGCCAAAGTCAGGCTACAGGTATCTGTTCATTAATACTGTCACATTCATCTCTAGCATCACATGACATGTTTTCTTCACATTTAATGAAATGCATCAGTTATTATATGACAATAATAAATGTAGCTAGTTCAGTTTTGCTATAAACTACTTAGGAACATAATGTGATTTTGGCTACTATTGACTGACCAGCATGACTTTCAGCTTTTGTCAACCTCAGTACCCCTAAATCAATTCTACTCATTGACACTTACATAGCCACACATTGCACCTTTTAGTCCAAAGGTTTTCTACTTTTGTTCTGGGAAGCTGGTTTTAGCCTTGAGTACAATGTGTGACCCCAGATTCAGGGAGAGCAGAAAGCAGTGGAAGGCATCCGTTACAGAGGGGTGTTTGGGACAATCAGCACCATGATCCGAACAGAGGGGCCCAAGTCTCTGTACAATGGTCTGGTAGCTGGTCTGCAGAGACAGTTGTGCTTTGCCTCCATCAGAATTGGCCTCTACGACAATGTCAAAAACTTCTACACAGGTGGAAAGGACAGTAAGTGATTACATTACTAAGTGCATGCAATGTTTTTCTTAATGAGATACTGTATATATTGTTGGAAAATTATTACTGATTCATTATCATGTAATCAGCATGTTATTGTTGTAAAGTTAATTTTAACAACATTATATAGGTTGGATAGCTTAATGTATTTCAAATCTTCCTTGTATAATCTGATCATGATTTAAAATCTTCATACGAAAAGTAACTGGTTGCTACATCTGTGAAATAAATGTGGGAGTAAAAAGTACAACAGAAGTATAAAATAGCATAAAATGGAAATACTCAAGTAAAATACATCAAAATTGTGTTTAATTACAGTACTTGAGTAAATATACTTACAGTGTACCAATGGTTGTTCCTGTCTGTTCTTCTCCAGACCCAGGTGTACTGGTACGAATCCTGGCTGGCTGCACCACAGGTGCCATGGCAGTGTCCTTTGCACAACCCACTGATGTGGTCAAGGTTCGATTCCAAGCTCAGATGAACCTGAACGGTGTGGCTCGTCGCTACAGCGGCACCATGCAGGCCTACAAACAAATCTTCCAAAATGAGGGCTTACGTGGACTCTGGAAAGGTGTCATTAAGAAAGCATGCTTCAAAATGTGTTATTCTATCGGGTCTCATCTGTCATGAAAATAAGACCCAGAATTCCTTGTAACTGATTGGTAAAATATCAATGTTTATTCTTTTCTGGCTTCTTTAGGCACACTACCCAACATCACAAGAAATGCACTGGTCAACTGCACAGAGCTGGTGACATACGACTTGATCAAGGAGGCCATCCTTAAACATAACCTTTTGTCAGGTCAGAGAGAGCACTCATGCATGTGTCTGAGCTACAGTAACACACAAACATACAAGACAGCTGATTGGGCAGAAATCCACACACCCTCTCATCCCTTCAGCTCCTCTACAGCTGATAACAGCACACATGGTAGTACAGAACATGGTGTATTTTCCCTTCAGAGTGCTGTAAATACAGTTGTTAATAAGATATCTCTATAGTTTATATTACCCCCTTCATTATATAATGTGCTGACACCAATTTCTATACTGCTCAGCTACGAACAAAGGCCTACTTGTTGTTGCCATTTTGAGGTGTTTGGTTCACAATCTTTTCCGACCCTCTCCACAGACAATCTGCCGTGCCATTTTGTGTCTGCGTTTGGCGCAGGCTTTGTTACCACAGTGATTGCTTCCCCAGTGGATGTGGTCAAGACCAGGTACATGAACTCACCACCAGGCCAGTACAAGAGCGCGATGAACTGTGCCTGGACCATGCTGACTAAAGAGGGGCCAACAGCTTTCTACAAAGGGTAAGCTCTCCGTCTGACCCGGCACACACTTGTTTGTTTAGGGAATATCTGTAGTCGATGTCACTCCATAGTAACAAATAAACATATTTAAGTAACCCAAATTTTAGTCTTCTTTCTGCCCCACAAGCCTTTAATCTCTCGTCTTTTTTCGTAGATTTGTACCCTCATTTCTGAGGTTGGGATCATGGAATGTCGTGATGTTTGTCTCATTCGAGCAAATCAAGAGGGCCATGATGGTCACCAAGAAGAGGATCGAGGCCCCAAACTGAGATTAGTGTTTTGAAGTTTCACTGAAAAACCACTGGATGAAGACAACTAATGAATACCGATTGTTGTCTAACTTTATTCAACAACTTTATTGCCCTGTGGTGTCAAAGAAGACGATCCTTTGCTAGAAAAGGAGTACTGGACTATCCACTTTGTATTTGACTTAATATTGAACTTGTGTATAAGAAGACATACAGTGCTCCTTTTATATTTATAATTTACCATAAAGAGCCCATTCCAAATATAGTGGGAGTGAACCATACGAAGACAAGCTGGTAATAACCTCCTTAGGGAGGTTGAGTTTGCACTTTAAGTCAATCAAAATCTGCCAGTTCTACAATTCAGGCAGCTTAAACCAGTGTACCTTTACATTAAAAATAATACTGGTGCCACAATAAAATGTAAAACATATTTATGTAAATCCTAAATATATTTGTGTTTTACATACACTGTGGTTGTTTCTTTAACTTGCCCTTTGACACATGAATACCAAACACACTTCAAAACATCAAAATGTTTATTTATTAACTTTGAGCAAGATGTGTTAATCTTTACATAACTTCCTCAAAAGCAAATCACAGAATAAAAATAGCAGGCAATGAATACATAAAAATTTACGAAAAGCGAGGCAAACAACTGAGTTCTGCGTCATTATCTTTACATAAAACAGATGGCATTAATAATATCAATGGGGACATGTTGAACCATGCACAACTTTTAAGTCAATGGAGTTGAATGCATACACTGACTTTTAGTCATGATCTCTGGACATAAATATCAAATTCCTGAGCAGGACAATTGTGAGAACAAATACAAACAAGACAGCTAAAAATATGGTAGTTCATCACCATTTTTCAATAACTGTCTGTAAACCGCAACAATTTGGCTGCTTGCTTACTGAAAGTGCTTCAACGCTTGCAAAAGACGACGAAGTCCTCTGCAGCAGCTCTCATTTTCCCTTTAGGAAGGATAGTCAGCCACTGGAATGGTAATTTCTGAGGTATAGGGTCGTAGATTTGTGCTCTACTTGAAAACAATTAATTATGACTAAAACAAGAGCAGAACACGACTAATGAATCACAAAACCAAACATGAGACAATTCATTTCATTGAATGTTTGAGGAATATGAGGGGCGGATGAGCCTCAGTCTGCTTTTTTTTCTTTTCTTAATTTTCAGCATTGCTCTTGCTGAACCATCGTGTCCTCCTGTACCTAATCAAACAATGTGAGGGGCTGTGGAGAATTCAAGGGGACATGTTAATCCTTTGTCATCCTATATTCATGTTAGTTTTTAGAACGGACAGTCAATGAGAGGGACACATCAGGGTCCTGTAGATGTGTCTGGACTATGTTATGGAATTTTTCCCTGTACTGATTGAACTGCATGATGCTCTCAGGTTCTTCTGCCACCCAGAACTTATCAAATTCATACGCCAGGTAACCTAGAAGAGAAGCATTAAGAGAGATTTTTCAAAAATAAGAATTTCACTGTCTCTTAAAAAATGTTTACATTTGTATAATAATAATGAATCAGAGGTGGATAGAATAAAGAATAATGTTGGGTCTACTCACAGTACAGCTGATGAAAGTGCCGGAGCTCAGGCGTGCCCTGGACCATATTGTAGAAATGTGGTTTCAAGGCACCACTCTTCAGAAGGCTGTAGGCCATCTCTGTCAAGTTGATCCCAACTATGGCATATGAGTACCTAAAACATGTAGTACTCAAAATTAGTAGAAAGTAGATGCTAAATGTACATTGTGGTGAACAGGGAAGGCATTACATTATTCAAGTTTATTTCTGTCTAGGTCTGATAGTACGGCAGTGATTTTAAAAAGATCAAACACCAATAGAAAATACACTGATGCTCATACATGAATGTCTCTTACCCCAGTTTAGGATGGTTTGCATGAGACAACACCTGACGAGCCTCTTCTGTGTAGTTTTCACTGAAAAAACTGCAGACAACAAACAGTATATAATTTTTGCTTGCTGTCTGTGGATGAGACTGCATTAACCAGGAAACATGCACTCACTTGTGATTAGGAAAACATTTCATTCAAATTGTTGAGTGCATCTTTTGTTGACTAATCCTTTGTCAGAGTTCAATTAGAGAAAATATGTCTCACATGTCTGTCTGTTTTAGACACTGAACCTAAGGTTTGAACATGCAGCTTTTTCCAATAGGAGAAAGAAAAGTTCATTTTTTTTCCCTCATCAATGACCCTGTGAAACAGAAACCAATGTGAATATGCATTTAGAAAAAAGTCCATTATAGCAATAAAACGTGTACTGTATGTGGTCAACTTTGCTGCTGTTTCACTTGGTCATATGTAGGGTGCAAGCATATACAGGTCTAGTTGCATGCATGGACTTTCTTGCAAATTGAGGATTGCATTTTCAAGCTAACCACATACAGCTGGGGCATAGGTTTGGTTTGGTTTGCTTGGTGAGATTTGTTTAAGTGTGCTGTCTCACCCTTCCCTTGTGTTTTGTGGCTTTTATTAATTTTATTGATTTTTTAAAACCATTATTTATCCTTCTTTGCAGCAAGGCAACACGGGTAAAACTGGCCTTCAGAAGCGTGAGCCTACTAATTCATACAATTGTAGGCTCAGGTGTGAAAGCTCCTACTCGTAGATGAATCACTACACTACACCCACACCCAACACCTAGATTAATGGTGACAGTGTTTGGGCTGCTTCCCATCTGATAATATTGTTGCAAAGCAGAGTAAAGGCCTTTTTAAATGGACAGTATTGATATGAACTGTATTTTGTTTTTCTAGTTTGCTGTATGTCTCACTCACACAAGGTTGATTAGTCCCAGCATGCCCATCCCTCTAAAGTCAGTCTTGGGGTCATCTCCTTGGAATCCAATATCTCCCCATTGTTTGGTTATCCTTGATTCCAGTTTCACTGTTGGCATCAACAGGTCCCAAAGCTGACGGAACAAATATTCATAGTGTTACACACATTAATTGCCATTGTATTGAGTTACAGGTATAATTATTCTGAATGTGCTTTTGGGCAGAACCGTTTGGATTCATAATCAATATTTTCAGTACTGTGATGTCTATGCTATTTCATTGTGCCAACAGAACTGCAAAGAACTGCTACTCTGAGTAAAAACTCTAGAGACTGTTGTGTATGAAAATCCCAGGAAATCAGTAGTTTCAGAACTATACAAACCAGCCTAACTGGCACCAACAATCACACCACAATCAAAGTCACTGAGATCACATTTTTCTCCCATTCTGATGTTTGATGTGAACATAAATTGAGGCTCCTGAACTGTATCTGCATGGTTTTATGCATGGCACTGCTGCCACGTGAATGGCAGATTGGCATGAATAAGCAGGTTTACAGGTGTTCCTAATAAAATGCTGAGTGAGCGTATGTACACCTTAGACATATGCATCCTTTTTTGTTCTGTGGAAAAGCATCCATGCAACTTAAGGAGCAACTGCTTATTCTTTTTTCTAATGTACTGATTCAAAAGCAGCAACACATACCTTCAGAAGCATGGCCTCATGTTCTGCATTCTCCGAGCTAAAGACTTCTTTTCTCAAGTCTTCCACAGATGCATACAGACTGCTGTATCCTGTTATTTGTAGCAGACAGATGTGCAGGCTCTCCTTGAACCTAGAAACGTAGGGAGACTTAACTGAACACACTTAACCGAATATGATGACAATGAAAGAGCTGCAGGTGACAAATTCAAACTAGCAGACAAGACGTAGCCTTACAGGGGATCTTTCTGGGGTTTGACATTCTTCTCTTTCATAATTTGATCCACACATTGTTCTAATTTATCCTTGCTGGTTTCCAAAGCTCCTCTTAAAACCTACAGGGGAGGAAGGCACAGGAGAGTGAGCAGATGGCCACAGAAGAATAATGACACATCAAGCCACCGGACAGAAAATTGGCACAGTGACTGCTATATAATCTATGCTGTCAACCACAGTGAAAAAATGTTACTCAATGTCAACCTCAGAGACAATGAAAAAGATGACCAAGCACTTCAGTTCCATACTGTACTGGACTGTTGATTAGAAAATGCTTACCTCGCTGCAACCATAAATTACAAGTAAAGTCAATTCATCTAAGCTTGGAAAGTTAAGTGAAAGATAAAAGACTGATTAAGATCACAGTTTATGTCTTTACTGGGCTTCACACATACAACAGCCTAAAAGATAATGAAAAGGGGTCAGTAGTATGGTAAAGGGTGTTTTCTTTAGCCTTCTCTGTGGGCCCACAAAGTTTAAAAATTACCTCCAAATAATCAGGCTTCCACATCGAAATTCTGACCCTCTTAACATTGTTAAGGGCCTGAGATCCGCCCAACCAAGACTACTAGCCATCTTGTAATAGATGGTAATAGATATTTTTCCATCGCAGCCATCATAGGGAGACTGTGACAGTAGAAAAATGTGCTCATCACAGTTTCCCATTCTGATTAAGTAACCTTTGTTTTCACTTACTACATTATTTATATGACATTTTTTTAATCCCTTTGACCAGGAACTCTCTTGAGAAACATTATCTCTTTTACAAGAGATACCTGCCAAAATGGCAACAAAAATAAGTTTTGCATAATTACATAACAACACGCATCATTAATTCACAACCATCACATATAACACAACAAAACAAGACCTGAGAGACCTGTCAGAGATAAAATTCCTCATGCAACATTTTTAAATGTGATGTTTGAGTGTCTTATATGAAGGCAACATTTCAAAATGTATCTTGTAAATGTTTTCATGCCCAGGCTGTACAATAAGAAAATTGCAGTTATGATTGTGTTGCCTGTTTTAAGGGATTTATGGTTATGACTGACTGTGTGTCTGTGCAGTTTGTGCAGTGTGTATATATCTGTAATTATATGATTGAAACAAACAAATCCTCAATTTTTAGGAGCTGAAACTGGAATGTGTTTCTCATTCTTGACTGATAAATGATTTAACCAACATTGTTAATAGATCATAATTGTTATAGAGAATTAGCTGCTGGTCAGCAAGTTTGTGCTAAAATTATTTTGTATTTCAACAGCTGCATAAAGAAACTTGAACTTGAAATGAAAATAATTGTCATACTGAAAACTATTCTTAAACCACAACTACAGAAGTTGACTCTGGCATTTGCCAGAGAAACAAAACTAAACCTATAAACCATTATCTACCAAAAAACTGACAGGTACCAATGGTAACATTTTCTTACCTTGTTCTTAGATGACCTGAGGGAGTATTCTACAATAGGACATAGGAGGGAGATTAATATAAAGAGAAAAAATGTATACTAAGCAACAAAGGTAGATCAGATTTAGGTTAATTTAATTCACCTGCTTTTGTTGTCCTTGTAGCCCCCTGCTTGTATCCAGAGCATATTCTCTGTAGCTCGCATTTCCCTGTTGCCTGTCTGATGAGCCACTTTAGCCAGTATCTCAGGAAGGACGTGTATACATACTGCCAGATATACCCCAACATTTTCTAGAACACAAAAAGTGAAAAGACATCAAACACCTCACATAATCCAAGACAAAAAATCTGACAGTCCAATACGAGATCTAATACATATTTTTAACATTTGTCTGATAAGTTACTTTGTTAACATGCCTGAAAAGGGTGCGCGACTTTGACAGCATCACTGATAAATGGGTCTGCATCAAAGCTACATGGCACCCTTTACATTTTTATTGTAAGAAAGGGCCTGGTGAGCTATGGATAACTACAGAAAACTACTCAGCAGTATAAAGTATAAGTTAATATTAATATGTGAACAAAGCCAATGAATATTTCTGTTGCTTACTTACAGGTTGAGCAAGCATGCACAGGACTCTTACAAATACTTACTGACAGGGGTGGAATAAGCACTTAGCAATAGTGTGACTACCAATTTGTAAAAAATACAATACAATAAAAGTCCTGCTGTCAAACTTTGAATAATTAATCAAATTCAAAAATTCTAATAAGTTTTATCAGCACAACCATATTCAGACACTACTGCTATTACCATTATCAAATGTCCTTACAACCAAAAGTAAGCGTGTTTATTTTTAGTCCATGAACACTTATAATTTCATTGACGCCTAAAAAAACCCTGAACGTTGTAGGCAGCATAGAGGTAAAGTTTATGTAAAAGAAGTTCGCATTTGTAAATTTACATTTCTCGGTCAGATACGTATTTAATGCAAATGTATGGCTGTCGATGTGGATGCTATAGTAACTATACTGCTAAATCATGCAGTGGAGTAAAAAATGTGTGTGTGTGTATATATATATATATATATATATATATATATATATATATATATATTCCTCTTAAATGTAGTGGAGCAGAATCACATGTAAAAATGTATTTAGGTGCAGTGACTGAGTAAATGTTCTTTGTGACGACTCTTTGTGACTTTCCAACACTGTCACCATTATGAATGGGACTGATGCTAGCCTGTCAATTTTATAATGACAACAGCCACAGTTCGGGGGGTTTGGGACTATTAAAGCAGTTGGACGCCATTCAAATACACATACAAAGCCTACGCTACGACGGCATAATGTTAATGTGAAAAATGGGAAAGCTAGCGAACATTCAAACAGCCAAAACAATAGCATTGTTATAGCTAGCAATGACGCTAATGCTAACTTCAGACAAACGTGGCCATTCAGTTTACAAAGCTTTGGTCAGTTTCGTGGCGCTTTAGGAAGCAATCTAACCATTGTATATTAATGTAAGCTACTAGCTGGTCACCCCAGCTTTTAATAAACTATTTCAGCTAACTAGCTTCAAAACTCCGAGGTGACAGTTAACCGATTCAAACAACAGGTTGTCATTGTATTGGTCTAACTGTTAGCTAGCCGCATTACGTTAACCTACATTAGGTTACGTCGCAAGCATTCATGTACCTGATGCAATTTAGCGAGAAGATGAAGTTAATCTTACCGTACTGTCGCAGAGACAATACTGTCAGACAAAAATAAAGCCAAACTTAGCTTCACTTTGAAGCTACCAGCCGTGTGGGTAGATTAGCAACGTTTCTCTTGACAACAGTCTGTCTCTGATGCGTTCAGGGTCACACAGGACAAATAGCAGTTCCGATCCTAGCACTTTATTACCGCGGAATGACACGCATCCTTACATTTAAACATTGCATGTGGATTCTTGGTTAATTTTTTTTAAATAGCGGAGAGTTTGCAATTTCTGCCAAAATGCGGACACACTCCGGGAAACTTGGGTCAATTTATTGTGAGGACTGAATGACATAACGTCTATGAACATAGCCCACGCCAGCACTTTCAACGACAGTGTGCTTTGAACGCCATCTACTGTCTGCACACAGTACTGCAGTCTGTAGGTCTGCACAGTGGGAGGCAATTAGCGGATCCTCAACTGAAGTACTGAAACCCTCTACAAAAGGTGAAGTTTTTTCTATTATAGTTTGCATCCATTTTTTTTTTTTTATAAATCTACTGTAAATGGGCGAATCCCAATAAAGAGACATCATAATATCTCTTAATAATCCTTGCTTGTATCTCAAAAACCAATGGTTTACAAATGGTCAATTTATTTATAAAGCCAATTTAAAGGAAGAGAAGCTAGTACAGGGCAGATACAGCTCTTCCTCCTGGCACCAGGGAGGAGTCTCACTGCTGCAGTTTGAATCAGCTGCAGGCAAGATAAGTCTGTCTGACTGAAGATAGAATTGCTGAGGCCGGAGGAAATAAAAACATGACCTATAGTTACCAAAATCCTTAACAGCCCTCCATCTGAGCACAGCCCCTATACAATGTTGGTGCCGCCCCCCCCCTTGAACAATGCTGAAAAAACTGGCCCACAGTTGAACCTAATTGCTGACCCCTGGCATAGAGCGCTTCACAGCTGCAGAGGACGACAAACAACCTATTGTTCAAAAATTGTGAAGGCTTATATTATGCATTAGCTAGATGGATCCAGATTGTTAACCCATTGACTCATTCTAACTTAAAGTCCTCATTACAGACAAACTGAAACTGAAAGTACTGTTGCTTAAAATGATTATTGTCTGCAGACCAGGCTGGTTTCAGCTAAATGAACCAAGGCCAACAAAGTCTTTGCCTTTCCCAAATTAACCACAAGATGATGCCAGATCCACAATATGACTGTGTATCCGTTAGATCAAACGAATTTTAAAGTCTATTTTTAAAACAGAGAAATGATATTATGTTATTTAGTCTATACTTGGCATCAGGTCTCCAATATTCCATAGATAGCATAAATGAAGTTATACTTTCTGTGTCATTGTGTGTAGCCGTGGTGGTAACAGACCCCTCATCTTCATTGTAAAATGATATGTTTTTTCTCCCACTGGGTCACTTTCCAAACTGGCAACCAGCCCCCACCCTGAAGCAGAAGTCTGGCGTTTCAGCATATCAGTAATGCATGAAGGCTGTGTGAAGCTGCTCACCAGTGGCGCACTCGCCTGTAATTACGTCGCGGTCTTCCTTCTCACCTAATCAGTCCCTCTGGGCTTTTTAAGGCAGGAGGTTTATCCCATACAGTGACTACATTCCAAGAGGAGCTCCTGTCTCAGAATCAGGCTATATTTGAAAAGTGAATCCCCAAAGTAACCACTGAGATTATAATAAGAGTCTGAGAGATAATTTTAGGATACGCTAGGAAATAGACTGTAATGCTGATATTACTGTAAGTCAGCTATAATAGCAGCAATAGATGTGACACAAAAAAAAAAACGCCATGTTTTCTGAAGAGAAAACTGAAGCAAGGCTACTTTGCAATATTTATTTGAGTCATCTAAATTAATCACAAAATAGTTTTTGTCACTGCCTAAAGTGACCCATACAAGCTTTTTTCTGATCTTGGACCCTTGTCCGCTGGATATCATGTCATCATGTCTGCTCCTTCCAAAATGCTTGTGAGTGGTGCAAAAATGACATGAGGTTAGGTTTAGGTACAAACGTGAATATGGTCAAGGTTAAGAAAAGCCATGTTGACAGTTGATAGGAAACAAGATGCATGTCAAAGTCCATACCATCCACCACAACCTCCTCCCTCAGAGGCTTTGTGGTGCTAAAGGAACCTCACAAAATGCTTTTTCTTGTGACAGACAACGCAGGTTGTTTAGTCATTTGAAAAACCAGTGTTTTCAACACATGGGTAAAACAAAGATTCCTGTGGTGTGTGCTAAAATGCCATGACCTTAAGTTTGTGCTTCTTTGGCCATTGTTTCCAGAACAGTTTGTGTCAGTAAATCAGGACCTTTTGGGTTCTCAGGCAAAGCAAACAAACCAGTCATCGCCGTGTGTGCACGTCTGTGAGCTGCAATCACTTCAAGGTGAGTTATTGTTTCCCCTCAGCTTGCTTTTTCTAATCATTTTTGGGGCATGTTATCAGTATTTCAAGAGTAAAAACAAAGATTAGAGAATAGTCTCAAATATAAAACAGAATTCTTTGTGGCAGAGAGTGATTGTTCTTTCATATCATCTCCTTAATCATCCTGTGACTGCCCAGTTTTATCTTGTGGCCTCTTAGGCATCTCTTCACATGCCACTGCCCACCTAGGACACCTACACAAAGAAAATGCACATCTGCAGTGGTAAAGCAGGAAATGCATATTACTGGTTCACAAAAACTGCTTTAAAAATAGCAAATTGATTAAACACATCACTGTAGCCTTTTTTCCCACATAACACATTTTATAGCAACTTTTCTGTCATCCTAAAGGGCAAATTCAAAATCCGTTCATGGGTTTTCTCTGCATCTGTGAGATTTCACATGAGAGTCAGCTGCATCTCTGGGAGTCACACATTAAGTGACACTGAGCCAATAGCCTGCTGTAAATGTCCTGATTGTAAAGGTCATTTATTCAGCAGACCTCTTCAAACCACAGAGGGATATTTCCTCATATTCAAGTCCTACTTGGAAACATGATGCACCTTAATGCAGTCCTGTAAACAGACATTACACACAGGTCACACACGGGTCTAGTCATAAACCCATTTCTGACAGATGGAAAATGCCACAGCAAAACAAACCATCCTTCATCTTGGAATATTAGTGTTTTTTTTTTCTTTTAGGAGGCAAAGACCAGCGCTTGGATTTAAAAGTAATCCATTTCAAGTGCAAGTGACCCTCCTGTAGCTGCCTGCGGCTGATACAGCACCTCCTCCGTTCTCATCCTCTCCCCCATTCATCCATTCATCTGGTTTACTCTGCCGCACCACGCTGCCTGCGCTGCCTGGACCAGTGCAGCCTGGGATGGCACAAACCATGAGAGGTCCGTTTTGTGCAAAAGGTTCACTTTCTCTAAAGCACTATTAAAAAAAAAAAAAAACAACCCCGGGAGGCGGCATCCATCGGTCGGACAGCGATGACTCATTGCGCACGGTCGGTCACTCGGGGTGCTTGAATTTTGCGCTTTGCTGTGGAGGATCGATACCTCCAAGACCCATATTCTGGTGGAAGGCGTGGCTTGGTGTCACCGACACAGGGCTGATTTTCCATATTCATTCCCAGGATTTAGCCTCTTCTCACTGACACGGACGCGCCAACGGCCAACTCCACAGTGCGGGACATAAAGCGTCTCTCAAGGTAAGCCATCCTCCTGTTTTCACCCGACCGTGCTTCCCTTCGCAGCAGATGTTGAATTCGTTCGCAAGGTCAAATCAAATCGGCAAACATCAGTGGCCTCTGAGGTGCTGGGGTGGGACAGGACTGCAAATGTAGGCTATGATACATGGCAGAGATGTTAATTGGCCCGAGTAGGTCGGCTGCAGCAGTTTAATGTGGCCCATGTTATGTTTTTGCATGAACTCACACACTGCATACACTCCTTTTGTTATTTTCTAAAACTGCTGCAGGGGTAAAAGCTCCAGGCACCAGGGCGTTTTAATTGTATAATATCTAAATATGGTCAGGACATGCTTTCCATAAATATTTGCACTTTGATAACAGACAGGCAGATGCATAGTGGGAGAGCACACACAAATGGGCTACCCCTGTCCATGACTGAGAACAGTAGTCTACTATTCTTTAAATTCCACTCAAAAACTATGCTTTTAAGTGACCAAGTACAGTAAGAGATTGATTAGTGTCGTTGAAATGGGTGGCAGGGAGGACTTCTTTTTCCTGTTTTTTGTGTAATGCAGCCACAAATGTGACCTGATTAGTATAAAGTGTTTTATGCTCGTTGTTTCTCTCCCAAAGAGGAGCACTTGTTGTGAGAGAGGGAATTAACCCAAAAGACAAGGTTGAGTTTAACATTAGCGTCACTGAGATGAACTGCACATTATGCAGAATGGATTATCATCAATGCTGCCACTGAAAAGGACATGGCCAACTCTCAGGGGACCATCAAAGTACACAATGGTGTTTCTGCTTCCTCTTTATATGAAAAGTCTCCATCACAGAGCAATTCATTTGTCTGATTCCAAAGGATCAGATATTTCAGATGTCTGCTGAGTGCTGGCACATTACTTGCTGAATTGGCCCAGATGCTTTAACACATTTAGGAGACAGACTGAGATGGAGTCATTCATCAGGCCTGGGATAAAGAGATTTGTGAAACTGTAGGTCACTGCCTAGATTTTAGACTAGATTGATCACAGGATGGCAGACACACCTTGCTGGCTGTTTATTTTTCACAAAAAGGCTTACGACAAAGAAAAGATAGTTCAACTTTAAATGAGCAACTGTGGTTGTTTTCAGAGTGCACTTTCATCTCATCTGGCATTTTGCAGGAGTATTTTTAAGAAGGGAATGACAATCATATTGGTTTGTCTGAAATAAACATGCTGAGATACTTATACTTATTTAAATTCTTCTATAATTGTATTAAACAAGATTTTCTCTTGGGTTGTTTAGTTGCAGTTCAACAGAGAGCAGTAAAATCACATGGTTTAGCCTCTTCATGAGCAATAAGAGAAGGATTCATCTGTTAACTTGGTACTTGGTATCTATTTATATACTGTAACACTCATTATTTAAGATGACTTCAGATGAGATTTGGATGATGAGGTGTTCTGAAGCCGGCAAAGACTGGGAGGTCAGATAAAACTCCACTAAACTGGGAACATCCGCAGTTTTTAATCAAAAAAAAAAATCCTTCATCTGTAAGCACTTTCAGTCGACATCTGTCAAAGTCTTATTTCTGCACTTTGCTTACTTTACTTCAGAAACTTTGCTTTGTGTGATGCAGCATTTTTTGTATACCCTTTAGGGATTACCCCCAGTTATTTATTTATCTATTTTTTGTTGTTAATACAATTGTTCCAAGCAGTATGAAATATGATTAAATTCTCTAATGGAGGTTTAGAAAATCAGAAGATGGCACGTGTTCAGAATTGTTTGAGTCCTGCTTCGGCTATCAGTTCATTTATTTCTGTAGCTTTTTACCACAAGCATGTTTCAAAGAGCATTACAGAGGCAGGCAGACAGAAAAAAAATTACATTACAAGGAAACACAGCTTGTTAAAAAGTTCCATACACTCCACATTAGCATGATTTAGACACATAGTGTTGTTATAAAGACTGTATGTTATGATCAGTTTAAAAATTAGGCTTTGTGTTACATACATTAATCTTATTCAAAGCAGTGATTAAATTAGGCAAATACAGGTCATTTATTGTTCCGTTGCTTGGCCCTTTATCCTAACAATGATTATTTAAAAGCATGTTGATAACTAATCAGGGGAACTACGTGGAATGTTAGATGCAACTTACATAATGATCACCTCGGTCTGGAGCACTAAGTGTCTGGTCTGATTATTTTTGTCTAAATTAAGGTGTAAATGTAGTAAAAAAAAAAATGAAGTGCAATTATTTAAAACAAACTAAATTTATTTATCTTTTCCTCTTTTAGGAACTTGCACAAAGAGACTGGTGGCATATTCTGTTTTCATCCTGATCTGGATTACAACGATATTTAAAGACTGAAACAGTGAATCCGGCATGGGAACTAACCCAAAAAGGACAGTGACAGTCCAGATGGTGCCTCAGCTGGCTGTGATGGACACGCTGGGCAATAAGGAGTCTAATGCCAACTGGACTAAAGAGTCCAACCTCAATCTCTCTCAGGTTTGTCCAAAACCCACCCTCACATCTCCTGACCACAAACAGGATAACATTTCTCTCACTCCTGCTCCCACAAACACCATCCCACATACCGAAAAAACAGCTTCCAAGGGAGATGAACCAGTTAGCAGCACTGTGTCAGACAAACCAGCTCCAGCCACTGGAAACCAGACAAAATCGGAGCCAGTGACAAGTGGAGACCAGCAGATGCCAGACCTGTCTCTAACAGGCCAAGGTGTGGGCGAGGCAGGAAGTGACCAGAGGGATTCTAACGCTAATATGAAAATGATAAGCCCGGCTGATGAAAAGGATATCCGTAAGGCTGGTTTGTCGTCTGCCACTACAGTGTCAAAGGTCGACTCGCAGACCAATGACTGCAGAAAAAAAGGGCCAAGTGCAGCGGAGAAGGATTGTGCAAAGCCAACATCCTCAGCCAAAGCCACAGCACCAGAGGACAGTAATAAGCATGTTTCTCCAAACAATACAAATCTTAACAATGCTTGTGAATTAAGGCAAACGACATCTGCACCCCAGCAGGAGAATAAAGGGAGTATATCATCTCCCACAAACAAAGACACTGGCATAGCACAGAAATCTAAAGGGCCTGATCATATACAAAGCTCCTCACAAAGCTCTGTCAGTCTGCAGGAGATTCCTAAGCCTAAGAAAAGCATGGAAACTACAACCCCACTTAGCTCTGCTACACCTCCATCCAACAGCAAAGAAGCAGAAGCCGCATCCATAAATAAGAATCTGAGTTCAACTTTTCCAGAGAAAGATTTACAACCAGCAAAGAAACCACATGTCTCTTCAGATAAACATCAGCCAGTGTCTTCACAGAAAGAATCCTCCGCTCAGCCCCAGGCCATACAAATCATGCCGGCATGTGGGCAGGTGGCTGAGGAAGCCAGTCAGACTGACACAGCTGTCACTGAGGGGCAGCAGCAGCAGCAGCACTGCAAGCTTTACAAGGAGGCCTCGACTATGACCTCATCCCTGTCATCCACCCCAGTCAAGCAGTGTCATGATATGGAAGTACAGGCGGTGGCTAACACATCCAGTAAGGCTGTGGCCACGAGTCCGAGCCTGCTGCCCTTTGCTGTGACTCGCAGGCCGAGCGCTGGTGCAATCCCCTGGGAGGAGACGCATAGCCTGGCTGTAGTCTGTCAGATGGATGGGGGTGCGGGTCTCCATCAGATGATCATGACATCTGCCTCAACTGATCCAAGGTCGGAGAGACTCACAGTTGAGGCGGAGATGTGCCACAAACAAAATGCAGGCGTGGTTTTTAACTCCCTGTCCCAGCAGCAAGATGCCAGGCTAGGGGCAAAGCCTAAAGAACCAGGGCCAGCTCTATGCAACATCCAGCCAGTTTATCAAATCAATATTGAACACAGCAACCACAAGGAGCAAGGAGAGACAGGTAACTCCCAACATAAAACTGCAGCTCAGACATCTGCAGCAAAAACAACCACTGCTGAAGCTCCCGCTTTCAAATCAGGGACATCCCCAGAGACAGCCGTTGCTTCCCGGTCTGGATCGGCTGACACTAACAATGCTGCACTGTGTCAGACTGCTGTTACAACCAAGCCCGAAAAGGCCCTGCCAACAACAACAGCAGCGAACACCACATCCAATTCAGATCTAACTAAAAGCAAAGCTAAGAGTTCAAAACAAAAGAGCAAGGAAGCTTGCGGTAAAGCCGTGACAAAGGGGACAAATTCTGGCAATGAGAAGATAGAACCGGAGCGAAAAGAAGAAGAGGATGACCAGTCAGGGAAGCAGAAAGGAAAGAGCGTCCATGATGTCGTCTGGGATGAACAAGGGATGACTTGGGAGGTTTACGGGGCTTCCGTGGACCCAGAATCCCTCGGTTTTGCCATTCAGAGCCACTTGCAGTGCAAAATCAAGGAGCAAGAGAGGAAACTGATGGTCCAGACCTCCTTCCGAAAGTCACTCTCTGGTGTCAACTCGCCACAACATGGCAGGAAGACCAAAAGGAGGCAGCAGAACATTTTCAGGTCAATGCTGCAAAATGTCAGACGGCCCAACTGCTGTGTGCGTCCCCCTCCCTCCTCCGTCCTCGAGTAGCACAGCACAGAGGTAGCCAATGTCAGACTCCTCCCTTTTTTCCTAGAGGTCAAAATGTTTGTCCTCCCCCCGTCATGACTGCAATGCCAAGTGAAACATTAGTGGGGTGACGATCCCTGTAAGTAAGTATACTGGAATGTTGTAGCATCAAGAGTCAAACTATTTGTGATGTTTGTGATCAAAGACGGTAGGAAATAGAAATATAAAATGAACAACTCAAAAATTTATTTTCTAGAAATAGATATTATAAAAAAAGAGAGAAGACTTCTAACAGTTTTTAAATAACAAAGGCAATAATAGTGAAATGCATGTATATTAGTTGCAATGGCAGTTGTATGACCTAAAATGAAGTCCAGACCTTCACAGTACATGGCACTGATCATGGGATAGACATATTAGTTACTGTCAGAACATTTGTGCAAATATACATACTACATAATAACATTTGGTGCATTCGGTATCTGTATTTGAGATGTTTTAGGGCCCTATATTTATAAGATTGCTGTATTTTTCTTTTCATGCACATTTATTTTTAGTGAGTGATTACAATGTGCAAAAAAAAAAAAAAAAAAAGGGACCGTATGCATACATGCACTGTTTAATCTCTGTTCTTTGGTTTTCTATTAAAATAACCAAAAAAAAAAAAATAAGTTGAGCTTTATGCATTCTTCATTTCTGGGGCGCTGACAGACCTTAACTGTCACTTTTTTTTTGGTCATTTAAAAAATATTTTATTTCCAGATAAAAAGGTTGATGGAACTGGGGCTTTGCAGAAATTAAAGGTCAGGCAAAGAAATAAAAGCCATATGTTAGAAAGACAGATCAAACACATCAGTAAGTCAAGAAGAGGTAGTGTCTGTGGATGCGGATGTAAGCCGAGTGCATGAGGATGTGAGAGCAGCAGGCAACATCAGGGCTGTCCACAGGAGATGTAAGGGAGTGACAGACTGCTGCTGAGAGTAAAGGTACAGTAGGCTGTAGACTGTGCTGGATAACTTAGTCTCAACCTTAATGAGGCGGTTCCTGATCCCTAACGGGGCTATAAAGTTTGTTCAGAGGCAAAGACCTTGCTCCCAACTAGTTCTTTTTGTTTGACAGAGAGATTAACACCCCATGCATTTGAAGTTTTCTGGTGGGCCTTGTCAGTAAAGCATTCTTTCACATGAATCCAATAGACAGCTTAGTTTTGTGTGAATGTAAGATCTCCAATTACAGGGTTGTGTTAGCCAGAGAAAAAAAAAAAAAATCAATACATTTCTGCGGAACAGTTTTTTAGCAGTGAAGGACAGGAGAGAGCCAGTCTTAGGGATATTTCCAAGAACAAGATGTACAGTTTTGGCCGTTGCTTTGTTGTGGTGTAAGTCTGAATTAAAGATAAGATTTTGAAGTGCAGAGTCATAGGAGAGAAGGCTGGATATTTGTTATTTGCAGTTCAGGGCCTGAAACAGCCGGTTTTGGTTTTATCTGCTTTGAATGTACACTTGTCTATTGTTTGTTATACTGTGTGAGATTTCAGCTACACAGCAGCGAGGTATCGTTGCGAGGATTTATTGTTATATAAAGGTGTGCACCATGTGGATAAGAGACCAGGATAAGAGAGTACCAGAACTACATCTCATTTTATCATTTTGAAGAAGGTAGAGAGAAAGCAGGGCAGACCTGAGGGACACTAAACAGACCCTGTCATGTGCAGACATGATAGCAGCTGATATTAAAAAATTGATGGGTGTGAGATTAGTGTTGGGGACACCATGGTTGTGTCTGAAATCACTCGCTCATTTACTACTCCTTACTCACTATCTAGTGAGCTCATCGACAAAATGAAAAAAAAAATTACTGAAGAAGACACTACTCTGTTAATTTCCTCTGCACCATTTTTCTCTCAGCACAAATGGAACACGTGATGTTATATATCGCTCAGTTAGGGACCAACGGTTGTACTTTACTTTTTATGATGCACTGTGGGATACTATGAGTCCACTATATAGGGTATAATAATTCTCACTATACATTCGGTCAGTTTATGGGGAACTCACTGTATATCGGGAGTAGTGAGTGATATCGGAGCCCATGATTTTTCTAAATGGTAAAGAAGATACCATTGGTCCTGATCAAAAGCAGCTCAAAAGCCACACTAGAAAGTGAGGAAAATGCTGGTCTACAACCTTTGCATTATTTTGTATTCTTTACGAACTTGAAGGCCCTACACGCCCACACAAGTGTTTCCAGTTACTGTGGTTGATTATGCCCTTCGCGTACTATCACAGTTACTGTAATTATGAGATTCCCACATGTAAATAGCTTTCATATAATTTTTTCAAGTGAATCTTTAATCAAAAATGAAAAATATTTCCTGGCAAAACAAGTAATTTAAGGACACTCTTTGGACACACTTTGGGCAGTTGTTATGGACGTACTTTCAGATTTTTAATAGACTAAATGATTAATCAAGAAAATAATCATCAGATTAATCAATTATCTTCAATAGCATCCCTGATTGAGACAGATACTGTATGTCCAACTTGGCATTCAATAATACAGAGGTGCCTGAAAACCAAACAAAATGTGGAAGTCCATCGTTAAACTAAATAAAACCCAAATTTAATGGCTATATTGTCACATTATCATTGTAGAATTTGACAGTATATTTAGCCTTTACACAAACAGAAGTTGTCAATAATGTAAACACTGGCAAGTCTAATAATAAGAATGATAACAAAGCCAACAGGAGAGTGAGGGAAATGTCAATATCGAGCACAGTTTGTACACAACCTGAAAAGAGGTCCAGGCAACGAACGTCAAGTGTGAGTGAAGGCCGTAGGTGTACAGGCTGGGAAAATGATACATTTTGAAAATACATTTTCTCTTACTGTTTCATCATTTCATGCTTCTGACCAGGTTTAGATAATTAGAGCTACCACAGTTATCCAAGCAAACATGCCAAACATCTGATGGTTCCAGCTTCTCAGATATATTGCCTTTCCTTGTTTTACATGACGTAGCAAATAGGATATTTCTGGACTATTGTTTGGACAAAACAAGACATCTGATGACTTCAACTTGGGCTCCAGGAAATCGTGATGGGTATTTTTTTACTGTTATGTGATGTCATTCTGTTGTTTCTTCGTATCAGTTCTACCTTTTAAGTTTCCTCTCATGTGATCTGCAGGTGTCGTTGTCCAGTGTAATAACAAGATAATAACTAATTTCCAACAAGCTTTGCGTTGACTAAAACACTACTACCTAAGGGAATATTCTCAGCATCCACTATACGATGGCGACCACGTCCTTTCAGTGTGAATCTACTGTCCTGACGGGTCTAACACTGATTCCAGGCGACTGCTGTTATTGTCTTAACAAGCATGTCACTTTCTGTTAATATCAGGAAGTGATAACAGGGGGGAAAAACTCCTGTACACTCGTAGTCTCTGTGCTGTGAAATGTCACAACCTGTAAAGAGCAACATAGAGTGAAACGTCTAATCCTTTTTTTTTTTTTTTTTTTTTGGTCTGCTGGGATCAGAGGACGCAGGCACTAAGTCGTACTTATATCTGTCTCATCCTACCTGCCCAGATTTGTGTAAGAACCTAAGAGCCTGTGAACTTTCCTGGAGGCAGCAGTGCCCCCGTGGCCTCTTTACATACATATTCTGTCTCTCTTTCCTCTTCCAGTCTAGGTCAGTTTCTCCTTCACACAGTGGCTCTGTCCATTTCTGTAGACACAGTGACCAGTCTTAACTTTGATTCTTTCACCCAAGCTTTAATCAGCCGTGTTTCGATTTTTAATAACCCCCTACTCACTGTGTCGTTATGAGTGGTTCCAATTTGGTAGTGCAAATTAGATTGGACCACAGGCAGTGGCGAGCACAGAGGGAAATTTATTCCAGTGAGAAGAAACTTGGAGATGGATTTCAAAGGGACATGGACAAATACCAACCACTACCATAGTTACCAGAGGACAGCATTCAGCTTGCTTACTGCAGGCTCCATGCCCTCCATGGGTATTTCAATGAAACCCCATCTCGGGCACATAGCTGTGCTCTGTATTCTTATATAGGAAAAATCCACCACGCCTGACCCAGAGGCGTGTCCCTCTCACTCTCTCCTGTTGTTTCTGTGGCTTGTGAAACATTGATGATATTCTATGTTTTTCTTATAGGAAATAAAAAACAATGCATCAGTTTGTCTCTCAATATCTTTCCAGCTCCCCTGTCCAACCCTTTCTCCTAAAAATTATATTTACAGTATATAACTAATTTGCTACAGAAAAGATGTTATAATGAAAATGTATTGCCACCTGGATTATGTTTCCTATCGACACAACAAGGAAACATTTTTAATAAACGTATCCCCTAAATGTTCACGGATAATGTGATGCATTGTCTGTTTTCCCCACGATATCAACTAAACGATAGTCAGACTTTTCATGGTTATGTTTCGGCACTCATAGAATTTGGTCAAGATGGCAATTATTTTTCCCTCAATGCATATTAGACAAAAAAAATTGTATACATTAAATGTAAGTTCTAGAGGATAGGGTTGAGGACCATTTGTTCTTACTGAAGACATAAATCTTAAAAGATCAGTCTAAAAATCGATGCAAATATGTGGTCTTTTTTTTAAGCAATGTCTTAAAACAACTGGCCACTGTAGTGTTTTTTTGTTTTTTTTCCAGCAAACTAAAGGAGTGAATGGTGCATTTGACGGGGAGTACTTTCAGAATATATACACATTTGGTACACTAGTGAGAATTCACTGCAGCAGGATGGTGGGTGTGGGACTGACTTAAAATAAACGACAGTGCCCATGTTCATCACTATGAAGACACATGTCACCCATTACAACAGTGTGACTCACTGGTGTGTTTTTGGAGTTTTTGGACAACAATGGAAAAGAAGAATAAGGTGTATCAGGATCTGGCGACAGACAATAAAACTTATCTCTAAGGCCAAAATGCCATAAAACAACCAAAATATATATATTATATATATATAATGGATGTATTAGTAGTCACAAAATTTCCTAATTTGTTTAACCTCAGTCATCCTAAAAGAAGTGATATATGTAGTCTTCATCAGTTGTGTCACCCCACTATTAATGCTATATATATTGCTTCTATAATATGCAAATATTAGTGAGGCTCTAATGAATATCTGTATAATATCTGTCACATGCTTAACATCAAGGTGTAGAGTTGTATTTGTTTTGCAGCTCAGATTTTTTGTTTTAAAGAGAAGAACATAACCTGTCACAATGACCTGTTAAAAACACTGGTGATTTTATGCATTTCTAAGAAACACAACAGTGACAGTACAGCACTTACTCCTAGCTTAAGAGCGAAGTAATGATCGAAGTAATGATCTCTCAAGTGTTCCCACTTAACAAGAAATCTCCCGGGCTAAGTCAGGAGCTAAACTTAAAAACCGATAGTCCTTGAGAGGAAGCTTGAGCCCCCTGTTGCAGCCCCATGCTGGGATATTAAAACTAATGATGCTGGTGCTCAGGGTGAGCAGATGGACTGTAAGGAAAACTGTGGCGCGACGGACGTTTCTTTAAAAAGCATGTATTTTAGTGTGGTTACTGGATTTTATTTACTGAAGGAGAGTCATGCATTCATATTGTTTTTCTATATGTTTTGACCTGTAGATCTCCATTGATTTCCAAATTCAATTTATAAGAGGTTATGTGTATCAAGAGTTGGGTAATTGATAATAATCTAAAAAAAATTCATGTTTGAGGATATTGAAATAACAAATCATGTATTATTGAGTGGAAAAGACCAGACACTCTCTTACCCCAACTTAGCCCTATTTGAATGTCAATGCAAATACTTTTTGGGTTTTGTTTGTTTGTTTGTTTGTTTTTATTTCCAAATGTGAACACCATCATGTGTAACTCAGAAACAGCATCCTCACATTGTGGGGGAATCCAGGGCAGCAGCAACATTTCTGAGCTATAACTGAAGTCCTATGATAAGTTTCTGTCCTGGTATTGGGATTTGAGATCTGCTTGCAGTGACCCAGTTAGCTTCATAAACACATTAGCTTGTTCAGCTCTTACAGAAACCTTTATGGAAAACCCTACAGATGCTACAGCACTTGGAGAGAAGCCATTACAATTATCCAGATCATCGTCAGGATGAAATCTCTCCACTCACAGATCCTTTGTGGCATATTAGATACACGTTTATCATGGGGATGAGTGTTAATCACTATTTACAGATCATATTCTGAGATTGTGGAGTGGGTAATTAGAGGCGGCTGGTGATCATAATGTTGCCATTTATTTCTACATAACCCAGGCTCTGAAAGTGCTCTGGAGATTTGGTTGTTCACTGGTGGAGTATTTCCATTTTCACCTGTATCTGTGCAGTTTTTCACCATCGTCTGTCTTCTTCTGTGTCCATCTCTGTGCCTCTTTCTCTCACCGTGCCTTCCCCCTCAACTCCAACTCCCCATTATCTCTCTAAGCCTCCATTTCTCTCTGCCCCAGACACTCCTTTCTCTGTTCAGCGATATCATAATGAAACATAAGCCAGTAACAGTGAGGTGATTAAAGCTAATGCTGGCCTCCACTCTTCAGAATATTTCCCATAAAATGGTCTACTACTGCTTCTTCATCCTTGTATTGTATAAGCCAGATAGCTGGGAGTGAAGCTCGTCCTCCTGATGGCCGCTCCATTCCCAGTGGAATATGTGGCCTACATTTGTTTGTGGTGCAATGTTGGGCTGTGCGAGTGTGTTCCTTTATCAAACACTTCCAGTTTTCCGCAACATACCCCTTTTGTCTCCTCTAACATTCAATATTTTGTGGCTACACACTATCTTTTTATTTGTCTGTTTCCGTTTGGCTCTCATGCATATGTGCATGTATCCAGCATTTAGAGCTCATCATTGATTTCTCCCCATTCAGCTCATAAGCACATGCCCTCATAACCTGTGTAACACAGCATACATGTGCAAAGACACATGTCTGGAAAAAAAGGACACACAAACATACACACATATATACACAAAGGTCACCTTCCCTGGCTTCATTAGAGACTGCTTTATTATGGCTGACAGATGTGCCCATAAATCATAGGTCCCCTGGTGAAGCAAGAAGATCCAAAACAAACTGAGCTCTGATAAAGGTGAAACACAGAGAAAGACAGAGAGAGAGAGAGACAGACACAGAAGCACTCACACACAAATATCAATATAATGTATTTATTGATAGTGTCTTAAACAATAGGTTTCTACCATGATACTGTTTAAAGAATGATATTTTTCTGTCTTTGGCATCCCCGTAGGGAGATAAGCAGCCTTTGTTACATAACTGCCTTTTGTCACACAGAGAAAATGAAAAGAAAGTCATTACCTTAAGAGAAAAATTAAGTTTTTCCTGATAACTTTTACACTTTTCCCCTGTATTTCAAAATGACAAATCATATTAAAGACACCCTCTGCTCAAAATCAAGTTTTTATCCTTGTTAACATGTCTGTTGATGTTTTTTTATCTAAGACAAGACATGTCATGAGCTAAATAAGCAGTCAACACCATGACTGTGCATTTCCACACTGGAAATTGAACCAATGACAGTTTCATAAAAACAGATTCAGACAGCCAGGGATTCATGCGTTATAGATCTACAGCACCAATCCCATCAACTTGCGGGGACTTGAGGCAGGCAAAATAAACCCGAACTCTTTACAGCACGGAGAGCGATAGTTTGCATTAGCACAGCCACTAACACTGTGTCAGCCACTGCCAGCTGCGAGCTAACAGACAGCATAAACAAATAAAAGACCCTAACTACGCTAACAATTTTGATATGTCTGCTGGTTGCCAATTTTGGTGCACAACCCACTCCTCATGTGAGTCTGAGTCTGACTGAGGCTCAAACATGTGGCTGTGTCTCTCCGATGTTTCCTGCACTGTTTCCTGTCATTGTCTTGAATCTATTTTAAATATTTTTAATCCATATCATTTGGTTTTATTATTTTATTTTTATATCATTTGTTTTTCTTATTATTATTTACATTTGCACTTTTTTCTTATTATAAACTTGCCAGCAATCTGTAAAGCACTTTAAATGGCACTAAGGTGCCATACAAATAAACTTTGATTCATAAATGGTGTTTTAAAGCTTTCTCCTCACTACCAGATTGTCCAGGTTAAAGTTCTGGGGGAATAAATTATGAACCTGTATTTATTTTATTATTTTGTTGGCCCAACAGTAGTCAGATCTAAATATTTAGTTTAAAAACACTGTAAACAGCGTATGAAATACCTACCATCTGCAAATTTTCAGTGGGAAAACGTAAAAAAACTGTTGTGAATTTGCTGCTTACAGGGCTTTGCTCAGTTGTAGTGAGCAACTAAGGTAAAGGATACTGCCCACAGAGAGCAAAGCTACCTACAGTGTGGTTAAAAAAAAACTCATTAAAAAGACATTAAGATGCTGTATTGTCTCATAATTTATTGTCCGTCTTTGTTATCACACAGTGTCCTTGAGAGACTTGATTACACCCACAGATGTGTTTTACAATGTGAATGTTATGACAAAGGTCACGTGTTCATGAAAAAAATACTTATAACTGTAACATGTTTTCTTTTTACTTTATTGTGGATGGAGTGTCTCACTTTTGTGTGCACTGCTTATTTCTATTTATTTAACCTCTCTTTTTTATTTCCCATGCCATGCATTGTAATAGAGACTGTAATCCTGAAATGCTATTTTTCTTGATGCCTGTACCAACTTTTAAAGACTAAACAACAGGAAATTGAATGCCACATTGGACATGTAAAACAAGTTGTTCTGTGGACTTGTCAGGGGTTTTTACTTTCTATATCAATGAGTTCCCTTGAAAGATACCCTAATTACCCTTTCATTGGGACATGAGCATTATCAATACTCATTAACTTGTCTTTATGATACTGTATGATTTATGGTTCAGTCACATCCATCTCATCCAGGCTGCCATACTGCAATACCACATCTGAGTGAGATCAAGGTTCATCAGTGCTGTCAAAGTTCAGACATACCCTGTCCCTCCTTGTGTCCAGTGATAAACTGGTGAACTGTTGGACGAGGCACAGTCTGGTGCATCTCCTCCACTGTGATAGAAAAATGGATGTGGAGAAGGGTCGTCGTCGGTCCAGGGGTTTGAGCACAATGGAAAAATGTCTGATATTTCTTTTTGTGGCTATGACCGGCGCCTGCATCGGTCTTGTGGTCGTCTACTTCACAGACAAAGCTGACTCTTCCACTCATGAAGAAGGTGATACTTAGAAGTTGCATTGTATTCTATTTTAATACCAACATGTATCTGGTACAGTTAAGTTACACACTTAACACACACTTAAATACCGTACTGATGCTGAATTGATATGCCTTGTGTTTATTTGCCTGCTTTTAATTGCATAGTCTCTCTTAGATCAGAAAATCAGCTAAACTCAGCTGAGCAATAATTCTTAACATCACGATGGTATTGTCAAAAGACAATTCTTACACACCTATAGCCTATCTATGACAGAATATTGTAATGGTAAACATTTAACAGCAACAACACAAGACAGTGAGGAATGTCGACAGAAAATCTATCTGAGACCATTACATCAGTGACTGAGCAACACTGAAAAAGCATGTGGTCAAACTGAACCTGCAGTTTATTTTAATCAGTGAGTAATGTCACTGTCAGTGTTTTTTCACTGTAAACTATACTGAATGCAAAAGGTGATTTATTATGACTTTACAGCAAGGCAAATGATAATCTGCATGGAGATCTTGCAGTTGGAAACTTTTTTTTTCTTCTATATTTTAAAGGTATTTCTTTTTTTCCCCTCTGAAGTCTGGTGTATGTTGACATTGGCAGGTGTCTGCACTCTCTGAGTGCCCTTCTGGTTGGAAAGTTTATTCTTCATCTATAATGAATTTCATGCTTGCCTGTACAAATTTCACATATCTGCTGTGCACTGACTAAAAGACTCTCAGTGCGCCTATAATTACAGAAGTACAGGTAACTCTTTCCAGAAAACTTCTTTGAACTTTTTAGGAAATTGTTCAGGAATTATTCAAGATCCATAATAATTATCTTTTGATTATTTGTATTTATGTGAAATTCACATAAACTCTACTATAGCACAGGTATTTGTCCACCTGGCAGTACGCAACACACAGTTATTAACTCTTGGAGATGTATAGAGTGTGAAAACATTATGTATGTATGCAAGTGTGAAGTCCTAATCAAGCAAGTAAGTACAGCAAAAATTAACCGACATGTATTGTTACAAATACTGACAAGAATTTGAAACATTTGAAATATACCATTTGTCAACAACAACAAATAAAGTAATGATTATGAAAATGTAATTCCGGCAAAATGTTTTGCACTTTGCATTTAAATATCTTTGACAAATAAAAACATCATCTGCATTTCCTCAGAGGGATTTATTTCCTATCACCCCATTCTCTGTCTTATCCCATGGAAATCAAAACACAGCAGATAATAGCGGATAAGCAGAAGCAAGCAGTGTTTTATTACCATGATTTCTGCATGACCGCTGCTCTGTCCCAGCAATTTCATAGTAATAATGTATGTGTCATCACTACATCAGCAGTGTTTAATGTATTATCATACAACAAGCAGTGCTCCCTCCTCCACTTCTCCTTCATCTCCTTCCAATTTTTCATTTAGGAATCTATTGTTTTGTATTGTATTGTATTCTGGCTTTATACAGGAAAAAAAAAATCTTTAGCGTAGAATGTCTGAGGCTTTATGTGAGAAAAGAGATAAATTTCTGCTGTCCTTTTATGTCTTTGGAAATTGAAGTGGGAAAATTGTTTGTTTTTGCTTGAGAGGAGTGAAGTGGAGAAATTAGCATTGCAGCTTCTCAGAGCCTCTTACACACCTGAATAAAAGTCACTGTTGCCACTTGTTCCATGTGATTTAGCCAGACACCATTTCAGTGTTGGATCTTCATCACTTGAAACTGCAGTTTGTCGTTGTGTGATGCACCAAAAGGATCGCTGGCCTTAAAACAAGGTGCCTTGATTTTACATAACAGAACAACAATATGATTATGTTGATATTGTTCTGCCTAAATGACAAAATACGTTTCAGCTTTTTTTGTTTTTGTTTTTGTTTTTTTTTTTGTTAAACATTTGTTCCCCAGATACCCAAACAGAAGCTGCTCCAGCCACAAGGGAAAAAATGCTGCTGCTGTGGATGATGACACTGTGTATAATCAATGCTGTTTCCCAGGCATTGCAATTGCTTTTGATTTTCACTTCAGATACTATATGGTCTTTTTTAATCACTTGAATTTTATGGTTTGTGCATCAATTAAAATACAGTAATGTTTTTACTATGCTGGCGACATGGCTGTGTGGATGGCAATGCTGGTTGGTCCACCATTTTGGTCCAGGCAGAAATATCTACTATTATTACTAATATTTGATGGATCACCAGGATCTGGTGGTACTGAGTACACAGTCAGTTTAGGAGTTGTAAACTGTTGTAATGTTATTGGATGTTGTAACCTACATATTAGCTGACCAACTTTTTGTCTTTTTATACCATTACAGTTGATGGATTGATGATTGTTGAGTTGATTGATACAAGCTGTTGTTGAATGAGGCTTTATATTGCTATGATTCTTAAAATGGTCAAATAATAACAAATCTCTTCCTTTGTCATACATTTCCAGGGCCGGTCTCAGGTTGTAGTGGTCCTCGGGAGCTGTCAGGAGAGTCAGGCACTTTCACCAGCTGGAACTACCCCAGCAGCTATGACAACGGCAAGAGCTGCACCTGGCACATCACTGTGGACCCTGACAAGGTGACATGGATCATCATCACTGCTCTTCCAAACCTCAAACATTGAGCTCTTACTGTCTGTAGAGTAATAGTTCCCACTTTAAACTGCCCTACGTCCTTAATGTAAGATCAAAAAAGAATATTTAATGAACTGACTGACTAGTTTTAAATATTACTCAAGGAGAAGTAATTATGTACTCATGTCGATCAGCCCGACACAACCAATTCAATATGGAGTAGCCTATTTATACCATACCATTTACATCTTCATCTTATCATTCTATAAATGGTCAGAAGTCATTTTTTCACCACCACTCTCAATACACCAGCTTATGTCTCTTTTGCAGGACTGTGCAGATCAAAATAATTCATATTTAATAAGTCTCTGTCTCTGACAGGGTCTGTCACAGTGTTTGTGCCTGGTGTCTAATCAGTAGAGTTTGTTAAGTCACTGTTGGGGAAACTGTCTTATGTGAGGCCAAGCAGTGGAGGACAGCTGGGATGAATGCAGTGGCAGCGTCTTGGACAGATGGCTGCCTTGTCTCCTTCAGTTTCCTCAGCTCTCCTCCCCACACCCACAGGAGAAAACAAAAATCTCTGATGCGTCTTTCTTTGTTAGCATGATTGCCTTCCCGCCTGCCTGATGCAATGGCTGCTTTTCTCTATGTCTCTACCCCCCATCTTCCCTTTGCTATCTTCAAACACACATAAACATACACACAGAGCCATACATACACACTCTCACACATGCGCACACACTCACTCACATTTGACATTGGGCACTCTTGCCTTCCCTGTCGGCAACCCATCTGCTATATCAACTTCCGAGATTTAAAAAAGAGAGATGAAACACCTCTGCATGTTTCTGTTGCAGGTGATCCATCTGTGGTTTGAGGAGTTTGCTTTGGAGGACACCAAGCTCTGCACAGCTGACTTCATCACAGTACAAGACTCTCTGGGAACCATTGGTAAAAATCTCACATTAATTCAAACCTTCAAAAGGGGGGAAAAGAAACTGTATAAAAACGATAGATAGATAGATAGATAGATAGATAGATAGATAGATAGATAGATAGATAGATAGATAGATAGATAGATAGATAGATAGATAGATAGATAAATAGATAGATAGATAGATAGATACTGTATATAAGCACATATACAGACTTAAAATGCACATAAATACATCAACTCCCCCCTGCCTGAGGAGCTATGCACTCTGTCCAAGGCTAAAGGGATTGAGCTTTGATGTCATGCCCAAATCAGCCCATCCATCCATGGGCAGACTCAGCTAGTGAGCCACACAGTCCTGCCGGTCTACTGCACACTGCTCTAGTTAGTAACACACACTTCAGCACTAGTTCTCCAGCCAGCCTGCAGAGTTTAAAGCTGTATACTTAGTTCACAAACATGTTGGTTTTCACTTTGTTTGAATGATTTTTATCATGTATCCCCCATTCTGTGTTCTGTTTTTGTTATTTAGATGCAAATTAACCTGTGGTGGGCCTGACTGGGGTACAGATTCAATGAAGGAGACACATATGGGAAAATTAGTGAAAATGTGTTCAGACTCAAATTTAAAGCTCTGGTTCTCCTGCATAGGAGCAAGACACCCAGACTGAGAGAGATGCAAAATGACTACAAACGATGTGGCCACATCATTCTTTGTCTCATATTGGTTGTTTTTGTCTCTTTGTGGTTGTTTTTGTCACTTTTGTGCGTAATTTCTGTGTTACTTGTAGGTAAATACTGTGGCTACACCAAACCAAAGCCAGCGGTGTCACTGACAAACCAACTGACCGTCCACTTCGACACTAATGAGAGAAAAACAGACCAAGGATTCAAAGCTCATTTCAAGGCTGTGGCTCCAGGGCTTACACCAGGTAGGAGGGTAACTGGAAATCCATTTGAAGAGAATTACCTCAACTCTGACATAATATTGGACGTCTGTCTTACTGTATATGATTGACCTACAAAGTGAATGTTGTAGGGATGGGTGCTGAATAAATAGAGGGGTAGGAAAAGAGAAATGAAAATGGGATGGCTGGAAGTGGAGGGCGAGGGAATATATGTATATATTGCGGGTATCCTTGAGTTGTATGTGGAGCTGAAGTGCCCTCCATCCCTGCTGCCAGAAATAGCTGGAGCCGGTGGCTTTCTCCAAGGTGACCAGGGGGATCTGATGACCCCTGGCTTCCCTGAGCAGAACTACCTGAATGGAGCATTATACCAGGTACTGCAACACACATTGCCACGCTGTAACAGCTCATGGGAACATTTACTTACAGTGATGATTTTTTTTTCATCTGAGGACGCAAGTACAATATACTGCCACATGACTGGAAATAAATATTACACTCACCAATTACATTACGAGGGATATGTACTCTCTTAAAGTGCTGGCCCCATTCTGTTACTAATATTCCCCTTAAAGCTACTACAGCTGGTATTTTCATATTAGAATCGGTCACATGAATCCATCCATGTGTAAGTGGTCTATCCTTATGACAAGGCCAAGGAGAATTATCACCCACTCTGCAGTTCCCCACGACTTTGTGGTCTGCTTTAGCATCTTTCAGCTCATTGTTTTGGTTATTTCACTATCTCTTCTGGATAGAAATCTCTCATTTGAAATAACAATAGCATAACTCCAACATGGTATTCATATGATTATTTCACCTTGCTTTTCAGCTATTTATGTTTATTTCAGCAAGTCAGTTTTATTCATTTGTTTACCACATGTGAAAACAGTACATAGATTTAGCTGTTGCCTGCTGTCAATATTTATATTACACTTAACGTTGTGCAACGTTGTGCTTTCAGAGGAGTTTTGAAGCTACCTTTTTGTTTGTATGTGGACTTGACTTTTAACAAAGTACATTGATGTTGTTGATGCTGTCACTTATTATGTAAATCTATGCCAATTTAATCCACTCATCACAAAACAGGATATGCTTAGAGAAGCAGAGGAGTTACAGAGGGTTCTTCTTTTTTTATTCTAAGTGAGCTGTGTTGTGAACTGTGTAAATTAACTGCAGCTCAGTTCCAGGAGGATGTCTTGAACATTATGCCATACCTTATGACTGTTACTATAGTGTTGTACACAGTGTGCTTGTATTGATTAGCATGTGGTTCCGAACAAACCTAAAGATTTCAGATGAGCATCTCAAAGTAAATCCATCAACTATGGATTTCAACACATTCACGTTGACAGCATCTGTGGTCTTGATCTGTGATTAATGCATCTGATTAAATCAGAGTCAGTTTTGATGTCAAGGTTTTCATGCTGGGTTTGGACGTGGAGTCGGATGGTATTATTTGGCTGTCATCATGAGTTCACCTTGCTGTGTTTTAGCTTGACAGGTCACTGTCTGTCCGAACAGAAACAGAATCAGTGACAAAATTATTTATGAGGTACAGTATGTCAAACTGCAGCTCATGTTGCAACCATGAGAATAGAAGTAGGAAAACATGAGGAGTGATGCAGATAGCGGTTTGCTACATCAACGAGACTTCACTGGATTGATTATAATCCGTGGCAGTATCATCTGTTATAAACCTATGGTGGATGTAGCCGTTTGCACTCCCTTTTGTTGTTTAAAATGAAGTGTGATTTAATAGGAATATATTAGTGTAAATCTGTCTCTAGTAGAGTTAATTGGCATGTGTGTGTCTGTACTGTGCTTGTTTGTTTTATCAGTGGAGAATCACAGTCCCTGAAGGCGAGAGGGTCCGACTGACATTCACCTCCTTTGACCTGGTCCCTGAGGTCTGTGGAGACTTTGTTCAGGTCTATGATGGCCACAAGGCCGGCTCTTCTTCAGTGGGTAAGCATGACATTATACATGTTCCCAGTATGCAGTGCTGAAGATGAAGAGAAATTACTTTTACAGAAACTGCATCCACTGAGCATGATGATGAGCAGGGATGCTAAAACATAGCCCAATGTTTTGAGTCATCAGCACAGTTTATTTCAAAGCAGGATGTGTGACTATACGTCAAAGGGATGTGTTAGAATTCAGAGTAGATTTCGGGCTTTGTTCAACATTAACAATGTCAACTTTGTTCGTCCATGAATAAAAGATGAGCTCAATTAAAAGTTTGAAAAGTTGTACAATGGACACTGCTTCTGGAGTCTATTTTAAACTTAATGAATTTAAATCTGCCTGCATAGACTTAATTCTTAAAGCAGCTTGGAGAATCTACCAATTTATTACTGTCATTTTTCTAAACAAGGGCATTGATTTGGTTTCACAAGTGGGGTGGATGTCAAAAAAACAAGAAACTCATAACAGCCAAACAAAAAAACGGGAAATATCCATATGCAGATATCTTTTTTTGTTTGTTTTTTATTTTAAGGATCTCAAACTTTACGATAATTTTTATGCAACAGTAACTTTCTTTACTGCCTTATCTTTGAATAATATTCAATTCTAGCATCTTTTATCAATCAAACTTTATTTGTATAGCACCTTTATATAGATTAGTGCAATTCAACATTTTACAGATGACTGACTAGCAGACAATCAGACATTGCATGTGAGAAATAAAAATGATAAAAGTGCAATAATAAGACAATAAAAACTAACTTAGATAAGAGGGTGTAAAACAGTAAGTCAGAGCATATTTTGAGAAGTGAAGAGGGCATGCTTCTGAAATTGAGGATGTTGCAGTCATGCAAGCCTCTGCGAATGTTTATCACCTTTTAACACTGACATTATATCTATGAAAGGTAAATTCTGTGGGAGGACGATGCCAAAGCCGGTGGAGTCCAGTGGCAACACAATGGTGGTCCGCTTCAAATCTGACAACAGTTTGACTTCAAAAGGATTCAAAGCTACTTACACAAAGTCCAGCCTTCCTCCTGTTGTTACTCCCACCACAACAAAACCCACACCCACAGCCACAACTACACCCAAACCCACCACACAAACCTCTCCACCTCCTACATCTTCTGGTAAGTATTCTCTCCAAACCTACTTTTCTCTTTAGTTTTCACTCTTGTATACTTAAAATAAACTATTTACTCATAATTCCATAACACAGTTTGGCTCAATTGACTTTTTGAGCCAACCTCCCCTCCCCTGTATATCTCTATTTTGATTTCCATTAAAAAATATACAACATTGGATTTATTTGACTGCCACACTAACAAATAACAACGTCAGTGTTGATGCTGCTGAACCAGCTTCCCACGAAACTTGGCCATTACATCCTCTGTGTTTTTAATTGACTTTGAAGTGCCAAACTGCAATCAGTGATCCCTAGAAAGTTAATAGGTTACTGAGGTAAAATAAACAATAATAATAATAATGCTGTGATGCCTCCCCATTTAGTTCTCAGTGCACAGCCACAGCTCTGGACGGATGTAAGTAGCTCTCTGTGTAGGAGTGGGGAGATCCCCCATGAGGTTTATCTATTCATCATTGTATTAAAGCTATTGGCAGACAGACTGGGCCACTCCTGTGGCAGTTGAAGGTACTACTTAATGAACCTGCACACGGGGCAGTTTTGTATCAAAGCAAGCTGGTTCCAAAAGAATCTGCACACACAGAAAACGTAGCTTTTGATTCAGCTTGATGAGGTGGGAATCTGATGGAAAAAAGAAAATGTTTTCAGCATTACTTCCTCTTTGTTTTGGGGCAGGGAGTGGTGGTCCAGTAATTCTCCATGGGCGCAAAGGAGTGGTCCAATCCTTGGGATATCCAAATCCATATCCTGCTCATCTAAACAGTTCTTGGAAGATATCTGTGCCCAAAGGATTCCTGGTTAAACTGCAGATCACTGACATGGCCATCACAGGACAGACTGGACAATGCAAAGAGGACAAACTGGTCATCTCAGATAAATACAGCATTCTAGGTGAGCCATAACCTAATCTTTTATACTCTTGTACAATAATTATGCAGATTCATTTTTGGTTGTTATTATATCAATTTCAGTCATTAAAGCTGCTATTGTTCATTAAAGTCCCACAAGTCTGGCTTTTTGCTTATTAATGCTGTTTGACCCCTAAATGCCCCTTAGATAATTTTAGAAAATTGGTGCTCAGCCATATCTGCCTTTGCAAGGCTATAGTAGCAACCAGTATGGAGTACAGGTTATCAACTCCCCTTCCTCTTGCATTTAGAAATGCAGTGGTTAGCCACTAAGACAAACAAAGGAAACAAGCACTCATTAACTACGAGGACTTTGGCTTGTGTTTGTTGGATTGTCCTAGGCTAACAGCTCTAGTACATTATAGCTCAATATCCATCCCCTGCTGTAAAACTGTTGATTAGGATCAACATTGCAAAGAGCCCAGCAAACTATAAATTACCTCCCCTTATTATTCACTTCAGTGCCTGCAGTGCGGCTGATACAGCTTTATCTATTGCTGAGTTCTCAAGGGCTAAAGCACTGAGGTGGAAGCACACGCTGTGTGAGAAACATACACAGATCGGTGATGAGTATGTGCATCCCATTAGTTGGTGGGGTATGAGTTTATGTGCAAAATGCAGAGAGAAATGAAAAGCAGAAATGAGAGGATGCAGCTAAAGGTCTGTTTGTAAACCCAAGCCACAGAAGACTGAAAAATGAGATGTAACCTCACTTTAAGCTATAGTGTATATTTTTTAAATTTAAAACAAATGACTGCCTGCAATGGCGAAGGGCTGTAATGCTACCAATCCCACTGAGAATGAACTCATCAGGCAGCAGCTTTTCCAAGCTTTTAAAAGCTCCAGCTCATTATTTTGGGTGACTGTTCCCAGAGACCTCAAATTACTATATAGGATATTTGTCCCTACGCTTTGATATTGCCTATAGGTATGTCTCCTCAATTAGCATCCCTGCAACAGCAGGAGATATGCCACAGATAAACACTTGAAAAATAAATCACTCTGTTATGTATCATATGTACGTATCATTTAGTTCTTTATTAGAGATTGAGAGATTTTGACTTGGGAAGTTGTGGTTATTGGTTACCTTCTTTGGCCCTAAGCCATGGGGGAGCCTTACATTTATTTTATTTATTTAATGCTTTTTTTTTTTTTTTAACCGGCGACAGAGTACTTTAAATACACCAGAGGAAGGCAAAAGGTTATTTTGCATCTGAAGTCCCTGGTGAGATGTTACAAAGTCACCCTGAAGAAAGAATATTAGATTAAAATCACAGTTATTGGGATCATCGTGAGCATTCAGAGCAATAATAAAAAGAGAAGAAAATTTCAATGTTAATTAAAAACCATTACATTGTCAGGAACTATTTAAGAGGCACATAATACAAGACATGCAAAGCAAGTAATATTAATGTTAATAGAAATATGGACTAAATGACACAGCATTGTGCTGCTTTCTTTGACACTAACTGAAACAGCCTTATTCAATGATCTGCATGCATTTGCAGTCACATGCTAAATGTTACTGCTTCTCTGGTGCACAAAAATACTGTATCTCAGGAACTGATTTAGCTACTTGACAAGCTGTACTAATGAGCAGCATTTCAGTGAATGTCAGCTAACACCACCAGTTAATCGTTTGTGTTTAAAGGCACTTTGTAAAAGCAGTGTTCATGATTTGTGGTTAGATTATGAGTAGATGATGTTCAGGAGCCGCTGAAGGCACAGTTAGAGTTAACATAGTCACGCTCATTTGCTGGTGTTTCAGCATCCTCATCCATTGAAGCAATACACACACAAAACCCAATAATGTTTATTTACTATTTAGCTGCATCCTTTGAACCATCCCTTCACCCCTCACTCAACTCTCTTCATCTCCCTCCATCTCATTTTCAGGCACACACTGTGGCTACATCCTTCCCCCAGTGGTGGTCAGTGCCAGCGACACAGTGTCTGTCACCTTCCAGTCCGACAGTCGCCTCACAGACCGAGGATTCTCCGTTAAGTGGGAGGCTGTGTATCCCGAGGATATCACAGGTACTGATGTCTAGCAAGTACAGCCACACTCACTCATATGACCACATGGCACACACACACAGGAACACACTCACACCTGAGCACACGTTACTGAAGCAGCTCAGCACCTCGTTAAAACTATAAAACATCTCACTCCTCTGTCACATATTTATAAAAGCAGCACAGTTGTTACATAAGCAGTGTGAACTGTCAAAACACAGGTCAGAGTACAGTGAGACGTATAAAAAGCAAGATAAAATGTCTTTATCTTTTTCTTTATCATGACTATCAGGCCAGAAAAAAGACTTGAGAACCTACAAGTGGTGGTGGAAGTTGCACTTTACTCAAATAAAATACAACAATGTAGAAGTATTCTATTAAAGGCAAAAGCCCTGCTTTTCGCCTTTAAATAGAATACATGACGATTATCAGCGAAATCTATATGTGCATCAAAATTAAAACTACGAGTTATACAGAGGCCTTTGATGCATGTTATATGCATTATCATGTCAGCAACACTTTGCAGCTGGTCAAGGTGCAGCTATGTTTCAGATATTATAAACTGTTGGATAGCCTGCAAAAGAAATTATAACTATCAAATAAATACAGTAGAGTACAAAGTTATAATATATTATTATCATAATTATAATCATCATTGTACTCTAATGAAGAAAAATAATACATTTGATAGATAAAATAAAACATTATTCAATTAAGAAGCAAATACCTGAAAACTAACTCATCTAAGAAAATCCACCTTTGCTCATGTTAAAAATAGCACCTGGCCACACTTCCATGTTTTATTAATTTTCTTATACCACTTCCATGTAAACAAGTAAATGGAGTTAAAAGTTACGCTAACAAATCAAGTTTCTACTTTAGCATAAACCCATGGTCATGTTTCATCATGATAAGATTGTACACCGACTACCCAAGACTCTCTCTTATCACAGGCAGATACTGTAAACTTTATGCACTTAATTACAGTCACGCATCTCATGCAGTTTCTCGGTCACTCTCTCTTCCTGTTTCAGAAATCCAAGGCTGTGGCATTTCTTCCAAAGAGGAAACCGGGGTCATCAAATCCCAGAACTGGCCTATGAACTACAAGGCTAACACTGAGTGCATGTGGAACATCGCTTTGCCTTTGGGGAAAAAAATCACACTGACATTCACCCATTTTGACCTAGAAGCCAAAGATATCCTAACATCCAAATGCTATGACAACGTAATGGTTTATGACATCAATAGTGTGACAAATGCACTGATACAAAAACATGGTAAGTTGGATGGTGGAGTTATAAACTCAGAATCATTTGGATTTTTCATGACAGTCAATCACATTGAAATCAAATTATCAAAATTAATTAAATGAACCCATACTAAGTTTTAATGGATAGTTTTAATGAACAGTGTATCGACAGATTATTAAAGCACTGATCACCATAATAGAGAATTATAGTTATAATGGAAAAATTATTCTTTCAATCCATTGCAGGTCCTTTTTGTGGGACTAAGCTTCCTCAAACCATTCAGTCAAAGGGCAACAGGCTGGTTATTCGTTTCCATACGGACTTGTTTACCGAGGCCAAAGGCTTCAGGGCCTACTGGGCCACGAACATCAGTCTGCCTGCTCCCACTGAGCCACCTGCTCAGCCCAACCCTTGGGACAACATCACTATAGGTAAAGTATCTGTGCCAGCCTGATACAGTTAGCAAACATCTTCATTACACTAAAATGATAAATTTAAAACTGCACCAATATTCATTTTTCATGTTAACAATGGATCGATTAATAATGTGTATTGTGAAAGGGGTCGCTCATAGTAATGAACCCAGAGAGAATTATCACACAGTTCTGCCCTACACTTCAGCCCCACACAATCTTTTAGCCTCTGTTAGAGCATTGTTTTGGTTTTCTGGACCATAAGTCGACTTTGTTTCCAAACACAGCAAGCTGCTGGGAATATTGAAGTTACATGACTCGAGGGGACAGAGACACGCCTCTGAATGAATGCTAATATGCTATGTGTTGGCTGCATGTGTAAATAAGCAATTTTATAAGGCAGTAATAGTGATGTTCCTCACTTATAAGCGCTTCGGAATAAAAGAGTCTTACAAATTAGTAAATGTAATGTAAATGTAAATAATATATCAGTTATTGTTTTCAGCTTGGTTTGTTGTCCCCAGGTGACCAAAAGAAAAAACAGTTAAGGCAGCTTTAAGATTAAGCACTAAGATGGTTAGTGAATAAATCAATTAGCTGATTGAGAGAAAGTTAATCAACAGTTATTTTAATTAATCGGTTATCAGCTAATAAAAACTGTTAAAACAGTGGAGGAAAAATGTAAATGCATGTGAAACATAAAATATATTTTTATTACATGTATGATGTAGCTTTACATTTGATATTTTGGGTTCTGTGATTTACACATTGCTCCAGCTACATCATAACACCCTGTCATCAGTTTAGCAGAGCAGTTTTGTCCTGTCACCAATCACAGTGACCAACATTAAGTTTCAAACGGCTCCTTAGAAGCTGCACAGAGGCCTGCCCTCTATTTACGTGATTCATGCTTCCTCCCATCCTCACTCCTTCTTCACACTCACTTCCCCCATGTCCTCCTTGCTGCGCCCAGATGTGCAGTAAAACAAGGTGATTTGGTGTGATGAGAACACAATGTGAAGTGGCCTAGTGCTTGACTTTCTTTCCTTGGCGGCTGTCACCCGATTCCCATTCTTCACCCTGCGATGAGCCCCAGGTGGCCCTGGCTCCTGCCAAGCCAATTGCTGAAATAGAGTTTTATAGATGGACTCTGCTGCCTCTGGGGGTTTTTTTCCACCCAGGCTCTGACCAAAGTCAGCCCATGTGTCAGTTGAAGGAAGGAAAAAATAGAGATGATGGAAGAAAATGTGGGATGTAAAAATGACATCGGGCAATGTGATGTCAACTCCTTTGATGACCACCAGAAATTTATATCTGTACTATGATGTTAAGGAGTCTGAGTGCAATTCGGGATGCACTGTTTGTGTATCACAGGAGCATGCTAATATGTTTGCATGAGGATACACTGACACATTACACATTAGCCAAAAACAGTGGACACAGTTCACGGCAGCCAACAGTGTCAACCTGGTGTGATTGGAAAATGATTTTAAAAATATAAATAAAGCGCCAGAGCCAATGATTAAAAGCCACTTTTTTTCAATACGGGAGCTTATCTGTCAGCCGCAGATATATACTGTATAATCAGGCCACGTTTACACACACAAACCACAAACAAATTCATACATGATCAGACAACCAGACCCAGGATATTTTACAGAGGTGTCCTCCCATTTCCTAGACTGGCCCAGCACATGTGGTAAACCAGCCATTCCTCCTGCTGTTGTGTCACGTATTGTGAACGGTGAGCCAGCCAAGCCACACTCCTGGCCCTGGCAAGTGTCCATGCAGGTGAGGATCTCCACTAATGAGCACTGACAATTCACACAAAGATAGAAGTGATTACATCAGATATAATAGGAATATCAGTGGTTTCAAAAGGGTAAATTTAGTTACAGTTGAACCTACAGTTATTATCTTTTCAATAAACCATAATTCATCAACTGACTACATCCAACCTTCAGAAACTGACATGATGACCATTACTGACTTCTTCTTCTTCTCTGCCTGTTGGTGTGTGTTTTCAGGTCTGGCCTGCCAGTCGTCCAGAACCCACATTTTTCCACACCTGTGGTGGTACTCTTATCCATAAGAATTGGGTACTTACAGCAGCCCACTGCTTCATAAAGTAAATGTCCGGTTTTACCATTTTCACATAAGTGCATGTAAAATTAAGTAAAGAAATGTTCAAATGGCAGAAGAAAAACAGAGCTATGTACAGTAGTTTAGGTTTTAAATGCCACTTTTTTTCCCACTTCCTGGAAGCCCATTTGCGTGATCTCTCAGGAGGCAGTTATTGGTGTCTGTGATTTCACCTCAGGCTTATTACAGTGCAAGTGCAACGGTTGGTTAGAGACGCCTCTATGCCTCGACTAATGGTCCTGCATCACAGAGATGTGGAGCAGTTCAAGTCAGAATATTTTGTGTGCAGTGGATGTGTTTACTTATATAAAAATGTCAGCTTATACAGTGACCCTGGCATGTACCTAGAGAGGGCCTATATATTGTGTACTTAATGTAAACTGTGAGGTATAATTGCCATTGATTCATCTGCTGATTCCCTATCCAGCTATGCTGATGAGCTGCAGCGTTGGCGGATGTGCCTTGGCAAACACAACCTGACCTACACAGAGCCAAGCCAACGCTGCTTTAATGTGTCTGGTATCTATCGCCATGAGGGCTTCAAGTATCCCACTGTGCCCACGGTGGAGTTTGACATTGCCCTTGTGAGGCTGGACGGGGAGGTGATACCCAGTAATGAGATCGCTTATGCCTGCCTTCCCTCCGAGGAAGAAGTCCTACCTAAGGGCAAGATGTGCTACGCCACCGGCTGGGGAGATGAGACCGGTGAGGTTTGAGTTTCATCTTTATTAGCAGCCTGGACATTAAGTTCACATTTCTATGTTTATCCTCATATATAAAACTCTGGTCACATCTTTTAAGATGAGAACAGAGATTAAATTTATGTTTTATTCATGAAATAATAAAATAATGCACCACCTCAGGCAACACTCATATCTCATTATGTTTTTATGCTGTTACATATTCATTGTTGCATAGTTTTCATGCCCTCTACTGGACTCAATGTGAAAATTACCTCCTGTGTTTATGCTTCTCAGGGTATCAAATTTAAGTTTTTATAACAATCTGTCTGTGTGTTTATCAGGGGATTCACTTAATGCTAAGGTTGCAGAGGCCCTTAACCAGGTCGCCCTGCCTGTTGTGCCATATGACACCTGCAAGAGGATGGATTACTGGTGGTTCCAGGTCAAGACCTCCATGATCTGCTGTGGTTATACCCTGCCTGATGAGCTCAAGTCTGTCTGTCAGGTAAAAGATGGCCGACAGGAGAACAGGACAAGTAGACTACAGTTTCACAAATCTAACTTTACACGGATGGTTAAAAATGGTGATGGTTATTTCATGACTTTGATTTACAGGGAGATTCAGGTGGACCTCTGGTGTGCCAGGATATCTCAGGTGGCCCTTGGGAAGTTCATGGTATAACAAGTTTTGGCCCCATTGGATGCATAATGAATAAGAAGCCCTCTGTGTTCACTCGCTCCTCTGCCTACCTTCCCTGGATCAGAAATGTCATCCGCAGAGACATCTACAATGAGCACAGTATGAATCCAGCTGGTTTGAACTGACCCACTTTGCTCAAAAACTAAATATGTTACAAGTCAGATTTTTTTTTGCTGGTTTTCACCCTCTGTCCTCCCTGTGTAGCATCTGGCTGTGGAGGAGCAAAGGACTTGACGGGCACAAGTGGCACCGTGTCCTCTATGGGATACCCTGGCAGCTACAGCAACAATGCCCGCTGCCAGTGGAACATCCGGGCGCCTGTTGGCAAAGTGGTTCACCTCCATTTCCACAATTTCTCCCTGGAGGAGAGTGAGTTGTGCATGAATGACAAAGTGAGCCTCACAGACAGAACAGGAAGTCTGGGTATGTGTATATCTGCTTTCTTTCATCTCTCTTGCTGATAATGTTTTTTTTTTTTTATGATTTCTTACACTTGAGCACAGTTACTGCAGTCTGTTGTTTTGTGTGTGTGACAGTTTTTTACTGTGCAATAAAGTGGCACATAAAACACACTGACAGATGATTTCGTTTGTCTCGGTCCTAAATGCCATGCAAACGTCATGCATGTGTATAGGGCTGAATGATAGAAAGAAAAACCACATTGCGATTATTTTGGCAGATATTGTGATTGCAGTATGGGCCTCAAGTGGAATGACAAATAATGACAAATAAATAATGATGTGATGATGATGTGATTTTTGTTGGGGCAAACAAGCATGCCTCCTTACATATGGAGAGAATATTACTTATAGCCCAGGGCATTTCTTATGTTGTAAACAATGCAGAAAAATGTTGTGACACATTTTACCTTTACCAAAAAAATTGCAGTTCCTGCGATTTGGAAATTGCACTTTGCAATATTGTGCATAACTATGCAGCCCTACATGTATAATATTAAAGTATTACAGAGAGAAGTAATAAACAAGTAATAAAGATGTATTAAGAACATCAATACACAAGCTAAGGACTAAGGTTCTCAGAAAATTCTGGCTTACACTTCTTCATGTTCACCTCTCCTCAGGCACCTACTGCAGCCATGTACCTCCTAAAGACCTGGTGAGTGATGGAAACACACTTCGCATCACGTTCTCCTCCAATGACAAGGTGGTGGACACTGGCTTCTCCGCCACCTGGAGGGCAGTGGACCCTACAGAGGGTAAGACAGGCGAAAGGTATTCCTGACAAGACAATGAGGGAATAGTCTCTTGACAAAACTAATGTCGTTTCCTCTTTTCTTTTTCTCCTCCCTGTTGTCCACACACACACACACACACACACAAACACACAAACAGCTCCTTGTGGAGGAAGCTTCAGCAGTAATCAGGGTGAAATCACCTCTCCTAACTGGCCCGGTGACTATCCAGCCCAGTCTGTGTGCACGTGGCGTATCTCCATCCCCTCAGCAAAAAGTGTCCATGTAGCATTTACTCATTTTGAGCTGCAAGCTGGCAACATGTTAGGAAACTGTGTAGACTATGTGGAGATCTTCAATGGACACAGCATGGCATCACTAGGTTGGTTACTGTGCTAAAAATTCCACTGTGTCTACTTTGTGTTTTGTTTTTTGAAAGTATTTCCTTTACAGGTCAGTGTTATCAGTATCATTGTCTTAGATGCTGTTGTCACTTTGCTGCACAATAATAAACAACAACAACAACAATAAACTCTTAATTTCTCATCTGATATGCAGGTCGATTCTGTGGCTTTGCCCCTCCACCCACCATCACTATTCCTTACAACACCGTCGTCATTCGTTTCCTTAGTAACGGAGCCAATCAGCAGCAGGGTTTTCGTGGTTACTGGACCACTGATGCCAGTGTTATCCCAACTTTACCTCCTCCACCACCTAAACCATGGGACAATATTACTATCAGTAAGTGTATGCTGAGCTCAATTTATAGCGGCCTTGTACCTCTGATGTGGGTTTTTTTTTTGTTTGTTTTATAAAAAAAAAAGCTGCAGCAGGATCTGAAACTAGACGTCAGATCCAAGGCACCCATGCAAAATAAAGTAGCATCTTCTCATTAGACCACCCTGTATTTGTTTAAATGAATGAATGAATGATAACAGATGATGGCTTATTTATAGACAACTGAATCGTACATTTTCTCCTCCTAGGTTGGCCAGAAAACTGTGGAAACCCAGCAGTGAAACCCAACACAGCAACTACCAGGGTGGTTAATGGAGTAGAGGCGACCCCCTACTCCTGGCCCTGGCAAGTCTCCATGCAGGTACCATCTACTCCTGTGTGTGCATGACTGGGAAAAAGTGATAGTGAAGAGCTTTTAGTTTATAAAGAAGTATTTCTCTTTCCCAGGCTTCACCAATGTTTCCCATACCTTACATGCACGGCTGTGGAGGCTCTTTGATTCACAAAGAATGGATCCTGACGGCTGCTCACTGTTTCATGGTGTAAGAAATACTCAACCTACAGAAAGATCTACAGTATAAGCTATTATAAAATCCCATTGTTCTTTAAAATGGCTATAATTGATATTTTTACAGTAACAATGTATCAGGACGTGAAATCAATGTCACAATGTAAAAAGGAGAGAGAAGCATCACCTGAATCTGCAGCTAACCTAAGCTTTACAGAGTTCACTCTCACAGCTGTCATGGTGTCATTATTTCCAACTACACCAGCAGACACTTTTTTCAGCAAAAAGTAAATAAATAAACTCTAGACTTTTCTTCAGATATTTCCCTCAGGAGTTGGTAGAGACCAAAATCAGAGCGAAAAGATAGTGAATATTGGACTTACAATGGCCCGGTAGAGACATGACTCCAAATGAATTTTAATGTTGCCCTGTAACTAAATGGATGTTTAAATAAGCAACTGTTTGCTTATTTTTACTGAAGGTTTAGAAGAAGATGAAGGTTTATTTTTCCTTCATTTTGTCTTGGCTTGCAGCTTGTACAATGGCCACAGGGAAAAGTAAAACAAGTTCTGATTTTCACCTTCGCCTGCTTTCCAGCCCACTGAACAAACCCTCCTACTGGCGCATGTGTCTGGGGAAGCACCACATGAACTCCTCCATGGATGTTCCCTCAGCAGAGAAGTGCTACAAGGTGGATGGCATCATCCGCCACGAGGGGTTCGTCTACGAGCAGGATCGTACTGACATCACCAACGACATAGCACTGGTGCATTTGGCTGAGCCCGTCAATATGACGAGGGAGATCAGCCCCATCTGTCTGCCCAAACCTGGAGCTGTGATGCCTGCTGGGACACCCTGCTTTGTCACCGGATGGGGAGATGAGAAAGGTAGAAGTGATCACAGGAAATAGAGTTAACTGTAGTTTTAGATGTAGTCTGTGCTCCTAAAGCTATGGTGCCAGTGTAGTGCTATTATGTAAATATGAGTCTAGTTCTCTGCTTTTCACATTCCATGATGAGTATGAACATATGTAGCTGTTATATTGGTGTGAATCTGTCAATCTTTGTCAAGTCTCTCTGTTCCCTCTGCAACAATATATGTATTTTCCTTATTACTTCTGTCTTAGGTAATCTGTTCCCCAAAGTGGCTGAGAAGCTCAATCAGGCAGCCCTACCAGTTATTGACTTTCAGACCTGCAGTAAACCTGCTTACTGGTGGGACACCCTCAGGCCCTCAATGATCTGTGCTGGATATGAGTCCCCAGATGAGCTTAAATCAGCCTGCCAGGTGAAAAAAATAAAAGTGTTCAAAATGATGCACTGGATGTTTTTATTAGGAGAGGATGGTTCTTGTTTGTTCAAATTCCCTCCATGTTTTTCATTATATAAATGTGCTGGCCTCTAATGATTAGGCTGTCCGTTATGTAACATCCTGTTTTGTTTGTGATCAGTCAGCCTTGATTGCAAATGGCTGCCCTGTTTTCACACATAATTGGACAAGAGAGCATAGGAACATTATTTGTTTGCCTTAATGAGCAACCATGAAAGCAAGGACATGGGAAGATTAGAAATTTAGAAAAGCACTGAAGGCTTTGGAATTCCAGTAGATCTTTATAAAACACAACACTGACATTTGCCTCTAAAAAACATCAAATACTCGCCAGTGCATCTTCTCACCCGTACAGTAAATCGTTGCTGATTTCTTCCTCCGGTTCTCCTGCAGGGTGACTCTGGGGGTCCTTTCGCCTGCACAGCTGCTGGACCCAACACAACCTGGGAGGTTCATGGTATTGTTAGCTTCGGACCTCAGGGCTGCATCAAAGATAAGAAACCATCTGTGTTCACCCGTGTCTCTGCCTTCAGCGACTGGATCAGTGACAACATCAAGAAGTTTATTTATGAAAATCACAAAACTAACTAAAGCTGATATCATAAAAATAAAGATTTTGACAGTGTTTATTGCTGATTTCTGTTATTTGTCATGCTTCTACAGCCCAAGTCGTTGTAACTTTTTATTTAGGGTTCACCTTTAAGTGTTGCTGTCTGGTGAACTCTTTGAAGTATTATGCTGAGTGATACTGTTATAAGCTATAAGTCATCTTTCTCTGGCTTCCCAGTGAGGAAGTAATATCAGAACAACTTTTATTTAACATTGTATAGTACAGACATTTGCAATTCTTCTGTTTTTCTTTCTTTTTTTTTTTTGTTAGAGAGATGCAATTGACAAATAAGTTTTGAGTATAAATGATTGACCTGATCATCCTTTCCTATGATTCTAAATGTCTTTTATTATCAATGTATATGAGTTTATGTGTGTGTATAATTACAGTGTCATTAAATTATTATAAATGATCATAAATAACAAATAATAAGTTTTGAAGTTGTTCAAATCCTATTAATTACAATGTGAAAATGGCCCAAGGGAAATGGGGCCAGTATTAAATCTATTGTAAGCAATGCAGCCATGTTTCACTCTTTGAAATAGTTATATTTTCCTTTCCTGTGTGTTATTATAGTGTAGTAACAGTTTTAACAAAACATGAGTTTGTTTCCCTTCAAGCCAACCGTCTGGTTCTCAGTATAAAAGCTCCCTCCTCCTTTCTTCCCTCATTTGCAGGCAGATGAATCCTGCAGGCACAGATTTAAAGTTTTGGGTTTTAACCCCTTAATCACATGACCAGGCAACTCGGCCAATGAGAGAGCTCGGCTCAGATTTCAGCCTAGGAGGAGAGAGGGTAATAAAAAGGGAGGAAGAGAAAGAGACAAGCACTAATCTGTGCTCATGGGCTGGACAGCATATACTCTGCCGGTAGTGACAGCACTTCTTTACATTCTCTCTCAGCGTGGATTATCTGTGTTGTGTTTTTGGATTATTTGGATGGAATATTTTCAGGTGAAAGGGATTCCCACCACTGGGAAAAATCCAAAAGTGTGTCCTGGCACATAGTGAGGAGAGGAGGAGGAAGAGGAGGAGGGAGGACAGCAGTAAATTTTCCCCTCATCTTTGCCTCCGCAGGCGTTTCTTCTGTGGGAGAATGGGGGCAGGAGCTCTGACCATCTGTGTGAGTAGAAGCTACAAAGCTTGAGTTGGCTCAAAGACTTCCCATTCAACCTGTGATTAAGGGCTAAAGAATGCATAACGGGACTGTGCTGTTCAGTGCCAGTCTACACACTCTTTTGTGAAGGTGTGGGTGTTGGATGTTGTGGTAGATACTGGATGGCTTTTTAAAATGTCAAGGAGGGACAAAAATCTCTTCTCTCTGCAGTGTAACTAACTTCCCCTCACTACATTAAAGTAACTTTTCTTGACAAATACTTGACTTCTGGCATCAAGATGAATACTTTTCCTTGCAGTGTTAACAGAAAGCAGCTTTCTTTCTTGTCAGCAAGTATCTTGCTGCTTTTTACTCCCACATCCTTGCACAACAGTACCAGAGAAAAAGCAAGGACAAAAACACTCTGTGAGCTTCATGTCTCCAGTCTGTACCTGTCATTTTTTCCAAGCAATGATCCAGCGCCTCAATGAGGTCACTTTCCACAAAAATGGAAACAGTGCTGTTTTGAGCATTGAACCACACACTAACAGACACGTTTTTGTGTACATTTTAAAACTGCATGGCTCTGAGAGGATAGTTTCTGTGAGCTGAACAGCTGTTGCTTCTGGTGCCTGTGGTGCTTTTGCTACCAGTTGCTTTCCTGGCCACCCACAGAGAGAAAGAGAGAGAGAGAGAGAGAGAGAGAGAGAGAGATGGGGGGTGGGGGGTTTGGGAGGGTTGGGAAAAAAGGCACATGCTTGGGCTTGCCATCTCCTCAATGATCAAGTTAAAGACACAGGTTACAGACACGAAACGCACTTGTTTGCCAATTTAAACTATCCAAAATTTTCAAGAAAAGCATCTCACCCTAACACTTGTAAACACCCTTTCTATGAGACACTTTCTCAAGGAGAGAGAGGAGACTTTCAGCAGTACGCAGAGTCTCTCCACAGTCCCTTGACAATAGGTTTCTTTCTCACTGTCAGAAGTTGTAGTGTGAAAGCATTTTGAGAATGGGGGAGGGGAGAGGGGATGAGGATTATTAGGCTAATCACAGCAGACTGTCCTGGTAAACAATAGAGGCAAATGGATACTGCCAGTATGTGTTCCCCTTTATTCTTGGCTGCTTTGGTTCACACAGGCTCTATTCTGTGTTTGGCAGTTGTTTGAATATGAAAAGACCAACTTCATGCAAACCTTGAGGTTCAGTACACATGTTCAACAATGTTCATTGACAACATCCATAGTAAATCGTCTTTAAATTGTTTTCCCAGGTTTTAATTAGTTTACCAAGTATTTACTTGAGATAGACAGACTCACACAAAGAGGTCAAATCTAGCCAGAAACCATTTTTAATATCCAATATCAAACACATTTTTTGTTTGTCTGTTAACAGGAAATTTTCATTATTCCCCTCAGGTCCCACTTTTCAATCATGGTCACAATACTTAGACTTATTTTTTTCTTTGAATAGTGAAGATACTGTAGGTCTGCATGTGTTCACAGTAACGTACATCAATGTCAGCTGTCTGTTCTGTGTAGAGCTCAATACCAAGGCCAAATGTGTGCACGCACACACGCACGATCTGGGAGACATCTGTTCAGTAAGGACTATCAAAGTCAGCCCTCGCTCAGACTGGCTTAACTCCTTAACACCTGCAGTAGTAGTCGCGCTATTAGAGCCAGTTTGCAGGCAAGAAGAGTTCACCCATCGCTACTTAAACTGTGCTGTGACCTATTAAGATTATTACCAACAAGTGTATGATTGGGTAATCTACAGGAAAATACAAATGCAGTTAACTGAAAAAAAAACCAAACCTGTGTTATCGACTGTCTACTTCATAAGACTTAAAAAATACAAAAGACACACAAATTTTAGGATAATTTCTCAGCTGCAAGTGTTTCCATTACCTTTGTGTAACTATAATCATAGTTTTCTTCTTTTTGTTTTTTTTGTTTGTTTGTTTTTTTTTTTAGACCTATGCAAGCCTTTTATTAATACTGACTGCTAACATCTCCTCACACCTGAGGACCCTGCCAGTTTGTTATATTGAAATACATCAGTGCTGTCTAGCCCCATTAAATATTGCAGCTCCTCAGGCAGCCATCAAGCCATGAAGCAATAAGAATCAAAATTCAAGTGTACATAATTACATTTCACCCTCAGCAGGAAGGTGTCAGTGGCATATTTTTATGCACCTGTCAGAGAGAAGATGACTGAGCAGCAATAACTCCTTGCTTGTAAAAGCTTCTCAGATGCTCATTGGAGTGTGCTGTAATAGAGCATCTGCCATGGTAAAGATTTTGTCTCCTTAGCCATCTTAGCGCCATCTGTGAAGTGGGTTTTTAATTAGCTGATCTGAGTGTGGCAAATGCTTGTACCCATTCTGTCTAAACAATTGGCCACATAGGGAATAAACCTGAGTGATACTTCTTCTCCTTCGCCACCCTCTTCTACCTTCCTAACACAGTAAACCAACTGTGTAGATTCATTGTGACCAGATCATAGACGGGGCCTCTCATTTCACTGTGAGGGTCAGTTCACTCATTTGAAGTGGTGGACTCTGGAACAACAAGATGTCACATGGTCCAGTTGTAGCTATGGCTACAACAGTAAAACTTGCTCTGAGTCTGTGCCACACTAAAGTACAGGAAGCCTTTTCTTCCTGCACCCAATGCTCGAATGCTGCTCCCGGCTTGTGTGTCTTCTCTCTTGCTCCTGGCACTAACTAAACAAAGACAGAAATGCGTCATGCTGTAGGTAAATGTGCCGCACGAAAGAGTCATTTACCACGTTCTGTCTAATGTTGCCTGTTTTTGTAGGAAGAGTGTGTTTACAGAGAAAGACAAAGACAGAGTATGTTGTATAGTCTGTGTATTCACATGAAGAGGTACGGAAAACATGTGGCACTGTTTGCCTTAACAGTAGTTATCAGATAAAATATACCTAACAGCTGGTGAATTAACACATTCAATTTGTGCTTCGACTGGTGGTGTCTGCTGAGAGCAAAATGAAATAAAGCACATCACTAATGGAGGCACATTTACTCATCTACTGTTTGTAAATACAATTTTGAAATATATGTGCTTTACTTCACTATTCCTATTTTCTTCTGCTTTAAAGTTGAACTCCACCAGATTTAAGAGGGAAATACTGTACTTGTCACTCCAGTACATGTAATGTGAAAGCCATAGTTTAATCACTTTGCAGTAGGGCTTATTAATCTGCTGATTATTTTGATCAACTGAATTTTATTGGGTCTATATAATATCAGAAGACTGTTAAAAATGCCCATTCCACCTTAACCAGCTGCTACATTAAATTACTATTTACACAACACTTCATCAATAAAAGCAATACAATTATGCAACAATAATTATGATAATCAAATAGAATGGAAATATAAAATTAGAAATATAACATTCACAGATATGTACTTTTATTGTCAGTACAATATGCTGTTAAATCTTCCTTACTCTCTATTTAGAATGCAAGACCTTTACCTGTAATAGAATATTTTTAAATTATAGTGTTTCTACTTTTCTTGAGTGAAGAATCTAAGGATCTGAGTACTTTTTTCTAACACTGGAGAGCGCACACAGACACACACACACACACACACACACACACACACAGACACATTTCACTACATTAAAAGATGTTTCTGTTTAAGGAGCCTGCTCTTGCGTGCTTTACTCTCAGCTCATACATAAGCTTGCTGAAAGGCACAGTGTTTACTCAGAGGGCTCTCCAGTAAGAACTTTTTATCTTCCAATTTTTCATGTCCAAATTTAGGCATTTGGACAGATTATCCTTCCAGCTCTCAGCACACACTCCTCTCTGATATGTTTTCCTTACTATGCATTCAAATTGACATTTAAAGTTGTTAGTAACAGCTAGCCATCACCTCCCCTGAACATGTATATGTGTTTGCCTTCCTGTGCGTATGTATGTCTATTTGTGCAGGTGTGCGTGTCACTCTGGCAATGCCTTTAACCAAAGGTGTTGCATGGTAACCTGATATTTGTTGTAGCAACACATGCACGGCCAGCCCTCCCCTCTCTTTCACTCTCATCTCTCCTCACACATTGTCCTCTAGGTGCATGGCAGTGCAACTGGAGTTGTGTATGCATGGACTGCATAGAGACACCCCAACCCGCATCACCTCCACACACACCTTTCAGCCTATGGAGCGGAGTGAGCCTCCCTCCTATAGGACAGGTGTCTGAGTGGTGTCTAACCTGATGCCGGCTCCAGCACTGCCCTCTGTGTCCATAGTGTCAGTGGCTGACTGCTGCTCTCTGCCCTTCTTCCTGCAGCACAACAAGGCAGCAGTGCAGGTTAAAGAAGACATGAAGAAGATGGTCCAGATACCCATACTGAGGCCCAGGACAGTGGCAGCAAATCACACCAAGCTGTTTGGAGTGTCCCTGCTGGAGTTGCGAGAGAAGGGCCTGGTGGAGGATGGTGTGCCTCTGGTGGTGCAGAGGATGGTGGAGCATCTCCGCAAGCATGGTGAGGAAAAACAAGCTTAGTCTCCCATACTGAACTTCTCTCTTTTTTCAGTTCAAGATATAGACATCACATCACATAAAGACATCACCATCATTACAAACATTCAGCATCTGTTGTACTTTGTGAAATAAGAAGAAATTCCCTTGTAAAGGTACAATAAATACAAAAGACCATACAAGTAGTTTTGTTTTGCAAACACTCACTCTGCACTTCAACTGCATTACCACCCAACAATAATGTTGTTTTTATTTTAAAAAAGTAGACTTGTTGTGTACTGTGATGGATTACACAACTCCAGCAATTTTCAAGATTCTATTCATTGATTTTCATTCTCTACAGAAATTAATGGAAGTCAATTGGTGACTGGACCAGAAACAAAATATACTCTACTCTAATCTAAAAGAGCAGAATGTGTATTTCAGCATGACTAACACAAATGTAAGAAATACTTTTAGTTAAAGTGCCAAAGCAAGGAAACACATTGGTACAACCTACTTTATTATTTTCTGTAGTTCTTCTGTTTGATCACTAGATGTCAATACAAGAGAGTAGAACTTGTTCCTGTTCCTCGCCTGCAGGCCCTTCTCAGTATGGCACAGTCAGTGGTATTATTTTTGACTTCCTCGACCAGTCCCAAGAAGTGCACAAAGACTATGATAGGGCCGACTGATGAAAGATGACTACCTCTATTTTGGTGTTTCAGTGTGCAGATCCATATTTATGTCAGAGCTGACACTGCTATTACTTTACACAACTACAGAATTTTTAGGTGAACATTGGCTGGAATAACACATTACCTTCCAGAAAGAAGCATTCTGCTCCATGCACAGTTTGGGTTTTATTTTGATTTTCATTCCATCTTTGAGGTTTCTGCCTTCATCATAATACCACAAAGGTGAATGTCACATAGGGCTGGGTTAACAACGAGGCCGAGTGGGCAACTGCCAAGTGACCCCAAAAGGCCCAGGTTCAGTCTCCTTTATTTCTGTCTAAATAATTAAATGAATTGCAGAGAAATTAGAAATTTGCATCACTGAAGCAGAATATCAGTTATGACAGGTACTCCGTCCTGCATTTGGTGGCCCTGGTCTTAAACAGGGACTGCCTCAGAATATAGCTTTAAGACCTAAGTTGTTTTAAATTATATTGAACTCATTTGTTGTAAGGTTGTGTTTTCATCAGACAGCTTTATTTTTTCAGTGTGTAACGTAAACAACACAAGATTTATGGGTCTTATCATACCGGTTGGTTTCTCCATTTCCAAGGTTGCTATTTCCAAATGTACTCAGAGAGACTTAGTTAGTTTTTAAAATACCGTAACTGACATCTTAAAACGGATATAAACAATATTTGAAAATAAAAAAAAAATAAAAAGAAATCTAAATGTGTTGATACCACGATAGTGAAGTGAGAAATGACTTCCTGTTGTTGTAATTTGGGTGTATTTGGGGTGGCTCATCATTGAACAGCACTGTCAGTAAAATAGTTTCTGTAGCAGCACCTAAAGGCTGCAGTGGAAACCTACAACAATAAACCTGGAAGGGAAACTAGCCACTATTTTGACTGACCTGCACTAGCTTCAGGAAGCTTACATAGTGGTATGAAAGGTTTTTTACTGTTAGCATGGCTCTGTTCATATTGTCATTAGTGTAACATTTCGTTATTCCGCGCTGTTTAATGTGAAGAAAGGCACAACGAGATATCGCTAAATGTAAAAATAAACATCTGTGCCTAACATTAGCTACATCGTATATATATAAAAACGCCCTGCTCATATCACTGAGCATAAAATGGTTGGGCCTTGCAACATCAAAGTGGTTTAGTCTTAACTACTTTGGTAATGACCAATCCTTCTGTTAAGGCAAAAGGCAAATAATATGATATTGTTTCAGGTTTTCAAATGTGAGGATTTGCTACTTCTCTTTGTCATATGTGACAGTATTTTTGGGACAATAGAACATTTTATAGACTAAACAATTAATTTAAATTTCTAAGTAAAAAAAAACAAAAAAAAAAACTGTATAGCTTTTCATGGACCAAAAGGAAAATCCAGACTTGTCATTGGTTCTATGTGAATCTTCAAGGAGTCATAAAAATCTCATCATCTGTATACAATAGATATCCTCATCATTTTAAATGGAGCTCTTCCCAGCTAGTTTGATGTTTGATGTTTGATGAGATACTGTATGTTGCTCTAATGACAGGTTGACATCATAACTGTCTGCCCGTCTGTAATGTCTATCTGTAGGCAAAAAAGAACCAACCAAACATGAGGTTTATTATAAAATGATTTTGCAGCCTCCATCAAAAACATAATAGTAGAGCCACTTTCAAGGGTAGACGTTACTTGCATCCCAAATAAGCTATATTATTGAATAATTGATAGATAGTCTGGCTCTTAATCTCACATGAGTTAACTGTGGCTGAAAAAAGGTTTTCCGACTTTCCTCCAGCCCTGCAACAGGAGGGTCTGTTCCGAGTCAATGGGAATGTCCGGGCTGTGGAGACCCTGAAACAGCGACTGGAGGGTGGCGAGGAAGTTGACCTTCTCTCTGAGTCTGATACATGTACCGTGGCCAGTTTGCTTAAACAGTATCTCAGGGACCTACCAGAGGGTCTGGTAGAGTCAACAGTCCAACAAGCACTGATACAGCACCACCAAGGTAGGTGGAAATTTCTGTTTGCTAGCATCCACCTGATGTGCTTGTTTGGTGTCTAGAATTTTTTTACCAGCTAAAGTAAACCAGTTTTAGATTATTATAACCATCATGTGATATCTATCCTGAACAATTTCCCAAATCCACGATGTAATATTTATACCCTCACAAGCATAGTGAATATCTGGGTCATGACTCTGATCAGACGATAAGCAAAGCTGTCTTTGCTATTAGCACTGCAGTCATCTGGACCAGGCAGTGCACTGCTGAGTTGAGTGTGTGTGAGTGGGAGGGAGAGAGTCTATGTGATTAGAGGAGTGATGGACCTCATATTTCTGTCAATAATCTTGGAGGTCATAAAAGGTAAAGTGAGTCATTTGGCAGGTGAAGTGTCTGTGCTCCCTCTGCACTCCTCCATCATAGGGTTTAATCTGTTTAATGGGAGAGGAATGTACTTTTTGGCAACAGTACCCCCCCCCCATAGAGTACTTCAATATCAGCCCATTTTTCAGGGCCTATTGCCAAAGGCTGCGTTAGTAAATGACTCCTTCATGCAGGACTTGGCCGTAGCTACTGAATGAAATGATATTTGTAATCTCTGTAATTTGCTTTGCCCTCCTTGACAATATTCGGAAAAATTAAAAACAGTTTAGGTTTATGATGGATGCATGGGTTGGTAGCCTAATGTGCAAACTGGTTAGCAGTATAGTCATTGACAGATAGTTCAGATTATGACAATACTCATAGATCAAGTATTTGTACTTGTCAAGGTCAACTTGCCTTCATTGTGAATCAAATAAGCAAAAAAGTCTGTTGACCAGCCTCATATCATGAGGATTGAAACATTTGGGATGATTTTGATTAACATATTATTGTGTAGTGATTCATTTATTTTTGGTGGACAGATATTATTCAGTGATGATTATTCATTTTTAAGAATTTATCAAGTAAAAATCCCAACATTTGTTGTTTATGTCTTTGTGAATACGACACATTTTTGTGAAGGAGCTTAATATTTATTTATGTCTTTATTTATTTAATTTATTAATCTATTTTAAGTTTTTTAAGTATATGAAAAAATAATGGACAGATTAACTGACAATGAAAATAATCATTACTTGCAACCCTAAACAGTTACTTTTGGCATACTGCCCCACAGTGGATGAAATTTTGCTGTCACATCAAAATAATATTCTCACATGGGCAGTTCAGACTTTCCAAAGTCCAGAAACTCAGGAGCATCACATAACGATATCACATGAGTGTTTTTTCTGTCTGTCTGGTCTAGTTATGACAGATTACAGTGGATTACACGACTGAACTGACAAAAAGTAAACAGTAGTGATGAGAACTGCACAACAACATAGTCTTTAATTCAGTTAGTAAGAGGTGCTCCACACAATCTCTGGATCTGTCAGATGAAGAAAACAAAGCAAAAATACTCAAATTTAAAGTGTTCAGTGATCAGTTAAGTCAATAAATTCTGCTGATCTCTATCTATATTCACAGAAAGCATAAACCATTCTCTGCAGTGATGTGGTCCTCTGATTGTCTGGCTCCGTGTTGGCTTGTCTTTCGATGTGCATCCTCTTTGTTTACACACATATGCTGTGTATGTGCATGTGAATGAAGTTTTTTCATCCCTCAAAGTGTGTTTGAAACAGTAGCAGCTGTGAGTGCTATTGCCATTATTATAAACCTTTATTCCTCATCTCCACCTCTACATATACAGACGTACACACATACTTGCGTACGTGCACACACTCACAACGTTTGCGTCACTCAGTCATTCAGGATCAGTAGCCATATCCGTTTATCCAACTCTGACCCAATTATGTATCCCGAGTAATAGCATCAACATATTTTAGGCTCTTTGCTCTAATGCTCACGTATTACTAGCCACCACAACTCAAGATTAGATATCACATAGAGCAGGCGGATGGAGTGATCTCTGCCTGCTGGAGACTGGCTGTAAAACTGTTCACTAAACTTATAAAATTATTCACAAAAAGTCTATTTATGTTTTGCATATTGTGAATTGCTCCAAAGGAAATCCAGTTGGTCTTGTCAGTAATCACTGGCTATTTGTTTGAGTGTGAATAGATTTGAGCAGAATGCCAGTGTTGAGAAAGGGCTGCTTCAAGCAAGATAGCATGTATTAACTTTTGTGCAAAGGTTTTATTGCCAGATGTTACAGGTTTTGTGAACGACTACCATCCCAACCTTTGACCTGTCTTGACATCTTGTGTGTCTGCAGAGTGTGGTGATGATAGCTCTTGGTCAGATATGAGAGACCTGCTCCAGCAACTTCCAGATGTCCACCACAGCCTCCTCCGCTACCTCTGCCACTTCCTCACCCTTGTAGAGTGCAACCACAAGGATAACCGCATGACTGCCCTCAACCTCGCCACCGTGTTTGGACCCAGTGTCTTCCAGTGAGTTTAAGCTTTTCTTTTTTGAGGGTGCATGTGGTCAAGCATTCAAAATAAATACCAGTGGACCAAAACCATCAGGAATGTGTCTGACCCCACAGAGTCTTGATCTCAATATAACAGTGTCAGTCTGGGATTACATGAAGAGACAGAAGACACTTAGACAGCCTGAATCCACAGAAGAACTGTGGCAAGTTCTCCAAGATGCTTAGAACAACCTACCTACCAAATACCTTGAAAAACTGTGTACATGCATGGTGCAGTATTAAAGGCAAAGGGTGCTCACACAAATATTGATTTTTGAATGCATTCTCACTTTACTTTTAGTGTTAAAGCCTTTACACAGTACTGCATAACCAAACAATGTTCAGTGAAACTTTAAGTAATTACATATGTTAAAGCTTTAATGCCTTCATCCCGCATTCATCTACTTTTTCGGCTTCCTGAGTCCATTGCAACAAGCTGCAAACACAATGCTGCCACCTTTTAAAGTGACCTGATGAACTCAAGCCCAACAGTCACATCATTATCACACAATCCAAATTCCATATACTGGGTTAACATTTAATAAATGCCACACTGAAGAGCATAGGCTGACTAGACTAAACTTTACTTATTCATAATATTTCTTTTCCTTTAGGCCTATTTCATATCCTTGAAGAACATAACTGACATTCCTGAAGGTTTTTGTTTGGTGTCTTAACCTCTGCTTGTTGCAGTCTTTAAATAACAGTAACAGAGTAAGTCAGAAAGAAAAATAGTGAGGCAGACAGTCATAACAACAGATGCTGAGGGATTCAATCATCCTCCCACTATTTCTGTTTGGTGAGTCAGATATTAAACATTGGTTTCATATGCCAGAGCAGAAGCATGGGTAGAATGATTCTACTCTTATAACATGAACTTATAACATGATGAGTTAGATAATAAACCTCAAATCAAGTTGCCTCCACAGACATTTTACTTGGCTTGGCAACTTTGATCCATAACTAAAAACAGGAAAATAAGTTTTTAAGTGTTTACTTAAAAAAAAGAATAGAGGTTTTGTCCTGTGTTTCAAAATGGAAACTGATTTTTAATACTAAAGTGCAGCCAATACAAGAAAAAAAACTGGTAAATATATATTTAAAAATACAAATGAATCCAAAAGTACTAACATAACAGCTAGAGAACATATTGAACACATGGCTGCTGTTCTTTGTTTCTGTCAAAATGTTTGCCAGCAGATGGTGCTGTAGCTTATTTAAAGAAGCTAAAATCATAATGTTTTTCAGTGCACTGTGTCTGCACATGATATTCCTGAAATCCAGAGTTTGATCATAAATAGTCCACGACAGAACTTCTTTATATTACTTTATATTTACCTGTGTTTAAACTGCTCTGCCATTGTTTAAGAAAGAACTGTCTGAATACTGGTTTCCTATGTGGGTCAAGCATGAATGGAAAAAAAATGTTGATGCACCTTTTGATTTACAAAAAGCTCTGAAATCAGATGTTTTATTCTGACATTATATTAATCAATGGTCACACTCTGAGAACACTAATTCAGTCTAGTGAACAAATTTGAAATAAATGTCATATGACATATAGAAACCAGTCCAACCTTAATGTGTTTTCAAATATTACTCTGTTGTTCATAAATAAATGATGCAGTCATTGGCTTCATATGACTCCCTGCAGCTGCTCAGCTAAGTACCTCTGTTCTCACTAGTCTTTTTATGATGGGCTTACTGGGCAGTGTGTTACAACTCATACTCCTACAGTTCCTGATATACAGCTGCACTGTTCTCCAGACTGGTGACTGCCGGGCATCTCCAGTACTAAAGTGGGGTGTTCCACCTCGGGAACCCTGCATAGAAAATAGATCAAGTCTCACTGGAGAAAACCGAGAAGAAGAAACTGTACTGGATACTGTTTCATATGTACAAACTGTTCTCTTCATCACAGCCTGTACTTGTGTGTGTTAATGTTATATAATTAGGCCTAAAGTTAGGCCTTTAGCCAAGTGTATACCTCACACAGCTGTTTAGTAACAACCCAGTAGCATCAGACGCTGTACTTACAGGGGCAGCTGAATTCTGCTATGTTAATCAGGTCAGCTAACTGATGACTAAGTTTCAATTTCCATCTTACACTTGAACCAGAATCATTGTTGAGCCATATTTTCATTCAACGCAGCAGATTAAAAATATGTTCTTTTAAAGTAAAATCAAAACCAGAAAGTCATTCATTAACACATTCTCAACATAATTTCTACTCTGCTTTTATTTATGTGTTTTGTCTCTTCTCTCTATTTTCCAGCGTGGCTCCTGGTTTCGAAGCGATGAGAGACCAAAATATCTGCAACAAGATCATGGTCAAGCTCATCCAGAACTACAGCAATATATTTGAGACAGACAAAGAAAAAGAAGGCTGCACAGAAGAACTCTCAACCCTTATCATTGTCAAGGTGTTGTATACTCATTGGAACAGCAGGTGCTGATGTTTATATGGAATAGATTGCTGCTGATGGTCAGTACAATGTAGTGCAGCTGGTAAGACTACTAACTGTGAGTCACATGTTGTGTCCATGCACTTGAGAAAGTGTGAATTCCTCCTCTGCCCTGTGACCTCACCCTCTGCCCATCCGCTTGGAGACCGGTGGTTTATAAATAAATACAGGACAAAATGATGTCAAGCTAAATTTGATTCAAGTATTGATCTTATATCACAGCCTCACAGGAAGAACTCCTCCACAGGTGGCTGTTTTGAGTCTCCGGTTGTTGATTTATATTTGCTGCTTCGATAGCTGAAGTCTTTATTGATCAGCTGGTTTGTCTGGTCTGCTGGTTTTGCTTGTTGTTGTGTCTTGTTACATGAAGAAAGAACAAACCAAACGCAACACACTAAATCATACATGAATATTTTGGTTAATTGATTTAGATTATTATTAATTTGTGATATAATTTCACTTGTTTCATGTACATGTAATATATAAAAATTCAGGAAGGTAGCCATGGTTTCAGAAATCTATAAGTAATGACTCCAAAGTCATCCTTCCTCAAAAAATGTTTGACCACACAGTAAAAACTAAATTGTTTTTAGAATCTTTAAAATTGTAATTTTATTCTCTATTCTGTAAAAATAATGGCCATTTCCACAACAAAACTTTTTATGAGCTATCAAAAATACCCCTATTTTCAGCTTTGTGACATTGCATTTCTAAGACAGTCAAATAGGTTTTGAATTAGTTAATTTAGTATAAGAACTTGCAGAATTTTCTCAACCTATAAAACTTTATTTGTTATAAAACTCAAAATTGAATAAATTGACTCCATAACTGGTAATAACCTATAAACTCTCCTCAAAAATTCCTTTCAAAGAATCAAAGCTTTGTACTTTATGCTGTGACAGTGCAAACAAAGACATGCTAACCATCTCAGTTAGCATGACATGTTTAATATTTTTAAAGAATTTGGACTTGTTTTTGATCAAGATGTAATTAAGTGTAGCATAAAGTTACAATAAACTGAAGTTTGTTTCTGACCCATAAAGAAGGTTAAATGAGAAGAATGCTTACTGCTGCAATTTACAGCTGCAATGAACAACATGAACTTTTGCATCACAAGCAGAATGGCAAAGCCTTGTCTGCATTTCTGCTTTTGGAAAGGCATCCCTCACCACAGTCTAGAGACAACACCTTTATTGTTGATTGATGACTGTGTTATTGGTGTGAAACGTGACATGGACCGTCTGATGTCACAGTGGGGTGACCAGGCAATGATCAAGGTATTTAGCTCCCCCTGGGTTTGATCTCTCGTGTCTAACAGGGAACCTCTCCTGCCAAACATAGCTCCCATGTGACACCATAGTTAAAACGCGAAAAACACTGCTGAACATGTTAATCATTTTAGAAATCAAGTGATTACAGGCAACCTGAAATCCAAAGGTCCAGATTTCTTGTAACAGTAAAATTAAATCTGGTAACTCTTTGAGGATAAGAGCATTTTTTTTGTAATAACATTTACAGTCACAAATTTCATGCCATGTTGTGAACGCCTGTAAGGGCACTGCCACATGAGATCCCGCTGACCCATGGGAAACCCCTCGGTCAGACAAGATTGTCTTACACACAAACATGCATACATACACAAAAACACTAACACATATGTGCACGCGCACACACACACACACACACACACACACACACACACACACACATTCGCCTCCTGACCTTCCTCTTAGTGCCTTTGAAGGCAGCACATATGATCACTGGTGTTGCCTTTACCTTCAGCCATAAAATCATGACGAGCAGAAGGTGTACATGAAAGTGTTTATGTGACTGTATGTGTTTGAGGATGCCAATTGTCAACCTGTCTAAATCTATTCTGATCCCTGTTGTTGGGGCTCTCAGAAGAAAAGCAAAAGTAGGACACAAATACCCAGGACGGCTTGATTGTAAAAAGATATTTTATAGCTACTGTATATATGCGGCTACAGTTACAAGAATAATAACTGGAGAGCAAAGCCTCCTAGCCTCTGTTAAGAGTGATTTGTTGCTCCTATTACTTTACTGTATGTAAGACATGGATTACAAATACAAAGAATGACCGTCTTCTTTGTCCTCTCTCTGATCCCAGGAAGCGCATGTGACAGACACAGACACAAAGACGTCACCCAGCCACCTCAATGCAGAGATACCGACACCAGTTCCCAGGACGAAAGTGCGTGCTCGGCTTTTCAGTAGCACGCCTGCATGTGTGCGTCTTTGTTTATGCATTAACGCTCTGGAGTTTACGTGTTATGGAAGCTTTTGTCTGAGTCTGTCTGCTGGGAAATGCTGTGTTGTTGTTTATGCCTGACATTCCCAGGTCAAACTTGCGTGAACCCTTCAAATTCCCTTATATAGTCCTTTTTAACACCAACCATGTGATCTGTGTGACGTGATTAACATAACGTGGGCATGTTTTGGAAAAGCTGTTTTCCAACACCAAAGACATTTCTGTGTGGGTTTTCTGTGAGTTTTAAAGATGTTATGAGTGTCAGCTGACTTGTCTACACTGCCTGGAATGGTATTTGAGGTCACTCAGTGTGAATAGGTGATGACCTGGTATATAACAGACATTACTGATAACTTATCACTTGTTCTCATGATAGAGATGTTTAAAATAGCACTGTTGAAATTAGCATTTTCTTGCACTTCTTACACAGTTTTGTATTTATTTTTTTTGTTTTTGTTTTTTTCCCTTAGAAATTATTAAACGTCTAATTTTATTTTCCTAAGAGCAGCTACTGTAGCAAGTCAAATTTTGTCAACTTTTATGACAACATGCAGTAAAATGATCAGTATTATCTTGCAGCCCGACTTTATTTTCCTCAATAATAATATACATTTTCCTGGTTGTGTAAAATGCTCGTGGCTGTCTCAATGAATGCATGTTTCATGCTACAATAAACATTTAAATGTGTTTATTCTCTTTCTGTTTTTTTCATACTATCATTTTCTTTCTATGCATTTTCCAAGGTCGGACAAAACAACCTGCCAGAAAATGCAGATCATCTGAGCAAATCCTCCACTAACACTCCAAAGGCAAGACCAAGGAAGAAGAAGGTACAAAAAATAACTGTTTGTTACTGTCAGTGTGATTAATTGTTCTTGTTTCAGGGATTGGCCTCATGGTTTACTACAGTCTTTTCTCACCCTTTCCAATAAATACTTCCTGCTTTCTTATCTGCAGTATTGCCTTGGTGCTGATTAGCCTGAGGTCATCTTTCAGACAGCCTCTGATGCCTGTGGCCTCGCTGCCCAGTCACATGATGTGATTTGATAAAGGCAATCTGCTGCAGGAAACAACAACACACTTATTTGCAGTAAGAGACAAAGATGGGCTATGTTATGCTCCTCCAGCTCTGTTGTGGTATTATTACAGATGAGCCCTGCCACAAAAACAGCATTTGGCCATAGATTTGAGTGGAATTAAAGCTTGGAAATTTCCTGTTTGTGTGCAAGTTTTAGAAATCATGCTCAATATTCATTTATTTTGAATGAATAAGAGAGCTACACTTTATACATTTAATTTAGTTTTAGCAAGTTTTATCCTCTGCTCCTGTGGTCTCAGATAAATTCAAAATTAGCATACATTTATTTATATATTCGATTAAAATGATGAGTGATTCCTCTGAGGTTGGCTTCATCTCTGACAACAAAGATGGACTGAAATAATCTTTCTGTGGTTGTTTCGAAGGCAGTTTTGGACAAAGATCTGACGCCATAAATGTGGTGTATATATCAAGACCAGTGTCACTGTAGAGATAAAGGAAATGCTGACTGACAGCAAGATAATCTCAAGGGAGTAAAAATATCTGCTCATGAAGACTGTTTCCTTCCCTCAGTGGTCAGTGAAAAATCTTTTGGTTTTTAAATGTATGTAATTACACAAAATGTTTAGCTGAGAGGCCCCTACCTCACTATGCATGTAGGTGCACAGCTATGCAACAAGGCAAACGCACGAGGTTTTATTGAAAGTAATTGTGAAACTGTGCAGCCAAAACAACATAGTTAATGTAAGTGATTACAAATCAGAAAATGATTAGATCAACCAGAGTTAGAACAAAGATATGGTAAAAAATGAAGTAGCTCAGTGATAAGAAAACTGGATTCACAAAAGTATAGGCTAGCTGAATCTAGTAAATGTGCACGCAATTCAACAGTTAGCGTTAGTGAGTGAGTGTGTTGCATTAGCAGAACATTAGCAGCTCCAGATAGCTATTGTATGGGCTGGCTTGGTTAGCAGTAAAAAAAAAAAAATCATAGAAATACTGGCTGTGTCAAAAATCAACCCCCTTTTCACCACTCCCTGTATTATCGACACAAAATGGTGAGCAATAAATGGAGATTTCAGACACTTACCCAATTATCATCGCCATGGATACTTGAATTTTTCGAGGGCATCTTATAGTGGATAAATTTGCAGATGAAATGGCAGTAAATGTAGTTTGAGCCTTAAATCGTCTAAATTACAAGTCAGAAATCACAAAACAGCTGTGACAAAAGGAGCACCTAGACTTAATGCTCCAACAAGGGCATTTGCAAATTGCTGATGTAGCAATGTCAGTTAAGCAACAACTGCCATAGGCTGTGCCAGTGGGGGTCGCTATAGCAACACAGTGTTCAAGTGAAACGGCTGGTGGCAGACCAATGGCCATCAGCAGTAAACTAATATGACAATGACAAGAGTCTGATGTTTAGGACCCTCTGAAACAGCCAACGAATGATCCAGCTGCTGATTCCACAGAAACCCCTCATTTCCTATGTAAATGAAAATAGTGTTTACTGTAAATAGCTTGACCTTCTTAATGATTAATCAAACTGATTCATCACCATAAATATTAACTTTTACAGCTACATCAACATTCCTGTAGGACTTCTTCGATAATAACTCTCAAGGCCAAACCCAACACAAATTTGGCCTCAATGCTCGCCACTGCTACACACAGATACAGTTAAAAGTGTAATTTTTGGATTGGTCACCACTCACACATCATTAAAGCTACACCACATGGTTGGTGCTGTGGCACTGTGGGGTGTGTTGCAAGTCTTACACAGAACTTATGTGCCTCAGGTCAGGCCTAGTAGTGAGAGAAAAAACACTCAAACAAAACAAACCCACACCCACACACACCCTTCAGTTAAGGTGCCCTAAAGGTGTTGTGTTTGATTTATGATGCACCTGTCATTAAGGAGGATGAATGTGTAATCAAAGGGGAAGTTGATGAGTACGTTTCAATACATGAGCTTTGACTTTGTTATTATTGGCAGAGTTTTACTAAATGCTTGCGGTTGAATTAATATGATTAATGGAACAATTCTCTTGCTATGGTCAGACCACACGAAAATCTTGTACTTTTTCAAAATGGAAAGTGTCAGCTTTTTATACCAACAGCCACTATATGAAAAAGTCTAGTTTTTGTGGTGGTTGTGGTGGTTGTGCAAAGAAGAACAGGTGTAGATCAGATTGCATGTTCACTTCTGAAAAACTAGACATCTGTGAAATGAACTGTCACCAGTCAGTGAATAGAGATCAGTTAACAGAGGTATAGGTTGCTCTCAGGCCAGCTACAACTGCTTTTCCATTATAGCAGATAACAGGGGAGAAAGCTCAGCAAAGTAAAACATTTTAGTTCTGAATATCTTATTTGGTTTAATTTAGTCTTCTGAGATTCTTGTCACAAACCTCAAATTATTAGTTAATCCATGATTTAGAAACCAGGTCATATCCTTATTTTGGTTTGTCAGGCTTCTTTGCCATCTGGCCTATTTAGCTCCTACTTGTTGTTGCTCTGTTTGTGCTCGTTTTTATGCCTAGGCAGAAACCGAGAACCAGGATTGCAGGCTGCATAGCAGTGTTGAAAGTCATCTGGAGTCTACTGACTAACTTCCCATTACTACCATTATACATTACAAAGAAAAATATGTAAATTTATAGTGCCACATGAAAGAAGTGAAACAAGGAGCATCCTTTTCTTTTTTTATTTGCCATTTCATACACTCTACATCTACATGTACACTCCACAACATTTTTTAAATATTAACTTTTCTGTTGATTGTTCTCATAAAGCAAAATAAGACATAAACAAACCTAACACCACAGACCCGTCAAGACAACAGCACAATCACACCAACACAAATCTATTATCAAAACACCCATTTCCACAGATTTGAGAATGGGGACTTGGTCCATGGTGTCGCCATGATAACTGTATGACAAAACAGACTCTGAACCCCTGAAAACAACCTAATGTCCACATTCTTTTTCATCTCTTTTTTCCCCTCTGTGTTTTCTGTGAATGACAAATTTAGCTAAATCAATTAGAAAGCCCCGAGGGGCAAAATCCATACCAGGTCTAGCTAAAGAAGCTTGTTGAGCTAATTATGTTCCCAGAGTTTCACCCATTAAGTGCACTAGAGACTAAATGTCTAAATGGAGGCAGCATCCATAGATTTTAGAGCAACCCATTAAGTTTAACCCCAAATGGAGATGTTCCACTGATAATTGGTGTAAAGAAAAAAAGTAAGCCTTTTAACTCAACCAACAGACATTTATCCAGAGGCCTCTTTTAGCATTGGGTGTTTTTGACAATTATCAATACTTCAGCTACTGGCGTCAGACCCATTTTATACTCTGTTTACCACAGCCAGTCTCCTGTTTGGCCTCAGTGTACATGGGCAACTGTACGAGTTCTTTCCATATATACTAAAAGAAAGCTTCTTGGCACATTCTTTAACACTTCTCTCAGGTTTCCTCGGTTGAAACAGTAAAAATGCAGAAGGGTACTTCTCACAATGTGGCTGTAATTAGGTTAAGGTTCTTCTCCTACACTACGATTGGCGGTTCACGCTGTTTATACCCACTCAGGGTCAGCACGGTAAGGCAAACATCACTCTAACCTTACAGTTTTATCTAACCTCTTTTGTGGTTGTTTTATTGCTCTCTGCCTCACCTCAGAAGATCCTCGAGTGCATGTTTTATTGTAACCCGAGCAAAGGCTGAAAGCTGTTTGTGGTTGTATGAGCTTGATTCAGCAGATATATTAGCCATGTATTATTTCCCTCCTGTGGTATCTTATATTTCCTCTCACGAGACTCACCTGTTGTTGGCATCTCTCCTCTCTCTCTCTCTCTCTCTCTCTCTCTCTCTCTCTCTCTCTCTCTCTCTCTCCCTCTCTCGCTCTAAAACAGGTGAGGAAAGGGAAGCGTGACAGCGGGCCAGAAGTTGTCCCTCAGCCCAGCCACTCTTCTCGGTTACCCCATGCAAGACCCCTCTCCATACCGATAGTTTTGCCCCTGACCTCTGAGCTGAGGAGCCCCAGTCCTGAGGCGATGGAGACGAGTCCCATACCTATGGCTCGCCAAGACAGCCCAGACACCGCCTTGCACTACGGCCATATCGATGTCAGCCCCTCTGGCAGCATGGAGGCCCTCAGCAGGTCAGTGTGATGAAAGCGCATGCACAGAGGAAATTTGAAATACTAACTTAAGCTTTTGCAAGTTTAAGCATTTGGATATCAATTATTATTTTTGCAGAAATTATTTTTTGACCCATCTTGTTTTTAAGAGCAGATGAAACAGTGACAGCATGCTGTAAGTTGCATTCCTGGAAACCAGGAATGCAACTGGTGCAGCCCTAGGTGCAAAGTATGTTTTAGATTATTATTCATCAACCACCAACTTGACACCCTGAGCGAAAAAACAAAGTACGTAGTCAAAAACTGAATGCAGGTACACTGTGAAATGTAGTCAGCTGCTCCTGCAGTTTTTTGATTTGATTAGACCACTGTTTTATCTGTAAGTATGATCCTTTATAGCTGCTATAAAAGAAAAACTAGGGTCATATAATACAAAATAAAGCTTAATTGCCACATTCCTAACATTAAATGTTATACAATTTCTGCTTTCGTTTTGTGACGCCGTCTTGCTTTCAGTGTTTCCAGTTCCAATTTGGAGTACAAAGGGGGATTCTAGCGGTGGTAAATAGGTTATGACCACTGTTTGCATAGATGATGTGCTAGCAGTCGAGGGTAAGGGTGAAGAATCTTGAGTGTCTGACAGTCAAGCCCTGTGGCAAAGTGCCTTTGGCATGCAAACAAGCCTATTATAAGAAGCTGAAACTGGAACCACTGGGTGTCGAGTTTCCTCGGTTCTGGAATAGCCAGGCTACAGCTGTGCCCGTTGTTGGGGCTGTCTTAAATTTGCTGTTTTATCTTTAACGGTGATCACCAAATCCAGTTTATCTGAAACCAGAAATTATATTGTTAATATTTAGGTCAAATCTCTTCCTGATGATAGACTGTATGTAGAATTTTTCTCGGTGAAAAAACTGCAAAATATAATCTGGAGTAAAGCAATAAATGTTGTGTGTGATGTTAACACACCAAGATGAGAAATGATGACGCTGTTTTGGCTTCTACTACAGCTTGCAGACCACACCTATGACCTTTAGTATGACATTAATCGGGGCTTAAAACCGTGTCAGCACCAGATCCATTAACACATTACATAAAAGTTTAATATGACACACACACAGCTTGCTGTCAGACATACGTCTGTACTGTATTACAAATCTCACTGCACCAGTTTATATATTTTTTTAATCATATAAATATAATGTATTTTTTAATCACAGAGTATGTAATACAAATCAAATATCAAATACTTTTAAAGTTCTGTTTTTAAGAAAGTCAACCTCATTAAGTTTTTCTTTGCTCTTTATCCCCGAGATAATGAACAGTTTTCCTTGTGTAGCCTAAAATTTGTTAAATCAACAAGGCCCACCATTACAGCTGAATGGCGCACATGAGGTGACAAATATAATACTTTTAAAGTGGTAAGAGCTGTCCTCACTATGTCATGGTACCAGTAAATCTTCTGTTGGATTCTCTCCCCACACACTGAAATTCTCCTTGCCAGGTGGTATTGGGTGACTGATTTACAGACAGCGTGACGGGAGACCCCAGTAATGTGCGTCACCGATATGAACTCACTGGTATTTACTAATAGACACCTGCAGCAGGCAAAAGAGTAAAATGAGTTCACCCTCTTTAATGTAAGAAAGCTTTTGATGCTCACTCGTGTCCAACAAATCTTTGAACAAACGTTTCAAAAGTTTCTATGAAACATGATTTCAGTTTTAAGTAGTTGTGATTTTGGCACATAAACCAATAGCAAATACATGATAATTTTCTGTCAGTGGAAATCTCTGTTTTCATATCTGTAGCTGCTCTCATGTCTACTTGTCAGCTTGCTGTCGCTTTCCATAGGTATGTGTCAGTCACCCAGCAGCACAGCACAATGGGCCACAAATGAATTAAACATATTGGGAGTGACAAAATCAAAAACTGCTTTTGTGTAGTATTTGTTGTGCTTTTTTTTCTATTTTATTCATAACCTTTATTTTTATAAGGTGTGAAATATGAAGTCAGGAATTTATGAAGTATGTTTACACCTTGTTGGTGGTTAAGAATCTATTTTTATCTGTATGTTGACATATGTGTTAGATTTGACACCTTAACCCTTCGACTACCCACTATCCTGAGTCACCCAGTTCCTTCAAAGAAAATCATCACATTATAGGTTTCCTATGAGTTTTATCACACTTAGGCTTCTCTTTATCAAATAATTTAATGCAGTAATTTTGTATGCCACAGTGCTCTGAAATATGGCACCAGCCTCAGTCACCACATACGCCAAATGAGCCAACATAGCAGCATCATGTGAACATATTTTGTTCGTAGCATGGCGTAGTTACACGTAGGGGATGCATGCTGGCTTTTGTGTGGAGTTGCCATGGTTCACTGAATCCTGTGATGTAACTATTGGTTTTCTTAGAAGAGTATTGGAAATAGGTGGGAGTGAGGAACATTACAGTGTGGTGTGAGTGCAGGTTCCCTGTGGGTTTAACAGTATTGTTGGCTGGCTGTCAGGAAGTCTCATCCATCAGCCTGAAAGCCTGACAGCACATATTTACAGCAGGAACCTACAGGCTGGAACAGACTGGTTTTGCTGCACCTTTCATGTTGCTGAAGGGCCTTTCTTTCCTGATCACATGCAGGGCAGAGGCCCTTAAATGTACTAAGCTTTAATGTCAATAAAGATTCTCAGTCATTAAAGTCTGAAGATATGTATAAGTACAAAGTCAAAACCAACCATATTTGTTAGCAAATAGCAATTCATTAAAGAGGCCCAGTTTTTCATGCCTGAGACTCCGCACCAGTAAGGACATTTTCAGTGACGATTCAGAGGCTGAAAGTTAGATGCATGGCTTGATACTGAGAGGAAAAACAGGACTGCTAGCATGCTCCCGAGTCAATATTCAATAATAAAAATGATAAAAATCAATTATGTAGTCCAGCCAGTACCGAAAAGACCGTTGATTAATTGATTGATCATCAGAAATGTCATCAATGATATTTATAATTGACTAACATTCACAAGCATAAATGCCAAACATTCATATCTGTCAGCATCCCGAATGTTTGGATTAGCTGCTTTTCTCTGAGCACATGTGGATGTGAAATAGATCAATTGATATAATCATTAGACACTACCCTTTGAAAGATGCTACTGTTTGTCATGCAGTACACTGCTTTGTCATATTTACAGATCCAAATTAGGCCTTTAAGCTCTGGTATTCCTGCTAATCAAATACAAATGTGGTGTTGTGCTGTGTCATCTTGATTTTACTGTCAATGTGCCATGTGCAGCCAAGGTAATGGTCATCATAAAGAGACTTGACACAGAATAAGATGCATGTAAGAACTGAAGACAAACATTTTTTGATCTGTAAATTGTTGCATTCATGTGCAGGTTTTCCATGCCTCTGTTTAAAACCCAAAGCGTGGAGGCCTCTGTTTTGCTTTAACACCTTTTCCTAATGGAATGAGCATATACCAAGCATAGCTTAGCTAGGCTTATCCAACAAATACTTTGGATCTTGACCACCACACAGTTTGTGCTCAAAGGTATTCTAAGAATGTCCAGCACCGGTCTAAAAGCTGACGGTCTGGGGGTCCTGAACAGGATGAAGACTGAAGAGACTCACACATGGGACTCTTTGCCTCTTTGTTAATAAACAAAATGCAAAAAAAATGTAACCATAGGGTGGAGGCATTTGGGATGTGCCATTGTTGTACTCAGCCAGACTGTGCTCCACATCAATCCCTAACTGCAACTATCTAAACAGAAAGTGTTTTTGTTACGTGTTGTGAAGGGATTTTGGAAAAGGTACAGCAGGGCAGGGCGGAAGGAAAAAGACCCTGCCAAAAATCAAATGACCAGCATCCGCTAAGCCAGACTACCTTTGTCTACTCATTTTTATAAATGTTGAAAACGTGGAGCGTGTCCAGATTGACCAACTTGTCATTGGTAGTTTTCCGTTTGCCCCAGAGGGATCAGGCCCTTTCTGAGTATCCCTACAAAGCTTTTTGTTATCCCCTCAGTAAGGTAGTGGGTAAGCAGGATTTCCGCTTTTGCAATTCACGGCGGCTGTGAAGGCACACATTATTTTAATACGCCTGCCAGACTGTGTAACACCAGTTAAGAACATGGGTGTTGGGGGGGGGCATTCACCACTGAGACTTACAAGAATTTGGAAGTGTTGTGTGATGAACTACACCTGCACCTCAAAGGCTGGAGGAGCACATATACGGTTCCTGTACATTGTGTCATTAGAGAAGACTTTTGAAGCCCAATGAACTTTGACCCGTTTTGATTCCTGCCTGACGTGAAACCTAGATCCTTTGTTTTGAATTTGTTGAGGTGCTGCCTGAATGGTGAAAGTTGTTTCCCCTCCTCTCGGTACGCCTGCCCCTTACAGTAAGCCACGGGAAGGCATGTCACGTACCAAAACACACCAGAGTACCAAACAATCACTCAATAACAACTCTTTATTTCAATTTGATGTCATCGATTTTCTGTTCCTCTTTCTCATATCAAACAGAACCAGTATGCCAGTATATTTAGATGATTCACTGAATGTCAGAAATGTTCTCCTCGTTGCATCTGTGGAGCTGTAAATAGTACAAAGGATATGAAATGAAAATGAAAAAGGGACTACAACAAAACCACCTATTGCTGAAGATATACATGATTCTGTTTCTTAAATCTCATGGTGATGTCTTCAAATCAACCAAATGTCTAAAACCAAAAAATAAAATTTGCAGTTCACAATAGACAAAGATGCTCACAATTAAGAGGGTGGAACTAGGAACTTTGTAATTTTTGGGTAAGAAAATTAATTTAATGATCCATTAAGTATCAGAATAGTTGCATTTAAGCTTCTTGTCATTCACTGAATGAAAAATACTCAGTTGAGCAGTTGAAATGTAAAAAAAAATGTCTGGAATGGACCATGTGTGCATCTGCTGTACTGGTAGAGTTCACATTGTCCTGACACGTACTGTTATCACAGGTGAACATCCATATAAAATCCCAGCGGGGGTAAAAAGTGATTTTTATAGTAAAAATATTCTTCCTTTCATATTAATGTAAAATAATAGAATCTATTAGCTGATAAAGCTTAGTTATTACAGTCATTCATTCTTGCATTGAATTTTATTCTGTAAGAACATCTCATGTAAAATGAAATAAACATATGTAAAGTCAGGCTTATTTAGGTTCAGCAGGTTTTGGTTGCAGTGCTTTTCTTCCTGCTTTGATTTTAGAGGAGATAATACAGTATTCAGCTTTGCTCAGGCAAACAAGACCAGGTGATTATGAAATTTTCAGCCTGCTAGCGCCAGGATATGAAAATGTTAAGCAACCTCAACATTCAGGGCCAAACATTGAGTTCCTCTTATCGTTGCATAATTTTATCATGTGTCGCTGGCACACATCCAGTGGCAGTAACCAGCCTATATTCTAGAGCAGCAGCCATTTCTCTGCTGGTTCATAATAATTACCCGAGACAAGTTGCACAAAGGCACTGATCTGTAGCACTGCACGGCTATTATTCTGCAGACAAAAGCCAGCCTTATGCTCCTATTTTCAGCCCCAGTAACATGTAGTGATGGGTGGTTGGGGTTGGTGGGGGCGGAGGGTTGTTAATGTTTTTATGCCATACTTATATAATAGCCACATCGTGCAAGCTAATTAATTATATCTGTTTGTTTTCATATTTCAGTTCCCAAGAAGAAGAGCGGCCAATATCTCCTTTCTACATGAGGTAGGCTTCCTGTCTCTGTTACAACACTGGCACAACTGGGTGAGAGTATGTTGTTTTGGACTGGAGGTGTGGGGGGAAGTGGCTGTGCGCTGCCTCACTTCATTATCATCGGAAACAATGGAGCCACCAGTTAGAGGGAAAGCAGGGCAGCGTGCACATGCAACAGTTTGTTCACCGCTGTTTGCTTATTGTGGCGGAGGCAGCCACAGGGCATGTTTCATATGCACCACTCAAGCAAAAAGGCAACGTCTGGGTGAAGACACTGTTTTCAAAATGATGGTGAAGATTACTGAACATAGTGGGAGCAATGATATCTGGAAATCAATTGATTAATGAATTAGTTGATCAACAGAACTCTACTGTTCTACTTTATCTGCAACTATTACATTAATATATTAAGCAATGAAATAGTTTTTCAAGCAAAAATTGTTAAAAAATTTCAATTGAAAGGAATTTCTATTTTTATTTGTATTATTGTAAACTAATATTTGGTTTTGCACCATTGGCTGAACAAAAGGCAATTTAAGACATCACTCTGGACTCATGGAAATTGGGATTTGCATTTCATCAGACTTTTTTGACATTTCATGGACTACAAATCAAAAAAAAAACAACAACTGGTAGATTAATTTATTATGAACATAATATCTGATGTCAAATCAATACTACTGAATTTATTGGTGCTAAAGTGGAACATAAAGTCTTGTGAGAAAAATGAAACCAATACTAACGAAGCGAATCACTGTACGTGTATACAACATACAATAAACCTCATATTTTTGCACATGCAAGTGATAACATTTCAGCACTATCTGATCACACCTGCTTGATAATCAACTGTAAATCATCAATGACGCTTCCCATTTATGTTGACTAATAGCAACTTGTCCAGTCATTGTTCGTGACTGGTTCATCAGTTAGTCATTTAGAGTTGGCACATTTTTGTTTTTGGTTTTGTTTGCTGATGTGACCTTAAAGCTGATATGATTCAAGGGGAACTGTCAGTGTGATCAGGTTTTTATTGTTTTTCCTGTAAGGAACTGAATAGACACGGGACACAGTGGTTGTCAAAGTAACAAGGTTACAGGTGCTCAGAGCTGACAAAAAAAGAATACAGTACAACTTTGAATATGCTTTCTGACTTCATTCGTCATACAAAAATTGGACATCCAAGCTTGAACTGTAAAACTTTCTTCAGATTTCATTGCCAGATTAAGTCTTACTGTCGCATGTAGCAACATCACCATGGACATACATCAGTAGACAACCAAAATACTTAAATACTGATAAGAATTTGTTTTGTAGCACCTGGCTCAGTAAATCTGAATAGAACCCAAAAACTTGATTGTACTGTAATAAAACACAAATCCTTTTCATCCATGTTGGAAGGTCAAAGGTCACAAATCATGTGCTAATCTAAGGCCGAGACATTTGGTCAGTCATAGAGTCAGCTATGTACATATCTATAACCTCTTTTACACACAGTTATGTATTTATATCTATATGATCTACACTCCCTGGCCACTTTATTAGGTACATCTATACAACCTAATGCAATCCAGTACAACAAAATACAGCACATATTCTACCTTTATGAAGCTTTTAATGATCATGAATACAATGAGTAAAGCACAACAAATCCACTTTCTTCCTAAATCTGTTTCAGTGCTGAAACAAGTCAATTAATCATTTTGTCAGTCGACAGACAATCATTGTTCATTCTTTTCAAATGTTTTTCCTTATCATTGTAAAGGTAATATCAGTGGGTTTTGAATAATTGCTCATTTAATATAGGCTAATTAAAATTGTCTGCCAGTTTCTGACATTTTATACAAACAACAATTATTTTAACAATTTTAAAATAATGTATTAAAAAATAACTGATAATGAAAACACTCTTTAGTTGCAGCCCTAGTCCGTTTCTTTCTCTGACATCACTGAATGACTAAAACCAAAACCCATCAACACTTCCTCTCTCCCTATATATCTCTCTCTCATTCACTTCTCTTGCTCACGTTCACCATTTACTAACTCCATGGCCTACTTGCACTTTGTCTCACACACACACACACACACACATACACACACACACACACACACACACACACACACACACACACACACACACACACACATACAGACTTTCTCTCTCTCTGCTGAAGTGTACTTGCATTCCTTCGCATACAGAGAATCTCAGGCTGCCACATGGGAGCTTAACCTCAGTCCAGTCAAAATGGATTGTAGATCAACATAATTTTCTTGGGTGTGTGTTGACCAAAGACTCTAAACGTCCTGGCTAATATCTGACTGTGTTGTAATACTGGATTACCTGAATGGACGCCACTGGGTACACAGTGCAGGGGATTTAACTGGTATAAGCATCTGCTGTGTAAGCTTTGCAGTTGTTTCCTCTGCACTTTTTATACCTTAAAGACCACTTGACTTAAAATACACAGACACCAACTACAGAAACATATTATTTTGTTCTTACTTTAATTTCCAAAGCAGTTGTCTTAGTTAGAAGGTCCTGAATAAAGCAATTATACTAAGCAAACTTAAAGCTCTGGAAAAACAAAGACTTGCATGGCTGGCTTTTTAAAATCACACTCAGCAGGACAAAAATAGCACAATAACACAATTAAATTGTTCGACCTGTCACGTCATTATAGATCTGACTTTACAGATCAGCAGATCTTACAGGCACCATCAAAATGGAAACAAAAGAACAGCAGGCACACCTGACTTGTCAGTGGTCATTCAGGTAAATTCAAAAATTGTATGTCAAACCAATCAGACAGATTCATTATATTTCTTAAAGGAATTGTTCAGCGTTATAGGACATTGTGTTGTTGCCAAGAGAAAAATTCACCACTTACATATATGTCTGTTCAACATGAAGCTACAGCTACAGCATAAGGGGCTGGAGTGGGGAATTGTGTGCTGGGCTTTTTCTTGAACAGGTGCTGTGACTTCCTGGAGTTTCCGATGGTTGTCTGGTAAAGTTAGTTTAAAATTTGCATTTCGTTACCTTTGAACACAGCAACTGGTCTAGTTGTTTCCACAATTTCCCGGTCTTTGTGCTAAGCTAAGCTAACCTACTGCTGGCTGTGGCTTCATAATTAATGGACAGATATTAGAGTGGTATCAGTGTTCTCCTCTCACTCTTGGCGAGAAAGTGAATAAGTGTATTTCCCAAAATGTCAAAGACCAGTACTCCTCTCTAAGATCAAATAAATCCTGTTATATTTGAACAATGACAATAGAAAGGCGAGAGGTGACTCTGGTGGCTTTAAATTTCTAAGACTTTATAGCTCACGTAAAGTTTTTACAACTGAGGAGTGAAATTGCAGAATCATCATGTTGCAAATTCAACAGCTGATCCGTTCCTGATCAGACACTGGACTGGGGTTGGTGGTATAATTTTGTATTTTTAGAATGTGTGTGTTTGGGAAAGGACTGTAGGTTTGGCTCATTCATATTATGGTGGTTATGTTTCTGATGCAGTGACTCATCCCTCTTGCCCCTTGGCCTCTTTTGTCAGTCTCTGACTCAGACACCACTACAGACCAGGCAATAATCCTGTCTCATACCAGAGTGGTTCCACACTGTTACGTCTTTAGTTACAACTAAGTCAGTGGACCAAAGTTCTTTCTGAGCAGTAATGTCACATCCTTTGGTGGTTTACCAAACTCCCACACTTCTTCTACACTGTGCCAAACTGAACACTATTTGGGATGATGATAGCTGCCAGAAGATATATCATTACCAAATATTTCACACTTGACACTTACAGGCAGCAATACTCAGCTGCTCATTTCATCAACAGCCTAAATGTGGTAAAAGCAGACATGTAAGGAAGCTAATTTAACAGTACACACCAATAAAGATTGTCACTGTATTTCAGGACGTCATAAAAATGAACTTCAGTACAGTCCATATACACAATTTTTGTAAAAGGACTTTTACTTTTAAATCTACAAGATGATCCAACGGCTACATTTGATTTTGACCTTTTTTTATGATTATCAAATGCATCTTATGTTTTAAGAAGTTATCAATATAATTGGAAAAATAACAGTTTCTTACAACAGTTGTTACCAACAAGAAGTCCAATTCTCTTATAGGATACCAAGATAAATTGGAGAGGTTACAAGATAATCAAAGTTATCAGAGTTGAAACAGAAAGAAACATGTTTCTTTGACATAAAATTCTGTTCATGTTTAAGAATTTTCTTTAGTTTCTGTCCCATTCTGATGAAATATGATACACTAACAACTTCAAACTAAAATATCTAAAACTCTTTTACCATTGTTGGGGAAGACAGTGCTAAAATTCACTCTTCGGGTGCTCAAACAGCCCACACTAAGGCCATAGTTTGGGACGAGGAATCGCAGGTACAGTTGACAGTATTTCGCTTTAAAGGGTTACCAGCCGAGAAGGTTGAGAACCACTGTTTTAAACTGTCATAGTATCAGTGCTGAAACTGCAACATAGAGCACAGTAACCTTCATTTGTTCAGCAGGGTGTTGCAAACATTTCTCAAATGTATGATAACCGTCTTCATCTGGCACCTACAGCAGTTATACTGTATAACTGTATAACCTATATAAGACCCTTTCATCACCTTTATATCAGGAGCAGCCCACAGCCTGGGGGGAAAGTCCCAGCACAAAAGTCATGGACAGATCTGGAAACTTCTGTCATATTTCCAGCTTTAATGTGTCCACTGCACTTGATGAACGACTGCCTGTGACATTTACAGGTATTAAGGTCTGAGGTTAAGTCAACATTGGTAATCCATTAAACCATTTGCTGTTGCTTTAACCTCCTGCATTCAGTGTCGGGTCTTTTTTAAGGCAGCTGGCTAATATTTTTCCTGCTGTGCCCAGGGATAATCAATCAGTTTAGTTTGCTGCCTTTAGAGCACCTGTGAGCCCCAGCTGACATAACTTTCACTCCACTTTACTTCTCAACTCTCATGAGCACAGGAAAAAAAAACCAAAGTACTGGATATTCACAGCTCAACATTTATGATTTGAGTTGTTTACACTCATCAAAATTATCATCTGGTTATCACACAACAGGGCGCGCTCGCTCCCTTTTCATCTGGTCAACTATCTTTGTTTACAGCTTTGATAATGTCAATACATGTCCGTGCCATTTTGCACAGGTTCACCACAGTCACCTTCACAGTGTACCATCACTCCATTATTATCTCTCCCTGTATCAGTGCTCTGTATGGGGCCTCTGCCAGGCTCTGCTATTACTGTCAACACCACTGTTTAGGAAGATTCTGTCAGGTCACCCCTATACATGTTGATGTAGCTGTACTCCAGGAAAAGCAGACATGACGTGCAGCAGGTGATGAAAACTACAGGGGTTTGTCAAAATATTGTGATGTCTTTTCGTGCAACTAACTTGTTTAATAATCATATAAAATAATAATAATAATCATGTTTAATGTTCAATAATAGCAATAATAATAGATTAGAAAATAGTGCAAAATGACCAGACCCTTGTTGTGTCAGTGTTACAGTGCCACAGCTTAAAGATGTTTGATTTACAATTATATAAATCAAAATGATGCGGTGAATCCTCACATTTTGAACTAACATGACAGTTCTTTTGCTCAAGAGATTACTTACTATTATTACTTATTATCAATCAATTAACAAAATTGGTAGTTCTCTGTCAGTTGGCTAATCAAATATTTGAAATATCGTTGAAGCACTAAATCAATTTATTGTGTTGTCTGTAAAATGTCAAAAAAAGGGAAGAAATGCCTGTCACAATTTCCAAGAGTTCAAGAGTGATAAATAAAACTCTCTAAAACACCATAATGAAGAAAATAGAGCTTGGGGAATACAAGCTAATCTGGAACCTGAATTTGTATTAATTAAAGAAGTGTACTGTAAGTGACATCTGGAGGAAAGCCTTCAGTTAAAATCCAAGCACTGTTGCATCTGCCAATAATAAACCAAACACAACAATAATCACCAACCTAAAGCTCATCACTGTTTTCTCAAGATTACAGGCATGTTTGTATTTTAACAAAGAGGAATGGTGAATGTAGAACGTATTGCCCATACTGTCCAGTAGGGTTTACTGGCGTCTCTCAGGACCTAGCTGAAGTTAACACTCACTCATGCACGCTAGATGCCTTGATCACCTGGGGCCAGAACCAGAGCCCGAGGGATTTTCAGCGTTGCTCAGTGACCTGTTGTGACCACCTGTTTCTGTAGCATTAACTCACCTTCCCCTCTTGTTTTTCTTTCAGTAACCACCTCTCCCCTGTCCACTGCAGACCCGATGTGGTGAAGTAAGTGGAATTTCCTGTTGTCATATAATCCTATTGTATTGCTCTTGAAATTAATCAATTTACGCTTTTTATTTAAATTTAAATTCTGCATCATGTGAAACTGCTATAGGAGCTTAAAGTGGTAAATGTCTTAACCTTGTCTGCCTCTCATTTTATTTCGCTGCAGTATTCTGGACAGGACGATACGTTCAGCCGTGGAGCAGCACCTCTTTGATATAAACCCTTTAGGGGATCAAAGTTCAGAGGACTGTGAGCTGACCCCACGTCCGCCGTCTCCAAAGGTGACGGTGACACCAACTGCACGACAGAGACGACGACACCACAGAGAGCAGGAGGAGGAGGGCCTAAGGCACCGAGAAAGAAACAGGTACGATGGGTCTGGCGTCATCATGAAGTTGGGAGTTGATGGTACCACCGTAAAATCAGTGGTGGTTTGTCTTTAGTAGCAACACTGAAGTGCACTAAAAAAAATCTTGCTCTCATCATTTTATTTTTGTCCATGATGATTTTGAGTCTTATTTTCTTACAATTAAAGTGAAGAAATTAGCTAATATAAGAGTAATCATTTTACTTTTAAGTCAAGGTCAAGTTTAATTTGCCTTCATTGTCATCGTCATAGTCAGTGTTAAAGTAACAATATACTATAGGCTGCAGTAGAAACACACGTTCTCTTCATTTTTTCCTTTTTCCACCACCCACTCAAAAATACAGAACCGTTTTTTTCACCCACATTCACATGGTGGGTGACCCCCTCATATGACAAATAAATAGACACATCCAAATCTGTTTACAGGTCTTGGGGCTTGACAAGACTTCTGTTGCTTGCTCCTCAGCTCTGCTTGAGGCTAGTGTGTTATGCAAGCTACAACTAGCAAAACATACCTGAGTCTCTGGCTGAATGGTCAGCAGCACAATTGCATTGTGGGTAATGTAGGCACCAGGTTATGACGTAAGAATAATGTGTGGAATAAAAAAGACAATATCTTCTTTTACCTCCCCATCATGAGTCTGTGTGTTAGAGCAGTGCAGTGCTAAATTGGTGCAGTATAAGACAGCAAAATAATAAAAACAACATAAACTAGAAAAATACAGAATAAGGACGTTAAATAATAATGATGTAACAAGTAATCCACCCAGTAGAGTTGTTGACAAATAAAAAAGGCTTGCTCATTTACCAGGCACTAGATTAGTTCAGGGAGGTAAGTGACTCAACAATTACAGGATACCATGTCTTACAGAAATGATCAGGGGAACCATGTGTATTTAGTTTTTTTTTAAAGTAGGGAGAACAAATCCTAAAAGAGGCACTTTAGGATGGGTAATTCTTGAAATAAATTGAAATATTCTTATTGTTTCTGCAGATTTTTTTTCTCGCATATTGTATGAAAATAAAGTTTCAAGGATTTAAGTAGCAATTCAAATAATTTTTTTTTTTTTTTTTTGCACTCTGGTCTCCATTTATTAATAAAGACGTACCTCAGTTCAATGCTCCCACTTCCATTTGGTGTTTTGGTAACAGTAAAAATTCGTAAGGTTTCATTCTGCATGGTAAGCTCGTCCACCGAGACATAGTACAGTCATAACAACTGGAGTCACCACAGTAAGAAGCTAATCCTTGTTGATGGAGACCTGGTTGAATCTGAGAGATCAGTGACACATGGATTAGAGGAGTTCATTTGTCCAAAGGCAGCAGAAAAAAATCTCAATAAGAGCGTGGACAGTAAATAGACAGTAAATAGAATTAGCACAAAAACTAAACAGCACATTAGTTGCTGGAGAAGGTATAAGTAAATCAGGTATCAGGATGACCTTGGCATTTAGTTCCGGGAAGCATTTCACCCAATGTCAAGCTGATAAAGGCAGACCAAAGTATTCAGCAGAGGGAGAGGTGGAAGGCAGAATGTCTCATTTCCTCACCCTTTTCTTTTCCGACTGACAACAGAGCTGCGTCCGTCAGGGCAGACACCAACAAGGAGAACATCCCGTTGAGAGGTGGAAGCAGTGGAAGCAGTGGAAGCAGTGGAAGCAGTGGAAGCAGTGGAAGCAGCTCAGGCAGCGTGGGGGAGGACACGGGCAGCAGCAGTGTGGACTCACAGGGAGGCCAGAGTGGTCACACTGAGCAAACCTTCAAACCCAGGAAGTCCAAAAACAGCCCTATGCTGGTGCAGCTCGCCGACAACCAGGACGCGCATGCAGTGAGTCATCGCACCTTTTCTCTTCATCTCCTTATATTTTTGTGCTTTGTCACCATCTTGACAGTTTCACTCCTGCTGTTCTCTGTCATTGTGTGTCTCTGTTATTCTGCTCTCCTCCTGTTTATTTTTTTTTTGTTTGTTTGTTTTTTTTTTCATTTGTCTTTTCGCCGACTGTCACAGGTCCATCTTAGGTACAGGTCAACAGATAACTTTCAGAAACCTTCTCTTTCAGTTATTTGTTGCAAAATGTTGAATATTTTAGATTGAAGTCAATAGTAAAACTGCTGCCAATTTTACATACTGGAAAATAACAATTTCCAGGGCTGTCATTGGAAACAGCATCACCACATTCACAGAGCTTCTCCTCTAATGCACCTGTGATGCAGATAGATTGGTAACGCTCTCCGCTCAACCCCCCGTCGTCCTCGTTTCTGGCTCACTGCAAATAATAGTCTGTTGCAGTTAACAAGAATCACTAAATGGAAGCAAGTTGGAAGATGACAGGAAGCTGTGCAGCTGCCTAATGGCTCCCTGCTTCTCTCATTGTACAGTGGGTTGTAATATGCAGCATGCCACACTAATTGTTAACCACTTTTTCCAGAAGCAGTGCAGATGTGAGTGCGCAAGAAGCTGTAGCTGTTATCCAGAAGATCATCCATCAGAGAGCAACCAGTCATTTCAGCTGTGGGAGAGCACAATGTTCCAAGCACTGATTTTATTGAATGATGAGCATTTGTACCCTTTCAGGGGAAGATGAATCAGATACAGTAAAGTAGGCTACTTCTTTACTGTAGAATGTTACTTTAAAGGTTTATTTTATTTGTTACCTGAATCCTTAGAGGTTGTAGAGATTTTGCGATGCTGTCTCCAGTAGGGATTTTACACAATCTTACAAATCAATGAGCAGGTCTGCTTCATGGCAATATTGGATTTACCAGATTTGTAGATCAGTGTGATGAGGTGCTTTTATTTTGAAGGTATTGTGTTCACTGGATAGACCAAAATGGTCTCATTGAAAAGCAATGAAAGATGGCATCAGCTGCTTGGATTTGTATTCCATATTTCATATAAGCAAAGTTCTCGTATGGCTCTTTAGAAAACATTGAACATTTAGAAGTTTAGCATCTTTTGTTAAATTAATAAAAAGTGTTTTATAGGAAGACATTTTTTTTCCTAAAGGTAAGGTTTTGATTTAAGGAATTGTTTTGGTACTGGAACTGAAATTCTGTACTGGTACTTAATTATATGTTTACATACATAGATAATATCTTTAGGTTTGGGACTGTTGTTCAGACAAATCAAGCAGTCTGAAGATGTCCCTTTGGGCTCCTTCAAACTGATCAACCCTAAACATTTTTCAAGATTGTGTCCATATTGCATTTCCCAGTCTACAAGTTCAGCCAAATAATAAAATATTTGGTTTGCCATCTTCAATCTGCGAAGCACATTGCATTGAGTCATGCCCAAAAGTGCTGTGGTACAGTGACAGCTGTATATGAGGAGTGTGTGAAAGGCGTCAAAGTCACAACGAGGACATGGTGTGAAGCATGTAGTTGTAGTAACATGATCCAGTCTCTGCAGACTCTCTTCCACTATAGCTGCATGTAAGCAAGATATATTATTATTCACACTTGGTTCTTAAATGATGTGTGATAACGTAGTGCCGCATTGTGTGCTGTCCAACCGACCAACTGATGGAAATAGATTTGTTCAGTTTACACTCTGACACTCAGGGAACTCAATCTTAGTCTGCCACGCTGTTTTTCTTCTTTTGTCCCCATGCCAACCCCTTATGTAACTGTACAGATGACACATGACGCCTTGACATACATACAGCATACTGTCTGTGATAGCTGGCTCAGTGTTGCTGATTGGCTAGGCCACTGTTGTGCTGAGTGGCTGATAGCAGAGGTTTGATTTTAGCAAAGGTCTGTGTCTGTGCTGGTGTGAAGAGCCGTCTCTGTGAATGTGAGCTTGTTATGCTGAGGGCCACTGAGGATGAAAGGAGCTCTGAAAGCCTCTGGAGAGTTGTTCTTGGTGCTGTTCATTGTAAACCAGTGTGAAAATTATGTGAAATAGTTAATAATCTATGTCAAAGATGCTATTTGCGAAGCTAATATAGTTAACACAGTTAATGGTTAAATTGCACCATTGCACACTCATCTGCAGCCTCTGGATGTCTTTGGCTTGATGTTTTTAGCCATGCTTGCAGCGATCGTTCAGTCAACCCACCACTTAAGTCCTGTCTGAAAAATACTGTTGGATGGAGAGCCATAAAATCTGGTACAGAAATTCACGTTCACAGAAAATGAACTATGATAACTTTGATGATGTCCTGACTTTTCATCAAGCAGCATCTTCGAGCCTCAGCTTGTCTTTGTGTTTAGTACAAATTAGGAAGTGTTAGCATGGTAACACACTAAACAAAGACTAACTAAGCTGTATGCTCTTGGTGACACTGACTCCTGTTTTCTTTCTTATTTCATTTATTTAGGTATTTAGCAGCATATCTTGTGTTTTATATATATATATATATATATATATATATATATATATATTCAGGTCCAAAAAGATTCAAGAGCATTCACAGTGTTCCCCTTTAGTATGCTAATACAGCATAGCTTGTCCCATTTTGGTTTGGAACATGTGACAGAATGTACCCTTTTTTCCAGGTGAAGGAATGTGTTGCTGAGAGATCCGGAGAAAACCACATGGATACATTTCAGAAAGGGTAAGCTCTTCAAAATCTTAACTTGATCCCTTAGAAGAACTTTCAAAAATGTGATTACACATGGCGAATCACTTTTTCTCACCACTTTGACCATTTCCTATAAACACACAAGTTGTGGCACTTGTTGGCAACTGTTTGTTTTGCAGTGATAAGCTGCTGGTTGCTTTCTCTACGTTGTTATCTGAAGAGATCTGTATGGCATACTGAGATGTTTATAACATACACTAAAGATGATAAAGAAAGGCAGCAGAGTTATATAGTATATGAATGCGTATAAGCTGTGCAGGGTTTCCTGAGGTTTCTTTAAGATAACCCTGTGACTTGTGTTTTGTTTGACAGAAGCTGGTGTAAATCAGTTAAAGCTTATTTATTGAAGTGGTACAACTGTCTGATTTTTCAGGAATGACATTTCAAGAAAAGATGGCCTTCCTTCTCCTCCACAGGTATGTTAAAAGAATCACAAGTTAATAGTTCCTTTCCCATCAGTCTCTCTGTGTCTGTTAGGCTTCATTTCTTGTTATAATTCCCCTCTTCCCTGTTCTTATAAAATTGATCATTCATTACTAATCTGTAATGAATGTGTCACCAGAGAGAAACACAATCTCAGAGTGTAGGAGGATGGATGTGAAAGAAAAGGAAGGGCTAAGTATTGAACCTCTTTTGACTGAAATGTGTCAAAAACTGCCAAGTACACAATTCATTGAATGCTTGCTCAGATTTTTAGCTTTTCTTTACTTATTCTTTAATCAGACAGCTCCTGTCAGACAGTCCACATTTAATATGCGAGAAATTTGACCTCTGTAGTTTATGTTCCTTCAAATAAAGTATAGTGAGTCCCAGTAAGAGAAGTAGGCAAGCAAGCCAAGTGTATTTGTGTAGACACAAAAACACAAGGCAGCATAAAAAGACAAATTCAAAAATATTGAAAAAAATGAAAAATAAAATTGGAATGAACCAGAATATACAGAAGAGAGATATGAATAAAAAACAAATTTAACTTAATAAAAGACAGTAGCAGAAAGAGAGGGCAGGCACTTGGAAGAGCTCTAACCAGTGGATTGTTTTGACCAGTGTGTTTGCTTGTCAGGGTTTTGTGACACCACCACATTACTGCTTTTGCTGAACAGAAACTCATTTGCAGTTCCACAGAAACATAACATTTCACTTTGACAAAGGGAGATTTTAGCATTCTTGAGAAAAGGGATCTTCCCCTCCTTTTCCGACACAAACAAACAGTTGTCCATCAGTCAGCAAAACCCTGCACTTTTGATTTGGAGGAAGTGTTGATGTGGGTGTGAGCAGAAGTCACCTTCTCCACCTGCTGGTCTCCACTTTTAATCTGGACCAGCTCCACTGAACAGAATCATGCAGCACTGAACCAATATGGTCCAGATGGATTTTAGTAGCAGCTCAGGCTGCAGCTCTGCCACCAGCACACTGTGCCACTGAGCAGCCATCTGGAGCCAGCGTGGCGCCGCTCTGAGTGGAGGCTGGTGCAGCAGGCTCTCAGCTGGTCATTAATGCCCGGGGTACAACATGAGCATCACACAGACATGATTGTTACCATCAGGCCTTCTTTGTCTTCCTCTGAGCAGCAGTTAGTTAGATGAATTAATAAACTGATCTGTCTGTATGGTGACCTCATCCCCTGCAGCTGATGTTTCAAATATTGACACAAACAGTGAGTGTGGCACAGTATTTTGGTGGTCTGGCAGAAATTGTAAGGCCTGTATTTACTGCTTAACCAATCAGCAGAACAACAGGAAACTATAACTGATGAATCATCTATCAATTGTATTTATTGTCTCCATTTTTTGCTGCTTTTCTCTCTTTTATAGTTTCTCGCGTTTGGTGAACTAAACAATTAATCAGTTATTTGCAAAAAAAATTCATCAGCAGAGATAATGATTTTTCTTCAAACCTTTAATGTTAGTGTGTTGATGTGTTGGTGGAGTGTGGATCTTTAATGTCAGTTTGTGTGTTGTTGTAGCTTGAGAGCCTGTAAACTGATAACATACACAGCTGCTCCCTCAGAGCGTGTTGTTCCTACAACACAAGAAAACTGATAGTGAGCTGCAGTGTTTTAAACCAGCTGTGCAGGTTAAGTTGACTGCATCACTGACATGTCACTTGCAGTGGAATTGTTTGCAGCACATCGAGTCTTTAGACGATAAGCGGCTCTTCATGTCGCTTGGACCCAGACTGAGCACCAGGAAAAAGTCTGTGTTTGTGTTGTACTGCATTTGTCTCCATCTTCTGCCGAAACCAGCAGTGCATTGACACGGCTTCTCTGGGTTGTGTGCATGCACATGTGCTTTATGTGTGTGTGTGTGTCATTAATGTGTGGAGAGCTCTACCACACATTAATGGTGTGAGAGAGCAAAAGGAAAACAAAGCTATCAGACAGGAAGCTTATGTCAGGACAAATCCTCCACATTGTGTGTGTGTCTCCAAGGTTTTGTGCTTGTCTGTGTGCCTTCTCAGCAAAATGCCCCTTAAATTCCGCCATGTGTTTGTTTGTACACTGTTAATGTAAGCCCCTCAAACACAGCTTAATTATTGTCTAAAGCATTCCCACATCGCACGCACACACACAAACACACACACACACACACACACACACACACACACACACACACACACAGTAGCTCTATCTCACCCGTCCTTTGCACCAGCTGGACCTCTCACGATGATGTAATCGTGGCTCAAGTGTGTGGACCTACATTTGAACACAGCAGGACCACGGTGAGCTGTAACATCTGTGCTGCTGTTAATCCGCTGTGATTCTATTCAGAGCATCTTGAACCGGTGTCACATTGTCCTCTCTACACTGACGCCTGACAGCAGCCTTTCATTACGTTTGTGCCTGTGAAGTAAAAGTCAGGATGTAGCTGAGAGGTCTTTTATCAAATCGCCTCTAATGATTCATTTGCATACAAAAGAATTTGACAACAAAAGAGCAGCTTGATGAGGAAACTTTTTTGTCCCTTAAGGGTCTATTACCTGGACTTGATGTTGTTCAGTTGATCTTCCTTCAGCATCTCTTACCTCTGAGACTCATAAACTTACATAACATTTACCCAGTAGAGTCTTGTGTTTCAAAGCCTAATGAGCCCGTACTTTAATTGCATGATTACCATCACTCAAAAAAAAACAGAGAGCGAGTATAAAACAAGTCAAGAAGAAGCCCCTAATGAACAAACAACGACCAAGTTTTTCTTGAATCAAAATCTTTATGGTCAAAATAATTTAATTGAGAAGAGACTATTTTTATGTTAATGATTTTGATATCGGTGAATCTACAAACTTAACGCTTTCAGAATGAATTATTTTTGATTCACTCTGCCTAAGTTCCTAATTGGCACAAAACTAATGACATTATTACTGTTTCCTTTGGTAATTATTTATTATTTACTTATTTACACACTGGATCTAGAGGCTGATACAAATTAACATGTCATTCCCATAAATATTGTTCATGGATTGTGTGTGTGTGGATCTGTGTGAAGGGGCATTCGATATTTGATTGAGTGAGCTGGAGCATTATGTACTTGTTCACAGAGGGGCGAGGGGGGTTTCTTGATTCGAAAACAGTGACGGTAAATGCTACTTAGGGGAAATTTCTGCTATTAGTAGCTCACAGTCCGCATGTTCTCACTGGGCACTAATGCCACTTTGTAGCCTCCGTGATTGAGATCACATCAGAGTTATTTCCCATGTAACAGCTGAGGAGGCTTGATAACTCCCTGTTTTTTGGCCTCCGATTCATTCATTCATCCAGAACACAAACACCTTAGACTAATTCACATAAACCTGCCAACAACAACAGCTAAGTATCATTAATAAAAACACAAATCAAGGGCTGCTGTAACCAGATTCAACTGCACGCCTTCCTGTTAGCCATCTGTGGCATTTATGAGGTCTAGTAGCAGTGTGTCTTGATCTCTTTTTTCCTAAAAATAGCCTGGTCCCACGCCCAGACAGAGGAAATGGGACCCCATGGGCTTAGTGCTAAGTGATCCATGGACACGTTCTAAATACATGATCAGAGGAGTATGTTGGTTCTCCAAATTATTTACATTATAGTAGAAGTTGATTACACAGCTTTGATTGTGGATAAGAAAAGTGGGGTGATAAAAAAAAGTTTGAGATATAAGGAGAGAGAGAGGAGAAGCTGGTGAATGATGGGTAAAAATGGAAGAAGTAATGAGGTGCTGGAGGAGGTTTGCTTGTAGTATTTCTGCCTGAGCTGAGTGTCTGCAGAGAGAGACAGATAGGGAGAGGAAAAAAATCACCCTGTCAGCCTACGTGTGCTGGCTCACAATCTGGCAGCTTTTTTTTTTTTGTCCTCACCTCCCTCCCTCTCTCTCTAACAGCCCACCACCCCTCCCTTCTGCTCTTTCTGCTGTGGAACAAACAAGTCCAGAGCGGCGCTCGGGTGGGGAATATATGCATGTCAGGCAGGAGAGAAAGCAACAAGGGCTACTGTCGGGAGAAGAGAAAGAAAATAAGAGAGGGAGGGAGAGAAGGAGGGGTGAGGGATTCCAGTGGGTGAAAGAAAAGGTGGAGCCAATCCACTCCTGCGCTCTCATACACAGCTAAAGACAGATGGGCGGATGTTTTTGCCAGCTGGGGCAACCAATCGCGAGCAGGGACCAGCCCCCTCTGTTAGGGCAGGGCCAGTCTGAGGGAGTGTGTGGCTCAACTTAAAGAGTGTGTTCACAGGCTGGTCATCGTTGTTGAGGGCTCTCTTCTTTTCTCTCATGGTTGTGCAGACGTTGAGGATGAAGATCCAGGAGTCGCCCATCACTTGTGACATGGGGAGGGTCAGCGGCGGAGAGGTGCGGGGCTCAGACCCGGACTGTGAGAAGACCAGCTGCGAGGATGTTCCCCGGCTGGACCTGACAGCACTGACTGAGGACAACAACTGGGGAGGTGAGGCTGGAGGCCATCTTAATGTTGTTTTACTGCTTAGAGTTGTCTCTTACACGCAGTACTTCATTTCTAAATAGGTCTTATACCTATCTAGAACACACACCTTTTTATACAAAGGCACACATGCTCAGACAACCCACTCACTGTCCTCCACCCAGCTTTGCACATGGGTGTTTGGGTAGCAGCTGCACACCTTCTGCTGTCTCTCTTCCTCCTCCTCCTCCTCCTCCTCCTGATGTAGCTCCTTCTGTCTCCTGCAGGATTTAATAGTAAAAGATCCTCTTAAGTTCTCTAGCCACCTATATCTGGTGGAGAAACACTCAATGGAGACATGCTTGTTTGCTCGGTTGGCAAGATAAGGCAGCACTGCAGACGGTTTGTTTTGTTGCAGACCACATGGGAACCTTGAGTCTTTTATTCATCTCACAAGAGAAAATATGAAGGTGCAGCTACGTTTAGAACTCCTCCTGCGGTAACCAGTGTTTTTTTTTTTTTTTAACCAGCATGTATCGCTTACTTAACGATTTATGTGATTGAATTGTTTCCAGACTGAGCTGCTGCAGAAATTCCCAGTCAAAATCAATCATTAAAGCGGAGGTCGAGTGGTGATAACAGTGTACCAGTCAACCAGCTGTAGAAACTTGGCTTGCATTTGGAGAGGTCACTGGGCCTGGTTGAAAATTTCAGCCTTGTGCTCCATCTAAAAAGTGGGGTGAGATATTCAGAGCAGCTCGCGTTTGCTCTGTCACTCCAGGAATAGTGATGGTGATATCTGTGCATGTGCATTCAATAGCGGCTTTGCACAAGATCAAATTTAAATGCAACTAATGAAGTATGTCCATTTAATTTATTGATGCTGGCTTATCAAGTGTCATTACTAATGCAGAGTTTGCAGAAATAGCCACGAGCAATGCATTATTCATACATCTGTTCCAACTCTGTCTCTGTCATAGTTTGCTATCGATGTGTTTGTTTATGCAGTGCTGGCATCTGTGCAGAAAGGAAACCATGCACAATCGCCGTGCACCGAGACTGTGATTGTTTTGTTAGGATGTTGCGACACAGTGGAGTTGGGTGGAGAATTTTGTACTGAGCAGTGAGATGCATTTTGCTGAACTGTACTGGAATGATAACCAACAGGTTCATTGTTACAGTAAAGGAGAGTTTTGGGGCATGTTGCAGCACGTGTTGACATCTTTGGCCTACAAACATTTGTCTTCACTCCCACCACCATTACTGTTTCCTGTTTGATCTGGCAGTCAGGGTAAAACTGTTCCACGCAATAAATCTCGCAACTTCAACCAGCCTCATATTTAGAGCATTCACAGGCAATTACATGTTTTGTGGAGCTCTCTAGTGGCCAAATATGACACATGAAAAACAGTCAGTGAGAGGTTGTTGTTGCTGTGCAACATTTGCTTTATACAAGAGGTCTTGCCTCTCAACTAACAAACTGTTCCTTTAGTCTGCAGAAAGGTGTGGTGTGGTGTGTTTTATCTCCGTCAGTACGTGGTGTCTCTCATTGTGTTTGCTTGTAATTCAAATGTAATTTGCAGTGAGGGAGTACATGGAGGAGATAAGATGTTTGTTCAGGGAATCTATAATCCAGGTGCCAGGTTTCACACTGATATCAAGACCTTTTATATGAGATCACTTGCTTCTTGTTAATTTTTTTTCTTGACTTTTCGGCTGTTCTTCAACCTCCTCTCTGTACATTCTGTCCTGAATACATAACTGAGTTCATGGCAGAGAGGGCACCACAGGGAGCCTGCATCATTGGCTGTGACAGGCCATTCAGACACACACTATCTCCTCTGGGTGCCTTTCAAGCATGAGGAAGAGCAGGGCTTGCCATCGCACGAACTGCATTTGTGGAAATGTGTCGTGCAAAGTTGAACTTTTGAGGTTTCCTTTTTCTGTGAAGTTGGCACGTTTATTCTTCAGTGAGGAGAGCCAAAGACGGATTTATGTTCTGGCAAAATGAGCCAAGCTCAATCAGCAGTTAATAAAGCAGTACAGTGGTTGTGAGTACGGTTAGGGGATGTGTGCATACTGTACAGAACGTGTTAGACTCTACAAATGGGTATGCGGGTGTATGAGGGCATTAGGCAGCAGCGTGAGACCTTTGTCCCAGTACAATTTGTGCCAACGCCTGTCATGGTGACCTGATATTTGTTGCTACTGCTGCTGTCCTTGCCTGCCTGCCAGCGATGTTGGAAAGACATTAAGAGCAGGAAGAGACACAGATCTGATGCTCATACCTCTGAGGAGTTAATTAGGGAGATGACAAACTATATTTATTGCTCTAAGAGGGATGCATCCTTGTCCCTTGTTTTACTTCTTCTTTTTCATCATTTCATCTTGTTCTTCTCCTTCTCTTCTCCCCTTTCTCTTCTTCTGTTCCTCCAGATTCTCCGTTCTTTAGCACCCCTTTCCTTGATTTCAAAAGCATTTTCCATTCAAGTTGTGATGGTAAGTGTTATGTTCTATCACTGTCGGTGCTGACTTGCTACGCTGCAAATAACATGTCAGAGGGAAAGAGAGAGAGAAAGAAAAGGCTGTCTGAATGACCTTTTCCTCTGCATGGCAACATGCTTGAACGATCTGGAACATTGTGGCTGAGCGTCTCGCACACACAACAACCTTTAGTGAAAAGGCAAACTGGCATGTTTTTTGTTTCATTAGTCTACTTAATCCTGAACCATCAGCGAGCAGTTGATTTAAAGGATTAATTTCAAATGCCATGGAGCCTTACTGGCCGGCTACACTGCGCTGCACTCTGAGCTAGATAATAGACCTCAAAGGAAGACATTTGGTGTGATTGAGAGTTTCACCTGCCGTTGTGAGCGAGCTGTAACATGCCAGGGAGTTACTACTTGATAAACTGCACGTACCTAGAAGCACAAGAGGACCCCCGGGACTCTGAAGCTGGAATTTGAGCTAAGCCGCTTCTCGTACGCCCCAAGTCACCCCAGCTAAGAAAAATATGCATGTGCAGTTTTAGAGTGGGTGTGCATATTTTCACGGGTGCTTTCTGACACCATGAATGTTTACACTGACAGTTGGTTTCCTTCAGAGCTTGTTTTCACTCCCTCCATCTCTTCTCCCTGTATAGCTACTCCTCTGTATATTTCTAGAGTCCACTGACTCCTGATGTTACAGGTCTCTCCCTTTCCATGAAATGTACATTATTTCTCCTGCTGAGTTTCACGTACTCGCAGATTCTATAGTTTTCCCTCTCTGTTAAAACAGTGAACTCGTGATATTTCTCTGGCTATTCTTTCTCTCATGCACACGTGCTGGAACAGACACATCAGCATGGTTTATCCCTCCCCATGCAGAGTGGAAACTAAAACACAAACTCATCACTGTACCTCTCAACAGGGGTCGCGCTCTGACATTATCCCACAGAGAGACAAGCTTTATTAATAGCCCAGGGATTGTCAGGGGTATCTGCATGACTATTTTCATCAGACATAATTACTGCCAGAGTAGAGACTGTAACCAGGGGATGAACAGAGAGAGGAAGGGTGGGTGTGCCTTACCCACATTTTCAGGACAACATCTGTGACTGTCGAGCCCCAGAGGAAGGTTTTTTTTGTTGTTTTTTTTCCAACACAGTGGTTTTAGAGAGAGCCGCCTCATCATGTCCAGCGATTTTTACAACACCAGAGAGAAAGCAAGATGTCCATATGATGAGAACTGATGCTGAGAGCAAGCATACTGTTCGACCCATCTTTTATGTTGCTCGCTCTTAGACTTTACAAACCCCCCCCAAAATAGAGTAAAACAGGAAAGTATTCGGTCAGTTTTGGAATTGGTTCCAAGTTAGTAAAATACCCCCCATTTGTTAATTAACAGATTTGTCTTTTTATATTAGCATAGAGCAATCTAAATCTAATTAATCAATTTGATGATTGGCAGGAAATTAACACAAGATTAGACACAAAAGATTATTTGAGAAAATAATCTGCAGATTAATACATATTAGAAAGAATGGACAGTTGCAGCTCTATTCCCCTTTTGTCCATTTATTTGACCAGTAATTTAACAGTTCTTAAATGTTAAGTTATTTGAAACTTTTTAATCCCGGATAGATTTGATAAAAGATTTCAAAGCGTTCTGATTCAAATGTGGATTTGATGCTGGATTTAAAGTTTATTCAGCTCTGCAGTAGATTGTGTTGTCTCCTTTTCCTCTGTAGCTACAGAGCTCTTGGGGAAAGTAGTGAATCTGCTGTCACATGGCTAAGGAGAGCTAACAAGATTCCCTGACTAACCTGTTCTCTGTTTGCACTGGTGTGTGCATTTTGTGCTTGACAGCAGAGTAAGTGTCACAAAGCGTGTGTGTTTGTGTGTTACTCAGAGCCAGTCCCAGCGTACTCATCTCTGCAGAGGGAGAGCATGGACCGCGAGGAAGCTCGACTGTCCCCTCACACCGGGGGTCGACTGATCCGCCAGCTGCTGGAGGAAGACAGCGACCCAATGCTGTCCCCTCGCTTCTACGCCTACGGACAGTCCCAGCAGTACCTGGACGACACTGAAGTGCCTCCCTCACCGCCAAACGCACACTCGTTTGTCAGGTAGACACTTGGCATGGTTTTGTACGTAGAGGCAGCTGGAAGGAGCTGTCAGTGATGTTAACAGCGTCATTTATCTCTCCAGTCGCAGGCGGAGTTCGTCTCTCGGCTCCTGTGACAATGAGAAAGAGGAGTTGACATCGGCTCAGCTCACAAAGAGGATTCATGTCCTGAAGAAAAAGATCCACAGGTTTGAGGAGAAGTTTGAAGAGGAGCGGAAATACAGGGTAAGTAGTGACAACCTGTCCATTTATCATCAGAATAATGTCCTGCCACATGAAATCTGACGCAAAAAATATTTTTCCAAACTATAAACAAGGTTATCCACTGCCTGTGGAGACCCTGATGACTCATCACAATGAATTTATGGTTATGTCCATGTGAGCAGGAATGATAAAAGCTGCTGTCTTATTTTAAGGAGAGCCTGTGTTCATCTGTTTCATTGCTTTTTTCCATCCAGCCTTCCCACAGTGATAAAGCTGCAAACCCAGAAGTGCTGAGATGGGTAAATGAACTGGGCAAGCTTCGTAAAGATCTTAAAGGTAAGGCATACAAATGGAAATCACTCATCTCTAATGAGATGATTCAAATTAAAAAAAACAATAAAGCTCAGATATTGTTTTCTTCCTTACCAGAACACAAGCTGCTGAAGTCTGAAGAGGACCTGCCTCCTCTGACCCGTCAGCGCAGCAACACACTGCCCAAAAGCTTCGGCTCTCAGCTGGAGAAGAAACCTCAGCAGGAGAAAGTGCCGAAGCCGCCGGTGGAGAGCACCCTGGAGAGCATTTTAAAGAAGCTGCAGGAGAAGAGGGAGGAGGTGAACCGCCCCGAGGACATCAAGGTACAACCATGTGATGAATAAATAAAACATCTGTAGCTAATGGATTTTACATGTAAGATAAACGGGTTTGAATTTATTATGGTGCTGGTGTGTGTGTGTGTGTAAAACCAAACACGAGGAATGACCCGTGTTGCAACAGAGAATGAACTCAGGTCATTTTGCACAATGTGTGGACTCACTTCCTGTCCCCTGCTGGCAGGATATGACACGGGAGCAGATCGGGGCAGAGAAAGTCGCCCTGCAGAAAGCTCTCCTCTACTACGAGAGCATACACGGCCGACCAGTAAGTCATCCTCCACCTCCACCTCACTCAGATACACACAGCACTCCCCATATGTCTGATCTTCTGCCAGCAGCGTCTCCCCAAACAGAGAAAATCTTGTTTACCGCTTAAATATGACTAAGAACAGAACCAAACCGACACACTGTTTGAATGCAATTGCGATAATTGTGTCGTCTAATCCCAGCTAGCGTTGTTGTATATCAGGAAATGCAGTTGACCTTTGTGTCACCTCCCTCCCTCCTCACACTGTGTGCCCCAGTGGTTTGTGTTTAATGACCTTCACGCTCTGAAGAACGGCTGCAGAGTTGCTGTTGGCTGATCTGGGTTAGCTGTCATTGTGTTTTATGTTAGTGCAGCAGCAGCGTGTTGACCTGCAGGGACACAGAGGACAACAGAAAGAAACTAATACTGAGCTAAGGATGTGTCTGTTTCTCTTTTTTGCTGCTTCAGGTCACCAAAAGTGAGAGGCAAATCATGAAACCCCTGTACGACAGATATCGCCTGGTCAAGCAGATTCTGTGCAGAGCCTCCACCATCCCTGTCATTGTAAGTATCAAATCTCAACACATCTTCTTTTCCTCCACAGCTGCCTGTTTGTCCGGCCACTGTTTGACGAGCGAGCGGCAAATCATCACCGCAGTGTCCATAAATCCGCAGACACTTAATCCCAGCTCATGTTGGCTTTTAGTGCCAACACGCGCTGGGGACTGGTGGCAGCCGAGCCACAGACGTGTTATCCTTCTCTCCAGGCTTTAAGCTCAGCTTTAGCTGCTCAGTGGATCCTCTGGTCGTAAAGTGGCTCATAGGTGGCAGACAGGAGAGTTCACAGCAAGTGACAGCATGAATAGATGAGTGCAGCGGAGGGTCAGAAACTATTTTTTTAGCCTATGAGGATTTTCCTAGTCTGAATTGAAGATAAGAAACAGAAAATCACAATCAGCATCATTAATGCTACTACATATATTCTTTTCATTGAATATATGTAAGTTCTCTGAAATATTTATTTCTGTGAGAGTGGTGTATACCCTTTCGTTCCCCTATTATTCATGTACTTAACTATTTAATAACCATTTTATTATGTAAGATATGATCTGCACAATGCACCAACAGTTATATAATACACTACCTCTAATCCCCATCATGCAAACTGGGACCACTGCCATAGATTATTCTGTACAATAGATGTTATGACACAGCAGTTTTATTATCCATGACAGGTAAAGTCAAATAATGTTGGAGTCCAGTGTTTTCCAGGCTTATTCTTATTCATACCAAAAATAAAATGTTCCTAAGCCCTTCTGATTACAGTCATAATCTTTAAAAGGTTACTCTTTATCTCTCACATACATTTTTTTTCCTATATTTTTTAAGGTTTGTTCCAGTTCTGTTTTGAACACTCTCTCTACAAAATAACCAAAACATGTGAGGCTTCAAGTGGTTGCCATCTTAATTTCAGTCCGTTTTCAAGCTGCTGACTAGGAAACTTTTCGGCATTATTGTCATTCAAATCTCCGGTGGAAAAAAAAAAAAAAAAGCTTGTGTTCCCCTCGACAAAAAGGAGAATAGAAAGTAAAGGAGTAAAACTCTGATAAAAGTTTAGAACTCAGTAAAAACTGGGAGGAAGTTTGGCATTTTCTAGTTGTCAACACCAGAGTGAGCGTCTCAGCGTGGTTAACTCCTCCTTCTTAACCGTCACCACAGGGCTCTCCCTCCAGCAAGCGCCGAGGTCCCCTCCTTCAGCCCATTATCGAGGGCGAAACCGCGCTCTTCTTCGATGATATCAAGGTGAAGAGCTGCTGCTGCTTCAGTAATCAGTCATCAGCTCCCCTTCCTCGCCCCGCCCTACTACCCTCCAACCCCACCTCCCCGTTATATACTACCATTCACCCCTCTAATGAGCCTGATTGCTGCCTGTTGATTGGGCAGTTGCCTGTTTCCTGCCACCAGTATCTGTAGACAAGCATCTAGAGAAATGTTGAATCAGTAGCTGCCCGGATGTGATGTTTGAATCATGGGATTTGGATGCAAAAATAGAAACAGTTAATGCTCTGTTATAAAGGATAATGAACTTGGGTCTTATTTTACCATTCCTATTATTATTATTACTAATAATAAAGAGCCTTCAGTTTATATTGCAGTGAGTACTTCTACAGCTGTAGGATGATATGTGGAAATATTTTGGGGTTAACTACTTTGAAAACATTAAAATTATTATTTAATTTAGCTCATAGGCTCCCTCCACATACACCCTCTACCAACCTGAACACCAGGTGTATTGACTGTGCATTAAAATGAAATTAACAGCTTTTGCCACACTGACAACCTAAACATATAAAAAATACTGAAATCATATCCACTTTTATATTACTTACATGGTTAAATAACCCAGTTTATTTAACCAGTCTAGAATTTAGTTAGTAATCCTGATATCAGTAACTACTTGATGGTCAAGGCTACAAAGATAAGACCCAAGTTGCAGTGAAGCAGAATGATCCTTTATGTGTGGTTCAATACCAGCAGTAATCAAATCACAGTAGAACTAAATCACTGCTCTCAGTGTGTTGAAGGTTGTTTGCAGCTGGTTCTGGACTGTCTCAAGCATAAAGCTGGTTCCCAGTGTGTGTTCTAGTCGACTGCGCTCTTTAAATCCACGTTTTCACACTAATGAGTACAGATGTGAATCACAAACAAGGAGCATTGAAGTGCATTTTGCTGCTGTACCGTGATGATTTATAACACTGATGACTAACACTGCATGACCCTCATGCACTGCAGTGTTTGAGCCTGGAGGCCCGGCCGACAGCCTCGGGTCTATCGCAGTAACACCACTCACTGCACGATGTGGTGCTTTCCGCCTCGGCCGCTGTTTGACCTCTTTGTGCTCCTGCAGGAGGAGGAGGACGGCTCTGAGGACGACGGAGACTCAAAGACTCAGTTCACCGTGACCGTCCGGCCCGACCTCAGCGTGCTCAGCTTCCTGGATCACATGGACGAGGAAGTGGACGGTTTCATTTCACCAGTGGATGAACTCTCACCGTCAAAAAACACGACAGATATGAGGCTGTCCAACCTTCACTCTGCCACCATGTAAGTTGCTGAAAAGGGAGAAAACTATCCAAGACTGCCTTTATGTAGTAGCAGCAAATACTTATATAATATATTTTGCTGAAAATCCTTACACTAAGTAGGATTATGACTTGTCATGGAGTATTTTGACTTTTCTGTATTTCCACTTTTACTCAAGCGACTGATTTGAGCAGTTCTTCCACCATAGTTTCAACACATTTAAATATTTAAATGCAAGATATTTCAATATTTCTACTCTTTCTCTCACAGACAGGAACTTGTGGAGCAGCTTCAAGAGACCAGAGAGGAGAAGAAGAGAATCCGCAAAAACCTGAAAGAGTTTGAGGACCAGTTCTTTAGACAAAATGGAAGGTAAAAGAAAATAAAAGTTTGTTCAGATTATATAACAGAGGCAGCATCATGCATAATGGGTTTTCCACAGCTGAACCTTCTCCGTTTCTTAATGTTTGTTGTCTTCCACTCACGTCTTGTTCCCATAGAAATGTGCAGAAGGAGGACCGCTCCCCGTTGGCAGTGGAGTACAACGAATACAAGCACATTAAAGCCAAACTGCGGCTGCTGGAAGTTCTCATCAGCAAAAGAGACTCAACTAAGTTCATCTGAGGAAAAACTAAAAGACTCTAAAAGGACCGTTGCTTAGTTTCTGGAGATACAGTCAAACACACCTCAAACTGATTTTCCTTCTTGTTGCTATCTGTGCTGCTCATGTTTCTGACTCGGGGAACAGCCTGTTAGTCCATTCTGTCGAGCTCTGACGTCCGCAGAGAGCTGCCGACCCATGACTGATTCAAAGCCGCACAAAGTCACCTGCTTCACCTGAGAAGTTCATCTACAAAACCTCACAACTTCACAACAGGACGGTTCTCCAGTAGTAAGCAGGACACACAAATAACCTGAATCACACTTGTATTGCTAATAATTTATTTCTATTCTTTTGAACCTTTTTATCAATACAGAAAAGTTATTTTTCTCACGCATTATTGTAGAAGTCTTAAAAAAAAACCTTGTAAGTAAAATAATAGATATGAAATTACAGCTATTTTTAAAGAAGGATTTTGCAATCAAGATTTCTGTGTATTTTTGTAAGGGAGATGTTACTATTTGTATAACTTCAATCAGCTGAACAGTATTTACTAAACCAATAGCTTTCTCTGTTTCAGTTCTGACCATCAAATAATGTCTGAAATAATCTTATGTTGCTTCTCTAGAAGTTCAATCGAGTATTTGCTCACTAAAAGAAGTGGTTTCGAATTTTAACAAAACCCAAAGACAGAGACTCAGAGTACAAACTATGAACCAAAATGGCTCAAATGTTCATTATATTCAACACAACAGCTTTTTTTGTGATCACTGGTACTTACCTAAGCATTTAACTGTATATTTTATGCATTTTACATGCTTTTTTTCCCCATTAACTTCATGTCAAATAAGCTATTTCTCGTCTTGAAATCACTGGTATGTTTGTGCTCACACTGATCAGAATTGACAAGGCCATGTGTTAGAGGAATGGAGGACAGAAATGGTCGCTGAACGCCCCAGTTTTCCCAGCGGTCTGTGTTTCCTTCTCGTCCTCTCCAGAGCTTGTTTTGTTCTTTTGTAAATATGGATCACTGTGTATGTTTACATTTCTGTGAGCGAGTACTTTTTTCCTTTCTTTCTCCAAAATGGATGATTATCAGTGTGAATTTCGTTTTTACTGAATGTAAACACTGGCGAGGCTTAATGAATTTTGAGTGTGTACATTTTAGTACATAAATTGTATTTGTATTTTGTATATATTATGAATGAAATCATATTTTTACTGAATTTGTGGGCTGTGCGTGGTTCCTTTGCGTGGCTGAGTGTTTGAATACTGCTTTACAACTGCAGATCATGTTCATCATTGATTAATCTGTCAATCATTTTCTTGATTAATTGTTTTATAGTTTAGTCTATAAAAAAAAAAAGAAAAAGGAAAAAAAAAGAAAACAGTGAGAAATGGCCTTCACAGTGTCCTGGAGTCCAAGGTGACATCTTAGCATCTTTTTTTGTCCAAAAAAAACAACTAAAAATATTCAGTTTGCAAAGACAGAAAAGAAGAAATCCTCATATTGGAGATTTGGGAACTAAAGTTTTGGGATTTTTTTTTTGGGGGGGGGGGGGTTCATAGTTGCTTGAAAAATAATTCAAATGATTAATCAATTATGAACATTGTGCAAAAAATCGTTTCAGTTTTAGAGACTGAGAATCAGTAAAAAGGGCAAAACCATGAGGGGAAATTAGTGTTGCATTTGTTCAGGGAAATTCAAGTTCCTAAAAATAATTATGAAAAGTCATTCATAAAAAGAGAAAACAGAAGTCATTAAAATAATGAGCTGAAAACCCAATGGTGACAGCAGAGTCCAAATTTGCATACAGGTTCTGGAGGAGGTCTTGCTATTAAAAGCATTTCTGAGCCCCGAGGAGCATCAGACTTGTTTGTCATCATATTGCACCAAGAGTTAACAAATCAGCAAAATGTTCGTGCAGAAAAAAGATGAAGCAATGATGATGTTATGCAATGCGTCTGCAGTCTGACCAACGTCCAAAAGTGTGGTTTTGCCAAAAAGTGTTTGCACCCTGCAGCTTCAGCAGGTTTTGTTGAACTACAAATAATTCCAGGTTGGGCAGTGGTATGTGCATATGCACATGCTGCATCCTTGGCACTGGTTTGCATTCTAGAAATCAGCTCCAAAGAAAGAATATGATTTAAAACAGACTCCAGTATCATCGCCAGACACATGTTGGCTTAAAAAATACAAATTCTCAGTCTCAATTATTAACAACTCCACCGCAACATCTACTAAAGAATTTCATGTGACACCATAAAAAACTGGACTTTGAGTGAACTTTGTTTTCCTCAACTGCTGACTTAATGGGCAAGAAGGAACAATATATAAAGCACTTTTCAACCTATTTTGCCCAATAACTCAATCATTAAACATGCAGGAAATGTTTTTACACTGTATTGTTTTATTTAAAAAGTTGGCTGGAACAGAGAGCTTTTTGTAGATTTCAGACAAATATGCAAAAGTGACATTTTTTTTTGTAGCACATTAAAAGGTGCAAAAAAGTCAAGGGCTGCACAAACAGTTGCATAGGATTAAACTCTGCAGGAGAAATCAGCTTTAATTAGACAAATACTGACTGAACATGTAGAACATGTGTGTACATGCAGTACAGAGCGAAGCAATACGATGAACTGTTCTAAGAAACTTCTCAGAAGAGTCCAGAGTTTAAGACCTTTAGAGGAAAAACCCAGAATCATCACTACATTACTGGGCTGTTTCAGGTTGTTATTGCTAAATGGATGTGTCAGTGTGACCCGTTAGTCAGGACACATCAAGTCATCTTACTGTCTAAAGTCACTTTACATTGCTGTCATGTATGAAATATATAAAAAAAAATATATATATATATATATATATATATGCAAGACCATTTCACACACTTGCACGACCTAATTAAACATCATTTTGTATTAGGAAGTTTAAATACAGCATCAGGGCGAGTTTTAGAACAACTGAGATGACAGATACAGTTTCTCTGCTCACTATATATCTAATATATTTAATAGCTTATCTGCCCACACTGTTAACTATGCACTTATTGTGTCGTCCTGCCACAAATGTCACAATTTAATTACCTGCAACTTTGATACAGCTAATTACAATTATTAATGTTAATGTTCATATATTTAGTTTTCAACGACGTTTGGGGAAATGCACTTATTTGCTGACTGGTGGAGAATTAGATATCACCACTGTGATAGCTTTGCCTAACTTTGTCATTTTACAGGAAGGATTTGTAACTGTAATAAGCAGTTGCCAGGCAACCAACAGCCACATCAAAAACTTGGTGTTACACAGTTTTGTGTCATCTGTCACTTTCTGTGACCTGAACACTATTAGATATCATATCATTAGGTCATTATCATTGATGCACATCTTTTTTATGTGTTAAGTGGAGCTTTTTATTTATTTTTTTTTAACCTATTTCACATAAGGTTGTAACTAATGAGTCTTTGTGCTAAGCTAAGCTAACCGACTGCTAGCTGTACCCTCATGCTGCGTTCAGGTTTTCTTGTATAAACTGCAGCTAAGTGAGAAAACCCGTTCCCATCAGCCTAAAATCCAACATTGCCGCTAATATAATCGATTTTGGGCTTTCTGGTGTGACTGTAAGATTAGCGCTGCGGCTTGGCACCATAAATCAGACAGTGCCTGACTGCAGCATCAGGAGAGCTGTAAGACTGGCATCAACCTTCACATCATCTAACTCTCCACCACAAGGCTAATAAGCATATTTCCCAAAATGTCAAGCTTTTCAATGACAATCAGATTATTGCTTTCACTCAACAACATGCACACAGACAACATCCACTGAAAATAAACTTTAAAAAGTCAGCGTTTCTCATGTCCATATAGTAGGTTTTGTTGTAGAAGGCAACACTGTTGAATGCAGGTTCAAGACAAAGTCAGCTGCTCTGTGATCGCAGCTAAAAAGTAAGAAGGGATTGCAAATAATATTCACCATGTTTCATCCTGCACCCCCCCTGCCTGCCAGGCTCTCTTCATTTGTCCCTTTTTTTTTTTTTTTTTTTAAATCAGGCAGAGAGGACATGCTGGTGTCCAGATTTAAAAGGATCAGCTTATTGAACACTCCTCCCAAAGTCCGGACTAAATATTATACTGAAAGTGCTATTTACACACATATATACAGATATTTATTTGTGTCCAAAAATAACCACTCTATTCAATAAATTAAAGAAACAAAAAGCAGATATACTTATCGTCGCAAGGTAATAACATAATTCTTTAAAGCTGAAAAATAGAATTTAATGCGAAGAATATAAAATACACAGCTTTGAAAAAAAATAATAATAATACAAATTAAACTTTGCAAACAGTCAGAGCTTCTCAACCTTCTCTGGCCTTTAGGTCGTCACATTTTTATGGTCCACGGCTGTTGTATGAGTTTCAATATGGCATACATAAGTGTCCTCCAAACAGTCCTGAAAGGTTGAGCAAAAAAAAAAAAAAAAACAAACAAAAAAAAAACAATTATTTGCATTTACATACAGTAGATAGACCTTTCAGATTTGAGATGCTTAACAATCTTGTAAGCACATGTAAGTGTAAGCGACTCTTCTGTGTCCCAGAGTCCCCCCTTACACTGCTTTGACAGCGACATGTGTGACGTGTATTGCTGTTAAAGTGCGTTAAAACTGCTGCAGATCTCCTCCCCTCCTCAGACCAGGCTGAAGCCCTCGTACTGCTCCACGGCCTGAGTGAGGCGGCGGCGCAGGATCTCTTTGGTCTGGTAGCGGGGCATGTCCAGCAGGTTGTAGCAGGTGTGGGCCACCGGCAGGTAGTGCTCCTCGGCTGTGGTGGACTGGATGATGATGCGCAGGCTCTCCATGCCGTGGATGGGGATGCGGTCGCTGCCGGTCAGGAACACTGCAGACCGCAAACACAGAGGATGGAGTTAAGGTCAACTCCTGAAGCACAGTGAAAATGTTTCTACACTCCACTGAGCTCTTGTAGCCAAAACACTCATTTCTGCACAAAATGACTAGATACAACCTGAACATGAGACCTGATCAACATTTATAAATTCTGATCACAATGTTTATTGCAAAACTTAAGGCGTGCACAAACGTTTAAACAACTCTGTGGAGTTTGTCCTAATAACAGCAGATCTCATTTAAACGATCTGGTTCCTCCCTTCCTTCATGGAAACTATGAAGTGAAAATGTAGGAATGCTGCTGGTTCAGAGGGACTGGTTTAGTAAATCTTTCCTGGATCACCCTTCCTTTCCTCCTGCAGCAGCTGTCCTGTCTTCTTCACTCAGATCTGACACATTTACTGCATGTTGTCACATGAATTATGCTTTTTAACAATTTTCACCCTGACTAACTCCACAGTTGCAGCGATGAATTGAACAAAGCTCCTGAAACATGTTTTATTATTGTCAACACGTTCCGGTTTTAGTCAAGGCAGGACGTGTGCACATTTAATGCTGCCTTTAAAGAAAAGTCTCGTGCAAGAAAAACCTGCACATTATTACAGTATTTATAAGAGGTCTGGGGCAGAGAGCATGAAAATTAAACTGTCGTGCAGATCGAGCAGCAAGGCAGTTAAATGCTTACATAAGAACTGCTTCTTCTTTTCCAGAGGGAACTCGTGGAAAACCTCCCAGAACAATCTGACTGTTGGATGCGTGGCAGTATATTCTCCTTTGTAAACAGCATTCTGCAAACAAAAAAACAAACAAAAAAAAAAAAACACAGAGATGTGGTGGTTAAAAGATTTTCCCTGTTTTATGACCAGTAAACCATTTCAATTCACACATTAATCACTTTTTGCAGTGCGTTTTCTCCACCCACTGCATAAAGAATTCGGACATATTTGTCATGTTTGCCTTTCTGTGACATCTTACACAACAATTCATCTTCGCTTTTTCCACTGATGTCGCAATCTGCACAACAGAGAACTCTGGACACAAGAGCTAATATCACCAGTGAAATATGTGAGAACAGGCGCCAACAACTCTGTTCAGATCCTAAGCTACAAAATAAGCAAACTGTCAGTATGATCCACATTAACTGTGGTTCTGAACTATTCATTATGCTGGATGTATCATTTTAAGCTGCCTCTTCAACATCAACAGGTATAAATTAGGAGATGCTTTTTTGTTGTTATGGTCAGAGTCTGTTATCTTTTTTCATTATATTTTCTGGCTTTTTATGCCTTTATTTATAGGTACAGTGAGAGAGAGACAGGAAAGTTGGGGAGAGAGAGAGGGGATGACATGCAGCAAAGAACCGCAGGTCAGATTCGAACTAGGTTAGGTTGGGTTAGGACTAAGCCCTAATGGTACGCACTCTACCAGGTGAGCCACCCCCAGAGTGTGTTTTCTTCATCTGACTCTTCCTCTGTCACCAAAATGAGATCAACAGTTTCAGTTTTTTAAAAGATATCTTGACAACTTATGGATTTCTGGATTTGGTTTGCTGTGATGTTTGGTTCACGCGTTCACTTTTCATCTGGTGTCACCATCACAAATGAATTTTAGTTTGTCCAGTGCTTTGGTTTCTCCCCAAATACATGCGAAGATAATGACATTCCCATCAGCCTCACAAACATTCTGACCGCTAACATCAGCATTTAGCTCAAAGCACCACTGTGTGAGTCGTGTGTTAAGTCATGTTCGTCACTGTGTTGTAATGTTATGTATTCCCTTTTTTGTCCGTTGTACTGTGACTAACTTTCCAGATGGTGGTGAGGTAAAAGTCAAATTTCCAGCTGTGTCCAATGAAACGTGATCATCATCACCTCCACAACTATCACTTTGCAGACGCTTGCGTCACTGGGAAATGAGGATTTATACTCACAGTCGTTTCGGGCCAATTATGGGATTCACATGTGTTCACAAAATTTGAAAAAAAAACTGAAATGGAAATGATTAGTCTGTTGAGTGTGTCCAGAAAATCAGAGACACAACATGCACAGATTTTTAAACCTCATCCTGACCTTCTCCATCTCCTCCCAGTTGTAGTTGTTGTTGCCGACGACCATGGCCATCAGCTCAGACGGCTGGAACAGCGACAGGATCTCCCCTCCACACACCTTCAGGAAACCAGAGGAGAAGGCCGAGTACTGCTCGCTCACCGAGTCTGAGAACACGTAGCGCAGGTAGGCCTCCACAAACTCCTTCCTGAAACACACACACACACACACACACACACACACACACACACATAGAAAAGACAAGTTAAGTAAACATTCAGATCATTAATTTGTTCTGCGCACCAGCTGCATCCTTGCAAATCAGCTTATAAGGAAAGAATTTACTCAGACTTAAAGGTGTGATTGTAAACACTCCCTTCCTCCCTCATTGTGTCTGTGTGTGTGTGTGTGTGTGTGTGTGTGTGTGTGTGTGTATATGTGTCCTGACTAACTTGATTTCAGCTGTGGTTTAGAGCTATCAAATGTTTTTTTTTTAATTAACAACCTGTTCATTCAGCCTGATCTGGCTTTGTTTAGCTCTCAGTGAGGCCTCACTGCAGAGGTTGCGAGGTGGATTAAATTAGATCGATAATCTCTACAGCCCTGCTAGATCCACCTGTGGGCCCCTTATTACAGACACGTGCAGTGCAAGTAAACATTGTTTAAACCTACAGAGGCTTATTTAAAATTCCAATAAAGATCACAAAGTTTTGAAAGATAACTTTAATACCAAGCTGAACTACAGAGAAATATACATAAAATAATAACATCCATTATATTTACATTTGGCATTGAGGTGCTGTCATTGAAAAAGGCGTTTCAGTTTGAATATTTCACTTGGTATAAGCATGACATACAATATCTCTGTTCAGGTGTTGGAATAAGTAGATAAACAAAAGTTATGTAAAATGATTGTGTTGTGTGGAATAAATGTGCAGTGTAATGCCATTATGAATTTGGAGCAGTGAAAGATATGAATCTCTGACCTAATATGTATCAGTGCAACTTATTTTTTCCTAATTTTTCATTCATTTTAATTTCTTTGCATAAAATAAAGTGAATTTCCCTATAACTTTAGTGTAAAAGATTTCAAGCGTGAAGGTTGTGCAAAAACTCATGGAGTGTTCACCTTCTCACAGAGCTGTATTTGACAAATTTACTGGAAAAGTAGGGTAAAAAAAATCCTGTATTTTATCTAAATATTTCCTCTTATTATTATGACCATTATGACATCAGGTAAACTGTCTCAGATCAGGGTCAGTTTTTCAGGAGATCTGAGAGGAGCAGAAGAAATAAGTGCAGGGAAAAGACACAGCCAATAGAGACACACATGTACATGTACACACACGTACATCATATAAAACTAGACACTGATAAAAGTTTCAGTTCATCCAATCCAAATCCTTTCAGTTGAAGACGTGCTCTCTTGCAGAATTCAGATATACATGTTGTTGATTCATCATCTGTGTTTACTTTTAAGAAACATATTAAACAGATATTATTTGACCTCATAAGTATAATGTTGGACATTATTTTAAATAAATAATTGTTATTATATATATATATATAATATATACATATATATATATATATATATATATATATATATATATATATATAATGGTTTTTTCTTTTTTTTTCTTTCTTTTTTTTATTCATTTCTCTGCCCCTTGTTGTTTTCATTTGGTGTAACTGAGTTTTTAGGAGAGATGTTTTATAAGCGTTTAGCGTTTAACTCTCTACGTCTCCTACACAAGTTCTTGTTTACTTTGGATTCATGGACGTTGGGAAACGTGTGTATGGATATGTGAGTGTCTTTGTGAACTCACTTATTTTTATAATTACTGTATTTTATAATGTGCAAACAAATACATAAAAAAAAAAGAAAATTACAACAAACCCTGCAAATTCCACAAACTCCTGCAAAATAAAACTGTCTTTTGTGAACATATAACTTATGACATTTTATGACTGTTTTTTAGTTCCCACCACAACATCCTGTTTCAACAGAAAAAGCATCAAAATAAGGAAGCATGAGACTCTAAAAATATAGTTTCACAGAGTTTAAAGATGTAAACTGAGCTGCAGGGAACAGAAAACAGAATACTCGCTCTTCAGCCTTTGATGCCAGACCAACATAAATATAAGAGCTGGCCTTAACCACCCCATTAAGCTCACAAATGTAGCACACAGTACATAGTGCACAGTACACAGTACAGTATAGATCACACCCAAAGAGTTCACAAAGCCCTGCAAACACAAACACTCAGTCTGACACAGAAAACCAAGGAGGCAGGAACCTTCAATCTAAATTAACATCTTTCCATGTTATGATGTGATATGATGAGATTTCTCTATTATTTCTGTTATTACAGTTTTATATCTGAGTGCTGAGGGGATTTTGCAGGAACAACATGGGTCACTGCCGCTCTCACCATCTGTTCAGCACCAGCAGCCAGACATGTTGACACCGCCCACCCCACAACTCCTCCACATAACACTGTAATCAATGCCACTGGGACAAGGACCAGCTTAAAAAACAGGGTGGGCGAAGGTGGAGAAACACAGAGTGACGTTTCAAATACCAAAATCTTTTTAACACCAAACATGACCTTCAGCTGGAACAATGGGACACAAGCTGCAAGCTGCAAGACCACATGGTAATCTCAGTGTTGGGGGAAAAAAATTAAATAAAATAAGAGAAACCTCACAGTCATCTGTTTATCTTTCAGAGAGAACAGCGTGTAAAGCATTAAAAATATTCCTAAGGTGAGATCATTTCAAACGGGACATCAAGTGATGTCTCTGATCTCTGAAGGGAGAGTTGATTAATTTAGCCTACAAAAATCCAATCTGTTTAAATGTTGGCTTAAATCATGAGCTGTGTGTGTTTAATCTTTGGAGCTGCCTCACCTGTTGTTTTTGTCCACACTGATGCTCTCTCCTCCAGGGATCAGCTCCTTGACTTCTGTCATCCCGTAGTTTTCCCTGGTGATCTGAGATTTAAACAGTACAGAGTCTTAGCCCAAAGTTTTCTTGGCTTTGATTTTGGTGACATTATGTATTTTCTGTTCTCTGTGCCATAGACCTCTGCTGTGGTCCAAACTAATAACAACACATCAATGAGCCTCACTGTTGCACTGGCTGACATCCTTCTTCAGTACAATAAACATGGACATTGCAGTTTGTAGAGTAACCAGCTTTAATAGAACCGTTACCTAAGAAGCTGTCTAACGTTAGATCACATTCTGGGCACATGAACGCTCCTCTTACTACAACACCCTGCTGCTGCACACACTCAGCGATTGCCTTGTTCCTTTCAAGAATTCATACCATAAACATTTTTCTTATTTCATCATTAGAAACATCTTGTTTTTCAACATACACAGGATAAATTAATTAACAGAATATTAATGTTTGGCAAACAACTCTGTACCAAACCAATAGAAATGCATTCAGAAGCCTATTAGTGATGCATTTAACTAATTACTGTAGCTGCTTTTTTTTAAAATAGCAGGTTGGTATTATTATCAATTTTGTTGATTCTAGCCTTCTGTATTTCCACCAGATCAGCACCAAATGTCATGGTGATGCCCACCCCTGCCACACAACTCATCCTTGCTGCTGTAAATGCTCACAAGTCAACTACATTAATCCACAGCTGAAAACAGTCCTCAACAAATATGACTTTTTACTCCTGTTTGAGCAATATTTGCTAAAAACTACAGAGCTGAGCTGTCTTGGGAAATTATTTCACCTTTTTCAAAAAGGAAATCATACATTTGTGACCTGTTTTTAAATATCTACATCTTCAGAGAAGGGAAATCAGAAAGTATTAAGAGACTATCTACTATGTTGTTGGCTTTGCTCTTTTCATGGGATTTGTTGACAATATGAAAAATAAAGACCAACACCAGCCGCATACTTTAAGGTGGCAGAAGTCAGATGAGAAGTAATGCTCACAGCAAAGTTGAGAAGAAACGTCTCCTCCACATCCCCTCCCTCATAATCTAGAAGTTGTTGTAAACTCCTGCAAAGAATAAATGAAATGAATTAATGTTGAGAAAGACCAACCCAACACTGATAAATAACACATGACAGTGAAAGTCTCATTATACCGCCCTCATTTCAGTAACATCTGCTACTTTTTACTGTATTCCCCTGCCATCCCAGGTTTAAATCTGTCCTGTTTGACTTTGAAAAATGAAAACACCAAATCAGATTTGAAGTTTAGTGTTAACAGATTTGCTAATAATAGGAAATGACTCAGAGGGAGTGTTGAGTTACTTTTCCTGTACAGAACATGTTGTTGGATATTTACCACCAAAACACAGGAAACATGGAAAGAGGACAAACAGGCTGGCAAAGGAAATGCTAATTAGTCAAAGAGGATGAAGTATTATTGTCTTACAACTGGAGCCAGGTCTGGGCTGAGGTCATTTTGCAATATTTAAAAATACTGAGGAGACAACACAAAGGAAGTAAACCTCAGACAAGCTTGTGCATTTTACACAATTATTTAAACAATGTCTTATCTCGTTCTTGTCAGTGCGGGGTCGCCGGTGTGTTGACTTTAGTCTGTCGCACTAGAACTGCTCAAACCTTTGAGACAGTCAAAATAAGAGAATACCATATATAATGTTTTTCGAGATGTCCTTTGAGGTTGTGTTGTCTCTAATAGCAACACCATACTTGTAGCTTTCAGAGGACTAATGTAAAAATCAATAGACAACTGGAGACAATTAGGAACTGAGGAAGCGCTGACCCTTTCTCCTGCAAATTCAATAAAGAGACATTTCCCAGGGACAGGCAAATCCACTGCTACTTAAAGAAAAACACTGGTTATGTACATGAGTGACACGCTGTTGCACAATGGTGACAAACATGAAGAGACATTTTTTATGTGTTTGAGTTTCAACATGATCTTAAGACTGTTGCTTTACCATTTTACACTACTTAGTTACACTTGTTGCTTTGTCTTTAAAAAAGAACACAACTAATTTCATTACAAGTTTCCACTTTTGGACTGCTAGGGCCACTACATGAGGTGGACATGAGCAAAATAAAATGTTCACTGCAGGTGCAGCGTCTGACCTGGCCTCGGTGGGGGAGAGCTCCTTGAAGTCCTCCAGGTTTGGTGAAACATCAAGCAGCTTCTTATAGAGAGCCAGGGGGAAGTGGAGGTCCACCACTGTGGAGTTGTAGATGGCCAGACCGCAGATGATCCCGATCAGGTGAAACCAGTTCTGCTCTACAAAGCACTGGAGACAAAGAAAGGAAAACCATTATCAATACTACTACTGCCTTTCTTGTACAGTTGCAGAAGTACCCAGCTAACATCTAATGAAACAAGTGGTGCAGATGAACATAGCTGACGAAATCTCAAGCTTAAAATATTAGAGAACATGATATACCAGCAGGATGAATTCACCATTCATCATTTATTATTCAAAAATGAGAAAATATTTTATTTTTCATGCTTTTCGATTTCTAACCTATTAGAGCCTCATGATAATTATGACACTATTTTTAACTGAGCCTTTTCTTCAACAAAAGACTGGAGATGGGTAATGGGTTTTAATGAAACATTTAATCCAAAGTAAAAACTGTGTGGTGAAGAATGGCATTCAACATGCCCAGGTAAGAGCTGTTATGATTTCATTATAAGTACATTTACATGTATGCTTGTACATTTTAAATTTGAATGTCCAAGATATTTCTTTGTTCTAGGAAAACTTTGTTCCAAGGGGTCTGAGTAAATGAAATGAAGTTAACTAACCTTAAATAACTAAGGGGGAAAAAAAGCTATTTGACCTTGCATAGACAGACTAGCAGGTCACTGAAAAGGCTGCTGACTGTGATTTCACTCAAGCAGCTCAAATGTGACTTAAAATTCAAAGACACATTTCCTCATAGTGGTAAGTGTTTTGTAAACCACAATGTCCCCACTGGCATACAGTGTGAGTATGTGTGAGACCAGACACAGCGGCTCTTCCTGGAAAATATAGCTGTAGGTTGAAAAAAAGCCAAAGCACACAGTCTGGAAATCCATTATAAGCTTACTGCTATCAAGTATTTAAAAAAAGAAAACAGGAGCATGTTAAAAAAGCTTCCAACCCAACACTCAAACAAAAGGTCATCTGAATTACTGATATACTGTCTGTAATTCAAGATGTGCCTTTTATGTAACAGATGATAAAGCCGTCACATGAAAAAACTTCCAGGTGCCTTATCTCTAATTCTGAATTTCACATTACTGACGAACTCCAATGAACTGCTGCTGCCTCACATCCACAGCAAGTCTCTGCTGATTCTTGAAGAGATATTTCAGGTTCTCTCATGTCTGTTTGGCTCTACGTTCTTTCAAAATCCTGCATTTTCTTTATAGATGTTAAAAACTGTAATATTCATGCTCTATAAACTTTATAACTTTTCTTATTATATATAAACAATGGTGGTACCCAAATCATTTACTAAAGTAAAAGTAGAAAGTCAAGCAAAAGTAAAATATTACTTAAGTAAACATACAGACATGTTATAAGCAAAATTTCACAATAAAAGTAGCCATTATAAACAATGGCTCTGTTATAGGGTTATATAAATATGTATTAATATTGTATTATTGTATGAATTATTAGTAATGTAGTCACATGTAAACAAAATTTTAATGTTGTAGATTGTCAACATAATTTTAACTAATTTATATGCGGTTGTTTATAGTGTAATCTATAACAATGCTATCTGCAAGTAATGGTAACTACAGGTGTCAGAGAAATATAGTGGAGTAAATTTTCTTCTGCATTATGGCAGAGTAGAAGCAGAATATACTAGAAACAAGTAAAGTACAAATACTTCAAAACTGTATTTAAGTACAACTGTTATTGTTTACTGCATTCCAGTACTGGTAATAAATATGTTCAGGATCAGGAAGGAAGTAAAAGTATTTTGTATGTTCTTTTTACTTCATTAACAGTAACTCACTTTGTCTGAGAACCACAGCAGGTTGGACTCTTCGTAATGAGTAAACATCCCATAAACAGGATCCATCAGCTCCTTTAACAGCAGCAGGAAGAACTCTTTAGTTACTCCACCTGCATCTACGGCCTCCTCTCCATCAAAGATCACCTGGAGGGAGGAAAATCACAGAAGGTGCAGAGATTTATGGGGAGAAGACAGATTTTTCTTTTACCAAAATTACAAACTGCAGCGATCTTCAACAGCTTACCTTGAGTGGTTTCTTGAGGTCCACATCAGAGTACATGGTGAGCTCACGCAGAGTGTCACTTACTAAATGGTTCCTGCGCACATGTAGCACCAGGTAAGGATTCCTGGCGAGGTGGGGTTCCAGTGTGAGCAGCATGAAGACATTGTGCAGGTTTGCACCGCTTACTGCCATCTTGGTAACAGTCACAGGTGGGAAAGAAGCAACAAATACATAATAAACCAGAATGGCTGCCTTGCGGTTGTTTGCTTCCACCACCAGCCAAGTTGCAGGAAATATAGTCACAATCTCCCCTTCCTAAGTTACAGCATGGAATAATAGCCAGAAGTGTCTATGCACAGGTCACAGTGACCTTGATCTTTTGACCTTTGACAACCAAAATCTAATTCATTCACCCTTGAGTCCAAATTGACATTTGTGCCAAATTAGAAAGAATTCTCTTGAGGAGTTCCTGCAATATCACATTCACAAGGCCAAAGCTGTGTTTTGTAAGGTCACTGTGACCTTTGAGCTTTGACCACCAAAATCTTATCAGTTCATCTTTAAGGCTAAGTGAATTCCCTTAGGACGTTATTGAGATATCACACTTGGACAGACAGACAAACAGACAACCTGAAAACATTCTGCCTGCAGCTCTAGCTGTTGCTGAGGCAGATGCATAAAAACACATCAACTGCGAACAAATCAATAAAACTAAACTCTCTGTTATATACAGATGAATTCAGGCCTATTTCATGAAACCCAAATCATTACTGTGTCAAAGCACAAACAAAACTACTTTGATATTAGCAGCAGGTACCTGCATTTGCAGTTCAGCATCTGTTTGCAGCATGGTTGTCTTGGCTTGGGCGTTCAGTATGAACGGGTAGGCACATAGGTTCACTGAGGGAAAGTCACTCTGCAGGGAAAATAAGATGTGGCTGAGAATGTTCTTAGTACAACAATTATATTAAAAAGGAACAAATAAATCTAATATGCAACTTTGGGTGTTTACGCTCAAAATTATTTCAGTACCTGTGAAGGAGATGATCCCATTTTCTAAAAAACAAAATGATAGAGAAAGTGATGTCATTTGATCCGACTTAACCAAAAAAAAAGGTCGAGAGCAGCACTGTAATAAGATAGACATTTACTTGAATGTCAAATGAGTTATAGGGGCCTGTCTGTGAACTTAGACACTCATTGGCTCGCAGGAACTGACTAGCAGAGACACACCCACAAGCAGTTATGAAAAGAATACCTCACTGTCTCTGCAGACAGTGTGAATGACATGAGTTAAGAGCAGTGCAGCTGTATCCCACATGAAGTGCTGCGAGCGTGTGTGCAGAATCAGCAGATGTCAAGTAACAGGGAAGTGTGACATTGTCAGAGAATTTCTGTACTCACAATTTCAGCTTTATTCAGAAACCATTTGAGGTAGTCTTCCTGGATGTCCACCAGGCTGGTGATGTCAGGGATATAAAAGCGGTTGTACTCCACATGGTGGGCCTTTAAGTTTACCTGGGAACATGAAACAAATGCCTGCCTCAACTCCAGCAAATGTAACACTACGCAGTAGCCTGCAGATTACTTCAGCAGCTACCAAGAACTGTTTGACCAGGACAGACACATTTCCCCTTCAGAGACTGTACAGAGGAACAATGCAGAGGTGATGGCTTGTTTACAGGAGCAGAAGGTGACCTGTGGGGATACCTTGTGGAGTTTTTCCAGCAGCCTTAGCGTGGCAAGAAAATAGTTCTCGTAGAACACCGGTACAAGCAGCGTCTTTCCTCCCGTCAGCATAAACACGACAATACTCTTGTACATGTCAACCATTCTGGTGAACACACTGCCGTCCACAAAACACCACCAGTTGTCTGCAGGGTTAGAGAAGAAGGTTTCATTGAATTATTGAGCAAATAAAGGAAAAACCCGATAGTATCTTACTTTAATCACAAGTTATATTGTAGTTGGATACATTTCTTCACTTATCTGTCAGTATTTTGAAGCAGTAACAGAATCTCTTTCTGGGTGTAGATATATTTGTGTTCTCACATATTCAAGCGTGAACATGGGCACAGGGCCAGTTCCTGCTAAGTAAAGCTCCCTAATAGTGTTCCTTATTTTAGGAGTGACTGTCAAAAAATGTTATCCAAATTTCTACGATGCATTGTGCCGCCCTATATATCAAATCAGATTTTTTTGAACTTCCAAATATTTCAAGAATTGAGAAGGTGTTTGCTAGAAACCAGAAGAAACTGAACTTGAAAAATATTTATTTGAACATTTGAGTAAACAGCGGTGTTTAAATAAATACAGGGAAGTTTCAAGGTGGTCTTGGTGTTTCTTTGTTTTGGATTCTTCTCACACTCACAGCCCTGGCCGTGGCTGAACTTTACTTCTGTGAAGATGACATCTGATTTTCCTCTGAACTCCACTGTCAGCCAGGCTCTACTGTTTGGTGATGTTACATGCATTTCATGTATTGTCTTGTTTGAAGCTAAGCACAGGTAACATGGATATGGATGAGGATGCTGACGCGCTGTATAACTTCAGAGTGACGTGTTGTGACATCACACAGGGCAGCATGGTGTCACATGATATGATGTTCTGTGTTACCAGAGCTGCCAGAGGCGATGTGTGCATGCACATATGATACCCAATACTTTGCTGGGGTTGGCGTCTAGCCGGAGGATGGCCATTGCCAAGGGGATAGTGAGGCGGATGTAGTTCCTGGAGTCCTGCAGGGCCGGGTACTCGGACAAGATGAGGTAGATCCTCATGGCCTCAACGTCAGGAGGAGAGTGCGGCAGCTGAGGGATCAACAGACTCTCAAAACTCTTGGTGGCCTAAAGAGAGGGTTGGACACATATTTCTTCTTTTAATTGTACTATCTATATTAAGAAACAATATTTGGTGTTATACAACTATGATATGTTTGAAAGTTACAAGTAAACGAGAGAAATTTATTGGATATTTTTCAATTCCAAAACAACTTAGATTCACTAGGCAGCAGGAGTAAAATATCAGTCACTAAATTTTGGGAGAGGCTTTTAGTGGTTTGGAAAGTGGCCTCGGTCTACAAACAGATTATAATTCATGTTGGGCTGAGATACACAAATCCAAACCTAACATTACTGTACTAATGTTAGAGGTTATGACTCAGTCTTGCATTTTGTGCCATTGGTCTGTGGCAGAACTTGATGTTCTTTCAGAGAAAGCACAAAATTCACATATGAAACGCATAATTCTTTTAAAACCATAAGCTGGACAGCCAATGCTGCGTAACATCCCAATGTTCCACATTTAAATACTTCATTAAGGCAACAAAAATCTGAGTCATCCATCCATCCATTTTCTACACCACTTATCCGTACATGGTCACAGGGGGGCTGGAGCCAATCCCAGATGACAATGGGCGAGGGCAGGGTTCACCCTGGACAGGTCAAATTTGAGTTTTTTTGCTCCTAAGTGAAATATCAGACTCCTTAGCTGCACCAACTAGTTGCTAACTTTTGTGTGTCTGCTGTTTGGTGCTGAGCAGGTAGCATTCAGTAGATTAATCAGAGCTTTTTCAATAAAAAAAAAATAGGTGCCTGCTGCAGCTAGAAACAAGGCTTAAGAGATCTGTGAGAATGAACCACAACAGCAAAGTTGTGGGCTGTAAAACCAAAACAATGAGCTGAAAGATGCTAAAATCCTCTCTAGAGTCGAATGGTGATCTCTTGGTGTTGTGACTGTGCACAACGACTTCCACATACTCATGATAATATAAAAACACTGAATAGTGCAAATTTAAAGACATCATCATTAGGTGGGCTGACTGATACCGAGTAGAGTGGGATCCTCTGAGAAGGAAAACAAGTGGACTGATGAGCAAGAGTGTGTTTTGTTGCTTATAAATTTAACTTTTCATTTGTAAGAGGAAGATTATTATTCCATCTTTCAAAATTTAAATGATATTACGGTAAGAGTAGTGAACATGAAGCTTCAAAACTTTTATTCTTCTGTATTTTGGCTTCAAGTAGTCCGGTGTGTTGATGACCTTGGAATACAGGAAACTGGGTTTGCAAGGTAAAAGAGAAAATAAAACTGTTATTACCTTGCACACATGAAGTTATAAACACACTATTAGCCAGTACCTGCTCCAGAAGTCCAGAGAAGGCTGGTTTGCTGAGTGTCTCAAATAGCAGTCTGACAGAGTTGAGATCGATGCCTGGGATCTTTGGGTTGGTTTTGAAGTGGGTATCATCACTGAGAAAGCAAAAAAACATACGATTATCTGGACCATCTATGATATCTCAGTGATCAGTAACAGGATAAAAATAGGTCAGAGCTCAGATTCAGGGACTTTGTGGTAAAGCCTTGATGTTGCTTTGGTTTAAATGCCAGTCTATTGCAACCATGTCATGTGGCAGGTCACAATAGTAGATGTGCATATTCTCAACACATCATGAGCAATAGTTAGATGTGCACACAGCCTGAAGGTATTTAAGTCAATCCCTAAGCAGATCTCCACCTCAGCCCAGTGAGCAGTAACACACACACACACACACACAGCATCAGCTCCACAAAGCCAACAAAACCCTGAGCGTGAAGGACAGCATCTATTTACAGTGTAAGCCTTTACTTTCTTCCAGCACAGGTTATATTTAGTGATAACACAAATACATGAGATCTGATCTTGTGGAGACTGTTTGCCAAACAAAAAACACTGATGCAGATAGTACAGTCTGTGTGATACATCCCTCTGAACTGTGAGTTTGAGCAATGACCCACTTCATTTTGAGAAGTCTGTGAGCTTCAGGGCCATATGAGAAACTCTGGGTCCCAAAAGTAATACTAATAGAATGAAAATGACTGCACTTACTGTGCATGTTTGTGCTATAAAAAAACTGCATCACATCCCAAAACTTTTATCCTCACAGGGACGTACAAATCCAGGGCACAGTGAATTTCAAGTTAATCTTAGACTCATGTTTACGGATCCACACTGAAGGATTGGTCTGTTGAGTGATTTTGATACTGATTCTGTTACTTTATTAGACCCATGAACAGATTTCAGTTCATAAAAGGAACATGTAATCCTCCAGTTTATTTGAAACTGGAATTAAAAATCACAAAAATTTGGAGATAAATGGATTTCACTGGACAACAGTAATATAAGCAGATGATTATCATTACACACTGGTTTGTCCTATATGTGATGAAGACAGAAACAGTTTTACTAAAGGATATCATGAAATCAGACCGGGCCTTGTCAAATAAAAAAAACTGATAATTACTAAAAATATCAAATATTCAACTACTCTTCCTAAGATTCAAATCGATGACTTTTGTCTATCTTTTACGCAAGTATCTCTGCCCATTTACTTTTACATTTTGTTTTCAGGTGTGTAGGTGTGTACCTTCTTAAAGAGTCACTGAAATAATTTCAAATTAAATTATGTCATATCAACCCCCCCACTGCACCCTGTCCTCCCTCTCTCAGATGTACTCAGATCTTTTACTTATGGAAAAATTGCAAGATCATAATATAATTTTAATACATTAATGTGTGCATCACTTTAATGGATCAGCTGGTGAAGGTGGTGCTAATTGTAACTACTTCATATACTGCTAGTTTAATCTATTGTAATTTATCAGAATTGATTTTTTGTTTATACTTTGTATTAATAGTCTGAATCTGCAGTAACTAGTATCTAAAGGTTTAAAAAATAAAATTACTCAGGTAAAGATAAGTACCTTAAATTTGTACTTAAGTGCAGTACCCTGATGTCCTCCACAGCTCATTCTCAGAACACGATAAGTATCTGCTGATGAGTTTGCACTACAAAGCCATCACACCGACACACAGACTGATGGTCAGAGCGATCTGGAGTGACCGAACAGACAGCAGCGTTCCCAGCCCAGAGGATCAGCATGTTTTGTTGGATAAGATGACATCCCATAAGTGAGAGTATGTGACAAGCAAAGTAAGTGGACCCTGTGAGTTCCCTGGTGAAACAGTTCCCAGGAGTCTTGCTCACATATGAGCCTGTTCATTCATCCATGTGGTTTTTCTTATTTACATAATATGTATTTACTGTATTTTCTATTTCATTTGGGTGTAAATGTCTGCGAGCCAGTCTCTGTATGATTAAAACTGCAATGTGAATGATACTAATAAAAAGCCTCTGGATCAATTTAGAGCACATCTTTTGATTCTTTAGTACAATGAGGTGTTTCCTCCCTTGCACCAGTGTGATATTGTCGTGACTTTGTGTGTGCCAAAGTGCCACAACAAGTTTGGTTTGGCAATCCAGCAGCACACAGAAATTTTGATGTCAAGCATGACTGCAATTTGCAGGCCAACTGTCTGTCTCCTGCCTGGACCAAGTCCAAAGATCCTGTATGTGCTGTGCTATTTTTGGCAGAACACACGGTGGAGGCACAGACCGGGTGCATGTAGACATCTCCAAAACTAAGCAAACTTTTTATGTATGTGTTGAAAGTTTCTATTTGAGTTTGATAATACATTCTGCAACCAGTACACACAGAAGAACTGTTTTATTCTGAAAATAGCAATAGTAATTCTGATCAACATTTTTCATCCACATTAGCCAGTATTTCCACCCACTTTCACTTTCAGTCCGAAACTTCAGTGCCATTTGTTGTCACAGCTCAGTTATGTACCTATGATTCATTGTAATTACCTTGATTAAATCTTGCATTATCACCATGGGGCTGTTAGGCCTGATATTGCCTCTTCATTTGCTCAGTTCTTACTTCCAGTATATTTTTTTGTTCCTTATCCTTTGACCATTTGATGCTGTAAAGTCAGTATATTGTCTTCTTCATCTCATTTTAAACCTTTGCATTAATACATGTAAACATGCTGTGATGTGAGACAAAGCCTGGGAACACTTCCTGTGTAAATGACCTTACCTTTGGTCCAAGAAGCTGGCATTCCAACAAGCCGTAGAGGAGAGCTGAACTATAATGTCACTGAGAGAAAAAACAGAGCTGAGGAGTGGTAACTGATCGATAACTACAGAGAAAGTTATCTATTTTAACAAATTTAAATCTTACATGTGAAAAGGTTTTTCAAAAAAATGAAAAAATAAAATAAAATACAGAACATTATATTACATTTTAAATAATGATTTCTTATTTATGACTTACTTTGTGACACTTGAATCTGTGCTGTACATCAGTTTTAACCTCCATGAATTTAACCTTTCACAATTGATTAGGGAGAGGGTTTTACTGATGTTAATCACTCTGAAGTCTTCTGGGGAGACTGAGCTCTGCAGAGAAGAAGATAAACAGAGACAACATAATAGCACTGGAGGACCGTTTGCAGTGGCACTTCCCCTGTGTGTGGCACAGTTCAGCACAGAGACAGTCTGGGTTGTGTCTCTTTCCTCCATGAAGATAAAATAAATAGGCCATGCCTGAGGCCTAAATATTTGAGAGTGTGTGTTATGTCTTTATCTGTGCAGATTCCTGGCAATTTGCTCAATAATTGTTGCACCATATACAGCACAACTCCCATACAGGAACCAACAAAAGCTTTGACATCAATGCCGCCCTGTGGTGAAACATGGAAATTGTTTTCACTATTTGCTGAAGTTTAAATTGACAGATTTCTCGGCGTGACCTTTTAGAAATATTAGTATGTTTTGAAGTTGTTTTAATCACCTTTTTTTGGGTTCAAATTTGGATTTGGTTCAGCAAAGTGTTGAAGGTTAAGTGAAGGAAAGGAAAGGGACAGGGAACAAATACATTCAATGGAGGATCTTAAAATTTGATTATAGAAATACAAGGTTATTTGTGTGTGTATACATGTGTATCCCAACTTCAAAACTAATTCCTTATTCTGCTTAAGTGTATAATTTTATATATCATACATATATATACATATATATATATATATATATATATATATATATATATATATATATCACACTTGATTTTTACCTCTGCATGACACTTATCTTTGTGTTTTTAGGTTTAGATGGTGACATCAGTGTGTATGAACTAAAAAAAAACATTGTAAAAAAAAAAAAAAAAAAAAGTAACTTATGATGCAAAAAAATGTGGCATTTTCCCAACCATACTTTCAGTTCTGTGACTGAAGAATCATGATAACTTAAGGGAGTGATAGAAATCAGCAGGCAAGGATAACTGTCATAAAGTAGATGATAAAAGGTAAGTGGAGATCAACTCCACAATACAAACAATATAACATATTAAAAGCTAAAACAGAAGGTGAAGAATGGGAATTATGAAATCACATACCTGTTCATTAGAGTATAATAAGAAACTATGGTCTCCTCCACAGATGATTTTGGTCACAGTATACTGTTTTGATTCTAATAAAGAAAGGAAAGATGGGACATGTTAGCTGGCCAGTATTTGATCACAATAAATCCAACCAAAAAAAATTATATCATATCTTTAGAAAATTTTATTTTAATAAACATTATAAAAGTATTTTTCTTCCAAGCTGAAAAAGATTTTTCTCTGACTCATACCCACAAGATTATAGTGTCGGCAAACACGTTCACATCACAATGTGAGGACTGTTCATTTGTACAGTAGCTATCCTCCTGGCTTTTATCACAGGTTATTTTGTCAACAGTCTGCACAACCTTCTTTATAAACCACCCACATGAGAACTGCTACAGCAGCAGCCACACATGACAGCTCACTATTGTCTGAGTGAATCTTAGAGAAACCATCTCACTGTGTTGTTGTTTACAGATTTACAGATTTCTGAATGGTGGCTCTTAGTTAATGAGCTCTCTTGAATGTGAATTTTAAAGAATGGTCAACATATAAAGTCACTATGAAATTTTCACCTTGTAAGTTAATCTTCCGAAATATCCATCTAATAAATAATAATCAACAATAAGCACATATATAACGTCCTTGTATTTTAGTGTCAAAAGCCGACTGCTTTTCTTAGAAAACAGGGAGCATGTCTAACCACATGGAAAGACCAGTGACCATTGTCTATAGACTCAGCAACAGCTCTTCTCCTTACCGGTTCTATGGAAATGTCCAGTTAGCAAACTGGTCTTCACAGGAAATGGGCTTCTAGCATCCCCGAGTATTCCTGTGCCGAGCTGGCCATGGCTGTTACAACCAAACGCATACACCATACCAGAGGAAGGCACAAACGCCAATGTGTGGTGCCTGACAAAAGGAAAATATTAGAATCAAGATTAAAGATGGACAGGAGCTGATGGTTTAGTTGGTATACCTAATATTTCTTTCCCCTAAGGTAGTGAAATGGGTTTGTGTCAATGCAGTTCAATACAACACCAGTCCAATACAACATCATCACTTACTACAGCTTCAAAAGTTGAATGAAACAGTCAATAAAGTTGCAGATTCAGAGAGAGAATTTGCTGCTGGGTTACTGTAACAGGTTGCATCAGATTGTAGAGGAATACCAAATAAAATGGCAAAAAAAACTCAGTGTTGGTTTAGAACAGACAGTACCTGCCACAGGTGATCTGGGACACCTCAGTGCCCATGAGCTCCAGCACTCGTCTGGGTAAAAGTTCGTTATTGGTGGAGCCGTGACCCAGCTGACCCCACGAGCCATCTCCAAAAGTAAACAAACCACCATCCTGCCAGACAGACAATACAGTATTCATTTCTTTTAGTTGCTGATTGAGATAGAAATTCTTACATCAGTGTTGCAGTTAGTAAAACTACAATACTACACCAACTTAACTAGATATAAATATTGTTTTTTTTCTTAAAGACCACACTTAAAGCCACTGTGCCGGGTGGTGGATTAAGATAAATTAGGGTTAGGTAATATGGCTGCAATAAGATTTAGATTTTATCTGTGTAATAAATGTCATATTGCTTGATGCAATACGACATTTTTAATGCCTCAAGTGCTGAGGCATTATACAGCATGCATTATACTGAGGCATTATACTGAGGCATTACACAGCAAAAACCCTCCAATAAGTGGTTGCTGACCAAACAGCAACTAACCAAACAAGATTATTTAATAAATGTTTTAAAATATGTTCAGAATACGTGGAGCTCTTAACTGAAATGCACTGGTAAAGGTTTATCAATAATCATACCTTTGTGAGTGCTGCTGTATGTTCATCTCCACAGCTGATGTAAACAACTTTCTGAGATCTCAAAAATTTAATGTGGCAAGGGACAGCCCGATCTGAGGACGACACCACAAAACACCGAGCAAGGTCACACTGTTCTACATTTCCACTAGTTTGACATATTTACTCAAATGAGCAGTAAGTCATAGGAAATTCTACATCTGAATCTAACACTATAGTGGCAATCAAACAGTATTATTAATCTCTAATAGGTACATTTTAAATCATGCTAAGTAAGAAGATAAAAAAGAAAACCAAAGAACGTTTGAATGAATTGTTTCTCCACTATTTTCTCCTCAAAAATGGCAACTTAAAACTATTTTTAACCACTTTCAAAACAATAAACTTACTTCATGTTACATGTTAAAGCAGGTTAAACCTTTGAGTATGTAAATATACACACTTTTTTTCCCAGTGCCAAAACAATATTGTGAGTCACGTAATTTAGACTTGTGAAGCTTCTTTCTATCCAGCTCATTCTTACCTTGTTTATCATTGAGACCCAGTTGTCCCGCTCTGTTTTTGCCCCAGCCAAATACTGCTCCGGACAGGGAGAGAGCAAAGCTGTGGTCTCCCCCAGCCGTTATCTGTGCCAGAGGAATTCCTGCCAGAGACTTCAGGGGATGAGGGAACAGCTTGCTGGGCTCTCCTTTTCCCAGGCCGAGCTGACCGCTGGTGTTCTGGCCCCATGTGAACAACTGGCCATCTGAAAGGGAAAGGACATAGAATTGTTAACTATACATAACACCAATAACTGCCACAAAGTACAAGCTAATATACATTTGTTTGGTAATGTGGTGCTGCCTGGATTTGTGAATCTCCACTCTCACCTCAGTTATGGGCAGAAACAGACATGTAGCCCAGATTTCTAACCATAGTAGAACTAGACATTTACTTAAAACCAGACTATATCTAACCTAAGTATAAACAT